>NC_083703.1:59644000-61075000 GCF_033118175.1 Dama dama
ATTTTGACCAAGCAAACATTCTCCAGAGCTGGTTCAGGTTTGCACAGTCTCAGATCGCAGTGCCGATCATACTTACGTTTGTTTGGCTGGCCGGGGGACCCAGTGCTGCCTTTTGGGGGCTGGGGGGGATATCATATAGCTGCTGCATGCCTGGCTCCTGGGAAAAGACCACAAAGGTCAGCTTGGAATTTTACTTCCTGGTGGCTGCACATCACAAACCATCTCAAAGCTGGTGTTTTGTTTTTTTTCTCCAAGTAAAAACACAAATCACTGAAGACTGGGGCTTTCAGTCATGATGGTTTTATGGCACAAGTGTGTGCTGTTCTGAGTACATTTTCAACAATGGGCTCTGTGTTTTAAAAAAAGGCACCTTCTCAATCAAAGGTGGGGATAAACTATAGAGAGAATTAGCTGCATTTGTCTGAGTTAAAAACAGCAGTTCGTTTCCTTCTGTAAGTTCACCCTAAGATTGAATTAAAGAAGACTAAATATAAGATTGGAATTTACTATGTCTTTTTTCTTTCTTGTTTTTCCCAGTAGGAATTTTCCTGTGCTTATGACTCATGTACTAATCCTGCAAATATTTACTAAGTGCCTACTAATGACTAGCCACTGAGCTAAGTGACATATGTATACCCAGTAATGAGCAAAAGACATAGCGCCTCTAGAGATAATAGACATTTGTGGGGGAGGTGCAACAATTAGGGAATACATAAATTAGGACGTGAAAAATAAGTTCCATATTCCAAGGTAAGGTGAAAGAGCACCAGAACAGGTTTTGCAAAGAAAGAGAAAAGAAGCTGAAATTTGGAGAGAGTTTTTGTTTTGGGTTTTTTTTTTAGCTGCATATCATAACTTGTGGGATCTTATTTCCCCAACCAGGGATTGAACCCGGGCCCTCGGCAGTGAGAGTCCTAAGCACTGGGCCACCAGGGAATTCCCAAGAGGGGTTTCTTTGGAGAGAGTCAGGCTGTGAGTCTCCTCCAAGTCTCCTCCTTTCACTTTACAGGCAGGGGGAAGTTTGGTACTGTCTGCTCTGAACATTAAATTCCTCCACCGAGACTTCTTACTACCTGTAAGTGACCAGGAAGTCACCCAACCAGCCTAAATTTTTATTTTGATTGGAGCTGTGGCTCTCAGCCCTGGCTGAGCTTGAGAACCACCTGGGAGCTTTAAAATTCCTACTACCTGGGTCCCACCCCATATCTCAAACCTCAGATTCTCTGGGCGTGGTTCCAGGAAGCAGGCGTGGCTGAAGCATCCAGCCCATTCCCCTGTGCTTGGTGGGCAGGGGAGAACATGACCATGGGGCAGTTCTGATGGGCTAAGAAGTGAGTGAAGTTGTTTTCTGTTACAGGAAGTATGTCTTACCAAACTGATGTGCCAGTTACATTCACGTAAGATAAAAAAAACCCAAAAACTTTGAAATTTCCTCCCCAAGATATAATCAGTGTTAAGATAACCAACAATAATGTTAAGACTATGACGTATATCCTTCGTGATACTATTACTTTTAAAACGTGCAGATAAAAAAAAAAAAACGTGCAGATATGTGTATATATAGTCTTCCCTAGTGGCTCAGAGGTTAAAGCGTCTGCCTCCAATGCGGGAGACCCGGGTTTGATTCCTGGGTCGGGAAGATCCCCTGGAGAAGGAAATGGCAACTCACTCCAGTATTCTTGCCTGAAGAATCCCATGGACGGAGGACCCTGGTAGGCTACAGTCTGCGGGGTTGCAAAGAGTCGGACACTACTGAGCGACTTCACTATCGCTATTTATATATTGTTGTGCTAGTCACTCAATTGTGTCCAACTCTTTGTGACCCTATGGACTGTAGCTGACGAGGCTTCTCTGTCCGTGGGATTCTCCAGGCCAGAAAACTGGAGTGGGTTGCCAATTCTTTCTCCAGTGTGTATATAAGCATGGACATAAAGTATTACAAATGAGAAGTAAAAAATTTTTAAATATTCAGAATTCAAATAAGTAGTAATATTCTTCTGAGCATGTCTGGGTTCCCTGGGCACAAAGTTAGTTTCTGAGTGGTGATGGGTCCCTTGGAGTCAGAACTGAAGCTCCAAAGATCTCTCAATGGTAAAACTGAAATGCAAGTTCAGCGTAATGCTGAGTGCCCACGATTTGGATAGAGAAAAAGGAGAGGAGCAGGGCCATGGATGAGGCTCACCTTCAGGGTTGGTGGGCACCGGCTCTGGGCAGGCACGTCATACACCTGGCAAGCCAGAGCTGGTAATGAGGTCCGAGCAGGTCTGGGAATCATGAAGACAGCCTTGGGGAGAAAAAGAAGAACAGAGGGAAAGAAATGTTACCACCACATCCATGGACCATGAAACAGCAAAGGCAGCACTAACATGCTAGGACATTCTCTGGGCACCTCTCATTGGAGACCCTTTACTCTGAGACAGCAGGACCCTAGTTGGGAGGTCCGTGATGGAGGGCAGTCTTCCTCACCATGTGGATCAGCCTCATCTGGGAAGTGGGTTGGAAATGCAGATTCCTGGGCCCCGTGTGCATTGCACAGAATCTCTGAGTCTTGACGGAGAGCCTGGGAAACTGCAGTATCATCAGGGCCCTCAGGTGATTCTGATGTTCTCAGAATTTTACTTATGGAGCTGACTTTGTGGGTCACACTTGCCCAAGAGACAACCTACAGCCTATGATGGGACTTTCCTTGGTTTGGAATTGTAGGTGGAAAGAAGCCAGTTCAGAAATGCCCAGTGTTTTCTTGGAAAATGTAGATGGGAACTAAGGAACATGTTTTTGAGAAACATGGTTTTGAAAGGAAACTCTAGTTCAAGAACTAGAGGGTCTACAAGCAATTTAAACCTAAAAGCAGATTTCATCAGGAAATCTGATCTTTTTACTTGAAATACAAAAGATTACCCTTTCTGAATTTAAACCAAAATCAAATATCTTCTTTGTATGGTCTTTTTTTTTTTTTTTTTTTTTTTTTAGAGAGGCCAGTGTATTATAATAAGGAAGTTGGAATAAAAAGTAAAACAAAGCTCAAGATCGTGGTTACCCTGGGGGGAAGTGGCTGGGAGAGGTGGGAGGGGGCTTCTGGGGTGCTGGTTTCACTGTGTTTCTGGATTCCGATACTAATGACTGAACTATGAGGATCTAGAGGTTAAACTTCAATAAAACATTAATAGATAGTATCAGCCACAGAGTCAGGTGAACTAGATCAAGAGCATGCCAAGGGCTCTGTCTTGGGTGTTGGCAGGCCAGGGGTGTGGACAGACACAGATACAACAAAGAAACTTTAGTCTCTGGTGTTCATCAGGATATGACCTTGGATGGGCCTTTCACCTCCCAGGGAATCAATTTCCTCATTTGTAAAATGAAGAGTTGTTCTCACCTAAAGAGGTTTCTTTTTCTCTCAGATCTACAGAGGTCTCTTCCAGCTAAAAAGATGCAGAGTCCCTGATTAGGACAACTTGAGACAAGGGACATATTTTCACTTTCTTGGTTTTTAATTTTTGGCCAACCTTAATCTAGAGATGCTCAACCTGAGTATAAGGGGAATCTCTGAAACAGGTCCCCCGGGCCAGGTGCCAAGCCTGTTTACTGCCCATTGGAAAACAGCTTAAAGCTAGTGGCTGGGCTTGCTTAGTTTTACCAACATCTCCTTCTGTTCAGAATGTTATTTTCTCAGCGTTCTCAGACTCAAAGCTCACCACTGGATTACCCAAGTAGGGAGGAGATGACTGCCTTCTGTGGATCAGAAGATTCTTAAGTTATAGTCTTGCATCCTTCTAGCTCCTTCCTTCTTGTAGTAGAGGAAGAAGCAAAATTACTCAGAATCACCGAAAGCTACAGTTTGAGGTGAACTCAGAAATGATAAGATGGTTGGATGGCATCACCGACTCAATGGACATGAGTTTGAGCAAGCTCCAGGAGTTGATGATGGACAGGGAAGCCTGGCATGCTGCAGTCCATGGGGTCGCAAAGAGTCAGACACGACTGTGTGACTGAACTGAACTGAACCCTCTCCTGATACAGAGCAAGAAAGAGAAGTCTACAGGGGTGCTGTGATGTCTCCAGTCACCCAGCATGGCTGTGGCTGCCGCAGAAACCAAGTGAACCTGGATTCCTCATTTCTAAGCTGTAGATGACATTGCTTGCTTTAAAAGACCCTTAAGCACAGAGAAGCAATGAAAAAGGGAGTGGGGAGAGGGTGAAAATATAGATAGGGCAGTGATGGAGGGAACTTAGGCAGGAACAAAAGGCAGGAAAGTTCCCCAAGTGTTTTACTGGGGCCAGCCACCTCAAAACCTGCTTGAGTAGTGAGGAGCCCCTGGCTTCTAAAATCCCCTTCAGTGGCTGTGGTTTCTGTCCATGGCCACAGCCTGCACCAGTGAGGTCTCCACGCTTCATGTCAAGGACAAATCTTACAGCTAATGCCCTGACCCTTTTCTGAGTTAGGATGGTCAACTCATCTCTCTTTTTACACCAACATCAGGCTAGAAGTTGACAGTAAGCCCACGGTTATGTTGGATCTGGTCATTTCATTCATTCCACAAAGGTCTATGGAGCATCTCGCAGGAGTCTGGCACGGTCCTGGGGGTTCAGAATCCCCAGCAAACTGCAGACTTTGCACCCGCTGTGCTTTTAGGGGGCAGGGAAAATGACCTTAGATTTTAAAAAAAGTTTTTTTTTTTTTTTTTTTTACAGATGGGTTAAGACCTTTATTGAAAGCGAAAGGGAGAGTGAAGTCACTCAGTCGTGTCCGACTCTTTGAGACCCCGTGGACTGCAGCCTACCAGGCTTCTCCGTACATGGGATTTTCCAGGCAAGAATACTGGAGTGGGTTGCCATTTCCTTTTCCAGAAGATTTTTTTAAAAATTTTTAATTGGAGTATCATTGCTTTACAATGTTGCATTAGTTTCTGCTGTAGAACAACATGAGTCAGCCATAATTATATATATACATATATCCCCTCCCTCTTGAGCTTCCCCCTCATCCCCATTCCCATCCCACTCCTCTAGGTCATCACAGAGCACTGAGCTGAGCTGCCTGTGATATACAGCACCTTCCCACTATCTATTTGTTTTACACATGGTAGTGGATACACGTAAATGCTACTCTCTCAGTTCGTCCCACTTGGCCTTTGATTTTTTTTTTTCTTTCCTTTGAAAGTGAAAGTCACTCAGTCGTGTCCAACTCTTTGCGACCCCATGGACTATACGGTCCATGGAATTCTCCAGGCCAGAATACTGGAGTGGGTAGCCTTTCCCTTCTCCAGGGGATCTTCCCAACCCAGGGATTGAACCCAGGTCTCCCACTTTGCAGGCAGAGTCTTTACCAGCTGAGCCACAAGGGAAGCCCAAGAATACTGGAGTGAGTAGCCTTGCCCTTCTCCAGCAGATCTTCCCGACCCAGGAATGGAACTGGGTTCTCCTGCATTGCAGGCGGATTTTTTACCAGCTAAGCTGTCAGGGAGCAACTCAATTAACTTCAGCCCAGGCCACTTGCTCTCAGAGGAGCCAGCACCCAGGCCCCACTCTGGGTCAGCTGCTCGGATGACAGCTGAGTGTGCCAGGCCTAGATTTGGGCCAGTTGTTCCAGAAAAGGGACTTCAGGTCCACCCCACAGATGGCTGCAGGGCAATCAGCCACCTCTTTCTGGTGTTTGTAGTCGGTGCCTAGAGGGGCAGCTGTTCTGTGTAACACGGGTCGTCTGCCTGGGGTCATCTGCCTGGGGACGTCTCCCTGGCAGCCCAGGGACGTCTCCCTGGCAGCCCAGGGAGGCAGGCAATCTGAAGTATTCAGAATCTCTTAAGGACTTCCCTGATGGTCCAGCAGTTGAGACTTCACCTTCCAGTGCAGGGTGAGCAGGTTCCATCCCTGGTCAGGGAGCTAAGATCCCTAGTGCCCCCCAACTCTCCCAAACCCCCCAAAACATAAAACAGAAGCAATATTGTAACAAATGCAATAAAGTCTTTAAAAAAAATCTCTTAAGGGATCAAAGAAGAAGCTGGTGTGGAGGAGGCCTGCAGGGTAGGTGGGACATTCCTGGGAGGTGGGATAGCACATACATGGGAGGAGGGGCCTCTCCTGGCCTAGGGCCTCATCAGGACCTCTGTGCAGAGCTGAGGCCAGGTGGGATGTGTCATCTGAGCTGAAAGCAAAGTGTGTTATGGCAGGAAATGCTTGCAGTGACTGAAGACCATGCAAGACTGTGCTGCATTCTTAACACCTCATGAAGGCTGGGGCTTGGAGGGAAACAGTGCATTAATTTTTTTTTCTTTTGTTAATTCCTGCTTCTTTCTTCTTCTTCTTTTTTTTTATGTGGACCATTTTTAAAGTCTTTATTGAGTTTGATACAATATTGCTTCTATTTTACGTTTTGGGTTTTTAGCCCCAAGGCATATAGGATCTTAGCTCCCCAATCAGGGATTGAACCTGCACTCTCTGCATCAGGAGGCGAAATCTTAACCACTTGACCACCAGGGAAGTCCCTTCCTCTCCTACTTTAAAAAAATGTTTCATTCTGCATTTACAAAGTGCTTCTTTTCCTCTGCTTTTAAAAAAAATGTTACTTTTTAAAAATTACAGATGTAATACATGTTCTATATAACACACAAATCAACCTATTAGTCTCTTTGTTCATCAAATATTTATCAAGTACCCACCCCAGGGTAGGCACGTCCAAGGTGCAGGGGACACAGAAGCGAATAAAGTATAGATCCCTGTTTAATGACTTCTTTCACTTTCTCCTTAACCAGTTCCACTTCCTAAGGGTGACCACTGCTGGTGTGTGTTCTTTTCAATGCACACATATATACGTACACTTTTTACAGTTTTTTTGGTTTGTTTGTTAGGTTTTTATTTAAATGGCTCTTTCTCCCTCTCTTATAAATACCTTATAGAACTAATTTCATTCCCCCCCCCATAACTGCAGCGCGCGCACACACACACACACACACACACACACACACACACACACAGTAGCTCGTCGTAGGGTACTGCCAAAACTTATGTAACAAATCCTCCATGAATATTCCTTTAGGCAACTGGAATTTTCCCTTATAACATATAATACAGCAATGGCTATGACTTCTTCATTCAGATATATTTCTGCCTTCTTGTATATTTCTGCAACAATTCTGGAAATCCTTTCTAGGTTGAAAGGAACACATATTTTAAATCTGATGCATGATTTCTTGCCTTTGACCCATGGAAATTCAACCCCTCCATTTAACTAATGTTTCTTCCTAGTGTAAAAAGAGACCACTGTGAATGTTGTCATTCTTTCAGACTCAGCTCAACTAAGCATTCAGTTTCCTGCAAAGTGTGGGGGTCTTGGCAAGCCAGGAACCACCAGGGTACCCAGAGTGTTAACGACAACCCAATCACCCCAAATGTCTGGTTCCCATCCTGTACGTCTGCTCTCCTGATGGATACCCACAATTCAAGGGTATTCAGGCCCTGGGTGCTGCCTACCTTTTGACCTATTTCTTCTGTCTGGAAATGTACTTACCTGTTTTGGAAAGCTTAGGGTCTTTTCACAGACGATTCTGGCACAGGCCGGTGGGTCAGGGACTTCGTAGATTTGGACTGTGGGAGGTGGGGGCCCCTCCACCCAACTCTTCATCTGCTCGTACACAGGAGATGTGGGGTCGAGCAGGGTGGGCACCTCATAGGTCTCCTGGGAGATGGTGGGAGCATTGTCCAGGCCTTTCAGGAAAGGGGGACGAGGCCTGTCTGTGGGGGCCTCCACTAGGATTTGGAGGCGGTTGGCAGGGGCCAGGCCTTGCCTCCCGTGGAGCAGACATTTCCACCAGCCTTCGCTTTCTGGCACATTTTGTTCCAGAATGGTCAGGATGTCTCCTCTGCAGAAAGCCAGCTCATCGGCGCAGTCAGGGTGGTTGTCATAAAGTGCCTTGGCCAAGAGGGTCTGGAGATGGGAGAGAAAGAATTCACAGTCATTGTTATTGTCAAGGACCAAGACTGCCACACCACTCACTTAGAACACAGTCACAGCTGCTCCTTTATCTCATTTCTTCCCCTCCCACCCACCTCCCCCCGCAGAGACCCTCGTCCCTGCTGTTTGCCTGATTTATTTCTAGCCATTCTTGGGGAGGTGGGAAGAGTCTCAGGTGAAATGTCAGAACTTCTAGGTAGTCTTACCTATCACTGACTCAATGGACATGAGTTTGAGCAAGATCCAGGAGATGATGCTACAGTAAATGAGTCACAAAGACTTGGACACCACTGAATGACTGAACAAATGACCCACCGGAGGTATACGGTAGATGGCAGCCTAGCGCAGAACTAGGTTGAAATCCTGGCTCTGACTTCCTAGCTCTGTGCCCTTAGGTAAATTAGCCACTATCTTTGACCTCAGTTTCCTTGTCTGTAAAATGGGAATGATAGCACTATCTACCTCAAGTGGGTGTGCTCAGTCACTCAGTCATGTCCGACTCTTTCCAACCCTTTGGACTGTAGCCTTCCAGGCTCCTCTGACCATGGGGTTCTCCAGGCAAGAATATTGGAGTGGGTTGCCATTTCTTCCTCCAGGGGATCTTCCCGACCCTGGGATTGAACCCACGTCTCTTGAATCTCCTGCACTGCAGGCAGATTCTTTCCACTAGCGCCACCTCTGCCTCACAAAGTTATTAATTAAATGGGTTGGTATGTATAGAAAGCTCACTGAACAGCGCCTGGCACTTCCTAAGTGCTCCATAAAGCTTGGCTGCAAACTGTCAAAGCGATTCTATTGCTATTTTCCTGGTTGTTGCTTTTCTCCTGGCTGGTCTTGGAAGCTCCATGACTTTGGGGATCACGTCTTGCTGTATTTGCTATTCTCTCGCAGCACTGGATGGACCCAGGCTCAGAGCAGAGGCTCCATTTATGCTCATTTATTCACGTGCAGTGAAACAAAGACACAGAGGGTGAGTGACTAGTCTACACAGCCAGGATCAAAACACAAACAATCTCTTAATTCTCAGGCCCAGACTCTTTCTGGAAGCTATATGGCTCTCAAAAAAATCCCAAACAACAACAAAAAAACCCCACCTGTTATAATGACAGCAATGGTACTGTACTGCCTACAAATACCTAACTCCTCAAATGCCCCTTGACCTGATTTTAACCTTTTTCCGGTTCCCTCATTAATTAATCAGTTTAATAAAATCCTTGATGTGAGTTCATTTCATATTTGCATGAGAGTTATGATTTCACCTTTTTGAAAATGAGACTTTGTTCACACTGGGGAGAAAAAGGAAAGCAAAACACAGTCTCCAATCTATCATCCAATTAAATACATGAAATACGTCTAATGCAGTCTGAGAAGAAAAAACCCATCATCTGAAATGTGCTTGCATTTGTCTGGAAATAAGATAGCGTGTGTGTTAAGGCAGAGCAGTTGTTTCAACACGGCAGTTGCTGGGAAGCACCCAGATTGGCAGCAGCTTAGCTGGTGGACTTGCCTGTTTCAAAAGGGGATACTTGTCTGGAGAACAATTGCCTTGTGTGATCACCCACCTAATCAGGCACCAACAACTGTCAACTGTCCAAAATGGACATCGACAGTCTTGCTCTGGAGACATGGTTTACATTCCATGGACAGTCTGCAATCTTCAGAGTGGCAGCCCACACCCTAAAGGGTGTACAGTCACAGCAAAGGAAAACCCTAACTATGTTGCTAGAACAGGATTCCCTTCAGAATGGTATTTTGTTATAACTGGTCCAGAAACACCTCCTGCAGTCAAATAATGTCTCAAAGTTTTGATAACAAAGACTATCAATATTTATGTTATAAAAGAATTAAATACATGTAAGAAATCTTGGAGAATTCCTCTCCCAGAAAAGGGAGCTAACAATAGACTACACTGAATGGGGAATTATTTTGTGTTGGGGACACTGAAGCTATCATATCAGTTAATTCTCAGGTGCCTCAGAGGTAGGCTTTCTTCTTCCCATTTTACAGACAAGGAAACTGAGGGTCAGAGAGATCAGATGACTTGTCTGAGGTCCCATGGATTCGAAGTTTTCTCCTCATATCCATTATTGCACCCTTCTTCCAATTCATTCTCTAGACACCAATCAGAATGACACTTTATATGATATTTCTCCTTCTCTGTCTGGTTTACTTCAATTAGTATGATAATCTCTAGGTCCATCCATGTTGCTGCAAATGATGGTATTTCACTCTTTTAATGGTTGACTAATATCCCATTGTACATATGTACCACACCTTCTTTAGCCATTCCTCTGTCAATGGACATTTAGGTTGCATGCATGTCTTGGCTATTGTGAATAATGGTGCAATGAACACTGAGGTGCATGTGTCCTTTTGAATTACGGTTTTCTCCAGCTATATGCCAGGCGAGGGATTGCAAGGTCATATGGTAGCTCTATTTTTAGTTTTTTAAGGAACCTCCACAGTGTTCTCCTTTGGCTGTACTAACTTATTAATAAATTCCCACCAACAGTGTAGGAGGCTTCCCTTTTTCTCCACACCCTTGCAAGCATTTATTGTTCTGTAGAGTTTTTAATGATGGCCAATCTGACAGATGTGACGTGATATCTCATGGTAGTTTTGATTTGTATAGAATGATATTTTTTACATATAAATCAGACTGTTGGTCTGTTGTTTAAAAATGTCCAATTGCTTAGAACCACCTTTAGAACAAAACCTAAACTCTCTGCCTGATTGCCCGGCTTGAGTGACTTCCTCCTGTTAATTTTAGTGCTTCTCTCCTGTCAATTTTCCCCAGCTGCCTTGTTTTCCTTCTCCGATGCACTAAGATTACTTCCACCTCAGGACCTTTGCCCTTGTAAGTCCTTCTGCCCTGAACACTCACTCTTCAGCCATACATTTGCACAAGTGACTCCTCATCCTTCAGATCGCAGCTCGAGTCACTTCCTGTAGAGGCTGTCCCTGACCACATGGGAAGGCTGGGCTCCTCCTCCACGTGCATCCACGGGACTTAGAGGGCATGTTAAGGGACTTAGAGGGCCCTCTGGGCATGTTAAGAAAGAACCCAGCTGGGACCCAGCCAGACTTTTATGGACAGGTTGGCAGTGTGGGGAGAAATGAGAAATAGCAGCCTTGGGTTTCCCTGGTGGCTGAAGAGTGAGGAATCCGCCTGCCAGTGAAGGAGACATGGCTTCCACCCCTTGTCCAGGAAGATCCCACATACAACTGAGCCCGTGCGCTGCAACTACTGAGCCTGTGCTCTGGAGCCTGGGAGCCACAACTACTGAAGCCCACGTGCCCTAGAGCCTGTGCTCTGCAACAAGAGAAGCCACTGCAATGAGAAGCCCGCGAACTGCGATAAAGAGTAGCCCCTGCTTGCCTCAACTAGAGAAAAGCAACGAAGACCCAGCGCAGCAGAAAATAAAAATAAATTAATTAATCTAATTAAACAAAAAAAGAAATAGCAGCCTCAGCAAACAGGTATCGAGCTCTTATGTCCCTGATACTGCGCTGAACGCTTTACAGACAACAGACCGAAGGGACTCATGGGCTACGGCAACAGTGTTCTGATTACAACCATGATCATTACTGAGGCCACCCCCAAGTTATTCTTTGTGTGTGAATGCTCAGTGGTGTCCTCCTCTTTGAGACCACATGGACTATAGCCTGCCTGGCTCCTTTGTCCGTGGGATTTCCCAGGCAAAAATACTGGAGTAGGTTGTCATTTCCTCCTCCAGGGGATCTTCCCAACTCAGGGATCGTACCTGCGTCTCCTGCATCCCCCGCATTGCAGGAGGATTCTTTACCCCCTGAGCCATTGGGGAAGCCCAAAAGACCTACAGCACCTAGTATGCCCATGGTCTCTCATGCAAGTACTAACCAGGCCCAACTCTGCTTAGCTTCCAAGATCAGGTGAGGTTAGGGGCTTTCAGGGTAGTGTTAATTTGGGAACATTTGTGTAGAAACTTAAGAGATGAAGGAAGGCATGTATTTATACTTTTATTCTCTTTGGGCACAAAGACAGTTAGGTCCTAGGTACAACAGAAGAAACCTTCCTTGCCAATTTCCAAAAAGGACCTTTCCCCCAAATGCCCATCTTCATACAACAGTTGGGAGAAGGGAAAGGAGACTAGGGAAACAGAGGTAAAGAATAAGAGTTTCTCTCTCTGGGGAGATGTTCACACAATGGCCAGAAGCAAAGTGCTAATCCACACTGAACCGGCAATGAGCCACGGGAGTAATTAGCTAGCTTCATTTATTCATACATCAGGTTTGAGCATCAACTATATGCCTGGCGCTCTGGGGAGATAAAGTGGTGAAGAAAACAGTTCCTGATCTCATGTCGGTGTATATCCTAGCAGAGGAGACACACTCCAATCACAACAGAAATAAACATAGGATTTCTACTTCTCTTAAGTGCAGCCAAGAAAAATACAGAAAGTTATGAGGAATTCTGAGTATAGCTGGGAAGTGGGGATGGATAAGAGCTTAGGGAACATTTTCCTGAGAAACTGGCCATGGAAGTTGCAATCTGGGAGTGAGTAGAAATTAGTCGGATTGAGAAAAGGGGAGAAATCATCCAGGCAGAGGAAGAGAAATGGGTGAGGGAGGGAGTGAGTTTGTGTGTTTTTGAGAAGTGTATGGTGAGTCAGGGAAACTGAAAGATGTCCAGGCTGTCTTGTTGTTGCTATTGAGTTGCTAAGTTGTGTTCGATGCTTTTCCAACCTCATGGACTGTAGCCCAACAGGCTCCTCCATCCATAGGATTTCCCAGGCAAGAATACTGGAACAGGTTGCCATTTCCTTCTCCAGGGGGATCTTCCCAACCCAGAGATCAAACCTGCGTCTCCTTCATTGGCAGGTGGATTCTTTACTGCTAAGCTATCATGGAAGCCCCGACCAGGTTGTCTGGAGAGAAGTAAACAAAAACCTGAGGCTTTCTCCCATATTGGTTGATGTTTCTAATTTCTGGATGGGAAGGGGATTAGATGGAGCTGATGTGAAGCCAAAGAAGCTCATCAAAGCCAGTGGTGGTCCAGTCCAGGTGGGAGAGGCCTGAGGCTCTGAGGATGGAGGTGGTTGGCTATAGGAGCACAGTTGGGAGGAGCTGCTGAGGGATTGTGTGCAACCCTGAGGTGAGTCTTGAAAGAAGGGAAGGGTTATAACTGCTGAGAAAGAAAGAGAGTTGCACTGTGGATCAGGGGAAGTAAGATGCAGAGAGAGATGTGGTCCCATACTTTGTCTTCTGCAGTGATGTGAAAGCTGGCAGAAGCAGCTACAGTTCCAAGCAGAGGCCAGTTAGAGAAGCCTGCAGAAATGCCACCTGCTAAAACTACCGACTTTTGTTTCTGCATCATTCCCACTGCCAGGGTGGTCACATCCTCTCTAGACCAGGAGGGTGGGCACAGCTCCTCGGTGACTGCCCCACACTGGCTCTCTGAGAGCCCAGCTTGCCTTTCTGCTTGCCTTTCCACTTTTCTTCAGTTCACTTGAAAGAGCAAAGTGGCAGAAACTCAGAGTGCTCAAGCTGGGCCTCATCTATTGTTTTTGCCACATTTCAGAGCTTTAAGGTGCCTGTGTCTAGGAGAGTTTACGATCACAAGGCAGCAGGCAGAAGAGTAGGGATCCAAATGTGAGTCTCCCTGACTCTGAAGCCTGCTATGGCCAATTCACCGCACAGCCTCCCAAAGTCCAAGTCAATTCCTGTCCTAATCTGCTAAAGTCCCTGTGCGTGTGTGTGCTCAGCCTCTCAGTTATGTCCGGCTCTTGGCGGCCTCATGGACTTTGCAGCCCACCAGGCTCCTCTGCCCATGGAAGTTTCCAGGTAAAAATATTGGAGTGGGTTTCCATTTCCTACTCCAGGGGATCTTCCCAACCCAGGGATCACACCTGGGTCTCTTGCATCTCCTGCATTGGCAGGAAGATTCTTTACCACTGAGCCACCTGGGAAGCCATAGGCAGGAGAGGCAAACTCAAATGATCATAAGAACCAGGCAAGAAGTATGTGTATGTCATGGAGGAAGGCCAGGTGTCAGACATTTGAGAGTGGTGGGGACTTTGGCATGCTCAGACAGATTTCAAAAGATAACTATTAATACTGGGGTCAAATGATGTACTCTACTGCTGAGTCCAGCCCACTGCTGGGGTCTTAGAGGCCTCACCCTGGTTTCCTTTGCAAACTGGGCATTAAAACTAGGGGTCACTGGAGCATTCATGCCCAATGCAGGAGTTCTCTAATGGACATTCTGTTCTGAAGCCTCCCACCCACCCCATTATGTTATCCATGACTATGGGCAGATTGCTCCTGGCCTGAGGCTCTCTCTATGCTCCCCTGCTGGCTCCCCTCTCTCCCTCCACACGGGTCCGATCAGCAGCATCACAGCCCAATCCTGCTCCCTCCTCGCTTTATCCTTCACAAGTCTCCCCCCACTCCCAGACTCTTGTACACCTGAAATTACAGAGTTAGTGGCAGGGGATAGGAGAATAAGGATCCTGGGAGGTTTCCATTAAAGTAGCTAGAAAATAATCTTTTCCTTGGGAAGGTCATTATACCATGAGGGTATCAGCACACAGCAGGAAGTAGTAAATAAATAAATGCCATGAACAAGGAGAGAGAGAGATCATAAATGTGCAAGGAACTCTGAGTAGCAGGTGGTTGCTGGGTCCCTGCTGTGTACAACGTCATGGAACCCCATTAACAAGATAAGTGTTTTTCTTCTACTAAAATCCTTCTTTGAAAAGTGTCCATGTTTAGCATGTTAGCTTCCTTCTCACAGATTCCATGACTTACTTCCAAGAATTCTTAGTTAGTTTTAGGGGAAGGGGGTGGAATGGTTCATACTTCCCTTCTGAGGGCCATGAGAGAGAACAGTTATACAGAAGTCACAATTTTTAAAACCACATATACTGTAAATATTTCAAATCCTGTGGTGTATGGGAAATGTGAACCCCTGAGGTTCACGAAGGTTTTCCCTAGATGTAGGAACTTCTTTGAGATCCGTGCAGTATTCTCTCATCCATCTTTATGAGGCTGCTGTCCAGACTTAGAACATCAGGAGTAAATGCAGAATGGAGAAAGCTCTTTGATCATCTTTAAAGACAAAGGTCTCCCCTTCAATGTATTTGGAAGTGTTTCAAATCATGTAAATACATAGATAGGCTTAGAATGATCAAAGCAGAGAAAATGGTGCTATCTGTTGGCTTGTGACTGTTTATTTTCCATCATATTTTAAAGCATAATGTTGTTTTTTTTTTAAGGAGAGAGAAAGAAAATTTTCAAAAGCATAATAAAAATCCCCTTACCACCTCCATTTTTCCTTTCCCACCCACATTCTCCAAAAGGGGAAGAAAGAGAGAGGAAGAAGGACAACCCTGAGGAAGAAGCACAGTATCCACATGACATCTTTTCATGGGAGATGCTGATGAGTGACAACATTCTGTGAGGTAACCTCAGGAGAGATGAGGGAGGGGCAGACAGGCTTTCAAGGAGTCACTGCAAAGACTCTCTGGGGAGGCTCCCCACTTTGCAATGTCGATATAACAATGCAGACTTCTTACACACTGTATGTCAGCTAATATTGAGTTCCTGTAATTAAGCAAAGAGAAAAAAATTCCTCTCTAATCTTCTGGAGGTATATTGAGGCATGTTCATGCTGTTGTTTACTAATTTAGCCAATACCTCATTCATATGGATTGTGCATAACTTTTCAACTCGGTTCCAGGCACTGGGATAAGTAATCAGTATTAATTATCTCACTTGGTAGTCACAATTCCATAAAGCAGGGACTGTTACTAATGTTGCATTTAAGACATGTGAAAGTTAAGTCACAGAGAGGGTGAGTGAGTAGCCAAAAGCTGCTCAGAGAGGCAAGGAATAGAACCAAGATTGGCACACAGGCAAATCTGACCCTGGAGTCTTTCCTTTTAGCCTTCAAGTCATAGTGGTTAGCACACTGTCCATCACACAATGTCATGTGCATTTCGCTGGATGAGGAAATGACCAAGGGTGCCTCAGGAGAGAGGGATGGCAAGCTGATAAAAAACATTTTAACACAGTTGGATAAATTGCATGGTTAGAGCATCAGAATTAGATACTGCATTAAGAATTAAGACAAAAAAAAAAGAATTCAGACAATGGCTTCAATGTAATAATGGACAAATAATGACACATTTGTATAATGGAATACTATACAGTCATTAAAAAGAATGAGGTAGAATTTATATGAGCTGAAGTGGAACAGTCTCAAAAACAGAGTATTATTATTTGACTGTGTCATGCAGCTGGTGGGATCTTAGCTCCCCGACCAAGGGTTGAACTTGGACCTGGGCAGCAAAAGTTCAGAGTCCTAACCACTTAAGCACCAGGGAATCCCCGAATGCTAATATTTTTAAATGCAAGATGAGAAACTGTGCAGATGGTATGCTTCTATGAGGACAGCATCTTTCTGGAAGAAGACATAAGTCATTGGGGCTACCCCTCTGGGTTGGGGAACTGGAGACCAGGAAACCCTAGAGATCTGGGATTAAAGGAAAACATACTTTCAGTCCATGTTCACTGGTACAGTTTCAGTTTTTAAAATCACATGTGCATGTTTTGATTTTTCAACTCAAGAATCTAGTGAATCTAGTAAAGAATCTAGTAAAGAGGGTTCTGTTCTATTGGAAGAAAATGGCTTCTGTGTTGGTGAACTTGCACTCCTGCTTGTCATGATCACTGTTCTACTTCCAGATTTGCTAGATGGGAACCTTGACCAAGTCAGTCTTCATCTCAGCCAAAAGCATTTTGTCACATAAAAGCATCCCTCACCTGAGGAGACCCTTCATGAACTTCTGGGATAACTCACACCATTGATGGCACTTTCATTGTCCATCCATTCAGAGGACCATTGCTGAGAAGTGTTTGGACCGTTGTCGAGAACCAGCTGATTTTGTCAGTGTTTTTTTCTCCCCAGCTCCTTGAGAGTAGGACTACAGCGTGAAGATCCCCAGAGAAGGCAACAAAGACCTACCACTTATATGCAACAGGGTCAGGGACTTCTCTGCTAGTCCACTGGTTAAGAATCTGCCTTCCAATGCAGGAGATATGGGTTCGATCCCTGGGTGGGGAATAAGATCCCACATGTAACTGGGCAACTAAGCCGGTGTGCCAGAGCTAGACAGGAATCTGTGTGCTGCAATGAAAGCTCCTGCATGCTGCAACTAAGACCCAATGCGGCCAAAAAAATCAATAAATAATATTAAAAATAAATGCAACAGGGTCTAACTGCAGGTGTGTTAAGAATCACAGAAGTTGGGACTTCCCTGGTGGTCCGTTGGTGAAGAATCCACCTGCCAATGCAGGGAACACAGGTTCCAACATTGGTCCAGGAAGATTCCACATGCTATGGGGCAACTAAGCCTGTGGGCCACAACTACTGAAGACTGCGTGCCCTAGAGCCCATGCTCTGCAACAAGAGAAGCCACTGCAATGAGAAACCCGCACACCGAAACTAGAAAGTTTCCACAACTAGAGAAAGCCCCTGGGCAGCAACAAAGACCCAGCACAGCCGTAAATAAACAAATACAATTTGAAAAAAAAAATTACAGAAATTTAGTCTGGAAGAAGCTTTAAGGGAGTTTCTGGGCTGGCCCAGGCATAGAATGAGAGGCATAGAATGAGAGGCATAGAATGAGCCTCCAGGCAAACGGGGGAGGAGGGCTGCCTTTGTCCCCATCACGCCCCCTCTGCTCTGGTCAACTGCAGAATGACAGGAGTCCTGGGCATAAACACCTGGACCAGATGGGAGGCCTCCTTTGAGGGGACTGTTCCCAAGACCAGAAATGAAGGACGAGCAGCCGGAGGACACTGCAGCTGTGCATTGCATGCTTCTAACACTGGGGAAGGTGTTAGTTTAACCATTTGCATGGAATTGTATTATGAGACCACCAGGCCTCCTCTTCTTTCTCTTCTTTAAGTTATATTAACTTTTCTTTCCTTTCATGAATTTCAGTAGCTATCTATAGCCACAATTACATTGAAAAGTAAAATTCCACAAGTTATAGGGAACCGAGAGTCGCTTAACATAGCAAGATGGTACATTTCGCAACAAGAACTTGCCTGGAGATTGGCAACTCTATTAAATTATTTCCTTTGAATGTGTCATGCCTAAACATGGGTGCTGCAGAACTTGAGACACCATGGCTGCATTGATCTGCATTTCATTTTCATAAATTTTTAGAAATATTTAGATTTTTTTTTTTTAATGAAGTGAGAGCTAAGTGATTTCTTGCATCATCCCCACAGTATAAAGAAGAGTAGTTTCTTTTGGAGTTTTTTTTTTTAACTTTGCAAAGTAGTTAAATGAGAGATGCTGAGGGAAAACTGCTGTCTTTCTTGTGCTTAATATTAATTTGCTTGGATGGGCTAGGAAAATAACTGGTTTCCACTACTCCACTTTGAGGAAAACGTTGAAAAGTTCTGGACAGAAAGGCTCCAGAATGCAGAGAAAGTCATCTGAAGTTATTTAACTGAGATATTGAAATACTCTTTTCCAGATTAAGAGAAACAGGACTTTCCTGGTAGTTCAGTGGTGAATAATCCACCTGCCAATGCAGGGGACACGGGTTTGATCCTTGGTCTAGGAAGATCCTACATGTCACAGAGCAACTAAGCCTGTGAGCCACAACTACCGAGCCCATGCTCTAGGGCCTGAGAGCCACAACTACTGAAGCCCACTTGCCCTAGAGCCCACACTCTGCAACAAGAGAAAGCATTGCAATGAGAAGTCCATGAACCCCAACAAAGAATAACCCCCACTCGCCTCAATTAGAGAAAGCCTGAGAGCAGCAACAAAGACCCAGTGCAACCAAATAAAAAAAAAAAAGGAAGAAAAAAAGAAAGAAAGAAAGAAAGAGCATGCTAAGAATGCATCAAAAATATTAAAAGAAAAAAAAAGAGAGTGAGAAACAAATAAAGGAAGGTTTCCTTGTCTTCTCAACATCTCTAAAAACGATCCTGACTATGTGAACAGGCACAAACCTTAACTGATTTCTCCATCATAACATTGAACTCTGATCTTTTCAGCTTTGAATTCTTCCTGATGGTTCAGATGTAAAAGTCTCTCACACGGGGACTTCCGTAGCCACAGAAGGCATTGTCGACTAATAAGAGTTTGAGGAAGAGACAGTGGCCAGAAAAAAATTCCAAAGCCACTGAGTGGAAATGAGGCATTTTCTTCCCTGATGCCTGAATAGTGTGGTTATCCAATAGATTTGGGTCTTCACCGGACCCAGATGTTTGAATATACTTCCCCTATTCATGGGAACTTTGCTAAAATATGCTTTCCCTGATTCACTGATTTGACACTTATCAAGCACCAACTGTATGTCTGATGTGTATTAGGGGGAACAAGTTCCCTTAGTCTAAGCTCAGGGTTGAAATGATGCAACAATGAAGATCTCCCAGGTCTTCTAAGTAATTGATCTTTTTGGATGTGACCCAAGACAGGTTGGTGTTGTACCAAACTGTTTTTGTAGCCTGTAGTGCCCTAGAGATGCAGCATATTTGTTCATCCATTCCCCAAAGCCCCTCCCCACCTCCAAATTCATTCCTTGCTAGACAAGTCCCTGAATTTTTGTTTAAGATACTTGGTTTGGGGGAAAGAGTTGTTGAGAGCAAAGGAGGGCCAAGGTAAGTGGTTGGGATGCAGCCTTCTCTTGTGAGAAACTTGTGGAGGGAGGAGGGCAAGTAGCTGAGAACTTCCTGGATCTTAGGACAGGACCCTCATCTGAAAGTGTAGGGTTCCCATCCAGCTCCAACCGCCTCCCCCCCCACATTTTGCACAGTTTCTTCTCTTATTCTTATCTCCTATTTTGTGAAAGTCATCAGAGGAGTTAAAGAAAGTGACAGGTGCGATCTTTTCCTAGCTCATCTTTTCCTTCTTTCCTTGTTTCTTGCTTTGAAAGGTAAAGGGAAGGAATGGCGTGGAGACCAAAGAAGGTGTTTCATGGCCTTTGAGCAGTCTGAAGCAATTACACCACCCCTATTGGGGGAAAGCTTTGTCTAAGACTGTGCTTCTTAAACTTCGTATGTCTATTAACTGCATAGGAAAGGAAAAAAGGAAAGTGAGGTCAGTTGTGTCCGACTCTTTGCAATCCCATGGACTGTAGCCTACTGGGCTCCTCTGCCCGTGGGATTTTCCAGGCAGGGGTACTGGAATGGGTTGCCATTTTCTACTCCAGGGGAATCTTCCTGGCCCAGGGATCGAACCTGGGTCTCCCATATTACAGGCAGATGCTTTACTGTCTGAGCCACCAGGAAGGGTGACTATTAACTGCATGCTTCCTGTCATATCTGTGTGCTGTTTGTATACTTTCTAACTTAAAGAACAATATTAAATTAAGCCAATTAAAAAAACAACACTCTCCCAAAGCAATATGACCTATGAAATTAAAAATTTAATGAGCTAGCTTTAGTTTTTTCCCAATGCACTTTAGAATACATAGCTAACATTAACAAATCTCCCATCTATGGACCACACCTAAAGTAATCTCGTGTGACTGAGGTCAAAGTCCCTGCAGGGTGTGGTTTTTCCATTTGATTGATCAGGAAGAATTCAAACCTGGTCCAAGCTATTTAATAGATTGCAGAGAAATAAGTGAAGGTTCGTACTTGTTCACGGAATTCTCCATTGCCTAGGGTCATTTTTAGGGTTGTTAGGAAAGCAACAAGCCACCTGTTCTTTAAGTTCTTCTCCCCTTCTGTTAGCAGGATTTTTTTTGCAGGTTACCAGGTTTATTCATTTTGTTGTCAGTAATGAGCCACAGACAAACCAATTGCTAGCCTTACAGGAGACACCACAAGGAAGGTTATAGACAATGTGTTCTGCAACTGTGCCTGTTGATTTTCTGATCCCTACATTTTGGTGTTTCCCAAAGTATAAAAGCCACTTGATGTTTCCGCTGTTAGTAATTGATTCTCATGCTCTTTCAACCTGTGAGTTTAAATTCTGAACCCAAGTGAACATTCTTTTTTAAAATACATATTTATTTATCTGGCTACAACAGGTCTTAATTGTGGTGTGCAGAATCTAGTTCCCTGACCAAGGATCAAACCAGGGTCCACTTCCCTGGGAGCTTGGAGTCTTAGCCACTGGACCACCAAGCACATTTCAGCTTTTGTTAACCAGATGTCAAATATCTCCATGAGAGAAGCATCCTACTGCTTTCTTACCCCAGTTCTCCCCAACTGCAACCCCCAAATGATAGGCTGCTGTAACAAATGTGTGACAAACAAAACTGCTGTTGCTCTTGGGACGCAAAGGTTAGTTCCCTGACCAGGAATCAAACCCATGACCCCTGCCCTGGCAGCCCAGAGCCTTAACCACTGGACCACCAGAGAAGTCTTGAGAAGCAATGGTTTAAAGAAAAAGAACAGTTCACTAATTTATAAAGTCATGGCAAACCACTCTGAATGGGCAGATGGGTCTCCTGGACTTGCCCAGGATGAACACTTCCTTGAGGCGCCTTAGGAACCGGCAAACCCTCCTTGCGAGGAGCCACCCTCTGCGGCACTCTGGGTCCTAACTCTGTCCTGGCTGTGGGCACGCAAGAGCCCTCTCCCATTCTGCTAAACACATGGCTCATGAGCACTGCATTTGGAAGTGGTTCCTAACAGATGACTTCCCCTTTTTGCACCTCATGTTGAAGTCTTCGAGTATCACTTGTAGGGGCATTTTTTTTTGTTGTTACTAGCCTCCCACCTTCCTCCTTTGAAGTTATTTCCCCTCTTGTCATTTCCTCCCTGAGTCATCAGGGTTCCAAGATGACCACACATGCTTCTACAGCAGCTTCCCCATTCCATTATCATGCAGGCCACTTTCCTTTGAAAAGTCTCCTAGCAGATGTTTTTAACTTTAGGGGTAAGTGCGATGGTGTTGTGTTCTGTTTTGCTTCCTCCCCTACTCCACCACCACCGCCCCCCCTGCCCCCAGCAAAGTGAGCTCTTTAGTAAATACCTTGTTAAGGGAATTAAAGGTTATCAAACAGGGGAAAGAATAATATTCTGTACTGGATTTTTAATGCTAATGATTTATTAAGTATTGAGAAAGGAGACTAAACCTTTTTTCTCTGTGGCATTTAGAGCAGCATCTGGCTTAATATTTGTGGAATGAAGGAAAGGATTTTCTTTTTTTTTTTTTTTTTTTGAAGGAAAGGATTTTCAACAGAAAATGGAAATAAAGTTGGTGAAAAATAAACATCAGTTTCTTGGGACTTTCCTGGTGGTCCAGTGGTTAAGATTCTGAGCTTCCACTACAGGGGGGCAAGGGTTCAATCCCAATTCTGGGTACTTATCTCTCAGGCCACTCAGTGCAGCCAAAAAAAAAAAAAAATCAGGGGGGGCTGGGAGGGTGGTTTAAGAGGAAGGGGATATATGAGATATATGTCTACTTAAGGCTGATTCACATTGTTCTATGGCAGAAACCAACACAGCACTGTAAAGCAATTATCCTCCAATTAAAAAATTAAATAAAAAATCAGTTCCTTAGAAAATTATTTAGCACGTGCAGTTCACTAAAAGCTATTTATACCTTTATTCACTCTTCATTCTGTTCACATCTCCTGACACTTTCAAACACCAAACATCTTATTTTTTTCAAAAAGCAGAGCGAATGATGCTTCTCCATGTGCATCGGGAACAGCAGGGTACCATCCAAGATGGAAAGGAAGCCCTGCTCGGTCTCCTGAGTCACCTCCTGCTTCTGCACTCTCCTACTGACTGTCCGTGGGCACCCAGCAGCCTGAGTGATCTTTTAAAAGGTAAGACAGTCCATGTCACCTTCTGCTTTAAACAGGCTACTGCTTTATGCTGCAGTTCAAGTTCTTAGTCCAAGTTCTTACAGTGTCGACGAGACCCAGTGTGCACAGGACACTGCTGACCCCTCAAATGTCACTTCTGACACTTTCTCCCCTTGTGACTCTTCTTTAACATCACTGGCTTTTTCACCGACACTCTGCTCTGCTGAGTTCATTCCTGCCCTTGCATTTGCTGTTCCCTCTGCCGGGAATACTTTCCCCATCATTCCAGTTTCCAGAGAGGCCCTTTTTGTCTATCACCTCTGCCAGGTCACCCTGTTTGGTTTTCTTTAGGGCAGTTAGCAGCATCTGAAATCATTGTGTCCCCTTACTGACTTGCTGACCTTCTGACTCCACGGGAACAGGGTGTTGATCACCCTGATCCCCAGAGCTTGATAACTATGTGTTTGGTGAAAGGATGACAGTGAACCATGAGTTGTTTTCCACTGGGTGCTGTGTTGGCCTGTCCTGCCTTGGGAGGCAGGTGAAGGGGTCAAGCTGCTGGATAAGGTCAGAGGGAGGCCACCAGTCCTTACGGCTATGACTTCGGTTGCAAAGGCTCAGAGCTAAAGCAATATCTGATCACGGGAGAAGGAGCAGGTGATTCTCAAGTGTCTAGGTTGAGAGGTGGGTCAGGTTGGGGCCAGGGAGGGGTTAGAAAAGCTGAGAGTCAGGGATGAACTCTGTTCCCAGACATCTGATAAGCAGGAAGTACCGTTCCTGTCCTCAAGGCTGTGTTGCAAGGGCTCTGCACGCCTGTTAACCTCCCATTCATTCACACACACACACACACCTAAGTGTTTCTTGAATCCCTACTGTGTGTAGGCACTAAAGATGCAGCCCTGAGGGTTTCCCTGATGGCTCAGTGGTAAAGAATCCACCTGCCAATGCAGGAAACACAGGTTCCGCCCCTGATCGGGAAGATCCCACATGCCATGGACAACGTAGCCCGTGCACCACAACTATTGAGCCTAGAGCCCAGGAGCCATAACTACTGCAGCCCGTGCACCTAGAGCCCGTGCTCTGCAACAAGAGAAGGCACCATAATGAGAAACCTGCCCTCCACAACTAGAGTACCCCCGCCACTCTCTGCAACTAGAGAAAGTCCTTGTGCAGCAAAGAAGATCCAGCACAGCTATAAGTAAATACGTAAAGTTGCAGCGCTGAATGAGAAAGCCCAGATCTATCCCTGATGGAGTTGACTTTCCAGAGCGGGAAACAAACAATTTCCCATCTTGATAAGAGAGGCTGAGATGCATGGTGAGATGATGCAATGGGTGTATAAAGGGAGGCGGTTTAGATAGCGTGGTGCAGAGAGGCCTCTGGCTGGCGAGATGCTTGAGAGGAGTACCCAGTGGTCCAGCCACAGGAAGAGAGGAGCATGCCAGGCCAGGAATGGCAGGGGAGAAGGGGAAGGAATTCGGTGAGGGAGGAATTCAGCTCCAGTGGGGGAGCTGGTGGGAGTGGATCAGGTAAGGCCTTGTGGGCCATGGCGAGCTCTCTGCATGTGATCCCAGTTGTTCTTCTTCAACAAATACTGGGGTTCAAGTGTCTCATGACGACTTCAGAGCTTCTAAATGTACAAGGAGAGCCTAAAATTGCTCCCCGCTCACAAACAAAGCCTCAGTGAGCATTCTTGCCCAGAAGCACCAGAGTAGGAGAGTCTCAACGACTGGTGGACACTCTGACGCCACCCTAGTCTATCAGGGTTTAAACCAACCCTGGGAATGTTGGTGTTTTTTTTTAAAAAACAATTCAGAGTCTTCACTATAGACCCTCCTTGACTGAATCTGGAACCATTCCACTCAGAGGTGTGATGGAGCAGGACCATTTGCTTTTCAACCAAAGCTGAAATCTGAAATGCTGAGAACATTTCAGGACATTTAAAAGTTCTTAAAACATAAATATGATTTCAATCAGTTCTCTGGACCATCCACCCTTCAGTAACACAATGAAGACACTTGTCTGAAAACTCCCTTCAGAAAACCAAGTGAGCAAACAGCCTATAGCTCTACTCATAAGAGAGAACGTCTAGACTGTAGAGAAAATACTACAGAAAGTAGGTTTTCAAATAGTCGAGATTCTCAGAAAGTGATGCAAAATAACCATCATGCTTATCTGACCCATGATTCCTCTTTCGATTTCTGGACATTCACTCCAGGGAGACAAAGATGCTATTTTCAGTATCACTTCTAAGTGTGGGGATGTGTGCACGCACGCACACACACACACACACACACACACACACACACACACTCAGAAGTAAACACAATTTGCAACCAATGGGACTGAATCACAAAAGTAGGCGCAGACTCTATTTTCACAAATAAGGCACTTATGAAATGACCAAAAGTCCAAAGCAAAGACTTACATTTAATAAAACCACTTATTCATCTTGTCTTTTAGACCTAATTTTCTAGCTTTTGAATGAGTTGGACGTGGAGCCAGTCAGCTACAGTCCACTGAGAGGCTGGGTTTACCAACTTGGCAACGCATCATGGTCTCTATTTTTGTTGCAGTCACACTGTTTGAGGTCAGTGTTTCCTAGCTCTAATTTTATCACGTTTATTTTCCAGTTTTTCTCTTCATTTAATAAGAGAGTTTGGGGAAACTTTGTAAAAGTCAGACAATTACACAGAGTCTGCTGTGCACACAGGTGAAACGCTATTGACGAGGAAGTCCAGGTTGGCTGTTAGGCAGCAACACTGGGGACAGCCCGAGAGGGCAGGCTCCGTGAGCCTCCCGACGTGCACAGGCAGACATCGGGGCATGAGAGGTGTTGGGGGGACCTGAGTGAAAAGTGGGGCTGCTTTAAAGTCAGATGCCCCCCCTAAAAAAAATAAAGTCAGATGCCCCAGTGTGGGGGACCACTCCCATGGCACGACCCCTCAAGTATTGTGTTACCATCTAATCAGAAGCACCTAAACAACAATGTAGGCATTAAAAATACTGAGGTAGATCAACAGTGCTAAAACAGACAGCATTCTAATACATAATTTTCACTGTGAAAGACAAGAAGCCCCACAGATATTCAGTTACTGATCCCACTCTTGTAAAGCCATTTTTTAAAAGCATATTATTTTATTTGTGAATTGGTTGTTTTGTAGGAATGCTGGGGAAACCGTGAGGTGAGGCTGCCTTAGGACTGGGAGTGGAAGACTTGGGTTCTTGCCCTGCGACTGCCCTTACCGGGTGGGGACATTTGAACCAGTTCACATGTCATTCATCTAAGACTTGGGTTGGCAAACTAGGGCCTTTGGACCAAATCCGCATGACCAGTCCAAGAGTTAAGAATGATTTCATATTTTTAAAGGGTTGTAAAAACAAACAAGAATATGCACTGGAGATCAGAGGTGGCCCACAGAGCATAAAACACTATCTGGCTCTTTATGAAAACAGTGTGGACCTCTTGCCTAAGGATCAGGATATAGTGAGGTGGTTAAGAGCTGGGGCTTGGGTCAGTCTACCTGGTTGGTTCCTGGCATTCTACTTACTAGCGAATGACCTTGTCAAGTTGTTCCAAGGTCATCTGTCCTCATCTGGTCTACTTTCCTCATCTGTAAAATGAGGATAAAAGTAATACACCTACCTCATGGAGATGGTGAGAGGATATAATAAGAAAAAGCAAGCAGAAAACTCAGCACCAGGCCTGGCAGATGGACAGTCAGTAAAGGTCAGCTGTTACTATCTGTATAATATCAATAATAGAATTTTTTTTTCAATAATAGAATTTTATGGGGATGCTGAGACTATCAGATATACTAATCACATGCTGCAAAGTTCTGTAGAAACTGTGCAGATTTAGCGGCCCATAAATAAAAAGAAGTCTAAATCATAAAAAAAAAAAACTGGATATTCATAGAAAATGCCAACATTAGGAAAGAAATAAAAAGTAGTGGATTGTTCTAGATTACAGTTGACAGAGACCTAACAAACAAAATGTGTGATCCTGGAATGAGTCTGGAATTAGAAAAACAAAACACTCACATACACAAAGACATACTAATAGCCAAAAAAGGTAGGAAGGATAATTTTTGATTTCTGGAAAATGTGAATGTAGCCTGCATCTAAATATATACAAATAGATGCACACAAATGTGATAAAGTGCCTGGAATCAGTGAATCTAGGTAAAGGATAATGCACAAGTTTACTGAATTTTTTTTTTCTGTTTTCCCAGTACTTTAAAACTTTTTCAAAGAAAATAGTTGAGTACAAAATTCTAGGGTAGCTAAGATATATAACAGAGGCTGTCATAGGCTATTCAGCTGTAACTTTCACTAGTGACACCTATGATTATTATTTTAATAATAAATATCACATATTTAATCATATAAACAAGCTCCCCATTTCATAATTGCTTCATTTCTTTTTCCTGTTCTACTTAAAATTTTAAGAAGATGTAGCAAAATAACCCTTACCTTCACTTTCCCTGTGTCTGAGCAGTTTTTTTTTTTTTTAAGCAGCCATTTCAACTTTCTAATAGCAAAACCTTTTTGATCCTTGCCACAGACTTGAGCTCTGCTCAGGCGTAATCAGTACAGAAGGTATGAAAACAGCATAGGAAAGCCTGCTGAGGGCTCAGGGCCAGAGCAGAGACCTGTGTCTCGCTCAGAAATGTGTTAGAAGATGAATGGGCACAAAGAGATGGGTTGTGTTATCAATCATGTACACTGAGTTTTGCTAGAAAATAATTTGCATCCAACTCTGAGTCAGACTGGTAAGGAGCTTTACAGGACATATATTTTCTGCACTTAAACTGCCATGAAACTTTCCCCTCTAGAGCTTACAGGTTACTGTTACATTTTTTACTTCATCCGAAACTCAGCACTGAAATCAGCTGCTGTCCTTAACCCAAACAGACTGCTCCATCTTCTGCCCCTGCAGACCGCCCAGCCACTCACCTTGGGCGCTCTGTCCAGGATGCCTGCTCCTTTCATGTTGCTCCTGTGAACCAGCTCCTCTGAGCCCGGCGGCTGATATCTCTGACTTCAAAAGCGGTTACGCAATGTCACTGCATGCCTCTGGCTAGTTCTCAGAAACTGAATTCTATGGAGCTATCTGACAGCACAGGAAATTGTCAGAATGGTTCTCCCAGAAGGCAGACTTTATGGAAAGGAGGAGAAGAAAAGAGGTGAAGGAGGGGAGATGAGAAATCAAGGCAATCCTCACTCCTCAATGCCTCTACGTCTATGAGTAGAGACTGTCACACATTTGCTCTGAGAAACCACAAAAGGGGAAAAAAATAGTCTTCTCCTTTATAGGGTGAAGTTCCTACTTTGAAAAGCTGAGTGTATGAATGCGTGGCAGTCTCATTCCTTGAACGTCGTGGAACAACTCCCACTGGACAGACCAAACTTATTTCTCTGATTACAGGCCGCCAGGACACATTTCTGATAGCGGTCAGTGTTTCTTCCTTCTTGCCCCTTAAAATTTGCCCTGCAACAGCCAGAGAAAATGAGTCCGGGGATGGGGGAGCAGTACCCAGGAGACCTCCTCCCACATCTTTCTGGGTCAGGCAAACACTTCCTCCTGCTCCAACCCCCATTGCCCACCCCCTGGTCTTTGGGTGTGGTCTCTGCAGCAAGGCTATGCTGAGCACTTGTCAATACAAGTACATTATCTCGCAAATCTCACCCGGCCACCATCTGAACTTGAAGCCACAATGCTAGTTCATCATGCAATTCAGTACAACTTGCTAAATTGTTCCACTTTCCTTGTGTGCATGCGTGCTTAGTTGCTCAGTCATGTCCAATTCTTTGCAATCCTTTGAGCTGTAGCCCACCAGGCTCCTCTGTTCATGGATGTCCCAGGCAAGAATACTGGAAAGGGTTGCCATTTCCTTCTCCAGGGGATCTTCCTCATCCAGGAATCGAACCTGAGTTTCCTGTGGCTCCTGCATTGCAGGCAGATTCTTTCCACTTTCCTTAAATTCAGACTGAATATCCAGAGAGGACCTACAGAGGTGCAAAAGGCTTGCTAGGCATGTTGGCATTTTTATTCCATGTAAACAAACTGGTGTCCATCCTTCCAGCCAGGCTCAGGTTCTCCAATGAGCGCTCTCTCTCTTCCCATCCTGTGATTACAGCACTTATTGTCTTGTCTGCTGGTTGTCCTGTCTGAGCACCAGGAAGGATTTATGAGTGGAAAGAGCTGACTGATTTCCAGTGGGAGACAATCTATATTCTAAATTGTTACCTTTGTTGGAACTTCCCTGGCCAAGTGGTTGACATGTTATAGATGAGAGCAAATAAGAGCGAAAGAACAAAGATCACACAGAACCATCACAAAATGACTGAGCAACAAGCTCAAGGTGGAGATCCATAGAGCGGAGGACAGAGATAGGAGAAGAGGGAATAATCTAGGAAAGGCTTCACATGGAAGGCAAAGTATGAGAAGCAGGGGCAGGTCAGTGTAGAGCCTGGACTAACAGATGGTACCTGTTTATCTTTTACAGGTACATATCCTGTTTATCCTGTTTATCTTTACAGATGAGACAAATCGTTAAAATGGTACTACTGCAGGTGATATTTGTGAGGCAAAGGCCGCTACAAAATAGCAGATGATTTTAAATATGAATCTGGATATTTCTCTCAGGTGTACCAATTTGCTCCTGCTTTCTTCTGGCTTTACCAGCTCCTCTGTGTCGGTGACCTTGGGTCATGGAGCACCTTATAAGGAAGAGGCAAGCACTGTCTAGCTAAGGCTGAGGTTCGTGTTTTCAGACAGGGAATCTATGAAACCAAACTCTGATGCTTTTTATGTATAGAGATGGAATGATGTTATGATTGCATTTTTAAAAGCCCTTATCTCTCAGAGATATACACTGAAATATTTACAGACAAAATTTGAGAATTCAAAATAATTCAAGGGGAAAGTAGATAGAGGTAATTAGAACAATACTGGGCATGAGCTGAAAATTGGGGAGTCTGAGTGATGGATCCATGGGGATTCATTGTACTGTACTGCTGATATTGAATTTTTAAAAGTAACAGCTTTATTAACATATAATTCACACAGACCCCTCGGAGAAGGGAATGGCAACCCACTCTGGTATTCTTGCCTGAAGAATTCCATGGATGGAGGAGCCTAATGGGCTACAGTCTATGGAATCGCAAGGGGTCAGACTTAACTGAAGCGACTAACACTTTCACTACTTCACTCTGACATATCACAGAAGTACGATTCAGTGTTTTTTTTAGTATAATCAGAGTTGTGCAACCATCACCACTATTTAATTTCAGAACTTTTTCATCACCCCAATGAGAAAGACGATACCTATCAGTAGTCACTCCTTTTTCTCCTCTCCACACTGGCAACCACTGTTTTCTATTGTATTGTTGACTGCTGCGTCTATTTGGAAAAAAGTAGAAAGGCTGGACAAAGTTGCTCAAGTGATGAACAGATATAGACTCTGAACCCAAGTCTCCTGGAAGAGACAACAGACAGATTTCACGCCAATTTAAGTTTGGATGGTTCCCATCATCTTGGCGAATTCCAGACAGCAGTTCTTCCCAGTACTGAAGGGATGACCCTGAAGGTCCCTATACAGATAGAATGCTGTCATTTGCATATCTTTTTCAAGGAAAAACAGTCTGAACAAAAAACAAAACTAATAGGATTTGACCCTAAAATTAAATACTCACCCCTGCATAGATATTCAGTGTGGTATTTTGTGAATGAGGGGCTTGACTTCTCAGACTCCTGTTTGATCAGCTATGATTTTTCTGAGTGGAAAAGCTGTAGACATTTGGCTGCGGTCCATTCATATTTACATGTTAACTCAACATTGCGAGAGTTGATTATTCTAGGAAACTGGGTTGTTTTCACAATATCCCACAGACCAAAGGTTGAAACAGCTAGAATTAAGAGAACCAAGTGAGAGAGCTTCTAATAAGGTAATCCTCCCTCCTCTTAAGTAATGTGCTGCTAAGAAGAGTATTTTATTTTGTTTATTTTTATTATTTATTTGGATGTGCCAGGTCTTAGTTGAGGCACACAGGACCTTTGATCTTCATCGCGGCATGCCAGATCTTTCGTTGTGGCATGTGGGATCTAGTTTCCTGACCAGGGATCAAACCCAGGCCCCCTGCATTGACAGCTTGAAGTCTTAGCCACTACACCACCAGCAAAGTCCCCGAGAACAGAATTTTGAGTTGAATTTCTTTTCAGAACTTAGGGAGTCTGATCATTTTCATAACTCCTAATAAATGTGCAGGAAGGCATATTGTTTTGTGTACTTAGCTCTTTTTCATATGCTTTTATACTGTTTTTGTGTGGACTTTCAGCCATCCAGATTTATGAGTGTCACTTCAATACCTGACTTATTAAAGACCAGCCGAACACCAGACTCAGAATGTCCAGAGCATTAAAGTTCTGGCAGGACATTTCAGACTGTGCTGCTTTAAAAGTCTTTATTGGTTTTGTTACAATATTGTTTCTGTGGGATCCTAGCTCCCTGACCAGGGATCCAACCCAAACCCCCTGCATTGGGAGTTGAAATCTTAACCACTGGACTGCCAGGGAATCCCCTGTGCTGCTTTAAAATCACCTGTTATCTGGCAGATTGTAACCTCAAGAAGAAATCAAAAGAGCTCCTTTGGTCAAAGTAGGATTTCATAAATTGCCAACAAATTCATCTAAAAACCCGAGTATAGGGATAATATGGGGAAGACTGAGATACTGCAGGTATTATAATTAGTGATAGCTCAGCTTACTAGCCTGAATTTTGATCCCAAGGTTGAGAGGAGAAAGGAATCAGAGCAAGACTTGAAAAAAAGAACACAGAGGAAACACTACAGGTGGAGAAAGGTGTGTAAAGCTGGAGGGCAAGGCTGAATGCAGAAAATGATGCCACGAACCGGTAGTCATTATGGGGGAGCAACCAGGAAGGGAAGAGACAATTGGCCAGAAAATGGGAAAGAGTCTTCATAGATGACAACACCCACTAAAGGGAAAAGAACAACAAAGGCACAGGGCAAAGACAAGAGGTACGAAAGCTACAGAAATGCTCAAAGTTTTTCTAAAGTTATTTTGTTGTGGTGGTTCAAATCTACTCGGTTACTCTTAAAGTCTCTTGATCCTTGACCCCCATTTTATTGTTTTAGGTTTTCAGACATATTCTACACAATACTTACCTATCGTGCACCTGCTAATTCCACTGACTCGTTTCTGCTGATTCTCATCACCATGGCTGTTTCTTACACTTGAGAACACGTGATTATCTTTTTAAAAAGATTCTTTTACTTATACTTTTGGTTGCACTGGGTTTTCGTCGCTGCGCATGGGCTTGCTCTAGTTGTGAGTGGGAGCCGCTCTCCAGTTGCGGTTTGCAGTCTTCTCATCACAGTGGTTTCTCTGGGTGGGGAACACGAGCTCTAGGCACTTGGGCTTCAGTAGTTGTGGCACATGGGCTTAGTTGCCCCGCGGCACGTGGGATCTCCCTGGACCAGGGATCGAGCCTGAGTCTCCTGCATTGGCAGGCGGATTCCTTACCACTGAGACACCAGGGAAGCCCCTGAAAACGATTCTTAGAGCTTCTCTGGGAGAAGTTATTGAGGCCTGGGGCTAAAATGTGCTCTTCTGAAGAGCAGCACTCCCCTACCTTTTTGGCATCAGGGATGGGTTTCATGGAAGACAATTTTTCCATGAACTGGCGTGGGGGGGTACAGTTTCAGGATGATTCAAGCACATTACATTTATTGTACACTTTATTATTATTACATCAGCTCCACCTCAGAACAGGCATTAGATCCGGGAGTTTGGGGACCCCGGCTGTAGAGAGGTGCTAGCCTGATACTCCACTGCCAGCTGGAGCTGCTTTAAATTCTCAGCTTGAAACCACACAGAGGTTTCTCTAAACCACTAAGCGGTGTGACTTGTTCTAGCCTTGCTCAAGGAGCCAACAGCTTGTGGACGGGGGACTCTCAACAGCCTTCCCCCGTGTCAACACCACAGACCCTCTTCCTCAGGCCCAAACCTGAGCCAGTGCTGTAGGTAGGATTCCTCTTTCTCTGAAGTGGGGATTTTGTCAACATCACCTTTTAGCTGGTGGGGGGAAGCACCTTTTGGGTTCTGGGTTTTCTTCCTGGGTCTTTGATCAAAGTTCCTACCTTGTGAAGACTCAAGAGCTCAAGGAGTCTAGGCTACAAGGGACCGCCAATGTCCGTGGTGTGTTACCAGCAGCCGTCACTGTCAGTGCTCTGGATGCGGGCTGTGTGGTGGGGTCTGCCTCAGGAGCTCCCGCACTCTCTTGCTAGCTCAGCTATCTACTTAGTGATTAAACACGAAATCTGTTCTGGTTTGCACACGGTTCTCGGAGGGTCCTGGCCCGCTGTTTCTTTCCAAAGCAGAAGTTTCCCCCAGAAGTCAGTGTCTTCCCCCTCCCCCAATTCTGTTTACATCATGTGTTTTTAAAAAAGGAGCTTCACTGATGGAAGTGCACGTTGGGGGTGATTTTGATAAGCTCTTCAATCACAGAAAAGGACACTATTGCCTGGAAGAGAATTGATTTCTCTTAAAAGAGCTGAGACTTGGGATTCCCCCCAACAATCTCTTCTTTTGGGTGGTTCAGTGATAATGAATCTGCTTGCCAATGCAGGAGACTGGGGTTTGATCCCTGGGTCGGGAAGATGCCCTGGAAAAGGAAATGGCAACCCATGCCAGTATTCTTGCCTGGAAAATCCCATGGACAGAGGAGTCTGGCGGACTACAGTCCATGGGGTCCCAAAGAGTTGGGCATGACTGAGCAACTGAGAATGCAGGCACGCATGCGAGGGAAACCAAAGCTTAAGACAAAAGGTAGATTTCTCTGAATGATCTAAAGAAACAGATTAACTCAAAATTTTAAATTCATAGAAGAGCAAAGATACACATCTACAGGTGACTAAATCTGGTTTCCAGAACAAAACACTAAAGAAGCCGAGGGAAGTATCCATCCAAGCTCACAATGGCTGTTCAAGACCTTATGTTGTAACAGAAACATGCAAGAGAACTCCACCCCAAAAATGAACTAGCTTTAAATGATCATTATATACAAAAAGTTTATTTTAGAAATCACATATCTTTAAAAAAAATAACATTGAAGTTTTAAGTTCTGATCTTGACTGAATGTTAGGGTGTCATGTCAGGGTGTTCTGTGGTATAATTAGTGATGCGAGGAAACCAAGTCCCTTTACACTAGTTCGAAACATGAATGTGAGTTTTAAAAGAAAAATTTTAAAAAGAAGTTATTTTGGAAACACTTGGAAGCATCTTGATCTTGTAAACAGAAGTCCTGAAACTACAGACACATTGCTGAGACTATTCCAAAAGCTGGAAAAAAGTAGGCATTATCATTTCAATTCATGAACGGTTAAAAAGGTCCAATGGAACCAGTATCGAGTGTAGTGTGCTCATCCCAGTGCATCTCAGAGAGAAGCAGCAGAAGAGTTAGACCTCGACTTTACCGTTTCGAAGGCTGAAAGTCGGAAAATGTGGGTAGTTTTGGCTGGTAATTTCTTGGGTAGAACTGGTTATCCTTTATTCTACTCAGCAGGTTTCTTTCAGTCTTATAAAAATGGCACCCACAGGTGGCCAAGCTCAAGTATTGGAGAATCAGGACACAAAATAAAATTTAAACTCACTACGGACCCAAATATATAGCTCTTTGGAAACCTGAACTATAAACCTGTGACTTAACATGAAAATGGTTTTATAGATCAAAGAGTTTAAATGATCCTTAAGGATGATGTCTAAAACAGAAGTTTTAAACAGTAAACTTCAGAAGACTATAAATTAATTCCTATAACATAAAACAATTAAGTCTATTTAGTATCTTTATCAAATGATCCCGGATTGTATTTCTAGGAACTCCTACTCAGATCATGAGGTATCTGTATTGGGGGATAATGATAAACCAGAACATCTATCTGTAACAGGAGCTCAGGGCTCTCTGATGAGGCTAGAATTGAATCCAGAGAAGTATTGTCACTATATAAAAAATTCTAAGAATAAGAAAACCTGTATTATTTGGTTAATTGCAAAAAAAGAAAAAAAAAAAGGAAAAAATTCTGAGAACACCGCTGCTGGGTGCATCCAAGATGAGCAGTCATGGTACATGCTGAAGAGCACTCAAAGCTAAGATTTAAAATCACGTGAGGAGAAAGTCAATTGATAGAGATCATTCCTGACGATGAGCAACACCTGACAGCAGTAGCCGGTTCACCTAATTTTGATTAGATCGACTATACTATCAATGTTTCCCATCAAAGGGTAACAAGGTCATCTTACTGAAGACAAGCGTTTTAGGTTGTGAAAGGACTATGAGGGAAGCGTGCTGGGACACACACTTCCTACGAATCTTCAGGAAAAGCCGGCCACTCATTTTACTGAAGTGAAACGTGTGTTGACAGTAAAGTTGCAGATCTGATCTTTATTATCAGAATGATGTCATTTTAGGATAGAATTGATAGATTTTCTTAAATGAACCTAATAAGGTATAAAACTCTTTGACTTTCAGAGCTATATGCCTATGTATCTGCCGAAATGTGTTTTGGAAATATACAAGGAGGATGCAGAACAGGCACAGAAGCTGACAAAAATATCCGGATGCACATTCCTCATGACAGATCCACGTGGGATCCAGAAAGCACTTTAATACCCTATCCATCAAATGATCAAGAGTCTAGAGAAATAGTAAGTCCTGTATTTACAAAACTGATGAAAATCACACTGTAATAATCAGTGAGTGCAGAACAACCGCACAGATCTGTGTTTCCAACTTTTTCCACCATGATTCTCCATCAAGGTAAAAAAAGATTCTTTCATACAAATCCCAGAAGGATGTAGAGGTGGCAGCACAACCGCTGGAGATGGAGCGATGACTTACTACTGAGGCTGGTGACGGACACAGGCGGGGGGTTGGTGGAGAAGAGGGCAGAGTCCTCTTGAAAAGAACCCTGCTGGGCGCAGGCAGCTCTAGTCCGTGGTTGACCTCCGGTACCAAAATCGTGCCCGGAAGTCATCGCTGCAGGTCATGAAGCCGGGGTTGGTGGGCGAGTGCACGATGCAGCGCACGATGTTGTTGTGGCCCAGCGAGAGCAGGTTCCGGCGCTCGGCCGTCCGCGAGTCCCAGCAGCAGAGGCTGATGGTCCTCTCGTCCGGCAGCAGCACGTAGTCCTCCGTGTGGTTGAAGACGGCCTGCGTCCGGTGCACCTGCCGCCCGCTCAAGCCAGCGCCTGCACAGACACCGAGAGGTTAGGGGCCTGGGCGCCAGGGTCAGCTTTCCAAGCTCACATCTTAGACACCCGACTGCTCTACTTTTGTTATTAGCTGTACTGATATAACCACAGCATTAATCGTTGAAGTAATACACATTTATTGTGCAATTTTGGAAACTCTTAAAAAATATACATATATGAAAAAAGAACATCGCTTTTGGGCCCACCTCCTAATACAACTCTGTTAATATTCTGATGATTTTCAGGCATAAAAACACCTTAAAAAGAAAAAGAATATACAAGTAGTGCCACATTATCTAATTTCATGTTGGGCATACTTCTCCATGCTTTTTTCCCAGCTGCAAAGTAGCCCACTGTTTGGAAGCACCATTACTTAATGATCCTTTTCTTGCCACGCATGTAGTTTGTATCCAATTGGCATACTGTGATAAACATCCTTTCTGGAGATATTTCATTGGGATAAAATTCCCAGCACTAGAAGCACTGGGTTGTATGAGCAGCCACTCTCCAGAAGGAAGTTTTATGCTTTTTAATGACCATGAATAAAAAATTGTATTTTATGTTTAAAGTATTACATAAAGTATTAAAAAAAAATCTGTCTGATAACCTTATACCCAGGGTTAACATTTTGATGAGCAACTTTTCCAAATATCTCTGTGCACTGTACACTCATTTGTAATTTATTTAAGTCAGAGCATACTGCATGTGGTGGAGACCTACAAAGAGGGCAATATAGTTCAATGGGGAAAAATACACACTGTGGTGTTGGATCTGGACTCAGTACTTATTCTGATGTGACCCTGAACGAATGACTTAACATCCCCGGGCCTCATCGGTCCTGTCAGGATAACCAGAGCACTCGTCCTCAGGATGCTGTGGGGATTAAAAGGAGGTATGATGTCCAGTCCACTTGGCAGGCTCAATGTTCAACAAATGTTACTATGAGTGTGTGTGCATGCTTCCCGAGACTCTTCTTAAATTTCTAACAGTGAGTATAGCATGTCAAAAATATATGTATATTTAAAAATTTGATCTATGACACCAAGTTGCCCTTCAGAAATATTTTCCCAATCGATATTCCTAACAATATGTGATTTCCTGAGATGTTTATTGATACTAGGTAATACCAATCTTTTAAATTCCTAAAATATGATGAGCAAGAAAAGGATACTTCCATTTTTGTTTCTTAGGTTTTTGGTGAAGTTGGTCATCTTTTCTTGGGTTCACTGACCAATATCTGACATGTTTATTACATATGCTATGGATATTTCCTCCCAAGTCCAGCATTTTAATTTTGTTTACAGTGTTTTAAATTAACTTTTAACATCAAAATGTCTCATATTTACTTGATAGTTTTCCCTTCTCTTTCATTATTTCAAGGGTCCTTTGAATTTTAACTAAACATTAAAACTGGAAAAACAGATCCAAAAGTGCTGACATGAAGGAGTCTTAAACTGTGAATTAGGAAAAAAGGGAATTTGCATATAAATTCAGTATACTCTCATTTAAAAACCAAATCCCAATTCTCTAGCAAAACCAACCAATCAATCACATATAACCACAAAAATGTTCCAAACATTCCTAAAACAAAAATGACTCCTCCACGCCGCACCAGCTACAGTGGAAGCCAGAAAGGAAGCTGACTTTGGTCACTATGAGATAATCCTAAGGTAGGTTATGCTGCACCCTAGCGGTTCCCAGGTCACTAACTCTCCAACCTTCTCCACTTACTAACAACCCAGGAGATCCCTTACAATAGTGTTGTTTTCTTATGAGCTTTAAGTTCTGGTCACAATAATTTCAGTGTCTACGCAAACAGCTCACAACAGAGGAAACTAGCTGGTTTTCTACCAAAGAGCCTTTGCTGCTATGAGGATCAAAAGAATGAAACATAATATTTTAACACTTACTATCAAATAATTAGACCTTAACACTGACTGCCAGGGATAGGATCCATTTAAATGGATCTCGTAAAAAGAGCTCTGGCACAACTGTTACAACCAGAGACCAATGTGAATTAATCAGAGAATCAGACTAACATCATTGCGTATTTATACAGGTCCAGAACACTTGGGGTCTCTTTGGGGGGGGCCTCCTCTCTTCAGGTACAAGCCAAGATCTTCCCTCTCACTCACTGAGGGTTTTCTCTGCACTATGTTCATGTTTTTGTGGGCAACAGGCAGGCCATGGGTATACAAATGAACCTCCAAACTCTCAAGTGTTACTTGCGTAGAATCAGATCTAATTTTAGCTGTTAACATACTGAGATGAGCCAAGTTAAGAAACTGTGGCTTCTACTTCCAGCCCTGCCTCTTGTTTGATTTACATGGGGATTTACTGTGTGGATCTGTTTCAAGAGTTCTGGAAACTAAAACACCTCAGAAATGTGAATTGATATCAACCTCTCACATACCTGTGTATCTGACCAGCGTTCGTCCTGTTGATATTTCCCAAAGTTTAGCTACAGAGTCTTTTCCACTTGACAGAATATATTTAGAATTTTTCGAAAAGATGGCAGAACAAACTTCTGCGCCATCATGTGCTTTCTCGAACGTTGTGATGCATCGATTTGAGACGCCATCCCATAATTTGATGCAGCCATCCTTGCTGCCAGTCACATACATATTGGCACTAGGATTGTAATTCACTGAACATATGGCATCGGTGTGCTGATCTTGAGGGTTGCAAGAGACAAAGCACTGAAATGTGTTGATGTCATAAAGTCGAAGTGTCGGATGCTGAGTCCCCACAAGTATAAAGTCTCCGGAAGGATGAAAGGAGATGGAGCGTAACATTTCAGCCTCCTGTCAGGAGAGAGCAGGGGAACCACTGTTAAGCCTAGAGGAACTATGGAGAATATCTGGCCAATGCACAGAAACCATAAAACAATGACCAGATATTACACAGGCACGAGAAGAACAAAGAACTTAATGAGAGAATCATTTAAACAAAGATTTCCAAAACTATTTACTGGTGAGATTATTCCAAAGAACACAGAAGTGAGCTTCATTATTTTCAAATAAACAATGGGTGAACTCAGAATGAAATATCATCATTCTATAATACATTTGTGGGGCTTCTCTGGTGACTCAGACCGTAAAGAATCTGCCTGCATTGCGGGAGACCCATGTTCAATCCCTTGGTCAGGAAGATCTCCCAAATAAGGGAATGGCAACCTACTCCAGCACTCTTGCCTAGAGATTCCATAGACAGAGGACCCTGATGGGTTATATTTATAATCCATGGGGTTGCAAAGAAATGGACATGACTGAGAGACTAACACACACACATGATACCTTCATATACAATTAGTGAATAAAGATAAAACAACTGTACTTTAAGAATAGCTCCTTAGGACATCCCTAGCAGTCCAGTGGTTAAGACTCTGTGCCTCCACTGCAGGGGCACAGATTTGATCCCTGGTCAGAGAACTAAGATCGCCCCCCAAAAGAATAGCTTCTTTGTCCCAGGGCTCCAAATATGGAGGTGGAAGTCACTACTAAAACACCAGAAGGTCTGAACTGCGTTTTCAAAATAAGGCAACCAAATGTTGCTTTTTCGGCAAATACCTAAGTGTCCCAACTAAATAATTTTGTAATTCCCATAAGTTACACTGTAGAGAAGTTGGTTATGTTTTGTCTTTAAGCAAGAATCTGCAAGCTTTAAAGAGTGATGTGAATTCTGAACCGTATCTCTGCCCACCAGCTGTCCTGAGTGGCCAGAGGAAGTTGGCGCCTGACAGCCCGAGAGCCGTGCCATCTGTGGCAGGCAATGCATCTTCCTTGTTTATAGGATGACCACGGAGACAACTTTGAGAAAGAGAAGAGTCACACATCAGCTCACTGTATTTAAGAAAAAAAAACAGAAGCTCCTTTCCAGACATTCCTCACCTGGATGTATTTGAAGGCTCTTTTTGCAGATGGTTTGGAATAATCAAATAATTTAAGAGTATAATCCCTTGAACCAGAGGCGAGAATCTGTTCTGTTGGGTGGAAGGCGAGACAGGTGACTTCATCCACGTGGTCGTAAAGAGTTCGAATCACTGGGTGGTTTTCCATGTTCTGCTGTGCAGTCTCGTTCATCATGACCTAGGCCAACAAGGAAAGAAGAGAAACTCTAAGTGGACTCACTCTCATTCTTCTAAGAAGGGACAACAGAAGATAAATGGTAAGATGTGACTGGGATCTTCACCTCAATCGGCATGGCGCTTTTGGCCAGCATTCTTTCCGTGTCCAGAATTTTTATGGACGCATCAGCAGATCCAGTAGCTATTAGCTGCCCATCTCTACTATAGGTAGCTACGCGACAGGGTCCTTTGTGGGATGTGACGTAGCAGGTTTCGTACTCTGACGCTTCTGGGGACATAGTCTGGACATCTGCATCAAACTCCAGGTCAATTCCTGTGCCAGGGGCAACTGTGTCTGACCGGCCAATTGCATACTGAACTGCAGTGTCATCATTTTCCATTCCTGAAAGCAGTAAAAATGAAACGCATGGAAAAACATTATTTTAAAAGGACAAGGCAAAGTTCTTGATCCAAACTGGGAATGCTATTTGCCAATGTCAAGGTATTAGTTCTTGTAGCCACATGACACTTAATACTGTACAATTTAATTATGTATTTTGAGCTGGGGGCACACACAGTGACAAGACTGTAAGGCAATATGGGTTGTGGGAAGTTAGGCTCCACTAGGTGAAGTCCTCTCCCCAGATACTTGCCTCTGAAATGTTCTACTTTAACCACAACTACACAAGCTGAAAAAAAGCACTTCTGCAGTTAAATCACCCACTTTTTCCCGTTCTGAATTTTAATATTTTGCATGTCGAGAGCTGTCATTAGCAGCTTTGAAGCTCATTAAGTCAGACATAGTGTGAGTAGTAGCACTAGTGAAACACCTTTGAAAAAAGTGTTAAGCTGTGAATAAAGTCAATCAAGAATTTGCATTTTGAATTGAAAAATAACTTGACATTGTACAGTGTTGACTAGTATAGAAAAAATCAGAAATGCAGATGAACCAAAAAATAAACATAACTTTGTATGATATATCACCCAGAGATAATTACTGTTAACATGGTGATATGAATTCTTCTGAGCCTTTCTCCATGCACACGGTTGTTTCATTTCTTAAAACAAAAATAAAACCACACCATATAACATGGTGTGACTTACTCGGTCATTTAACCATACAGAACAAACACCTGGTCAGTGTAATAAATGTTCATCCACATCACACTGTTGGACCCAATTTTATGGATACGAGAACCTTTATAGCCAATTTCATATTGTTGGGCATTTCAGTGGAAATCATTCTATTTCCCCAGGCTAATCACAATTTACATTGCCAAGTCAAAGGGTATAAACATGTATAGTAATTCTTTTTTTTTTTTTTAAATATGTATGGTAATTCTTATTGCTTCCTATGACACAGGCATGCACCAGGATACACTGTTGAACAAGACAAGGTTCAAGGTTTTTATTAAACTTCCAGTCTTTCGGTGGATGGTAAGGATTGTGAGGGAAACAACAACTCTAAACAATAAAGAAAATTTCAGACAGTAATTCTATAATGAGGGAAATAGGACTGTTATTTCAGAGCAAATGGGGACATATGGGGAAGATGTTCAAGTTATTTCAGAAGAGATGAGGAAGACTCTGAGATGACATTTGAAGCAATAATAAGTAGAACAGCAGAAAGCACCAGATAATTCATATAAAGATCCAGAGGCTAGACAGAATCAGCTCAAAACCTTCACAATCTGGACTTCGTTTACTCCTCCAGTATCTAGCACTGTACTTGATACATACTAGCACTAAAATGAAAGGACAATCATCTTGAAAAACACCTGAAACTGTCATGGGCTCAATGAAGAATTGGCATTCACAAGTTACCAAGTTTGATGAGATGCAGGAGCTGCTCCGAGGGCGCGCACACAGACTGAGGCTTGATTTCATTGATGAGGCCATTGGCAATGCTGATATAGCCGTCATAGAGCAGCTGGCTGATGATCAGCTTGTAGAGCTGCTGGCGGTCCTTCAAGCCCACTTTGGTTCTGTACATCTTGGAGAAGAGGAAGAGAATTTTTCTGCCAGCTGGAAGAAGAGAAAACAGGTGATAATGAAGGGCAAAGACAGGAGTAAGCCACAGAAGCAACACAGGAATCTGGTCAGACTTTTCAGGGTTTAAATCTCAGCTCTACCAGCATTCTCTTTGGTTGGCAACTATGTTTCTCTGAGATCTGGGGCCTCAGCTCTCAAAAGTCAGTGAAGGTTAAACATGGTACATGTAGATTCTTTTGTGCACAGTGGCACACAAACAGCTCAAAACGTGTCAGCCAACATTTACAGCTAGACCTCTCTTCATCATTATTTCTTTGCCAAATTAGCCACCCTCGACTTTAATTCTTCACTGCCCGAATCTTCCATTTCTTCTGCTAATAAAACACTGGTAATGTTGCACTAGGCAAGAGAGCTGCTATTGTGGATGCCCAGACACTACTGTTTCCACCAGCCTAAGCTGTTACATTTATTAAGGTCAGTTATGGTTATTCTTAAAACACTTTTTAAGACAATGGAGCTTGTTACGTTACATAATTTAATTAGACAGTAAATCAAAACATTAGGGCAAAAAAGCTATCATGCAATGAAAACTAAGTCAAGTTGAATGCTTTGGAAAGCATTGATTAATAAAATATTTGTGAACAGGATATGGTGAAAACAACTACTTAAAAAAATGGAAAAATCGGAAGGACTGTGCACTTTGATTTACAAATTCTCAGTCTCAAGAAAGCAAAAGAGAAAATTGTAAATAATGGTTGGTTTTTGAGTTTATGGGGGAAAAAAAAGAACTCCAACTGGTGAACATGATTAGATAATTTGATTATAAAAATCTACCTTTGTACATATGTGTAGGTCTGTAGACACTGGAGATGGGAAACAACAATAAAGAATAAGTCATTGGCAGACAGGTGGCTGTGGCAGAGAAGAAAACTGAAAGACCACAGGAGAGATTAGAATAATAAGAGTGGTCAGCGGTCTATTAACACCAGTACCTCCTGGTACTGCTGCACTACACAGGGGTAATTCTGAAAGTGGGAGATTGTACTAAAGCAGTGGGGAACAATGTTTTTAACTACACAATGCCCTCTGGAGAATTACTGAAGCTACTGATCATAAGAACAGTTAACATTTATTGGATGCTGACCATGTTTCATCTCAAACCTCAACTACATCCTGCAAAAGGATCCAGTAATCTTGTTTACAGGCGAGGAGGGGATATAACCTGCCCAAGGTCTCAGAACTTGGAGGAATCAGGATTGGAATGTAGGAGGTTTGACTCTAGAGACTGTGTTGTTACTAACCACTGCTTGTACTATTTCTTAAAACCTTAATAATATTAATAAAGCTAGCTAAACTTCCTTAGACATTCAGTACAGCATATAACCAGGTGGCACACTGGTAAGGAACCCGCCTGCCAGGTTGAATCCCTGAGTCAGGAAGATCCTCTGGAGGAGGAAATGGCAACCCACTCCAGTATGCTTGCCTGGGAAATCCCATGGACAGAGGAGCCTGGCAGGCTACAGTCCATGGGGTCACAAGAGTCTGACTTGACTAAGCATGCACGCCAGGCCACAGTAGGTAATACACATGGTGTAAGCAACAAATATGCATACCTCATTCAACCTTCATTTAATCCCATTTTAGAGGTGGGCAACTGGAGGCCCAGAAAGGTTAACTCACCCAGGATTCAACAGGTTGTATGTAAATGGCAGAGCCTGGATCCTAACCCAGAGCCTGTCCTCTTACTGTGCTGTACTGATGGGGGCTGAGCAGATACACATATATCCATGCTGTGTAAACACTAGGGCACAACAGAGATGATGAAGCCGCTCAAAGAAATCAGTGAACACTGAAAGGAAAATGTGGCTTTGTCATCCTGTCTCTTCACTTATGTTAGGCGCATCAACCGGCGTACCAAGAGATTAAATAAGAAATGAGAGGACGAACCCCGCTTAACTCCCATAGAACTTGGGCTCGCTGGGCTAGTAAGCAGGTAACTACCAATGCCCAAATTGGCAGATGAAGGGGCTACAGCCCGAGGGCAGAAAGAGCCCAGTACAGGACAAGTTGTACCTGGAGCTGGAAGAAGGACCAAGGCGAGAACACAGACGCCCCCTCACCGAACGCTCCGCTATGACCCCGACCTAGAGGCCAACGAAGGATGGAAGGGAGAGTGTGAGCAAGGCCATTATGGAAAAGGAGGGACAGTGCAGGCCAAGCCCAGCAACTCAGGGCGCACGCCACCCCGCTCACTAATGACTCTTCCCGCCCCGCCCTGGTCCTCACGATGGTCCCCTAAAGGTCCCAGCCGACCGCACCAGCCACTCTCCACGCAACCCTGGCTCTCCATACCCGCTGGTCCCGCTCTCTCGGTCTCCCGCTCTCTCTTAGAAAAATGGAGGCGCCAATCCTGCCCGATCAATCGCTCCGTGCGCACGTTCACTGCGCACGCGCAAAGGGCGTCGCGCCGAGCGCTGCGCTATCGATCCGCACCCCTCAACTTGCGCCTGCCCTTCTCGCCATCTTACTTACGGGCACGATCGAAAGACTCGCTCACCTCCTTCAACTTTATCTACCCTGCGACAACCCTGACGCCAAGGAACTGGTGCTTTACGGACAAATATCAGATCCAGAGAACACCGCGGGCGCTAGAACGGCCACGGGCGTCTCGGGCCGTTGGCTCCACCACTTCCGGGGCCTTACGGAGCAAGTGCGCCTGCGCGCCTTCTCCGCCGGCCTGGGACCCAAGCTAGAGTTAGCTTTGAACCAATGAAAAGGCAGCGCCTCTCTAGCCCCGACCAATCAGCCTTCGGAATAGAGGGTTTAACTCCTATTTAAAATGAAGACTTTGAATCTTAACGGCTGAGCTCTCGGGAGGACTTGGTTTCCTTGCATCGGAGGTGGGAGTCCACAGGTGCGTAGACCTGGGGCATCTCTGTGAGGCTGGCTGGCAGGCAGGCAGGCGGGCGAGCAGGCGGATGCATGGTGGCCTTTGCAGGTTGGTGGGAGGGAAGCGGTCTTGGGGACTGCTGGGTCAACGAGGGGAGGTCGGGGCGCAGGGAGCTTCCTCCCCCACCCCCCACCCCCGCCCCGTTCCTCCCTGCGCCCCCTCCCCCGCGCTTTCCCTGCACCCTCCCTTCTTTGCTCGGATGCCGACTTGCCCTATAACATGCCGCCTGGTGTTTATTGAACACCTGGAGTGAATGGGGTTGTTGGGGTGGGGGTGGGGGGGTTGCTTTCTAATGGGATTCTCTTGTTAAGTGAGCACCTGGGTAAGAAAGAATGCAGAATGTTTTTTTGCCGTCTTGGAATTTACGTTCTAGGGGTGGGGGGTGAAGAGACAGACGATAAACTAGCAAGATAACTTCCGATAGGGTTGTATTAGGAAGTGGGCTAGTTTGAATAGACTAGCCAGGAAAGGTCCTTGTCCGGGCAGGATGGATGAGTGGGTGAATAAATAAACCTGGAAGCCAGTGCCTCTCAAACTGTAGACCCCGGACTACCTTTATCAGGATTACTTGAGCGTTCTAGTTAAAAATATGAACCCACCTAAGGGATCAGACGGAGAACGCAATGGCACCCCACTCCAGTACTCTTGCCTGGAAAATCCCATGGGCGGAGGAGCCTGGTAGGCTGTCCATGGGGTCGCACAGAGTCGGACACGACTGAAGTGACTTAGCAGCAAGGGATCAGAGGGGCTTCCCAGGTGGCCCTAGTGGTAAAGAACCCTCAGGAGTTGGTAGCGACTCAGGTTGGATCCCTGGAGGAGGGCATGGCAACCCACTCCAGTATTCTTGCCTGGAGAATCCCATAGACAGAGAGTTCTGGTGGGCTACAGTCCATAGGGTTGCACAGAGTTAGACTCGACCTATGCAGGCAAGGGATCAGAAGTGCTTGGGTGTAGGACTCAGGTGTTTGTATTTTTATCAAGCTCTGCAGGTGATTCTGATATTTCATTGAGAACTAACTAGTGTATGCCCGGGGTATACTGGTCATCTGGGGATGTCTTTGAAATGCGGATCTTAATTTGTTAGGGCTAGAGTTGGGCTCCAAAGTCTGCATTTCTAACAGTTGTCCTCCTGATGTAAATGTGTCTACCATCCTTGACTTTCACTGTTTTCTTATCATCCTTAACCTTCCTTGTTGTTTGAATTAAATGTTTTTCAGCAGCATACTCATTTCCTTTCCACACTCTTTCATATGTGCAGATAATTTGCAGGTTTGATGAAGGAAGGAAAAGTCTCCACCCACAGTGCTGTTACATCTGCTTTCCTGTGTAGACTAGTAGGATCTCCATTTTGAGGTGCAGGGATCTTATGCAGGTCGTCTGGACATGAGACTCTCGAACTTGGCTGGAGTCCAGAATCACCTGAGACACTGTCTTCTGTGGCTTTCTGCAGAATTCTGAATCAGAGACTTAGTCCATTCCTTTCCGTTATTCTTCCTGAGAAGGAAAAGTGTATGACCTGGAGTGAATGAACATTGGTAGCTTCTATAGAACCAGTGTCTGTAGAGCCATGTGATCTCATGAGTCAGCTGCTTGTAACTGTCAGGGAGAGTGAAGAAGGCACCACAGCATGGGTGAAATTACCGTTCACATGATATGAGAATATATTTCCTTTTCTTGTCTATTTCCGAATGGCTGTTTGATATAAGGACTCCAGATTCTTTAGTCTGGTCTCCTCTTGCAGGTGGAGTTATTTGTTTGCTTATAAAGTGGATGTGAAAGTTGGGGTCTGAAGAGTGCTTTCTGATTGGATTCTAGAATTTAGGGAGCAAGAGAAATGGATAAAGGTTTCTCTGGCGCAAGGATCCATATATCTGACTTGTTAGAGGGATCACTGGGCACAGTGTTGCAAATAGACCATAATGGGGCAAAGGTGGAAGCAGAGTGACCACTGGGAGCTTTTCACAAATAATTGAAGGGAGAGAAAATTGTGGTTTGACCAGGTGGGAGTAGGAAAGGTTGTGAGCAGTGATTTTCCAAATAAAGCCTGTAGCATTCGCTGATGGCTTAGATACAGGGTTTGAGGGAGAACCATGTAAAAGATTATAAGACTTTAGACTTGAGCAACTGGCAGGATGGAGAGAGCAGGTTAAGGGGAATGCGGGTTGGGAGGAAGCTGGACGCCAGTTGGGGACAGGTTAAGATTGAGATGCCATTCAGATTACCAGGTGGTAGGAGTTCAGAGGAGAGCTTTGGACTCGAGATGAAAATTTGGGGGTCCTTAGCCTGAGGATGGTATTGAAAGCCCGGGAAGAAGAGGTTTCATTTGGTGTGTTGTGTTGAGATGCCTGGCAGGCTTTCCTGGGGCATCCTCAGCAGGTGATAGGGAGCCTGGCAGGAGAGGAGAGGGCAGAAGGCACCAATTCACATTCTCCTAATAGAGATGTTTAGAGCTCTGGGGCCCAGGAAGATGTAGACAGAGAGTGGGGAATCCCTTCCACGGTTACCCTAGACACTGAGATTGGTGGCACAGGTGAGGCTCATTGGCAAAGGTGTTTGCGTTGGGACAGCTAGTAAGGCAGGAGACAGGTCTGTGTAGGAATAGAGTGCAGGGCCCCCTGGGATGCCAGGAATGCTCCTGAGAGGGAGGCTGAGAATTGACCTTTGGGTCTGGCAACTAGTGAGGTCGGCCTGGAGCCTGGTGGGGATGAAAACCCTGTGGGAGGGAGCCTGCAGCCCAATGAGGGAAGTGACAGAGACAACTGTTGCCCAGTTCTGCTGCTGAAAGGGGAGGCCGGAGATGTGGTCATAGTTTGAGTCAGTGTAAGGGTAAAGAGGACTTTTTTTTTTTTTAAGGCATCACTTAAGGAAGCCGGCCTGTAGACTGGTGGAAGGGATTCATTAGAGAGATGATGGGAGAGAGGGGCAATGCAGTTGAGGAGTGGGGTTGGAGTGCCAGGGAGGGGAGAGGATGGGATGCAGTGTGAGGGGAGAGAAAGGCCCCACACCTGAACCTGGTCTAAGCCCCACGCTTGTGCTCTATCACAGGAGAAAATGCTGCTCCCTTATCAGCCTTCACTGGACAACAAACCATGTAAAATTCTGTGTGATGCTGAGGCTTTTTCATCAGAATTTTTAACCCTGATCCAGTGTGACACTTTGAAGCTGATGAATTTTTACAAACTAAAGGTGGTTCTTTTTTCTTATCAGGCATCATGGACAGATGTAAAGAAAACTGCATCTCAGGGCCTAAGGTAAGTTGAATAATCTGGAATCTCAGATCCCTTTTATAAAACCCAAAGGAAGTTGAGTTTAAGTCTAGAGTTGTTCTCACCTTTCCTTTGAGATATGACTATGGTTCCTCCACTGCGTCCCTGGGTGGGAACTCGTTGCTTTTCTCAGCATTCAACAAGGCTCTGTTGCTTTTCTCACTGTAACTTTTATTTTGCTCTTAACTTTTTGAAGAGCCTGTGTTTGTTTCCTCTTTTGCCTCAGATCCATTTTGTGAGTACTTGGCAACTGAAACACTAGTAAATCAATAGTAATTAGCTTTTGAGACTATTAAAACTGTGCTCATCATTATTTAAAAATTATATGTATATAATTAGCTTTTTGTGGAACATGTGGCAAATGCAAAACTTCATGCAAAGATAATCACTATTGACTATTTGATATGTTTAGAGAAAAGACTGAAAAAATACAAGTATTGTTGAAGAAATCTCAATGGAATTGGGGTTTTGGTATAAAGTTTCTGAATTGTAGCTTCTTGCTAAAGAATAATTCCCAAGTCACTGAGAATTCTTAGGAAGTGTTTAATGCCTCCCTTTTTAGATAAAAGTAGAGTTAATGAACATTTTTTTAATGGGAACATGACTTTTAGGGGTAGGGTGTTGGGGAGCGGGTAGGAGGTGTCATTCAGGTATTTCAGCCATATACTAACTGAATCCTCTGCAAGTGCTGAATCCAGTCAGTTTCCCTGTCCATCTGTTATCAGTGATAGTCATTATATTGCGGTACTGGAAGATAGACCTTTTGGAATACTCTCAAGATACTCAGCTTTCCTTCATGAAGACCATAACGTTCCTTTTTCCTCCCCAATCTAGACTGCAGTTCCACTGAGTGATGGCCCAAAACGCGTTCCAGTGGCTCAGCAGTGTCCCTCTCAGAATCCGGTGTCTGTGAACAGCGGCCAGGCTCAGCGCGTCCTGTGTCCCACAAATTCCTCGCAGCGTGTTCCTTCACAAGCACAGAAGCTCGTCTCCATCCAGAAACCAGTACAGACCCTGAAGCAGAAGCCCCCGCAGGCCGCCAGCGCCCCTCGTCCTGTCTCCAGGCCGCCAAATAACACCCAGAAGAGCAAACAACCCCAGCCGCCAGCACCTGGTAAGCAGTCTTCTTAGGCTCATTGACGAGCCATTCTTTTATTTGCTAAAAAAAAAAAAAAAAAAAACAAAAAAAAACCCCACTATACAGATGCATGTTTACTGTTTGTAACCCTAGCTTTTATGTCATTTCTACTGAGGATGGGGAGAGGATCTGATGTCAGGGTGAAGTAACAAGTCTCCTATGGGCCAGGCCTGACTCCCACCCTCCTGAAAGAGGTGGGCAGTCAGGGAAGACACAGCAGCAGCCCCGTATTCTTTGGATTGCTTATTGGGGCAGAGGGGATTCTTTTAGCAAGTACACTTGGAACTGAAAAATTCCAAGGTTCTGGAGTGTGGAGGGAGGTGCTGGGGGTTGGGAGAGTGAGTGGACTGAGGCAGGCAGGGCGATGTCGGGGTGAGCACTGCCGGCCTCGGGGAGCAGGGCTTCGTCCCCTATGTGCTGGGAAGCTGCTGAAAGGTTTTTGAGCAGAGGAGGGGCTGACTTGCCTCTTAGAGAAAGCTTATCTGGATGTGTGGGATGAATTGAAGATAGCAATGCTGGACCCAGGGGTACCAGGTAGGAGGGAGGCCACTGGGGTTCGGGTCCAATATTGCAGGGGCCTGAGCTGGGTCTTTGTTAATAGTTATTAAATTTTACCAATTGTTGAGTGCTCCATAGCGGGCTTCTTTCATCCACATTGTGTCATTCTGTCCTCGTAAGCACTCTACAGAGGCAGCCGTAGTTTCTACCTCGATTTTGTGGAGGAGGAAGCTAAGACTTCGAAGCATTAACTTATTCAAACACAGCCAGGACAGAGTAATTCAGACAGATCTGAGAGCTCACTTAGGATGCCAACTTGACAGAATGGGGCAGTAAGCCAGGCATGGGGGTGGTGGTTACACTGGTGGCATTAAATCATTAAACCGAGATTGTGAACCGTGGAGGGAAAGACTACAGTTTAGACCTGAATTCAAATGTCTCACCAGAGCAAACTGTGCTACTGTTGGAGGTTGAACTGCTGGAAATACGCAAGTAGAAATGTCCAGTGTAACTTCCCCTTGGCCACTAACACAGTGGAAGGAGGGTGGTGGTTGGCTCATGTTTTGCTGCACATTGTCTGATGCTGACCCACCTCCTGGGGAAGAGGTGATGAGTTGTTATGGATGGGAGACTGGTAACTCTGCTTTAGAAGCTCTTCATTTAGAAACTGAGGTTCCAGGGAGAATCTACACAGCCTTGAGTTTTTAGATTATTTGGGGGCCTATGATGTATCTACTTATCTTTACTCTCAAAGCTCTATACAGACTTCAGATGGCAGGACTCAGGTTACAGTGTACTCGTCTTTTTTTTCCTTTTTAAAATAAAGAAAACCAAAAATAGTCCAGATCTGTCATTCTGGGCATACCACTGATATTTTGGTGACCACTCTTTGATTCATCTCTAATCAAAGATTGTTAACTTATTCTATTTAGGAAATAATCCTGAGAAGGAAGTGGCATCAAAACAAAAAAATGAAGAATCAAAAAAGTAAGTTTTATCTTATGTACAAAGTTCTGTACCATCATTCTACTAGAACATACTAATGTCATTTAATTGCAAATTTAGTTATAGGAACACTTGTTAAAAATAGGCCTTTGTATTTTCACTTGGAAATTTGAAACATCTGTATTTTCTAAATCTTCAGAGAGAAGGAATTTTAATGATGTTTATGAGGGACTCGAGTTTTTCTTACTGCTTTTCACACTTAGAAAAGACATATTTGACTTAGAATCTGTTACAGAAATCAAGTAAAACTACCTCTCTACCCTCAGAAGTAACTACTACATACACTTTATGTATATACTTCTCTACTACTTCTAATAAAGGTGGAAGTTAAGCAACAAAATGTGGTCCTCTTGCAGCCCTATGGACAAATATTTGACTGTAGAGTATTTTGGAAGTATTGATACAATTACTATATTCTTCATAATAAAGCTTGGCTGTATTTTCCCTTGCTCTCAGTCTCTGAACTGTCTAGACTGTAGCATGTAATAGAAAGTAACAGGAATAAACCCACAGCCTTTTTTGCTCTAGCTGCCTACCAGAAACTTTCTGAGAGTCTCATCCAGTGGTTCTCAGCCCATTGTCCTGTAGGCTCCATCCTGCTCGCTTTCCCAGAGTGGTTCTCCACCCCAGAGAGTGGTGGTGTCTCCATGGCTAGAGGAGGCCATTTGAAAGAGGCTCCCAGTTGTTTCTGGAGCCTTCTTCCTTCTCCAGTTCCTCATCTAATCCTCCTTATGGTCTTAGCATCGTTGCTAATAGGTCTGTGCTCAGAGCATAGTACTGTCTCAGGACACTTGCCAGCAAGTGCCTCAGCTCCAGAAATCCAGATTTTTCCCTGTCACAGACTCGTTCAGAGGAGGCTGTGGTTTGGGTCTTGCCGAGGATATGTGCTGAAGACAACTTTGAGTATAGAATTATTTATAGGCCTGGGATGTCTGCTACTCATTAATATACCTCATTAGAAAGGATGTGTTTTCTTCACACTTTAAAATGTTCAATTCTTCCCCAGAAGGCAGTGGGCTTTGGAAGATTTTGAAATTGGTCGCCCACTGGGTAAAGGAAAGTTTGGTAATGTTTATTTGGCGAGAGAAAAACAAAGCAAGTTTATTCTGGCTCTTAAAGTATTATTCAAAGCTCAGCTGGAGAAGGCAGGCGTTGAGCATCAGCTGAGAAGAGAAGTAGAAATACAGTCGCATCTCAGGTAAGCCTTCAGATGATGTCCGGGGGAGTGGGGGGCAGAACTCGGACTTCAGTGTTTGTGAACTTCTTGTGGAAGGCTGGCTTCATAGTACTGCAAATTCATCATTTTTTCAAAGATTTATCTAGACCTAACTGCTGTGGTTCGGAAAAATTGCTTGAAGGTTTGTCTTGTTAATGGAGTAATTTACTGGATGAGTTTTGTTTTGGTGGATAATTAAAGGAATGATACCTCTTATTTTGAGTTCAGGTTGCACACTGGCAGCCTACAGGTTGACTTTGGGTCTTTTTGTTTTCAGTGAATTTAAAAAAAAATCTCAGCTAGCCTGTGCTCAGCTGTCAAAAGTCCTCCACAGCACATCTCCTGCTGTTATTGAACATGGTCTGTGTTGTCTGTCTCATGGTATTTGAGTTTCAAACTACTGTGGAAATGGCATGTCTTTTTTTTTTTTTTTTTCCCTTTCAATTTGCGGAGACTTAATATTTAGCTGAATTCTTTCCCCCTAAGAATATAAATGGTCCAAAAGAAGGAAATAGTCTAAACTAAACCTGAGGTTCATTAATACCTTGAAATGCATGTAAATTGACAGCAGTGTGCGTCTTTTTCTTACAGTGGGTTCATAGTTTCACATTTTCAAGGGGAATGGAAGGTGGGATCTGTGACCAGCAGCAGTTCTCACCACTGGTTTCACATGAGGGATCTGATACTCAGTACAGATGAACTCCCACACCAGGTGTCCGTCTTTCATTGCAGACATCCAAATATTCTCAGACTGTATGGTTATTTCCATGATGCTACCAGAGTCTACTTAATTTTGGAATATGCACCCCTCGGAGCTGTCTATAGAGAACTTCAGAAACTGTCAAAGTTTGATGAGCAGAGAACTGCCACGGTGAGTTTTCATTTACTGTCCAGACTAATTCTGTTTACTCTATACCTGTCCTACATAGTGCTGTACCTTTCATTATATAATAGAGGGGGCTTTGTTCCATGGAAAGCTAGCTTAATACAGGGGTCCCTAACCTCTGGGATCTAATGCCTGATGATCTGGGGTCAGGCTGATGTAATAATAATAGAAATAAAGCACACAATAAATGTAATGCACTTGAATCATCCTGAAACCATCTGCCCTACCCCAGGTCTGTGGAAAAATTATCTTCCACAAAATTGGTCCCTGGTGCCAAAAAGGTTGGGTTCATAGGATCAAATATTTGAAATGGGAAAATCAGAGTAGCTTAGGTGTACCTTATATACAGATAAAATCAAGTACCAAATGAAATCTTGTGGTTGGTTTCAACAGCTGTTTCTGTGGAAATATATATAAATAGTTACCCTGTTTAAAAAGAGAAGAATGTATTTTTTATTAGTTTTAGATTTACAGAGCAATTGAAGACAGTGCAGACTTACTTTTCCCATGCACATCTGACTTCTGTTACTATTTTGTATCTGTGTGGTACAACTGTTATAACTAATGGACCACTAGTACATAACTATTGGCTGAAATCCACACGTACATTCAGATTTCCGTTGTTTCTCATGATTAGATTAGGGTCATGGGTTTGGGGAGGAAGGTTTGGGGAGGTGAAATGCATTCTCTAAGGATACAAGCTGCTGACCTGACTCATCTCCAGGTGTTGGTCTTGACCACCCGGCTGGGGTAGTGTTTGTCAGGCGTCTCCTCTGTAGAGTTCCTCTCTCTCCCTTTTCAGAGGAACAGCTCTTCTACAGGGCAGGGTATCGACATACATTATTTGGAACTTTGTACCACAGAGCTCTCTTTTCACCCTTATTGATTTACTCAAATATTTATGAATATGGGCTCAGATACGTTATACTTTGAGGATAATCTAATAGCACTTTGCTCTCATTGTTCGTTCCAGATTTGGCCACGGGTGCTCTTTTACACAGGGCCTGTGTCCTTCTGACTTGCCCCCATCAATGTGGGGAGTGTGGGCCTGTGCTTTTTTTTTAAAAGCACTTTCTGTTTGTCGGTGCTATAAGGTGCTTCAGCTTCGTCTTATACATTTTCTAAGTCTTAGAATTCATTATTTCTCCAAGGAGCTTTGCTTCCTTTTATTGGAAAATGTTATTAGAAGGCTTGATCTGGGTGCTGGATGTGCTCATTGCTACTGTTACTACTTCTGGGCTTTCAGCTGAAAGAGAGCATTGAGATGTGTGTATTGTAACCTCGGTATTTGCATGTATCTAAAAATATTTATAATTATCCATCTGTATCTATAGTAAACATGAGTCCGTTATCACATGGATCATTTTACCTTCCTCCCTTGCTCATCGTAACCTCCACTCCAACACCAAGAAACTTGGATTCCAGCATCGGCCATCCGTTTATCCAATTCCAGTGTTCATGTGTAGTGGTGTCAGAATTGTTAACCAGTTACTCCCGTGGGAAACAACCGTATGCATTTGAGGTTCATCTGTATCCTCTCAGGGTCTGATGGTTCATTTCTCTTTACTGGTGAATAATACTCCATCATATGGCTCTACCTTGGTTTATTGCTTCATCTGTTGAAGGGCATCTTGGTTGCTTCTAGTCTTTGATTACGAGTAAAGCTGCTATAAACAGTTGCATGCGGCTTTTTGTGGGACACAACTTTTCATATCTGCTGGGTAAATACCTAGGGGTGTGCTTGCTGGCTTGTCTGGTGAGTCTACGTTTAGCTTTGTAGAAACTGTCAGCAGTCTTCTGCAGTGGGGATGCCTACCATCTGTGCGTTCCCACCCACGCATGAGAGTGCCTGTGTCTCCTCACCAGCAAGTGGTGCTGTTCTGCTTTTCTCAGTCTTCCCAGTAGGTGTACAGTGCTGTCTCATCGCTTTAATTTGCAGTTCTCTAAAGACCTACAAGGTTCAGCATCTTTTCGGGTGTTTACTTTCCATCTCTATAGCATCTTTGAGGTCTGTTCAGACCTTTGAAAGTGAAAGTCACTCAGTCATGTCCGACTCTGCGACTCCATGGACTATACAATATAGTAGACTGTTCTGTATAGTCCATGGAATTCTCCAGGCCAGAATACTGGAGTAGGTAGCCTTCCCTTCTCCAGGGGATCTTCCCAATCCAGGGATCGAACCCAGGTTCAGACCTTTGGCCCATTAAAAATTTTGTTGTTGTTGTTGTCTTACTGAGTTATAAGAATTCCGGTGTATTTGTGATATGAGTCCTTTATCACGTTTTACAAACATTTTCTCCCAGTCTGTGGCTTGTTCTTTTCTTCTCTTAACTGTGTCTTTCAGGGGCAGACTTTTTAATCTTAAAATCCAACATATCAGGTTTTTGTTTTGCCTTTTTCTTTTTTTCCCATGGATTGTACTCTTCTTTATTAATGTGAAAACTGTTTGAAGAAGTTGTCTTAATTTGGGCTGTTTTTTGTTGAATTAGCAGATGAAGGGCCTGTAGAATGGTGGTTACATTGTTCTGTTTCTTGGTGGAGGTCTCTGGGTAGTATGTACACTTATCTTTTTGGCATTGATCTAAATGGCATTAAATTCAAGTGGTTTTACTTTTATCTTCTACTGAAATCACAGCACTGTTGGTGAATGACCCCTCTGGTCCTCTCTGTGCAATGAGGACATACTATTTCAACTTAAATATTTGCCCTTTGGATAAGTAGAAATCTATTTTATTTGCTTTTTAAATATTAACCAGCCAAGCTAGTTTCTTATTTGATTGGCAAGTAATGTTTGTACTCAGTTTTCTTCAATCCAGTGGAGTTTACTTTGATATAAACAGATAGCTTCTTGAAAGGAAGTAAAAGATTGGTTCTTTCTAGATTCCTTACACAAACACACACCTGTTTTTCTTTTCTGATTAATTAAAACTAGTTCTGGAGAAGTGTTAGGGACCTTTATACATAATCCGTAATCTTAATGTGGGTGTGTGGAGGGGGTGGATGCAGAGAGCGCTGGTTCCTGCCGGGTTTGAGCAGGGTCAGCCTGTTGTCCTCTGGAATCATACTGTATCACCCACTTTGGTGCAGGAGACGAGCTTTCTTTGCCTTTGCTTTTAGTTTATTTATAGTTTACTTAAGTGTATGGTCTAAATTTTGGTCTCTGCCTTTTGGCTGAAAGCAATGAAAGATGTCCTTTCTGATGATAACATCTGGTTTCTACCCCTTCATTTGGTAAACCTTTTTGGTATAACATAATGTTCAGTCCTGTTTAGAATTACTTTTTGAGAAACCAACACTTCTCAAACGTCAGTCAGAACTAAATATATTCTTTCAACATACTAGAAAGCAAATCATTTACACGTTAAAGCAAATCCTGGGCTTGCTTGCCAGATCTTTTAATTGAAATGAAAACAGAATGAATGAAAGGACTGGCTGGCTTGTGTACCTGAACCTGACGAATGAATTAGTATATTGTGTGCCCCTTAATTTAACCCTCTATTTAACATGCCAGAACATCTGCTTTTAGTTTATTGCTCAGGATTATTTTCCTCTGATGCTCTTAGAGTAAGTTGATAGCTTCAAACAAACCCTTTTGTTGTAATTTTGCCTTAGTTTTAAAAATGGGAATGGACTATACTTTAATGGTCCTATACTTTAAAGTTTTTCTTTTTTAAGAATGTTAAAAATTGTTCACAGGTCTGACTCCCTCATTTGTACCAGTTTTTCAATATTGTCATAATTCATGGCTTCCGGGCCATAGATTGCCAGGTGGGGATATAGTGGTACCTTGCTGGTCTGCTTTCTTTTGGTGTCGCACCTGCTATGTTAGCAAATAACCTAGCACAGAGTCACTTGTACTTCATGCTGAACACTAAATTGGTTTGTTTTCTCGTGGAGTCATCCACTGTCTCTAGTTTTTGCTTTCAAATCTACAAAACATGTTAAAATCTATGTTGAGTTTCCTTTTAGAAGAGATGTCTAAAATTAACTTGTGTTATATAAATCTAAAACAGGTTTCCAATATTTTTTTGTTTTAATAGTATATCACAGAATTGGCAAATGCCTTGTCTTACTGTCATTCCAAGAGAGTTATTCACAGAGACATTAAGCCAGAGAACCTGCTCCTTGGATCAGCTGGAGAGCTTAAGATCGCAGATTTTGGGTGGTCGGTACATGCCCCATCCTCCAGGTATGTAATTTCAGAGATGGAACTTGTTTGTCTGGTTTAGCAAAAGCCTGGGGGCTAATGAGCTGCATAAGTAAAATGTTTACTATAAGTAAACATAAGCATAGATGTTGTGGGCAGTTGGGTCAGGTAACTGACACACATGCTTTGGAGTAATTTAGGCCAGGCAGGAAACTAGTGTCTTCAAGATCATTTTTACTGTGCAGCCATTTGTGGATGTTGATCCTGGGGTTAAAGATGCATACTATCCTTAGAGGCCAGTGAAGGGGACAAATAGGCAAAAGATATGACAGGTGTATCACAGGATGAAATGCAGTGTGCAGAGGGGGAATAATACCTCACTGACTGTGGGAGGGAAATGCCACTGCCTCCTGGGCCAGGAGACACGAGTCCTGAGGGCAGCACCTGCAGAGCTCTAGAACTGAGCTTAAAGGAACCAAACTAGTTTGGATGGAACTTTCAGGGTGGTGGTTAAAGATTTTTTGGTCTGCTCCTGTCAACAGAGCAGTCCTTTCCTATCTCCTCTTAAAGAAGAGAGATCAACCTAATGAAACAATTTAAGTGAACTTTGCAAACAGAGCTAAAACATTTTCTCCTGTTTTTAAGTTGGGTTTCAATGAGCTTTTGAAACCATGTGTGAAGTAGGGCAATTCAAAGCATACATCTACTGCTAAGAGTTTGTCAGCTTTGGGGTAGGTCTTAAAAAAATTATAACCAGATTACTTTAAAGCCAGTTAAAAAAAACTGTGTAGTCCAGAATGGGTACTGTTGAGTGTGAGATTTGTTTTTGATACAGATCACTCCTAATTGTTTCCAGCAAGGCACTGAATCAGCTGTTGCAGTCTCTTTTTGTTTTTTGGGGGAAAAAAAATCTGGTTGTCACAAGTGGGAGCTGTTGGCCTCTGGTGAGGCAAACAGCAATGGCTGTAGCATCACAGGGCTAAGCTGGACCTTGGCCCACCCATTGGTGTCATCACGACAGGAAAGATGGTTGATCCTTTTCTAAAGAGGATATTATATAAAATGTTGGTCACTTGGCCCGGCTTCCCATACTGGTTAACTGTAGGAGCTCTCAGATTACTGTGCTGTCTTTTGAGGCTCTTGATCTGGGCCTTCTCCCGAATCCAGTGGTGATGAGAGGCTAGGAATCTACAGCGGCAGCTCCTTTAGGCGAGTGAACATTTGTGTGTTCGCTGGGCACCAGCGGCACCAGAGAATAACTGGTACAAGGCAGCAAAATCTGCCTAGCCTTTGCTCCTGTTTTGATGTCTGTTTCCAACCTCTGTTATAAAAACAGACACGCTGAATTGATCACCTGCCTATTCAGTGCCTACACTCCCAACAGTTGTTAACATTTTACCATGTTGAGTGTGTCTACGTTTTGGTGAACCTTCAAAAATAAGTGACAGACAGCATGCTTCATCCTTTGAGTGCTTCAGTAGTAGGCACGTCCTAAAAATAAGGACATTGTCCTGTATAATCACAACCATTATCACACCGAAGAAACCCAGTCTTGTTAATATCTACTATTTCGTCCATGTTCAAATTTCCCTAGTTGTTCACACAGTTTTATAGTGGTGATACTTTAAATCTTATATATCATTTAAGGAAGTTCTGAAATTAGACATATTTGGGGTGCCACATGATTGCTAGCTGTGAGGTCTGGTACAGCACCCCGTCTAAAAACGGATTTATAATAGCACCTGCTTTGTAGCACAGGAGCTAGCCTAGGAAAAGCGCTCAGTGTTAGTGGAATGGTTGGTGACTTTGAGCAGCTGTTGTGATAACAGAAACAGCAGCACGTCAACCTGAGCCTGCCTGTTTTCAGGAGGACCACCCTCTGCGGCACGCTGGACTACCTGCCCCCTGAGATGATTGAGGGCCGGATGCACGATGAGAAAGTGGACCTCTGGAGCCTTGGGGTGCTTTGCTATGAGTTCCTCGTCGGCAAGCCTCCTTTTGAGGCAGACACATACCAGGAGACCTACAGAAGAATATCACGGGTAAGGTCTCACTACAAAGGGACCCATCGTTCTGTTAGCATTCCTTCCTTATCAACCTTGACAGGAGGCTATGATCTGAGTGTTTCTCATGTTCTCTCTGAGCCACGTTGGTGACTCTTGTCACTTTGTGTACTCATCCAGGTGGAATTCACATTCCCTGACTGCGTGCCCGAGGGAGCCAGGGACCTCATTTCAAGACTGTTGAAGCACAACCCCAGCCAGAGGCCCACCCTCAAAGAAGTACTTGAACACCCCTGGATCACAGCCAACTCAAAACCATCAAGTTGTCAGAAAAAAGAATCAACTAGCAAACAGTCTTAATCTTTGCAGGCAGAGATCCTTAGGCCAGGGCTGCCTTGTCCTGGAGCAGGCTGCTGGAGTGTCTCCCTGCGGCCTGCCCGCCATCAAGACTCTACAGGACATGCTGCTGATGAGCAGGCAGTGCTTGGAGTCCCACTTCCGCAGACACGACACTCTGCAGCAGTGGGAGCAGCCATGAGAAATCGTGCTAGTAACTTCACTGGTTATAGAATCAATCTGGAGGCAAGGTTTGAGGGCAGCCACCCCGCAGCCTGTTTGGAGTAAGGCGTCCTTGTGGAAGACGGACTCAGAGCCTGGCTGTGGGGAAGGGGGTCATGCCTAGTCCTGCCTCGACCCTTGAAACACTGTGCAATAACCTTCCCAGTCCTGTGTGTGTGTAACTTATCGGGTGGCCCAGTCTGGTAACGCTGTCAGAATGAATATGTGATCTTTCCTTTTAAATGTTAAAATAAAGACTTTTGTATAGACTTGTATCTTTACCTCCACAGCATCCCTTCAGGACTGTTTGGTGTCTGTCCAGCACCCCAATTGGCCTGCTTGTGGGTCCTCACTCACCTAGGGAGATTGAGGCAGGAGCATGGGCTTGCCTCAATCTTGGGGCACAGGGGTGTCTCAGCCCTTTCTAAATGGTAAAGCCTTATTTTCTCTCATGGTGTTGATGTTTTTATAAAGTTCTCACATGTGTAACCTTGACATTACAGTGCATCTCCCAGGAGTTCACATTTGACAGACACTTTGAGAAATGCTGGGCTAATCACTAGGTGGTGGTGGGGAGGGGGGAGGTCGGAAGGCCTACGGACATATGGGCCTTCCTTCATTCCCTTCCTTCCTTCATCCCTCCTCCTACACTCCTGGGGGCAGGGGAGGGAGGAAGAGTCAAGCAGCAGGCATGTTGTGATGGGTTAGGGAACAGAAAGGGGGAGCAGGGCCCAGGGGAAGGAGCATCTCAGTTGGGCTTGAAAGACAGGATTTAAAGTTTAGAGGCAGGTATGGCAAGAGGTCCTTGCAGCCTGAGGGAGGGGCCTGCAGGACATGTGGCCCATTGGTGGGGGGAACTGGAAGTGGGGTGCTCTGTCGGGGAACACCAGGAATAGGTGTGAGGGCAGCCAGCACCCTCCACTGTCCCTGGTGCCCCCGAGCCTTGGTCCCCGTCCTGGGCAGTGGACATTCACCCTTGTGCATGACCACAGCCTGCTGGAGTCCTCATCCTGGGGAGTCACCTGCCCAGTCGGCAACAGCTCACAGAAGTGAGTGAGCCCGGCACGGCATGGGGGCTGCTGGGGGTTCACTAGAGCTGCAGGTGGTCTGGCTGGACAGAGGGGAGGGGTCAACCATCCATGTCCACACCCGCCCACTTCTGGGCTCTGATCTCGACAGCATGGTGAGGAGTTCCACGTGTTGGGTGAGCCAGCTCTTGGCAACCTAATTTTGCCAGTATGGCCCTCAGTCTTGATTCTGTGGTCAAAGTGTTCACCCAGCCGGACTCCCTAGCTGAACTGGGGTCTGGGTGCTGCCAGTGTTTAAAGTGGTTCATACAAGTGGACACTGCTGCCCCCTCAGTACAGCTGGCTAGAGCTTCCCCTTACCCTGGTCACCTGGTCCCCATGGGACACCCTAGAGTTGAGGCATCTGTGTCAACTTGAAACCCAAGTCTACAGATAAGTCTGCTTGCAGTCCACGGGTAATTCTTTTCACCAGCTGTTCAGTCTCGGCCTAGAAATGAGGTGCCATGAGGAGCTGGTCTCTCCCATTTTTGGTCTCAGGTTCTATGTGCTCGTATCACGTAAAATTACATATTTCTAGCTGCCAACACCTGTGCGTCAACCAAGATGGTGAACTTGATCATGATGAAGACAAAGGTGGAAGTGTTGAACTTACTGAGAACTAGGAGAGGAAATAAGATTTCGTGGCCTATTTTCAACGCAAGAGGCAGACAGAGATCAGGAATGTCCACACAGAAAGAAGTGCTATACACTTCCAGGGCAGAGTTGGCGAAGTAGTCATAGAAACATCAAAACAAGTGGGTAAAACTGCAGTGTCTGATTGCCTTGGGACAAAGGAACTTCCAGTTCCCATAGTCTTGAGCTTTATATCCCAAAGTAGTAGTTCATCCATCTACCCCAGTGGCGGTCAACATGACATGACTAACCCCACCAGGGCTATTAGCTAAGCCACATTTCCCCCAGACAATCCCACACAGGCCCAGAAAAGAGCTCACTGGAACAGGGCTGCATTAGCAAACTAGTCACACGCAGTGCTGGGTTGTCACTGGCAGCGGTGATGGCTTACCACAAGAGGAGTAACAGGTTCTGCACAAACTTTACAAAGATGTTTATTTGTTTCGTGGAACTTAAGCTGCTCATTTTGTCAGATTAAAAAATTAGAGGTGAACAATGGCTTACATTTCTAAAATAGATCATCAGTTCTATTCCCCTAGTTCCATAAAAACAAGGTAAATACAAGCGATCTGTACATCTTGCTGGTGAATTCACATAATGCTCTAGTTCCCTGATCCTTTGACTTTCTCTCCTCTAGTTACTCTGTTCTGTTTTGACCACTGGCCACAGGAGTGGAGTGGCGCTGGGGCTTAGAAGTGAACGCTATGGCTATTTGGTATAATTTATTGCTTGCCCTTTCAGTCCACTCTCATTTCTCCAAACACAGAATCAAAGTTTGAGATTTAAGCCCTTAAACTTGGAGGAATCCCTGCGGGCTTTTTTGCATAGGCATTACTCAGGATCTGAATGGGTAGGGAGGCCGATGTGGAAGGTGGTTAGGAGCCCAAAGCTAACTGTTCCCATAGAGACAGCAACACAGAAGTGCTGGTCCTGCCCTCACAAGGAATTACCTAGCACTGGCATCTTCATTTTGTTCTACTGTGTCCATGGTCCTTGGAATTAGACCCCAGAAAGACAGTTCCAACTTTAAATGGCTAAAACTTCTTGGCAATGGGCTAATTGCTTTAAAAGGGGAGAAAACATCCCATACACTTTAAAGATCTTGCAACTGGAGACTCTGTTCCATGAAGATACTTTTAAAAGTTAACTGAAATAACTCATTGATGTGGATTACTAAGGTCTAACTGGGAAAATGTCAATAGTCAGAGCTCAGTAAAACCAGGATGATCAGTTTACAGTTGCTTTAGTTTTCTGATTGTCACAAGTGTAGTTAATCAAACCAAAAAACTAAAATAAAATCTGGGAGCCAGAAAGATAAACACAACCCCTCATCCATGGCAGAGGGACAGACCGGTTACAGTGGGGTTCCTGGGTTTGGAGCAGGTGCCCTGCAGGAACCTGGCCCGGGGGGGCAGCTGTTAGGGACGCTGAAGCCTACCAGAAGACATTCCTTCTCTGTTGCCTGCTTCTGACTATTCCGCAGAGAAAGTCTCAATTTGAGTGTGTGTGCTTCAATTTCTATTCTTTTTTTTTTTTTTTTCGATTTCTATTCTTAAATGTCCCTACCAGAGACTGTGGGGTCTCAGGTCACACCCCCTTTATCTGGTAAACTGGCTCCATCCCTCCCCTACTTGTATTATTACTGTATATTTTGTAGTTGCCTTATTTACAGCAATTGCTAGTAACTTTCCTTTTTAGTGATACAAAATCTTTTTATATACACATAATTTTAACTCAATTAAAAAACAGAAATAGTAACTCAGTGTAAACACTGTGACAGTGATTCTGGAATGTCTGAAGTCTGAGACAGGGTGAGTTAGGCCAAGACTGTCTCAGCTTTCCGTATATATGCAGCAGAGCCAACTGATGCCATTACAATTGGGCAAAGTTTCCGTTTTTTACCTAAAGAGACAAATGATTCTGACCTACTTTAATGAAATTTTCGAAAAACCAGCTGAGACAGGCTCTACTTGTCCAGATTTGAAGATGTTTGGGAATCAATGAAACATACCAGAAATACTTGTTTGTTCCTTTTCCCCAAACAAGTGTAATGAATGTCAAAGTGTTGATGCTAACTTAGATCCTGATGACACGTTTGGAAGTCCTCAATTCTGCTCCATTGATTGTAGCACTGGACTCCGTTTTGCACAGTATTGCATATTAAACTGCAGGCAGCCTGACAAGTACGGGAGGAAGGGGAATTTTAAAAATCAGCGTAATGAATCACTACCCTTTCAGCATTTGAGCAAAGAGGAACCCCTGAGGCTCTTGCAGGCAGACCCTCACCAATGGTCTTCTGGAAGGAACATTTCCTGGCTGACAGTTTTGTCTGAGATGACAACTCATTGGTGGTGTTCTGCTGACATTTTTTGAGTATGCAGACAAGCCCTGTGATGAACAGCATTACCCAAACTTTAAAGCAGAAAAACTACAATGATTTGAAACCCTGAATTTTTGCTGGCAAAAGTAAATCCTATTCATGAGAATGCAACAATTAGCCCCTGCTACCCACCCACCACAAAACCTACATCCTAAAACCAATCTAGCATGTGTCATTTAAAAGAAATAGGTTTTCAGGCCCACAGTTGACGAGTTCATCAAGGCTTTGCCGCTGGAGGTTTAAAAATTCCCACTTTCCGAAAGTATCTGACAATCAAGGGCACAGAAACTAAGGTAATACTGATCCTCACGGGTGCGAACAGCTTGTGGATGGCATAGGCCACCACAAAGGTGCTTGTACCAGCTGCCATTTTCGACTGGACCAGTGACTCCTTAAAGCCGAGTTTAAGCAGGACGGTTGACATGTCCACACCACTGGAGGGGAGAGAGGCAGACAGACAAACACAGAAACACAAAAGATATTTACTACAGCAAGGGACTAAGTTAAGCACTCAATTTGGCTATGAGATTTACAGTGTTGTTTTTTTTTAAATGTAATAAAAGTAGCTAGGTGAATACTAAGTCTTAGGAAGAAAGTTCTTATTCCCAAAGACTTACATGATAGCAAAAAACAAATACCTATTACTGTCCCAATCTTACCTTGAAATAACCATGTAAAACATTCCCAAGGAGATTAATGAGATTCCAATGTGCAGTGACACTCCCACGGCACCATATTCTTGAAAAATCTTTTTCAGCTGCTGTGACTTGCTTAGCTTTTTCTCCTCTGTGCCCTTGATGTTGCTGCCAGTGGTTGCAGTGATTTTGCTGGGGTCCTGCACACACACCAAAGAAAGAGAGACACTTGAGGGCAGGAGCAAGGATGTAAGTGGTCATCACCACATCACCACCCTCAGAATCACGCGATATTCTGCTCTTTCTTGTAATGAGAGATGAGTTCCTCTCTTCCTTCATCTGCTGCTGCTGCTGCTAAGTTGCGTCAGTCGTGTCTGACTCTGTGCGACCCCATAGACGGCAGCCCACCAGGCTCCCCCGTCCCTGGGATTCTCCAGGCAGCAACACTGGAGTGGGTTGTCATTTCCTTCTCCAATGCATGAAAGTGAAAAGTGAAAGTGAAGTTGCTCAGTCGTGTCTGACTCTTAGTGACCCCATGGACTGCAGCCCACCAGGCTCCTCCATCCATGGGATTTTCCAGGCAAGAGTACTGGAGTGGGTTGCCACTGCCTTCTCCATCAGCTGAGGCAAATGCCCGCTATGCCACTGAGTGCACTGAAGGGCTGGGTACCACATGTGATGGGCAAAACGATGGCCCCAAAGATGTCAAGTTCCTAGTCCCCGGAACCTGTGAATATGTGACCTTATGTGGCAAAAGGGTTTTACAGGTAGGATTCAGTTAAGGATCCTAAGATGGGCAAATCATCCTGGATCTTCTGAGTGGGACCAATGTGATCACAAGGGTCCTTGTAAGTGGAGGGAGGGAGACAGCAGGGTCAGAGAAGCTGACATGAAGACAGAAGCAGAGTCAGATGTGCAGAGGTTGGTGCTACTCCCTCTGAAGATGGAGGAAAGGGGCAAGCCAAGGGATGCAGGCACCTCTAGAAGCTGGAAAAGACAGGAAATGGCTTTCCTGGTGACCCAGATAGTAAAGAATCTGCCTGCAATGCAGAAGACCCAGGTTCAATCCCTGGGTCAGGAAGATCCTCTGGAGAAGGAAATGGCAACCCAATATTCTTGCCTGGAAAATCTCATAGACAGAGAGAAGCCTGGTGGGCTACATAGAGTCCATGGGGGTCACAAGAGTCAGACATGACTTAGGGACTACACCACCACCACCAGAGCAGTTGGAAGGACCTAGCCCCACTGATGTACTGAGTTTAGCCCCCATGAGACCTCATGGGCTTCTGACCTCCTTGACTGTAAGAAAACAAATGGGTGTTGTCTTATGCACATGACAACCAGGCTAGACTCTACAAGACAGTGGGTGTAAAATAAATGAGAGCAGAAGCTATGATATATTTACTTTTGGAATCAAGATTTACCCCTGAGATCTGAATGGATAAAGGGGGAGGGCTAGTTCCCAGGCCATAAATGCAGCATTGGGGGTTTGCAGAGAAATTATTTACTGTGTAGGGTGTCCATTAACATTTATTGAGCATCTACAAGGCCTGGAAAGTTTAAGAGAAACAAAAACAACAATATTGGATTAAAAAGACAAAACTCCTCCTCCACGAGGAGAGTGCTTTTTCATCAAAGGATTGCTTCAGTTCTCACGACAGACCTCACAGAGCTCTTCTCAAGGACAGGATCTGGGTCAGTCAGCTCCAGTTATGGACTTTGAAGCGGAGGCCATTTCCTTATATTTTTAGAACATGCGGGGGCGCAGGCATACCTCAAAAGCTTGCAAGGCAGGGGTTGGGGGGTAGGGACAATGACATGCATCACGGAGACCCCAGGAATGAAATTAATGTCTGGATACCCAGATATCCAGAGAAGCAGCCTCCAAACCGAACGAGGCAGCGGTCCTCCCAGCCCCGCCCTGCTCTGGAGGCACAGGTGGCCGCCGGGTTTCCTCTCTGGTCAGCCCGTGTGTCCAAGGGAGGGCACTGGGAGCGAGAAGTGGTCGAGAAGTGATCCAAACCCCCGCATGATATCAGCTGGGCCCTGCTGACACCTCACCTCGGGTGGTGACCCAGATGTGTGTCTCCCTGAACTCAGAGCTGGCGCATCTGCCTTGGCCGTGATGTCCACGGTCACACATCCACAACACGTCTGGACGAGTTCCTGACCCTCTCCCACCCACGTGCTCCTCTTCAGGTCACAGCTGCCCCTGTTTCGGCAAACCTCATCCTTCCGGATGCTCTGCCCAAAACCCGAGTCACTGACTCCCCTGTTTACACCCGACAACCAGCCATCGGCCGACCCCACCAGGTCCAAACTCAACCCACCTCCCCTCCCCTCCACTCCCCACCCAACATTCCTATCACCCTGGCCCAAGCTTCTAGCCTCACCCCTGGGTGACTGCGATGGCTTCCTCCCAGCTGTCCCCCAATCTCACCTTTGACCCCTCAACAGAGTGGCCAGAGAGAACCTGTGAAATCCAGGGTGGGATTACAGCACCGCCCCGCCTCAGAGGCCTCCTGGAAGCTAAAGTAGTCTGTGCACTAGCCCCCCTGGGCCTCCAGACACCAACCCCCACCACCACCACCCTTCTCCTTCCTGCTTCCCATTCCAGCCGCCTAGCTTCTTTGCTGCTTTAAGGAGGACAGGCCAGGCCCGACAGGCCCTGGCATCTGCTGCTCTATCTGCCAGGAAGTTTTTCCCCAGAGGGCCTCATAGCGCTGCCTCCAGATCTTTATCCAGCACCACTGCAGGGAGGCCCTCCTGGACTGCTCTCTTTAAAACCAAGAGCCCCTCAGCCTGTGGTTTCTGTGCATTTCCCTCCATCCTGACTTCATCATGCATTTCCTCTTCCTCCCCAGGGAGGGGCCCATCCACTTTGGAAATGGTTTTGCCCACATGGAAATTACAAACCGTTAAGTCCACCTTAACGTTTGAAGTATAGAGTTGCATGGTTCACGTGTGTCTGCCATTGTGCAGTCATCACCAGGGTCTAATTCTGGAAGATTTTCGCCACTCGATCTGCAGTTACTCCTCACCCCCCTCTCCCCCATCTTGCCAGCGGGGAATGGAGACCCCAAGCTCCTTTCTGTCTATGGATTTGCCCATTCTGGATGTTTTTATTGTGAATAGGATCATGCAACACGAGCCTTTTGTGACTGGCTTCCACTACAGACTGAATGTTTGTGGAACTCGCCTCCCCTCCACCAAATTCATACAATGAAACTGAATCCCCACCCTGATGGTATTTGGAGGTGGGAGGTGACTAGGTCAGGAGAGTGAAGCCCTCATGAATGCAATCAGGGCTCTTATAAAATAGACCCCAGAGGGCTACCTTATCCCTTCTAACATGTGAGGACACGGCAAGAGGACAGAAGACAGTTGGCAATGAACCAGGAAGCACACCCTCACCAGACACTGAATCTGTGTGTCTTGACCTTGGGTTTCCAGCCTCCTGGGCTGTGAGAAATGAATGTTTGCTGTTTAAGCCACCTGTGCTTGCACACTCAGTCACTTCAGTCGTGTCTGATTCTTTGCGACCCTATGGTCTGTAACCTGCCAGGCTCCACTGGCCCTGGGATTCGCCAGGCAAGAATATTGGAGTGGGTTGCCAATTCCTCCTTCAGGGGATCTTCCCAACCCAGGGATCGAACCCCTATCTCTTATGTCTCCTCCACTGGCAGGCGGGTTCTTTACCACTAGCACCATCTGGGAAGCCCTTAAGCCACCCAGTCTATGGTATTTTTGTTATAGCAGCCTGAACAGACTACCGCAGCTTTTTCCACTTATCATCATATTTTCAAGGTATATTGTAGCAGGTATCCAACTTCATTCCTTTTTATGAAGTAGAATTTGATTCAACTGAAATACAAAGTACAGATTCTAGAATTTAGCCTGCGGGCTAAGCTAGGAGCCATAGCACATTTTTGCTCTACAAAGAATGTCTGCTGTGTCTGGGAGTGTTGTTGTGCCTGGTAACCTCTGGGGCAGGCTCTCACCCTGGCTTCATGCAGGACAGGAGGGCCTGGCTCAGGGTCAGCTGCCAGAATGATAAAGTGTACATGCTGCAGGTTTGTGGAAGGTAAGGTACAAAAGCAGGCCATCTTATTGTCCCCAGAGGAAGGAAGGAAGGTTCAGTGAAGAGCCACATTCTGGGCACGGCAATGAGGCGGTGGAATTCAGTCTTGGATTGAAACTTGCTCAGAATTGGGACTTCCCTGGTGGCCCAGGGGTTAGGACACCTTGCTTTTACTGCTGAGGGGGAGAGCTTAATCCCTGGTTGGGGAACTAAGATCCTTCAAGTCATGCGGCCAAAAGAAAACAAAATTTGCCCAGAGTCATCCTTGATTTATAATCATACGCAACAGCTACTCATTTGCCCCCCTTCTCCCAAAAGCTGGTACAAAACTCAGATTTATGAGTTAAGAGTCTTTTCACTACCTCCCAATTGAAAGAGCATCTCTTTTCTTCCCAAACTGCAGTTAGGACTGAAAACACACCACACACACACACACACACACACACACACACACACACACACATTTGCACACACGCCCCCCCAAACACCTGGAAGCTTTCACCCTGGAATTAAATTTCAGTACCATTAAAGGCTGTTCTGTCCCTGGGAATTAAGTGTTAAGGCCTTAAGAGTGAGGATGAACTGTAATTTCTCACAGCCTTTAGCTTTGACTTCTGCGGGGGGTTTTCAGACTTATGAAAACAAACACTTAAAAAAAGGGGTGGTGGTGGGTGGTTTGGTCACTCAGTTATGTCTGACTTCTGCGACCCCATGGACTGTAGCTTGCCAGCCTTCTCTGTCCATGGGTTTCTCCAGGCAAGAATACTGGAGCGGGTTGCCGTTTCCTCCTCCAGGAGATCTTTCTGACCTAGGTATCAAATCCTAGGTCTCCTGCATTGCAGGCAGATTCTTTACCGCTGAGCCAGTATCCGTTTATGGGGTCCCAGAGACTGATTCTGATAGGCAGGAAAGCCTATCACGTTTTGAAAGGTTTTAGGAAAACCATGAGTGTCCTCAGGAGAGGCCACTTCTGTTGAGCCAGCCACCGAGCTTAGCACCTTAAAGGTTTTATAAAAACCCTCACGACCTCATGATGCGGGTACCTCTGTCACTTCTACTTTGACAGATGGGAGACCGGGGCTTTGGGGTGAAGCTGCGAGCTGGCTGGCAGTGCCCAGACTGGGTTCTGCACTACAGACTCCCCTTCTTGTCCCCCAAGAGTTGAACATTCCTAGAGGAAGAGTCTGTTTCAGAACCTCAGGACTCTGCAGGGGAGAAGGAAAACTGTCTTCAGCCTCCCTTGTTGGGCCAGCACCCACGCTCCCAGTTCTCCGACGTTCACCAGCCGGAATGGCCGCTGGGAGCTCAGGCTCTTTCTGATAAACAGGTCCCCACCCGCCTTTTGGCTGCGGAGGAAGTGCCCCAGATGGGAGGGCTGCCGGGCGCTGATAGGATGGCTCCCAGAGCCCAACCATGTCCTGGGGCGGATGACGATGGGTGGAAGCCCTTTTCATTCCCACCCCGACACTTGGCCTGACAGAACCTCATTCCGCCCCATCTGTCCACTCACAGGACGGGGCGGAGCTGCCACTCTCTCTCTCTCCCTCCCTCTTCTGTGCAACCTCTATTTTGGCAAATGGCCTTTTGGCCAAAAAAGAAAAATAAAAAGGCAGCCAGACTTCCAGCTACAGAATAACAAGTATCTATTGCCAGACAACAGGAGGGACAAAATATTCAGACACATGGGCAATTTCCTGTTGGCTGGTGACAAGGTTAGTTTTTAACTTTCTAGAGTTAGATTTTTTTTCCAACATGGACAATTTACTTCCTTTTATTTTGGAAATCTCTTTAATCATTGTGAATCATGTATTTTTCTTCCTAAGCCTGGAGGAGATGAAAGAGGTTAAAATAAAAGGAATTTATGAAGAGGTGACCTGCAAGGAATAGGAATCTTTCAAACATTCATTTCTTGCTGAGATATCACCTTAAAAACCTGTGATATATTCTTAGTTGCTGCTCTGGTTGCAAATAACTTCGTACCTCCCCTGGTGTCTGTTTTTTAGATAAAAGTGCTTTCATATACTTGCGGATGACTTGGCTCTCTGAGCCCCAGCGTTCTCCTCATCTCCCAGTTCCCCCTCACATGCTGCCTTTCAGCGAGTCAGAGCAGGGCCAACCCAGAGCAGCACTCACAAAGAAGTGAAGAACAGTTCTTAAGAGCAAAAGCCTTGGAACCAGACTGGTTTGGATCCCAGTTCTGACAGGTAATCACTGTGTTTCTCAGAGAGTTACTCAACCTCTCTGGGCTTACGTAAAGATAATAGTATTGCTTATGTCTCAGGGTTGTTGTGAGGATTACATGAATTGATATTTTCAAAGTACTCAGAACAGTGCCTGTTGCAAAGTAAACACAATATAGTGTTTATCAATATTATTTACTGCATGAATGAAAACAGGTGTCACTCTTAACAATCTGACCTTTTAAGCAAGATTTTTGGCTCATTCCTCAAAACTTCTCGACTCTTCTCATACAGCCTCCTTACTTTAATAAATACAGCAGTGGTGGCTAGGACTGGGGACGGGGGGAGGGCAGCAAACATACATACACATATACACACACATCCCTACCAGTGCCAGGCTAACAAGACAGACGATCAAATCAGGGGGACATTCCATATGAGGAAAGCATAGAAGATGTACTGCCACAAGGCTGAGGAGAGGCCAGTGGAGACATCCAAGGCATCACTGGTGGTCAGGGGAGGCTTCCAGGAGGAAGGGACCGCTAGGCTGATGTATGGAGAATCACCAGGAGACAGCTGGGTGTATGCAGAGGGTGCTAGACATGTGAAGGTCCCCAAGCTGGGCTCAGGAGGCAAAGACATGATCTACTGCCTGCCAGATGGCCCAGCACAAGGCAGAGAAGGAAGTTTCTCCATCTGTGGTGGAGGCATTGTAAGTTCATGAGTCAAAGGCCTATGGAGCATTCAAGAAGCACTGGCTCCCAGTGGCACCATGCTCAGGCCTGCATCAGCTCATGGAATGGTCCCCCAAACTATTATTGGGAAGGTGTTATTTTTAGCCCCCTGAAAGGTCAGCAACCAGGCCTCAGAGACCTTGAGCACAGGGTGGGACAGCAACCCTGGTGAGTGGACGCAGGCAGGCTGGACCAGAGCGGCAAAGTTCCAGGCACTGCTCCTTCCAACTGAGTTCTGCATCTTCAGAAGGCACTGCTCACCACCTGTTTTCTTTAAGGAGATCCACTTCAAAATCAAACTGAAACATATTTACAGAAAGGAGCAGTCTGCATTTGCATTCTGAATGAAAACCAGTTTTCACTTACCATGCATAGAAGGCAAGTGAAGATATACACAAAGAAGTAACCCTGCGTTTCAGGCGCGAATCTCGCCCGCAGTCTGACTGGGAGGCCTGCTCTCCTCGCAGTTAGATAAAAAGGGAGTGGCAGAAAGTACGGGGGTGGGGGTGGGGGGGGTGCGGGGGCAGGTGGTGGTGCTGGTGGTGTCATAGAGACAGCAGCACCCACCGAGCCTTCCTCCTCAGCCCAGCGAGGGGCCCCAGCGTGACTTCAAAGGGAACAACTCTAAGCGCCGGATGACAACGTCGATACCAAGTCCAGCCCCACCTCCAATACTCTCGGCCGCCACGACAGCGCAGGCCCAGCTTTGGGCACCTGGGATCCCTTGGAGGCTGTGACCTTGGGCATTCGCCACGCCCCCCTGAGCCTCAGTTTCCCCGGCTGTTAACTGGGAGATCGCTTCCCTGGTTTGAAGAGATTTGGGGTCTGGAGACCTGGAGGTGCTCGGTCTCAGCAGTTGCGCGTGTAATGCTCTCAGGTGGACCCGCTATCCGGGCGCCCGGGGATCCGGGTGGGGGTGGGTTGGCTTACCTGGCGGCCTTGGTAGTTCCCGCGGGCGGCGCGCAGCAGCTGGGCGTCCGGCCCGGGCCCGAGCCGCGGCAGGAACACCGGCGGCGGGACACAGGGGGCAGCGGCGCCCAGGAGCCAGGTGGCGCGGCACCGAACCCGGGCGCCCACCCGGCCCGCGGGGCTCAGCAGCGCCAGCAGCCCGGCCATGGTGCGCAGAGCCCGGCGCTGCCCTAGCAGCAGACCGCAGAGGAAGCGGCGCGGTGGGCGGGGCCGGCGGGAGCCGGAGCCCGGAGCTGCGGGGCGGGGCCGGAGTCGTGCCCAGTTCTAGCCCCCGCCCACCTACCCCCCGCTGCAGCCAGCGCGGCGAGGGCGGGGCTGGAGCCGCGCGCGGAGTGGGCGGGGCCGGAGCTGGAACCCAGCGCCCAATGAGAGGGCTGGAGACGCGAGTTCTGTCTGACACCGGGTTAATTCCAGCCCCTAGGACCTTGACTCATCATGTTGGTCTCGAGCGAGTCGGAGGCCAGCCCAGCCCAGATTCAAGAGTGAAGGGGTTAGATTCCTCCGACTTGATGGGAAGTGGCAAGGTCACGGGTGGCAGGGCTTGTGGAGTGGGAAATATTGTCGTGACCATCTTTAGGAACTGCAATCTACAACAGTTTTCGACTGTTAACTGCAATAAAGATACTAATCTTTGGTCTCCGTTCTGCAGAAGAAAAAACTGAGGCTTACAGAAACGAAGCCTTTCCCGAGTCCTCTTATCCTCATCCTCTTCTCCTGCCTGACCCCCTGGTAGCACTTAGAGAATAAAGCGTCTGCCTGCAATGCGGGAGACCCGGGTTCGATCCCTGGGTTGGGAAGATCCCCTGGAGAAGGAAATGGCAACCCACTCCAGTATTCTTGCCTGGAGAATCCCATGGACAGAGGAGCCTGGTGGGCTACAGTCCATGGGGTCGTAAAGAGTTGGACACGACTGAGTGACTTCATACTTCACTTCAAGGATCCAAAGTGTTTCTAGATCTTTGCTATTTTTAAGCGGGGGTGGGGGGGGGAAATAGCACAGAGAATTGTTGCTTGGAAAACCACTGGAAAAGCTGGAGGAGTGGACATTAGACCGGGCCCCCAGGAAAGACTCTGGTTAGAGCAACACCAGCAGGCAAGGGAAGTGGCCCCTCAGTCACCAGCCGGAAGGTGAGTGTCAGGGGCAAGCTAGCGAAAAGAATGAATTTTAGAGCACATTGCCAGAGACAGTGACCCCAGGATCAGAAAGCTGCCACTGCAGCTGCCTTTCACAAAACAGGCCACTGGACACCAGAAGGCAGGGTCAGGCTGAGGCTTCTGTCACCACTAATTGTCCACACTCGTGGGCTGGCAACGGGACACCTGGATTCTGCTGCAGAAAACCCCACATCTCTGCCAACTTGTTAACCAGCAGCAAACAGCCCAAGCCACAGGAGGATGCTTCTGCCTTCAAAATATTTTATGAGTGCATCCAGTTAGCAGAAAGAAATTAGTACCCAGAAACCTAGCTGCAAAGGAAAATTATAGCCATCCTGACCAGAAGGTGCACAAGAAAGGGATGGGAATCCATGTGCCCAAATTCAGTACCTCGAGACCGCCCCCTAACCTGCCCCCACCTTGTCTCACTGGGTAGAACTGAGTCACATGATACTGTTAGTTGCCGGGAAGTCTGGAATTTGAGGATCCTGCAAAGAAACAGACTTGGCTTAGATCAGAGCAGGCACACTGTCCTCCTGAACACAGTTGGGGTTCTATTGGCAGGGAGGTAGAGGAGGACGGCTCGGGGGATGGTATGGGGGAATGGTAGTTCCAGAAAGTGGATGGGGCTGTGTGCCCATGCATGGTGGTGAGTGTCACATGGGAAGTGCACGTGTACCAGGGCGAAGGGGAACAAGTCAGTGTGTGTATGTGAGGGGGTTGAAACGGAAAGGGGGCTGGGATGCTGGAGGAAGCAGAAAGGATTTTTCCCTTCTGATGGAGGAATTACTCTGCCCCAGTTTCCAGGGGAATCTGCTTGGGGGTCCAGGGCCTCAGAGTTACTCACTGTGGCTCATTTTTGTAGGAATGTGGGAAGGTAGATCTGGCAGACAGACTGTGTTAAAATAAAAAGTGGACAGTATTTAGGACAAATTGCCTCATTTTCTCCAATTACATATTCTGATTGTACCTGTGTATTTATTCCAGTTCTCTTTCTCTGTCAGATTCTGCAGCGCCTATTCTAAACATTTTCTGCCCACCTGGGGTCCTCCCTCCTGCCCTGATGCCTTCCCTCTTGGCACACACCCTTGCCTCCTACTTCTCAGGGGAAGCCTGGGTCTTAACCAATGGCTCCAGCCCACCTCCTTGTTTCCCTCCACCATCCTCCACCTCCTGCTTCAGTCCCCTTTTCCAAAGCAAACCAAATTACCCATTCCCACGCATGACTTCATGCCTCCTCTCTGTTCATTTCCAATCAGCATTCATTATTCTGAACACCTGCCATGTGCCAACAGCGCTAATACAGTGAAAATAAGACTTTGTTGTTTCGTGAGCTTGTGGTTAGCATCACAACTTTGATGCGGTGCAGACCTGGTTTAGAATCTCTGTTAAGTGATTCCAACTGTCTAAGCTGGTGGTTTCCTCACTTGTAAGAGTGGCAGTAATAACACCGATCTCAAAGGGTTACTGCGAAGGAGATATATTTCAGTACTTGCAGAACTGAGTCTGGCACAGTGAAGACTCAAGACATGGAAATGTGGCTGGTGTTTCTTTCTTTTTTGTCTACCCAGCTCTCTCTTTCTAATAAAGATGCCTGTCCCTCTCTACTGTAGTTTGTATGAATCTTAGTGGTCAGTAGCCCTCTGGTCAGAGGATGGATTTGAGATCCTTGCCCCTTGTACTGGTAAAAATGGGGTCATGCTGAGCATATACATCATAATATGACTTTTTCACTTAATCTCTCATTAATGTCTTTCCTGTTGGAACCATAATTGTTGAATATTATTTAAAAGCTGTAGAACATTCTGTCTATAGATGCTCCATGACATATTTAATCCAATGTCCTGGTAAGGAATGTTATAGACCGAAGGAATCTTTCCCCAAATTCGTATGTTAAAGCACTTACCCTCAATTCAATATTGTTTGGAGATGGGCCCTTTGGGAGGTAAATACAGTTAGGTTAGGTCGTAAGGGTTAGGTCCATGTAATGGTATTAGTGCCCTTATAGGAAGTGGAAGAGCCACCAGTCTCTCAGTCTCTCTGTAGCAAGAGAGCAGAGCAAGTAGGCAGTTCACAAGCCAGGAAGAGAATTCTCAGCAGAACTTGACCATGCTGCCATCTTGATCTCAGACCTCCAACCTCCAGAAGCCTGTTTGGAAACGAATAGCATTTTATGGCTTGGGGCCAAGAGCTGGGGCCTTGGGGTCAGATTGCCTGGCGGGGGTGTCCCCCCCTTTAAGGTGCACTGACAATGTAACTGGTTAAATCACTCAACATCTCGGAACCTCAGTTTTCTTATCTGTAAGCTGGGAATAATAATAGCAACCATATCGCACAGCTGTTATGAAGAAGAGAAATTTCATGTAGCTGTGTGCTCGGCACAGTGCCTTCCTGAAAGCTGATTGTGGTAAGCACAGTGGCCATCATTATTATTATTACTGTTTCTCTTCATTAATTCATCCCAAGAAGAGAATGAATGGTGTGGGCTGGACACAACTAAAGGCTTTGAGTGTGTGTGGGGGGCACAGGGTGTGGGACCTGAGCTGTCCAGTCCAATGAGGCCACCTGGGGAGAGAGATGCGACTTATAAAACCACCACTGAGAAAAGCAATAGCTGTAGAGGATGGAGTTGCTGGTTTTCTAGGAATCTCCCCTCTACTGCCTTCGAGATAGAAATGATCACTTCTCAGTACTCGAGTAAGGTCTGGATTAGTTGGAACCATGATGCATGAAGATTCCTTTTTGTTTGTTCAATGTCTAGAGGGTTGCTAATAAGAACTCCTGAAGTACTTCGTAAGAACGATTTAAAGATTACTGACTCATGTCTGAGAAGCATGGGGATTAACAGGAAATAAAATCAATATCCGTAAAGCAAACCAGCTGCTGCCTGTTCTATGGGCAACTATGGAGACTTTAAAGGCTTTATTGTTTGTTTTTGTTTTAATTAAAACAAAAGAAAGTGTAAAGAAAAGAAAGTGAAAATGAAGTTGTTCAGTTGTGTTTGACTCTTTGCGACCCCATGGACTGTAGCCTACCAGGCTCCTCTGTCCAGGATTTTCCAGGCAAGAATACTTAGTTATTAATTAATAATTAAGAATACATTAGTTATTGTAATGGGTAACATTTGCTCATTGTAGAAAATAAAGCTCAAAGGACACAGCCAACAACATCATTTATTCATTCAATAAATACATTTTGAGCACCTCCTAAGTGCCGGGCACACAGCAGTGAAGTAGGAAGACAAGGTCCCACAGAGCTTATGTTGCATCAGGGAAGAGATGCCAAGAGGGAAGAGTGGTGGGAAGAATTCAAGACAAAATCTGCTGACACAGAAACCTTTCCACAAAAGGATAAGAGAAACAAGAGTTTTATTATTGAATAAACATCAAGTTATTATAGAATATAATAATAGAGTATAGTAGAATGTGATGCAGATCGCAGGCAATTCACTAGAGATTGCAAGATGAGAAGAAAGTTCCTCCTTTTATGCAGCTGAATCTATGCTTCATCTGAAGACAAAAAATAACTAGTTCTCAGGTAAGAAGACTTAACGGCTATTTGTCACACACACAGCTCACCCCAAATCCACTGGTAACTGGGGAGGTCGTTTGTCCTTGCTAATTGTCTATCCGAAGAAATAGACACTTCTCCCATCTCTATGACAAACATGAAATCATAACACAGAGCTGGCCACTGAAGTTAAACCCCCACCTGTACTAGGAGATAGGCTGCTGTCTTCCTCGATATTCCCATTTCAAAGAGACAGCTCTCAGACTCTTTTTTTTTTTTACTGAAAGCACACTTCCTGCTTTCCTTTAGCAACCAAAAGCTAAATTTTATATTAGCATTTTATAGATTGGTGAGCATAAATACCAGTGATAATTTCTAAAACCCTTGCTTTCTTAAAACATTTTAGGATGGCATCAAACATTATTCATTTATAGTCCCAAATCTCTTTAGTTTTTCTGTAAAAGGAAATCAATGCTTAGTAGTAAATGTTTCAAAATCTTATTTTATTTGGAAATGACCTAATTATTCAATAGACTTCCAATATTTAGTTTAGCACAACCCTTAGAAATTCAAGTTACACCAATCTGGAGAGACTATTGTAGACAGATATTCCTAAAGAATAATTATTCTTAATAGAGTTTATATACAAACTCATATCTCATTTACATTTTTTGGAAGTTTCTTCACTCGAGGTAATTTCCTTGTTGACAAACTTGTAACAGATATAATATTTAACTTATATTAAACCTAGCTACAATGAAAATATTCTACTTGATGTTAATTACTCTAAGACATGTCTATATTAGATAGGTCAACAAACAAACATTAATATCAGGTTATTTAATACTGAATATTTCCCAGTTCACCTGAACCTGGAATTTATTGTTTAATTTAGAATTATTTGATTTGTAAGCACTTACCTTTCTTTAAGCCAATTAAATAGAGCTCATTTACAAATTAACCTAAAAAATATTACCCAGAGACAAAGACATACCAAGACATATTTAGACAGACACAGTGCAAGATCTAGCTTCATTTTCTAAGTTTGGTCATGAATTAGATATTACAATATAAAATTTACTAGTTTATAAAAAAAGTTGAAATAAATAAAATTTTTAAAGGCTTTTTTCCCTTTTTCCCTCAGTCTCAGGAGTTAGAGATGGTCTAGATAAATGTTCCTGAGAGCCCTGGTCTCAAGGCACAGGGAAAGAAAATCAAGTTCTAACAAAATGGTGGCAGGTCTAAACCAAATGGTGGCCAGACAAAGCAAAATGGCCGTCACAAATCACAACACAGAACAGAGTTAAAACACACACGTGTAAACCTGGCAGTCCCCATCAGACACTCCCTTAAATATAAGAATGCAATCTCTCAGAAAACCTTCTATAGAGACACAGAACTTCAGATGTCTTCAAAGATTTCAGAAGGAGGAAAGGAAGCCAGGTTGAAAGAAGGAGGAGGAGGCGGGAAAGGGGGGCAAAAGGGGTGGCCTTACAGACGTCTCCTGCCACCTGCAGACACCCAGGCGTTACAGGACTTTTCCCTGGGCTTCCAGAGAAGGGAGGACTGGAACTCGGCCCCACTAGAACAGAACCAGAATTCGAGTTCTCTGCCAAGAGGAGGTGATCAGTCTCCAATCCTCAGCTCAAGCTGAGGCCCTTCAACCAGATTCCTGCGTCCAGGACCGGGGGACTAGAAAAACGGGAAGGATAGGAAGGGCTAAGGAGAGGAAAGAGAGAGGGAAGGGGTCTTACCGGTCTGGGCACTCTGGTCTGCGTCAGGAGGAGACCAGGGACAAAAGGGTCCCAACTGCGGCCGCTGGGTCTGGGCCATTGGCAGGCAAGCTGGACCCTGAGTACCCCAAGTGGTCAGGATGTCAGTCTCAGCAAAGAACAGTCCCACCAGAGTCGCCATTTGTTGCAGGAAGGGGGACCCCTTCCAGGGCCCGAAACTGGGCTCTTGTCTAACACTCGGAAATGAATTGTCTGAGGAGACACATGCTGACAAAGCAAGAGATTTTGGGAAAGGGCACCCAGGTGAAGAGCAGTAGGTAAGGGAACCCAGGAGAACTGCCAGCTCTCAGACTCTTAACTAACACATTGCTGGGTTTAAAAACTGGCATGTGGCTTGCTGCTGCTACTGCTAAATCGCTTCAGTCGTGTCCGACTCTGTGCAACCCCATAGATGGCCTTCCATCAGGCTCCCCCGTCCCTGGGATTCTCAAGGCAAGAACACAGGAGTGGGTTGCCATTTCCTTCTCCAACTCGTGAAAAGTGAAAATGAAGTTGCTCAGTCGTGTCCAACTCTTAGCGACCCAACGGACTGCAGCCTCCCAGGCTCCTCCGTCCATGCGATTTTCCAGGCAAGAGTACTGGAGTGGGGTGCCATTGCCTTAGGTTGCCTTTAAAACGTTTGCATATAACTCAAAGGGGCAGAGGAAGAGTTAAATGCTTTAAGAAAAGGAGAGTGGGGATGAGAAGGTTCTCATCTTTTTTTTTTGTTTTTTGGCACCAGGGAAAATCAACTTTTTTCAATTTATTCTTAATTGTTTTATGTCTTTACAGAGACAGGCATTAAACAAATAAGTGAGCCCTATGGTGTCAGTCAAGTAAGGGACTGGGGAGTTGGGTGCTGAGACTGGATAAGACAGCCTTGCTAGGTCTCAGAGAATTCCATGTGCCCAGAGCCTGGAGTAAGACAATGGGGATGCCCTCCCTGCAGTGGCCAGGTTTGCGTGTCCTTTCAGTCACCTTTCTATGTATGAACAATCACATCTGGTGGTTGTTGTGTTTAATGTTTTCCAAAAAATGGGATTATAACATGTGTTTGTTGACTTAAAAAATATTCGCCACCTAAAAGTTGAGAGCTGTGTTTCATTTGGCAGGAATTTTTAGGACTTCACACTTGGAAGTCAGCATCTCAAGTAATCCTGAGAGAATTGCTTCAAGGAGGCAAGGGGAAGAGCCAGGTTATACTGAAATTTTGCATCAAAGGGCAGATAGTCTGAATGTGAAAGCATTGTTGTTAAAGAAAACCAGATATCTCAAAGAATTGGGCACTTTTCTTTGTATAGGAAGATGGAAGAGTCTGGGCTCACTGAAATCATTCCATTGATATGCACCTCCACTTTCTGGGGCCAACATGCCTTGTTTTCACATCCTGCATTTCCTTAGGGCTCACTGTGGGGAGTGGCTGCAGTCTGATGGTGCTGCTGCTGCTGCCAAGTCACGTCAGTCGTGTCCGACTCTGTGCGACCCCATAGACAGCAGCCTACCAGGCTAGATGGCAGGTATTCTTTCCTTTCTGAGTTCCTTCAGGGCTCACCAGCTCATCATTGGTGGTGGCTGCAATTGCTGATGATTGTAACATCTCTTATTCACCGATTTGGCAGGAAATATACCATTACTCATGCCCGTCATTTGCTTTTTTCACCCACTGTTCCATCAAGGACATCTGTCCATGTCAGTAAACACAGAAATCCTTCTTTAAGTAGCTGCCTTGTATTCCCTGCAGAGGGGGTGTCCTTTTCCTCATGAGATGGACATCTAGGGCCCCCTTTGTGGGGGGTGAGAGCATGAACTTTGGAGGGAAGCCCAGGTTCATGTTCAAGGCACACCACTTGCTTCCTGAAGACACTGGGCAACTTAACCTGAGCCTCAGTTTCTGCACTTGCAAGATGGGGATACTATACTGGGGGCACAATGTGAGATTAAATGCATTGACACATGAAGTTTGAACAGTGCAGAGCTTAGAGCAGGCCCATCCTGGTTATCACATCAGCTGTTATCATTACAAATTACGTTAATAATCACTGATTGATCACCCATGAAGGCTGTGTCTGTTGTCTCATTCCTTCCCTTCCTTCCTCAAATACTTTTCTGCCCTCTCATTTGCCAGATCATGCAGGTGAATGGCTTGGAAATGGTCCCTGCCTTTAGGGAGCTTAGAGTTAGGTGGGGCTGATGGACAGAGAACAGGTCGCCAGTGGAGGACAGCATCGTGACTCCGTGGTGGGCAAGGGGTGATCAGAAAGTCTTCCAGGAGAAGGAGGCATCGGACAACTGAAAGGTGTCAAGGAGCAGACACAGAGCTTCTGGGGGAAAAGGCACCAAGTCGAGGGAGGGCTGGGTGCAGGTCCCAAGGAGGAAGAGAGCAATGTAAGTGGTGGATTGGGGTTGGGGAGCTCAGAGGAGGCCTGAGTGGCTGGGACTGCAAGGACTGAGGGGCTTGAAGGGCCCTGGAAAAAGTTGCGGGGGGTGGGTGGAAGGGGTGCGGCGCAGATCAGCCGATTTTATTCTAGCTGCGGTGGGTAAGCATTGAAGGGTCTTCATCTTCACTGAAGGGAGTGACACAATCTGATGACCATGTTAAACTGTGGAGCATGAAGATGTGGGTGGAGGAGGCAAATGGGAAGAAGGCGGCGCCTGGGGGAGCTGAGTGGGAGGACTTGGGAGGTGTGGGAAGTGGGTAGCCTGGAGGTGGGGCCAGGAGGGGAGGAGCCGATCTCCGGTGGACTCTGAAACTAAGCCCTGAGGAATGGAGGCTCCTCCCGTGTCCTGGAAAAGTACCTTCTGCCCACCATAGGACAGTGGGAACAATTTCAAGGAGGTACCCTTGAGAACAATGTGTTGTCCAGGCCGTCTGGATGACTGAACCCTGCTAAAGCCTCTGCATAAACCTTTAAGATTCTTGGGCGCGGGGCGGAGAACAGCTTGTTACATCTTACAAGCCTCGTGCATAATTTCCCTGCATTTTGGAAGCTCCACTCACTCATCTGGAGGGTACGCTTCTCTGAGGCTTCACCTGGCCCGGTTCACACAGTTCAATTTCAGACCGCACCCCGGAACTCCGCGCTTTTGAGCCCCAGAGCCAAGTTGCAGGCCCTGTGGCTGAAGAACTTGTCCGGTAGTAAAAGTGTAGGGGAGGCTCTTTGGGGGAAAACAAAATTATTTGATTCGCTCTTTTGCTGTTGTTCAGTAGCTCAGTTGTGTCCAACTCTTTGATTCGCTTAGTTTCCCTTTTTAAATAGATTATCCAGGGAAAAATGTGGGGGGGTGGTGAGGGAGATCTGACCTGCCAATGTCCATCCAGGAAGAAAATTTGTCTTACTTCTAGATACAGGTTGCTGGCTTTTGAATTTTGGTCCTGCCACGTGCTTCTAGCTGTCCTCAACCAAGTTACTTAATCTCCCTGAGCTTTCCTTATCTGTGAAATGTTACTGACTTTATGAAAGTGCATACATGCATGCTAATTTGCTTCAATCATGTCTGACTCTTTGCCTATGGACCCTGTGGACTATAGCCTGCCAGGCTCCTCTGTTCATGGGATTCTCTAGGCAAGAGTACTAGAGTGGGTTGCCACACCCTCTTCCGGGGGATCTTCCTGACCCAGGTATCAAGCTCACGTCTCTTATATCTCTTGCATTGGCAGGAAGGTTCTTTACCACTAGCACCACCTTTAAAGTGCCTTTATGGGAATACATGAGGTTTAAAAATGTTCAGTACATCTAAGAGTCTTGGAGCCTGGCCGATAGTAATTCCTGGGTATCTCACTCCTGGTGGATGGCGGGGCACTATTGGTTATTCCCGTTCCGTTAATTGATTCAGTGGAAATTCAGGCCTAACACCAATAGCTGCTGCTTGTTGCACACTCTGCTGCCAGGCTTTGAGGGTTTCTTCTGGGTCTGTGTATTTGCGCCTAACAGCCACCTCAAGGGATCAACATTCTCATCATTTCCATTTTGCAAATGAGGGAACTGAGGCTTAGAGAGGTTAAGGGGAAGGTGTTTGGGGGCTCTGAAGGGGGCAGGGGCTGCAGAGCTGGGTCTCTGAAGTGAGTGTTAGGGGACCCCGGCTTTGCTGGCTTGCCACTGAGTGATGCTTGCAGGTCCCTTAGGGTGCAGATCTTGTCCTGGACTTAGCTCAGTAACCCCTGCTCTGCCCAAGGCGGATAACCCTGTCCCCGGCGTTCTCGGCCAGCAGGTGGCACTGCAGGCTCTCCCAAGGCCAACCGAGGAGCGGCAAGCACTGCAGGTGTTTCTGAGGTTTGGGGCAAGTTACAGTTTTAAATTCAAGGACCTAAAACAGCCTTAGGTCTCTTTCAGCAAATCACTTCTGCACCAGAGTCTTGAATTGTTGTTGTTGTTGTTGTAGGGAGCCTGATATAAACTCACAACTGAGCAGGAAAATGACCTTAACCACTTATTTCTCTGAGTGTTTTTCTGGGTTGTTACTGCTTATGTTTCTTTCTTTCTTTCTTTTTTTTTTTTTTGGCTAACTTTCTGTTACACTAAAAACAGGTTCATATTTATGCAAAATGTTTGGATCATTTAACATAATTAATTTTCAAGGAGAGGTATGCAAACATAGCAGGTACTGTTTTACAGAGAGAAACAGGCTTAGAGAGACTAAATAAATGGTGGTCCTTGAGGCTCGAGGAGAAGCCAAGTCCATTGGCTCCAAAGCTGCTCTTTCCTGGGTCTTCCATCTGCTGAAGAGTCATCTCCTTCCCTCTTACACAGCTCCATCCCTCACTGATTCTCACAGTGGGAAGTGAGATATTTATTGGGGGGAGGGAGACAGGATGGACTGAAGGGAGATGTTCCTGAGAAGTGAAAAGTGGCCCCAGCGTTTGGTATATAATTCCAGTGATTCCTGACAGAGATAGCAGTCATGGCTGGGATGGGTCTTTGTGATACACTGGTTCGGAACTTATGCTAGGATCAGGAATAGCAAACCCTGCCAGGTCCTCAGGGCCAGATGATTGTGTAAATGAATCCCAAGGGCACAGCTTGTGCAAAGCGGTGCTGACATCACCCTCATAGGGAGAAGCTTCCTCTAGGCTCTAGAGCACAGTGTGTTCACATCGGTTGATGTCTTTTTAAAATTAATTAATATTTTTATTTATTTATTTATGGCTCACAGGGTCTTCATTGCTGTGTACAGACTTTCACTAGTTGCAGCAAGAGGGGGCTACTCTCCATTGCAGTGTTTGGGCTCATCACAGCAATGGCTTCTCTTGTTGCAGAGCTCAGGCTTGAGGGCACAAGGGCTTAGTTGCCCCCAAGCTTTCAGTAGTTGCAGCATGTTGGCTCCGTAGTTGCGGCTCCCGGGTTCTAGAGCACAGGCTCAGTAGCTGTGGCCCATGGACTTAGTTGCTCCGTGGCATGTGAGATCTTCGTTCCCTGTCTGGGGATAAAACCCATGTCCCCTGCATTGGCAGGTGGATTCTTAACCACTAGACTACCAGGGAAGTCCTACTGACTTTTTTTTAAGATAAGCTGTTTGTAAATTTGCAAAATTGGCCACAAATTCTTCCCCTCCTATCCAGAGATGGAATCTTTTTCTATCCTTCGAATCTAGGCTGGTCTGTGAAGTTGCTTTGGCCAGTAGAATGCAGCAGAAGCAATAGCATGTGTAAGTTTTGAGCCCAGGCTTCAAGAAGACTTGCACACACTGTTCTTGCTTTTAGAGCCCGTGGTCACCTTGTGAACAAGCCCAGGCTAGCATCCTAGGGGAGGAGACCTGATGGAACAGAGTCTGTTGTCCCAGTTGAGGCTGCAATCCACAAGCCAGCCGCCCTCTGATCTGACAGCTGACCACAAACACACGAACAAGCCTGGACAGAGATCAGCCAAGACTTCCCAGACCAGGAGAGCCACCTGGCTAAGCCCAGCCCAAGTTTCTGAACCCCAGAATCATAGGACTATCAATGGTATTATGCAGAAAATGCTAACTGACCAAGGCTTGCCATGAAAGAGTGTGAAATCTCCTGACTTAAAATGTTGACTTTTTCTTCTTCTTTTCCTATCTGGATTTCTTTTATTTCTTTTTCTACTCCGATTGCTGTGGCCAAAACTTCCAAAACTATGTTGAATAGTAGTGGTGAGAGTCCTAAAAGATATGCTGTTAAAGTGCTGCACTCAATATGCCAGCAAATTTGGAAAACTCACCAGTGGCCACAGGATTGGAAAAGGTCAGTTTTCATTCCAATCCCTAAGAAAGGCAACGCCAAAGAATGTTCAAACTACTGCACAATGCTCTCATCTCACACACTAGCAAAGTAATGCTCAAAATTCTCCAAGCCAGTCTTCAATAATACTTGAACTGTGAACTTCCAGATGTTCAAGCTGGATTTAGAAAAGGCAGAGGAACCAGAGATCAAATTGCCAACATCTGTTGGGTCATCGAAAAAGCAAGAGAGTTCCAGAGAAATATCTGCTTCTGCTTTATTGACTATGCCAAAACTTTTGACTGTGTGGATCACAACAAACTGTGGAAAATTCTTCAAGGGATGGGAATACCAGACAACCTTACCTGCTTCCTGAGAAATCTGTATGCAGGTCAAGAAGCAATAGTTAGAACTGGACATGGAACAGTGGACTGGCTTCAGATTGGGAAAGGAGTATGTCAAGACTATATATTGTCACCCTGCTTATTTAACTTATATGTAGAGTATGTCATGCGAAATGTCAGGCTGGATGAAGCACAAGCTGGAATCAAGATTGCTGGGAGAAATATCAATAACCTCAGATACGCAGATGACACCAGCCTTATGGCAGAAATCGAAGAAGAACTAAAGAGCCTCTTGTTGAAAGTGAAAGAGGAGAGTGAAAAAGTTGGCTTAAAGCTCAACATTCAGAAAACTAAGATCATGGCATCCAGTCCCATAACTTCAAGGCAAATAGATGGGGAAACAGTAGAAACAATGACAGACTTTATTTCCTTTGACTCCAAAATCACTGCAGATGGTGACTGCAGCCATGAAATCAAAAGACGTTTGCTCCTTGGAGGAAAAGCTATGACCAACCTAGATAGCATATTAAAAAGCAGAGACATTATTTTGCCGACAAAGGTCTGTCTAGTCAAAGCTGTGGTTTTTCCAGTAATCATGTATAGATATAAGAGTTGGACTATAAAGAAATCTGAGCACCTAAGAACTGATGCTTTTGAATTGCAATATTGGAGAGATTCTTGAGAGTCCCTTGGATTGCAAGGAGATCCAACTAGTCAATTCTAAAAGAAATCAGTCCTGAATATTCATTGGAAGGACTGATGCTGAAGCTGAAACTCCATTACTTTGGCCACCTGATGTGAAGAACTGGCTCATTGGAAAAGACCCTGATGTTGGGAAAAATTGAAGGCAGGAGGAGAAGGGGATGACAGAAGATGAGATGGTTGGATATCATCACCGACTTGGTGGACATGAGTTTGAGCATCTCTGGGAGTTGGTGATGGACAGGGAAGCCTGGCGTGTTGCAGTCCATGGGGTCACAAAGAGTCAGACACAACTGAGTGACTGAACTGAAAATGTTGACAGTGTATTCAAATAAACCAACAAAGAACCTCTGTAGGTGTGGACAAATATTTCTGAGCTCCAGATGGGGCCCCAGGAATCACTAGTTTGCATACAATGTGATAAAGACCATGGAATAGAAACAAATCTTGTTTTGCTGTTTGAAGCAATCTTGGCACATGTAAACCTTAGTGAATTTATAGATACTGATTGAAGGTGAATGTAGAGAATGATTTATTTCAACAACTCTAAAAGGACCTGCATCTCTGTGGGCTTGCCTCTTGGAGTATGAACTTTCAGCTGTTGTATCTATGGGTTTCTTTGTTCAAGATCATCTCTGGCCTTGTTTAAAAATAGAATCTTTACGCTTCAGTGCACACAAAGTCCTCATCTCATTACCCTGTGTGGTGAACCTGGCCACCAGCTGAGCTCTAGTTTCTGCACATCAAGCTTCTCTAATAACTGCAGTGCTGAATAATCAATGGCTATTGACCAGGGCTAGGAAATGACTATTTTGAATCAACATCCCTGAGAAAGGTAATCGAGGCAGCAGGAAAGAAACACTCTTCTTTCACACATCAGATTCTCAAGGTTCCCAAGTCATTTTGCCTACATGGAAATCCATGAGACTCTAAGGAGCCACTGAAAAGCAATCTTGGTCCTGAACACCTGATAGAGTGAAACAGATGTAGTTCTTTCAGATTTGCAAAGAGGGGAAGGAAAATTAAAATTCTGCAGGAGGTAGGAATGGCCACTGATTCTTTCAGGGGGATTTTTCTCTGAGTTGTTTACTGGCAGATTTTTTTGTGAGACAGAGAAAGGATTGTGATTGTATATGTTTTACACAATGAAGCTCAGCTTGCCATCCCCCAGCTTCAGACTTGGAGAAGGTCTGACTCAATGATGCTGGAAAATGCTTTCAACGTTATTCCCATCGCATAAACTGATCACTCAGCTAATGGATTGGGGTGGTGGGGGTGGGGGGAGGAGGCACCAGACTTTAGAGCATCTCTTTTCAGAGTGTAGATGCAGGACTACCTGCATCGGGATTACCTGGGGATGGCTTCCTTATAAAGCAGCTTCCTGGCTACAGAATAAAACCACTAATTCAGAACCCCTGGGGATGAGATCCAGGGATCTATAGTTTAGCGAGCTGCTTAGGTGATTTTCTGCAGTGCATTAGAGATGGGAGGGAGCATTAGAGTATGGTACAAGGCTGAACTCTGGACAGCCTTCCTCTTTGTTAAAATGTCAAGGCTGAAGGCCCTCAGTGAGATGCTGACCTGTAGCTTAGAATAGAGAACTGGCTTTGATTTTTGCCATTAGAATCAAGAAAGAATTTTGTAGAAAATTAAAACCATGTCTTAGCATGGGCTACAAGAATGACCTCTGGTTAAGAGACACCCATCTTTTTATCTGAGTTAGGATAGTGCCCTTTGGGACTAGTCATGTACTGTGAAATATGGTCCTTCAGTACAATGGCTGACTACCAGGGCCAGGTAGAGTTTAGTAATTATCTGTTACTGCATAACAAATGACCCCGACACCTAGTGGCTTAAAACAATAAATTCTTATTATCATTTACAGTTTCTGAGGATTAGGAATTCATAAATGGGTGGTTCTGGCTTAAAATTTTGCATGAGGTTGCTCTCAATATATGGGCCAGGGCTCTCGGGAGGTGACGATTTGACCGGGACTGGGTGATCCACTTCCGAAGTAACTCACTCACATGGCAGGCCAGTTGTGTGTAGCCGGCAGTTCCTCTCCACAGGGCTTCTCCACAGAGCAGCTTGAGGGTCCTCCCAACATGATGGCTGGCTTTCCCCAGCCCAAGAAATCCTGGGAGAACAAGGCAGACGTTATGATCCTCTTTGCAGCCTGGCTTTGGAAATCACACACAGTCTCTTCTTTTTAAAAAAAATATTCATTTATTTGACTTCATCGGGTCCTAGTGGCAGCACACAGGCTCTCCAGTTGCAGCAGACAGGTTTAGCTGCTCCACAGCATGTAAGATCTTAGTTCCACAACCAGGGACCAAACCCGCGTTCCCTGCACTGCAAGGCGGACTCTTAACCACTGGACCGCCAGGGAAGTCCCCCACACTATCACTTCTGCAACATCCCACTTGTCAAACAGGTCAGCCCTATTCAGTGCAGGAGGCGACTACACCAGGAGGTGAGACTCACTGGGGACCCCTTTGGAGGCTGGCTACCAACATGAATCATATTTGTCATAAAGATAATAACTACTATGGCTGGAGGGCTTACTCTGTGCTAAACACTGTACTATGCTCTTTACACATATAATCTCCTAGTGATATATAACATCTATTTATTGGTTTTCAGTATTTAAAATTTTATTTACTTATTTTTGGCTGCTCTGGGTCTTTGTTGCTACGCTTGGGCTTTCTTTAGTTGTGGCAAGTGGGGACTATTCCCTAGTTGTGCTGACTTTTCATTTCAGTGACTTCTCTTGTTGTGAAGCATGGGCTCTAGAGCATGCAGGCTCAGTAATTGTGCTTCATGGGCTTAGTTGCCCCTTGGCATGTGGGATTTTCCCTGACCAGGGCTTGAACCGGTGTCCCCTGCATTGGCAGATGGATTCTCAACCACTGGACCATCAGGGAAGTCCAGTTTTCAATATTTAGACTTAGCTTATGAGTTCAGAAGGAACTATAAACAAGATTTGTCTAGAAACACAAGTAAAGGAGTCTTGGGCAGAAGCTGTGGAGTAGATTGGAGGGAGGAGATGGGCAGGGGAAAGGATGGGAGCTAAGGAGCACCTTACAAAACAGGGGGTCCAGGTTCCTGCAGGAAGTGGATGGAACAAGACATAGAGGGCTGAGCACTCCATCTAAGGTTCTAAAGAGTCCCAGTGCATACTTAGTTGCTCAGTTATGTCCAACTATTTGTGACCCCATGGACGGTAGCCCACCAGGCTCCTCTGTCCATGGGGATTCTCCAGGCAAGAATACTGGAGTGGGTTGCCATGCCCTCCTCCAGGCAATCTTCCCAACCCAGGGATCGAACCCAGGTCTCCCATATTGCAGGCAGATTCTTTACCATCTGAGCCACCAGGAAAGCCCAAAGAGTCCCCTAGAGGGATGAAAAAACAGAGCTATAAATATTGAAAATTGAGATGGAGTGGGGAAGTTATGGTCCAAGATCTGTTGGTGGGAAGCTAATATGTGCTGTCTCAGTCAGGAATAATGGTACACACATATAATCATAGAGCTCTGGAGGTGAGCCCTGGGGTTGTTTGAGGTTGGTGCTGTGAGCCCGGACTCGATGATTCTGTCCTGAGGGAGTCGTAGATGTTAGGCCAACTAGAGGAGGGTTAGACTCTTCCAGGACTTCCTGGGGGAAGCAGGCAGTGGTCTCAAATCTGAATTTGTATCAGAGTCACCTGTTGGGCTTGTGACTGCTGGGTTCTGTGCCTAGTTTCTGGAAGCTTCAGTAGTCCTGGATGGTCTGAGAGAGGGGAAAAAAAAAGGAAAAAAAAAAATCTCGTTTCTCTTCTATGACTCACTTCTGTGTCCAGTTGTTGATATTTAGTTTCTAAGTTGTGTCCAACTCTTCTGCGACCCCATGGACTGTAGCTCACCAGGCTCCTCTGTCCTTGAAATTTCCCAGGCAAGGATACTGGAGTGGGTTGTCATTTCCTCTTCCAGGGGATCTTCCTGACCCAGGGATCGAACCTGAGTCTCCTGTTTGGCATGCAAATTATTTACCACTGAGCCACCAAGGAAGCCCATCTGTGTCCAGAAGTGTAGGTATTTTTTCCCCCACATCAGCCAATTCTCCAAAATCAACTGGGTGTCCTGGAATTCAACTCAGTTCTGAGACGGTATCAGATCCCGCACATTCAGGGTTCAGTCTCACAAGACTGACCCCACGTCAGAGCTTGGGATTGACATGTACACACTGCCATCCTTAAAATGGATAACCAGCAAGAACCTACTGTATAGCACAGGAACTCTGTTCAATGTTACATGGCAGCCTGGATGGGAGGGGAGAGAGTTGGGAGAGAATGGATACATGTATACATATGGCTGAGTCCCTTTGCTGTCCACCTGAAACTCACATTGTTAATCCCACATACTCCAATATAAAATAAAAAGTTAAAAAATAAAGATTGACCCTACTTCAGAGGCTAAATCGCAAGACCCAGGTTGTCACTTGTGCTTCTGACCAACTGGCTGTAAATCAAGGCTCCCATGACCTCCACCTTGGGTTTGACAACTTGCTGGAACAGCTCATAGAACTCAGGGAACCCTGACAACCACCCCCTCCCCAGACACTCAGGATTGTCCTGAAGCTCCCGGCCCCCTAGGCCTTTTCCTTGGGGAGTTCTCAGTCAGATGGATGAAGTGACAAGACAAGTACAGAGGCTTGATTTTTATAAACCTAAAGGAAAAAAAGGCTGCTGACAATGGGACTAATACCTTTCCACATCTTTCTTTTCACAACGAACTATTATTATACAGAAGCATGAATGCTTTTGAATTAAGTGACTAATTTTCCTCTGTAATTTTATTTCAGAACAATGGCTTCTTAGAAGTCTCCATGGTACCCAAGGAAATAATAGAGATGAATTGTAATATCACCCAGAATAGAGTAATACCTGCCATCTATGCAAAATATGACCCCTTGTCTAGAACACCTGTCGAAAATTAGTTTCTTGTGTTGTTCATTTATTTGTTTATTCATTCATTCACCCAACAAATATTTACTGGGCATCTTGTTATGTACCAGACAACGTTCTAGGTGCTGGGGATACTGCTGTGAATATGAAAGACAAAAGACTGCCTTGAGGGAGCTGACGTTTTAGTGGGGAGAAGACCCTAGACAAGTAAATACTGAAACATATGGGAGGGCAAATGATAATACAAGCTATGGAGAGGAAGGAAGGCAGGTAAGAGGGAGTATGGGTGTCAGGGATGAGATGTGATGTGACACTTGGGAGTCAGGGCACCCTGGGAATGTCACAAGGTGGGGACATTTGATCAGAGATCTGAGTAAAGTATGGTAATGAAGCAGGTAGCGTCCTTCAGGAGAAACATTCTATGTAGAACATTGTATGTGCTCTGTGCACAGTCATGTCTGACTCTTTGCAGCCCCAGGGACTGTAGCCCACCAGGCTCCTCTGTCCATGGGATTTTCCAGGTAAGAATACTGGAATGGGTTGCCATTTCCTTCTCCAGGGGATCTTCTTGACCGAAGGATCTAACCTGGATCTCCTGCATCTCCTGCACTGGCAGGCGAATTCTTTACCACTATGCCACCTGGGAAGTCCATTCTATTTAAAGGAAACAGTATATACACCAGGGACTTCCCTGGTGTCTCAGACGGTAAAGAATTGGCCTGCAATGCAGGAGATCTGGGTAGAGTATATTCAAAGGCCTGAGGCCAAAGTGTGTCTGAAATCTGTCATTGATGGAGAGGAAAGATAGTGTTGGCTTACTGACCAATTTTTACCTTGACCACTCTATCCTCTGAATTCTTAGAAAAAGAAAAAGAAAAGGATGTATATTGTTGCTATCACAGTAACTTGTGTAAGAAAAAGAAAAAAAACGTAAATCATAATTGCCTTTTAATCTGAGTGGAATATTGTTAAATGGAAAGCATTGTGATTCTTGGTTTGGGAACACACAAAAAAATGAATGTGGTACTGGAATGGAGCAAACTGCCTCAGGAAAACAGGATTTCTTTTTTTTAATTAAAAAATTTTTAATCTGAGTATTGTTGATTTAAAATGTGTTAATTTCTGCTATACAGCAAGGTGATTCAGTTATACATATTATATATATATATATATATATATATATATACATTTCTCTTAAAAATATTCTTTTCCATTGTGATTTATCACAGGATATTGAATCTAGTTCTCTGTGGTATGCAGTAGGACCTTGTTGTTTATCCATTCTATATATAAAAGCTTACATCTGCTGACCCCAACCTCCCACTTCATTCTTTCTCCAACCCTCTCCCCCTTCTCAACCATCCGTCTCTTCTCTATGTCTGTGATTCTGTTTCTGTTTCATAGATAAGTTCACTTGTGTCATCTTTTCGATTCCACACATAAGTGTTATCATATGGTAATTGTCTTTCTCTTTCTGGCTTTCTTCACTTAGTATGATCATCTCTAGTTGCATCCATGTTGCTGCCAATGGCATTATTTTTTTTATGATCGACTAGTTCTGCATTCTGTGTATGGACCACGTCTTCTTTATCCATTCATCTGTCAATGGGCATTTAGGTTCTTTCCGCGTCTTTGCTTTTGTGAACAGTGCTGCTGGGACATAGGGATGCATGTTTTTTTTTTTTTTGAATTATAGTTTTGTCTGGGTATATGCCCAGGAGTGGGATTGCTCGATCATATTGTAATTCTAGATTTAGTTTTCTGAAGACCCTCCATACTATTTTCCACAGTGGTTGCACCAACTTACATAAAGGAGAATTTATTTATGTAACAGAATGAGGGAAATTTGGGTTGGAAAGGAGGCAACTGGGAGGGGCCGGATAGGAGAAAATATGGAAAATTGGGGAAAAGGATGAAGGCTCTGCAGGATTGAAGAGGGTTGTGAAAAAACTCGTGTGGTGGGATGGCCAAAGGATTTGATGAATAAAGATTAAAAAATATGACATAATAATTTATTATTTTTCAATTTATTTTATTTAATGACCACTCTTTAGTGCTTAGCCAAGCATTATTCTAAGTGCTGTTCAAAATATTTTTTGGAGATATAATTCATATGCCATAAAATTTAGTCTTTTAAAGTGTATAATTCAGTGGTTTTCATCTGTGTAGAAAGTTGTACAGTCATTACCGTGATCTGATTTCAGAATATTTTCATCACTCTCTAGAGAACCCTCATACTCATTTACAGACATTCTCCAGATGCATGAAGGTTTGGGCTTTGGGACCATAAATGTTCAAATTCTAGCTCTCCTAAGTGACTTCACTTATTCCGAAGCCTCGGTTTTTCCATTGAGAAGAATGCTGCTTACCTTGGGGGCTTTAAGAGGATTAGAGATGATGAATGGAATATGCCTAACACAGAGCTAGTGCTCAGTTAATAGCAATCAGGCTTAATGTAAGCCATAAAGTCACAGTGACCTCGGGGATCTGATCTATTAAACCCAGGGTTGGCATTAATTTGGAATTTAGTAGAAAGCACAGCAAGAAACTGATAAAAATGAAATCCAACTCTAACATTTTCTAAAGAACTTTCTAATGAAAGAGAACTCCCTAACCTGTGAAACTGTGAGACCTGGGGAACTCAGTGCCGGCTAAATAGGCTTTTTTGCAGAAAAATATCTGAGCCCTCTTAACATTTAAATGGTACAAAGTAGTGCATTTTGTCTCTCAGGCAACCAACAAACTAGACTCTACTTCCTGGTTTAAAAAAAAAAAATGTGACTGTTCTTCAGGGAAGGAATGAACTTAAGGCACATTTGTATCAGGGACCTTTATATCAGGGCCTTCCCAAGTAGGGCGGTAGTAAAGAATCCACCTTCCAATGCAGGAGACACAAGAGACGCAAGTGTGATCCCTGAGTTGGGAAGATCTCCTGGAGGAGGAAATGGCAACCCATTCTAGTATTCTTGCTGGAAAATTTCATGGACAGAGGAGCCTGGCAGGCCTCCGCCCATGGGGTCACAAAAAGTCGGACACAACTAAGCGCGCGCGTGCGCACACACACACATATATTAGGTACCACATTTCTCAGCCCTTATCCCAACCAGGCTGTGTGAAATGGAAACAGACTCAGAAAATCGGGGTTAGATCCCAGCCCAAGCTGACCGATCCTGGGAGCCCATGGGGAAGAAATGTCCTGACTACTCCCTCCTGCTGCCCTTGGACTTCCTATTGGTGCTCCCATTAGCCACAGCAAAACGGGCTTTGGGAAGCCAGTCCCTCGAATCACCTCCCAGGCCACCGAGCACGTGGACAGAGAAGATGCAAGGACAGTTCAAGGGAAATTTTTGGAGCAAAGGGAAAGCCCAGTCCCCTAGAGCAGAGAGCTCCAGGTTGTCTAGGCAGGTCATGGTGAGGTTTGGGGGCAGCTTCAAGGGCAGAGTGTTGCCTGGGTGGATTGCTAGACCTTCTATTTCTCTGAAAAAGGCTCATTTCCTCCCCGAATAGGGATCAGAACCATGGCCCCTGTATTGGAAGCATGGAGTCCTAACCACTGGACCACCAAGCAAGTCCCAAAGTCTCCTCTTGCTTTTTATCGAGAACCTCCTTAAGATTTTACCAGAAGAAAAGGTTCCAGGTATTAGAAGCCTATTTTAAAAATCACTCTAGAGGCTTCCAACCCCCACTTGCTCCCTTATCTGTAATAATGGGTCACGTTTAAGCAAAATGAGCCCTGAACTCCAACCTGAACTTTTCTTTCACAGCCGGGAATAGAAAACCCTCCTGTGATTGGCCTTTCCTCAGATGTCCTGCGGGGAGATGCCCCCATGGAGCAGGCCTGACATTTAAGATGAAAACATCTTCACTCCTCTTTGTGTTTGAAAGAGTGGAGGAAGGGCAGGTGGGAAAGTCTGTCTGGGACTCAAATTCTGTGCTGTAACTCAAGGCTCACGAGGAAGGTGGTGTCAGTTCTGCTAGACTGATTAGTGTATTTAAAAATTCAGGTAAGAAACTCTTGGGGGAATGAGAAGCTTAGTGTACAGACCTTTTATGTGCCACTTGGAAAATTCTTTAACTTATGTCTGTTTTCTGCACTGCTTATTCCTAGAAAGATCGCACACCCAAAGTAAGAGAGGCTGTGATCTGTAGTTCTGTTTAATTCAGCCACGTTTCTGATGGAGGAAGTATCCCCCTCCCAGTATCTTTTAAAAATTACATCATATTTTATTTTTTAATTTTTTGGCCATGCTGTGTAGCATGTGGAACCTTAGTTCCCCAACCAGGGATCGAACCCGTGTCCCCTGATTGAAGTGCAGAGTCTTAACAACTGGACCGCCTGGAAAATCCACCACCATCCCAGTATCTTTTTGTGGTTGTGGTGTGACTTACTCCTGTTCCAGAATTTCTCATTTCAAGTGTTAGATACTCCAATTTGGGCTGAAAAATCCCAAGGTGAGTGAAGGCAGTTAAACCTCATTTCACATCAAGTCCACATGTTACCTAGCCATACACTTGGAAAATTAAACTTGGCAGCTTCTCCAGGAACCAACGTGATTGCAGCTCCAAGCCCCCCCACCAGCCCCAGCAGTGCCTGGAGTCAGAACTGCCTCATGGTGACCTGCAGGGTCTTCTGAATTCCATCCCCTTATTTCTCCTGTAACAGAGTTTGTCAGCTTTACATAAGAAAGAAAGGCAAGCTGAGCACCCTGGTAGCTTATTTCCTTGTTCTGGCAAAAACCTCTGTGATTCTGAGCCCACATTTCTTTCTTTTTTTTTTTTTTCATTTATTTTTATTAGTTGGAGGCTAATTACTTTACAATGTTGTAGTGGTTTTTGTCATACATTGACATGAGTTAGCCATGGATTTACATGTATTCCCCATCCCGATCCCCCCTCCCACTTCCCTCTCTACCCGATCCCTCTGGGTCTTCCCAGTGCACCAGGTCCGAGCACTTGTCTCATGCATCCAAACTGTGAGCCCACATTTCAGTAAGGCCTAGGCTCAGCTGCATATGACTCAGTGATTCTCATGAGTTAGGAAGGTGGTTGTGCCCACTGAGGGGAAGTTTCAGAATGTCTGGAGACATTGTGGTTGTTACAGCTAGGCGGGGGAGGGTTGCTGGCCTCTAACATAAAGGCCAGGGATGCTGCCAGCTTCCTATAGTGCACAGGGCAGCCCCCATGACAGAAAATGACCCATGTGTCCACAGTGTCCAGGTTGAGAAACCCCGACACAACTGAGATGTTTGTCAAGCCTGCTCGACTCAAGTTGAGACCCTTGCTATGTATTTACTTGTAAACTCCTGTGACATTTTGATATCAGCATTTTAAATTCTTTCAACCATATTTATTGAATGTCTACCACATACTCTGGTGGCTCAGACCAGTAAAGAATCCACCTGCAGTGCAGGAGACCTGGGTTTGATCCCTGAGTCGGGAAGATCCCCTGGAGAAAGGAAGGGTCACCCACTCCGTTATTCTTGCCTGGAGAATAACATGGACTGAGGAGCCTGGCAGGCTAACGTCCATGGGGTCGCAAAGAGTCGGACACGACTGAGTGACTAACACTTTCCACCACATATCAGGCACTATTCTTAGGTTTGGAGGCGCAGCCATGAACAAGACCAAGCTGGTGTCTGTGGAGCCCACAGTCTTCAGGGAGCACTTTTCTCTGGAGGGAACTCCTCTGCCTGTTGCCTTGGAACCTCCTCAGATTTCTTCCAGCCAGATTTCTCTTACCCTCTTCTCCTCCACCCAGGCTAGGCAGGGACTGGCTACTGTAAGCACTCAGATACTATCAGCAGAATTCTACTTATGAAGTCTTCTGGGAAAGTTTTAATTTCCTGGCTTCAGCTCTACTAGAGGCAGACCCCCAGGCACAGATTGAAGTACAAGTAGTTTGTTTGAGAGGGGATTTCAGAAAACACTTGTAGGGGGTGGGAGGTAGAGCAAGGAAGAAAAGACAGTCAACACAGGGCGAATCATCAAGCAGGTTACGCTCCGGGGCAGTGTGGGAAGATAGTCCAGACTATGCAGCTCAGAGTTATCGACCCGAGGGTTGAGGGGGCTGGGGTATTTTTCCACCAAACCCTATCGGTCAGTTGCTTGGCGTCTGCTTCCTAGGGATGTTAATTCTTTTTTTTTTAACTTTTTATTTTATATTGGGGTATAGCCAATTAACAATGTTATGATAGTTTCAGATGGACAGCAAAGGGACTCAGGCATACATATACATGTCTGCATTCATGCCTCCCAGCCCCACCACTGCACCCCCCCACCCCCACTGGCCCCGGTGCCAAGCCAAACTCCCTTCCTGGATCCAGGCTGGAGATGTTAATTCTTCAATAAATTTCCAGCGTGCCATGTGCAGGCTGAGCAAGCTCTGTTGGCCACAGAAAAGACTTGCGTGTGTGTCATTGGAAGTCATGCCAGAGAGCATAGATCTGGGAATGCTGAGGCGGGTGGCAGTATGCAGGACACTGACAGTAGCTGCCAAATGCATCCTGGGGGAAGCCGGAGGCATCTCATCTTCGCCAGATGCTTGCTGAGCTTTCAAACCTGTCATTTTGTTGAGTTACTAAGTCATGTCTGACTCTTTGCCACCTCACGCACTGCAACATGCCAGGCTCCCCTGTCCTTCACTATCTCCTAGAGTTTGCTCAAACTCATGTCCATTGAGTCAGTAATGCCATCCAACCATCTCATCCTCTGTCGCCCCCTTCTCCTCCTGCCCTGAATTTTTCCCACCATCAGGGTCTTTTTCAGTAAGTTGACTCTTCACTTCAGGCGGCCAGAGTATAGGGGCTTCAGCTTCAGTATCAGTCCTTCCAGTGAATGCTCAGGGTTGATTTCCTTTAGGATTGACTGGTTTGGTCTCCTTGCTGTCCAAGGGACTCTAAAGAGTCTTCTCCAGCACCACAGTTCAAAAGCATCCATCCTTCCGCGCTCAGCCTTCTTTATGGTCCAACTTTCATATCCATACATGACTACTGGAAAAAACCATAGCTTTGCCTATACAGACCTTTGTTGGCAAAGTGATATCTCTGCTTTTTAATACACTGTCTAGGTCTGTCATAGATTTTCTTCCAGAAAGCAAGTATCTTTTAATTTCAGGACTGCACTCATTGTTCACTGTGATTTTGGAGCCTAAGAAAATCAAACCTGTAGATCACCCTCATTCCCCCCAACCCCCAGAATGCTGCTGGAGCAGAACATGACTGAGGATTTTGGAGAGTTTGCTATGTGGGCTTTTGGATGCGTGGACTGGTGTGTCTCTCTGGTCTGGAGAAGCCTGAAGGCAGGGGCTGCCTAGAGCATTTCCAAGTAGCAGGGAGTTGGGAAGAAAGGGCAGCTGAGGAAGCTGCCTGTATTTGCTGAGCTTGGAGGAACTCAATGCAGATTGGCAGCGGGTCAAGAAGAGGCTGCAGAAGGTAGCTGAGCGTGTGTCCCACTAGGCTGGCACACGGCGGGAGGGATCCCAGGGAAGGAAACTTGAGACAAGACAGGAAGTCGTAAACCCCACTGGGGAACAATGCAATGTCAGAGGGCCTTAATGAAGGGTTGAAGGGGGCATTCTCTTTCTGAGTTTTTTAACTTTTTCTCCTTTTTCTTCAGTATAAGCTTCAGTCCCTTCCACCTCATGGACAGAATCTTGGCCCATATATTCGGTTTCCAGTTTGATTTTTCTCCCCCATCTTGTACCTTAAAAGAATTTCTTGTTCATTTTTAAACGTAGTTGGTACCATATGTCCAGTTCTGAAAGCAGGGGACAGTCTGCTCGGAATGAAGGGGAAACAGGCAAGGTTGAGCCTCCTCTCAATTTGCCTTAATGAGCAATTCCTTCTCAGCGCTGGGAACTCTGATTCAGTCCTTCTTTGCTGAAACTAATTGAAATGAGAATGGAGTCTGGCCTTGAACTTTTTTCGTTTAATTTCCCTGGGGATTTTGATCTTTTAAATTTTTTTCTCTCTGTTCTAAGTTGTTCATATGAGCTTCCTTTGGAACTGAAACAGACTTTGATTCTGATAAGACGTTGGCTCTGTCTATCTGCTAGTTATGGGATGGAAAGGGTTGTTATCAAAAAAGAGTCCCACATTAATAGGTAAGGGTTCTGAAGGCTTATCCGCGGCTTGCCTTTGCTTAATGGCCTGAACTAAATGTGAACGTATGGGTTAGATTATTTGTTTTGTTCTTGAGAATAATTTGTGGAATAATTTGAACTCATCAAGAGAAGCCAGGAAGCATCTCATGTCCTGGATTTCCTTTTTAAATTGAAAAATTAATACTTCCAGTCCTGGGGAAAATGTGGCAGTGTTATTAAAATACTCTGTAATTTTGTGGGTAAGACTGAATTGGTAAAATCCCTTTGGAGGGCAACTTGGAAAATCTAATAAAGTAAAAATGCACATGCCCTTGGGCTCTCAATCCCACTTCCAGTAGCTTTCACTACAGGTATACTCTGAAATGAGCACAAACACGGATGCTCAAGGTTATCCAGGGCAGTGTTTTCTTTATGGGAAAATATTAAAAATTCCTTTGGACTTCCCTGCTGATCCAGTGGTTAAAAATCCACCTGCCAAGGCAGGAGACATGGGTTTGATCCCTTGTCCAGGAAGATTCCACATGCTGCAGGGCAACTAACCCTGGGCACCACAACTATTGAAGCCCTCAATGGACTGTAAAGAACCAAAGTGCACTGGCTTTGGCATTAGATGAGAGTCCAGATCAAGGCCTGAAAGTTTTCACTGTGAGCTAATAAAAAAGGATAGGCCTCTGACTCATTGACCCAGGAAAGGGCAGCACCATGCTTTTATTTATTCAGGACAAAGCCCTCAGAATCCTTCCAATTCCTCTTTTATGCACATTTCAAATTTAAATAATTTTCTAGCTCACTTAATTAATAAGTGGTAGAACTACAGTTTGAAGTGGGCACCCTGATCTGGAGGGAGGTGAAGGGAATTGGAGTAGTTTGCCCAAGGACAAGTACAGACTTAGGAAAGTTATGCAACTAGAGTTTGAGTGCTAGGAATTTCTCTCACACTCTTACTGTATAACCAGAATTGTCAAAGGCTTACGCAAATTACTGGTTATCCCTAGTACGAAGGTATTGGCCACAAGAAAAGAAAAACCTCCAATATTTAATATGGATTTTGTATTATATATGGGCTTCTCCAGTGGCTCAGCTGGTAAAGAATCTCCTGCCCTGGTGCAGGAGATGTGGGTTCGATCTCTGGGTCAGAAAGATTTCCTGGAGGAGGAAATGGCAACCCACTCCAGTATTCTTGCATGGAAAAAAATTCCATGGACAGAGGAGTCTGATGGGCTACAGTCCATGGGGTCACAAAGAGTCAGACACGAGTTAGTGACTAAGATAACAACAAGATATAATATATACTGGATTATAGATTTTGTGTATTTGTATAGATAATATAACACAGTATATTGATATTGATAGCAGTCTTCCATTTTGCATTTTAGAGTTTGGATTTTGATCAGTATTTTGGTTTTTGAAAACTCATCCTTGGCTTTCAAGGGGAGAAGACCAAGTGAAATTTCCTGCAGGAATCCTTTATACTGAAATGCTTCTCAGCACCGCATTCCTCAGGCCATAGTTAAACCTGAAACTTCTCTTTTGACCAGATTTCGACACAGGTGTGGGGATAAATATTGAACCAGATATTGAATCACTTTCAACCAATCTGGAGTGGCTATTTCTTTGAAGAAAAATCATTTCCATTTTGTAAGAGCTTTTTTTTTTTTTTTTTTCCTGAGGGGCACAGACCTTGTGAAAATAAATGAAGATTTTCTTTTTGAGTGTGTGGTGAAAATATTCAGCTTGGAAATGACTTCTTCGGCAAATTTCTTGCTACAACTACATAAGTAGACAAGTAAACATATAGATAAATGAATGCAAACCTGCCAGGCTCTGATAAGATGGGTTTTCAGAAAGAATTCACTCCTATAGTTATTTAACATCAGTAGGCATATTCAGTACTTCAGCGGCAGTTTGATTATATGGAGTAATTAATAATCCTGCTATAAGGTAACATTTATGGAGCTTTTATATGTGCCAGAAACTGTCTTTTATATGTTTTTTAATATTTGTTATTTATTTTTGGCTGCCCTGGGTCTTTGTTGCTGCACATGGACTTCCTCTAGATGCAGAGAGCAAGCAGTACTCTCTAGTTGCGATGCACGGGCTTCTCTCACTGTGGAGCACAAGCTGTAGGCACATGGACTTCAGTAGTTGCAGCATGCAGGCTCACTAGTTGTGGTTCACAGGCTCAGTTGCTCTAAGGTTATGGAATCCTCCTGGGCCAAGGACTGAACCCATGTGCCCTGTATTAGCAGGCAAATTCCCATTCACTGTACCACCAGGGAAGTCTATGTATGTTTTATATGTACATATATATACACACAGGAATATATATATATATATATATAAAATCATCAAAATAGTTCTGCAACAACAGTGCAGTTATTACCCTGGTTGTATAGATGGGCTGTGCTAGATTTTCTGTGTGCTAGATTTTCAGGTCTTCCTCACCACGCTTGGTGCCCTGGCAGGATGGTCTGTGAGCTGCATCCACCATGTTCCTTTGTCCTCTGGATTCCAGTTGAGTTTGTCCAGTGGAGCCATCGGGAGATTGAAGGTTAAGTCATAATGTCAGAGGAGGACAGAGGCTGAGTTCCTCACCTAAGCCACAGTTCCTGGCAAGTGGTCCTCTCCTCCAGCTGGGGGTCTACCTGGATTCTGGCCCCTACCACCTCCCCTTGCCCCTCTGGTCCAGGCTGATGACAGTTTTCTGCAGTTATCAGCTCCTTGTTATTGATTTCTCTTAGTCATGCCTGTGCCCCTGTAAGTTGATTGTTTATGAAATTCTTTTCAATGGTCTCTCTCGAGTGTGCCATTTTATTCATCCTGGACCTTGAGTGATATGTAGGAGAGCTGAAGCACAAAAAGGTGAGGAACATTGGTCAAGGTTACCCAACTCACAGAAGGCCATGTGAGGATTAGAACAGAAGCTAAATAGGGGTTTCACTAAAATCTAAAACTAAAACAAAAAACCGTTATTTTTTTCTACTCAAAAAATTGAAACTAGCAAAATATCCTTGATTTAAGAGGCTGGTGTTTAAAAATAAAGTGATAACATATTTCTTACCTTAAAATAGTTTTGCAAACCAAGAGAAAGAAGGGGGAAAATGGATAAAGGGGAAGGGTAGTTAATGTCACAAATCCTCTTTTTGTAGAAGAAAAATGTAAGAGCATAATGTTTTCTCATTTTTCCCTCCCTGAAGCAGAAAGCTGAGATATCAAGATTGCTATGTTTGTAACATGAGCAGAGTAAACTTTCCTCAAAGGACACACACAGACACATATGTTGGTGGTCATCTCTGAGGGAGGTGGGGATGGAATGGGTGTTCAGTTCAGTTCAGTCTCTCAGTCATGTCCGACTCTTTGCGACCCCGTGAACCACAGCACACCAGGCCTCCCTGTCCATTACCAACTCCCAGAGTCCACCCAAACCCATGTCCATTGAGGAACAGGTGTGGAGTGAGGCATTAGCTATAGCTGTAATGTTTTATTGATTCAAAGAATTGAGAGACCTCCCTGGTGGTCCACTGGCTAAGACTCCCGTGCTCCTAATGCAAAGGTCCTGGGTTCCATCCCTGGCCAGGGAACTGGATCCCACACGACAAAACTAAGGGTTCACATGCTCCCACTAAAGATCCCGCATTCTGCAATGAAAAATAAGTAAACTAAACTAAGACTCACAGATGCTGGCCTTTCATTCTTAAGTTTACCTCATGGGTCCGATTGCCTGGCCCAGCTACTTACATGTGATCAAAGTAAAACCTTTCTAGAAAAGTGTCTGCTGCCAAAAGCCGTTGGCGTCAGCATTCCCTCCTCAAGTCCATTTCCTATTATTCTAGTGAGTCTATCCAGGAAGCTACTTGAATTATCATTCTTTTCTCTTGAACACATGACATTTTTGTGATTAGGAGACACAACCAGAGATTTTCAAAGGGGAATATTGTGAATCCTCATCTCAAGGGAGTAACCCAGCAAGACTGAGAGAAAACCTCCAAGGCTCTGAGCAGGTGTAAATGGTCCCCCACCCACAGAATGTCTAGGGCTCAAAAACCAAATCTCCATCCTTTCAAAAGCTGGATTGCTCAGTCCACTCTAATGCAGGGAAACGGCCTCAAGGCTATAGATTGTAGAAATTAACTGATTAAAGAAATCCACATAACAATTTAAGAACCACCTTCTTACTGAGGAAATGAAAGGAACATGGGCTACATCATGTAATAAAAGCTGCTCTCCATTCAACTGTAGCTGTGTTACCCAGCAGGGCTGGGTTTTTGCATTTTTCTTAATGAGTGTTGAATAAATTCAGCCTTGTGCTCATCTCTGAATTATGACCAAATTGTAGAAACTGGGGGATGTAGGGGTGGGTGGAATAGGGAGCACAAACTGTAGATGTTTCAGGGGGAAATTAGGGAAGAATTGGCCGAGAAATATCAGTCAAAGAAAGGTTCGCTGGCTGGCATTTGAAAAGACATTATTTTCTATATTTTGAATCAAGTATTTGTTCATTTAGAAAAGAGGGGAAGAGAAGGGAAGTATTACTTGTCATCTGCCAGAATTAGGGCCAGGTACCTGGGCACATATTGGGCTGGCCATAAACTTCGTTTAGTTTCCCATAAGATCTTACGGGAAAAAAAACAAATGAACTTTTTTGGCCAGCTCAATACTTTTTCACAGTGAGATAAAATCTCGCTGTGAGATAGGGAGAGGGGAGGGGAAAGATTTTTTGAGTGAGAGGGGATTGGAGATGGATGTGGAAGTGCGGTTAGGGTGTAGGATCCCATGCTGGGAGAGAGGGTCTGCCATGCAGGTAGTGGCTTTCATACAGGAAGAAGAACACAGAAGGAAATGACCTTTGGAGAAGCCTGGAGACCAATGTTTCTTGCTACTTCTCTGGCCGCTATGCCACGGATGATGGAGTATTGCTCAGAGCAGTGTTAAAAGGGATACCGCCACACTTGCATTTTCACAGCATGCTGTCAAGAGTTGACAGCTTCCAAGTTGCTTGATTAGACATTAGACAGTTCAGAGGACAAAGTGAATCATCAGTGACACCCCTCCCCTGCCCCTCCGCCACATACCTTGGCTGTGATACTGATACACATATCAGTATCTGTGGTAGTCGTCCTGAAATTACTTCTTGTTCAATCAGTAAGTCATATCTGACTCTTTTGTGATTCCCATGGGCTGCAGCCTTCCAGGCTCCTCTATCCATGGTATTTTGCAGGCAAGAATACTGGAGTGGGTGGTCATTTCCTTCTCCAGGGAATCTTCCTGACGCAGGAATTGAATGCTCATCTTGGATTGGCAGTCAAAGTCTTTACCACTGAGCCACCATTTTATTATAGTCTCTTCCACATATAGGAGGTTTTCACACCATCAGAATCATAACATAGTAGCTATTCAGTGCCATTTTCCACTTACATCGGATCACAAGCATGTCCAACATCACACACACTTTAGAACCATTATTTTTTAGGGGGAGGATAATATTCTACCCAGGAATATATGAGAATCTATTCTATTACTCCTTTTCCTACTCTAGGTAGATCAGTCGTCCCTTACTGTTTCCCCTCAAATAAAACAACTCTTGCTGATATAATCTTTACACATTTTCTCTTAAATTATTTCTTGGGATTTGGATTCTACTCATCAAATGGCAGAGTTGACAGGCAGAGAAAATAAGCATGTAGGAAGTCAACTCAGTAGAAAATAGAGTTTAGTGGGAACAATGTGGCCAGGTACTGATCAGTTTCCCTTCTAAGAATCATGTCATGCAAAAATATGGGTGTGTGAGGTGTCACCTTGTATAATGTTTCAGGGCGATAGGACCAAATTATATGAGAGAGAGTTAAATACTTTAGGCCTCCCTTACTCTCCAGGCCAGAGATGGAGGCAGTGTGGGTCGGTCTCTAGAACCAAGGACCCAAAAGGAAACCTCTGAATTCCTGGGAAGGAGGTGTCATCAAAAACTCAATAGCAATATACTTGACACTCAATAATCAATAGTTAAATACAAGAGAGGGAAATCTGCCTCATAGATCAATCGGTGGTGGCTTAGAGAGCTGGGTGTTCTGTGAAGGAATTTTAGGCCATATTTAGAGCTTATTGGGCCAGAAAGATGGAATAAGTTTCTTTATTTGGGGTGGTTCTGGTTAGGGACATTGATTTTTTTGAGGGGAGCTTTTGACCATTATATTTTGGGGGAGTTGTGAGCTCAGAAAAAGCAGATAGGCTGCAGGGTAATACTTGAAAAATTGGATTTCAAACTAGAAGGAAAGATGATCGTATTTGAACCCTGTAAAAATTCCTGTAACGTCAATACAGTAGGTGTGTGGCCTTGACCTTATTTTACAGATGAGAAAGTTAAGACCCAGAGGGGCTTATGAAGTGACCATGGTGGGAACTTCACCAGCAGTCTGGTGGCTGAGACCTCACCTTTCAATGCAGGGGGTGCAGGTTCGATCCCTGGCCGGGGAGTTAAGATGCCAGATGCCTAGGGGCCCAAAAACCAGAACACAAACAGCTGAATCAATATTGTAACAAATTCAACAAAGACAACAAAATGGCCCACATCAAAAAAATCTAAATAAAAAAGAAAAGTGACCACAGAGCACGTGCAATATATTGACCGCAGGCTTGAGATTTCAACTCACGTCTTCATTTGTGAGTTGAAAGAGGTGGATCAAGAGACACTGGCATCAGGGTTCACCTTTATTCTATCACTTTGTCAACACTAGGGATGTGAAACAGCATGACACCCTGCTTCAGGTTGAGCTGGAGAAACAAGGCTGCCTAAGGAAATTCAAACAACACAGTGTAAAGTAGCTATTCAGACCGAGCCGTGTGCCAAGGTGGGGGCAATGGCAACCAAGTGAATGACACAGGCCAGCGGTTTCAGTATTTTTTGCTTGCACACCACCCAAAACTGTTTTGAAAAACTGTGAATTCCCCTCACACATAATTCATAATTTTTCTTCATAAGTATAAATGGTTGCAAAGAATATTCCTTCTGGTGTATTATGAATATTGATGTTCTAACATAGAAATGTTACATGGTTTTAAAAATTGTACCTAATGGAACCTAAACACCATAACAATTTTTTTGTAGTATGATCTTTATGTTCATACATTTAAAACAGCATAGTTAGTTTAAATCATTGACTATAAACATTTTAAATTTCTAATTATGAAAATTTTCAGATGAAAATAGAGATAGAAATAATTAAGTTAAAATCTGTTAAGATGATATCATGTTACAAACTCCCTTCTCATCCAGGCTGCCGTATTAACGTTAAGCAGAGTCCCCTGTGCTATAGAGTAAGTAGGTCCTTGTTAGTTATCCGTTTTAAGTATAGCAGTGTGTACATGTCCATCTCAAACTCCCTAACTATCCCTTCCCTAAACATCATAACAATTTGATATCCATCATGATTCATTTAAGAATGAATGAACCAATTTTTAAAGTTTTACATTGTCCTTTTCTTCTCCTTGAATTTATAATCATTCTTTTCATTTCTACGGAGTTTCATTCTAATGAAATATTTTTTATGCTTTGAGAATATTTATTGATTATTTTATCATGACTCTCTGCAAGCAGACTTAAATATACAAGGAAGCAAAATCATAGTCTGCTAGCACTCTAAGGCTTGTAGGGCTTAAATAAAATCCTAGATTGAATTTGCAGTTTAATTAGTATTAATATAATTGATCCACATAACAAACTCCTTTTAAAATAATTATTGGGCATAAAAAGTAAGTTTTTATTGGACTGCATCTCTTAATAAGATGAATAGGGCTTTTTAGAAAGACTGTTAAGAGGGAGGAAATTACTTTTATTGTAATGATACAGAGCTCACTATTAATTCTGTTCTTAGTTTTTGTTTTTTATAGATGTAAATTCTCAGAAACCTTGTTCACACAGAACGGATGGAAATGAGAGTTTCGTTACAGCAATGTCACTCAATTATTTAAACTCTTTCTGAATTATGTGCCAAAAGTCACATGGTGGTTTGTCAGAAAATTTATTTTTAGTGATGTACTAGCTGACTACTCAACTAGTCCTGCTGTGATATTGTTGAAAGCAGAGGATTGGAAGCAACTGGAATTGGGGAAGTTTTGATCCCTGGACTTTTGGGGTTATTTGTTTTCTCAACATTTGCTCCAGTATTTGGAATGATCCTGTTATGCGATGCCCTTGACTGTTCAGACCTGGGGACACTGTACCCAGGTGAAATTCAGGGTGGGGAGAGGTGGAGTTTTCTTCTGTGGAGTAGGAGAGGAGTGGTAAAGACGGGAGGGAGGAGATGAGGGTGAGTGGATTGCTCAGAGCACTTACAGGTAAGAACCAGGAATGTGCTCAGATCAGGTTTAGAAAGAGCACACTTGAGATCTGAGAACTTGGAAATGGATTCCTTTAACACTCTCCTCTAAGGACTTCCCTGGTGGTCCAGTGGTTAAGACTCTCAGCTCCCAATGCAGAGGGCCCAGGTTCGATCCCTGTTCAGGGAACTAATTTATAACTTAAATATTGAGACTTATGGCATGCAGATCTCAATTGGGACTCTTGCCTCAGGTCCTGCCATTGTTAGAGTCAGAACTATCACTGGTGCAATAAATAATTCCTTAAAAGAAAAGAAGAGGAGGAAGTAGGCAGGTTATAGGATTCTCCAGGGAAGAATACCAGAATGGGTTGCCACTTCTCCCTCCAGGGTATCTTCCCAACCTGGGGATCGAATGCACCTCTCTTATGTCTCTTGCTTGACAGGTGGGTTCTTTATCACTAGCACCACCCGGGAAGCCCTATTAAAATATAAGTCATTCCTAAATAAATGTCCCGCTTGCTGGTATCCAATCAGTCACCACTGACCAGGGAGAGTGGGCCAGGCCCCTCTGGGTTTCAACTTTGGCAGCACCCTGGAACCACAGGGACAGCATTATAGAATACCGATGTCCAAGTGGGTCCAACCCACAGAAGTTGTCTGTGGTGAAGCCAGGGCGTTCAGATATTTAAGAGCTACCTAGGTTTTTAGAATATATAGTCAGGGCTGGGAAACAGTGGGCTGGAGCAGTGGTCTCCAGCCTTTTGGCATCAGGGATTGATTTCATGGAAGACAATTTTTCCACAGACCGGAGCAATGGGGATGGTTTGCGGGTGATTCAAGTGCATTACATTTATTATGCCCTTAATTTCTATTATTATTACGTCAGCTTCACCTCAGATCATCAGGCATTAGGCCCAGAGGTTTGGGACCCCTGAGCTAGAGGTACCTTCCATTAACTTCAGACAAGCTAGGTAAAGGTTTAGTTTCTTTGGCTGGATTGTGTTATGCCTGGTGAGAAAGACAGAACTAAATGATTCTCTTAGAATGTGGACTTTTTTGACCATTGCAATGGGCTTTTGGACAACTGACTACTATTAGTAGCTGTGTTGCCAGTTGTTAATGAATCTCTCTGAGCCTCAATTTTCCCATCTATACAATAGGCATAATAATGACTTTTTACCTTTTAGAGTGATCCTGAAAATTAATATAAGAACTTATAAAATGTTTAAAAGAGCTGCAGGCATTGAGAAAAGACTGCAGAGGTGCTTTATAAATAAGAGACAATTTGTTCCAAACGCTATCAGCATGAGTCATTTCTTTGTGGGCAGTCGGTCAGTGATAGACTCCATGAGGCCTTGATTCATGGACCCAGGCTCCTTTAGCAAACTTCTTTAACAGAGGTACACAAGGTGGCTTGATTTATTTCTGGACATTTATCCATGAGAAAACAAACAGGCAGCACAGCTCAGCCTGTACCAACAAGATGATGATGGATAAAAAAGGTGCGTTAGGGAGCAGAACAACATATAATTAGCCAGATAGACAGCGCTGTTGGATTTAGCATCAGCTTTTACAAAACTTTGATTTTCCTGTCTGTTTGCCAACCTATTTTAAACTACTGCTCTTGGGGAGTCTGTTGTTTTGGGTGGTGAGGATGGGGTTGAAATATCGGGGATAATATGGAGAGTGCCTGTGTCAATGTGAGGGATGCCATGGCTCCCAAGGTCAGGGCCAGCTTTGTGGGCAGCTGCCCAGGTCCCATGTGCAGAGGGCCTCTGAGCTCAGGTTAATGCCCTACTGTCACTCTTTTGAACTCTTTAATAATTCTGTCTCTGAGCTTTTGTTTTGCAAGTGAAGTCTGACAGTGCAGCCACAGGTCTGTGCGTAGAGGAAACACATGTAATGTGTGTAACAGCTGCAGTTTCTTATTTTTTAGGTATTTATTGAATTTTGTTATAATATTGCCTCTGTTTTATGTTTTGGCCCCCTGAGGCATGTGGAATCTTAACTCCCAGAAGAAGGATCAAATCCATGTGCCCTGCATTGGAAGGGGAAGTCTTAACCCCTGGACTGCTAGGGAAGTCCCGCAGCTACAGTTCCCATCTGCCTCATTTGCACACAGCTTCCAAGCTTCCACGATGCCCCATGAATCCCAGTAGGCCCACCAAGCATGGGGATTCAGAACGACTCAGAGGACAAGATAAGCATCGTACATTAAATAAGCAGGGACACTGACAGCTGCAAGAGGCCAATTTTTCTATTCAAATCAGAACTTGCTTTGAAGGCAGAAGGAAGGCATTGTTCTACGAAACATAAATGACCAGGGGACCCTGTCTTATCCTTTTTCACTTCCCTGTATGAGCCAGTTGTTTATGACAAAAGTGATGCTACAGGAGGGAAGAGAAGGGTGAAGAGCCCCAGAGATTTTTTTTTTTTCTGTCTTCCTTACCCATCAGTAGGGAAGGTGGACAGTGTTGGTAGAATGTGCATGTATCAAGCAGTGAAATAGGAACAGCCAAGCCAGTCTTATGCAGTGTTTCTACTGTTTTGGTAAGAATGAACTGCATATGCATATAGGAGCTACGAAGTAAGAAGTGAGTAAGTTAGGTAATTCTGCAGAGGAGTTAAGTGCCCTTAGATTTGCATTTAAACCAGCACTGCATAATATAAAAAGTAAAATTCATGCTCATAATTTACATAGCAAATAAAAGATACCATGACAAGTAGAGGGAACCATAGAAAAAAGGGAAAAATTTTGTATTTTAGTACCTTTAACAGCATTCCACCCCCCACCCCCACCCCCACCTCACACTCTTTGAAAAGGGCAACTCATATTTTCATTTTGCAACTGGGCCCTGCAAATTATGTAAATGGCCCTATCTGAATTATCATGCTAAAAACTGTCAGTAATTGAGAGTTGTCTTTCTGTACTAGTTTCAGAATTGTTAAGCTCCTCTGAAGCACCTGGGTGAGAGCTTTTGGAAGTGTCTGATGGTGACCATCCTCTGCCTTCTCAGCATCTGTGTCTCCATTTTTCAGTTTTCTTTTGGCAGTCTTCCTTCAGCTCTCCTGTCATGTGCTTGGGTAGCTCATAACTCAACAGTGGTCCACCACCAAGAGGGAGGTCAATCACATCATAATCTCCTGACCTTAGTGATTGGTCCAGGGGTGACAAGTGACCCAGTCAGAGCCAAACAAATGCAAGGAGCCTCATGATGTACATGAGTGGGCATTTCCAATACTCACCAATGGCTGGTTCTCTTCTGTTTCTGGACACACAGGAGGGTTGTACTCTCTGTTGCCTAAAAGTTTAGCAGACTACAGTTCTGGGACTACATCAAACACACTTGTGAACTCCTGCCCTGGAGATGATTGTCTGGACTGTGATGGACTTTGATCAGTCATGAAATGAATTTCTGATATGTGACAACACTGAGAATTTGGGATTGCTTGTTTGTGGCAGAGCCACAAAACCCAGCATAACCCTGATGAGGACAGCAAGTGTTAACTGTTCTTGCATTTTTTAGGAATGGATACTATTTTCTATTAAGAATGTTTGAGTTTATAAAGATAATCTCTTAAAAATGTCGAGTCCATTTTTGGATGAGTTGTACACCAGTCTGGAAATCACCATGAAGATGAAACAATAATGACTGAAATTTGGGAAAGGCAGGTTTCATGTATGATAGCAGAATGTACAGAATACCAAGGAAGTCTTGGCTCTAGGGGAATGTGGATGATCTTCATTTTGTTTCTGATACAGTGCTGAAACTGGATGAGCTTTTTCAGAGGTAGTTGGTGCAAATAATGATGGAAGAAAAGTGGCTGAGTCTGGTTAATGGTTTAAGGAAGAAAAAGAAGCTGCAGGCGAAGTCTTACATAATGTGATTTTATCGAAATACAGAGGAGAAGGCTTCGATGGATGGGCAGAGATAGAAATATGACTTGCTTGGCAAATGCTCCCAGACGGTCATCCACTGGGCTTTTCTATTACCACTGCAAAATTGTGCTTGATGTGGTTTTTTTGTTACATGTACTTAGATGCAGGGGAAAACCATTCTTCAAAATGGTGGCCTCAATGTGTCAGAATCAGGAAGGGTCTTGGCACCAAGTTGTTGACTGAATATGACTGTGGTGATACATTTAAGCTTATTAATCAGAAAGTGAAGATTGATCTAAACATTCTGCATATAGGCAATATGGGAAGATATTAAACCCCATGAGGGTTTCTTCTCTTTTTCCCCTAGCCCAATAGTTGTTTTGGATGAATCATTTGCACTTGTCCAAGTTTTAGCCAAGTTGCCTTAGGTAATTTTTACATAATATTTATAAAAACCTTCCTGTAATTGTGACTCATGGTCATGCTTCTACTCAGAATTTTGTTAAAGCTGAGCATTTCAGGGAGAAAAGTGCCTGAGTGATGTTGAAGCCTTTCAGAGAATTCAGTTAGTGGAGGCAAGACAGCCAAGGCCATTATTTGCTGCAAATGCTCTTAGTCACTGAAGCCCCAGTGACAGATAGGCTAATTATGTTTTTTAATATTTCCCTTTCATTTTTTTGGAATTAAAACGCAATAAATATTGTATAGCACAGGGAATTCTACTCAATGCTCTGTAATGGCTATATGGGGAAAAAAAATCTTAAAAAGTGCATATATATATGTGTGTATAACTGACCCAGGTGGCGATAGTGCTAAAGAATCCACTTGCAAGTGGAAGAGACAGAGGAGATGCGAGTTTGATCCCTGGAGGTGGGCATGGCAGCCCACTCCAGTATTATTGTCTGGAGAACTGCATGGACAGAGGAGCCTGGTAGGATACAATCCATAGGGTCTCAAAGAGTTGGACATGACTGAATCGACTTAGTGCACATGTAACTGATCACTTTACTGAACAGCAGAAACTAACACAACTTTGTAAGTCAACTATATTCCAATAAAAAGGAAAAGAAAAGCAATGATATGTACATGCTTCTCAAAATACTCAAATATTACCTAAATGTATAAAGCAGAAAGTACAAGTTTTTTTTTACCTTTACAGTTATGTATTTCCTAAAGTAATACATAATCAATATGGAAAATACACAGAAGCATTTTTAAAAAACAGATCCTCAACATTTTCCCCTAAGTATTTACACTTAAAAAAAGTGATATCATAAAATGGCCCTGTAAGTGGATGTGTAATACTTTTATTGCCATTTTTCAGATAAAGACCTTTGGGTTTAACTTACCAAAGGCACACAGCCTACCAGTGACCTGGCTGGGATCTAAACCTGGGTTTGTCTCCTTTTAAAATGCATGTCCCTGACAGCCAGCCAAACTTGCCCTTTGCATGTCAACAATCAGATTCACCCCATTTTTAAAGACTGCATAGAATTGTCTGGTATAAGAAATGCCAGTCACAACTGCAGTGAGATGCCACTTCGCACCTGTCAGAATGATTATCAATAAAAAGACAGCAAATAACAAGTCCTGGCAAGGATGTGAAGGAAAGGGAACCCTCAAGTGCTATTGGCAGGAATATAAATTGGAACAGCCATTACAGAAAATACTATAGAGGTTCCTCAAAAAATTATAAATAGATCTACCATATGATTCAGCAATCCCACTTCTAGATATTTATCTGAAGGAATTGAAATAAAAATCTCAAAATGAGATTTGCACTCCTATGTTCATTGCAGCCTTATTCACAATAACCAAGATATGGAAACAACCTAAATGTCAGGAAATGAAGAGAACGTGATATGCTACATTTATGATTATTTATTGTTGTTGTTGTTCAGTCACTAAGTTGTGTCCAACTCTTTGCGACCTCATGAACTATAGCCCGTCTGTCCTCCTCTCTCTTCTAAAGTTCGCTCAGATTCACGTCCATTGAGTCAGCGATGCTATCTAACCACCTCATCCTCTACCATCCCCTTCTTCTTAGGCGTTCGATCTTTTCCATCATCAGGGTCTTTTCTGATGAATCGACTCTTTGCATCTTTTTCAGTGAGCAGTCAAAGTATTGGAGCTTCAGCTTCAGCATCAGTCCACCCAGTGAATATTCAGGGTTGATTTCCTTTAGGATTTACTGGTTTGATCTTGCAGTCCAACGGACTCTCAAGCATCTTCTCCAGAACGACAGTTCAAAAGCATCAGTTCTTCGGCTCTCAGACTTCTTCACGGTCCAACTCTCACATCTGTACATAACTACCGAAAAAAACCACAGCTTCAATTATACAGACCTTTGTTGGCAAATGTGTGCATGTTTGTTGCTCAGTTTTGTCCGATTCTTTGTCCATGGAATGTGACGACAAGGTTCCTCTGTCCCTGGAATTCTCCAGGCAAGAATACTGGAGTGGGTAGCCATTCCCTTCTCCAGGGGATCTTCCCAACCCAGGGATCTCTCACATTACAGGCAGATTACCATCTGAACCACGAGGGAAGTACATATATATATGTGTGTGTGCATGTATGTGTATATACACACATATATGTATTTACTTGTATATACATATGTATACACATGCACATATATGTCTATGTATGTATACATGTATGTATATGTGTATGCACATGTGTATGTATATATACACATATGTGTGCACACACATATAAAATAATAAATAACCATGCCATAGAAATAAAACATATTTACATATTATATAAAATATTACTAATATATATTGCACATAATATATATGTTATACAGAATATTTGGAAATGGAATATTATTCAGCTTTTAAAAAGAATTAAATCCTACCATTTGCAACAACATGGATGGTTCTGGAGGATGTTGAGTGGAATGAGCCAGACATAAAGACAGATATTATATGATCTTATTTGTACATGGAATCTAAAATAGTGGTCTTCCTCAGTGACTCAATGGTGATGAATTTGCCTGCAATGCAGGAGACGCAGAGCTGTAGGTTCAATCCCTGAGTTGGGAAGATCCCCTAGAGGAGGAAATGGCAACCCACTCCAGTATTCTTGCCTGGAGAATCCCATGGACAGAGAGCCTGGCAGGCTACAGTCCATGGGGATATCAAAAGACACAACTGAGTGGCAAAAGAATAACAGCATTTAAAATAGTCAAGCTCATACAAGAAGAGGGTGAATGGTGTTGGCCAGGGGCTGAGGGGAGGAGGAAGAGGAGAGATGATGGCCAAAAGGTACAAAGTTTCAGTTACAGAGAATGAGTTCTGGAGATCTAATGTACAGCATGGTGCCTCTAGCTAACAATATGTATTGGATACATAAAGTTTGCCAAAGCATAGATTTTTTAAAAGACTATCTTTTTTGGTGTAGAGTTGCTTTATAATATTGTGTTATTTTCTGCTGTATAGCAAAGCGAATCAGCCATATGTTTACATATATCCCCTCTTTTTTGGATTTCCTTCCCAATTAGGTCACCATAGAACATTGAGTAGAGTTCCCTATGCTCTATAGTAGGTTCTCATCAGGTATCTATTTTATACATAATATTGTGTATACGTCCTAGTAGTGTGTATATGCCAATCCCAATTTCCCAATTCATACCCACAACCATTCCCTCCTTGGTATCCATATGTTCTCTATGCCTGTGTGCTAGACAGTAGCTCTTATATTAAGCGTTCTTATCACACACACAATAATAATGATAAAGGGGTATGGGGAGGCCAGGAAGGGGTACATGGTAACCAGGCCCTTTTCTATCTTCTCCCAGCACCTAGCACAGTAACTGGGATGGGCAGATGTTCAAAAAATTGTTTTTATGTTGAAGGAATGAAGAGTCACATGTAATAAAAGCTAATAGCATACAGGAGACCTTGGCCACTGGTGCCTGGTAGAGTCTGTAGGCTTCCTGTAGGAGGAGACCTTTCAACCGAAAAGTCAGTCTTAATTAAGGAGGAGAAGGGAGCTGTTCACAGTACAAATCACCCCAAGCTCTCAAGGACACTTGAGTTGTACCGGGAAACTCAGACTGTTTGAAAACTCAGACTGGTTTTCAAGGGAGATTTGATTTTTTACCATGTCTCTTGAGAGGAATTCGATGTGGTAAGCTGTAGTATTTTCATCTTCCATTAAAGCACAAATGCCGATAATTATAAATAGAAATGCTTTTTAAAATATGGCCTTTTTATGTACCTACTGTGCTGCCATTTTGTTTTACAGTACATAAAAGCACTTTGTCCATTTCATTTTAAATGTTAAGCAACACTCCAGGGTTTGCTAAATGAGTCATTGAACTTGCTTCTTGCAGGGTCTGTAGCCACGAATGTGGCACCTAATAGATGTTTTGATCAGTGGTTATAAAAGAAAACATGTTAATAGCTGTTTGCAATACATCAGCAGAGTAGAGGCATTTTTGCCTTAAAACTATAGAGTTATACTCAGTTGTATTTGCTCTGTGATGTCACCCAAGATGGAGTTTATTTTGTGCCCTGCTGGGTGGAAAAACCACAGGCTTAGGTTGCAGGTAGATCTGGATTCAAATCCTGTCTCCAAGTTACTGTGTGGCCCTGGGAAACTTACCTTTGCTCTCTGAGCCTCAGTTTTCTTACCTACTGAAGGTGGGAAGTAACTTCCATATCTTCTCAAATATGTTACTGAGTCCGAGTTCATACTGCTCGCTCCATGTTGTTCAGTCGCTAAGCCATGTCCGACTCTTTGCAGCCCCATGGACTACAGTACACTAGACTTCCCTGTCCTCCACTATCTCCTGTAGTTTGCTCAAGTTCATGTCCATTGAGTCAGTGATGCTATCCAACCATCTCATCCTCTTTCATCCTCCCCTTGTTGCATGACAGGCCAATAAATTGAGAGATGAGTTGTTTGGGCAAGGAGTGGCAGCATTATTCAGAAAGCTGGCAGACTGCGAAGAGGATGGATTCCTGTCCCAAAGAACCATCTTGCCTGAGTTAGAATTCAGGCTTCTTTTATGCTCAAAGAGGAGGGAGTCAAGTTCAACATTTCCTGGTTCCAGTCAGCCTCTAGAGGGCATATGTTCATTTCTTCCTTCCTGCAGTTATTCACAGGTGGGCCTGGTCAAGATGTTTCCTGTGAATTAAACAAAGGTGTTTTAGCTTAATGCTCATTTCTTCAGAGTCAGGGTTTCCAGAGATGGGTCATTATGTATCATTTAAGCTTATAGACCACATCCCTTTAATGATTAACTTAATAATTAACTTGTTATAGAATACAAAGTTTCTTCCCTGTCACAGATATTATACTTAAAGCTTATAGTCCAGTGCCCCCAGACTCCCTTTTACTTTTCCTCTTCTCTTTAAGGTCATCAACTCTTGCTGCATTCCTAGCCTTTTTCTCTGTTATTGTCTGGTGACAGAAAATGTGTATTATAAAAGCATCTTGTACCTATGCTCTCCCAGGGCCCTGAAAAAGATGGTCAGGCAGAGGAGTTCTGAGTTTTCTCCTGCTGAATAAGAGTCTGCCTTTGTTCTGCTGCTCCTTTATTCATTTAAACAATTTCTGCTGAGTGCCTGTTCTGGGCCAGGCTCTTTACTGGGCTCTGGGTTACAGTGGGAACAGGGTACCCAGGTTGATTCTCAGAGGTGTGTCAGCTAGGGCTCCAGGTTGCTAGGCTGGGTATCTTCTGTTTCCCCTCCAGATCTATCTTCATCCCTCTCCGCCTGTCCTGGAAGGCTGACCACATACATCACAGGTTCCCTTGCTATCTGGCTTCTGGTTGGACTCAGCCTCTGGCCCACTGGGGAGAGCTCAGAGGCAGAGAGATGTGTGAGCTTGGGGATTTGGACTCTTCTGGTCTGCCTTCACTACCCCCACCCCCAGAAAGCCACAGCTCTTTCTAAATTGTCTCTCTCTAACTTCTCCACTTTTAACCATTTGAGCCTTGTTGCCTTTTGGGGTTTAGGGCCTTGAGTTACTGCACCCTTCCTTGTGCTTTCTTTACATCTCTGCCTTTGAATAAAGCCTTTTCAAGTACCTCCTATTGATATTTGAGTCGTCTCGATTTGAAAAGGTCCCTCTGTTTTCTGCTGGCGTCTGACTCAGTTACAAATAATAAATATCCACACTGGCTCTGATGTGCATTAAAAAAGAAGAATTGCCCACAGTCAAAACATTCATTGGGTTTCTGTTCTGTATGAAATCCATGGTGCTGTCTATTGAAGGTCGATTTATAGCTAAAGGTTTCTCCATGTTGATTACATCCGAAAGGATTTTTTCCAGTATAAAATCTCTGATACTCCATGAGATATGTCATTTTTTGTTTGAAAAAGGTTTCCTGTGGTGATTACATTCACAAGGCTTCTGCCTTGTATGAATGCTATGACATTCATGAAATGTGACTTCTTGCTCTAGGCTTCTTACTTTCGTGGTGTTCACAGGGCTTCTCACTCTAGAATAGATCCCTGTTTTGGGTAAGAGATGAGCTATCATTGATTTCCCCCCCACCCCCAGATTCATTACTTTCAGAGCAAATGTCGCCACTGGGAATTCCAAAGAGTAGGAAGAAGTTTGAATTTTGGCTGGAAGCTCTCACCCAGTGATTATATTCAGGGTTTTAATCCAACATGGATGAACCAGGGCAGAACCATCTTTCATCTTTGTTACAATCAGATGACTTCAGCCAGGTATAATTTCCCTCTGATCAGCCACATCTAGTTTATGGTTCAAATTCACTCTAAGTTCATCACATTGATGGGGTTTTATTTCTTGGAGAAGTAAGTATGGAGGTTAAAACAACTTGTTTTCCAAGATTCTCACCTTGGTCTAGGTTTTCCTGTTAACACGTCATCTCTGGTGGGGAAAGCTCATCTGTTTTCCTATTGTCAGTTTGTCAGGTCATTATCTTTCACAAAAAAAAATGTCATAAGCTGTTCTTTGTGAGTTTTTTCATGTTATGAAGGAATAGACACATCTTAGCAAATGTTTTGCCAAGAGGTTGGCTCCTTAGGTGCAGCCTACTCTTTATATTACAGAAATCTCTAATAGAGATCTTTTCCCTCTCAAGTTCTGGGAGGCAACCTACCGGTTAGCACCTACCTGGCGTTTCTCCCTCCTTGGTCCATGGGTTCCCTCCTTGTTTCCACTTAGAGATCTCAGCTGAATTTTGCTGTCTTTGTTTTGGCTCTTGACTTGTGGGATCTTGGAACCAGTTAGGGATCGAACCTATGCCCTCTGCAGTGAAAGTGCAGAGTCCTAACCAATGGACCACCAGGGAAGTCCTTGGTTTGCTGTCTTAATGCCCTCTGGAGAGTAGGATCTATAACTCCCCAGCATCGTGTCCCTGTGGTCAGTTGTCTGTGTGGTTCCTGCTGCCCCAGGTAAAATTCATAACCCCTTTTGTGAATGATCCTCTTCCCTTCTACTTGGTCCTTTCAAAATCTTCTTCTGGGAAAAAGCAGAGAAGGTGGATTATTCTGCAACTTATTTATTTTCATTTATTTTGCAGTTCTTTCTGTGTTAGCTCCCATTTCTTATTAATGGTGATGGGGTATTTCATAGTATTGTTATGTCACAATTTATTCAATCACTTGCTTGTGGTATCTCAATCATTTAATTAAAAAAATAAGCTGTTAAGGATTTGGAAGTTTAAGCCATTTTAAAAGGGAAAACTAGCATTTGTTTAAAAGAAAATGACCACTCCTCAAAATCAAAAGTGTTCAAGAGTGGATTTTGATAAGATGGACATACTTCTTTAATGGATAAATCGAGACTTCTGAAAAGAAAAAGACCAAAGTCTGTCTGACTATACATTTCTATGACTGGATAATGATCAAATGTTCAGTACACCAAAAAAATTAATTAATGACATTAAATGGGACAAGACATGATTGTTGCTGTCTGGGGAAAGAAAGGTAATTATATACTTTCTCCACCCAAACAAAAGGTCAGGCTGTCCTACCGTGTGAAGCTGTCACATGGGCCATTAGCCATTAAGCCAGGGAAGTTCTGTCTTCTGTGTTTTGATCCATTCAATGGCTGTTCTGAGTGCCGGGCACCTTCCTGTCACATCCTGCACACGCCGTGCAAGGAACAGACCCCAGGAGGGTACAAACCAAGAGAACAGGTGAGTCCTTTATGAGCAAAGATGCGAAATCTGAAATGCATGGTCCTTTTATCACTTCAGATCTGCAGTTTCTGCCTCTTGTCAGGCGCCTGAAAAGCTGCCTGAAGCAAGACTTGTCAACTGAAAGAGTCCTTGGAGATGGGTGTAAGTGGGACCGGTCCTCCCTCCCTGACACCAATAGAAGTGCAGGTGCGCGAATATCTTCAGGAGGTGGTCTGGACTCCAGCTCATCCAGGTGGCTGGGTCAGCAAGCAGTGCACCTGAGACAGTGTGCATCACATCTCGTTTACTTGTCTCTTCTTTTTCCAAGTTTCTCTTTTTCAACAGCTTCATTGTTATTTAGTCAGCAAGTCGTATCCAACTCTTTGTGACCCCATGGACTGTAGTCCGCCAGGCTCCTCTGTTCATGTGATTTCCCAAGCAAGAATACTGGAGTGGGTTGCCATTTCCTGACCCAGGGGATCTTCCCCACCCAGGGATTAAACCCTCGTCTCCTGCATTGACAAGCAGATTCTTTATCTCTGGGCCATCAGGGAAGCCAGTTTCAACAACTTTATCTAGATATAATTCACATACCATAAAATTCACCCATTTTAAGCAGGTCACTGATTTCCAGTCATTTTGCTGAGATGTGCAATGAGCTGTTTTTACTCCTAACACTTGTGACACCAGATATGTGAGTTTTTTCTCCACACCAGCCAGTTGTCCAACTCGCTGGATACCAGTAGGGAGTCCGACAAATCATTTCAATTCATAGGAATTTGTGCAGACCCACAGATGCCAGGGCTCCGTCCCACAGAGTCCCACTTGGTCCTCAAGTAGGACCCCAGTCTCAAATCTCAGGTTGTCACCTTTGTACTTCTGTCTGAGGAGCTATACGCTGGGGCTTCCTGCAAACCACCCCCACCCCAGGTGTGATGATTCACCAGAAGGATTCAGAGAACTCAGGAAAATACTGTGACTGGTTTATGGAAAAGGGAACCCTCAGGAGCAACCACATGGGCATGGGGGTCAAGGTATGGGGGAGGGGTGCTGAGCTCCAGCCCCTCTCTGGGCACATCCGTCTCCCAGCACCTTGTGTTCACCAATCTGGAAGCTCCCTGGGCCCGGACGTTCAGGGTTTTATGGAGGATCCATTACATGGTTGTGATTGAGCAAATCATTCTCTTCAGCTCCTCTCTCCTCCCTGGAGTTCAGACCAACCCTCTAATCATTCCAAGATCTCTTTGGCCAACAGTCCCCTTCCTGAAGTAAAAATGAGCCATTTGTTAACATGCAAAGACCACTCTTCACCCCAGGAACTCCAAGGGTTTTAGGGGTCATGTGCCAGGAACCAGAGACAAAGACCAAATATTGATTTCTTATGTCACATCCAGTAACCCCACAGTCCAGTGTTAGGGTATATCTGTCACCCCAGTGAGATCTCTTGTGTCTTTTACAGTTAATCCTCATTCCTAGTCCCAATTACAGGCAACCATGGATCTTTCTGTCTCTATGGACTTACCTTTTCTAGATATTTTGTATTAATGGAATAATGCAAAATCTCTGTTTTGTCTGGCTTCTTTCACTTGGCATATTATTTTTGAGGTTGTCCAAGTTAGAAATGTAGTTTATCCTTTTTTATGGCTAATATTTCATTGTATGGATGGGTCATATTTTTGCTTATTCCTTTATCAGTTGATGGACATTCGCATTTTCCACTTGGGGGCTATACTGAATAATGCTGCTGGAACATTTGCATGAATAACTTATTTACTTTTAATAATAATAATCTGTGTATGGAGGAGGAAAGCTTCAAAATGGAAGTGATATGTAGATCATGATTCTCTGATTTTTACTTCATGCTACTGTTTTAAAAGTTAAGGCGCTGGTTGCATATATTTCTGTGTGATTCATAACACATCTACTTGGTTAGTTCTGAGGACCATGGCCCAGAAAATTAGAAGCTGCCCCCACACGGTATTGTGAAACCAAGGACAAGACTAGGGATGAGAGACAAGCAGTTTAGCAAACTAGCTTATGTAAGCCCTGAATGTTAGAAACAAAGGACTAGAAAAGCAAACTGTAGCATGGCCTAAAATGAAGTCTCTTTTCTAGCATGTATACTTGTGTTTTTGCATGAGGTCTTTTAAGGATATTTCAGAAGCTTAGAATGAATGTGCTGAGTTACCTGAAAATGTGTTATTGTTGTTCAGTCACTAAGTCATGTCTGATTCTTTTGTGACCCCATGGACTGTAGCCCACCAGGCTCCTCTGTCCATGGGATTTCCCAGGCAAGAATACTGGAGTGGGTTGCCATTTCCTTCTCCAGGGGATCTTCTTAACCTAGGGATCAAACCCGCGTCTCTTGCATTATAGGTGGATAAGTCCAAAAATGTGTTGAGTTACCTGGAAATTATCAGGTAATATATAATATTATATATAATTATATATATATATATATTTGGCTCCCCAGGTCTTTGTTGTAGCATGCAGGATATTTAGTTGCAGCCTGAGAACTCTTGGCATGTGAGATCCAGTTCCCTGACCAGGGATGGAACCCAGGCTCCCTGCATGGGAAGCTTGGAGCCCCAGCCACTGGACCACCAGGGAAGTCCCTATCAAGTATATCTTAACAGAAGGACAAGAATCCAGGAAGCCGGCAAGAATGAGCGGATTCTGCAGATGAGGCCTACAAAAGTACTGGGGACAGGGCTGGAGGGTGGATGGGGAGTGGATAGTGCCTGATTTTGGAAACAGCTCTCAAGTGTCTGGTTCAGGACCTCCTCCTCACCTCCCACCAACCACACAGCTAACGGCCTCGTTCCTGCTCCCAGGTGGGAGTTTTATCCAAGTCTGAGCACATGCACTCACCATAGTGATGGGCTTAGACATGGGCATATGATTTAATTTAGTTGGTCTGAAGTTTTTCACTTCTGGCTGGTGGGGCATGGGTAGGGAGAGGATTGCGACAGAGAAGTTGGTTTTCTACTGGAGTCAGTGATCTGATAGAAGTCCAGTGCTAATGCGTCCACATTGTGGGGGAAAAAATTGATTGTCAAAGAAAGCCAAAGAAGAAGTTAATCTCCTGAGACAGAGTTTTTTGATGGTATCTCTTCAGTCCCTGCCAGGGCCCAAATGTTAATAAATTCCTCCCTCTTTTTTTTTTTTTAATAAGCCAGCTGGAGATGGGTTTTTGTTGTCTGTGATTCAAAGAGTCTTGACTCTTCTCTTGCTTGGAATACATCGAGGTCATCAGAATTTAATTTAAAAACACAAGAGTGACAAGCTGCCTCTTGTTCCTAAGTGAGCTGGAGCAGATTCTTACCTGTTCAAGTGTTTCTGGCTGAGCCTTAGGCAGGGAGCGGGTTGTTTGTCTTTTCTCTGAATCATCGCTTCCTTCTCTCTTCCTCTGCTGGGAGGTGATCTCAGTTTGCGAGGGAAACCAGAACAACTTCACGTCTACTTGATGAAGACTTCCTTACCCACTCAGCAAAGCTGATAAGAACAAGAGCCACTCCTGTGACACAGATGAGAAAACCGAGACTTGGAATGGCTAGATGCTTGGGTCAGGGAGACACAGTGAAAAGATCAGCCTGCCCTGGGCTGTCTGTTCTTTTCCCTGCAATGCCTTTCACTTTGAGAGGGGATCCAGCCCTGGCTCGGCCAGGGCACTCTCTTCACCCGCCTGCTGCCTTCCTGAGGACATGACCTCCCCTGCACCTGGCACGAAGTACCTGGTCCATATTAAACCCCGATCAGGTACTTGTGATGACAAAAGAGAAGACTCACATGTGAAGAAGAAAAGGTAGACTTTGAAGTGAGTGCACATTTGAAGTGAGTGAGACATTTGAAGCCTAACATCTTCTTTTTTTTTAAATTAATTTTTAAAATTTATTTTTGGCTGTGCTGGGTCTTCATTGCTGTGCAGGTTTTTCTCTAGTTGCAGTGGGTGGGCTTCTCATTGCGGTGGATTCTCTTGTTTCGGAGCACGAGCTCTAGAGGACGGGGCTCAGTAGTTGCAGTTCCTGGGCTCTAGAACACAGGATTAATAGTCGTAGCATGCGGGCTTTGTGGCTCAGAGGCATGTGGGATCTTCCCCGACTGGGGATGGAACCCATGTCTTCTGCATTGGCAGGCTGATTTTTTTTTTTTTTTAAACCACTGAGCCACCAGGGAAGCCCTGAAGCCTAACATCTTCTGAAAAGAATTAAGCAACTGTGAAATTGGTGGTTACTAAATCGCCTTGGGATTTTAGGTAAGGTATCAGTTAAAGATGAGTCTGATTCTGACAGGGAAATGCATAGGAATGATGACCATATACTGAGCAGGGGCTTTGCACTTTTTATCTGTGACGCTCAGCATTCTCCTGAAGCTAGCGATCATTCCCATTCCATAGATTGGGAAATATGGGCTCGGAGGGGTGATCAGCCAGCATTGATGGCATTCTGATCACAACCCCAAAACATCATGTTGGAGCTTTAAAAAAATCCCTGTAGCTGAGCTGCAATTACTGCCAATTAAATCACATTCTTTGAAGAATATAATCTATATCAGAATTTTTTAAGTTTGCAGCTGCCTCCACATTTGAGGACCGCTGTTCTTAAGTGTTTCTGGTTTACCTGGAACCGGTGATTCTGGTTCTTAAAGTATTTCCAGTGCGGTGTGTCACTCACCCCCTTCTTTTTTTTTTTTTTTTTTTTTCTTTTTTAATTTTTATTATTATTATTATTTTTTCCCAGTGGGTTTTGTCATACATTGATATGAATCAGCCATGGATTTACATGTATTCCCAATCCCGATCCCCCCTCCCACCTCCCTCTCCACCCGATTCCTCTGGGTCTTCCCAGTGCACCAGGCCCGAGCACTTGTCTCGTGCATCCCACTTGGGCTGGTGATCTGTTTCACCATAGATAGTATACATGCTGTTCTTTTCAAATATCCCACCCTCACATTCTCCCACAAAGTTCAAAAGTCTGTTCTGTGTTTCTGTGTCTCTTTTTCTGTTCTGCATATAGGGTTATCGTTATCACCTTTCTAAATTCCATATACATGTGTCAGTATGCTGTAATGTTCTTTATCTTTCTGGCTTACTTCACTCTGTATAATGGGCTCCAGCTTCATCCATCTCATTAGGACTGGTTCAAATGAATTCTTTTTAACGGCTGAGTAATATTCCATGGTGTATATGTACCACAGCTTCCTTATCCATTCATCTGCTGATGGGCATCTAGGTTGCTTCCATGTCCTGGCTATTATAAACAGTGCTGCGATGAACATTGGGGTGCACGTGTCTCTTTCAGATCTGGTTTCCTCAGTGTGTATGCCCAGAAGTGGGATTGCTGGGTCATATGGCAGTTCTATTTCCAGTTTTTTAAGAAATCTCCACACTGTTTTCCATAGCGGCTGTACTAGTTTGCATTCCCACCAACAGTGTAAGAGGGTTCCCTTTTCTCCACACCCTCTCCAGCATTTATTGCTTGTAGACTTTTGGATAGCAGCCATCCTGACTGGCGTGTAATGGTACCTCATTGTGGTTTTGATTTGCATTTCTCTAATAATGAGTGATGTTGAGCATCTTTTCATGAGTTTGTTAGCCATCTGTATGTCTTCTTTGGAGAAATGTCTGTTTAGTTCTTTGGCCCATTTTTTGATTGGGTCATTTATTTTTCTGGAATTGAGCTGCAGGAGTTGCTTGTATATTTTTGAGATTAATCCTTTGTCTGTTTCTGACAACTTGGATGAAATGGACAAATTCTTAGAAAAGTATAACTTTCCAAAACTGAACCAGGAAGAAATAGAAGATCTTAACAGACCCATCACAAGCAAGGAAATCGAAACTGTCATCAAAAATCTTCCAGCAAACAAAAGCCCAGGACCAGATGGCTTCACAGCTGAATTCTACCAAAAATTTAGAGAAGAGCTAACACCTATCTTACTCAAACTCTTCCAGAAAATTGCAGAAGAAGGTAAGCTTCCAAACTCATTCTATGAGGCCACCATCACCCTAATTCCAAAACCAGACAAAGATGCCACAAAAAAAGAAAACTACAGGCCAATATCACTGATGAACATAGATGCAAAAATCCTTAACAAAATTCTAGCAAACAGAATCCAACAACATATTAAAAAAATCATACACCATGACCAAGTGGGCTTTATCCCAGGAATGCAAGGATTCTTTAATATCCGCAAATCAATCAATGTAATACACCACATTAACAAATTGAAAGATAAAAACCATATGATTATCTCAATAGATGCAGAGAAAGCCTTTGACAAAATTCAACACTCATTTATGATTAAAACTCTCCAAAAAGCAGGAATAGAAGGAACATACCTCAACATAATAAAAGCTATATATGACAAACCCACAGCAAGCATCACCCTCAATGGTGAAAAATTGAAGGCATTTCCCCTGAAATCAGGAACAAGACAAGGGTGCCCACTCTCACCACTACTATTCAACATAGTGTTGGAAGTGCTGGCCACAGCAATCAGAGCAGAAAAAGAAGTAAAAGGAATCCAGATAGGAAAAGAAGAAGTAAAACTCTCACTGTTTGCAGATGACATGATCCTCTACATAGAAAACCCTAAAGATTCTACCAGAAAATTACTAGAGCTAATCAATGAATATAGTAAAGTTGCAGGATATAAAATTAACACACAGAAATCCCTTGCATTCCTATATACTAACAATGAAAAAACAGACAGAGAAATTAAGGAAACAATACCATTCACCATTGCAACAAAAAGAATAAAATACTTAGGAGTATATCTACCTAAAGAAACAAAGGACCTATACATAGAAAACTATAAAACACTGATGAAAGAAATCAAAGAGGACACAAACAGATGGAGAAACATACCGTGTTCATGGATTGGAAGAATCAATATTGTCAAAATGGCTATTCTACCCAAAGCAGTCTATAGATTCAATGCAATCCCTATCAAGCTACCAACGGTATTTTTCACAGAACTAGATAGACCAAAGAATTTCACAATTTGTATGGAAATACAAAAAACCTCGAATAGCCAAAGTAATCTTGAGAAAGAAGAATGGAACTGGAGGAATCAACCTGCCTGACTTCAGACTCTACTACAAAGCCACAGTCATCAAGACAGTATGGTACTGGCACAAAGACAGAAATATAGATCAATGGAACAGAATAGAAAGCCCAGAGATAAATCCACGAACCTATGGACACCTTATTTTTGACAAAGGAGGCAAGGATATACAATGGAAAAAAGACAACCTCTTTAACAAGTGGTGCTGGGAAAACTGGTCAACCACTTGTAAAAGAATGAAACTAGAACACTTTCTAACATCACTCACCCCCTTCTTTGTGACCCTTTGATCTTTAGAGGAAGCCAGATCGAGCACTTCTGATCTGATACTGTGTGGAGACTATAAGCATGCTAACACCATCTGGGTTTTCTGGGCAGCCTCGTTCCACAGGAAAGACGTGCCTTTGTCAAGGGATGGCAGGCAGCTAGATCTCCAGCACCTAGTTCTCTGACCAGCAGGCAGAGAGCTGAGTGTCTGCAGAGGAACCAGGAAGGTCTAGACGCCTAGTGGGGACAAAATTGAACGTGCATGTGGTCATGGTTCCTGGAGAAATGGGAAGGGTTTCCTTGGAGGGAGAAACCCTTTACTAACCTTTCTCTTTCAAAAGTATGCCTTGCTTGCTTCTCAGCCCATTTTTACCCATTTGAGAATTGTCTGGGGGGGACTTGGAGTTGATGGAATCATCTCAGTGGTGGGTGACTCAGAGGGTAGACTGTCTGCCGGGTGATTCATGCTCGAGTCTTCAAAACTGATAACTCACCTGCCTGCTTCATTTTGAGCAGTGGCTGCTGTGTGGATTGGCCACCTGGGCCAGGAGAAGGGAAGTGGAAGATGATTTCTGAAGAAGGAAAATGGAAGATGATTTCATTTAATTATGACCCCTTTTGACTTCCCAAGGCTTTTCCTTTGGCTTTATGTGATGGGATAAATGTGCTTGCTTTGTCAAGAAGCCACCTTAACTGTGACTTTCAGCTGTGGAAATTGTTCTAGTCTCAGTTGTGGGTGGCCTCTCAGACCCGCAGCAGCAGCAACAACTCGGCGCCTGATAGAAATGCAGAGTCCCAGGCCCCCTCCCAGGGCTGTGATTCAGAATCTGCATCTCCACAAGATTTTGGGATCTTCCAGGGAATCTTGGGTGCGCATTTCTATTCGAGAAGCCTCCATAGGGTGAGACCAGAATATAATAAACTGACCCATTAATGTCCTTTAATAATAATAATATCAGTAAGAATAATGTCAAGGGACCCCAGGGACTGTGCTGATAAGTCTTTGATGTATTATTTCATTGAAACTTCTCAACAACACTGGATGGGGGTACTAACATTATTCCCTTTTTTTTTCTGGCAAGGAAACAGAAATGCACATATGGATGAGAGGCAGTGAGAGACAGGGACCTGGATCCAGCTCACATCTCATCTGCCTCTAAAGTTCATGACCATGAGCTCTATGCTATGATGTTAGTCTGTGTGAATGAATGAAAGATACGGTCACGAGTTGCTTCCATGTGTTCGTTTGCTCCTCAGATGTTTTCTGAGTTCCAGCTTCAGAGCAGGCATGGAGTGGGCTTGGAGGGAGGTAGGATGGAGCCTGCCTCCCCACACACACCCAGTTCAGAAGGGTAATGGGAGGAGGAAGGGGAGGAGCAGGGGCATGAAAAAATAGCCAAATACCTATGGGCATCACGAGTTCATGTCCTGGGCCAACCTTGAGGGGGAACTCAGCATTTTGCTGTCCCCCTCCAAGGGAAACCCATTGCTCCAAGCACCATGACCACATGCACGTTCAATTTTGTCCCCACTAGGCATCTAGACTTTCCTTGTTCCTTCTTCAGACACTCAGCTCCCTGTCTGCTGGTCAGAGGTCTAGGTGCTGGAGATCTAACTGCCCACCATCCCTTGACAAAGGCACATCTTTCCTGTGGAACGGGTCTGCCCAGAAAACCCAGATTGTCTTAGCATCCTTGTAGTCTCTACACAGCATCAGATCAGAAGTGCTCGATCTGGCTTCCTCTAAAGATCAAAAGGTCACAAAGAAAGGGATGGATGAGTGACACACTGGACTGGAAATGTCAATTTTGTTGCCTAGTTTTCTGCTTCCTTTTCATACCTTAATTAGAAGCATTTCTGTGGCATTCTGCTTGCCTTATCCTCAGTGGAACAGAAGGGCAGATCACAAGTTTTCTTGAATCACCTCCTTTAGTGGTTTTTGTTTTCACTTCTAGCTAATTCTGTTGCACATCACATCTTACATGTAAACCCAATACGTGAACCAGATCCCGGGAAAGCGTGACTCCCTGAGCTTGGAGCCCTTCCCCCTTCTCAGTCTCTTCCCCTCTTTTCTCCCCTTCTACCACCTGCCTCCCCATCTTTCTTTGCCCCCACCCCCATGGGCCTCTGTATTTGTCAGGATGATATTGCTTACAAATGACAGTAGCTCGGTAACAGAAAGTCCAGGTGTAGGACTAGCTTCAGGGGTAGCTGGAGGCAGGCAGTCAAATGGGAACAGCAGGCATTCAGTCTCTTTCGTCTGCCTCCTGCTTTCTCTGATGTTGGCTTCATCCTCAGATGCCACTCCTGCAGCCCGGGGTAACTCGGTACCCAGTGGTCCACGGGAAGGAGGACCGCTCTTTCTCAGTAGTTCAAGGACTGAGAGTCTCCCTGGGCTGCCTTGGGTCAAAGACATAGCTGCTGTGCCCAAGACATGGAGCACTGATGAGCCAGACTCCTCCCTGGTGGCTGGTGGTGATGGGGTCCCTGTCACTTGATCCACAGTCCCGGGGTAGCCGTCACCTGGGGCCTCCATGGACAAGGGCAAAGGCTAAAAACCTCCCATCACATCCAGCTCTGCCAACTGCAGGATGTGTGACCGAAGTCTAGAGACTTCAGTGAGAGAGTTGTTCATGCCCACACCAGCCTAGAACCATGCCAAGTCCCAGGCTCTCCTGAATTTCAGCTCAGAGTTTCTTTTATTGATGCCCCCAGTGTTTTCAGAGAGGGGCAAACCATTTTCTTTCCTGATAAACAGAGTCCTTCAAAGCACCTCTTGTGGTATTCACCCTAAAGGACCATCAGTGACCTTGCTCTCGCGTGCCTGCTGATGACAAATTGGAAGGTGCCAGCCTCTTAGAATCCAGCAGTGTACTGGCATGAACGGAATAAACACAAGGCTGGACTCTTTTCCTCCTGTAATTAGAAATGCAGAAAGAATCTTTCTTTCTTCTTTATTTCTCAGTATCTATCATTAAGGTGAGACAAGTGCTCTATAACATTCAGGGAAATGAGCCAGTTATTCAGGTATTTCATGGAAAATGCATTTCTTTGGCTTGAGCAACTCACCTCCTTAGCTGCTTCCCACTTCCACTCAACTGACGCCTCTGGTGGTAGACAGGCTTTCTGTGTTGCCTGATGAAAACATGGCAAAAAGGAGAATGTGTAAAGATTTTTCTGTGTATTCATTGTTAATACTTCTGGTAGAAAGTACACAGAGTTCTCTATTGGGGCTGAGAGCTGCTGAAGCCCATCCAAGCCTGGAGAGCATAGCCGCAGGCCACGTGCTGCCTCGCACAGTGGATCCGTGGGCAACACATGAACCATGGGGCCTGACTGGCTGAGTCCTAGTTCTGCTCCCCAAATTCCGAGCAGCCCGGGTCTGGGTGATTAACCTCTTCCATGATCCTATAAATAAGATTCCATTTTCTACAAGTCAAGACTTTAATAGTGCTTATTATTTCATAGGGTTTTCATGAGAATTCAATGAGTTACTATATCTAAGTGCTTAGTCCAATGTCTGGCACATAATTATACCAGGTAATGAGTTTTACTATTATTGTCATTTACTGAATTTGGCTCTCAAATAAGTGTTTTTACAAGAGAAAGGTTGAGTTCTTCATTTAAAGGGTGTGCTTCTATTTTGCATTTTGTCAGAAAACAACAGGTACAAATTTCCTGGGGCTGGAATGAATACAGTGAGTTTGAGTCCAATTGAGGGGTGAGTATGGGCCAGGACTGCGGGGAGGGTTGGGGGCTTACTGGAGAAAATCAGTTATTAGGACTTTTTAGGGCATGGTTGTTGTTCAGTCACTCAGTGGCGTCCAACTCTTTGGAACCCCAAGGACTGCAGCACACCAGGCTTCCCTGGCCTTCACTATCTCTTGGGAGTTTGCATAAACTCATGTTCGTTGAGTCAGTGAGGTCTTCCAGCCATCTCATCTTCTGTCACCCCCTTTTCCTCCTGCCCTCAACCTTTCCCATCAGAATCTTTTCCAGTGAGTCAGCTCTTCACATCAAGTGGTCAAAGTCCTGGAGCTTCAGCTTCAGTACTAGTCCTTCTAATGAATATTCAGGGTTGATTTCCTTTAGGATTGACTGGTCTGATCTTGTAGGGCAGGATAGGGAAGTGGAATTTTATTCAAGGCCACTGAAGAGTTTTGAGCAGAAGTGTGATATTATCTGATTAGATCTTTACATGATTGCACTGGCTGCTGTGTGGAGAATGGATTTTAGTGAAGGTGAGGGTAGGTAAATGTTTTCATCCACGAAGGCTTGGGTGTGTTGTAGCCCCCAGTCCTATATAAAGGCATCACAATTAAGCTCAAAACTTCAACTTAAATAAGGACCAAGGAGATGATTTCTAGGGGTGCCAGGAGTCAACCTCTGTGGTGATTCTGCCTTGGCAATAGGGGGTGAAAGTGAATACAACGAATTAAGATAGAATGTGCTTTTATTTCCAAACATTAAGTGTATTTTGAACCTGACTGTCCCACTGCTTAAAATGCACAGTAGGTTCCTGTATGAAATCTGGGGAAGTGGTTGTGGAGGAGAGAGCGACAGCCTGACATCCAGGGTCATTCACCCCAGAAACGGGTGCGCTTCCGCGGGTACCCACAGACTTCGGAAGAGTATAGCAAGTAAAATGATGACCTGTCTTCTTGGTTTTTATGACAGCTTAATGGAGGCTCTGTTATGAACATCTGGACTTGTGTTTGTAGAAATAGTCCTTAAAGCCTCTCTCTATGGTAGCACACGCCTCTGGGGTCAGTGGGCCATCGTTCAATGCTGCTGTTTCCAGGAGAGGCACTAGGGTGTCTGGGTTGGACCTGGGGGTATGGGTGGACACCCCGAGTTTGAATCTCCACTTCTCCACTTGTAGCTGAGTTTCTGTAGACTCCTTTACTTCCCTGAGTTTCAGATGCCACATCTGTAAAATAAGGATGAGTCTCATGTTTGCAGAGATCAAAGAATCGAGTGCCTGTAAGGAACTTAGCACAGTTCCTGGCATGGGGTCAGCACTGCGTGTGGACGTGTATTTTTGACTGTGCATTGTGCTCATGTAAAAGTGCTCTGTGTCCCTGCTATTTTTTTTCAATTTTTTTGTCTCTGCTATTTAAAAGGTGGTCCCCAGACCAGCAGCCATACCCTGTGGAAGCTTGTCAGACTCAGAAATTCAGCATCTGAAAAAGTAACATTGACATATATACACACTACCATGTTTCAAATAGCTTTTGGGAAACTGCTATATAGCACAGGGAGCTCATCTTGATGCTCTGTGGTGGGATGGTAGGTGGGTGGGAGGGAAGCTCAAGAGAGAAGATGTATGTATACTTATAGGTGATTCACATCATTATACAGCAGAAACTAACACACCATTGTATAGTAATTATACTCCAATTAAAAATAACTTAAAAAATAAAGGATTAAAAAAAAAGAAATTCAGAACCTTCGGCTTCACTCCCAACCTGTTGAATTAGCTTTAGTGCTTGAGCAAGATCCTGGGTGATTCCAGCAGATGTTTCTGTTCAGAACCACTGCTCTGGGCTAAAATGTACATAGAAAGGGCAGCTGGATCTGTTTTGATTATGGAAAACTGTTGGCAGCATTGTGTTGGTGCAAAAAGACATCAGCCTCATGGCACAAAATATACAGAGACCCTGAAGTAGCTGGGCATTCTTGGGCACTCATGTTTGGGACAAAGGTTCTTCATCTGTAAAGTGACTCATCTGTGTCAGAGACTTGTTGACAATATAAATGAAATAATGTGAAAGCTAATATAATAGAGTGCAAATTATGTTATTTTTATCTTGTTTACATAGAAAAAGGACATCATAATCCCTAGAGCTGTCAATACCATTTTCAAAGAATTCGATTCCCCATTTTCCACATCAATTTTCCGGGAGGCAGTGGACAAGACCTATTATTTGGTGTCTCGATTAAAATAATGCAGAGTGACAGTGGCCCAGGAATTTCAGCCTGATATTTTTGGAAACTAAATGGGAGAGTTTTGTAGTTTGGCTAAAAAGCATTGCCCTAGAAAAGGCCAGCAGTGCTGTCAATGGGGATGTTTATGCCATTGACAAAGTAATCATGGAATTGCAGTAGACGCCACGAGCAGAAGCCAGCGGGGTGCTTCCGGGTGGTCTGGTTCAATGTGACACACGTTTATCAACCACAAAAACCTTTTTTTATTATTATTATTTCCAAACATCGCAACCAAAGCAAGAAACAAATCCTATTGTTCACATTAGCACAGATCAAGTACAGAAAGCCTCAGTATATTACAGCACAAGAAAAATACACAGTTGTACACCGAAGACACAGCATAATGTAAGAATTCGTGGGAGAGAGGAACGTGGGGACAACCAGAAAGTACGGTCTGAAGTCCTCTGGGGTCGAAGGGGGTCTGACAGATGCTCGCAGCACACAGCTGTGGCCAGAGCTCATCAGCAAGGCTCACCCTGTGTTCACAGGAGTGAATCTCTTTACTTGATTCAGTATAGACCTTGACAACAGGGTCACCCAACTTTAACACCATGTCGAACAAAAGGAACCATGAACCAGAAACTGTCCTCCTTCAAACATCATCACATCACATAGAAAACCTGTGACAGAGACACAGTTCTTATAAGCAAAACAGCTTTCAAAAAAGTCACAGGCAGCTCAGAGTTTAACTCCCTGAAACTACAGTCCAGCAATTTCTTGAGACACATGCCTTCCCACCCACAATTCCCTCTTGTGTTTTAAAGACAGAAAAGAAATCATAGGAAAAATTTGCCTTTTTAAAACAGGGAAATATATACCTTAAAATAGCAAGGTATCAAAATACTTCATACATGGGTATGTTCTGATTTTCCAAAGCACTTTACCTCTCTTTCATTAGAGTTTTGAAAGATGCCCTGTGTTGAATGCAAACAAACCCAACAACAACAGAAACAATCATAATAGCACAAAATAGAATAACACAACATACTAACAAAAACAGAAGTGGGTTCCATTCCCATGCTATTTCTGTGGGGGGGTGGGGGGTGGTCAAAGGAGTCAAGAAGAGGGGCAAACAGCATAGTATTACTTCTTCCGCAAAGAGGTCATTGTTTTTAGGAAGCTGTTTTACCATCAATAGAGTAATAGACTAGAAGTCTGGTTTCTTATGAAATGAGAGTAAAGCCATTGGAGCTGGGGGTGGGTAGCTGTAACAGGTTTGCTTGGGGGAGATTCCAGCTACCCTTACTGTTACAAATCCTTGAGTCTGTCTGACCTGAAGCATGAAGGAGTGGGTGGGAAGCAGGGCGCAGGCAGGGGTCCAAGACCCTGGGTGCACGGAAATGAATGCAGACAGCACTCAGAGCAGCCTCCATGGATTCCCTCCGGGGACTATTTGAGAAATCAGAGCTTGTGACTTACCCACGTAGGCATCCTTTCAGAGAGTCTGTTATATACCGTTTTCCCCTTTCAACAAAAGGCTCTCTGCAAGCTTAAAAACAAAAAGACACATAGGATCATGACTGGTAACACTTTCTTTTATGTCTTATAAGTAGTTATCTGCCTTGTTGCTAAACACCTGGGCCAGCTGGAGGGCGGAAAGTGACCAGACTGAGAACCCTTGCCACGGCCCCACGTCTTATCCCAAGTTCATGCCATTGCAGCTGCAGAGGATCTCCTTGAAGGTGTTGCGCAGCTCCAGGCTCCGGAAGGCGTAGATCAGCGGGTCGATGATGGAGTTACACATGATGAGGACCAGGTAGGTGTTGAAGTGGGCAGTGTAGCAGACGCAGTAGGGATTGGTGGGGCAGGTTATTATGAGGACGAGGTGGAGGAAGAAGGGGGCCCAGCAGAAGACGAAGACCCCCAGCAGGATGGTGATGGTGACTGCCCCCTTCATGCAGGAGTGCTGCTGCGGGGCCGCTCCATCAGCCGGTGGCAGCGCGGCGATGCGCTTGACATGCAGCCGGGCGAAGAGGAGCATGTGCACATAGAGGGTGCCCATGAGCAGCAGCATAGCAAGAAACATGGTGACCAGGCACACGATGACCATCTTGCTCTCGGAGTAGACGATGAACACCACACCGCAGATGCCGCAGCCCAGCCAGATGGCCACGATCAGGGCCAGTGCCTTCCTCACGGTCATGATGCTGTGGTAGCGGAGTGCGTAGAAGATGGTGACGTACCTGTCGACAGCAATGGCCAGGAGGTTGCAGATGGAGGCCACCAGGGAGATGCAGATCATGGAGTCGAAGACGTTGTCCATGTGCTGGATGAACTGGTCCTCCAACCTCAGGTAGTCGCTGTTGACCACGGCGATCATGATGGTCTCCAGGGCGTTGGACACGCTCACCAGCATGTCGGCCACGGCCAGGCTGCAGAGGAAGAAGTACATGGGGGAGTGCAGGTTGCCATTCCTGGCCACAGCCAGGATGACCAGGATGTTTTCCAGCAGGCTGATGATGCCCAGGGCCAGGAAGACCTCGGGCTTGATGAAGACCTGCTCGCAGAAGCGGCTGCTGCTCTGGTTGCTGAAGGAAGGGGCAGCGATGTGCTCTGAGCTGTTAGGCAGCATTGGTTGAGCTGAGTGCAGACAGCACGAAGCATTCATCGCTCACAGACAGCTGGCTGATTGGAGTGGGGGCTCCAGCAGGGTCCCGAGGCTGTGTCTGCTGCTGCTGCTTTCAGGAAAGAAAAAAAAAAAAATCTCCCCCGAGATCCTGGTTTTAGATGCTTGTCCAGTGTACACTTAGATTTTGTTCTTTCCCAGAATAAAAGGATGGAGAGAGAGAGAGACAGGTACGGAGAGAGAGAGAACGAGAGACAGAGGAAAAAGTCAGCCTGGATTCTTACAGAAAACTTCCCTGTGCTTCTCCAGGATGATCAGTTTTAGAGAAACTCTTATCTCTCTCTCTCTCCCTTCTTACCTTCCTTCTGTCTCTCTCTCTCTCTTTTTCCCCCTCTCACATCCCCACCTGGGAAAAGAAAACCAGCCACTGGCTGCTACAGTTACAGCAGTTTTCATAGCAAGACAGGGGATGTGGTACCTGTTGTGAGGAGTGCGGGGGAAACACTCAGTTTTTATACATTGGCTGGAGGCAAACAACTCCTACTTAATCTTCAGAGCGGCGAAATGACCACTGAGCATCCAACGTCTCTCTGACTGACAGCAGAACCGGCTCCCAGGAATCAGACCCAGAGATTCAAAAGCAGCCTACTGCCCTCTGCAGGTCAGACCACTCATCTGTTCTCTGGCTGGGCTGAGCAGTTTTTTTTATCATGGAAATAGCCACAGCCATCCTTTCGTCCACGTATTTGTTCATTTTTTCTTTTTTGGTGGCAAACATTTATTAAGCACCTGCCATGTGTTAGGTTTCTGCCCCGTGCAGGAAATTCGGTGGTGAGCAAGACAGACACGCCATCCTTGTTTCTCCCAAACTCAGAGTCTGGGGTGGGAGATGAGAAATCCAGCCATTTTATTACTGCGTGATGCATGCTTGAATCGGGGAATGCCAGGGGCTGGGGAAGATCTGAGGGGGCCCCCTAACCTGCTGGTCAAGGGAAGTTCCTGGAGGAAGGGGCTTCTAAGCTTTGACTTCAAAGAACAGAGGCAATGCCCAGTGGTGAGGTGAGGGCTGGGGTTAATGGAGAGAGGATTCCAGGCAGAGGGAATAACATGCTTACAGCCTGGAGGCTAAAAGCAGTGGTTTACAGGTGGTTGTGGGAATCATCTGTAGAATGTGTTCCCGGGGATCACATTTGACCTTCTGAAACAGAATCACCCAGGGGTAGTACCTGGGCAGGTGCCTTTTCAGTTTTTAAGGGGTGAGGGGGGAACAGAGCCAAGGTTGAGATCGACAGAAAAGAGAGCTTGGTGTTTTTCAAAGGACTTTAGTTTTCTCTGGCCAGAGTGTGGAGCTGGGAGACACAATTTGAGATGAGTCTGCTTTTTTTTTTAAGGCAAGAGGAGCAAGGCTCCTGAAGGACAGTCTCAGCTGAGTGTGGGAGTTTTGGACTATGGGGCAGTGGGGGGGCTGTGGGAAAGAGGAGGTGGGGTTTGCATTTTAGAAAGATTCTTCTTTGCATGGTGGAGACTGCTGTGGGAGGGGATGAGTCAGGAGCCTGGGGGGCCAGGGCTGCAGAGATTCACAGGGAGATGATGGCATCCTAAAGAAAGGAGGTGGCCACGTGGCCACAGGAGGAGTGAATAGAGATGCTTAGGATATAGGGTCCTGGAGACTTGAGTGTGATGGGATGTGGGACAGTGCAAGGAACACCTGTGCTTCCTTCTTAAGTAACTGGGAGAATAGAGATGCCACTTGAGCTGGAAAAATGTATTGGTTGGCCAAAAAGTTCATTTGGGTTTTCTGTATCATCTAATGGAAAAAGCCCGAATGAATTTTGTGGCCAACCCAATAAAAGGCAATATTTAGCACCCAATTTTTAATACTTAGTTTATGTCAGCTGTGAGGTTGGACAGGAGGATGATGGAAACTCTGGACACACTGAGTCCCCTTGCCACCCCCGTCCCCCTGCCACATACCTGCACATCAATTACTGGTCCACTGATGCTCTGATTATCCAACTATCCACTAACTATGGATGTGAGTGTGACTGGGTATGTATTAGGCAGAAGAAATGTGCATACAAAGTAGATGAAACTTAGACTATTTATGAAACTGTTGGGTGGAGAGGTCTTGAAAATATAGGCAATCAGAGGGGGAGAGGGATAGGGAGTTTGCGATGGACATGCGCACATGGCTATACTTATTTATTTTATTATATTTATTTATTTTAAATGGGTTGATGATTGCTTTACAACATTGGTTTGATTTGTTATACATCAGTGTGAATTAGCTACAGGTGTATATATGTCTCCTCCCTCTTGAAGCTCCCCCCACTTCCCACCCTTTCCCGCTCCTCCGGGAGTCATACCGCAAATTTGCAAGTAAAAATAGGTGTTTTGCATAAGTTACACACGGCTATATTTAAACTGGATAACCCACAAGGACCTACTGTGTAGCCAGGGAAATTTGCTCCTGGATGGGAGAGGAGTTTCGGGGAGAATGGATACATGTATCCATATGGCTGGGTCTCCTTACTATCCACCTGAAACTATCACAACGTTGTTAAATCAGCTATACCCCAATACAAAACAAAAAGGTTTTTTTTTTTTTTTAAAAAAAGATAGGCAATGAGTTAAGTGTGAAAAAACGCATCATAAACAAAGTCAGAAGACAAACAAGAAGAAAAACCTTGCCCTAGTCAAAGGTTACTATCTCTTCAATACAAAGAATGTTTTCACATTAATAAGAAAGATATGATTTACCTCTTAGAACAAGGGGCTAAAGACAGGAATAGAGATTCACTGAAGAGGAAATGCAAGTGACTGATAAATTTATGGAAAGACGTTCACCCTTCTGGGGAGTCTGGGAAATACAAATCAAACTTCAGATTGACAAGGATGTAAAAGATATCAAATTCAGCTGAGAGTGCTGGGAGAATGACACTTCTAGTGTTTGTGGATAGTCTCATCATTTTCAATTTCTACTGAAATAAAAAAAAATTGCATCTGAGTGTGGATCTCAGTCTGCGAACTGAGGGGCATGAAAAACACTTGTATTTATTTTCAACAAAGTGACTTCATTTCCGATGCTAAACCTCTCATGTTCCAGGTTGGGGAAAAGAAAATCCTAATTCTCGTGGGGGTTTCTCTTCCTCACCCTCTGGGTCACATCCAGAGGTGTGTTTATACTGTTCTGGTCTGTGGTTTCGGGGGCACTTGTAAAGCTCAGACTGCGAGGTCTTTCCCCTGCTCTGGGCTGAGCACCGACCTTCATTCTCTTTCTCTGCACCTGTCCTCTGTTTATAAGCATCCTTGAGAGCGAGCAGGTGGCGCCTGGCACTTCAGACCCGTATCCTCAGAGGTACCCTCATCACCTCATTCCCGATGAGTGTTGATTTGGTCTCCTCTAAGCTCTGCTCTCTGCTTTCCTGGGGGAGCAGCCCAGACACAGCCGCTTTTAAACTGACACTACTTTGTTTTCTACACCTGTGACTCTGCCTCTGTTTTGTAAAGAAGTTCATTTGTACCCTTTTTTAGATTCCACATGTAAGTGATATCATATGATAGTTGCCTCTTTCTGTCTGAGTGTCCAAATATTTTAATCCCATGCCTTGAAAAAAGTTCTATTTAATAAGCTTCATTTATTTAAGTTTATTTTGTTTTTGACCACACTGCACAGCATATGGGATCTTAGTGTCCTGATCAAGGACTGAACTCACACCCACTGCAGTGGTAGTGCGCTGTCCCAAATATTGGAATGTCAGGGAAAATTCCCCAAGATTTATTTTTACTCAGACTCTATGTTCCTAATAGTTTTATGCCTGTAAATTTCACTTTATTTTTTTTTTAAATTGAGACATATGTTCCAGAAAATTCATGATTTTGAAGCATGTGTTTCAGTAGGGTTTTTTTTTTTTTTCATCTTCATGAGGTTGTGCAGCCATCACCACTGTCTAATTCCAGGACATTTTCATAACTCGGTCTCCATTAGCAGTCACTCCTTGTTTACTACTTCCCTCAGCCTCTGACAGTTACTAATCTACTTTCTGTCCCTATGTGATGGTACAAAATATGCTCATTGAGGCTGTGTTTATCTTCTGGGTCACAAAAGTCTCCATTTTCTCATTTTTCAAATTCAAAACAAGCAAAACCAACAGCTATGAGTGGAAATGTAAAATTGGGCCCGCCACTATGGAAAATGGAGGGTCCTTAAAAAACTAAAAACAGAGTTACCGTATGATCCAGCAATCCCACTCCTGCCTGGGCATATATCCGGAAAAGATGAAGCTCTAATTTTAATATACATGCACCCCAGTATTCATAGCAGCACCGTTTATAATAGCCAAGACACGGAAATAAACCAAGTGCCCCCAAACAGACGACTGGCTTAAGAAGATGTGGTGCAACAATTTTCATTTGTCGGAACATGGAGGGACCTAGAGATGATCACGCTAAGTGAAGTCAGTCAGAGAGAGACAAATATTATATGATACCCCTTAAATGTGGAATCTAAAAGATAATACAGATGACTCTACAAAACAGAAATGGACTCACGGACATAGAAAACAAACTTATGGTTACCAAAAAGGAAACAGCAGGGAGGGATAAATCAGGAGTATGGGATTAACAGATACAAACTACTATGTTTGTATAGATACAAACTATTATGTTTACTACACCTAAAATGTATGAGCAACAAGGATTTGCTATGTAGCACACGGAATGATATTCAATATCTTGTAATAACCTATAATGGAAACTAATCTGAAAAAATATATAACTAAATACTCTGCTGTACGCCTGAAACTAATACAATATTATACATCAACTATACTTCAATAAACAAGCAAAAACAACAACAAAAACCCAACATGTGTAAATTCTTCTGTATTAAAATTCAGTATAAAAGTTATCAGAACATTTAAAACAACAAAACCTCAAATCTCTTGCTCTTACTCTCTTGAATTTCAAGATCTTATAAATAGAGTGGGTTATTTTGTTTTCTGAACACTTCAGTGCAAGGAACAGGTCAAAGTACTTTCTTGTGTATGTTTTTTTAAAAAGAACTTTCTTTCTTTGCTCTCTGCTGGAACCTCTTTTGGAAACTTAGGGTTAAATTTTGCCTCTCCAAGTCCATTTTCCTGTGGTTGATTGATAACTGTAGCACCTGAGTCAAATTAATGATAAAAAGCAGTTTTCTGAGTCTAGAAGACAGATGATCCATGTTGTTCCCAGTTCTTCTGGTTAAACAGCCAGATATGATGAATACAAAGCCCTCCATGGTATACAAAATATTCTCTCTGTATTTCTTGCTTGAAAAAAAAAATCAGTCTTAGCACTTTATAGTTGTATTCTTTTCTTCAATTATAGAATTGAGTGCCCTTAATTCTCCTCACCTCCCCTTGTTTCCTTTGCCTGTTTGGCACCAGAGTCCTATGTTCTGAGTGTTGTGTTTCCTGGCAGGGGGACATTACCCTGATGATGCTACAGAACTGGGGACTGTACCACTGAATTATCTTACACCAGGATGGGATGATCTCAGACCAGAGCTTCTCAGCCTTTTGCTGTGCGTCTGAATCACCCAAAGTGAAGTCGCTCAGTCATGTCCGACTCTTTGCGACCCCATGGACTGTAGCCCATCAGGCTCCTCCATCCATGGGATTCTCCAGGCAAGAATACTGGAGTGAGTTGCCATTTCCTTCTCCAGGGGATCTTCCCTGGAGATCCCCAGGGAAGGGATCATTCCCTTCTCCAGGGGTCGAACCCAGGTCTCCCGCATTGCAGGCAGACGCTTTAACCTCTGAGCCACCAGGGAAGCCCAAAGATCCCATCAAAATCCAGATTCTGGGTCTATAGATCTGGGAATGCTGATGATGCTGGTCCATGGACTATACTTGGAGTATCGAGGAAAGAGATCTAGCCATTTGCAGGTGTTGACAGAGAAGCAGTGCAAGGAGAGCCAGCCATGAAGTTCACTATGTTGATGTGGGAGAAGAGCACCCCACTTTCAAAGGCAGCAGCGATGCCCCAGCTGCTGGACTCAGTGTGTGACCAGTGACGGTCACACAGGGGGCTGCCCAGAAGCCTAACTCGGGCATCATTCCTGTTGTGTGGCCTCTGAGCTCAATGTTCTGACCTCCCCAGAGAGGTTGTGAGCCACCCAACATCATTTAGTAAATTCCTTTTCTATTTAAATTAGCCAGAGAGGGTTCTGTTATTTACAACCAAGAATTTGACTCACTCTTGCATTCTAGTTCAGGTCAATAGATATTGGCTATCCTCTCAGCTCAGTCAGTAAAGAATCTGCCTGCAATGCAAGAGACCCAGGTTCGATTCCTGGGTCAGGAAGATGCCCTGGAGAAGGAAATGGCAACCCACTCCAGTATTCTTGACTTGGAGAATCCCATGGACAGAGGAGCCTGGCAGACCACAGTCCATGGGGTCGCAATAGTCGAACATGACTTAGCAACTAAACTACCACCATCTGGAAGAATCCCAAAGCTTCATCAATTTGGAAAAAAGAATTCTAAGTAGCTCAGTGGTAAAGAATCCACCTGCCAATGCAGGAGACCCAGGTTCAATCCCTGTGCCAGGAAGATCCCCTGGAGAAGGAAATGGCAACCCACACTAGTAATCTTGCCTGGGAAATCCCATGGTCAGAGGAGCCTGGTGGGCTACAATCCATGGGGTTCGCAAAAGAGTCAGACACAACTTATTGACTCAACAGCAATATTGTGATGCCTGTGCTGATGAAGGAATGGAAGCCTGCCCATTGTGTCTCTGGCATCTTTGTGTTACACCTATATTAATTTCCTTTTGCTGCTCTCACAAATCACCACAAACTTAGCAGCCTAAACTATCAGAAAATGTGTTCTCTCACAGTTCTGGAGGGCAGAAATCCAAACGGGGTTGGTTGGCTGAGCTCCATTCTTTCTAGAGGTGACAGAAGAGAATCAGTTTCCGTGCATGTCTCAGCCTCTAGAGGCCAGCTGTATGCCCTGGCTCATGGCCTCATCCTTCTGTGTCAAAGCCAGTCGGTCATGCCGTGTCTTTACATCTCCCTCTGACGCTGACCTCTGTCATCACATCTCCTTTTGTAACTCTGACTTTGTTACTTCCCTGCTACAAGGACCCTTGTGATTACATTGGGCCCACTAGGATAATCGAGGATCAACTCCCATCTCTAGACCCATCACCTGTTTAGACCATTACAGCATACTAACACATATATACGGAATTTAGAAAGATGGTAATGATAACCCTATATGCAAAACAGAAAAAGAGACACAGATGTACAGAACAGACTTTTGGACTCTGTGGGAGAAGGCGAGGGTGGGATGTTTCGAGAGAACAGCATTGAATCATGTATATCATCTATGGTGAAACAGATCACCAGCCCAGGTTAGATGCATGAGACAAGTGCTTGGGCCTGGTGCACTGGGAAGACCCAGAAGGATCGGGTAGAGAGGGAGGTGGGAGGGGGGATCGGGATGGGGAATACATGTAAATCCATGGCTGATCCGTGTCAATGTATGGCAAAAACCACTACAATATTGTAAAGTAATTAGCCTCCAACTAATAAAAATAAATGAAAAAAATTTTTTTATTTTATTTAAAAATTTTTATTTTATTTTATTTTTTAAAAATTATTGGAGTATAGCTGATTTACAGCAGAATAGCAGAATGAATCAGTTATCCAAATACATATATCTATTCTTTTTTTTTTTAAGATTCTTTCCCTAGATAGGTCATTACAGAGTACTGAGTAGAGTTTCCTGCGCTATACAGTTCATCCTTGTTAGTTATCAATTTTATATATAGTAGTGTGTATATGTCAGTCCCAATTTTCCAATTTGTCCCTCCCTGCCTTTCCCCTTTGGTAACCACTTGTTGTTCAGTTGCTAAATTGTATCCGACTCTTCGTGACCCCATGGACTGCAGCACGCCAGGCTCCCCTGTCCTTCACTATCTCCCAGAATTTGCTCAAATTCCTGTCCACTGAGTTGGTGATGCTATCCAACCATCTCATCCTCTGTTGACCCCTTCTACTTTTGCTCTCCATCTTTCCCAGCATCAGGGTTTTTTCCAGTGAGTCAGCTCTTTGTATCAGGTGGCCAAAGTGTTGGAACTTCTGCTCCAGCATCAGTTCTTCCAATGAATATTCAAGATTGATTTCCATGTAGTCATAAATTTGTTTTTTTACGTCTGTGACCCGTAACTCATAAGTAAAAGTGTTGGTCCCTCAGTCATGTCCGACTCTTTGCAATCCAGTGGATTGCAGCCCGCCTGGCTCCTCCGTCCATGGGATTCTCCAGGCAAGAATACTGGAGTGGGTTGCCATTTCCTTCTCCAGGGGATCTTCCCTACCCAGGGATTGAAACTGGGTCTCCCGCATCACAGGCAGATTCTTTATCATCTGAGCCTCCAGGGAAACCCCGTAACCCATATATAGACCTTTATTTTAATCTCACCTGCAAAGTCCCTTTGGCCATGTAAGGTAACATGTTCACAAGGGCAGTGATTAGAATGTGGATGTGTTTGGGGGCATTATTCCATGTAACTCATGTTTATTAATCAGTATTTCAAGTCCTCTGGTGAATATTTTTAGCATACCCATAGATGCTCAGTTCTTTGGAGACTGACTCATTCTAACTCAAGATTAATGTATTCATTTATAATGATTTCTCTTCTTTAGAGAGAATACTTGAGCATTTGTGTGTAGAAAACCCTGTCTTTATGGAATTCCTGAGAAAGCAAATTACTATCCAGAGGTTCTGTGATGAATTAGAAATCAGAGAAAAAGAAAGGAGGATGGTTGGGAGGGAGGCACCGAATCCTCTGAAAGTTTAGTAAGATATCTTTGTCTTGAAAACAGACCTCCCCTCTAGAGCCTGTGTGTATGCTTAGTCACTCAATTGCGTCCAACTCTTTGTGACCCCATGGACTGTAGCCCACCAGGCTCCTCTGTCCATGGGAATTCTCCAGGCAAGAATATTGGAGTGGGGTTGCCATGCTCTCCTCCAAGGGATCTTCTCAACCCAGGTATTGAACCCAGGTCTCCCGCATTTCAGGTGGATTCTTTTTTTTTTTTTTTTTATTAGTTGGAGGCTAATTACTTCACAACATTTCAGTGGGTTTTGTCATACATTGATATGAATCAGCCATAGATTTACACGTATTCCCCATCCCGATCCCCCCTCCCACCTCCCTCTCCACCCGATTCCTCTGGGTCTTCCCAGTGCACCAGGCTCGAGCACTTGTCTCATGCATCCCACCTGGGCTGGTGATCTGTTTCACCATAGATAATATACATGCTGTTCTTTCAAAACATCCCACCCTCACCTTCTCCCACAGAGTTCAAAAGTCTGTTCTGTACTTCTGTGCCTCTTTTTCTGTTTTGCATATAGGGTTATCATTACCATCTTTCTAAATTCCATATATATGTGTTAGTATGCTGTAATGTTCTTTATCTTTCTGGCTTACTTCACTCTGTATAATGGGCTCCAGTTTCATCCATCTCATTAGAACTGATTCAAATGAATTCTTTTTAACGGCTGAGTAATATTCCATGGTGTATATGTACCACAGCTTCCTTATCCATTCGTCTGCTGATGGGCATCTAGGTTGCTTCCATGTCCTGGCTATTATAAACAGTGCTGCGATGAACATTGGGGTGCACGTGTCTCTTTCAGATCTGGTTTCCTCAGTGTGTATGCCCAGAAGTGGGATTGCTGGGTCATATGGCAGTTCTATTTCCAGTTTTTTAAGAAATCTCCACACTGTTTTCCATAGTGGCTGTACTAGTTTGCATTCCCACCAACAGTGTAAGAGGGTTCCCTTTCAGGTGGATTCTTTACCATCTGAGCCACCAGGGGAACCCATGAATACTGGAGTGGATAGCCTATCCCTTCTCCAGGGGATCTTCCCAATCGAGGAATCAAATGCATCTCCTGCATTGCAGGGGGATTCTTTACCAGCTGAGTAGGAACTCATTTTCTTCACATAGAGTATCGATTGGCAAACATTGCCAGACAGTAAGCCTTGCAGACTAGAAATGTTTGCCAGTGCTGAGATAGAGACATACTGGACCAGTGATTCTCAGACTTTAGCATGTGTCAGACTCACCTGGAAGGCTTATTAAGACACAGATCCCCCCAAGCCTTGCCCCGCTCTGTTTCTGCCTCAGTAGGTGTGGAATGGGATCTGAGAGTTTGTCCCCATCAGGTCCCCAGGTGACGCTGACTATCTGTCTGAGGATCACATTTTGGGAATCACTATTACCAGACTGTAAACTCTATGAAAGCAGGGACCCTGTCTGATTGGTTCACTGCTACGTGCAGCATCGAGCAGTTGAGTTACAATATCATAGGTGTTTAAATAGCTACATAAGTAGCTTTACTTACCATCTTTTAGACTTAGATAACTGCTGATATGGGGCTTCCCAGGTGGCTCAGTGGTAAAGAATTTGCTTGCCAAGCAGGAGACTAAGGTTTGATCCCTGGGCCCAGAAAATCTCCTGGATAAGGAAATGGTAACCCACTCTAGTATTCTTACCCGGGAAATCCCATGGGCATAGAAGCATGGTGGGCTACAGTCCATGGGGTCACAAAGAGTCAGACACAACTTAGTGACTAAACAACAACTGCTAATACACTAAATACAGTTTTCTATGTGTGTGGTCAGCAAAGTAACATCCCCACTCCCAAAGATGTCCATGTTCCCATCCCAGGAACCTGTGAACGTTACTTTACTTGGCCAAAGGGGACCATACCGGTGTGTTTAATGTTATAGACCCTGAGATGGGAGATTATCCTAGATCATCACAGCGAGCCTAATCTAGTTACATGAGTTCTTAAGATTAGACAAGCTTTCCCTACTGCTGTGATAAAGATGCGTTAGAAGAGAAAGCAGGAGTGAGGAGATGGGAGGAAAGCTCCATTTGCAATTTCTGGTTAGAAGACAAACAAGTTCATTTGTTCAATTGAAGTTCAAGTTCAGGGAATATGGGTGTCCTCCAGAAGCTGAGAACAGCTCCCTGCTGACAGCCGCCAGGAAACGGGGACCTCCATCCTACAGCTGCTGGGAACTGAATTCTGCCAACAATCTGTACATCCCTGGGAGGGGTTTCTGCCCCAGAGCCTCTCGTCAGGAAAGCAGCCTGCCGCTTTGTAAATTAACTAATACTTCCAGAAAAAAATAGAACTAACATCGTCTACCATGTGTCAGGCACCGCAGTGAACATGTTGCAGAAATTAATTCATTTTTGCCTCCACTTTATAGGTAAGGACAGTGGGACAGGGATGCACTAGGGTGCATCCAGAAAGGTGCTGAAGGTGTGGAATTTAAGGTGAGGCTCATTCCCAGGTTCTCATCTCATCTCATCTTAGTTGGGGCCCCACTTCCTGATGCCCCTATGAGGCCGTATTGTTTTAGCAATTGCATTTGACAGAAGAAGAGACCGAGAGGGGCTGTCCTTTTCCTGGGGAAGGGCTGGACTGGACCCCAGGGTTCTTTTCTCAGCAGCTCCTCAGGTGTGGTGCCCAGCACACCTCTTGGGTTAGGACACGCTTTCTGCTCTGCATCCTGGTCCCGGGCACCTCCCCACGATCCATCAGAACAGCCATGTTTGCTTGTGAGGCTCCCGCAGAATTAGGACTGTCCTTTGCAAGCAGCCATCCAGTCCCTGTCAGCAGAAGTAGGAGAAGGCAGCTGGAGTCCTCAGTGACACGCAAAGTAAAGCAGAATCTCACCTCTCTCCTGACAAAAGTGTGCTGTCTCAGAGAACAGTATCTGTCAGCCACACACTCCCTTTCCCTTCATTCTTTAGGAGGCTGGTGCTTCAGGCAGATGCCTGGCATCTCTGACCTCATCCCTGCATTTCTCTCAGTCAGAAGTCGGGATGGAGTGACAGATCACCCGCTGCGGTAGCTCCTTGCTGTTCTCGTGGGGACAGACAGGTGCCAGACCCTTGTGCCCAGAGACTCTGAAAGATAACCCTCTGGGGGTGGGGGGTGAACTTCCTCCCCTGTACCAGGTCAGAATCCTCCAGAGACTGTACAGTCTCCCCCTGGAGGTCAGGCTTATGCGGAGAGTCAGAGCTTCAGGTATCATGGATGGAGTAGGGAGGCACCTGAGCAGGGGTGAGAAGGAGGGGAAAGGCTCTGGAGGTGTCAGGTCGCCGGTCCACGAGCTCACCGGGTCCAGCTCCCACATGGACACTCCCAGACTGGGCAGGGGCTTCTCTCCCCCTTGAAAGAAGATTTTGGCTGAGAATGTGTCCTGCCCTGAGTGAATCCCACTCCAGGATGTGTTCTGACTTCCTTCTTCAGCTTCTACCCCATTCTGCAGGATTGTGGGGAAGAAAGAGTAGCCCATTCTCTCCTATTCTCTAGAATCAGGCTTTCCTACAGAACCCAGTGGCAGGCTGGGTTCTGCAGCATGGAGGGTGGGTGGGCTGGAACTTTCTGAGGAGTGCTCGCATGTGTGGGGGAGGGGGCAGCAGGGTGGGGCAGAGGTGGGAGTTGAACCTGCCATGTGGTCCTCGGTCAGTCCTGCAGCAGCCCCGGAGCTGGAAGGGCCGGCAGAGCTGGGCTGACCTGGGGCGTGGGGCTGGTTTGTAACCCAGCCTCCAGAGGTCATCTGTGTGGGTGTCCGTTGCCTCCGTGAAGCCTCATGCAGGCGTCCATCTTCAGCTGAATGCCAGCGAGCCTCAGAGAAGGACTCAGCTGCTTGCTTTCGGCCACCAGCTCTCCCCACAGCTGAGGAAGGCACTCTTGGTCCTGGAGGGAGACTGGGCAGCATGCCAGCCCGTCCATCACAGCCCCGTCTGCAGCATCTACATGGTGCACATGCCTGAGAGCCCGCTATGATCCATCTGCTCAGTCAGGTCTGCTTAAGCAGCATTCAAGTTCTAAAACCAGACATGAAGTGAAAATTATGGGGCGGCAGATCCCTCCTCCCAAACCCCAGAGAGACGCTCCCGCCAGGAGATGACAGAAACCAACAGAAGGAAGAGAAGATTCATGTTCTTCAGCTCACAGGCTCCTGACTTATACTGACTGACAGCCGCGGAGGCTAGAATCTCCCTCACTAGTTAGATTATTTCTCTTTCTCTCTGTAGAACATTCCAGCACACGTGGAGTTGTGTTTGCATGTGTCAAATGTGCTTGTCCTGTGACTCCAACACAATAACAATACCTTAAAAAAAATTATTTGGCCACTCTGCATGGCATGTGGGATCTTAGTTCCCTGACCAGGGATGGAACCCAGGCCCCCTATGGTGGGAGCATAGTCTTAACCGGTGGACCACCAGGGAAGTCCCCAACAGTAGCCTTTTTTTAAATATCACCCTGGTTGGGACACTTTTCTTGTCAATAATCCTTGCATGCTCTGCTCTTGAGAAGCCCAAAAGTGGTGTATGTAGGGGAACATATAATAAATAAAACACAGTGTGGCAAGTGCTGCAAAAATGTAGTAGTTGAGACCAGGTTGCTGTGTTGTGCTCAACTGTGTCTGACTCTTTGACCCCGTGGACAGAGTCACACCAGGCTCCTCTGTCCATGGAATTTTTCAGACAAGAATACTGGAATGAGTTGCCATTTCCTACTCCAGGGGAGCTTTCCAACCCAGGGATTGAACTTGTGTCTCCTGCATTGGCAGCCAGATTCTTTACTGCTGCACCACCTGGGAAACCCCTGAGACCAAGTTAGAGGAATTAATTTTGACCATTTGACCTGGTTCCTCTGTGACTTTGGTTGGTTTTACTCTGAGAAAACCCAGACCCTGGTGCTGGGAAAGATTGAAGGCAGGAAGAGAAGGGGGCAACAGAGGATGAGATGGCTGGATGGCATCACTGACTCAATGGACATGAGTTTGAGCCAACTCCGGGAGTTGGTGATGGACAGGGAAGCCTGGCAGGCTGCAGTCCATGGGGTCGCAAAGAGTTGGACGCGACTGAGCGACTGAAACGAACTAGACTCTGAGAACAGATTTTTGTAATTGAAAGGCACAGCCATGGAAGTTTTATTAAGATATAAATGTCACAACTTGTAGAATCCTTCAGAGACCCACAAGGTTGATGATGAAGGTTTTCTTGTTTTGCTGAACTCATAATTTAAAGGAACATTGGTTGACAAAAATAGATGCCAACCTCAGAGATGGAATGGGGAAGAGGTGCTTGCATGCTCCAAGGACAGCTGAGTTGTCTGTTTTGCTACTGGAACCTTTCTCCCTGAAGCACAGGGAGAAAAATAGCTCTCCAATGTGATCTAAACCATGGTAACATGAATGTTTCCTTTGCTGCAAATGGCTTTTTTTTTTTTTTAAAGCCAAGGCTTTTATGGAAAACATTCCTTTCAAAAAAAAAAAGACTGGGTTCCTGGCTAGGTTTTGTCAGATGTGCCCACACTTTTCTGAGAATTGAGATTTGCCTGATGGGGAGCACTCAGGTGACAGCTATAATGTGACAGGCTTGACTTCATTTCCAAGTGGGTGTGTTCCACGTGAGCACGTGATGCCTGAGAGCAAATGTGAAGGCTGAGTGCAGGTCTGGCTTTGCTGTCCTGAACTTGAGATGTTGTCGCGGGTGAGCATCTGCAGAATGTTAGCTCCCAACCTCTGCTTCCCTGGTGCTTCCATGCTCATCCACTTTCATTAGCTTTTTTCCTTTTCGTATTCAGTGGTGTGGTTTGCTCGGTAACACGTCACAAGTGGATGTGATGAAATGCCAAGTGCTATACATTCAGTCATATTCCTAAAGAAAGGAAATACATTTCCAGTAGGTTTTCCAGAAGTCAAAACATTGCAATACTACGTAACGTTTGCCTCCAGAAGGACTTTTTATCATAGATAAATTTATAGTAGAGTTTAAGGACATCTGACATCTTCATTATGTTGAGATTTCCCATCTAAATGAATATGTTTCGTCATCTCTCTTCACATTTCTTAATAAAATTGACATTTTCCACATATATCTTAAAATTTTCACTATGTATTATATGTTTGCTGCTGATGCTGCTGGGGTAAATGGGGGTATTTTCCTCCATTTATTTTCTGTATGAGGTTAATCCCACCTCAGGTGGTCTGTGAACTCTGACAAGGCAGCCAAATTGTTGAAAATCAGAATCCTGATACGACCTAAATGCCAGGCTCCAAGCTGGTTTGAGCAGAGCTGCTTTGCTGCATCCAGTTTTCAAGGACTTCTTTCCATAAAGTGGCTCCGATTCACTCAGCAGCCTGCGTCACTCAGAGTGGCACCCAGGGAGCCACGGTTCTTTACCATGACATGGGACCCAGAAGCCCTCACGCTCAGGTGGTTGGAGATAATGTTAAGCAGCAAGCACAATCCTTGGCATGCCACTGATATTAAATTAATGGTAAAAAGTGCAGGTTCTGGGTTCAGATTGTGCGAGTCCAAATTCCTGAAACCAGACGTTTCCTAGCTGTGTGTCCTTAGGCAAGTGACTCGACCTTACTGAACCTCAGTTATTTTATCTGTGAAATGAAGATGACCATAGTAAGGGCTTTGGGGGGCAGCTGTGGGAGTGGCGTGACAATCCTTACACAGGGCTTATCGAGGCCCCAGTGTGTACTGAATGCCAGGTGAATAGGCTTCCCTGCCTTGGCCACTCCTGAGTCCCAAGGGTGCTGAATGAGTGATGTTGAATGAATGAAAGAGCAAGGGAGTGAAAATATTAAACTGAAAGAATTCAGTGGCCTCTGAATAAAACCTGAATACATAGTTACCAGCTTTGAGTCTCTGTTAACAAAATTCTAAAAGAAGATCAAGACCAGTAGTTCTTAACTGGAGTCTCTTGCACCCAGGGGACATCTGTCAGTGACTGGAGACATTTCAGTTGCCACAACTAGGTGGGTGTATTACTGGCATTGAGGGGGCAGAGTCTAGGGATGCTGCTGAACACCCCACAGCACACAGGACAGCCCCCACCACAGAGAATCATTCCAACTCCAGATGTGAGGCATGCTCACAGGTTGACAAACTCAGCTCTAGGCTCGGATTTATTTCTGGTCCCTTAGGGTTTAAGATGGGGCTAGTGGTAAAGAACCCACCTGCCAATGCAAGAGACCTAAGAGACACAGGTTCAATCCCTGGATCAGGAAGATCTTCTGGAGAAGGGAATGGCAATCCACCCCAGTATTCTTGCCTAGAGAATCCCCATGGACAGAGGAGCCTGGCAGGCTACAGCCCATGGGGTCGCAAAGAGTTGGACATGACTAAAGTGACTTAGCAGCAGCAGTGTTTATCAGATAGTCAGATCGTCTGGTTTTGGGTGAGGGGATCTGATCCAGAAATTTCTGGTGATAACTAGCAACTTCTCAAGTTATAAGGCAGGTATTTGCTCAGTAGTTCAGTCGTGTCTGACTCTTCGTGACCTCATAGACTGTAGCCTGCCAGGCTCCTGTGTCCATGGGATTTCCCAGGCAAGAATAGTGGAGTGGGTAGCCATTTGCTTCTCCAGGGAATCTTCCCGACCCAGAGATCAAACCTGTGCCTCCTGCAGGCAGGTAGATTGGCAGGCAGATTCTTTACCACTGAACCACCTGTGGCGGTTGCTCAGTAGCTCAGTAGTGTCCGACTCTTTGTGACCCCATGGACTGCAGCACGCCAGACTTACCTGTCCTTCACCCTCTCCCGCAGCTTGCTGAAACTCATGTCCATTGAGCTGGTGCTGCCATCCAACTATCTCATCCTCTGTCACCTCTCCTGGCCTCAGTCTTTCCCAACATCAGGGCCTTTTCCAATGAGTTGGCTCTATGCATCACGTGGTCAAAGCGCCACCTGGGAAACCTGCAGGTAGCAGATGCCTATAGGTCCCCAAAGATGCTGTTTCCTCTTCCAACTGCTAATTTTCTAGATGCCCTGGTGGTAAAGTGCTGGTTCAACTTCTCCATGGATCAAATATTCCTCAGTCCTAGGATTTGCTGTAATTAAACCCCGAGGAGATTGAAGCTTTTCCCTTGGAGAAAAAGCTCAGGAGATGAATGATTCACTCTTTCCAATGAACCGTGGCCTCCCTGTGATTTTTTTTGTTGCTTCCACTAACTTTGCTGTTCCCTCTTATTCACTGCTTCCTGTGTTTCCTAGTCTCCACTGATAGCTAAATTGTTCAAGAGCAGCAGGCAAGGCTCCTTGCAGTGCTGAGAATCTTTCCAGCTGGGCAACTTCAAGAGAACTTGGCTGTTGAAGTAACGAGTGACACCATGACAAAGTTCCTTATTAACCCAGGGATTGGGGACGGAACGAAATGTGAGAAGTCACCATTTAATTTCAAATAATACTCAGAATTCAGGGACTAAAGTAATGAGAATGTTTTAATTTATCAGATACTTTCTTGACAGTCGTCTAGGATCAAACAGACACATGATAGCAGAGACTGCTGATTTGCCTTTCTCAATATCGACTCTCCACCATGTCATAATAATAAGATCACACACAGCGACCCAGAGCAAATACTCTGTTCTCAGTCCTCCTTGCAGCTGGATGTGTCGTGTGGCTAAATTGTGGCCAGTAAGATGGGAATGGAAGCTTTGTGTGGCAGCTTCCGACAACACTCCCTAAGGTGAGCTGGTGAATGCCCTTTGTTTTTTCTTCCATCCTGCTTTCTGAAGATAACTGTGATGGCTGGAGCTCCAGCCAACATCTTGGACCATGAGTACTAGTGCTACAGTCCAGGGATAAGAATCTGGAAAGAATTTGGACCCCTAAGGACTTATTGACACAGAGCCACTTTACCTGGTCACCTCTGGACTTTTACCTGGTAGCCAGAACAGTTCTATTTGTTCAAAGCCATCAATCAGCCTCAATGGCACCCTGACTGATACTGAGACCAGGAGACTACAGCTGCAGCTCTCATCTTGACTTCTCTACCTGAGAAAGTGCTTTCTTTCATGGAAAGTCTCCTGACTTTATGAAGTGGGTTTCAGAGGCTTAAGAATGTTATCCATGGAAAGTTCCTGTGAGATGGCAGAAAATGGGGATGTTTTACACTCTACAGTGGATAACTCAAAAAAATGTGTTAATTCAGTGAATGATACAGGGTGATGAAGCTCAACATTTATGAGCTGGAAATCTGCATGGCTCAGGCAGGACTGGAATCCAAAATACCCTTGTTCTTCTCCATTGACTGAACCATGACTTGAACAAAGGAGGGATAAATTGGCCAGATGCACTGTGACTTGCTTTGTTGTCTGCCAGCTTTTCCTTGAAATGAACATCTGTGCACATTTGCCTGCCTGCTTATCCATTTAACCCCATCTCCTCTCTGCAGCTCTTCCCAGGATGGACTTCTGACACGGGGATGGGGATGAGGAGGTGGGTCTCAGAAGACTGAGATTGAACCTCCTGGGCACTTTGCCTCTGGAACAAATGACAGGAAACATCCATTCAACAGGCTTCTCATCCCTTACATTGATCTCAATGAGGCTCTGGCAATTAGCGTATTTTGTAAAAGCTCAAGAACCCAGCAACAAGGGGCTTGTGATCGGTATCAGGGCTTTTGTTCTAAGCAGCCACTTATCTCAGTAATTCTCGCTGAGAGTCCTTTGAAACAAGAGCTTCAGTTTTATTGGAATGGCTTATAATTTGTGCATTATTTTTAAAAGAGACACGCACGAGCTGGCCAATTTCTCCCTCTCACAGTTACCTTGGAACCTCTTCTTTTTCTTTAAAAGATCAAAAATCGTAACAGGAAATAGGATTAAATGGATAAATTCCAAGGCACTGAGAAGACACTGACACCACTTTTGAGTAATCTGGCCCGACTTTCAGCGGTTATAATGAGTGTGTGCCCTCGGTCTATTAATAAAACATTGTTTTTCAGTTGTATCTGAGTCATCCAATTTTTCATCTTCTTTCTGGGTTCTGTTTGCATCTCTGTGTCTTGTCCACATGAGTATACTCCATTAAGGGATGTTTAATTTTTCCCTGTTTGTAAATTGAATTATATTCACTGTAGAAAAACAACACAGAAAAGTTTAAAGAAGAGATAAAATAAATGAATACAGGAATACTGGAGTGGATTGCCATTTCCTTCTCCAGGTTATCTTCCCGACCCAGGGATCAAACCTGAGTCTCCTGCATCTCAGGTGGATTCTTTATCAACTGAGCCACTAGGGAAGCCCTAATGACAGTACTGCTACCTTCTTTATGATATTTTCTTTTCAGTCTTGATTTTGTGAAAAACAAGATATATTTGTGACTAGAATTTACACCCTCCTCCATGAGTTTTTTCTCTTGCTTTTCATTCATTAAAGCAGGCAGAGGGCCTTGATCTTCTGTAACTGGGGAAGGGCCCTATGGTAGAGGTAGTGTGGCTGGCTGAAACGAGACCCTTTCTTGTTTGTCTTTATTTTCACATCAGTGCTCATGGATGGAAGGAAAGAGGGGCTTCTTCAGACTAGTGATGATTGGCCCAGGGTTCCCAGAGCAACCCCAACCTGAGCTCTACCTGGACTGTACTAGGCAGGTATGGTAAGGCCTCTTAGGGTGGTGTTTCCAAAAATGTAATATGCACCCAAATCACCTAGGAATCTGGTTGAAATGCGGATTCTGATCCAGCGGTACCCAAGTGATGCACAGGCTGCTGGTTCAGACCACACCTGGAGTAGCAGGCCCTACAGTGTCCGAGGCTGCTTCAGGGAGTTTCGGCTCAAGTGTCACCCAGACCTGTAACCTTTTCTGGTCACAAAGACTGGAGCAGCTGACCTGGCAGAACCACAGGGCCCTGGCAGTGGGCACTTCTTCGGGATCCTGCCGTGCACGCATGAGCAAAGACCCTGGGGTTCTGAGTGAGAATCTTGGCTAAACCCTGGAGGATAGGTGGAGGAAGGGCTGAGCCCAACCGGGGCTGAATTTCTTAACACCTTTTCAGGACTGGGATTCAGAGGTAAAATTAAGTTGAATTATGAAAAATAAAGAAGTGTGCACTTTTTTTTTTACATACATGAATTTGCAGACTGAAACATTTCATACTCTACTGTGATGTACATTAAAGAAGCTTGCAGCATGCTGCATATACATTTTTAAAATCTTGTTTTGCTTCCAGTTATAACAAACTATTTTCCCAGCTCGTGAAATAGTCTCTGAAAATAATACACCTTTAACAAGTCCATTCTAGGACAGTGAGGACCTGATCCATTGTGTTCAGCACTGTCTTCAATACTCAACACAGTGCCTGGAGAGGGGCGGAGGCTCATGAATCATTAGTTCATTCCCTCAAGTGTAGACAAGCCCTGATGGATGAGTTTTCTGGTATTGGCCACTAAGATTGCTTTCAGGTTTATAAATCATACTGTGGTAGACATTCTTGGTGGAAACCTTTACCCACACGCTTGACTGTTTCCTTGGTAATCTAAAGAAGTCAGTGAATTCACTGGTCATTGAATATGCAGAATTGCCTGAAGGTGAATTTAGTTCATCTTTTAGTTTCTCATAAAATCCTTTCTTATTGCTCTGCAAAACCCACATAATATAGACATAAACTTAGTATGATGCAGATTCTTCTTAAAACTTACTCAAAAAAAAAAACAAAAACCTTACTCCAAGGGTTAAACCACTGAAATACTTAAATTACAGCTCTTAAGTTCCTATAAAGTTAAGTGTTAGTTGTTCAGTCATGTCAGACTCTTTGCATCTCCATGGACTGTAGCCCCTAGCCCACCAGGCTCTTCTGTCCATGGGATTCTCCAGGCAAGAATACTGGAATGGGTTGCCATTTCCTCTTCCAGGGGTCGAACTGGGGTCTTCTGTATTGCAGGCAGATTCTTTACCATTTGAACCACCAGGAGAGCCCCTCTAAGGTTAGACCAGTTTAGTAAAAACTTGGATATTGATGAAGATAAAAGTGGGATTTTTTTTCCTCTTTGAGGTGGCACCATCTAGTGGTACCTGCAGACAATACAAGAACAAAAACTGCTTTGGGGATTAAAAATGGCACTCATTTAACTTTGCCATTTCCAGTCCAGGCTACCTTCCGTTTTTCACCTTTTAAATTTAAATTTGTAAATCACTGATGCAGCCTCCCAACTGGACTCTGTCTCTGTTCTTCCCCTCCTTATTCCATCCCTTAGTTTGTAGTCAGAGTGATTATTTTAAATTTGTAAATCTGAGTCATGCGTGTGTGCCTAGCTGCTTCAGTCATGTCTGACTCTTTGCGACCCTATGGACGATAGCCCACCAGGCTCTTCTGTCCATGGGATTCTCCAGGCAAGAATACTGGAGTGGGTTGTCATGCTCTCCTTCAGGGGATCTTCCCGACCCAGAGATTGAACCCGAGTCTCCAGCATCTCTTGCACTGCCGACAGGTTCTTTACCGATGAGCCACCAGGAAAGAAATCTGTGTCAGTTCTGTTTAAATCATCCAGTAGCTCATCATCTTTATGCTAAAGCTTGATCTTTTAACTTGATTTATGAAATCCTATGCCAGGATTTGGCAAATATTTTCTGAAGGGGTCAGATGGTAAATATTTTGGATTTGGGGGCACATGGTCTTTGCAGTTCTTCTCTTAGGCCCCATGGTGCTGCTGGTGGGCAGTGTCTCCGTCATCTTTGTCCACAGGAAGCTTTGGGCATGACTGTAAGTGTGCAGGTGGGTGAGCAGGACAAGATTTGTTCCAAAGGAAGCAAGTTCAACAGGGAGGGTCAATCCACAATTCAGACCGGGTCAGGGCCTACGTGTAGTTAGAAGGGGACACACATCCCTCCATACCCTTAGGAGGGTCCTTCTAAGAAGTTCCAATTCCCAGGAAGTATGTGGTCTTCTGTTTTGAAAAGGGGGGCTCAATCAAGGGTTTTCAAAGGGTATCTCCTAGCTGATCTGTGGGCTGAGGGTGCTGAATGAGGGGCAGCTCAATGGGTGGTATTTCTAGAGACAATTTCTAGGTCATAAAGGAATTCCCATTTAGAATAAAGTTGAGAAATCAGAGTGGAAAGGCTAAGGAAGAGGAATCAGGGCCTGGGAAGAAGGCTAAGGGGGCAGAGTCCTATCTCAAAGGCTGCCAGGACAGGCATCCCAGGAAGAGCCCACCTGGGCACATAGGAGGCATGCAGAGAACAATTCCTGAATGATGAGCAGGTAATTAAATATAAACACGTTTCCCACAGCTCCTTCCTTCCTCCCTGCTAGGTGCCACCCTCAGCCTCTGCTGTCTCCTTCCCTTCCTGAGGGTCCCAGCCTAGGAGGTCTCAGTTGGAACCTTCCATGACTTTCCAGATGCCTCCCATCCATGGAGAACCCCCTGCCCATATGCCCCTGAGGTCCCCAGAGTTGGGTCTCTATACATGGTCCTAGGCGGGGATCATGGGAAGTAGCTCTGGGGACTGACTCACAAATATGAGAACAAAGTCAGCACAACACAGGTCAGGTTCTCTCTTATCTGTCACCTTGGAGTTGACCATGAACCACACACCAGCATCCCTATACTGAGGAGTTATTCTGTCTTGTGTGTTCCTGTGTTCACCAACTCCCCACACTTTGAGGTTCTCTTTCACCTCCTGAGTACACAGGATCCCCCTTCCTGCTTTTAAGGGGAAAAAAATGTATTCTCCTTTCAACAGTTTTGTTATAACTGCCAGAGCTAAGACAAAAACCAAATGTAGACTTCAGTTACTAATAATGTACCAATATCATTAATTGCAACAAATGTACCACACTAATATAAAATGCTAACAATAGGAAATTGTGTGTAGGGGTATATGGGAACTCTGTTTTATCATCTAAGTTTTTCTATAAATCTAAAACTGTTTTTGAAAAGCCTATTAAATAAAAGATAATATCTTGTCTTCTTGTACCCCCTTGGGAAACAGTGTAAGGAAATACATGGTGAGGAAGTTTCTGTGTTAGTATACCCACATTTTATCTCATCTTACAGGTCTGAGGTTCCCTTCTCTTGCTTCCTCTGTCCTCTGCCAGAGTTCACTGCTAACCCAGGCACTCAGAGATCCCAGAGAAAGCTGCGTCTCAGGCCCCTATGATATTCATGCTGAACTTTTCCAATTAGTAAAGTCCAGATCAGGCCACATGATGTGAAGAGCTGACTCATTGGAAAAGACTCCAACGCTGGGAAAGATTGAGGGCAAGAGGAGAAGGGGGCAACAAAGGATGAGATGGTTGGATGGCATCAACCACTCAGTGGACATGAGTTTGAGCAAACTCAGGGAGATAGTGAAGGACAGGGAAGCCTGGCGTGCTGCAGTCCATGGAGCTGCAAAGAGTCGGACACAACTTAGCGAATGAACAACAACAAGGTCAGGCCAAGTAGGGTCAGAGAACTTTGAGTTTCCCAGGTGATGTGAAGTGGCTTTGAGGACCTAATTGTGGGGAAGTTAATACATGTCCTGAGTCCAAAGACTCCCAGGTGGAAGATGTTCCCAAGGGCATGGAGGATGCTCTTATGTAACAGGTTGCAGAGATAACCCCTGCCTGTCATTCTCCTTGTGACTGCATCAACTGAGGAGACCCAGCTTGCCCAAAGTCTTGCCTGGTCACATGCCACATTCATTGACTCATCAACATGGTGATATGAAAGCCCAGCGGCTCTCCCCTAAGCTCAGGACAACCCTGAAGGAACATCCTAGCACCAGAGCTCCATGGGAGCCCTGCTGATATCTTCATTAGGATTTTGTTGCAGCTCAACTTCTTCTATAGGGCTATCTGGTCCTGCTTCCTCTCCCTCCCTTCCACAGAAGTTGATTCTAAAAGTACCTCTTGAGAAAATAATATGCTCATCTTCACCTCAGAGTCTGTTTCCCAAGGAAACCAACCTGAGACAAAGAGGTTGTGCTGGATACCAAAAAAGGCAGGGAAACCCTTTGTCTTCTAGGGGCCACACCAGTCATGGATGAATCGAATTATTTATATATACTACTACGTACCAAATTGCCTTACTATCCCGAGAGCAGTGAGAGTCCATGAAAGCATTTATGCCAAAGAGGTGTATAATCAGATCTGTGTTCTGAAAGACATGGATAAAGAAAGAGGAAAAGATTGTAGGGCAGGGCAGGAGAAACGGGAGTAGCCTGATTAGGAGGTAATCACTTTCCTTTATGTAGAAGATGACGGTGGATACAGAGAACTAGATTTAAGACATGTTTAGGAGGTAAAACTAACAGGGTCTGATAGGGAATAGATATGAGTGGATGAGTGAGGATGAAGAGCATGGGTCTCTTCTTGGTTTAACCAAATGGATAAATTATATGCCACATACTGAACAGGGTTGGGCAGGAGAAAGGAATGTCTGAGCGTAGATCATGAATTCAGCCTTGAATGTTCGAGGTGCAAAGTGAAGATTTCCAGGTCAAAGGATATACAAGTCTGTATAATGGGCTCAAGATGATTTAGTTACTAAGAAATGGGATCAAGATTTGAACCTAAAATGTATCTGCTTCCAAAGCCAGTGCTCTTGACCATTATGCCACCATAAATCCCTCCCTCTGAAGTCTTCAGAGCTTAATAGAAGGTGTGAAGATGGCTGGAGGTGGAAGGAAGCGTAGGATGATGGAGGCTAGAGATAAGAGGCTGTCCAGTCTTTAGCAGGGTCCATTGTTGGGTTTCCTGGTGTGGAATTCATCACTCCAGAACAATGGGATAGAATGGTGGCGTCACAAGGGGAAGGGGAGTCTTGTCATCTCATAGAGGATGTTTGGGCCCTGCTCTGCATTCTGCTTTTCTAACACCTCTCCTGGCCTTGACATCCAGTCGGTCACTGAGGCAAACGCAGGGATCACAAGGAAACAGTCAGTGCCTGACTATGGGTGCTTGGAGAAAGGGGCGCCAGTTGAGAGTGGGCCAAGAGTCCCAGGAAACAACCCTTGTGCTGGGGTTGAGCCCATTCCAGAGGTGAGAGAGAAGGAGATGAACATGATAGTTCCTCTTTATTTCTGAGCGTGCTTTCTTCTGCCCCTCCACTTCCTTACTACAGAGCTAGCCCCAGACCCAGTACAGACAGGAGAGGCAGACCTCACTTTCCCAGGTATGTTTCTACGTGTGTTGCTTTTACCTCTTTGAGAATGTTCCCCAGAGCTCTACCTTCCCCATTCTATAATGTGCAAACAATCACCATTCGAAAACTCTTAACTTCTTTCCGTCAAATTGTCAAAAACAATTTCTCTGCAAGAGGAGAAAAGAGGCAACTTCCTGTATTATATGCAGGGATCCACAGCAAAGCTGGGAGCCCACACCAGACATTGTGCTAGGACTCGTTTTATACCTTTGACCCCTCTGGAGTGAAGAGGAGGAGTCTCTCATAAAGCTCAACTATATAGCCAAGAGGATGAGGCCAGAGATCTACCTTCCTTCCTATAGCTCTGCGGCTCAGGGAGGCCCAGCTATTCCACTCATGCCGGAGCCTTAACCCACCTGCCCATCACGAGCTTCCAGACGTCATCTCTGAGGATGCTAGATAGGCAAGGGCTTAGGGTTAGGGAAAATCTCTCAGATGGGATGAGACACAGGAAGGAGCACAAGCTTTGGGCGTCGCACCCCTTGGCACTGGAAACCCTGAACGTTTCCAGCAGCAACTTGTCCGTTTGTAGCAACCTTGTCTGTCCCGTTCATAATTTCAAAGAAAAAGTGTCCCAGTCCCACAGTTTTTCCTCTCATCACAATCCTGTTCCTCTGACATCATGAAAGTAGGAATTGTCCTCTCTCCGTAGAGCACAGAGGTCCAGGCCTCTCCAGGACCACATTGACACCGAGCAGGCTCCAAGGGCCACCATGACTCCTGTCCTTGATTTCCCATCCTACTCACATCTGCCCTCCCTTCTGCTGGCTCTGTTGCTGAAACTCACAGGTGAGTGGGACCTCCCTCGCTTGGTTACCATTTCCTCCCCACCTGCTTCCCTAGAATTTCTTTGAGGAGGGATTTCCTTGGTCCATCATAAAACAGGCAGAATTTAGAGGCCTAGACTTGAATGGCCTCCAGCACACAAAATCTCCCGGTGACCGTGTCTGTTTCACACCTTTGGGTCAGGTGGTGGACTCGTCCCCGTGATCAGCAGGCTGAACAGAGCAAATGCGACAGCTCTCATCCCCCAGCCACTGGGGACACAGGGTCTGTCTTTTCATTGGTCACCAGCACACATATGCTACCTACTAAGTGAAGAAAAACATCTTAGAAAAGATGAGTTTATAAAAGCAAGAAAAGAATCCACAATGCCCCATCAGGAGATAATCAGTGTTAAAGTTTTGCAGAGGTCTGAGTGTTCAGAGAATATTGGTCAGAAGCGCACACTAGAGGTCTCTTTGGGTCAGTGATGGAAGCTGATCCCTGCAGTCTCCCTAGCTTAACTGTGTGGTTCTGCCTCTATTTGCTGAAAAAAACCAATTTTGTACAGTCTTTCCCCCAAGGACATTGGTCCATGTTGGTAGAAGCTTTGAGTCCCAGTTGCCACAGAAGATAGCTTGAGGGGTTTAGATGAAACGAAAGAGGAAGCAGACCATTATCTGAGAGTGAGGAAGAGGTCACTGGATCTTAAGGGAGTAAAGTATGTGAGGCACTCACACCCACTGGAGAATTTTAACAGACATCTAAATGAGAATTCACACCAATTTTATACAATCTCTTCAAAAAATTAGAAAAAGAAGCCACATTTTATGTGGCTCGTTTTATGAGGAAATTACTACTTTGATAGCAACAGTAAATAAAGATTGTACATAAAAAAGAAAACTATAGCCCAATATATGTCATGAACTTATACAAAATTCCTCAACAAAGTATTGGCAAATAGGATTTAGCATTGTATAATGTTATATATTATGACTAAGTCAGATCTTAGTTTCAATACTGAGAAAATCAATCATTATAATCCATCACATCAAATTAAAGAAGAAATAAATTGCGTGATCATGTCCACTGATGCAGAAAAAGCACTTGACAGATCTAACACCTATTAATGATGAAAACTCTCAAACTAGAAATAGGGAGGAATTTCCTCAACTTGATAATATCCACAAAAACCCTACAGCTATTACTATACTCAATGGTGGAAGACAACGTTTTCTTTCCAAGATAAGGAAAAATGCAAAAATATATATTCTCACAACTCTTATTCAACAAGTGGAAAGAGAGGAGAGAGGAAGAAGGAAAGGATATAGATTGGAAATGAAGAAATAAAACTGTAGATACTGTGAGTTTCTACATAAAAAATCCCAAAGAATCTACTAAAAATCCACAAATGATCAACCCCCAGAACTGAGTTCAGCAAGATGGCAGGAAACAAGATCAACACACAAAATCAGTTGCATTTTTGCATACTGAAACAAGGGCTTCCCTGGTGGCACAGCCTGCAATACGGGAGATCTGGGTTTGATCCCTGGGATGGGAAGATCCCCTGGAGGAGGGCATGACAACCCACTGCAGTATTCTTGCCTGGAGAATCCCATGGCCAGAGAAGCCTGGTGGGCTACAGACCATGGGGTCTCAAAGAGTCGGACACAACTGAGCGACTAAGCACAGTACATACTGAAACAAACATGTGACCATTTAAATTACCTCCAAGAAAGGTAATCAGTTCAGTCCAGTCTCTCAGTTGTGTCTGACTCTTTGCGACCCCATGGACTGCAGCATGCCAGGCTTCCCTGTCCATCACCAACTCCGAGAGCTTGCTCAAACTCATGTCCATTGAGTCAGTGATGCCATCCAACCATCTCATCCTCTGTCCCCTTCTTCTCCTGCCTTCAATCTTTCCCAGCATCTCGGTCTTTTCCAACGAGTCAGTTCTTCACATCAGGTGGCCAAAGTATTGGAATTTCAGCTTCAGCATCAGTCCTTCCAATGAATAGTCAGGACTGATTTCCTTTAGGACTGACTGGTTGGATCTACTTGCAGTCCAAGGGACTCTCAAGAGTCTTCTTCAACACCACAGTTCAAAAGCATCAATTCTTTGGTGCTCAGTTTTCTTTATAGTCCAACTCTTACATCCTACATGACTACTGGAAAAACCATAGCTTTGACTAGATGGGCCTTTGTTGGCAAAGTAACATCTCTGCTTTTTAATTTACTGTTGAGGTTTGTCATGGCTTTTCTTCCAAGTCACAAGCCTCTTTTAATTTCATGGCTGCAGTCACCATCTGCTGTGATTTTGGAGCCCAAGAAAATAAAATCTGTCACTTAGGTATAAACCTAATTTGTATCAAGAGCTGTGTGAAGAAAGCTACAAAATTGATCAAAAACATAAAAGAAGAACTGAATATGTATATTTATTTATGTATAAATATGTATAACATGTTTATAGGTAATAAGATAAATATTGTCAAGGTATCAGTTCTCCCCAACTTGATCTATATATTAAATGCAATCCCAATTAAAAGCCATCAGGTTAATTTATGGATAGTGACAGATTGATTCTGAAGTTTATATCATGGAACAAAAGATCCAGAATAGCTTACACACTATTGGAGAAGAACAAAGTGACTTTCCACAAAAATTAATTGAAAATGAATCATATGAGTGTGCACTAGTAATAAAAAATAAAATGTTGCAGTATTAAAAAATGAGTCATAGACCTAAATATAAAACACAGAACGATGTAGAAGAAAGTCTAGATGACCCACGATATGGGTCATCTAGACTTTTAAAATACTAGACTTTATATTTCAAGACAGTTTTAGGTTCACAGCAAAACTAATCACAAGGTATAAGGATTTCCAATACTACTTTCTGCCCTTTGCCTCTCTGTTTTCAGCATCCTCCACTAGAGTGATCATTTTGTTACAACTGATGAACCTGCAATGACAAATTATTAACAGCCAAAGTCTAGAGTTTCCATGATGGTTCACTCTTGGTGTTGTACATTCCGTGGATTTGGGTAAATGTATTATGATAGGCATCCCCCAACCTTATGGTATTATACAGAGTAGTTTCCGCACCCTAAAATTATCTATGCTCTGCCTATTTTTCTGTTTTCATCCTAACCCCTGTCAAGCCTGATATTCTTCTTGTCTCTTAAGTTTTGCATGTAATATAGTTTCCTGTCATGTAATTAGAATCCTGCAGCATGTGAATGCTAAGTCCCTTCGGTTGTGTCCAATTCTTTGTGACCCCATGGACTGTAGCCCACCAGGCTCCTCTGTCCATGGGATTCTCCAGGCAAGAATACTGGAGTAGGTTGCCATGTCCTCCTCCAGGGGATCTTCCCAACTCAAGGATGGAACCCACATCTATCATGTCTCCTGCACTGGCAGGCAGGTTCTTTACCATTAGCGCCACCTGAGAAGCCCCTACAGCATATGGGCTCATCCTTTAAACTAGTAATAAACATTTAAGGTCCTCCATATCCTTTCAGGGCTTATCTGCTCATTTCTTTTCAGTGCTGAATAATATCCCACTGTCTGGATTTACCACAATTTCTTTATCCATTCGCCAACTGAAGATCTTGTTTTCATGTTTTGACAATTGTGAATAAAGCTGCTATAAGTTATGAGGGAGAGTCTGTTCCAGGCCTCACTCAGTTTCTGGCAGCCTCAAACATTCTTTAAATTGTAGATGGTGTTTTCCCTGTGTCTTCGCATCATCTTTCTGTGCATGACAACTAAACTAAGCTGTACCTGAATTCCTGATTCACATAAACCAAAAAACGATGAATAGGTGTTTCTTAAGCCACTAAGTCTGTGGTAATTTGTTATTCAAAGATAGAAAAGAAATATGCTAGGCTTGAGAAATCATTCAAGAGGAAAAATCTCCCTTGGTTTGTAGAACTTATCTTACATATATTCTGTGTGCCTTCCATGAACTCATTGTCAGTGCTCCTTGTGCAATACTGAAGAACACGTAACAAGAGCAGTACTGAGTACTAAGAATTTGTTGCATTGGGTTGAGCATCCATAAACATGACACATTATAATAACTGAGATGTTTTCACATTGCAATAACCAATTTTATACCCCTTGAGGAAAACATAAATTTCACGGAGAATGCAATTCTCTGTGTGTATCTGGGCACCTGGGCCTCCCCATGAAGAAAGGGAGATGCCTGCATTTGAAAGTTGCACTCGGTATATAGTATGTTGGTTATCAGCACAGTGTCCTTAGCTTTTGGCCTTATCTCTAATTCTGGTTGTTGTTCAGTCACTTTCACTCTCGTTAAGAGGCTCTTTAGTTCCTTTTCAATTTCCGCCATTAGAGTGGTATCATCAGTATATCTGAAGTTGTTGATATTTCTCCCTGCAATCTTGATTCAGCTTGTGATTCATCCAGCCTGGCATTTTGCATGATGTACTCTGCATAGAGGGCTTCCCTGGTGGCTCAGTCAGTAAAGAATCCATCCGCCTGTAGTGCAGGAGACCTGGGTTCAATCCCTAGGTTGGGAAGATCCCCTGGAGGAAGGTATTCCACTCCAGTATTCTTGCCTGGAGAATCCCCATGGACAGAGGAGCCTGGTGGCCTGCAGTCCATGGGGTTGCAAAGTGTCAGACACAATTGAGTGACTATGCACAGCACTAGATGTTAAATAAGCAGGGTGACAGTATACAGCCTTGTTATACTCCCTTCCCAATTTTGAACCAGTCCATTGTTCCATGTCTGGTTCTAACTGTTTCTTATTCATCTGCATACAAATTTCTAAGCAGACAGGTACATAGAGAAAAATCTGACTCAACTTTTATTTCACATTTTTTATTTAATATAAATCCATTCATGGATTCATAGACGATATGTTTATTTAGTGCCCACTATGCTCCAGTCTGGGGCTTTCCTAAAGGCTCTGCCGGTAAAGAATCTGTTTGCAATCAGGAATTGCAAGAGATGCAGGTTCTTGGGTCAGGAAGATCCCCTGGAGGAGGGCATGGCAACCCACTCCAGTGTTATTGCCTGGAGAATCCCACAGAGAGAGGAGCTTGGTGGGCTACAGTCCACGGAGTCACAAAGTCTCGGACACGACTGAGTGACTAACATGCACACACATGCTCTAGGCTATCCTTATATCTTGATGGAGAAAGAAAGTTCCATTTTTTTTTCTCTATACTGGTCCTTTTCTCCTCATCCCACATGGCAACCAAATTTGTGATTTTTATACTTTGGTGCCAGTACATGTTGCTTAAGAGTGTGCAGTGCAGTCAGACCCCCACCTTGATCTAGAACCAGACCCTCAGAACACTTTGCACCAAAACAAGGAATATGAGAAATGACACACAGTTTCTTTCTAGGAACTTCAAGTGAAGATTTCCAGGTGAACCAGCCTGAGAGTTCAGTGTCAGCCAAGGCTGGAGATGTCATAACCTTGGGCTGCAACATTCCTGCACCATCTCCAGTAGGGCCTGTCTTGTGGTTCAAGGATGCTAAGCTAGAACGAAAATTAATCTACAGTTTCAATGGACGCCGATTCCCCCGAGTATCCCAAGTGGTAAATCCAATGGCCAACCAGACAGACTATTCCATCCGCATCAGTGATGTGTCGCCTAAGGATGCTGGCATGTATTACTGTGTGAAGTTAACAATAGGGCATCCTGACATGGCATATATAGCTGGCCCAGGCACCTATGTGTCTGTGAGTGGTAAGTACAGTTTGACAAATTCCATCTTCCTGATTTTTAAGATAAGTTTTTAAAAATCTTCGACTTGTACCAAATCATTACTCTACACTGGATGCTGTACCCCTTCATTCACAATCTGCCCTGTAGGCTGGGATTCTGCAGACGGCCCTTCTGATCCTTCTGGCATCCTATGCCCAATATTGAATCAGGCTGAGTCGACAGGCTATGCCCTTCTTTAATGGCCACCAGAAACTGAATATAGGACAATGGACATTCCCAGTTGAAAAGATGTTGGGTAGGTAAAAAGCACGACATGTGTGCACTCTATGAACACTCTATGAACATGTCCAGAAAGTTAGAAAACTGAGAGTTGGGAGACTTGTTTAGAAAAGACCTCCCAGAGAGGTTGAGTCACTTTCCTAGCACTTGACCTTAACCTGAGAATCTGCCCTGAGCATTGCACTCCAAGCTCTGTTGTCCTTTTATTCTCAGAGGACAGCCAGTGCTTCTTACTCCTTGCCACTGTGAATTAATTTCATGAAATACAGTGAGATTAGGGTATCCTCTGTTCTGCTGGGAAAACTTGTCTTCTCCAGTAATGTTTTCCTCAAGTTCAGCCGCATTCCATGGCACCTACCTGGCCAGGGAAAATTCACACATTGATTTCAACTTGAAAAATATGTGTATAGATAGCTTACCTGCCATTCTTTCCTGGCTTCAAGAGTTCCCTTGCCTCCCCAACCGACATCTTAGGCCATCTGTGATTTGATGCTTTGATAACTTGAAAGGAGAGATTATTATCAGGACCTGATATCATGTGGGGTAGTAAGGTTGGTGGTAGTAGGAGTTAGGGGTCAGTGGTGGACCCTCAAAATTGATGCAATCCCTTGAGGCTCTTCTCTCTTTTTGTTGAGTAGAATCAACTGTCCCCCTTTTCCCTCTTGAGGAGATAAGTAAAAGACCCATACTCTGCCTTCAAGAATATATGCCCACCTGATTTTTAGGTTTCTGATTTCTTTACTTCCTCTTTCTCTGCACCTCTCAGCATTAATGTCTATGCAAAATGAGTGACTGATTATCCTTCAGAGGAGAGATGAAGGCCAGTGCCAAGTTCTCTGGATGTGGGGGGTGGGCAGAGGAGACTTGGATCCATCTCCAAGTGTATTGAGCAATTTTGGGCATTTAGATAAGAAGGAAGACTTATTTCTATGAACATTACCCATTCACAAACCCAGCCCTCCCTATCCATCTTCCTCTTCTTTTACTTAGGGGCTGAGGAATGAAATTGGGGAGGTGATTCATCTAGTCCTCTGAACTGTCTCCCCTGTTAGCGCTTGGGGAAAGAGCAGCCTGCACTTGCAGTGGCCACTCTAAACTCAGTGTGGGTACTCAAACATGTCACTAAAATGATGAATGATTGAGGCCCAACCTTGATCTGGATCCACTTTTCTTAATCCTGCCTAGGTCAGAGCAGAGGAAATGGGAGATGATTTTGAGTTTCTTTCCAGGAGTCACAAATGAGATGTTCAAGGTGCAGCAAGCTGAGATATCACAGACTGTGTCACCTGGGGAAACACTCACTTTGAGTTGCAGCGTACCAGATTCATTTCCAAATGGACCCGTCTTATGGTTCAAGGGGACTGGACCAAATCGTGAATTAATTTATAATTTCCAAAGGGGTCTCTTTCCCAGAGTAAACCAAGTTGGAAACATGGCCAAAGCTGGCAACAAAGACTTTTCCATTCGCATCAATGAAATCTCTCTTAAAGATGCTGGCACGTACTTCTGTGTGAAGTTCAAAGAGGGAAAACCTGACATAGAGTACCAATCAGGTCGGGGCACCAAGGTGACTGTTACTGGTGAGTTTGACTCTTTCACCTTCTGTCATGTGACATTGTGACAGTAATAATGTCCTCTAGTCATCAAACAACTACATTCTGCTAGATACTGTCAAAGGTACAGTGTACACTTGATCTTGTCATTCTCTCAGAAACCTGTGATTTAAGATTTTTATGGGAGGAGAAATCTGAGAGTCAGAAACGTTGATGAGTGATGAGAGATATTTTGTTTAACATTCTATCATTCAACCCATCCCCAATAGCTAGGCTAAACCAATTAAGGTAATTTCATGTCCCCTACTGGCAGGTGACTCAGATGAGACTGACTTAAGTCAATTTGTGTCCATAAGAGAAATCTGGGAAACTAATACAATTTTCTCTCCTGTTGGCTAGGAACAAGAAATAATTTTGTCCCGGATACTCCAGGCAGACATTTTTTGGCCACGAGGGGAACCAACTGGAACAAAAATCTACTCTAGAGAAGTGCAAAAATGTAAAGAATGTGGGTTGACAACATTGAATATCCGTATTGTTCCGGATTCCAACCCCACCTCTGGACCTCCAAATATAGGAGAGAAAACCTCTCCTTTAAGCCTGTTTGCTAAAGTCAGCACTGTCCTAATGGATGCCAGCTGATAAAGAGCATCCACAGAGCACTGAAGTACAATTTCAAATCAGTTTTTTCTGTTTCTAGAGTCTTACTGTATTTTGTTTTTCTATTTTATTATGACCTCCGAGCAACACACAGCCCGAGGAATGATTAAATTGGTGATATGAAAACATTACTGTTTATTGGGCATCTACTATATCCCAAACACTTTCCCTATATTATTATAGTTACCTGCATAGCAACTTGAGCATGACAATGCTTGTCCTCACTGCACAGATGAGTAAACTGAAACTCAAGGAGATTCAGGAGTACAGACAATAGGGAATAGAGGTGAGGTTGGTCTGGGCTCTCTTCAGTATGCTTTATATTAGTGGAGAAAAGGAGGAGGAACTTAATACATTAGTTTAATGACCCTCCCCACCTTCAAAGGAAAGAAAGGAGTTGCGTGATCCTATACCTGAGGAGAGTTCTAGCTGCCTCACGTGTTCAAGGCACCAATCAAGAACAAAAAGTCTGGATTTGGGCTCACAGCCTCCAACGCTCTTACTCTCTGAAATTCTTTCAGCTCTATCTCCTCCTATATTTGTCTTTCTTGCTTGTATGTAGGCCTTACCAATCCAATAAAGAAAATGTTGACATTCATTCCCTTAGCAACCAGCATGGGAAGAGAGCGCCTTTTTCCCCAGACTCCACAAATGAGTCCCAGTGAATCACGCAAATTTGCCTTTCCTGTGCCTTTTACTTGCTCATATTTGCAAAGGAGAGGGGGTGTCAGGTAGAAAAATCATCAACCCATTGAAACAAGTGCTTAACATACTGAAAAGCAACATGTGTCTGCCTCAAGGTCTGAATTCTTCCTTTAATGTAGGAGAACGTTGAGACCCAGAGGCTGGGCTTGCCGGAAGGCACACAGGCAGTTCTCTCACTCCCATAATCCTTTGGGTTTATGGCTTTGCCTTCTTCCTAATAAGAAGACCCCAGTTAGATGGAGGTGGAGGTGTGCATGAGGGCGATAGGGAAATTATCGTGAATGAGTTCAATTTCCCTATTAAAGTACAAATAGACATGCATTTAGACATGATAAATGAAAAGTACACATACAGACAGTTTTAAAAAACTGAGCTAAGTATACATTTGCTGTAACTAATTGTCGCAATTTTAGGGTTTAAAACAACAGGAATAGACTTATGCAAATGGCGTGACAGTGTGAGGAGCTCCACAATCCTACTTGCCAGTGCAATTGGCCAAAAAAAAAAAAAAAAAAAAAAAAATTAATTATTTAAAGGAGTGACATTAGCAGACTAGGAAGGTCCCCAGCCTTTGTTCTCCAGTCACGGGAAGGGATTCCAGCGAAAGCTGTAGGAGTGTGCAGTGTTTTTCACACTCATCCTCCTCTTTCAACCTGGTGTAGCAGCACAACTGGGAGGAAACCTTACACGCCTGCTCCGCCCTTGGAAACACAGTGGGCCCTTCACCCAACACCGTGACTTGTCTTGGGGCCGATTGTGGGATTAGTTTCTGTATCATCTCACTCAGAAGTCTAACAGGAACAGCAGCACAGTTTAGAAGTGCAGAAAACAGAGGCCACTGAAGAGGTTTCATTAGAGCTTCAGATATTAGGCAGTTCCACAGGAAGACACAAAGGGGTATAAGAGATTGAGAAATCCTAAGACACAGGCAAGCTATATGGGGAATTTGAGATAGCCAAGCATAAACACAGCCTGTTGCTCAGTCACTCAGTCATGTCTGACTCTTTGAGACCCTATGGACTGCAGCGCGCCAGGCTTCCCTGTCGTTCACCATCTCCTGGAGCTTGCTCAAACTCATGTCCATTGAGTGATGCCATCCAACCATCTCGTCCTCTGTCGTCCTCCCCTTTGCCTCCTGCCTTCAATTTTTCCCAGCGTCAGAGTCTTTCCAAATGAGTCAGCTTTTTGCATCAGATGGCCAAAGTGCTGGAGCTTCAGCTTGGACTGGTTGTATCTCCTTGCAGTCCAAGGGACTCTCAAGAGTCTTCTCCAACACCACAGTTCAAAAGCATCAATTCTTCGGTGCTCAGCTTTTCTTATGGTCCAACTCTCACATCCATGCATAACTACTGGAAAAACGATAGCTTTGACTAAATGGACTTTTGTTGGCAAAGTAATGTCTCTGCATTTTAATATGCCATCTAGGTTGACCATAGCTTTTCTTCCAAGGAGCAAGTGTCTTTTAATTTTGTGGCTGCAGTCACCATCTGCAGTGATTTTGGAACCCAAGAAAATAAAGTCTGTCGCTATTTTCATTGTTTCCCCATCTATTTGCATGAAGTGATGGGACCAGAAGCCATGATTTTTGTCTTTTGAATGTTGAGTTTTAAACCAGCTTTTTCACTTTCCTCTTTCACCTTCATCAAGAGGCTCTCACAGCCTAGAGAAGATATATCCCCAGAAAAGACTTAAAAGGCCCCAGAATCTAGCCAGGATGATTGAAGAAGGCATTCCCCTGCACAAAGCCAGTCCATAAAGAGATGGTTGTCTTAGTTCATTCAGGCTACTGTACCAAAACAGCATATACTGAGAAGTTCATAAATAATAGAAATTTATTTCTCATAGCTCTGGAGGCTGGAAATCCAAGATCATCGCACCAGCATGGTCAGGTGAGGGCTGTCTTCTAGATCAAAAAACTCTCATTGTATCCTCACATAGCAGAAGCAGCTAGGGAGCTCTGTGTGGCCTGTTTTATAAGGCCTTACTACCATTTATCATGATTCCACTCTCCTGAAGGCTCCTCCTACTAATTCTATGACATTCAGGGCATAGGATTTCAAATATGAATTTGGGAAGACGGAAAAATGATGTGTTCAAATGTCCAAATTTCAACCAAAGACCAGAAAGCATATTAGGAAAACATGACCTAATCAAATGAAAAAAATGAAAGCTCCAGAAACTGACTCTAAAGAAAGACACAATCTAAAGATTGTGTCTCAACTCACACATAAAATTATTTTCTAATTTTCCTTGTTATGGCTTCTTAGATATATCCATCATTTAAAAGCATACATTTAATTATCAAATATATGGAATTTTTTTAAGTATCTTTGATATTAATTTCTCATTTAAATGCTTTCTTCCTTGCAATCACTCTCTGTGTTTTTTCAGTCTTCTAACTTTATTGAGGCTTTTAATGGCTAAGTCAAATCTCTCTCGGTAAATGTCACATTGCCCTTGAAAATATGTGGGTTATTTTCAAGTATCTTTTGATGTTGATATCTAACATAATTCCACAGTGATAAGAGTACAGACCCTTTATGACTTCAATACCTTTGGACCATGAAATTTTTGCACCTTGTTTTACATCCCTGGGTATGTTCCAGTGTCTTCTAGTTTTTAGTCTATGGGAACTTGAGTAGAATTTGTATCCTACTGTTTTGTGAAAATTACATAAATCTTAATTATGTTAATTGGTTTATAGTGCTCTTCAGGTCTACTATATCCTTCTACCTTTCTGTATATTCATTCTATTAATTTTGAGAGTTTGATATTGAAACTCCAACTAAAAATCTTAATTTATCTACTTAAAAATAACTGTATTATATAAAAATAATTATAATATATTACTATTGTAATAACTGAACTATATGTAACCTTGTCCTGTATTTTCCAAGTCTCCTGTAAATGTGTTATCATACTTTCATAATTTAAAAAAGAAGAAAAAAAATCAGCTGAGATGTGAAGAAGTACGGAGCTGAGCCCAGACGAAATTATCAACCCACAGAATCACAAATTAAATAAACGGTTATTGTTTTAAACCACAGCAGTTTTGGTGTGGTTTGTTACCCAGCAGTAACTAAACAATACAATGCCTTCCCTACGAAAATTTTAAAAAATTTAATTTTAAATAAAACTTAAGAAATAGCTGAGAAAGGAAATCACATAGATAAATGGCTAATTCATGAGGATGACATGGAGGTCCTGAGAGTCTTGTGGAATTTTCCAGGCCTGTGGTCTATTCAAAGAGGTTTTAATATATCAGGGTCCTCAACAGGAGAACAAGTAGAGGCAGTAATGGGATTTACCGATGGTGCCATGAAAGGTACTAAAGGCCACGTAGGACCAGCCACACCTCAACAGACCCCAAGTGAAAAGTGCTCAAGGAGCAGATCATACCACCTCTGAAACAGCCTCAGACCCCAAGACAGTGCTCAGACCCAAGCCCCACCATTCCATCCAGAAAGACACTTCAGCTTCCTCTGCACCCAGGACCATCTGCAGTAGGAAAGAAGAAGGGAAGCACTGGAAACTTGAGCTTTTTTTCCTAAAAAAGACTGAGTTAACCTAAGAGAGAATGATGGCAGCATATCAGTGCTTACTCTACCCCATAAATGCAACCATATTTTTATTTTAGTTTTACAGATCAGGAGTGTTCAATGATTGTCCTAGGGTCACACAGCCAGATCTGGGTAAAGCCACGATCTAAATCCAGAAAGTACAGCTAAAGAGGCTATCAGAACATGGAAAAGCCTGGGATTAGTTAGCAAACTTAAATTTTCCTTCCTAATAACTGGCATGATGGAGGAGGGGGTGGTTCTTGAGAAAGTTTAGATCAGTTACAGAAAATTAAGATGCCACAAACACAAATTTTTGCACCATCTGAGTGTGTTACATTTGGACCCCAGAAAATGGAGCTTTAGAGTGTTGCCCACAATTATAGAATTAGGAAGTGAGTCTGTGCCCACCCTCCAATGCCAAAAGGAGGTCACTAGGGGTCTTGATTTATAATCAGTCCTTCTTAAGCAAATGTTACTTCCTCCATTTCCTACATATCATGAATATGTTGCCCTTTATATTATGCTAGGCCCTCATGCATATATGTCATATCATTCCTGCACTTAGGAAGGGATTGATCCTGTCCCCATTTTACAGAGGAGGCAACAAAGCCTTGAAGATGACAAGTGTCTTTGTCTTATTTTGTTTTTTGTTTTTTTTGACAAGTGACTTGGAAAGGTCACACAACCAGGAACAGGCAGACCCAATTCTCAATTTTTATTTTAGACTTTTTATTTTATATTGGGGTAGAGTCAATTAACAGTGTTGTGGTAGTTTCAGTTGAACAGAGAAAGGACTCAGCCACACATATACATGTATCCATTCTCCCCCAAACTACCCTCCCATCCAGACTGCTACATGACATTGAACAGAATTCCCTGTACTGTATAGTAAGACCTTGCTGGTTATCAGTTTTAAATATAGCGGTGTGTATATGTCCATTCCAAACTCCCTAACTATCCCTTCTCCCCAGCTGCCATAAGTTTCTTTTCTAAATCTGTCTCTCTGTTTTGCAAGTTCATCTGTGTCATTTCTTTCAAGATTCCACATATAAGGCATGTCATACGATATTTCTTCTTCTCTAGAGGCAGACTCAATTCTTGATCCAAAGTCAGACTGACTTGAGGCCATATCATGACAGCCGTATTCATCTCCCTCCCAAAATGGCAAGGACAGGGTCTGGGAAAGGTCATTAAGGTTTCGACAGAGTGAATACAGGAACTACTGCTCAGATGTGAAAGCCGGAAACTCCTCCATTCCCCTTCTTCCTCTTGCACCAGCAACTTTGTTTTGCTGTAGCGAAAATACTTCCCCAAGTAGTCCTGGCTATGAGAAACAGAAAAGGCCTTGTATATGGACCCCACTTCAGACTCCAACACCCATCAGAGAGTAGAATGGTGGCCAGTCTAGGGGACCACAGGAGGTGCCCTGTGCCCCATCTGATGCCCACCCTGACCTGCCTGGCTCACTCACCTCCCTGCTCCTGGCTGCTGGCACTGCTCCTTGTCCTCTCTGGTGAGTAGGATCTGAGACAGAAGAGGATGCACCCCTGGCTGACCCCAGAGACAGGTGCCAGGAGGGGCCTGACCCCTTCCAGATGGAGTGGGAGGGAGAAGCTGAGAATATCTCTGATCCCCGCAGGACTCAGACCAAGTGTCTGGAGAAGCAGAACTTGTAGGGCAGCACAGGGAAGCCAAGCTCCCAGGCTCTGGGCTCACAACGCTATGTTCTGGCTCAGACACTTGTATGCCCATCTACAAAGAACTGCTCTTTGGGACCTTTCTCTAGGGGTGCTGTGAGTTATTAAACATTAATATAAAAATAGTGAAGCTCAGCCCAGGACCGGCTACATAATTTGCCCAGCCCCGTGCAAATGAAATGGCAGATCCTTTGTTCCAAAGATATTAAGAATTTTAAAACAGCAATAGTAGAGCATTAAGGCAAGCATGAGGCCCTTCTAAGCTTTGGGCCCTGTGCAACTAGACAAATCAAACATCTGTAAGTCAGTGGAGCTCTGAAAATGAGACTAATCCTAGGGCCCATCTCATGACTTTGTGTGAGATAATACCTATAAATACCTGGCACAATGTAAAGATTTAATAACTATTGGCTACTACTATCATACCCATATCTCCTCTAAGTCAGGATCAGGTTGATTTAGCTCCTGAGTTTGGGGACTTCCAGGTACCACGCAGACTCGGAGCCCAGAACCCTTTGATCAACCAGACAAGATGCGTGGCTTTCAGTGGGCTCGTTCTGTCCCCTGCCCATCTGGGTCTCTGCCCCAGGCCCTACTGAGATCTAGATTCTGTTCATTACACCTTGGGTCCCCCAGAATGGTCAGCCCCAAGAGAGGTTTCCTTGAGTAAAGTGTGAGTCATAATTCTTAGTGACTCATTTTCATAAATACTTCGAGTGTCCTTTTGGTATTAGGCACTAGGTTAGGAAATCATATATCTAAGCTAACCAGAGTAAAATATATTCAAAATATTTGTGGAAAATAGTGATTTCTAGCAGACTTCCAAAAGAGAACCCCTTGACAGGGATCATGAAAACCAGAGCGTGCAGATAGAAAATGCATGGGATGGAATCCCGGAGCTGTCGGGAAGGGACTAGCCCAGCTCTACAGACAAGGCAGAGACAAAGCACCCCGGACATTTCCCAAAGTCTGTGTGATAACACAGAAGGAGAATCAAGAAAAGGGGAGTGAGAAGGGGTGAGAGGCACAGGGCCTTATTCCAGGCTCCAGTTTCCTCTCTGCTGTTTCACTTTCCCAGACTTGCCCCAGCTGGGATAAGAACCATGAGACTTTCTGAGTCCTCACCTTCTCCACTGCCTCTATCCGTTAGTTCTCCCCTTCTCATAACACACAGAAGCTTCATCTTCATAGAATTTTAATAGCTTTATTGAGGTACAACTGACATAAAGCAAACTGTATGTGTTTAAGGTGTGCAATTTGACACATTTTGTGGGCATTGGACATGTTTCATACTTGTGAACTTATCACCAAGATAATCAAAATGAAGAATTGAACCTAACACACATAAAAGTTTCCCTGCATCCTTTCCATTCCTCCCCCTCCCCAGGCAACTGCTTATCTGTCTCCCATCTCTGCCTCCCGTCACTACAGTTTAGTTTGCACTTTCTAGAAATTTATACAAAAAATATGCAGTACATACCCTTGTTTGCCTGGCTTCTTTTATTCATTGCGATTATTTGAGAGTCATTCATGTTGTTGCACATATGAATAGTCATTTCTTTTCTATCTACTGTATGGATAAACCATAGTGTGTTTCTCCACTCACTTATTGACAGACATTTGGGTTGTTCACAGTTTGGTGTGGACATATGCTTTCATTTCTCTCGGGAAAATACTAAGAATAAAATGACTGGATCATATGGCAAGTGATTGTTTAACTTTTAAAGACACAGCCTTAAAGTTTTCCAAAGCGATTTACCATTTTATATTTTCTCATCAATATAGGAGAATGACATTTCCCCCACATCCTTGCCAATATTTGGCATGGTCAGCCTCTTCAATTTTAGTCATTCTAAAAAGTAAGATCTCATTGTGGTTATAATTTGCATTTCCCTAATGTATAATGATGTTAAACATCTTTCTTGTGCATCTCTTTTGATGAAGGTCTGTCCAACTCCCATTTTTAAACTGTATTTCTCATGACTGAGTTTATATATCCTGGCTACAACCTTTTATCACATGTGTGCTTTGCAAAGATTTGCTCCTACTCTGTGCCTTGTCTTTTCTTCTTTCACAAGTGTCTTTGAACTCCTTTTAAGAGTTCTTAGTTTTTATGAACTCCAGTTTATCAATTTGTTCTTTTATCGATCATGATTTTGGTACTGTATCTAAATATATGATAAGATTGATGCTTTTGAACTGTGGTGTTGGAGAAGACTCTTGAGAATCCCTGGGACTGCAAGGAGATCCAACCAGTCCATCCTAAAAGAGATCAGTTCTGGGTGTTCACTGGAAGGACTGATGTTGAAGCTGAAACTCCAATACTTTGGCCACCTGATGCAAAGAGCTGACTCATGTGAAAAGACCCTGATGCTGGGAAAGATTGAGGGTAGGAGGAGAAGGGGACGACAGAGGATGAAATGGTTGGCTGGCATCACCGACTCAATGGACATGAGTTTGGGTAAACTCCGGGAGATGGTGATGGACAGGGAGGCCTGGTGTGCTGCAGTCCATGGGGTCGCAAAGAGTCAGACCCGACTGAGCGACTGAACTGAACTGAACTAAATATGATAGAACTCACTAGTGAAGCTATCTGGGCTAGGAGTTTTCTTTGTGGGAAGGTTTTTAATACAAATGAAATGTTTTAAATAGAATAGGACTGTCAAGGTTATCTCTTCTTGAGGTAGCTTTCATAGTTTGTATTTTCAAAAAATGTGTTTGTGTTGTCAAATATACATAGCCATGAAAATTGTTCATAATAATGCCTTATTATCCTTTTGTTGTTCAATTACTGTTGTGTCCAACTCTTTGCGATCCCACGGACTGCAGCACACCAGGCTTCCCTGTCCTTCACTATTTCCTGGACTTTGCTCAAACTCGTATCCATTGAGTTGGTGACGCCATTCAACCTCTGTCGTCCCTTTTCCTCCTGCCTTCAATCTTTCCCAGCTTAGGGTCTTTTCCAGTGAGTCGGCTCTTCACATCAGGTGGCCAAAGTATTGGAACTTTAGCTTCAGCATCAGTCCTTCCAATGAATACTCAGAGTTAATTTCCTTTAGGATTGACTGGTTTGATCTTTTAATATGTGATTATCCTTTTAGTCTCTGTAAAATCTGTACTGCTGTCACTTCTCGCATTCCTAATTTCTGTTTGTGGCTCTCTCTCTTTCTCTCATCCTCCTTCTTTCCCTTTTCTGTAGGACTAGAGATGTGTCAATTTTAATGCTCTTTGAGAAGATTTTAGTCTCATTGATTTTCTCTATTGATTTTGGTTTTCTGCTCTATTGATTTTCACTCATAAATTTGTGGTTTCCTTTCTTTTATTTTGTTTTGATTTAATGTGCTCCTTTTTTCTACTTTTTTCAGTGGAACTAAGGTCCTTCATCTAAATCGTTTCTTCTTTCCTAAATAAGCATTTAATGCTATAAATATCTACCAGCTTATGCAGCATGTTACAAATTTTAATGTTGTGTTTTCATTTAGATCAAGATACTTTCTAATTTCCCTTTTATTTTGTCTTTGACTCATGTGTTATTTAGTTTTCAAACATCTGTAGTTTTCCAGGCATCTGTCTGTTATTGATGCTACTAATTCAAATCCATTGTGGTCAAAGTTTATACTTTTAATGACTTGAATTTTTTTAAGTTTATTGAGACTTTTTTTATGACTCACAGCATGCTCCATCTTTTTAAATATTCCTTGTGCATTTGAAAATAACTATATATCTTTCTATTGGGGAATACAATTTTCTGTAAGTATCAGACTAAGTTGATAGTGGTTTTTTAAAATATGTATTTATTTGGCTGTGCTGGGTCTTAGTTGCTGTACCTGGGATCTGCGTGTGTCATGCAGCATCTTTTCTTCCTGTGCATGGGCTCTCTACCTGCGGCCCACGGGCTGTCTAGTTGTGGCGCCCAGGCTCTGGAGTCTGCGGGCTCAGTAGTTGCAGTGTGAGGGCTTGGTTGCTCCACGGCATGTGGGATCTCAGTTCCCCTATCAGGGATCTAACCTGCATCTCCTACCTTGCAAGGTGGATTCTTAACCACTGGACTACCAGGGAAGTCCTTAATAGTGTTTAAATCTTCTGTATTCTTTCTGATTTTCAGCCTGTTTGTTCTATAGTTACATTGTTCTAAGTATATCTGCCTGATATAGTTCTATCTATATCAACTATTGAAATAAGGATACTGACATCTCAGATGGCAACTGTGGGTTTGTCTGTTTCTCTCTGCAGTTCTCTTGGGTTTTCTTCATATACTTTGAAATTCTGTTATTAGGTGCATGAATGTTCAGGAGTTTTATGTCTTCTTGATTATTTTACCCCTTTATCACTGTCAAATAGTTTTCCTTATTCCTGAAGGTATTCTTTGCTCCAAAATCTACTTTATTGGATATTAATATAGCCAGTCCAACTTTCTTTTGATTAGTGTTAGTATCATATATCTTTTTCCATTGTTCTCCTTTTAACATTCTTGCTCCTTTACATTTAAAATGGATTTATTGTAGGCAATATGCAGTTGGATCTTAAATTTTTTGTCCAATGTGACAGTTTCTAACTTTTTCTGGGAATATTTAGACCATTTACCTTTAAAATATTTTTTATATGATTGGGTTTAAATCTATTAACTTCTCTTCTGTGCTATTTGTTCTTTGTTCCCTTTTGCTTCTTTTTCTGTCTTCATTTGGTAATATAATACTTTTATAATGCTATTTTCTCTCTTTTATTGGCTTATTAGCTATGATTTTATTTTGTAAGTTGGTGATTGCTTTAGGGTTTACCATATATTAATACCTCTATATCAACATCTACCTTAAGTGATATCATACCATTTCACATATAGTGTAAGAAACTTATGATGGTATACTAACATTCTCCCCACCCCAATCATTATTCTATTGTTATCTTAACTTTACTTATACATGAGTTATAAGCCTCACTCTAGAATGTTATTATATTTTCTTATTTGGGGACCTTGTTTTTCAGTTGCTTCGTGGGAGAGAGCACTTCTCTCTAGGCAGAGTACTCTCTTCTGTGTAGGCTACCCATTATCCTGTTGATCAGGAGTTTTTCCAGTTTTATAGACGGGAACAGGCATTATTCTCAGTGCTCTGCTGAGTGATGGGCACAATTTAGTGCATATGTGTGAGGAAACTAGCTGAGGGCAGGGAAATGAGCACCAGCAAGAATTAGGGAGGACAAGGTCTCACCACTCATATAGTGGTGTTTGGGGTGAGTATTGCTGAACTTCCTGGAACTAAGGACGCCAAGGACAAACAGAATCCCTGGGACTGAACATGGGGTGTCCCTTGGTCACAACTGTGAGGCAGTTCTTAGTGGTTAATGGCACATACCTCGCTGACGATGGGAGGGAAATGAATTTTGAATTTTACAACCCTTCTCCAGATCCTCTTAGAAGGGAATGTTTGCTCCACCTTTCTACTCCCCTTCTTCATTGAAAACTAAGAAACACCATGATACAAACCTAAGACCTGGAATGAGACTGAGTTATTCCCAAGGCCTGATGGAAGCACAGATGAAGGGAAACTCAGAGCACAAAGCTGATGACCCCATGGTGAGCTTATTACTTACAAGTTCTCCATTTTATAGCCCTGCCCTCTCTCTCTCCAGCCAGCTGCCTCATCTCCTCTTTCACTTCCCTCTCCAACAACACCCCTCGAGGGTTCTAAGCAATAGTTCTTCAGCAGTTAATGGCTGGTTTATGTTAAGTTTGCCTCTTAGGACTCCAAGTTCCTCTAGCCCTGCACAAGGCCTTTCTTCCTCTGTTGCAGGACTTTCTGAGCAGAGGAAGGGGAGTGAGTGGCAAGTGCTGCAGCCCGAGGGCCCCATGCTGGTGGCAGAAGGGGAAACACTCCTGCTGAGATGTACAGTAGTCGGCTCCTGCACTGATGACATGATAAAGTGGGTCAAGGTGAGCAACCAGAACCAGCAGGAAATTTACAACTTCAAGCATGGCTTCTTTCCCGGGGTGATGCCTATGATCCAGAAGATGCTGGAGCCGCTTAATTGCGACTATTCCATCTATATCCACAATGTCACCAGGAAACATGTTGGAACCTACCACTGTGTGAGATCTGATGGCTCAAGTGAGTACTCAGGCAAGACGCTGGATGAAGGCACCTCCGTGCTTGTGAAGGGTGAGTATCAGGCCCTGCAGATCACAAGCTTCTGCTCTGATCTATCTCCCTTTACCCGCATCATTCACCTTTACCCACAGTTTTGCAAGCTGTGACTGCAAAACCTCAGTGACATACAACAATTCATACGTCTCACTCACACATTTACAGGCAGCTGGGCTGCTTGTCTCATTCCAGGGCCCAGACTGGCCAGAGTACATATTTCTCATGGAGACAGCAGAAGCATAAGAGGGAAAGTCCCAACACCTTAAGCACATTTCAAGCTTCTACTTGTATGTCTGCTGTTAATGAAAAACAGCCCATTGGCTAAAGGAAGTCACATGGCTAAGGTCAAAGATAAGAGGCAAGGAAGTATACCCAACCACCGTGAGGCCACAGTAAGAGTTTGGATATGGTACACTATCAGAGGAGAGTCAAGAACTGGGGCTGATCATTTAATCCCCAAGTAGCCAGTCATGTCATCTCTAAGTCCACCAGTGGTGACCTGGGCCTGTCATTCAATAGGAATGTGTTCTTACCTTAGTCATTTCAGGTCTACATCCTTCAAGTGCCTAATTTGTGAAATAGGCAACATAATTCCTATTTCAAGGGATATTCAAGTGATGAAATAGAAGAATTGATGTTTGTGAAACCCCTGTAAAATGTTGACTTGGAGGGTATCTGTGTCTGTGTGTGTCAGGTAGGGGATGAAGGTGGAGGGTTCATTTTATCTTAATGCAAACATTTCAGAAAACCTTCTCTGACCTCTTCCAAGCTTCTTTTGGTCCTGCAGTCCTCTGGGTTTCCAACATCAGAAGAATTTTCTGAGCCACCTCCACCACCAGACTGAGAACTCTAGGGCACAGCATTTATGTTTTGCTGAGCTTTCTTTTCCCCACTCCTAGCATCAGCACACAGTAGGTACTGAGAACTTCTTTACTGAGTGAATCAGCTATTGAACAATGAGGGAATGTGGGAGGGAGTAGCTGAGTGAAAAAATCAGGGGAAGGAAAGGGAGGAAATGAGTGGACTGTGGAGGGAGAGAGGGAACAATAAAGTCCTCTCTTTGGCTTTAGGACCTGGGAACACAGGGCCAGACCTCTGGATCATCCAACCCCAGGAATTGGTGTTGGCAACCACTGGAGACACCGTCTTTCTGAATTGCACAGTGCTTGGAGTTGGTCCCCCAGGACCCATCAGGTGGTTTCGGGGGACTGGTCTGAGCCGGGAGGCCATCTACAACTTTAGAGGCATCTCCTACTCCAATGTGACTGCAGTCCAGGCCTCCAAGAATGATTTCAGCATTCTTCTGCATGGCATCTCCACTGAGCATACAGGAACTTACTATTGTGTAAAGTTTCAGAGTAAACTCAACAGGCAGTATCTATCCGGACAGGGCACCAGGTTGAGAGTCAAAGGTGAGACAGGTAGTCTAGGAGGTGTTGGGGGACAGAAGGAGGTGGACCACCAGGAAATTTTTACCGTGTCACAAACAAGCTAGCTCTTCTTAGCCTCAAAGTCATTTATATAGGCTATTCCCTCTGCCTGGAATGCTTTCTCCTTTTCTATGGAGAATTTCTACTCATCCTTCAAGGTCCAGCATAAATAGTCCCTCCTCTGTGAAGTCATCTCCTTCTCCCAGGCAGAGTTGATTTCTCCCCATTCTGGGCTCCACAGAGCTTTGTATAGACTCTTAGTGATTCAACAAACATGCATGCATGCCTTTGACAGCCACACACTGGGTGCTGCAGATATAGAAATGGAGCAGGCATTGTCCCTATTCCAGAGATGCTCAACCAGGTCTGACTAGTCCTTCATAGTTACTGGGCTTGACTTCTAGTCCCTATCCCAGGCAGAAACTCACAGGCTCATCTCCCCAGCTACTAACACAGGGGCTCAGGAAGTGGAGGGATAGAAAGAAAGGAGAGTGTGAGACCACTTCTCTTCCTTGCAGCAAATCACACTTCTCTCAAAGAGTCAGAATTCACCAAGGAACGTACAGCCACGGTATTTCCATCAGGTAAGTATACCTACCTTCAGTGGCATTAACCAGTCCCCTCACAGGTAAGTGGGGCCAGAGAGGGCTTGGCCATGGGAGATGAGCAGCCCCAGACTTCTAGGGCCCTCCTGCCACAAAGATGGTTCCCATGACTCCATCTCAACTGCACAAGCAGAACCCAGAGAACCAGAGTAAAGTTCAATCAAAGGAAGTACTTTCCAAAAGTCAGTGTGAACTGCTCAGTGGGCAGTCTTGCTGCAAGGTCTTGAGCTCCCCCTGATTCAGAGCAAGGACACACAGTGGGGCTGTGCATAACAGAGGTGGAGAGCATGGCTTTGTAGCCAGGCTCCCTGGATTGAGCCCCTTTCTAGCTCTTTGAGTCTCTGGTGAGCCTACCTCACGGGACTATATACAGATCCAATGGGGCAAGTGCCCAGAACTATGCCTGTCACATCGCCTCAAGGGCACTTGATAATTGGGGGATAAACTTGGAATAGAGGTGACCAGGCTAGCTTCCCAGATGCTTGGCCCTGTTCCTGCTATCCTTGGGAGCCAGACCACTTGGTCCCATCACTACTTTGACACACGTGGCCCTGAGCAAATCACTCCCCCACTCTGGGTCTGTTTCCTCATCTATATAAATTGGATTGTTATCCTTCTTTGCAAGATTAGTTTGAGGATTGTATAAAGCATTTAGGAAGTGCTTAGCTCTGGCCCTGGGACAGAGGAGTTGAGCAGCAAATAATGAAAGACATTTTCTATTGTTATCAGAGGTCAGGGATGCTGTCAAGATGATTAAGGGTACAAGTGGGATATTGGGCAAAGGCTCTTTGAGCCTGAAACAGGAGGAAGGGAGGTCTTTGATCTCTTCAGCTGTAGAAGGGATATGGCCCCACAGGCTATACAGAAGCTAGGCTCAGCTTCACCATAGGGGCACTGAGTTGTGGGCTGCTGGGGACTCACCCGAGGCCCTTCTTGAGCTATCCTCTGTGTCCCTCAGGATTCCTATCTGTCCTCACACTTGCGGTCCTGGGACTGAAAACAGCGACCTTGGCTGCACTCTTGCTGGCCCTGGTTATCTGCTGGAGAAGCTCTTGACAAGAAGACATCAGAACTCCAGGCCCAGAAGAGGTGTGCTCGTCTTAGCATGGGTCATGGATGACTGGTCCGCCCTAGAGTGGGTCCTCTAAGAGAGGGCCCAGGAATCCCTGATCATTCCTCTGCCTCCCAGCTGCCTTCAAGCCTCACGATGAACTCCAGGATCCTGGTTCCTGGTCACCTGGTGGAATTCTCTCTTTGGCACTGGGCTCCCCTCCGTTTGCCTTCATCTCACTGTATTTCACTGTTTGCTGAGCCCAGGGTTGACAAGGAGCGAGCTAAGAGGCTGGAAGAAGATGAGAGGAGCCGTAGGAACTGTAGACATGTTTATTCTCTCCTCTTGCGGCTGACCTAGCAGACAAAGCCCTAACGCAGCCTCACTGCCATAATGTTAGCAGCTGTAACATAGCCCCAAGGGCTTTCTCAGGTAGACTGTATATATGCTTAGAGAGCGAATGTAGCCCGTGGCCAAGAGAGTACCTCCTGACATGCATGCTCAGTGCTATGAGTGACCTCAGCTGTTAGGTAATTATTATTTACAAAACTTGGGGCAAGAGTGAGAGGATGTGGGGTGAGGGAAACTGATCCCTCCATCTTCACCAATGTGCTCTTTCCCTACAGCCTTCCTTTCTCTTCTCAGCCTGTTCAAACCCTCCTTGTCTTTTAAGGTCTTGCCCAGGTCTCTCCTCGCGGCCTCTGCTCCTGTTGCAGCCCCTTCTGGAGGGCCCACCCCCTTGCTCCCCACCCCATATTTTCTCTTCCTTCAAGATCCAACTTGAGAGTCCTTCCCAGAAGGTTTCCCCGAGTGACTCTGAGCTGGCCCAGCCAGACCCCCTGTGCCCCTCCATCTATATCCTTTCTTCCTCCTTTTCTGCCTACTTTCCTTCTTCACCCTGGCTGGCTTAGGTGGCTATAATAGTTAGAATTCAGGCTTGGCAACTTTGACAAAACCCTTATATCAGAAAAAAGTAGCTCAAATCAGAAGAAAGTAGCTCAAATCAGACGAAAGTTGGCTCCTCTACTAATATTTGAGCAAAAACAGGCCAGGCAATTTGGGGACTCCCTGAGGCCCAGGATTCCTTGATCTTGTTGATACCAGGTCCATATCTCAAGCAGAAAGACCAGGGAAGAGGAGAATGACACTTCCCTTCAAGGTCACAGCTAGGAATTTGCCCATATCACCTCTGACTGGTTGGAATGTGGTCACTTGGTCACACCTAGCTGCAAGGAAGGCTGGAAATGCAGTCTTTATTCTAGCAAGAGTGCACCTAGCTAAAATCTGTTACTAGAGAGCCAGAGAGTAAAGCTCAGTAGATGACCAGCGATCTCTACCCCTGTGGTATAGAGAGAGCTTCTTACTTGCTGTGTGGCACACCTGAGTTCCATTCCCAGGTGAAATGCACCCCTTTGTACCTTTGCCTCCACTAGGGCAGCATAGTGGAGGGTAGTATTTCTAAAGAAAAGGACACTTCGCCGCCCAGGGGATATGTGGCGATGTCTAGAGACATTTTTGATTGTCATAACTTGGGGGAGACTGTTGCCCTCTAATGAGTATAGGTCAAGGATGCTGCTTTTAGCACAGGGCAGACCCCACAGCCAAGACTTATCTGGCCCAAAGTATCAGTAGAAGTTGAGAAGCCCTGATGTAGTGGAAAGCATGCATTCTCTGGAGTCAGACATGCCCGATTTCTAACCCTGAAGCCCCCACTCCCTCCTTGTGCACCATTGGTAACTAATCAGTCATTGCCACTCTTGGAACATGGAGGAAAATAACGCGGACTTCTGCATTGTATAAGAAACAATTCAACTCAGGGCTTACTATGAGCTGTGTGTTCTGTATACACTCAGTACATGTGAACTCCGTTTTCTCTTTCAACACAAACATTTATTGGCACCTACGGGCTTCCCTGGTGGCTCAGAGGGTAAAGCGTCTGCCTACAATGTGGGAGACCTGGGTTCGATCCCTGGGTCGGGAAGATCCCCTGGAGAAGGAAATGGCAACCCACTCCAGTATTCTTGCCTGGAAAATCCCATGGACAGAGAAGCCTGGTAGGCTACAGTCCATGGGGTCGCAAAGAGTCAGACACAACTGAGCGACTTCACTTTCATTATATCAGGAAATGGATTAGTCTGCGTGTTTTTCATTATAACAAACAGAAAAGTGGGTGGAGCAACACTAAGCCAACACTAATTTAGCCTGAGTGTTTTGCGCCAGTTTCAGCATACCGATAACCAGCGCTATAGCTGGATCAGCTCTTGTAGTTCTTATTATGAGTGCAAGATGCCCTTCAGCAATACCCACCAGGGAACTTTGAAGAACTAGAGGTTTATTACTTTCCAAGACTTGGAAGTTACACAGAATTCCTAGGGCCACACTGTGAGGTCACAGGGAAAAACAGCGAGGGAATACCTGGAGTTCTGTTTTATTGGGGTTGATGATTTTGTGGGCTCACTCTTTATTGGTAAATATAAAAATAAAGAGCAGGAATTTAAAGCTCAGGAAGAAGAAAAGAAATAGTAGCTCAAATGATCAGTTATTGAAATCAACCAAAATCTCTAAAACAGAGGAAACTCAGTGGGGGAAGATAGCCTGACTATTTAGCCCTGTGACTGGCAGTGTGTTCAGAAATAAGCACATTGAAGGGGATGCCTCTTTGAAATGGATGCCTCAGCAATCAAAACTTAAATCAGATAATAGCATTACAAAAAAAAAAAGAGGAAAAAGAAAAACTATCAAGGTTTACACTGCACTGAGAACTGAATAATTATTGAATTACTAGACATCAGAAGAAAGGGTAGATATAATAAATTAAATAATATCTTCCTACAAAAGATATCCAAGTCTGAATCCCTGGAACCTGTGAATGTTACCTTATGTGACAAAAAGGGCTTTGCAGATGTGATTGTGTGTATGTGTCCCATCTCTAAATGGAGCGGTTGTCCTGAATTATCCAAAGTGAAAGTGTTAGTCTCCCAGTTATGTCCTACTCTTTGCAACCCAGTGAACTGCAGCTAGTAGCCTGCCAGGCTCCTCTGTCCATGGAATTCTCCAGGCAAGATATACTGAAGTGGCTAGCCATTCCCTTCTCCAGGGGATCTTCCTGACCCAGGAATTGAACCCAGGTCTCCTGCATTGCAGGTAGCTTCTTTATCATCTGGGCCACAGGGAAGCCCTTTATTATCCAGGTGGGCCCTAAATGCAATCACAAGTGTCTTGATGAGGGAGAGACAGAGGGAGAATCCACACAGAACAGGAGGAGAAAGCAATGAGACCACAAAGGCAGAATGGAAGTGTAAAAAATGCTGGCAGCCACAAGCAGCTGGTAGACACAAGGAGCAGATTCTCCCCAGTGTCTCTGGAGGGAGCACAGCCCCCTGACACCTTGACTTCAGCCCAGTGATACTTCAGACTTCTGAGCTCCAGAAGTAGGAGAGAATAAATTTCTGTTGTTTTAATGCCATGAAATTTGTGGTAATGTGTTAAAGCAGCCACAGGAAGCTATTAATAGGGTGGAATTGGGCCTCTGAAATAACTGGGTGGAGTTCCCTTCTCTGCCCCTGAAAATCTCTTCACCTGTGCTGACTTAAAAAAAAAAAAGCACAATATGAGAGTCGTGAGTTAAGTTTTCTTTGGGGCAAAATGAGGGCTATCACCTGAGAGAGAGGATTTCAGATAGTTCTGAGAAACCACTCTAAAGAGGTAGGGGAAGGTCAGCATATATGTGATTTTGGTCAAGGGGGAGTAATGCAATCAAGCACATGTTTTTGGCAGAAGGTTTCTGTTAGTCTCCCGAAGGTTACTGCTAGTCACAAGAAGCAGACTGTGCTCACCATGAGGATTTTAGAGTTTTTCTAGACATGAGGAGACTTGAGAACTGGCCTCACAAAATCAGCTCCCGAAAATAATGTCTGAAAACCTGTTCTGCCAGTTTTTCCCGGAGCACAGAGCGCCTCATTTCTGCTCTCCACTCTGAACAGCTCCTCTCAGTAGGGGTTGAAAATCAGCAGCCGCAGCAGCGCATGACTTAATCCTTGTAGAGACAGAGGGCAAGTGCCAATGGCAAGGGCCAATTTGTAGTTGACACCAGACAGGGTCCTGTGTGGTCTGGTCCCTGAAAGCACCGCCCCCACCCCGTCTTATCCCCCACTTCCAACACCCTTTAAATTGACTCCCTGTCACCCATCTGGGCCTTGGCTACACACGTTCCCTAATTCAGACAAGTCCGCTTAGTTGTTTCTTCAAGAGGCCTCTGTAGATCAGCTCATCCACGACACATTGTCTTCTTCTCATTTCCCATTTGCAGCGTAAGTTTCCTTCACAACACTTACTGCTACATATAAACGTGAGTGTGTGTGTGTATTTATTTCCTTGATGATTATTAGTTGTTCACTAGTGAATTTGAGTGGGCTTCCCAAGTGGCTCAGTAATGAAGACTCCGCCTGCCAATGCAGGAGACATAAGAGACGCAGTTTCGATCCCAGGGTGAGGAAGATCTCCTGGAGGAGGGCATGACAACCCACTCCAGTATTCTTGCCTAGAAAATCTCATGAACAGAAGAGCCTGGCAAGGCTACAGTCCATGGGGTCACAAAGAGTTGGACATGACTGAGCCACTGAGCACTCATACAGTGTATTTGAGTTCACCAAGGTCGGGAACCTAACTTTTCACTATTGTAGCCTCTTTTATTCATTCATAAAAAGTAGTTGAAGGCTGATAATGTGCCAGGCAGGTGGTCGAAGGCAGAATCAGAGTGGGACTGGGATGAAGTCAGGATGGGAACCAAAGTGGAGATGAAACTGGAGGGGGCGCTGGGGGTGAAACTTGAGGAGGAAGTGGGCTTTGGCGGTAGGGGTACATGTAGTACTGGGAGTGGGGGTAGGGGAGAAAAGGGTGGGGCTGGGTGGGTCAGGAGCTGGTGGTGGTGGACCTTCAAGGTAGGGATGAGTCTGGAGGTGGTAGTCATGGTGGGACTTGGGGATGGGGGCAGGGCAGGGGAAGGAGGGTGGGGGAAGGGGCTGGAAGTTGGAAGGGGGCAAGGCCTTCAGCACCACCCCTACTAGGTTTTGTTAAGGATATTTAGATAAATGTTATAAAAATGTATCAATAGTTTCAACTTCGCACCCTAATGAGCCCTTCTAATCAAATTCTGATTCTAAACACCTTCAGTCAGTTGCTGGAACTGCCTCCAGAAACTAGCCATGAAGCACAGTCCTACTGGCCAAATAGATACACGATGGTACAGTGGTTAGAAGCACAGCATCTGAGATGCCTGGGTTCAAACTTACTTAGGAATCTGCATTCCTGGTCTTGAAGTCCTAAGACATAACTCTCAGCTCTTAGGGTGTGCTTTTTTTTTCAGTCAACAATACAGGCAAACAGCTAACTGTTTCATTTCGCCTTGTACTGTTCTTGTACCTGAGTATTGAAATACAGATCATTTTATTCCAATCACTATCTTTTTTCCCCCCTTCAATTAGGGCATGATGTTGGTTTTGTCAATGCATAAAAGTCAATTTTATTATCTCTCAATTTCATTTAAGGCATAAAGGGGTGATACAAAATGTTTGTTATGAAAGTGAATCTGAGAAGGCTGTGAACACTTGCTGGCCCACTTTTCCACCACCCACATTGTTTGAATGTAGGCCCTGAGGCCCAGAGAGGGCAAGAGATCTGCTCTTATCACCCAGCTTGTTCAGAGCCCAGCCTGAGGCAGGAGACATATGAACTCCAGGATAGACATGTACAACTAGCCTCCTGTTTATATTTCTTGAGGCAAGAAATAGATGGACTCCAGGTTAGACATTTATAACCAGCCTCCTGTTTATACTTCCATATAGAAATAAACAACAGGAACAGGGTAAAGAGCTATACTTTGGTCTCTGGTGGACACTTAAAATGACAGTAATGGGAGGGGCAGAAATGAGCTGAGTCTTACCCAGATAAAGGATAAACAGAGCACATACTTCTCATTCTTGAGATCAAGGATGCCTCCCCCACTACAAGAAAGACTTCCTAGGGGTCCAAAAGGGAGAGGGCCCCACCCCAGAATAGCTGGTGTCAACTTTCCCATAGGCCTCTGTGCTGGAATCCGTCTTGACAAAAAGATGTGCATACATGTGAGAGAGGGACCTAGGACAGATCAGGTGTCGAAAAAGGAGGGTGGTAACTGGCCAGGTAAACAAAGACCGGAAGAACTGCCCTGTATAAACGATGCGACCACCTCTTTACTGCCCTCCTCCTCATCAGGCGGGAACCAGCTCCTTTTTCTCCAGGTGGGTATCTCTGCCTTGCTTCTGTCTCAAATAAACTGTAACAGGAGGGAAAGGGGCAGGGCACAACTTTTGAAAGAATGGCATAGCCCAAGGACACAACATAAAACCAATTAGAATCAAATGGGACCAAGATGGCAGACAAGACCAGACCTTGATCCTCAGTCAGCAAGTGCAATGACACACCCAGAAGTGCCAGGACAGCTCCAAGGCACTGTTAAAAGACGAAGGAGTGGGCGATGGCCCAAATGCTGGAAATCTCCACTCCTTCCCAAGTCCTCCCACTCATTAGCATAGGAAATCACCCAGACTATAAAAACTAACCACACCACATTTCATGGCCGCACTTGCCCTCTGTGATGGCCCACACTCTGTGCTTCTCTCTGAATCTGAATAAATCCACTTCTTACCTATCACTTGTCTTGCTCGGAATTCTTTCTGCGATGAGACACCAAAAACCTGAGCTTCGTTAGATCCTGAAACCAGGCACCGTGGGTTATAGCTGGGTTTGAGTCCCAGCCATGTGGGTTTGAGTCCCAAGCAGGGTTTTGGCTGGGTTCGAGGGCCAGCCACGTGGGTTCAAGTCCCAAGCAGCGTTGTGGCTGGTTCGAGTCCCAAGCAGGGTTTCAGCTGGGTTCAAGTCCCAGGCAGGGTTTTGGTTGAGTTTGAGTCCCAGGACATGTGTTCAAGCCCCAAGCTGAGGTAAACAGCTTCAAAACCATTTCTTTATGGGCTCTCCCACTGTGCCACATCTCCAGTAATAAACCTTGTACCTGCTTTGACAGTTTTTGCCTCCTTTAGAAATTCATTTTTCAAACAAGGCAAGAACCAGGGCAACTTTGCTTCCAGCCTCTAGCCCTTAGTGGTCTAGCTGCTAGGATTTCTGATTTTCATCCAGGCTACTCAGGTCCAATTCTTGGGCAGGGAACTAAGATCTCACTTTAAGCTACTGCTCACTGGTGTCTCTTCAAGACCAAGCCCACAACCATGATGAACAGTTGCTCTCCGGCCCCACACCTCCAGAATGTATGTTTGTGGGTCTCAAGGTTGCCACTTCTCCTAGCCACAAGGCATCTGTTTTATGGAAAATGAAAAGTTTTCTTTATTGAAATTAGGTTATATCCCACATTCTGCTCAACCCTCCTCGGGAGTCTGGTATGTGCCCTGCATCCTTGTGCTCAGATTTTCATCCCTGCATTTCTCACCTGGATATGCAGATGCTTGAGGGTTCATTTATTCACTCCTTCACTAGTTCAACAGAGTCAGTAAGCAGTTGTTTAATGCCAGTGACTGCAGGTCACAGGAGATAAAATGAGAGCTAACAATTACTGAGGACTCACTAAGCATCGGGCTTCCCTTGTGGCTCAACTGGTAAAGAATCCACCTGCAATGCAGGAGACCTGGGTTCAATCCCTGGGTTGGGAAGATCCCCTGGAGAAGGGAAAGGCTACCCACTCCATATTCTGGCCTGGAGAATTCCATGGACTGTATAATCCATGGGGTTGCAAAGAGTCACACATGACTGAGCAACTTTCACTTTCACTAAGCATCAAACATTGCTCTCAGCAGTTCACATTGAATCCTCATACCTCTCTGAGGTAGGAACCAGGAGGAGTTCAACTTTACACATCAGGAAACTGAAACTTAGATAATCTGCCCAAGATTACACAAGCAATAACAGCTGGGTTTCAACCCCACACATGTGTTCTAAAGCCATACTATGTTGGAAACAGTCACAGCCCCTGCTGTTCACAAAGGGGAAGACAGACACTTAACATGGCGCCAGAGGACATTCACTGGCAACTGTCTGATGGAGCCTAGCGTGAGGAGGGGCTACCTAAGCTGAAACTAGAAGGATGAACAAGAGCAGACCAGGGGATGGCTCCTGCGTGCTGAGTTGCTTCAGTCATGTCCGACTCTTTGCAACCGTATGGACTGTAGCCCGCCAGGCTCCTCTGTCCATAGGATTCTCCAGGCAAGAATACTGGAGTGGGTTGCCATTTCCTCCTCCAGGGGATCTTCCCAGGGATCGAACCTGTGTTTCTCATGTCTCCTGCATTGGCAGGTAGGTTCTTTACCACTAACGCCACCTGGGAAGCCCAGTGGATGGCTCAGTGGTAAAGAATCCGCCTGCCAATGCAGGAGACACAGGTTCAATCCCTGGTCCAGGAAGATCCCACATGATTTGGATCAACTAAGCCCCTGAACCACAACTACTGAGCCTGTGCTCCAGAGTCGGGGAACCGCAACTAATGAGCCCATGTGCCCCAAGAACTGAAGCCTGTGCACCCCAGAGCCTGTGCTCTGCAACAAAAGCCACCACAATGAGAAGCCAGTGCTCTGCAACCAGAGAGTAGCCCCTGCTCCCAAAACTAGAGAAAAGCCCACGCAGTGACGAAGACCCAGCACAGCCTAAATAAATAAGTAAAAGAGTGACCAGGGGAGGAGGAAGAGAAGAGCATCCCAGGGAGGGTGGCAAGAGGAAAGAGGGCAAAGAACCTGAGGACCTCTGTGACAGGACTGTATCTGAGAAGCTGCCCTTGGAGCAGAGGCCGAAGAAAGCGAGGGAGCCATGAGGGAAGGGTGTTCCAGGCAAAGGGAGCATAAACGCTCTGATGCAAATACCTGTCTGGCACCTTCAAGGAATGGCAAGAAAGGCAGTGTGCCCAGAGCAGAGGAAGCTGCTGAGAAGCCTAGGAGATGAGATGGAGAGCTAGCTGGTGCACCTCACAGGGGTCTTCCAGGCCCTCAGGCTTTTTTTTTTATTTTTTAACACAGATTGAGATAGGGAACCATGGAAGGGTTGGGAGACACAGTGCCTTGTTCAAGGCTCTCACAACGTGAACAACAAGAGTGGTATTCATTCAGTTGTGTCCGACTCTTTGCGACCCCATGGACTATAGGCTGCCAGACTCCTCTGTCCATGGAATTCTCCAGGCAAGAATACTGGAGTGGGTAGCCATTCCCTTCTCCTGAACAAGAAGGTGGGGACTTTGTTTTGCTCCCTGCTAATGCCCAGCCCTGAAAGAACACCAAGAGGTGGCAAGAATACACAGAAGAACTATACAAAAAAGATCTTCATGACCCAGATAACCACAATGGTGTGATCACTCACCTAGAGCCAGACATCCTGGAATGCGAAGTCAAGTGGGCCTTAGGAAGCATTACTATGAACAAAGCTAGTGGAGGCGATGGAATTCCAGGAGCTATTCCAAATCCTAAAAGATGATGCTGTGAAAGTGCTGTACTCAATATGCCAACATTTTGGAAAACTCAGCAGTGGCCACAGGACTGGAAAAGGTCAGTTTTCATTCCAATCCCAAAGAAAGGCAATGCCAAATAATGCTCAAACTATTGCACAATTGCACTCATCTCACACACTAGAAAAGTAATGCTCAAAATTCTCCAATCCAGGCTTCAACAGTACATGAACCATGAACTTCCAGATGTTAAAGCTGGATTTAGAAAAGGCAGAGGAACCAGAGATCAAGTTGCCAACATCACTGGATCATCAAAAAAAAAGCAATAGAGTTCCAGAAAAACATCTATTTCTGCTTTATTGACTATGCCAAAGCCTTTGACTATGTGGATCACAACAAGCTGTGGAAATTTCTTAAACAGATGGGAATACCAGACCACCTGACCTGCCTCCTGAGAAATCTGTATGCAGGTCAAGAAGCAACAGTTAGAACTGGACATGGAACAACAGACTGGCTCCAAATCTGGAAAGGAGTACGTTGTGGCTGTATATTGTCACCCTGCTTATTTAACTTCTATGCAGAGTACATCATGAGAAACGCTGGGCTGGATGAAGCACAAGCGGAATCAAGATGGCCAGGAGAAATATCAGTAACCTCAGATGTGCAGATGACACCACCCTTATGGCAAAGAGTGAAGAACTAAAGAGCCTCTTGATGAAAGTGAAAGAGGAAAGTGAAAAAGTTGGTTTAAGACTCAACATTCAGAAAACTAAGATCATGGCATCCAGTCCCATCACTCCATGGCAAATAGGTGGGGAAACAATGGAAACAGTGACAGACTTTATTCTTTTGGGCTCCAAAATCACTGCAGATGGTGACTACAGCCATGAAATTAAAAGATGCTTCCTCCTTGGAAGAAAAGCTATGATCAACCTAGACAGCTTATTAAAAAGCAGACACATTACTCTACCAACAAAGGTCCTTCTAGTCAAAGCTGTGGTTTTTCCTGTGGTCGTGTATGGATGTGAGCGTTGAACTATAAAGAAAGCTGAGAGCTGAAGAACTGATGCTTTTGAATTGTGGTGTTCAAGAAGATTCTCGAGAGTACTTGCGCTGCAAGGAGAACAAACCAGTCCATCCTAAAGGAAATCAGTCCTGAATACTCACTGGAAGGACTGATGCTGAAGCTGAAACTCCAATCCTTTGGCCACCTGAGGTGAAGAACCCACTCATGGAAAAGACCCTGATGCTGGGAAAGATTGAAGGCAGGAGGAGAAGAGCACGACAGAGGATGAGATGGTTGGATGGCATCACCGATGGGATGGACATGAGCTTGAGTTGGCTCCGGGAGTTGGTGATGGACAGGGAAGCCTGGCGTGCTGCAGTCCATGGGGTCGCAAAGAGTCAGACCCGACTGAGCGACTGAACTGAACGGAAATAGCACCAGGCCCTTGGTTCCACTCAGTTGAACAAGTGAATGAACGAAAGAATAAATTAGTGAAATGAGGAAACGACTCAATGAACAATGTGAAACAGAATCCTTTGGGGATCTTTCATTCCACAGGTACTCAGTGGTGGACTCTCCCCGCCTCTCATCCTCCCCGCGCTCCCTCCCCCGCTGTTAGACTGAGGGTCCGGGCTGCGGCCGCCAGAGGGCGCAGAGCGGCGGCGTTTCCCGCACGGAAGGTTTTGCATGAGGCACTGTATGGGGCGGGGCCTGCGGGCGGGCGCCACTCGGCTGGACCCTGTCAACCCGAGGGCGGAACGCCGCGGCCGGGCTGAGGCTGTGCAGTGAGACCCGGGGCAGTTTGGGCGGCGCACCGGGCGAAGATGGCGGCGGAGCGGCAGGACGCTTTGAGGGAGTTCGTGGCGGTGACGGGCGCCGAGGAGGATAGGGCCCGCTTCTTCCTGGAGTCGGCCGGCTGGGACCTGCAGGTAGCGCTGGGAGGTGGGCCGCGTCGGGCAGGCAGGGTACTGTGGGGAGCAGACACCTGGTGCCTCAAGCCCGCGGCGGGCGAAGCGCACAGTCATCCCGCCGGGCTGCGGCCCGACCCAGGCCTCAGGGTCCTGGGGCTGCTTGCCACTCGTGCCAGCTCGTCCTGGGCGAGGGGAGACGCAGGCCAGCTCAGGCCCGGACTGACCTGGTCTACCGGGCCTCGGTTTCCCCTTCTGCCTAGTTCTCGGGGAGGCGAGACTTTGGGCACTGTCGCAGCCCGCGTGGAGACGGGGACCCTGGGGGCGTGGCTGCCGCGCAGTCTCGGCTGCAGCCCCGGCCGGACTGACCAGCTCCCGGGTGGACCCGCGCGGCGGAGGGGACGAGGTGCTCGTTCATTTCTGTGTCCTCAGCCACAGTCACACGCCCCCTCGTACCTAAATGCTGGGAGAAACTGGGTTGTGGCGCAAAGTTGGGTCCTAGTCATCTTTATTGAGTAACTTCTCTGTAAAATGGGAGTCTTTATGGAGCTTGTGTAGTTCACTGGCAGGTATTAGATATACGTAAAATACTTACTGACTGAGAAGAGATTAAGATAAACTACACCAGGCAGGGATTTTGGTAAACTGTTGAATCCTCTGTGTCTTGAACAACGCCTGACAGGTAATAGGCACTCACTCAGTGATTAATTGTAGAAAGAATTGCATACATGTTTTTGGCCAACCTACGTCCTCGATGGATGACGATGTTTAATATTTATTGAGTGCCTACCATGAGCTTTATGTATCTTAAGTTATTTAAGCATTGCACTCTGAAGCTGAGGTTTCGGGAAGTTAAGTAATTTGCTGAAGGCCTCACTAGCTACCAGGTGGAAGAAATGGCATTAGAGCTCAGTTCTGTCTGATACCAGAGCCCAAGCTCTCCTAAGCTCTGCCACCACGTGCCCTAGCACTTTACATACATGATTGGGTTTATCCTCGCCACACTGTGAAGAAAACTTCCTCATTTGAGGAAATTGATGAATTGGAAGCGCAGAAGGCAAGTGATAGGCCCAAGGTCACACACCCAGGGGTTAGGATGTGAACTGAGTCTGCTGACTTCACCATTTACGTGCTTCGCGAAAGTATAAAGTTAGGTAAAGCATCACAACTGTATAGATAGATGGTGTAAAGCCCCTGTGCTGGGTGAAAATGCAAAGTGCAGCTTCTACCTGAAAGACCTAGAAGCCCCCAGTGTTACAGTTGGCAGGTCATCAGTCTCAGGCTCCTCATGCTGTTAGTGCGGAAACACGCTCAGTATGTGATGTGACTTGCCCATGACTTGGACGTAGACCCCCTCGATGCCAGTTCAGTGCATGTCCCATAGCAGCACAGGGCATCCTCGCTGGCTTGCTAAAGTGTGTCCTGTAAAGGCACGCTGCTTCCAACAGGCTGGTTGTGTCCCACAGCAGCTCTCTGTCCTGCAGTGTGGTGACCTTGAGGACAGGAGCCTTGTCTTGTCATCTCTGTAGACCTCATTGCACTCTCACTTCACTGTGCGGAGTAAGTGTTGGTTGATCAGGCCTGTCCGACTCTGCGACCCCATGGACTGTAGCCGATAGCCCGCCAGGCTCCTCAGTCCATGGGATTCTCCAGGCAAGAATACTGGAGTGGATAGCCATTCCCTTCTCCAAGGGATCTTCCCTACCCAGGGACTGAACCTGGGTCTCCTGCAATGCAGGCAGATTTTTTATTGTCTGATCCACCAGGGAAGCAGTGATTAGTAAATACCTATGCATTGAGTCCATGCAAGAAACATCCAATCACAAATGGCTAAAAGAGGTCCATATTCCTTCTGTATGTATAGGGCTAAGACATGACTGTGCATAAATGTTAATGGATCCTCTCATCCATTTTGCAAGGTTGGTGAAATGGGTGTCCCCATTGCACAAACCAGGAAATAGCCGCAGAGAAAAAGTAAAAGTAGTCATCTGTAGTGACCTCACAGTTTCAAATTCCTGGCTGTCACCTGAAAGCTGAGAGCAAGGGCCTGAGCAGACTGCCTGGGATCAATCCTGGCTCCACTCTTTACCAACTGTGTAACCTCAGACAGTTTTCTTCTCAGCACTTCTCTGTCAGCTATAAAATGAGATGATGATAGCACTAACTCCATAGGGTTCTTTAAGGATTAAATAAGTTAGCACACATAAAGTTCCACTCACAACAACATGGCACATAAATGAGTGTTCATTAAATGTACACTGCTTTTACTAGATCCCATTTCCTCATAAAATGACATTGAGGAATGTCTCCATCCCAACTTTCCTTTTTGCCTTCTTTTTCCTTTAGTAGGTGGAATTTGTTTCAGGCGATAATGAAAACAAATAGTTGGGCCACTAATCTTTTGGTCTTATTTTCTATGGCCTACCAGATACAGACTGCTTTATAATTGTTGGGCATATTTTTGTGTCTTTGCTCCTTTGTGTTCAAAGGAGATGTATTAGATGAAGGCCTGTTTAAGTATTCCAAGTTACTGCCTCTCTGTTTCAGATCGCCCTAGCAAGCTTTTATGAGGATGGAGGGGACGAAGACATTGTGACCATTTCGCAGGCAACCCCCAGTTCAGTATCCAGAGGCACAGCCCCCAGGTAAGGGCCAGCTTCAGTTATTGCCTCATTAGTGTGCTTCCAGCAGTGGTGACCTATTTCCTGACTTGACAGAGGGGTCAGGCCTAGGGACGTGGACCAGTGGGTTTGAGGGAGAAAGACTGGTGGGTGGTAGTTTCTTGCAAGACTTATTCCTTTTGTGTGGAGATGTGGGATTCTTAACTGAGTGTGCTTTATGATCCAATCCTGGAGGAAACAACAAAACCAACTTTTTAAATGTTTGGGGGGGTTCTCTTTATTTATGAAATGTGAGGAGCAGCTTCTCCATCTCTGAAAGTAAGTTGAAACTGAAGTGCTTCCTTTCAGGGATGCTGTAGATGTAAAAGTTTAGGCCAGATGATTTTTAAAAGGCTATTTAAATATTTTAGGATGCCCATTACCCTATTAAAAAGACTTAGAAAAACTAAACCTGTTAACGCACTCTTTGGCAAATTGATTAGGGAGACCGTGTCTTATTTTGTGAAACAGTGTTAACCTTTGTAATCTCATTTACATCCCCTATCCTCACCACCCTGACTCCAATGTTCTTAGAGCAGATTGCTACTGTGATCTGCAGACTGCAATAATTATTGCCAGATTTCATGAGACAGGCAGGGCCTCTTCCTTTAAAAGTGTGTGAACCACATCTCCCTTCTCTGCTGAAGCCTTTTCTACTCTGGTGTATGTCCTCAATTAGTTTGAGTTTACGTTCAGCCCCAGAACACACATATATAGGGTTTCTTTGCTGGTGTGAGGTGATAAGTTGTGTTTCTCTCTGAGAACATCTGAGATTTAAATTACATTTCCCCTCTTTCAAGAAGGAACACTAACCCCAGCTGTCATTGTTTCCTTAACTTCTTCGCCTCCTTCATTTCCAGAGGAAAGAGGTAATAGGCAGGACATCTTTCAGTTGTTCATCGATGCTAACCTGTGAGGTGTTGTTGATGACACATCATGATGTTACTGCCTGGGACCTGGTTGGTAGGGTAAGGTCTCTTCTGCAGCTGCTCATGGAGACAGCTAATTTCCTGCAGTGTGTCTTTCACAGGCACACCAGATTAGTTGGGTATTGGCACAGAAATAGAGAGGAGGAGAAATTGAAACCTAGCTTGTGATGTTAGTCACATGTTCATACCTGTCTTCTCTGGTAGACCCAAAGTCCAATCCAGACAGTGGTTTATTAGAGCCTGGGCTTGGAGCCTGACCACCCACCTTCATGCTAGAGCCTGACCGCCCACCTTCAAATCCCAGCTCTGTCACTTGAGAGCATTGTGACCTTGAGCAGGTTACTTAAAATTGCCAGTCCCTTAGTTTTCATCACTTGTCAAATGGGAAGGGTAGTGCCTGCCACATGGGCAATACCTAGTACCGTTAATTAAATGAGTTAATACAACATAGAACATGTTAACTGCTATTACTGTCATATTAGTATTACCATTTTTAGCATCCATTCTCGTCTTCCCCATTCTTTTATTTGTTCCATGTCTCATTCCACAAGTTCATATGTTAAGAAGAGTTAAAGAACCAAGGAAATAGAGTTTATCATTAAGACCAAGAGACGTAAAAGACTTGCATACACATGCCGTTCTAAAGGTATTACTTTTTATTTGCTTTGGTTAAGCCTCAGACTTGGTACTGGTCTTAAGTGAAACCAAGGAAAAGGGAGAGGGAAGGCACCATGTGTTACATCATTGTCCTTGTCTAGATGGTAAACGCTAACTGCATTCTCAGGAGAAGGCAGGCATGTGTTAGCACCCAAGAGGAACTCTGTATGGGGCCTGCCTTTCCTCTGTTTGACCTGACAGTTGCAGGACACTTAGCCTGCTGCTGAGCTCTCCCCGCCCCCCTCTGTCATCTTCTCATACTCTTTCACATTGTCACTGTCTCTGTGCACAGCACTCAATTAGTAAGCTCCTAATGTGGAGGCTAACCCCCTAGGAGGGATCTATGGAATGGATGTCAGAAGGTCCATAAGTTACCTGAAATTATACGTAATAACTTGTATATATGTTGTATCTTTTCAGGCAAAGATATTTGTAGTTTTTTATTAGATACTCAAAGAGCTGTGGGACATAAAAAGGTTAACCATAGCTACAGGAGAAAGTCTGAACTCCTCAATAATAATAGCTATCATTTATTGAGCACTTACCAGCTGCCAGGCACTGGGTTAAGCTTTTACATCTTCATCATTTTAATGCTTTGCTACAACCCTATGAGGTGGCTACTGTTATTTTTCCCATTCACAGATGAAAACACTGAAGCTGGGCTTCTTCCCAAGATCACACAGCTAGTCAAACAAGCATTTAAAAGCAGATCTGTTTCTGCTTCCAGCATTCAGCTCTCAGCCAGAATGATGTACTGCCTTTCCCTATGGACATTCAGCATCCTCAGGCGTTTACAGTGAACCTGCCATCCTCATCTTATCCCCCTTTTCCTCCTTTCTTAAATCTTTATTTCAACCAAACTGATTTGTTTGGTGTCTCAGTTCTGCCTAAATTTTTGGCTCTTCTGCTTTTGTTTGAGCTTCTCATCTGACTCGACATGCCTAGTCTCTTGCTTCCTTTCCACCTGTGCGAATCCTTTATGTCCTTCCATGTTTAGCTCCCTCCCCACCTTCTCTACTAAGTATGTAATCCCCAAACCCAGAGGCAGCACAGACTCCATTCACAACCCATATCTGCATACTACTCAAAGACATCTCTCCTGTGTTGTCTTGAATTCTTCTGCTGATTACCGGAATGTTTTTCTCCCTGAGTAAATTGTAAGTTCCTAGAGGTGGAAGGGCTAGTATTTCAGAAGCACCCACCATCTGTCTGGCTCTGCCAGATACTGTTTCATACATTATCTTCTTACACCTCAGTAACCACCATGGAAGTAGGTAGGGTGCTCACCATTTCACATGTCTGGATGCTGAGTCTTAGTATGAGTAAAACACATTTGCCCTTACGGCGAATTCAAACCCAAACTCGTCTAAATCCAAAACTGCTGCTCCTGCTAACTACGTTCCTGTCCAATATCTCCCACCCTTGTACCTAGCACAGGGTTGAGTGAGAGGGAAGCTGTTATTTCTTCCTTTTTCTTCTTTTTTCATTGTACAAAACTGTACTTTCATAAAATGCTAGGGACCACCGTTGTCTGATTCTTTAAAACTATATTGTCTAATATGGTAGCCTCTAGCCTCAGGTAGCTGTTTAAATTAATTAAAATTAAATAAAACAAACATTCAGCTATTCATGCTCGATTACCGAATTTTAAATGCTCAATAGCCCCATGTGACTAGTGGCTTCCATATTGGACAGTGCAGATACAGCATTTCTGTCACTGCAGAAAATGTTATCTGACAGAGCACCTTTGTGCCACTTCAGAGTGCCTGGGAGATAGAGTTCTGATACTGAAAAGTTGAAATTTCTGAGACAGTTTGCCAATTTGTGCAAGATACAAGACCCAGTATTCTTAAATTGGTGATGTCCCCAGGACATCTGTACTGTTAAGGTAACTCTCAGAGCATTACTCCAGAACAGTGGTCCTCAGACTTGAGCATGTATCAGAATTACTTGGAGGACTCCTAAAATCAGATTACTAGATACTCCTGTTAGGGTTTCTGATTAAGGAGGTCTAGGGTAAGGGTGAAGGATTTGCATCTGTCTGAATTTCAAGGGTAAATGCTGATACTCCTAGTTCAAGGCCCAACAGTTTGATAACTGCTGCTCAAGAGTAGAGCTTGAAATGTGCTACACTGTCCGTCAGCACCCCAGCTGTTCACAGCAAGCCCATGAGGTTGGTGCTGATTGTTTCCATTTTCACATGAGAAAATGAAGACTTAGAGAATTTCAGTAGCATGCCCAAGATCCCAGGTTTGGAAGCTAAGTTCAGGTTGAAACCAGGTATATGGATACCAGAGTCTGTTAGATGCCATCAAAGTTATGTGTAAGAGACCTATAGCCAGAGCAAGTGGTTTGCTCAAGCTGGTGGTAGTGGTGTTCAGTCGCCAAGTCATGTCCCAACTCTTTGTGACCCCATGGACTGCAGCACGCCCCTGTCCCTCACCATCTCCCAGAGTTTGCCCAAGTTCATGTCCGTTGAATCAATGATGCCATCCAACCATCTTATCCTCTGTCGCCCTCTTCTCCTTCTACCTTCAGTCTTACCCAGCATCAGGGTCTTTTCCCTGTACACATGTGTATTTGAAGGTGTTTAACAGTGGAGAGATAGAGAATTTTTTTTTCCATAGATGATAAGCTGAGCATCTGTAGAAAAATTCATTGGGAAGAGTAATGAGTGGAATTAGCTTTCCCAGGTGGCTCAGTGGTAAAGAATCCACCTGCCAATGCAGGAGATGTGGGTTCCATCTCTCGATCGGGAAGATGCTCTGGAGAAGGAAATGGCAACCCACTCCAGTATCCTTTTCTGGGAAATCCTATGGACAGAGGAGCCTGGCGGGCTACAGTCCATGGGGTCACAAAAGAGTCGGACACAACTTGGTGACTAAACAACAGGCCTTTAAGGCACTAGTACAGATCTTAATGACTTGCATCCTTTTAGACCATGTTGTATAGAGCATGAAGGAATGCCCAGGAGGTTGCTCTCAGCTCACTCAGGCAGGAATGTATTTGCTACACCATTTGCTGTTTGTCCTCTTATGTCTAGTTGGTGGAGCCTCAGAGTATATTCTGTCCTCTTATTGTCTCCCTGAAATAAATCTTTCTTTAAGACTGAATGGTAGTAAACAACTCCTTCTTAGCCTCACTAAATCGCTGTTATCCCCTTCCCCTCATATTAAAGAGAAACAACTTTTTTCCCCATAAGAAATACAGAAAATGTTTTTATAAATTGTGTGTCTCATGATCCTTGAAAAACTAAGATTGTTCCTTGAGGGCAAATCTAAACTAGGAAAAAAGTGGCAGTGTAAGAGGACATCAAAGGAGGAAGTTAACCTTTCTCATAACATGTTTAGTGGGCCTTCTCTACTGCACCCTGTACTTGACTAACCTACAGCAGAAGCAGACAAGGGCCTCTGCACGCACATATTTGTTTCATTTCTGCTCCTTGATTTGTCCTTTAATGAGTTGCTGTCACTGGTTTCTGTGTGTGCCTGTGCTGCTTTCCTATAATGCCCTGCTGGTCCCCTTTCCCCACCATCACCACCATCCATTATCTAGTTGACTGATGTTCCCGTCGTTCATCAGCCCTAGGTCCAAATGCTGCATTTCTCTGGGAAGCCTTTCTTGGTACTTCCCCCACCCCCACCTAGAATAAAAGACTGCTCTCACGTCCCATGTGCTTTGCTTTGTCACAGCCCCTATTGCACAGTATTTAATGGATGGTTTCCAGGCCAGAGTGCCACTAACCTGTAAGCAACTAAAGGGTAAGAACTGTGCCTGATAATTTTTTAGACCCACATCTAGTTCAGTGCCTGACACACAAGGCATCCCCCCAATATTTAAAAATTATATGATGAAAATCGCTATCCGGTAGTATGTTTTTAAAGTAGTACAGCCCCTATCCGGTTCCCTCCTTCCCCTAGGAGAGCTTAAATTGGATTCCACTTTGCTTCTTGATACACTTCCTATTTATTCTTAGTCCTGGGTGACCTTGAATAAATACCACATTGTTTAGCATATAAACATAAGAGAGATAACCCTCTTCCACCTAGATCCTTTTCCTGCCCCACCAAAAAACCTAACCTCAGTGTCCCCAACTTGTAGCAGTTGATGATGGGGGTTACCTGTTTTTAACTCCCCGTGAGATCAATTTGCTCCTTTCTGTGTCTCCAGCGATAATAGGGTGACATCCTTCAGAGACCTCATTCATGACCAAGATGAGGACGAGGAGGAAGAGGAGGGTCAGAGGTGAGTCTTTGTTGGGGGCATAGTCCACAGGAAATTCTATGATAATTACCTGGAAGGGCCTAGAAGGATAAACATGCTCTGTTATCATTAACCATTAGTACTGTGGGTTAGTCACACACGTACTAGAAACAGTTTTCCACTCCATGTAGCTTAGAATTGACCCCTGTCTTTTTACCATTGTTTTTTTCATTTGGGGTTTGTTTTTTTGTTGTTGTTTTTAATTTTTAAAATAATATGTGTTTATTGAAGAATATTAGGGGAAAGGAAATAAATCTATAAGGAAAAAAGCCATTCATAGTATCACAACCCAGGTAGCCAGGTATTAATATTTTTGGTGTATTTCCTTCCAGTTTTTCCTTAATTGAAAAAGCAATATATTACATAATAAACAGGAAAATAGGCTTAGAAATGTATATTCCCCTTTTATACAGACACAGTACTGTTTTTTTTTTGTTGGTTTGCTTTTAACCTTAAGGAATATTACAATAAAACTGGTGTCCGTTGTGGACAATAAAGCATAATGAAAAAAATATAACACCCACCCTTGGTAACTACAGTTAATATTTTGGCGTATTTCTACTAAGTCTTGGTTCTGTGTATAAAGGTAGCTTGTTGATACTGTATTTTATATGATGAAGATCAGATAAGTTTGTTTCTTGCTTTTGTAGAACTAATGCTACATCTTGAGTATTTCTCCATGTCATTAAAATTCTTGACAGTGTTTTCATTGACTATAATAATAATGATCCATCATATGGAATGTTTGATGTTTAGATCATTTCCAGTTTTTTACCAGTGTAGATATCAATGCTGTGAACATCTCTGTGTACTAATCTTTGACTACATTTCAGGTTATATTAAATACTTTCTAGAAATGAAAATACCGAGTCAAGGCCATGAATATTTTTAGGGCATTTTGATCATAGGTTCCTAGTTCATAAGCCAGAGCTTTGAGGTCCCATAATAAGGTCCTTACAGAACTTTATCTACCTGGAATGAACAAGGATGAACTGGCTGCTGCCTCATTTTACAGGTTTTGGTTCTCCATGGAATCTGCCTGGGTCTGTCAAACATTCCTGAGGAACATTGTGTAATAACTATTATGGAAATGCAGTTAGCTCATTGTGGTCACTCTTTGGGAAGTGGGCTCAGAAATTGCATGTGTTCTGTTCTTTGTTTTCATCCATGTAGTGACTTTTGCCCTACCTCAGAACATTCTATTTAGATATACTCAAAGTTCAGGAATAAATGTTAATTTCAGTGTTTTAATGCCCCTTGAAAGACAGTGTCATCAAGTAAGTGAATGCCCAACTCATAAATAAGTTCTCTTGTCTGGTCACATCCTCCAGGCAGTGACCTTTTACTTCACATCCAGAGTTACCCCTCTGGTCCCTCAGCATTTCAGACCTAATGACACTGGTCCTCTTGTTCATGCAAAGGCCTAGGGTTTTGCCTTCATTCCCTGGGTAATGTCAAGACATGGAAGGCCGAGGCTAATTTTTATAGGTTCTCAGTTCTCCCCACTGAGATGTGCTTTTGACTTAGCTGTGAATAGGAGTGATAAGGAGGCAGCCAGCCAAGGCTACATGACTGCAGATTTTCAAACCCAGGGTAAAAAAATAAAGTGCCAACTTAAGCTTTGCTTAGCCCATTACAAAGCAGATGTGGGTATCTTGGGACTTATATCTGAGCTTCGCTGACCACCTCCAGTACCCATTCTCAGCATCCTCCTGGTGTGTGTCACAACAATTGCAAGGCGAAGTGAGGCTTGGGTGAGCTCTTGGTGTGGTATCAAACCACCTTACATGTGTGCATTACTCTGTGCTTGTTCTTTTGCATACATCCGCTGATTTGAACCTCACGGTCCTGACTTAAGGAACAGGTAGGTAGGGCATGTGGTTCTTCCCTTCCATTTCAAAGAAGGAAAGTGAGGTATAGCTCAGTGCACTGGCTTGCCCAGGTCACTCAGTGACAGAGCCAACAGTGGAACCTTATTGCTTGTACTAACTATGCCACTGCCACCATTAATCCGGGGCTGCTAATGGTAGCTGCTTCTCACTGTGAACATAGTGATCAGCCTGGAAGTGTTGGCATTTAATCCCAGAGCTAATGTGCTGTTGTGCATGCCTGGAATGCCCTTTTCTAGTTTCTTTACCTGATAAACTCATCATCCTCAAGGTTTAGCCCAGAAGACACTCTTCTGGGAACCCTTGACTGTCCTCCCCAATTCTGTATTCCCAGAGACCCCTTCCTTACCTTTTTTTGTGGCTCACACTGCAGTATGCCTGCCTGCCTCTTTACATGTGTCTCCCACTAGACAGTAAGTTCCATAAACATGAGCATTGGTACCCTTTGCCTCATTGTGCCCAGCTCCTAGCCCAAAGCCTGGCACATGCTCTGTTTATGTTTTCTAAGTGTATATGGTGTTAGATGTGTATTTTCTGTGCAGGTTTTATGCTGGGGGCTCAGAGAGAAGTGGACAGCAGATTGTTGGCCCTCCCAGGAAGAAAAGTCCCAACGAGCTGGTGGACGATCTCTTTAAAGGTGCCAAGGAGCATGGAGCTGTAGCTGTGGAACGAGTGACCAAGAGCCCTGGAGAGACCAGTAAACCAAGAGTGAGCATATGGGGTTGATGTCTGTGTCCATAGAACTGAGGATCCAGAGCAGGGGGAAGGAGGCCTTCATCACCCAATAGTGACTGAATTTGTTTTTGTTTTTCATTTGCTCACTTCCTGTCGTGCAGAAGAACAGTGCAGTTTCTCTTATCTTTTAATATGAATCAAGATTTGGGGCAAAGTTTTCAAACCTGTGGTCTAGATCAGGTTCTGCCAGTTGTTTTGTTTGGCCTGATCAACTTGATTTAATGTCTCGCTTTATTTTTTTTATTTTAATTAAATCAGCCATCTGTTTTACATAAAATCTAAATTTCTGCTGTCTTTGTTAAAATCAGAAAAGTATCTGGTGTTATCCTGCACTGAGATTCCAGCATGGTCGTGATTAACTAGATCTTAGTAGCAGCCATTCCCTTTAGCCAAGCAGCACTCTCTCCAGCCACAGCTTTCCAGTTTTTACCCCAATCCCGAACTCTGTAGCTCTGAGCTTGCTACTCAGAGAAGGCATACCTCGTGGTTAAATATCTTGGAATAACATTTTGTCTGAATAACCTGATCACCGTTGACCCACTCCTTAGGTGTCTGTGAACTTGTCTTTTATAGCCATTTGCCGGCGGTGGCTACCGCCTTGGAGCGGCACCGGAGGAAGAATCTGCCTACGTGGCAGGAGAAAGGAGGCGGCATTCCGGCCAAGATGTGAGTGTGCATCCATCTTCTGTAGGGAAGCTTGTGGACTGTTTAATCACTTTGGGGGAGAATTTAATCCCATGATTCAGCAGCCTCTGAAAGGGAAGAGGCAGCACATTTGCTGTGTCATCCATGAATGAAAAGGCTTACCTGAGAATCACAGACAGCTCTCATCTGGCTGGATGGTGGCAGGGGGAGCTGGATAAGTTGGGCTGGGCAGAGTGGATGGACACATAAAGGAGTTTTCTGAGCATTCCATGAGTCTCAGGCAGAGGGATAGTGATTCCAGGGTTCTCTGGTGGTGTGGACAAGGCTAAAGACCTAGGTCTTTAGACCACCTCAGGGAGGCTTGAAACATACTTTTAAAACTTTTTCCTTGTTGTTGTTCAGTCCTTTTTTCCCTGTGCATAGGGGGTGCCCCCTCTACTAAGTATAATAATGCTATGAGACAATTTTGAAGTTTATGCCATAAACATTTTTTATTTTATTGATTTACAGTGTTGTGTTAATTTCTTCTGAACAGCAAAGTGACTCAGCTGTATATATTCTTTTTCAGTGCCATAAATGTTTTCATATGACCTTGTGAACATTAGTCTCCATAATGTTTTTGTTTTTAATCATTTTGGGTTTTTTCCAGAACAAAGTCAAGCAAGAAGGAAATAAAAATTCTTCTACTTGAGGCAGCAGCTGCTTATATGTTGTTCTTTAGCCCTCTAGACGCTTTCCTGTGGCTGTGTACAGGGAGTTAACAAATTTTGTAGATATCATTTTTAATGACTGCAAAATAGTCCGTGTAAAATTTGCCATGTTAATGTAGTTGAGCACAAGCTGTGTGCCAAGCATGCTGGCAACGCTACAGATAAGGAAGCTACAGCTTCAATCAGTTGAGTCACGTGCTCAGTGCCACTTAGCTAGTGAGTGGCAAGATCAAGACAGATCTTGGTCTGCTTAAATCAAAGCCTATTCTCTTAATTTGTGCCATATCACCTTCTTATTTTAGGTTAACACTTATTTCATTGGTTGTTGATTGCCTTCCTTGTGCATGAATATATGTTTGTCTGTCTGTGTGTTTTAGTAATGACACAGTAAAATAGTAAAAAAACCTCGCTAATTTGCAGGTTCACACTGGTATGCTTGCCAGGTTCCTGACAATGTATGGACTGCTTACCTCCTGTTGTCATAGGTTCATGTAGTGTTGAAGCTCTGGAAGACTGGATTCAGCCTGGACAACGGTGAACTCAGAAGCTACCAAGACCCATCCAACGCCCAGTTTCTGGAGTCGATTCGCAGAGGGTGAGCAGAAAAACCCTCCTTCAGGTTCCATCTCAGTGTGTGAGATGGCAGATGGGAAAGAAGAAATCAATTCAAATGTTTATTATTTAAGAAATTTAAAATTTTAAGCAGATTTAGCACAGTTGAGAAACAGATTCACAGATCTGCTTCCAAAACCCTGTGTATCTGCTTTTCCTCTTTGGGCCTAGGTCAGAGCCAAGTCACCAGATATGACTCTAGGCAGGCGTGAGAGAAGGGGGAGGCAGGCAGGTAGCCACTAGAGCAGTCAGCTCCCAATGGAGGCCCATCAGTTGGAGATGAGAAGTTTCTCCTCCTTTTGTACCCATCACTGTCATTCTCATCCTGCTCCGCGTGGGCCCGAGCACTGCCTTTTCTCCCACAGAGAGGTGCCAGCAGAGCTGCGGAGGTTAGCTCACGGCGGGCAGGTGAACTTGGACATGGAGGACCATCGGGATGAGGACTTCGTGAAGCCCAAGGGAGCCTTCAAAGCCTTCACTGGCGAGGGTCAGAAACTGGGCAGGTAAGAAGCAGCATGGTGGTGTGGAACTGTGTGGGTCATTCCTTTGGGGCCCAGCAGACCCTGTGCACAGTTCACTTGATGCAGCTCTTTACTGTTTATTACAAAGTACTTCAGATTTTATCTTTATGGGAGGAAAAGTATGAGAACATAGGCTTTGGCATTAACAAACCTAAGTCTAAATCTCTTCTTTGCTTTCTAGCCATATAACCTTGGACTGTACAGCCTTAGTTTTCTCAGCTTAAAGCGGGACTAGTAAGAGTCCTTATCTCCTTGACTACTGTTGGGAGGAGCACGTAGAGCATTGTCCCACAATGAGCAGTGAAGGTAACACATCGCTGCTTTGACTTGGTCATCTAGGGTGCTCAGGGCAGAGATGATCATCTCAATGGCTCTAAGGCTGAAGCAGACACACGTATTCAGGTCACTTGAGGTGGGGATTCAGAGAGGGTAAGGAATCCAGCCAGCCTGCAGCAGCACGTTCAGGATCCAGGGAAGCTCAAGGACATTGTTGCCCTGTGCAGGCTGCTGCTCCAGTGTTAGGGGAGCTCTTATTTTTTCTTCTCTGGTCCTGCCTGACACTTACTTTGTCATTCCCTGTGACTGTTTTGCCTTGTGTCCTCTGCCACCATCTCTGTCTTGCATTCAAACCCCTCATATTAACAGGATCTGATTGGTTGATAGTTCCTCTTACCTCTGATCAGCAGAGTTCTCACACCAGATCCTTGACAAACCCACAGACAGGCAGCCTTTTCTCAGGGACCCACTCAGCTTTGGCTGTGCATGGGGTCACTTGGTCAGTATTCTGAGCGATCTGTGCACACAAGAGGCATTCGGCGTGATGACACACAGTACAGTCCTTATTTTACAGAGGAAAAGCTGAGGCTCTTGGACTTTAGGGGTTACCTGTAGGTGCTCCCTGCGGTGCCACCAGGACTGGAACCTGGTCTTTTGATTGGCACTCCTTCCCACACTTCTGCACAGCATGACCCTATTTCTGACCTAGCTCTGGCAGCTTTTGAGCTCGATGCTGCCCTTGCTCACCTCACCAGATCAGTGTGGTCTGCCGACAGCTGTGCTCTTTGCAATTCTGACTGGCCCTCTCCTTGAATCCCCTACCTCCCTGCTGGCCATTCATGCCCCGTCAGGAGCAAGGGTCATAGCTCTATTAGAGATAATAGACTGCAGTTTACCAGGACCAAAATACTGAAGTCACCCTCCTCTCATTGTTTCATCTCCCACATTGGGGTCTGTGGGTTAGTCTGGGACAGCTGTTCTCAGAATGATCCATCTGTGACTTCCCTGTCAGTTGTGGTAAGCTTTGTGGAGCACCACTTAATTTTTTATTTCCATATATTATGGAAAATAAAGTGTGTTTATCTTTTAAAATAGAAAATACAGATAAAGAGTAAAAGCTATTCTTAAACCTAACAGCCAGATATATCCAGTTAGTATCTGAGGGTGTGTGTGTAAAAACAAATGTTCTATGCCCTACTGTTTTGCCTAGTCAGTGTAGTCTGGCTATCATTCCAGATCAGTAAATGCATTTCTGCAATATTGTTTTTAATGCTAACATAATTTTCTATCCTCTGTATGTACCATAAGTTAACCAGTCCCTGCTATTAAGTATTTACATGATTATCAGTATTATGAACATTACAGTGGTTATCTAATTAAATCTTTATATACCCCTGATGTTGTGCTAGAATTAGTACAACAAGTAGCTCAGAAGATCGTCACGTTGCCCTCCAAAACATGGTACCCTTCTTTCACCCACCAGTAGTTTTATGGAAGGGCTCAGAACACCTTGCAGTTTGGGTTTGTCTGGCTTCATGATAGTAACTGAAACTTTTGTAATGTCTTAACTCTATTGTGTGTACAAGACAATACATTTAAAAAAATTAAGATATCTTGAGACTTAGGATAAAGTGAAGTGTTAGTCACTCAGTCATGTCTGACTCTTTGTGACCCTATAGACTGTAGCCTGCTAGGCTCCTCTGTCCATAGGATTTCCCAGGCAAGAATACTGGAGTGGGTAGCCACCCCCTTCTCCAAAGGATCTTCCCGATCCAGGGGTGGAACCCATGTCGCCTGCGTTGCAGGTAGATTCTTTTCCATCTAAGTCACCAGGGAAAGCCTCTGTTTTAGGATAGGGCTACTTTATTAGTGCAGATAATGAATCAACAGAGCTTGATGATCAGACATGATGCTTGTCAGCTAAATAAATGTTCATTGCCAGTTCCACTTTGATTTTCAGTTCTAGCTTTTAATGAAAAATGAGCTTAAAAATAGTTTTATTACAGCTAAGGGTGATGGGACTTTATCTTTTCAGTCTAAACCAGATGGATAGCTTTTTTAGTTTTTCCAATAAATTTTATTGTGCTTTCCATCATTGTCTTATTAACTAAAATGATCAGGAAGCCAAATATTTTAGGAAATTTTTCTCAAGTTTCCCTCAAAGATTGGTCAATCCTTGTTTTTTCTCCAATTACCTAGAAAAATAAAGTGAATGAATAGATTTTTCTCAGTTCGGAAATTTTTAAAAATTCTTTCAGTTGCATGAAACTTTTTGTTTTAGGTTTTGCATTTGTTTGTTTGGATGGGAACTAATCTGAAGATTTGAGACGCCTGCATTTGATTTCAAGTAGCAAACACCACGAGTGCACTTGGGATGGGGTGAGGGTGTCACTGCTGCTGAAATGAGCACCGCTGGTCACCATGCTTGCTGCAGTGCTCATCTTTGTAAAGCTGGTGACAGGGCCTCAGGACTCAGCATTGTTGCAGCAGAGCACCTCAGTGCCCAATTTATTCCCACTACAAAGGAAATGAGCAGTCATGTGATTCAGCTTCTCTCTCGTTCAGGCCTTTCTGGCAGGCAGCAGCTTCAGTGAGTACCTGTCATACTTGGAATTGTTATAAACAGTTGAGGGCCAGGCTACCTAGAATCTTTAAGAGTTGACCTAATGCCTTTAAAATGAATGAACAGAACAGAGTAGATCTTAAGCATTTACAGGTGCAACATTTAATTTTCTGCTACCTCTCTTCGGGCCTGTGATGGTGTAATTTATCTGTGTGTCTCATCTTTTGAGTCCCACACGTTGTGAGGCCAGTACATAGAAGCTTTTCTCATAGCCAGTAAGTGTGGCCAGCTTTCTCTTCTGATCTCCACTCTATAATTCTCTAAGCCCGTATTTTTGATGTTCACAGAAAGTAACTTCAGTTTTTAGTTCTTCCTTGCTGACTATGTGCTCTGGGGCAACATTTCGTGGACTGTTCCAGGAAATGATCTTCAGGAGGTTAACATGAAAAGAGCATGGTGGTCAAATAAGTTTGCCTTAACTTCACAACTTCTCAAAGTGTTAGTCTTTCAGTCATGTTTGACTCTTTGTGACCCCATGAACTGTAGCCCACCAGGCTCCTCTGCCCATGGAATTCTCCAGTCAAGAATACTGGAGTGAGTTGCCATTCCCTTCTCCAGGGGATCTTCCTGAACCAGGGATCGAACCCAGGTCTCCTGCATTGCAAGCGGTTTCTTTATGACCTCTCAAGACCTTCTTTAATATGTTAGTGGCCTCTGACACTGTTGGTATAATGTTGGTGACATTTTCAGAACCTTCTTGTAGATAACGCAAGGGACTCAGGTCCCAGGGAACACACTTAGGAAAGCACTTTCATTGGATTTGCTAAGAATACCCTTTTTAGGTAAAGATCAGAGGAAGAGGTGAGGTGGAAGAACTGATCTAATTAGAGGCTTTGGGGGAAGGCAAGGGGATTCTCATCTAATGGCCTCTGTTCTCTGCAAAGGTGTAGGCCAGGACGTCTGCTAAGAGAAAAAAAGAGAACGCCTCCACACAGTTGTGGAGAATTGGGAATTTGTGTGCATTTTGTGTTTGTCCGCCTCCCTGAGTGGAACACCTCTTTAATCCTCACAATAGTCCTTGTTAAAGAACCTTGTTACTACTCTTGAAACTCAAAGAGCTTGAATAACTAGCCCAACACCTCCATAGCTAGTGGGTGTAATTCAAACCCTGGTCCATCTCATTCCAAGATCTGAGCTGTCCACACTGCAGCAGGCACCATGTCCTATTCATATTATATAATTAATCCCTGTGGTGCCAGGCACTTGGTTGGCTTTCCAGAAATCTGAACTGCCTCCTGATAGTTGACCAATGAGTATGAGATACCCTCATGAGTGAGGCTGCACTAGGGCAGGCAGGCCTGAAAATTCCATCAGAGGATAAGAGTCTGAACTTGTCCTTTACATTCCAACAGTCACCTGCCAGGCTGTGTCACACCCGCCTCAGTTGCAGACTTGGAGTATCCCCTCCCCATTCTGCCCTTAGCCTCTCACTGGGGCTAAACTCATCCTGATCTGTTGGGTCCTCCAGCATCAGGTCCCAGTCTTCCAGCCCAGGCTGTCTTGCATACTGCTTACTTCCCTTCAAGCTCTTGTTCAGTTGTGGACACCAGGGAAGAAGGGGGTGGGTAATTTGCCCAACTCCAGGAGTGAGGGAGCTGGCAGTAACTTGGGGATTGAGGTGAATTCTGCTGGACCTCTAAGTTCCATCAGAGCAGGGATTCTGTCTTGTCACTCCTTACATCAGTAGCAGCAAACAGCACCAGACATAGCAAATGCTCAGTAAAAGTCCTTGACAGGATTCCACTCCTGCTGGGGCTCTGTTTCTGTTCATGTCCTGATGCGATCCTCTCTCTTCAGCACTGCCCCCCAGGTATTGAATACCAGCTCGCCAGCACAGCAGGCAGAAAATGAAGCCAAAGCCAGCTCTTCCATCTCAATTGATGAGTCACAGCCTACCACAAACATCCAAATACGGCTTGCTGACGGTGGGAGGCTGGTGCAGAAGTTTAACCACAGCCACAGGTACCTTGCATTATGGGGCCTGGCTTATTCTAAGAGGGTCCCAGAAACTCCCACAGAGAAGTGAGTAGAGGGAGCAGTTCTTCCCTCTGAACACCAGCAGACTTTCCAGGCTCTCTCCAGAGGAGGCAGTGGGGTAGGAAGCTGTGCACGTCTGAAGCCTTTGGTTTGGTCCCCGCTCTTCCATTAAGTGTAGCCAGTGACTGCTCCCTCTCTCTCGTGTGGGTCACAGATTCCTCAGATGGATTTGTTCCAAACTGTTTGGTAATAGGAAGTTTCATGCTAAAGCCCAAGAGAACAGATAATTTGAACTGCTGTGGTTGTTGGAGTGGGGAGGGGACAAAATGTGGCATCCCACTCATCCCGCTCTTCTACCTCCCTACCCCCAGGGGGCCTCTGACAACCTCTAGGCTATGAAGGTCTCTGAGATCTGGACTTGGAGAATTCTAGAATACCTGTTCTATCTCAGCTCATCCAGGCCAGAATGAAACAAACTGCCTCCCCAGCTTAAAGATGGGGAAGCCAAGGCACAGAGTGATGAAGGGATTAGCAGGGGAGGACTGTTGCCAGTAAAGATATTTGGCAAAACAACTATTTTTTTTTTTTTCTAGAATAGCAGTGTCTAAATTTCATCAGTCGTAGGCCATATAAATCAGAACCCGCGTGGGGTCCAGGGAGTGGCTTGCCAGTCCTTGAGTGTTGACAGGCTTCACATGAGGTTAGTGTGGAGCAAGTGTGATGAGGATTATAGAAGAGGGATCAGGCAGAGAAGCCCCTGAGGAGAGGGACCAGATGTGGGCAGAGAGCACAGCATGATGAAGAACTGAAGGGGGGAGGTAGGAAAACGGGAGAAGGAGGGTGGTGTGTGATTAGGCAGGACTTGGGACTGCTGTCAGGAGGTTGGTGTTTATAACAAGGAAGAGGGGAGCAATTCTGAAAGATTTTGAAAGAGTGACATGAGCTCATGTGTTTCCAAATGAGCATTTTGGCCACTGTGGAGGATGGGGCGGAGAAAGGGACCTGGGGATATGAGGTGGCCTCCCTCTAGCCTGGGGGCGGGGGGGTGGGAGTGGGCAGCAGGCAGCAGAGAACACCACTCACCCACCTCCCCACTCCACCAGGATCAGCGACATCCGACTCTTCATTGTAGACGCCCGGCCGGCCATGGCTGCCACCAGCTTTGTCCTCATGACTACCTTCCCGAACAAAGAGCTGGCTGATGAGAACCAGACCCTGAAGGAAGCCAACCTGCTCAATGCCGTCATCGTGCAGCGGTTAACATAACTGCCCGGCCCGGCCAGCAGCCTCATCTCCCTCCTGCGTCTCCCATGGTCAGCTGCCCTGTGGGGACCACCCTTCCACCCTCTCCTGCACACCCTGCGTCCAGTGCCACGTCTCCTCCGTAGCTCTGGGTTCTTAGATCTCAGTTGGACATTTGTTTTCTCCTTAGTTGCATTTCCTGGGTTTTTGTGATGATCAGTGGACTTTAAAGAAAAAAATAAAAACAACCAAAAAAAACCAGAAATTGAAGGAATATCACCAGCATGTTGTACAGAACTTCTCCCACTGAGGCAGGCTTTGATTACCATAAAATCGTATTTGTCTAGGGTGTGTGGAGGAGCCTTCCTTCCATCCTCTCTGTGTAAAAATTGCATGTGGCACACAACATCCACCCACTAAGTGTGACCCCCCTCCCCCCCACCACCCCTATGTAGGGAAGGAAGCGGGGATACTTAAGAGAAAAAGGCTTTTGTAGCACTCACTTGCATAAGAACACATTTCTTGCCTGGATAAAACTGGCAGCAACAAGAGGGCCCTGAAGTGTGAGATCAGATTTAGAGGCACACAGCCCCTCCGTTCCTTTCACTCAAACCCTGGGAGGTGTATACTCCCCAGGCCTTGGCCAGTTGAGATTCTGACTACAACTCCTGCTTTGGCCCTTGCCTCCCTCATTATCCGGGCTGCTGTGTCATTGCTTTATTTCATGGAGAGATGTGTCCCTCAGAGGTAGGGGAATCTTTTTACTGGGAAACAGCTTGTGCCAACTCAGATGAGTTCAGAGTCAGGGTGTCTTGGCCTGAAAGAGAAACAAACAGCGTATCACCGAGCTCCTGTTAATGTGTGGCAAACCACATGTTGAAGAAGAGGTGGGTTCCCTGTGCTTCAAGCTCCTTGTACTGCATTTGTAGGAGGCTTTTGCTGACTAAAGTTAGGGTGTAACAAAGATGGCTTTGGTGTGCAGGCCCGAGTTCAGACTTGCACCAACGTAGACAGTAGTCCCAGCCAGGCCAAGACCCTCCCCACATGAAGTGTGAGTCTGGGAGAGGAGGGCCACTGTGGTCTTGGATGGAAGCCTTTCCACCCCCTGTTAAGTGAACCCCAGAATCAGCACTGACTCAGAATCTCCTGGTTTCAAATCATAATATAGCTCAGTCTGTTTCGAAGCAGTCATCACCAGTCACTTTCTCTTTTCTGTTTCACCCCCTGCAGTGAGCCAAGAGCTAACAATGCTGGTCCTCAGAGTTGGGGGAGGCCCTGGGTTCCCAATCCAGACCTATCCTGAGAAAGGGAATTGGTACTTGTGATCCCAGAGAAGCAGTTGGGGCAGGGCTGCAGGCAGAGAGAAAGGAAACCATATGCTGGTCTGGAGAAACTGGAAATTATTGTCAGCTTGACCATTAAAAACCAAAATGAGGACAGTGGAGTTTGTACTTTCTAATGGGTTGCTCTGAAGAAGTATAATGACAGCAACCATAGTAAGTACTTCAGTGCTGCACAAGAATCCCACTGTACAGTGCCAAAACCTAAAGCCCAGGCCACACGGCGGGTAAGTGTTAAGGCCTGTCTGTCCCTAAGGCCTCTGCTCAAACACCATGCCCCGTACACATACTCTCCAGCCCTGTGTACGTACACTCAACCCTCCCCTCTTCAGGGTTTCAGCTTACGTTAATAGCACATGCCAGAACAGAGCATGAAAACATAACCTGCATCCTCTAGAAGAGTCTACAAAGGCCCTGGGTTCCCACCCAGCTCTGGAATTGAGTGAGGCAGCTGACTTAACTGTTGGCAGCCACCACAGTGCAGACCAGCCAGGTACCCGGCCCTACGTCAAAGGGACTGCCAACCACACAGCCAGGGATCACACTAGTGCAGTTCAAGGCCAAGTAAGGATGTTTTCAGCCCTAGTTTTTGTTCTGGTGGCACAGATGAAAAGGTTCATCCACTTGATAGATGTTTCGTAGGGAGATACTCAGCAGCCATTGGTTCTGGGGTTTCTGAAGTCAGGGCAGTTGTTTTGAGGCATTTTGGATCATCCCCAAAATTGGCTGTTGAGTGGGCGTTAAAACAGGTCTGTGTGCATGCTAAGTCACTTCAGTTGTATCCGACTCTTTGCAACCCTATGGACCATAGTCCTCCAGGTTCTGGGATTCTCTAGATAAGAACAGTGGAGTGAGTTACCATGCCCTCCTCCAGGGGATCTTCCCGACCCAGGGATTGAACCTGCATCTCTTACATCTCCTGCATTGGCAGGTGGGTTCTTTACCACTAGCACCACCTGCAAAGCCCTAAGTAGGTCTGGCCAAGGACATAATGCAACATATAGGATATGTCCTAATTGAAGGATATCCAAAGTTCATCACTGAGTGAAAAATGCAAGTTATGATGATGCCCTAATGAGTGCACATTAAATTCATCTCTACTGTGGGACATGTGTGTTGTTCCTGTTTGATTTTGTGAACCACACTATGCTAAACAGCCCTGTAAGTACAGTGTGGGACACATCTGGTTGCTTCCTCAGGAGATGCCTTTGGGTGGCACTGAGAAAGTGCCCTTCTGAGCTGCAGGGCCCCTTCCCATGCCTGCCCACTGTATAAAATGGGCCCATCGTTGGAAGGACTGGGGCTGAAGGTGAAGCTCCAATACTTCGGCCACCTGATGCAAAGAGCCGACTCATTGGAAAAGACCCTGATGCTGGAAAAGATTGAGGGCACGAGGAGAAGGGGATGACAGAGGATGAGATGGTTGGATGGCATCATTGACTCAATGGATATGAGTTTGAGCAAACTCTGGGAGATTGTGACGGACAGGGAAGTCTGGTGTGCTGGAGTTCATGGGGTCGCAGAGTCAGACATGACTTAATGACTGAACAACAACAAATCCCAGCCAGGAACCCTGTAAAGTTGAGTTCATTGGGGGAAGAAGTTGGTGCAGAAATGTGAGTTCCCTGTTGCTTCCTCTATCCTAATTACATTTTACGGAGAAACGGCTGCCAGAACTTCTCCCAGGGTCAAGTAAAAGGTTATCTTCTTTCTTTAAAATGAACTTTGCTCCCTTGTCAGGGGCTGTGACCATGTTCTCCCATCACCCCCTTCTACATCCACTCTCGTCTCAGGCCAGGCCAAGGAAGCAGAGCAGCAAACATAGGCTTCTAGTGTCCAGGCTGGGTCCCAGTCTGAGCAAAATCCTCTATCATGTACCTGCATCTGTCTCTTTCTCTCAGTGGCCTCATGCCTCACCCCACGTCCAGTCCCTCAGTAAGTCCTCCAGGTTCTGCTGCAAATGCATCCCAAATCCAGCCACTTGTCATCCCTCCCCGGCGATCTCCGGGGCCCATCGTCCACCTCTCACATCAACAACTGCAGTGACTTCCTCTTGATCACCCTGTTCTTGCCCCTGACGATCTGTTCACACAGGGTCACCACGTCCATGAAAGCCCACCACATCTTTAAAGCCCTCAGGAGCTCCCCATTACCCCTAGAAACTCATTACTAAAAGCCCGAAGAGCCCTATAGGACCTGGCCCCTACCTATCACTGTATCCTTCTGTCCTGCTTTATTCTCTGACTTCTTCCGATGTATCATATATTCTATTTCCCTTGTCCCTCCACTAGATTATAAGCTTCCTGAAGCAGGGGGATTGTTTTCTTCACTCATGTACCCTGACAACCTGGTGGCACAGTGCCTGACACATAGTAGGTTCTCAAAAAATAACTGGTTGGATGAACATGTGAAATGGAAATATGACCTCCCCATCAACTGCCTCCGAAAGCAGGTTCCTATTCAGCCACAGGGGGGCATCATTCTAAAGGGCAATCATAGCTTCAGCTGCCAAGAAGGCAGAACAAAAAGCACAGTGGGGTGGGGGGAGCATGGTGTAAGGGAATGCCCCCAGGATTTCCCTGCCACCTGGGTTGGATTAGGAAGGTTATTAAGGGCCAATTACCTTCACAGTGAGCACCTGAGATCCTCAATGCCCATCTTAGTTCTTTAGTTTCTACTGATGACAATAGCAGCCGCCATAATTTAAACACTAACTTTGTGCCAGGTCTTATATGTACCTTACTTCATTTAGTTTGGTAACAACCTGAAGGTACCATAGTTAGCCCATTTTGTGGAGGAAGGTTCTGAGGCCTACCTAGCTCAGTGAAGGAATTTGGCTGAAGTCATATTCCAGGTAAAAGAACCAAGATTTGAATTCCCAGCCACCTGACTCCAAAGCTACAGCTCTGGACCATTAGGATCTACTGCTGTGAAAAATGCAGGCCCAGGGACAGCAGTGGAAGGAACAGGCCCCCAGTTGGGATAGGTGGGGAGAGGGGCCGGGGAAATCAAGGAGGGCTTATCAGGGGAGGGCACCCTTGAGCTGGGCCGTGAAGGATGACCAGGGGTTGGTTCACTGACAAGGAGTTAAAGAGTTTTCCTTCCTCTAGAGACAAACCCAAAGGATGTGTGAAGGTATGGGGCAGGTAGATCTGGAATGACATTAGCCCAACTAACCCCTGGGCTCTGGGAAGGAGCCAGTGCCAGAGACTGTAGCTTGTCCCTACTGAGGGGCAACACTAAGTTCCCCTTCAGACCCATGGGATGAGAGCGAGCTGAGGAAACCAAGAATGGACTCCAGAGCCCTGGGGCTAACCCCTTCCTGATTCAACTCCCTCTGCTCTGCAGTTTCCCCATCTATAAAACTGGCTCTCAGCAGAATTTCTGTATTGTAGCAATTACTGTATTGCTAGGAACACTGTTTCCCAAACCTGTGAACTCATGGGCCCCCAGATTAGCCAGTGCTGTTGGTGTTGACAACTCTGCCTCCAGGGCAGGTTTGGGACACCTCAACTCCCCGAAGATGATGGAGTTTATCCAAAGATTTCAGACTGATGAGATGGCAAGTCAGCCCACAACCTCCCTCCCCAGGCCAGGGATTTGTGCTTTTCTGGAAGATTTTCAACCAGGAACTTGGAGGGCAAGGCCCCAGTCAGCAGAGACACCAAAGGCCCTTAGCAGGTGGGATCACTTGACCCCATGGAGATGGGACAGCTTTCCTTCCAGGCAGGCCAAACAGGTCCCCAAATCCCCAGTGGTGGTCATAATTCAAGAGAGACTCTGGCCCCATATGAACACTCTCTGCTCACCAGCCAGATGACAGAGATCTAAAGTTGCAAGTGGTGGGGAAATTTGAGGTGAAGAGGGGTGAGAGTTATCACAAAGGCCAAACAATTATCTAAACCAATCCCTGAAGCCCCAAGAGCACAAGCAGAAGTGACCAAGAGACAAAGTGCCAGTGTCCAGAGCTGGTCTTGAATTTGAATATTACCGTACTCACTGGCTCGATCCTCTCTCTGAGCCTTAATATCCTCATTGCTAACAGAAGACAATAATCATACCTGCCTCAGAAGGTTACTGTGAGAAATCAAATAACCTGTATAAGGCACACATGCATCAAGTGTTTGTTGTTACCTGAATCAGGGGAGAAACTAGATAAGCTGTGACCTCAGGCCTCCACTTGCTAACAGCGCTCAGGTTCACAAAAGCACCTGAGATTCTGAGCACAAGGAAATGGCATTTTCTAAAATTCAAGTCTCTTTGCGGAGTTAGGAGATTAAACAAGTGAGAGAATTCTAGCCCATGGTAGGTATCCATCAGTTAACAGGGACTGGTAGACACAAGCTCAGTGCCAGGCCCAAGGGTGCATGGTGGGGTTCCTCGATGGTCACACCCCTATGCACAGTCTTCAGGGGAAAGAGTCAGTCACTAAAGGACACAGAGGAAGGTGAGGGGCAAGACAGACCTCAGGAGCTTGTCCCAGGCAGACGTGGCCTGTCAGGAAGTCAGAAAGCCTTTCTCGAGAGGACTTTGGAGCTGAAAGCTGGATGTTGTACAGTATTCATCCAAGTGGTCAGAGAGCTGATGAAGACTGTGCCAGGAAAAGGGAGCAGAAGGTGCAAAGGCCGGGAAGTCCCAAAGCATGTGGTTCATGCTAGGAGCCAAGTGAGGCATGTACGCTTGAATGAATGAATCTCTTTGAACCAGTCTTTGTAATATCAGATTCTAAATGAATTTAACCAGATAGTTAAGTAAATTATGGCACATTCACACAGTGAATACAATGCAGTCATTTATATGGAATGAGTGCTCATGTATGAAAATGGATGCTCTCCAAGATACCTGATAAGTGATTTCCAAGAATAGGGCTTACATGTGCCAGGCACTGTTCTTAGCACTGCACAAGTATTAACCCATGATCCTCACCCCAACCCCATTAGGGAGAGAAGAAAGAAAAACACGGAGTATAGATTACAAAAAACAGGTTATTAACATGTACAGTGCACATCATGAAGGAGAAATCAAGTAAAAATTAACTCAAAAGTGGCAAGTTAGAATTCTAGTTTATATAGCATCTTCAACAAGCATTCTAGTTTATATAGCATCTTCAACAAGGAACAATAAATCTGTAGAAAAACGACAGGACAAAGGAAAGCTTCTTAGGCTTCCAAAGATGGCAGATTGTGGAAAGGTAAATACAGGAGGAAACTAAGAGAAGGTTTGTTTGTAGATTTCTCTGGTGTCATCTCTAGGTTGAAATGTCTGTCTCTAATAAAAGAATTTATGTCCTGCGTTTAGGGGTAGAAAAGGCGGAGGTTTTCTGCTTCTTGTTTTCAGTATAAAATAATTTTCATGTCAAAGAGGCACATTTTGGAATGACATATTGTGGTTTCCTTCACTTCCTCCCACATATAATAAATCTATATAAATATGTATTTGCTTGTATCTGTATAGACACCACAAACATACTGGAAAGGCACCCCAAATGCTAATTGTGGTGGTCAGATGCGTAAGAAGACTTCTGTTATACTATCTGGTTTTTTTTAACCTTGGAATTTTGAGCTGAGCACTTCCAGATGGACAAGCTGGATTTAGAAAAAGCAGAGGAACCAGAGATCAAATTGCCAACATCCGCTGGTTCATAGAAAAAGCAAGGGATTAAAAAAAAAACAAAAAAAAAACCCTGCTTCTTTGACTACACTGAAGCCTTTGACTATGTGGGTCACAACAAACTGTGAAAAATTCTGAAAGAGATGAGAATATCAGACACCATCTTACCTGTCTCCTGAGAAACTTGTATGCAGGACAAGAAGCAACAGTTAAAACTGGACATGGAACAACAAACTGGTTCCAAATTGGGAAAGGAGTATGTCAAAGCTGTATACTGTCACCCTGCTTATTTAACTTCTATGCAGAATACATCATGCAAAATGCAGGGTTGGATGAATCACAAGCTGGAATCAAGATTGCTGGGAGAAATATCAACAATCTCAGATATGCAGATGATATGACTTTACTGGCAGAAAGCAAAGAGGAACTAAAGAGCCTCTTGGTAAGGATGAAAGAGGGGAGTGAAGAAGTTGGCTTAAAATGGGATTCCCTGGTGGCTCAGATGGTGAAGAATCTGTCTGCAATGCAGGAGATCTGGCTTCTATTCCTGAGTTGAGAAGAGCCCTTGGAGAAGGGAATGGCTACCCACTCCAGGAGAATTCCATGGACGGAGGAGTCTAGTGGGCTATAGTCTGTGGGGTTGCAAAGAGTCGGACGTGACTGAGGACTAGGAACTAAAGAGCTTCTTGATGAGGATGAAAGAGTTGGCCTAAAACTCAACATTAAAAAAAAACAAAGATCATGGCATCCAGTCCCATCATTTCATGGCAAATGAAGTGACAGGTTTTATTTTCTCAGGCTCCCAAATCACTGCAGATGGTGACAGCAACCACGAAATTAAAAGATGCTTGCTCCTAGGAAGAAAAGCTACAACAAACCTAAATAGTGTATTAAAAATCAGAGACATCACTTTGCTAACAAAGGTCTGTATAGTCAAAGTTATGGTCTTTCCAGTAGTCATGTACAGATGTGAGAGCTGAACCATTAAGAAGGCTGAGCACCAAAGAATTGATGCTTTTGAACAGTGGTGCTGGAGAAGACTCTAGAGAGTCCCTTGGACAGCAAGGAGATCAAACCAGTCAATCCTAAAGGAAATCAACCCTCAATATACATTGGGGAACTGATGCTGAAGCTCCAACACTTTGACCTCCTAATGCAAAGACCTGACTCACTGGAAAAGACCCTGATGCTGGGAAAGATTGAAGTTAGGAGGACAAGGGAGTGACAGAGGATGAGATGTTTGGATGACATCACCATTTCAATGGACATGAGTGTGACCAAACTCTGGGAGATAGTGAAGAACAGGGAAGCCTGGCATGCTGCAGCCCAAGGCGGGGCGAAGAGTCAGACACAACTGAGTGACTGAAAAACAACAGAGTCTTAACAACACAGATCTCAGAGTGGTTACATTATGAACTTGCACTGTGAATTTCCCTTTGCCATACATTCAACAACTCATGTTTAAGCCTTTACTATGTGTCAGGCACTGTTCTGAAATCAGAGATCATTAAAGCCTTCCCATCAGAACTGGACATGGAACAACAGACTGGTTCCAAATAGGAAAAGGAGTACGTCAAGGCTGTATATTGTCACTCTGCTTATTTAACTTATATGCAGAGTACATCATGAGAAACGCTGGGCTGGAGGAAGCACAAGCTGGAATCAAGATTGCCAGGAGAAATATCAATAACCTTGGATATGCAGATGACACGACCCTTGTGGCAGAAAGTGAAGAAGAACTAAAGAGCCTCTTGATGAAAGTGAAATAGGAGAGTGAAAAAGTTGGCTTAAAGCTCAACATTCAGAAAACTAAGATCACGGCATCCGGTCCGATCACTTCATGGCAAATAGATGGGGAAACAGTGGAAACAGTGGCTGACTTTATTTTTCTGGGCTCCAAAGTCACTGCAGATGGTGATTGCAGCCATGAAATTAAAAGACGCTTACTCCTTGGAAGGAAAGTTATGACCAACCCAGACAGCCTAGACAGATCCTGGAATGTGAAGTCAAGTGGGCTTTAGGAAGCATCACTACGAACAAAGCTAGTGAAGGTGATGGAATACCAGTTGAGCTATTTAAAATCCTGAAAGATGACGCTGTGAAAGTGCTGCACTCAATATGCCAACAAATTTGGAAAACTCAGCAGTGGCCACAGGACTGAAAAAGGTCAGTTTTCATTCTGATCCCAAAGAAAGGCGATGCCAAACAATGCTCAAATGCACAATTGCACTCATCTCACACGCCAGTAAAGTAATGCTTAAAATTCTCCAAGCCAGGCTTCAGCAATACATGAACCATGAACTTCCAGGTGTTCAAGCTGGTTTTAGAAAAGGCAGAGGAACCAGAGATCAAATTGCCAACATCTGCTGGATCATCGAAAAAGCAAGAGAGTTCCAGAAAAACATCTATTTCTGCTCTATTGACTATGCCAAAGCCTTTGACTGTGTGGATCACAATAAACTGTGGAAAATTCTGAAAGAGATGGGAATACCAGACCACCTGACCTGCCTCTTGAGAAACCTGTATGCAGGTCAGGAAGCAACAGTTAGAACGGGACATGGAACAACAGACTGGTTCCAGATAGAAAAAGGAGTATGTCAAGGCTGTATATTGTCATCCTGCTTATCTAACTTCTATGCAGAATACATCATGAGAAACTCTGGGCTGGAAGAAGCACAAGCTGGAATCAAGATTGTCGGGAGAAATATCCATAATCTCAGATATGCAGATGACATCACCCTTATGGCAGAAAGTGAAGAACTAAAGAGCCTCTTGATGAAAGTGAAATAGGAGAGTGAAAAAGTTGGCTTAAAGCTCAACATTCAGAAAACTAAGATCATGGCATCCAGTCCGATCACTTCAAGGCAAATAGATGGGGAAACAGTGGAAACAGTGGCTGACTTTATTTTTCTGGGCTCCAAAATCACTGCAGATGGTGATTGCAGCCATGAAGTTAAAAGACGCTTACTCCTTGGAAGGAAAGTTATGACCAACCTAGACAGCATATTAAAAAGCAGAGACATTACTTTGCCAACAAAGGTCCATCTAGTCAAGGCTATGGTTTCGCCAGTGGTCATGTATGGATGTGAGAGTTGGACTATAAAGAAAGCTGAGTACCGAAAAATAGATTCTTTTGAACTGTGTAGCTAGAGAAGACTTTTGAGAGTCCCTTGGACTGCAAGAAGATCCAACCAGTCCATCCTAAAGGAGATCAGTCCTGGTGTTCATTGGAGGGACTGATGTTGAAACTGAAACTACAATACTTTGGCCACTTGATACAAAGAGCTGACTCATTTGAAAAGTCCCTGATGCTGGGAAAGATTGAGGGCAGGAGGAGAAGGGGACGACAGAGGATGAGATGGTTGGATGGCATCACCGACTCAATGGACATGGGTTTGGGTGGACTCCGGGAGTTTGTGATGGACAGGGACGCCTGGTGTGCAGCGGTTCATGGGGTCGCAAAGAGCTGGACATGACTGAGCGACTGAACTGAACTGAAAGCCTTCTCAGCCCTTGAAGATCATCTAGACAAACCCCTTGTCTTTACAGAAGCTCAGAGATGGGGAAGAACTTACCCAAGTAACACAGCAAGTCACTGGCAATGCCAAATCTAGAACCCAGGACTCCCTCCTCCCTGCCCACAGCTCTTCCCACCTCACCTTAGAAAATCTTATAGGGTTCTTGTGTTTCTTGTTCTCTGGGGAGGGCTCTTTTAGGGGAAATGCTCTGCATTGTTGCCCTGACAACCTTGCACATATCCACTTAGACCATGCAGGCAAGGTTTGACTACAGCTGACCTAAGCCTTGGTGAAACTCCTGGGTCTTCGGGAGCATGGGGAGTCAGGCAGTCTTGTGAGGAGCTGCCACATGGTCGGTTCTGTCTTCAGGGGGACTGCTGTCATAGGGTATTTCTCGTCTGCCACCTTGGCTTCAATGAGGTGGGACTTCCATCCCCCTCTTTTTTTATATATATTTATTTATTTGGCTGTACCGGGTCCTAGTTGTGGCACACAGGATCTTCATTTTGTTGCGGCATGTGGGCATGATCCCTCTCTAGGGATCAAATCCAGGCCCTCTGCATTGGGAGTGTGGAGTCTTAGCCACTAGACCACCAGGAACGTCCCATGACACCAACTTCTGCTTCATTTCCGCCACTGTTAATTTGGTTTCTGTCACAGTTGAGTTCAGTTGCTCAGTCATGTCCAACTGTTTGCGACCCCACAGACTGCAGCACGCCAGGCTTCCCTGTCCATCACCATCTCCCGGAGTTTGCTCAAACTCATGTCCATTGAGTCAGTGATGCCATCCAACTGACTCATCCTCTATTGTCTACTTCTCCTGCTTTCAATCTTTCCCAGCATCAGGGTCTCTCTAATGAATCAGTTCTTCGGATCAGGTAGCCAAAGCACTGGAGCTTCAACTTTAGCATCAGTCCTTCCAGTGAATGATCAGGACTGACTTCCTTTAGGTTTCTGTCACAGACCATATCCTAAATAATGCAAAAATCGCCAAAGCACTCACAGGCTCCCCAGGACTCAAAGGAAAGGGGACAAAGATGATAAGAGTGTTAAAAATTTTTGGGGTCATGTTTTTAACATGAGCTGGTCAACCCCTTCAGACCTTGGCTAAACCTGGCTACCTCAGGGAAGCATGTTACCACAGTCCATGTTAAGTTATACATCTCTGTCATATGTCCTTCAGAGCACAATGCCATGAACCACCCTCACAGTACTTAAGGATTTGAAACTTTACATTTATCTTTACGGTTATTTGATTGGATCTCCCTCACGAGACCTTAAGTTCTATGAGGTCAGGCACTGAGTCTGTCTCCTTTACTACCGTTACCCCAGCATCTAACACAGCGCATGACATAGAGTAGGTGCTCAATAAGTTTATGTAGGTTAAGTTATGAATGGATGAATGAATGAATGAATCCGGACAAGAGAGGGACAGGTTTCCTGCAGCGCAGTGTAAATGCTGAAGACTCCTCCTCAGCAGAAAAGCAGCTCAGGATCGTGACCCACTGACTGAAATGCTAACAAGAACGCACATCCGCGCGAACCTCTCACAACCATCCTTTTCACAGGATAAGTAGGTGTGGACCTAGTAGTCCCCCGGGTTAGTAGCTGGCTGATCCCCAATTCTGACTCTCGCTTCTCGTACGCGGAAACTGGATTAGTGATGCCTGCCCCGCAGGTAGCACGGAGAAAGAAAGGGTGGGGGAAGCAGCCCGGCCTCTCTGAAAGGCAGCATCCGGAGGCCTCGGGGCTTCCGGGTTTCCGGTTTCCCCGCCCCCCCTCCCCCCACTGCCCCGCGGCCGGGGCTCCGGGGACGTGCGCGCCGTGTGGGGCGCGCACGCAGGGCGGGGCGTGCGGGGGCGCGCGCGTGCGCAGCCGTTGCGCTGAGGGTCGAGGCAGAGCCGCGGAATCGCCGCGAGATCCGGTCTCGGTCCACGCCGCCAGTCGCGCAGCCCGTCGGTCAACCCAGCGTCCGCCGCTACCGCAGTCATGGGAGTGCAGGTGGAGACCATCTCTCCTGGAGACGGTGAGTAGGCGCGTGCCCGGTGGCCCCGGAGTGCCCCGGCCACCGCGCGCATCCGCTCACCCCGCGCGTCTGTCTGTCTCCTTAGGGCGCACCTTCCCGAAGCGTGGCCAGACCTGCGTGGTGCACTACACGGGTGAGTCGGAGTACCGGCTGGGCCGGGGTAGGGGGCGGCTCGGGAGTCGGGGGCAGCCGGCGCGGCCTGGGGGCAAAGGCCTGGGGCGTGGCGGCGGCGGGCCCGCGTGGCCCGAGGCCGAGGCCTGGATGGTGGCAGCGCCCCCGAGGGGGCAGCGTCGGGCTTGCCGAACCCCGGGCGGTCCGAGCCGGCGCGCGGGCCGGACTTATTCCGCACTTCGAAAGCGGTTCTGTGTCAGAGATGCTGCAGTTCTGCCCACAGCGCGGATGGGGGAACTGAGGCTTGTGGCGGCGAAGTCACTTGTCCAAGGTCACACGCTCAGGATGGGCAGAGCTCTGGCCAAGGACCATCAGAGAGGATTTATAGCATTTCTGTGCCCGTTTACACCCTATCCCCGCTTCCGCCCCACCCTTCGATGGAGATAAGCAGGGCGAGGTAATTCCTAGTCCGTGGGAACTCGGCCCCGCGCTGCGGGTGGGGAGACATCCCACTTTCTAAGTCTTTGCTCTGGCCTAGCCTGGCCTTGGAGGAATTAGATCTGCAACGTCCTTTTCCTTTTCTTAGTTTTGAGCCACTTTATAAACCCGAGCCTCAGTGGCGGTGACGGCCCAGGTTGACATAACATGTAATTTAGTCCCCCAGTCCTCTGAGAGTAGAAACTTATCCCCGTTCGAAAGATAAGGAAACTGAGGCCCAGTTAGGAAAACAAACAGTATTATAAGCCAAAAGAAGTATTAGACTCTCGGCCAGAATTCTAACATGACATATTCCTTGAGACCATTTTTTACTCCATGCCCTTACAAGGTTCTCCTGGGTTGTACTTGGTAGGGAGGGGAGGTGGGAGGCTGAGCAGGCGGAGACTTAGCTGTAGTGGGTGCTGGTGATTGGCGTAGCCACAGTTGTTAATATGACCAACCTTCCCTCCCCTTCCTCCTTGCCTTTTTCCTCCTTCCCACCCTTTCCTCTGTTCCTCCTCCTCCTGGCTCTATTTCTCTCTGCTCCCCCACCCCCTCAAGTAGGCTGTAGGCAGTTCTGAACCCGCTGCTCAGGGATAAGCTCTTCCCTTCTCTCTCAGATCATGGGGGGAGCCCTCTGTTGAGGGAAATGACTTTTCTTTGGGAAGGAAAAAAGGCAGCTAACATTCCCCCCTCCAGTGCCCTTTTATTTCTCTGAGTTTTTTATTCCTCTGGTCCTTCTCCCTGTGTAGAAAATGGGGTGGGGGTGTAGGGAGTTAGGGGATAGAACTTTTTAAAAGGCTACCATAGGAGGAAGTATTGAAACCTATCTTGGTAGGGAACTATCTCATACCTACAAAACTGTAAAGTGGTTTTGATGTTTTAAATGGTTGTCTTTGTAGACCATGGTCAGCACCTGAGCCCGGGAGGTCTAGTGGAAGAGAATGTGTCACTTTGGTTGATTTTGATCTGTGAAATGAGAAGAGTAACCATTGCCTTTTACAGTGCTAGGTGAGTGGGCAGTTCATTCAGTTCCCACAGCCAACTGGGGCAGGGACTCAGAGAGGTGATGAGTTGACTTCTCCCCTCTCTCCTTCCAGTTTCTAAGTAGTCATGTTAGGTTAATTGGCTACACCTGTCCCATTCCCACATCTGTGCCCCTTGTCCTTCGCTCACCTATCTTCTGGTGCTGATGGCAGGACCGGACACCAGCATGTCCGCAGAACGAAGTTTCACTGCCTCTTAGTGAAGTGTCCCCACACTGCATGTCTGGAGCCTTTTCCTAAGAGAACAGATGGCTGCGGGACCCAGAACACTCTCAGGGCTCCCAGTGCCTCTTCTCTAAATCTGTGTTTTCCTCTAGGGTGGCACCCACCCACACGTTCCCAGAACAGCAGTGTGACCCTGGCATGCGTTGGGACAAAAGCTGTCTTTTTTATTTCAGTTTTGATAAGCCCTACAAAGACACCCTGGTGAGAAGTCAGCTCTGCCTCATGCTCACAGAATAGGCTGTTCTTGGGCAGGCTTCTTTGTTCCTGTGGGTCTTTGCCATCAGCCTCCCAGGAAGAACCTGTTTGAGACCTGTGGGGGCGTGAGAGGAATGGGTAAGCGCTTTGAGATTTAATCTGTAGCAGTTGACTGACTTAAAAGCCACTTGGAACAGAAGCCATCGTGAGGGAACATGGTGAAGAGTATCATAAAAATCTGAGAGTCCTCAAATGGAAGAGAACGTCTCCTCACTGAACCTTGAGCAGAAGAAATTCTCATGATCCTCCTAGTTTTCACCGTGTTTTTCTCTACCTACCTATCTCAGTAGTCTCCTGTTAGGGCTGTTTCTCTGCTTCTCCTAAGTCGTGGATGGTGGACATCCTTGTGTGCCCACCTCCCCCCCATTTCTCTGTCTTCTTTTACATAACTAGCTCAGACTGCTTGGCTGTGTGGCTCCAGTGGTTACAGTTCCTAGGACGGAGAATCTGATTGACCCAGGTTCAGGTCAGGTGAATTCTCTAGATCCAGTCTGCTCTGGCCAGGTAACTGCTGCTGCTGATTTAGGAGCAGCTTCAAAGGATCAGCGTTGGAAATAAGGAAGCCAAAATCTTTTCTTGGTCACCGGGGATATGATCAGCACAGGCTGACTTTGACCACATGGATGTTCTAAATGCTCCTGGTGGCTGCCAGTTGTATCCTGGATGCCGCTCTCCAGGCTCCCTCTCGTAACTTCCACAGCCTCTAGCAGAGCACAACATGAGCACGGCCTCAAAGAAAGGCCTGTGCCACATCTACGTCATGTCAGAAGGGAAGGTGAAAACTGTACTGTGTTTAGCCAAGCCTCTCCTAGTAGCATGACAGGCAGGCATTGAGGTGAGAGGGAGGAAGTGGAAAGATAACCTGCCAAATACGTGCCTTGAGGACCAAGTGGATCCTCATGGCTCCCTCCTTGCCTCCAGTAGCTTCATCAACTTTATTACTGAGCTTGTCCTGACAGACTGCTAGGCTTATGTCCCTTTTACTCACATCAGCAGGCCACGCGCCTGCCATTGTCAGAGCAACCTCAAGTGGATTGAGGAATTCTTTTTTTATAGTTGACATCTTGTCCTTGGGATCAGGTTTAACTTGTCTGTAGCCTGACTTCTGACTGAGAAAAACCAAGGATGCCTCGGCTTCATCACCTCAGGAGGTCCACTTGAAGGGGCGCTGCAGCTCCCCTCCCCACCCATTGCTTTTCTTTAGCCTCTGTCTCCCCTCTCCTCCCTGCTTTATTCCACCCTGTCCCCTGCTGGGTGTTTCTTGGCTGGTGATCCGATGTCTGGAGGAAGGCTCGCCCCCAGCAGAGACTGCTCAGATGGCTTTCCCCGATGTGTGCCGCCTTCAGGCAGACAGACTGTAACTGTTCAGGCAGGGCCACAGCAGGACTCTTTTCCTTCCTACAGCAGATAATTATTGAGCAACAGAAACCAGCCAGGCACTGGGGACACAGCCAATGAACTAAACAAAGGCCTGGTCTGGTGGGGAAGAGACTAGCAGCATGAAGGTGTGACACATCAGGTGGTGAGAAGCTCTGTGGGGAGAGGTTGAGGCAGAGTGAAGTCCTGGGAAGGGGGTTTACAGCTTTTAGTGAGGGTGGTTGGAAAAAACTTCTTACAAAATGACACTTAATATTTGCCCAAAGGAAGTTGGGAGTGACTGATCTGGCTGTCAAGGAGAAGAGTCTTCCAGGCAGAGAGAGGAGCTAGTGCAGAGGCCCTGAGGCTGGAGCATGACTTGGTATATTAGCTGGAGTGGATTGTGTGAGGAAGAAGGTAGTAGATGAGGTAATGGTGGGGCTTGCTTTCTGAGATGGGAGTCATGAGCTGATCTGGATTTTATCAGAATCGCCTGCCTTCTAGCTACTGTGTGGACACTGGAGTGTTGGTGGCAGTGCAGAAACAGGGCCCTTGTTGCATCCTGGATGTTTAGAGCGTGCCAAGGGCAAGTGTGCAGAAGTGGTACCACGTGGGCAGTGGTCCCCAAAGAAGATGTGGGTCCTTTGGGGTTCAGATTTTAGCTTGGGCACATGATCCACTTTTCTCAGCTTCCGTTTGCCATCTATTAAAAATGGGAGAAACAGTGCCTGCTGTGAGGAGTTACCGGGGGCAAGTGCATTCTGGGAGAGGCGGCAGCAATAGTAATGCTGTTATTGCATATTGTGTCATGAAAGGTCCCTGCGTCTCCGGTGCTAGGTGTTTTATCATCCCTCAGTTTAGGGTTGCCAGGGTTGCATAGGCTGAAACCCTTCCATTTCACATGTGAGGAAATAGGTAATTATAAAAAAAGATGAATCTGAGTGAAGGTTCATCCTAAAACAGGCCTCCACATTGCCTGCAGAATATTTTGGCTAAGAAAACTGCAGCTGTTCTCTTTAATTTGGAGACCAAAGGAGTTTTAGTATTTGTTGTTGATTCTTGGTGGGTGTAAGACGGTTGGGGTTGGGCTACACCAGCTTACTAGCGTGTGCAAGTTAAAGTGTCAGTCCTTTTACCTTCAAGTTTCCTTAACATAATTGGATTTTAATATTTTGCAAATGGGCCCCGCTATGGAAATGTTACTTTCCTTCCTCTGGGACTGTGATTACCAAAATGTGGAAGCACATGGATGCCAGCTTTCTTCCACAGGTGAAAGCAGAAGGCTCACTTGTCTTAAATGAACTAAAGACCTCATACATTCTTTCGTCTGTGTGCAACTCTTATTTGTAAAGTTGTCAGAATTGGAGAAAAATAAAAATAGAACAGTAATTACCCACGTGCCCACCACCTAGATGCCATGATGGTTGACGTTTTGTCATGTTTGCCAATTCTGTCTACTTACAGGTATATGTAGATAGATATAATCTATGTTGGGTTTTTAGCTGAGCCATCAGAAGCTGCTGACATGATACTTTTTCTCTAAGTACTTGAGCATGCTATAAGAATGAGAGTGTTCTCCCTATTCTAATTCTGGTCACATCTGAGAAAATTTTAAATGATTCAGTAGTATCTAAAGCCAAATGCATATTGAAACTACCCCAGTTGTCTTCAAAGTGTTTTTCAATAGCTTTAAAGAAAAAAAAAAAAAGTTCAGTTGGAGATTATGTCTATAGTAAACATCCAGAAGAGTCTTCATATCTCACTGCTTTTCCAAAGAGAGCACTTACCGTTATAGAATACCCTCACATCTATCTCATTGTTTTTTCCTGATTGTTGTGTAACTCCTTCCACTATCTTGACTTCCTGTAAACTAGGAGTTGAAATGTCTATAAACAGTTTCTGGTTAAAACATTTTAGTGTGAAGACTTCTAACATGATGCTGTGTACTTCATACTCGGCATACCATGGGGAACATCACTATTTGTGATGCTAAATTGATCTTTTTTGTGATTATGCATTTTACCCTTTGAATTAACAGGGCCATTGTCAAGGTACTTGGACATCCTGCATGTGCCCTGCTCCTCACCAGCCTTTCACTTACTGGTTTTTATATCAGTTGGTGGTTCTTACCTGAAAAAACTGTTTCATTGGCATTTAATTTACAAAATGGTAATTAAAAACTTTTTTTCATATCTTCTACATTTATTAGCTGCTCTTCTATTACACAGGGTAAAGCTGAATTCTTTCCCTTTAATTATCAATTTTAAGGTCAAGAATTGGTTTTATAGTCATCCTCCATGGTGACAAGTGACTCTCCCCATCTATTTATTTATTTATCTTTAGTATACTAGGGACTCATATTTTACTCAGGGCCTTAAAATCATTGATATTCATTATTCTTTTTGATACTCTTTCCCAAATTTGGCCAGTAGGAGCCCCTTCAGGAGGGCTTCCTGGCTGGGTCAGCAGTAAAGAACCTGCCTGCAGTGCAAAAGACACAGGAGACGCGGGTTTGAAGATCCCCTGGAGAGACGCGGGTTTGAAGATCCCCTGGAGGAGGGCATGGCAACCCACTTCAGTATTCTGGTCACAAAAATCCCATGAACGGCAGGCTGTAGCCCCTAGGGTCACAAAGGGTTGGACACGACTGCAGTGACTGAGTGTGCCTGCACGCAGACCCTACCTTTTTGACATGCTTCCACTATTTTTAATCATTTCCTTGGTTTCACTATTCTGTTCCTCGCATTAGTCACCTTTCTCCAAAGAATTCTGGTTCCTTGCAATGGGTCTCAGACTTCTTTTATTGACAGCTTTATTGGATATAATGTATACAATAAAAATTTTAACTTGAGCATGTTTGATGGTTAAAAACTGATTTTTTTAAAGTTCTGATTAGAATACCCTCACGTCTGTCTCATTGTCTTCTCCTGGTTGTGTATAACTCCTTCCACTGCCTTGATTTTCTATAAACTAGGAGTTGAAATGTTATAGATAACAGTTCATCATGTCTATAAACTAAGGTTCATTTGTCTGCCTTGGAATTTTCTCTAAAAATAGTATTGTCACCTACTGTTTCCCATGGAAAAGGCCGGAGCTGTTTTGAACAACTTAGCATGTATTCCCTTGGGCGCCTTTAACTTTGGCCTGATAAATTGTAGCAGTACAAAGAGCCGGAGGAGGAAAGGGAAAGAAAGGGGGACTATCTGCTCCTGACTGCCGCTGTCTCTGCTCTCTTTGCCTTTCCTTTTCCCTTCCCAGGAGCTCAGGCCACCCTGGCCTGCATTCACTTCCCCAAACACACTACCCTTTCCCCCCAGAAAGGCCTCTGGCCTGCCACACTGCCTCCACTTCTCACCAGGGCAGGCTCCTCTTGCAGCTTAAATGACACCCCCTCAGCGGGCTCCCCTGACCCTTGGCTAAAGTGACACTTAAGATGTGTGCACACACTTACACCTCTAACAAGGTGCCCATCAGGCAGTGTATAGTTACATCTACTCTTTCCCCAGGAGACTGCAGGCTTCAGGAGGTCAGCCCCAGAGGGCTGATGGTCTCCAGGGTCTCTCTCCTTTGGCGCTTGGCATGGAGTAGGTACTCAGTGACTGTTTCAAGTGGTCACTTAGGATGTGGCATTAGACTTGAGCCGGAGTGTGGAAAGTCTGCATTCCTGTTCTGATTGGTATCATACTTCTATTAGGTCTTCTGCCCACTTTTTGATTGGGTTGTTTGTTTTTCTGATATTGAGCTGTATGAGCTCTTATATATTTTAGAGATTAATCCTGAAGTTTATCCCACGGATGCAAAGATTCTTCATTATGTACAAAGCAATCAGTGTGATACACCAGATTAACAAAATTGAAAAATAAAAACTGTATAATCATCTCAGTAGATGTAGAGAAAGCTTTCAACAGAATTCCAACATTCATTTATGATAAAAACTCTCTAGAAAATTGGCATAGAAGGAACATACCTCAACATGATAAAGGCCATATATGACAAACCCATAGCAAACATTATTCTCAATGGTAAAAAACTGAAAGAATTTCCTCTAAGATCAGGAATAAGACAAGGGTGCCCACTCTCACCGTTATTCAATATAGTTTTGAAAGTCCTTGCCATGGCATTCAGAGAAGAAGAGGAACCAGATTGGAAAAGGAAAAGTAAAACTCTCACTATTTGCAGGTGACAGGATCCTATACATAGAAAACCCTGAAAATGCCAGCAAAACACTAGAGCTAATCACTGAATTTAGTTAAGTTGCACAATATAAAATTAATGCGCAGAAATCCCTTACTTTTGTATATAGTAACAGTGAAAAACCAGGAAGAGAAATGAAGGAAGCAATCCCATTCACCATTGCAACTAAATGAATAAAATACCTTGGAATAAACCTACCTAAAGAGACAACAGACCTGTATGCAGAAGACTTTAAGACGCTGATGAAAGAAATCAAAGAATACAAACAGATGGAGAGAGATGCCATGTTCTTGGATTGAAAGAATCAATATTGTCAAAATGACTACACAAAGCAATCTACAAATTCAGTGCAGGCCTTATCAAATTACCAATTGTATTTTTCACAGAAATAGAAAAAAAAAAAATTCACAATTTGTATGGAAACACAGAATATCCTGAATAACCAAAAGCAATCTTGAGAAAGAAAAATGGAACTAGAGATCAATCTTCCTGATTTCAGACTATACTACAAAACTACCGTTATCAAGACCGTATTGTACTTGCAGAAAAACAGAAATGTAGACCAGTGGAACAAGATAGAAAGCCTGGGGATAAATCCCCACACCTATGGGCACCTTATTTTTGACAAAGGAGGCAAAAATATACAATAAAGACAGTCTCTTCAATAAGTGGTGCTGGGAAAACTGGACAGCTACATGTAAGAGAATGAAATTAGAACACTTCCTAACACCATCCACAAAAATAAACTCAAAATGGGTTAAAGACCTAAATGTAAGACCAGAACTATAAAACTCTTAGAGGAAAACATAGGTAAAACACTCTGACATAAATCACAGCAAGATCCTCTATGACGCACCTCCTAGAGTAATGGAAATTTAAATAAAAAAAAGGACCTAATTAAACTTAAAAGCTTTTGCACAAGGAAGGAAACTAAGCAAGGTGAAAAGAAAGCTGTCAGAATGGGAGAAAATAGTAGCAAATGAAGCAACTGTCAAAGGATTAATCTCCAAAATATACAAGCAGCTCAGGCAACTCAGTACCAGGAAGACAAAACAACACTATCAAAAAGGGGGCAGAAGGCCTAAACAGACAATTCTTCAAAGGAGACATACAGATGGCTAATAAACACATGAAAACATGCTCAACATTGCTCATTGTTAGAGGAATGCAAATCAAAACTACAGTGAGGTATCATCTCATACCTGTTACAACAGCCATCATCAAAAAGTCTGCGAACCCTCTTGCACTGTTGGTGGGAATGTACATTGATGTTAGCTATTATGGAGAACAGTATGGAGAGTCCTTAAAAAACTAACTGGTATTAAGTTAAAAGTAGAAATTCTCCCTCTCCCAACTGTAAGTAGCAAGAACTTTATATAATTTTGAAAGTTTGGGGTTTGGGATATTCTGTTTTATTGTTGTTTGGTTTAGGTTTTTTTGGTTGTTGGTTGTTGTTCTAAAACTTTCCATATTTGGGGCCCTGCAAAATGCTTCCTGTGAAAACCACCTGCAAAGATGCATCAGCTAATGAAAATCACATTGTGAATCATGAGCTTTAACTACAACATGTGGTGAGGCCATAGATTCAGTGCCTTCCTCAATCATCTTCCCTTACCCGGTAGAGAGTGGGAACTCTGCCTTCCATGAAGCAGAGTGCGCTAGAAGTGGCTTCTTTTCTGTTAAGTGAAATGATAACCCAGGAGTTCTCCAGAATCTTCAAATGCTAGCCTTGGGTCCTTTTTTTTTTTTTTTAAGATTTTTTAATTTTATTTTTAATGTATTATTTATGTATTTTTATTTTTTGGCTGCATGCCATGCAGGATCTTTGCTGACCAGGGATTGAACCCAGGCCCTTGGCAGCGAGAGTCAGATCCTTAACCACTGGACCACCAGGGAATTCCCTAGCCTTGGGTCTTAACCACTGCTTCTGTGACATGGACCAAGCATCTGGAAACAGTCCGAGGGGCCTTTGCATAGCAGCTGCTGGCTAGGTCTGCCTCTGCTGGTTCCTTTTGAGCAAGAAAGAGCCCTCCATAACAGACAGGCAGCAGAAAGCCAAGCTGTGGGCGGGATCCTGCCAGGAGAGGACCTGGAGACTTCCCCACTATCATGCAGGCGTGCTCTTTCTTTTTTTTTTAAAGCGCTCCTCCCTCTCCAGGGATCTGAGTTTGATTTTTCCCCCAAAGAACAGCTAAAACAGTTTAGGAGTAGACCCAGGTGAAGGTGACATCAACTGCATTGCAGCCAGAGGCTGATTTAACAGTCCCTCAGGCAGCTATGGGAGAGGGCAATGGCACCCCACTCCCGTACTCTTGCCTGGAAAATCCCATCGACAGAGGAGCTTGGTAGGCTGCGGTCCATGGGGTTGCTGAGTCGGACACGACTGAGCATCTTCACTTTCACTTTTCACTTTCATGCGTTGGAGAAGGAAATGTCAGCCCACTCCAGTGTTCTTGCCTGGAGAATCCCAGGGACAGGGGAGCCTAGTGGGCTGCCGTCTATGGGGTCGCACAGAGTCAGTCACGACTGAAGCGACTTAGCAGCAGCAGCAGGCAGCCATAGCTTTTGCTCCTTTAGTGGCCTTGTGCTTTTAGCTGGAGAGCCCGGAGTTTGCCGAGGAATTTAAAGGTGCTGAGTGTAAAAAACTGCCATTCTGGGATTACCCCTCAATTCTTTTTATCACATCGGGAGGAGGTCCAAAGCCTTGCGGTTGTCCTGCTAGTTCTTAAAAATTGTGCAAATGAAGCAGATCCTAAAATGCTCATGAGTGCCAGGGGTTGAGCTGAGTGCCCCAGGGACGTAGAACTCTCTTTTGAGTCCAGGTCTGATCTCGAGTCATGTTCAGTTGGGAAAGACGAGAACTAATTCTTGACATCAAGAGTACGTAGCTATCCTAGACAATTTCTGGGTCATGAGGTATAGATTTGTGTGTAATCAGAAATGGAATCAGTCAGTTCAAATAGAAGGTCTTGCTGGTGATCCAGGTTTTTACTAAGAATGGCCTTTGGAGCTTAAAGAGTATCAGCTGTTGTGTCTGCACTGTAACCTCAGTTGCCTTCTCTCATGCAGAGAAGTGTTTTCTCTAGGAAATTACAGCACTAACTTGGCAGGTGGTTTCACTGTTCAAGGGCTCCCGGTTCTGGCACGGAGATGTCCAGAGTTAAAATGGGAGCAGCTGCTGAGGCTGACTTGCCTGCTTTACCTGCTCCTTCCCAAACAGAGGAAGCACCTGCCATCCACGGCCTGGTTGGGTGTAGGAAGCAAGCATGTAGCATTTTAGTAAATCTCACTTTTTTCCCTTTCTCCTGTTTTTTAAAATAACAGTTTTATAGAGGCATAGTTGACATCCAGTAAATAAACTATTCATATTTAATGTGTACAGTTTCATAAGTCTTGATATGTTTGTTACTCTTTGAAACCTCCCTCTTCCCATCTCTGACAACCACTGATAGCATAGGTTATTTGCCTTTTCTAAAGTTTTTATATAAATGGAATCATACCATGTGTACTGTTTTGTCTGGCTTTCACTCAGCATAATTATTTTGAGGTTATATTGTTCCATAAGTCAGTAGTTCATTCCATTTTATTGCTGAATAATTTTCTATCATATGGATATATTTATCAGTTTACCAGCTGGCAGATGTTTGGATTGTTCCAGTTATTGGTTATTACAAGTAGGTCTGCTGTGAGCATTTGTGTATAAGAGTAGTTTTGCATAGTCAAAAGCCCCATTCCTCTTGGATAAACATCCAGGAGGAGAATGACTGGGTCAAATGGGAGATGTATGTTTAAACTGCCAGCTGTTTTCCAAAGTGGCTGTTCTGTTTTATATTCCCACCAGCAGCGTGTGGGGATTCCAGTTCCTCCGTATCCCTGCGAGTATATAACATGATGAGTCTTTTTAGTTGTATACATTCTAATCGATAGTAGTCATACCTCCTAGTGGTTTTAATTTGCATTTTTTAATGATGACAGTGTTGAATATATTTTCATGTACTTACTTGCCATTTTTTTATCCTTTTCAATGAAGAATGAATTCATATCTTTTGCCCCTTTTTAATTGTTTTTTTGCTGAGTTTTTTGACGGTTCTTTTCATATTCTGGACACAAGTCCTTTATGAGAGATATGTCCTGTAAAGATTTTCTCCCAGTCTGTGGCTTGACTTTTCATTCTCTTAAAAGTATCCTTTAAAGTGCAGAAGTTTTCATTTTTGATGAAGTTCATTTTGTCCTTTTATGGAGTGTGCTTTTTCATCTCATATCTAAGAAATTTTTGCCTGACTCACAGTCACAAAGGTTATTTTCCTATGAGTTCGTCTAGAAATTTTATAGGTTTAGTGTTCTTTTAGATCCAATTTTTAGTTGACATTTGATTATGATGTGAAATATAGGTCCAAGCTTTTACTTTTTGCCTGTGAATGTCCAACCAGTTCTTCTAAGCCCAGCATATTTTTCATCTCAGGCATTACGGTTTTCATCTCTGGAAGTCTGACTTCAATCTTATAGTCCTCCTCTGCTCAGTCTAACATCTGTGTCACTTCAGTTGATTGATTAGTTGCATGTGGGTCATATTTTCCTGCATCTTTGCATGCTTGGTAATCTTTGGATTGTTCATTGAAGAAGGCCATCTTGTCTCTCCTTGCTATTCTCTGGAACTCTGCATTCAGTTGGGTATACCTTTCCCTTTCTCCCTTGCTTTTTGCTTTTCTTCTTTCCTCAGCTATTTATAAAGCCACCTTAGACAACCACTTCAGTCCCATCACTTCATGGCAAATAGAAGGGAAAAAAGTGGAAGCAGTGACAGATTTCCTCTTCTTGGGTTCAGATGGTGGCTGCAGCTATGAAATTAGAAGACGATTGCTTCTTGGGAGAACCATGACCAACCTAAATAGTGTGTTAAAAAGCAAAGACATCACTTTGCCTACAAAAGTCTTCTATAGTCAAGGCTATACAGTAGCCTTGATGATTTTTTCAGTAGTTGTGTGCAGATGTGAGAGTTGGACCATAAAGAAGGCTGAGTGCCGAAGAATTTATGCTTTTGAATTGTGCTGTTGGAGAAGACTCTTGAGAGTCCCTGGGACAGCGAGGAGATCAAACCAGTCAATCCTAAAGGAAGTCAACCCTGAATATTCATTGGAAGGACTGATGCTGCAGCTCCAATCCTTTGGCCTACCTGATGCAGTGAGCTGACTCACTGGAAAAGACCTTGCCTGATGCTGGGAAAGATTGAAGGCAGAAGGAGAAGAGAGTGATAGAGGATGAGGTGGTTGGATCGCATCATCAATTTAATGGACATGAACTTGGGCAAACTCCAGGAGATTGTGATGGACAGGGAGGCCTGGTGTGCTGCGGTCCACGGGGTCGCCAAGAGTTGGGCATGACTTGGCGACCGAAAAACAACCATCTTTGGATGCTAGACATTGTGAATTTTACCTTTTGGGGTGCTGGATATTTTATTCCTAAAAATCTTCTTGAGCTTTTTACGGGTAAACACTTGAGTTGCTTGGAAGCAGTTTGATCCTCTGCAGTCTTGCTTTTATGATTTGTTAGGTGGGTCCACCAGAGCAGTGCTCAGGTGGGGGCTGATTACTCCTCACTGCTGAGGTGAGATCTTCCCAGGGATCCTATGCCATGCCTCATGAACCATGACATTTTTCAGTCCAGCTGGTGGGAACCAGTACTGATCCCAGTCCTGTATAGGCTCTGAGCACTGTTCCTTGTAAACCTTTTGGATGGGTTCTTGTCCAGGCCGTGAGTGGTTTCCTCAGGCCACATGCATTGATTAGTACTGTGGTGAGTACTTATGGGGGACTCTATAAATCTGGGGATCTTCCTTTACAGCTCTTCCCCTCCCTGGTCTGTGTCCTATAGACTCCATTGTTTATTTCCCTCGGAAGCTCCCAAGGATATAAGCTGGGGGGACATCATAGCTCTCGCCTTGTTAGTTTTCTGTCTCAGGGATCACAGGCTTTAATTGCAAAGTCCAGTGTCTTCATTGTTGTAACTGTAGTCCGGCCTCTTTCTGGTTTCATTCAGTTTCTTTTCTTTTTTCCTGTGGTTGGTTTGTCTGGTGTCTTTGTTTCAGTTTTTGGTTGATTAGGTAGAAGGGTAAATCTGATCCCTTTTCCTCCGTCTTGGCCAAAACTATTAATACCTGTTTTGATATCATAGTTTCTCTTATATTCTGCATTCAGTACTGACAAACCTATTCCCCTCTCCAGAAAGCATCTTATGCACATTCATTCTTGCTTCTTAATGGGCATTGCTTCCTCTTTTGCATAACCTCTTTCAGCATCCTGCAAATTATAGCCTTCTAGTAGGTTTCCTCATTTGTTGTAAGCAGTCTCTGGCAGATGGATGGAAAGGCTGAAAAAGAGAAAGGATTCTGAGATGCCTAGCTTCTCACTGCCTGCTCTCACCCTTGATGCTGAGTTCATTTGGGGTGGGGTCATTGTGTGAAGAGCTTGAAATGGACTAGAGGGAACATCTATGGTGAGTATTATGGAGCGTGGAGATCTAGTGTTCTCCCAGTTTGTCATTTATAGAAAACTATTTATCATTTCTTTGATCAGATAGTGATTGTGTTCTGGTAAAGAGATGAACTACATGTACTCCCCAACTTATTAGTTCTAGGGTGCCAGTTCCTAGCTTTACAGTGACTTAACAAGGATGGATCTCCATCTTTGTGTCTCTCTTTCAGTCCTCAGCTCCCAGTTTCAGTCAGTATCATCACCCACTCTGCCCTAGGACATCTGTCCCTTCTCCTCAGTAGTTCCTGTCCCCACGACTCCCCATTTTCCTATTTTGTCAAAATACAGAAAGTCTGGTGACTGTGATAAAGCTGGCAATTGATCTCTGCTTCCCCATTCCACCTACCAGTGTTGACACTGTTTTTTAGGTTGGAATTTCCCTCCACCTCTGAAAACATACAAAGACAACAGAATTCTGTGTTTTGCTGGGTCTTTAGAGTGTTGCTTAGAACCATAGAGGTTACCCGCACCCCGCCCCAGTGAAATGAGTATTGTGTTAGTTATATGTCAACAACAGACTGGACCCTTCCAGTCTGGGATGAAGGTGTGAGTGTTTGCAAGACCTCAGTGACAGCTATCACGATTGGCTTGACACTGGCTTTTGGAGAAACCAATGTGATGGTCTTTTGTGAGCAAGGAGTTGCAGGTATCTATTGGTCTTTTTGTCATGACACTCATCCCCTGGCATTTCCATCTCTGAAATGCCCCCTTTTAGTGGAAGTTGCCAGTATGGGTTGTCTGGCTTATGAGAAACTGGAATGGTAGAATGAAAATGGTTTTTGGATTTATAGCCTAGCTTTAAAACCTTACCACATTACTTCACTTCTCTCTGCCTCACTTATTTCTTCTGTGAAGTGGAGACTGGAATCCTTTGCTGTGGGGAGGATTGAATAAGTTCATGTGTGGAAAGTGCCTTGCCCAATCTCTGACTCAGATTAGAAGTGCCACCCACAGTTCAGCCGGAGCTGTTGACAGTTTACCAGTGAAAGGTTTTTGGTGTCTTTTCCAATGGTCCTTCTCCAATACCAGCTAGTATCCTACAGTTCAGTTAAGTTCTGACACTACCCACTTCCTGTAAAAGATGGTGGGTGAATTGAGGGAGAAATATGGCTTGCACATAGAGTGACTGCGAGCTGTTATATGTGCTTAAAGGGCCCACAGTTGCTCTCAGTCTGGGAGGAAATCCAAAGTGCTGGGAATTCCTGCCAGGAGTGTGTCTGCTTCCCCATTCTCCAGAACAAGGTAGACAGCCTGCCTCTGATATCAACTTACTGCTTTGAGTTGGGGAAGAGCATTCACTAGCCTGGACTAGAGGGACTACCCCAGCTCCTCAGAGGCCCACTGAGGACACAGGAAATCCTAGGACACCCCGCCAGGTCTTCCCAGTGCTGGCCTCTGGGACAGGCACTCTACTGCTGGCTCTCACTTCCCTCATGTCATTCCTCCTCGTTACTCATGTTACAACTGCCCTTTTCCACAGGGATGCTTGAAGATGGAAAGAAATTCGATTCCTCCCGGGACAGAAACAAGCCCTTTAAGTTTGTGCTGGGCAAGCAGGAGGTGATCCGAGGCTGGGAAGAAGGGGTTGCCCAGGTATGCTCTCTTTTTTTGTTTTGTTTTTTAGTGTCTACTTCTTAAATTATGTTTATGAGTAGGAAAAATTTCATTGCTAGCTCCCTCACCCAAATAGCTCCTTTTATTAATGTTTTTTTGTAGAATTTCTGTAAGTGCCCCCCCACCCCTTCTTTTAGAGAGAGAGACACACATACACACACTGTTCTGCTCTTTTCTTTTGCACTTAATATCTGATACTTTGTATACCAGGACATAAAAGAGAAGGAAGCTCTCCTCATAGAGCTTCATAGTGTAAGCAGATCTTGGAAGGATTGCAGGCTTGGTTTCAGGCCACCACAATAAAAATCTTGCAGTAAAGTGAGTCACATGAATTTTTTGGTTTCCCAGTGCATATTAAAATTATGTCTGCACTGTAGTTTATTAAGTGTGCAGTAGCATTATGCCTAAAAAACAATGCACAGATGATCCTTGAACAGTGCAGGGTAGGGACACCAAACCCCACCTCTCTGCCCTGTGGAAAGTTAAAAATCTGCACATAACTTTCATAGCCGGTCCTCTGTGCCTGAATTTCCTCATCCAAGGACTCAGCCAACCATGGATGTTGAAAAACACTGACATGTAATTGGGCCCAAGCAGTTCAAACCTGTGTTCAAGGATCAACTGTATGTGCCTTAATTTAAAAAATACTTTATTGCTAAAAAATGCTAACCAGCATCTGAGCCTTGACCGAGTCATAATCTTTTTGTGGTAGCAAATCAAAGACCACATATTGCTATACAAATGTAGTGATGAAAAGGTTCAAAATACTGCGTGAATTACCAAACTGTGACACACAGACATGAGGTGAACAAATGCTGAGGGAAAAGGCACGGATAAGCTTATTCCACACAGGATAGCCACAGACCTTCAGTTTGTGGAAAACACAGTGTCTGTGAAGCACAGTAAAAGGAGCTCTGTCTGTGTCCCCTTAGGTGGGTATACTATAATTTATTTGACCAGGACTCTCTTGATGGCCATTTGGGTCATTCCCAGTATTTCAGTATTATAAACAACACTGCACTGATTAATCTTGAATGGACTTTATTTTGCATTTGTGCAAGTGTTCCCACAGGCAGATTCTTGGAAGTGGACCGAGTGGTTCAGTAGCTGTGTGCACTGGATTTTGACATACTGCCATGTTGCCATCTGTAGGGATTACACTGAACTGCCACCAGTGGGCTCTGAAGGTGCCTGCTCCTCCCAGGCCTTCAGCACAGTGTGTTATTAAAAACTTTTGGCTTCAGGACACAATGAGTGAAAAACATTATCTTGGTATGGTTTTAATTTGTATTTGTCTTCTTATTGACCATGTTGTGTCAGACCACTTCTGAGAGGTCACGCTCACAGAGAAAGTCATTTTGTTTGTCTTAAGTCTGTTTCTTCACTTCTCCCCTCCCCATTTGTGTAAACAGCTTTTGTTCTGCCAACTCTATGAAATTCCCAGTAGACAAAAGGGACCCAGGGTTGCCAAATTTCAGTTGGATTTTATCCTTGTGCTGAGCCCAGGAATTTTTTTTTTTTTTGGCACTAACCAGGTAAAGGGATGTTTATTGTGGCCTACAATCCAGGGAGCTTTATAATCAGGCTCTGCCATGGTGGATAATTAGTCTATTTCCTCTCACCAAAGAGAAGTGGAGATTTAACCATTGTGGATAGAGGGATTTCTGTTTTTCAGAATACACTTTACATCCTCTATAAAATATCACTGGTTGATCTCCAAATAAACTGCTTAAACTTTCAGAAATTGCCTTTCTCAGGTGTCTAGATTTTTGTTCCTTCCTGGCTGGGAGTCGGCAGTAGAAAACCGAGAGGATCTTTGTAGCTTACTTCCTTTTGGAAACCTCTCCAGCTGTACCTTTCTGTCCTGTCCCCAGCCCCAGACGTCTGGTAGGCTCTTGGGTCTCTGGCTCACCCACCATCTCCCATGCTCACCGTTGTTCACCCGGTGGCTCATGTTCTGCGGCTGTTCCAGCACTAGAACAATCGTTGTGTTGTGTGTCCCAGGAGCCATTGCGGCCTCTGAGCTAGTGTTATCCGCCTCCTTCCCACCCCAGACTGGTGAGGCCTGATGAAGTGTCAGGGATATGCCCAGTCCCTCCCTGCAGCCAGGCTGCTTTGAGTCGGTCACAGTGCTGGCGCTTGTGGGAAGTCTGGGTGTTGTGAGACCTGCTTAGAGCACAAGCTCCTCCATATAATATTTCTTTAGGACATATATTAAAAGCACAAGAAGGGTTGTCCTGTGCCCCCTTTCCTGTTCTTTTGATATTATTGTTCATTTTCTGTGCTTATAGATTTCCAGTCCTGGCACGTATGCTATTTTGGCAACTTGCTTTTTTCATCTAACCATGTATCTTGGACATCTTTCCATGTTAGTATAGTTAAGGCCACTCTTTTCTTTCTAGAGGCTAAGAAGAACGGTACAGCTGCACTGTGAAACCACTCCCCTTGCAGTGGGCATTTGAGTTGCTAGCAGATTCTGGAAGTGGAATTGCTGGGTAAAAGGATATCATTGCTTTGGGTTTTACTAGATTAAGCCATATGCTTTCAACTCTCCTTGCCGCCTTGGTCCAACATGTCCCAGTTTCTGAAAGGCACTGTAGGAAGGAAGCCTATAGCTTTCTCTTCAGTCACCATCACTTGGGCTGGGTCAGAGAGTCAGGAGTGCACACGTGGAGAGGTATGGGTATAGTTGGAGAGGTGTCTGAAGGAAAGTAAGCCACAAAAGATCCTCTCTGTTTTATACTGCCAACTTCTAGCCAGGCAGGAACAAAAATCTAGACACCTGGGAAAGGCAGTTTCTGAAAGTTAAGCCGTTTGCTGCTAAGTCGCTTCAATCATGTCCGACTCTGTGCGACCCCGTAGACGGCAGCCCACCAGGCTCCCTCGTTCTGGGATTCTCTAGGCAAGAACACTGGAGTGGGTTGCCATTTCCTTCTCCAATGCATGAAGGTGAAAAGTGAAAGTGAAGTCGCTTAGTTGTGTCCGACTCTCAGCGACCCCATGAACTGCAGCCTGCCGGGCTCCTCCATCCATGGGATTTATCAGGCAGGAGTACTGGAGTGGGTTGCCATTGCCTTCTCCGGTTAAGCCGTTTGTTTGGAGGTAAATCAGTGATCTTTTACCAAGGATGTAGAGTAAAGCATATTCTGAAAAAGAGACAGAAATCCCTCTATCCACACTGGTTAAATCTCCAGTTCTCTTTGGTGAGAGGAAATAGACGTGGAGACTTAAAAGAGATAGGTAAAGAGTGGGGATAAAGCAGAGAACCTGCTCACTGTTCAGAAAATAGACATTTTGTATTTGATGAGAAAATGAAAAAGCTACAAATATGTTTTAAAAAGTGAAAATTTTCCCTCCACCCTCTGCTCTCCCCATAGAAAAGTGCTAGTATTATTTGTGTTCTTTCAAAAATGTTTTTGTGTTTATACAGGCTGGTGCAACTATGTATAAATACTTTTCTTTTTTGTATAATTGGTAGCATGCTGTTTTCATTCAATTGGTACATGTTACTTGGTACCCCCAGAAAATCTTAACTGCTTGTTTTACTTTTTCTACATTTCTGAGTATAAATAGATTGCAGAAAAGTAGCCTGCCTCAAATATTACTTTCTGTGTGTTTTCTTCTAAAGTAAAGTTTTGTCCAAAGCACTCCTTTTGCAGTAGTATAGATGCTTCTAGTGACAGGCCACTGAAGGGCTTAGGTGGTGACTTGTCTGTAGTGTTAGCTGCCCAGAGTCGGATTAGTGGGACCAGGACAGAAGGATTGAGAGCCTGACGATTCTGGGAGTCAAGAGGGATTTTTATCGGTCGTTGGGTCCTTGGAGCCAGATGGAGGGCTCGTCCAGCCTGTCTGCCTGCCTCCATGTCCTCACAGAGGGTGCCCGGTGCCCAGGCAGCCACGAAGTCACCAGAATGTCCCAGTCACCCAATCCTGGCCGAGGAGCACCCAGTAAACAGCTCTGCTTCTTACGGGAACAGTTGGGGAGCGCATCCAGCACTGCTATTCTTCCTTGTTCTTTTCACAGATGAGCGTGGGTCAGAGAGCCAAGCTGACGATCTCCCCAGACTATGCCTATGGTGCCACTGGGCACCCAGGCATCATCCCACCAAATGCCACTCTCATCTTTGACGTGGAACTTCTAAAACTGGAATGACAGGAGTGGCCTCCTCCCTGAGCTCCCCATTCTTGGGTAAGGAACTTAATGCTGAAGAACCTTCCTTTAACTGCCTTTGCTCCTCCCAAGTCATGCCCTGCGCTTGACGGGCATCAGAGAGAACCTTGGTACCTCGGGATGTTTTCCTTTATAGTCTTCCTCCGTCAGCCATACTTTGAGTTTTGTTACAAGTTTATACCTTGGAAAGGGACGGGGAGCATGTGCTCTTGAAAGAACTCAGGGGGATGGGGCAGCTGATGGTAGCTGTTTAAGTGAAGTGTTTTTATATGTAGCTTATAAACGAAAACTGAGCTGGGAACTGGAAATATAGATCACATTTTTAGTGCCAGCATTTCAGTTCTTTAGAAATAAGATTGGTGATGACTTTGCTTGCCCTGCTGAGTTTGTGCAGCTCCCTCATTCACACATCCTCTCACCACCTGTTAGAAAGGTATGAATGGGGAGAAGGAAATGGCAACCCACTCCAGTATTCTTGCCTGGAAAAGTCCATGGACAGAGGACCCTGGCGGGCTGCAGTCCATGGGGTTACATGACTGAGCATGTGTGCACGAGGGTGTAGGGAGATGGGTTGGTAGCAATAAACTGGTAGAACTAAAAAAAAAAAAAAGGTATGAATGGGACATTACCACCTGGGCTCCCTGCCTCAGGGAGCAAGCCCAGGACACGCAAGGACAGTAGGCCAGCTTGTTATCCGTGGGTTGAAAGATGAGGTCCAGGATGCTTATGAAGTATGAAGGATGTTCTCAGACAATCCCGGAGAGGATCTTAGGGACCTGAGTGAGCCTTTCTGTCCAACAAGTAGGGAGACCGAGGCCCAGAGAAAGAGAGAGGCCTCACTCAAGGTCACATCCAGACAGAGACAGATTAGGACAGAGCCCTTTCCTGCTTCCCCTTCCTGGACTTGTTTTCCTCCTTCTTCCCTTATTTCTAGGTAAGCCAACTTAATATCCTAGTAGCATGTTACTTTTCATATGAGTATTAGAATCATAAAACACGTGAACACTGCCATCTTTCCACATGACCCCATACATGCATGCTAAGTCGCTTCATTCGTGTCCAACTCTGCGACCCTATGGCCCATAGCCCGCTAGGCTCTTCTGTCCAGGGGATTCTGTAGACAGTATTGGAGTGGGTTGCCGTGCCTTCCTCCTCCACGTGACCCCAGATCTCTGCATTTGCTCCCCTCCTGCTCCTGGAACCGGAAGGCCATAGCCAGGGGTTGGGTGACAGTGATTCTGTTTGAAAACAGTAGTAAGTGGCTGCCAGTGTGTTACGGAGTACTTTATCTTGAAGTCGAGGAGCCTTTTTTTTTTTTTTTAAGCTGTTTCCTCTCAGTGGTTTGATCCCTAAACACCTGGATCATCCATGCCTGGTCAGGTTTGAGGACTCTGGCTTTTTCACTTGTCATTCCTTCCAGGAGGAAACCCTGACACTTTATAGAGCCTCTTTCTGCCCAGAGGGCTGCACCATTAGTCCCTGCCTGAGATGGCTGAGTCCTTTGAACGTAAATGTACCAGAGGGAGCCCTGGAGTTATCCTGATTTGGGAACAGGCTTTCTATAAATCTGGAAGGACAGGAAAGGGAAGGAGAGGAAGCTGAATGGCTATGATTCACCCTGGCCTCAGCCTCCCCTGCACACTGCCAAAGAACAGTTCAGAGCTTCTTGCAAAGGTCTTGAGGGAAAGTTCAAGGGCAGACCCAAAATGTCAGGTTTGAGTGAGTGAATGAAGACTGCAGATATTTTCTCAGTCCGTTTGACAGGAGGAAAACCGGCTTAGGGCTGTGCATGTTAAAGTCTCTGGGAATCTTTAAGACTCTTGATGCCCAGGCCACCCCCAGACCAGTTAACCGCTGTCACTGGATGTGGAGTCCAAGCCTTCAGGTTATTTTTAAAGCCCCCAGGTATTCCTATATACAGCCAGGTTGGAGACCCATTGATAATGAATTGATAATTGAATTGTCAGCCATATTGGTGGGCTCTGTTTCTCCTGCTGTTCTCGGCAATGTAGATGTAACCTTAGGTTTAAAAAACACCACTAAGGTGTGTAGGAAGGAGGCTGCTCACCTGGGAACCTAGCCTGAGCCCAGCAGGTCCTACCCAACTAGAGCAGAGGGGCGAGGACAGATCAGACCACAGCTGTTGGGGAAGGGACATGGTGTGGCAATGGCCTTGTGATGGTCTCCCCCCCCCCCACAGAAAGCATTAGCTGCTGGGACTTAACAGATTTTCTGTCCCCAACAGATGTGCCACAGAAGGATCTGGTGCCTCCAGACGCACACAGCAAGTCCGTATGGAGCTTTTCCTGATGTTCCACTACACTCTTTGTATAAACATCTTCCCAGACTGAATGTGTTCTGTCACCGGCTTTGCTCTTCCCCTTTCTCCTCGTATGTGTGTTGACCTGAACTACATGCCATAAACCTCAAATTACTCAGTTTGTTTTTGTTTTGGGGTGAAGATTGAGTTTCAGTCCTTTGGATCTAGGTTTCCAATTAAGTATTAGTCAAGTATGTTATTAACAGCACAAATAATGGGTTAACTTTAGACTAGGAATTGGTGTTGGGGGGGGGGTGCAAGATTCTTTATTTTATTTTATTTTTTTGGATGAAAGTTTTATCTATTATATATTAAACGTTCTTGCTGCTGCGCTGCAAAGCCATAGCAGATTTGAGGCGCTTTTGAGGGCCGAATTATTCTCCAAGTTGAGAGATGTCCTCGGGTTGAATTGAAAGCCCTACCCAAAACTGCAGTGCGAAGGGGGAGAGCCTTTACCTCCACTGCCCCACCCTCACCCTCCTCATAGACCCTCTGCCTTTTGAAAGCAGATCGTTTTCACTGAGATGTTGGACATTGCAGATGTCTGTTCCCCAGGCCAGCAGGGACCTGTGAAACCTTCATGGCCTGGCCTTTTTTTTTTCTTTTTTCCATCCTGTGGTTTTTCTAATGAATATCCAGGATTTTTGTAATCGCATAGCTATCCAAGCTCTACTTCCTAAATTTTTAAGAACTTTAATCGAAAGTTAAATTGAAGGTGCTGTTTGTAGCCACTTAACACCCATGAAAGCCCAGCCATCATGACAATTCCTTCAGTGTTGTCTTAAGAAAATGATGCTGGTCATCACAGCTTCAGCATCTCCTGTTTTTTGATGCTCAGCTCCCCCTGCTGATCTCAGAGTTTCCTGGCTTCTCCTTGCCCCCTCTCACCCCTTTGCTGTCCTGTGTAGTGATTTGGTGAGAGAAATTGCTGCCTACTCCCCCAGCCTACCCCCACCCCCTGCACTACACATGAATTTCAAGTTTTATTATTGCAATAAAAGTGCTTTATGCTGGCTTTTCTCAGCTCTGTGTGATGGTGGTTACTTTCAGGCACCTTCCCCTGCCCTTTTGTGCAAGAGAATGGGGTTGGGGTATGACGGTGGGGGTGTAGTTTCGAAGGCTGTGTCTTAGCAGAACTGCAGCAGGAACATCCTGCCCCAGTGGTCTTTGGCGGGGGTGGGAGGGAGTGGGCAGTAGATTTGCATCTTCACCATGGAGTGAACGGTGTGGAGGTGAGGCTGTCAGGGAGCTGCCCCCTCGCCCATCATCAGAAGTTCATTAAAAGTGAAGTCTGGATCGAGCTCTGTGCTGGGTTTCCTGGGGTTGCCAAGAAGTTGGGGATGCAGCCAACAGATGACCTGAGCCACAACCGTTTTGGAGATGTGCTGCGGGCAAATGGATGAAATGTTACAAAGGGGAGATTTGGGGTTTAAACAGGTGTTCGGAGGTTTTTGTCAAGTGGACAGTTTGAGTGCTTGCAGTAGCTTCCCTGGTCCTACCCTGTATATGCTAAATAATATTCCCCTCCTCCCCTATCATGGACATCAAAAATTGTGGTGTCCCACTCCTTCCTAGACACCTTCCAAAATTTCGCTGGTTTAGAGCCTTTGATTTAAATACGTGTTTCAAGGACTTGCTTAATGATTTTTCAAATCCATCCAGCCATCCATTTATTAATTTACCTGTTCATTTGTTAATTTGACCACACTTACATGGCTTACGGGAATTTACTTCTCCAACCAGGAATCAAACCTGGGCCCTTGGCAGAGAGAGCGCAGAGTCTTAACCAATGGTCTGCCGAGGAATTCCCACCCTTTATTAACTTAAGTCACCAGAGTATTATTTCAGGGTTGTGTCTTATATCCCCTATAGTTCTTTTATTTAAAAAAGCCAAACAACAAAAGATTTTTATCGTGAACACTCATATACCCACCACCTAGATTCTACCATGAACATGTTGCTGTACACCTATTTATCATTTATTTATTCATCTGTCCTTTTAGTCACATTTCAGAATAAATGGCAGACATCACTGCAGTATCCCCTAGATATCATTAGGATTTAGTATTTGTTTACACTTAAAAACCTATCAAAATATAGAGTATCGCTCTCAGAAAGTTCCCCCGTGCCCTTTCCTAGTCAGTCCCCACCCCACCCCCAGAGGCAACAATTGTTTAAATTTTTTCTACTAGAGTGTTGCCTGTTACAGAGTTTAATTTCAGTATCATCTTAGGCTATATCTCCTTGCACTCAGACACATTGGGAAACTTACTTCTCATTGAACTTCAAGATGAAAGAAATCCTCTGGATTGGGGTCATTTACCCATGACAGGCAGAACCATGGATGCCAAAGATGTCCACATTCTGATTCCCAGAACCCATGAGTACCTTACGTGGCAAAAGGGATTTTGCAGATGTGGTTACAGGAAGGACCTAGATGTGGGGAGATTGTCCTGTATTATGTGGGAGGATCCAGTGTAATCACATGGTTCCTTAAACGAGTCAGAGATTTGAGAACAAAGACATCCAAGATACTGCACTGCTGGCTTTGAAGATGTAGGCAGGGACCACAAGCTGAGAAATGGTCATGGGCTCTAGCAGCTGGAAAAGGTGAGAAAGGCCTCCCCAGGGCCTGAAGGAACCAGCTCCGCCAACAGTTGGTTTTAGTCCTGTGAGACCCATTTTGGACTTCTGACCTCTAGAGCAGTAAGATGATAAATCTATGTTATTATAAGCCAAATCTGTGTTATTTTAAGCCACTAAATTTGTGGCAGTTTGTTACAGTGGCAATTTGAGCAAGAAAAAACTCACACAGGGTATTTGTTTCTTTTGATGTGTAGCAGAGAACAGAATAACAAGAAGTAAAGATTTTTTTTTTTTAAGAAGTCAAGATTTTTAAAAAATCTCCCAAGATTCTACAACTCTTAACAAATCAGATTTCAGTTTTTTTCCTGCTTCTTCCCCTGTATTTCCCTAGGGACTTGTCATTTTGAGTTTTAATTACAACCTAGCACAAATTTTGCATTCTGGTTTTTTTCCCCCACTGAATTGTTTTTGATCAGGAATATATGTCCATGTTGCTATAAAGTCTTTATAACTATTTTAAAAGGACTGTAAATAAAATCAAATGACTGTACTAAGTTTAACCACCTTGGAGTTTGTTTTTGTTTTTTGGCCATGCCACACAGCTTGTGGGATCTTCGTTTCTCAGTTGACCAGGGATCAGACCTGGGCCCTGGCAGTGAAATTGCTGAGTTCTAGCCACCGGACTGCCAGGGAATTCCCCTTAACCATTTTGTTAAAGGATAAATGTAATTGGAAAGTAGAATCATGATTCAAGTACACAATGAACATGTTAAAGGTTGTAGTTGTTAATTAATTGGAGACCCAGTAAAATGTTTTATTTATTTATTTTTTCCCAGTAAAATGTTTTAATAATAAGCCAGGTAGGAGTCTTGAAATGAATTTCTTTAATACAAAACTGACAGAATTCCATAAGTTAAATTCCACTGGATGAAATCTGTATTTCTCTGCACAAGAATCATCTTCACTGTTAATTTCCTTCAAGGTTAATAATTGTGAAGTGGCTTAAAGAGAGTGGACGGTGGAGACAGCCTGGAAAGGGATGGGGGTGGATGGGTAGATGGAACGCCCAGTAACGGGACGGGGGAAAGGTACTTCAACGTCTTCCACCATGTTTCCTGATATCCTGTTGTTGGGTACTTCAGCTATTTCCAATTTTTTGCATTTATTAAAAAGTCAATATGTCTTTAAACATGTAATTTTTTTCTTCCCTAAATACCTTGATTCTATAGGATAAAATAGTGGAAGGAGGGCTATAGGGTCAAAAGATTATTATATGACATTCAGCTGGTGTTGCCAAGTTGTATAAGCCTCCCACACACCAAAAACAAACCCCACCCACATCGCACGGCAGAATATGGGCCGTCACGTCCACGGTCTCCTTAAAACATGAGCACTTTGTTTTTCCAGACACCTTGCCGCTCCCCCTCTTTTGCCTCATGTTCCTTGGTTGGAAGTAGATCTGTGGAGAATTGACTGGACCGGACCAGCCCTGCCCCAGTGCTGGCTCTGTCTGAGCTCCAGAACAGTATCCGGATCTCTCACTAAAGAAGCAAGAGCTGGGACTTGCCTGGTGGTCCAGTGGTTAGGAATCCACCTTGCAATGCAGGGGACGCGGGTTCAATCCCTGGTCAGGGAGCCAAGGTCCCACATGCCTCAGAGCAACTGAGCCCAGCACTCTGGAGTCCAACAACCACAACTAGAGAGCTCAGTGCTCCTCAGTGAAGATCTACGTGCTGCCACGAAGACCCAATGCAGCCAAATAAAAAGTGTGTATTAAAAATAATAAAGAAGCAGGAGCACCACAGGCCCAGCTGGAACTGGTTCATGTTGCCACTGACTTTGTTCTCCTTTTCCTTCCTTTTTGTTTTCTTCTTGAGAAACATGGTGGTTATATTTACAGTCCTGAGATTCAGGAGAACTGATTCTGTTTCTGACCTTTGCCATGGGCTAGACACTGATCTACCCTGTTAATGAGTTTTCCCAATAGTTGAATGGATTTGGGATGGAATTTGGGGAGTGTATATAGTAGGTCAGAGTGACTGAACTTTAAGATAACCTCCAACTCTTAACAAAATTGTACTGATTGAAAATTCTGTGAGAAACTTCACAGTTTGTAGGCGGCCATGGCAGCCACACACCACCTCTGCTCCCCAGTAACCAGGATGACAATTTGACTGCAAAAAAGAATTCCACCAGCCCCTACTTGTTCCAGGAAATGGCTGGCCACACAACCTCCACCCCTTCCTCTTTTGAAATGTTCCCAGACTACTTGCTTGGCCCATTGCAGCTAACCAAGGATGGCCAAATGTACTTGAAGATCAGTTGGTCTCTCGTTTGCTCCACAAACCTGGCCTATGGGAACGTTTTCCAATTGGAAACTACATTAGTATACACCTAGACAGCATATTAAAAGATCTTTGCCAACAAAGATCAGTATAAAGATCTTTGTATAAGTATAAAGATCAGACAAAGGTCAGCTGTGGTTTTTCCAATAGTCGTGTACGGTTGTGAGAGTTGGACCATGAAGAAGGCTGATCGCCAAAGAATTGATGCTTTCCAACTGGTGCTGAGAGTCCCTTGGACAGCAAGAAGATCAAATCAGTCAATCCTAAAGGAAATCAACTGTGAATATTCATTGAAGGACCGATGCTAAAGCTGAAGCTCCAATACTTGGGCCACCTGATGCTAAGAGCTGACTCATTGGAAAAGACTCTGATGCTGGGAAAGATTGCAGGCAGGAAGAGAAGGGGGCAACAGCCTGGAGATGGTTGGATGGCATCATCGACTCTGCACACGAGTTTGAGCAAACTCCGGGAGATAGGGAGAGGGAAGCCTGGTGTGCTGCAGTCCATGGGGTGGCAAAGAGTTGGATACGACTGAGCAACTAAATAACAGATCTCATTTTTACACAATAAAATGTACCCCCTGACACTTTTGAACCCCTGCGGAAGTGAAGATGATGGCAGGAGTTAGTTCCCTTGCAGCAAGTTTCTAAATAAACAGGCTTTATTAATTTTGTCTTAAACTTAGATTTGTCTTTGACACATGTGGGATGTGTGTCTGTAAGAATTCTGCCCTCAGCATGCACCTGCTTCCTGGATAAATGTGGGTTCACTTTGGTTGATAGCCTTGGTCTGAACTGGGTTCTCAGGAACCACTGAGAAAGCAGGGTTTAGGGATTCCTGTTCAGCCCCATAATTAAATGCAATGAATTAATGAGGGACATCTGACACCAAAACTGCATTAAAATTAAAATGCCAAGGGCAGCACTCCCCTGGCTTCTGTCGAGTGGGTCTTACGAGTTTCCTGAGTTCCCCACGTGCATGGGACAGATTGATTACGGGCCATCAGGAGCTGGGCTTTCCAGCAGCTGCCCTGTAGAGTACACAGGAAAGCAGCTGTCGGCTTTTATTAGGAAGGTGGAAATATTTGCTAGTGAGTATGTAAGACTGATAAATTATTGCATCTGTCTGCCAGATACCACTGTAGTTTTTCCTAGTTTAGAATTAATTTGTGTATTTCTCAAAGTAGTGGATGCCCAAGATTTAGGGAAGTAAATTGTTAGTTAAAAGTGTTAGTTGCTCAGTCATGTCCAACTCTTTGTGATCCCATGGACTGTATCCCTGCCAGGCTCTTCTGTCCATGGGATTCTCAAGGCAAGAATACTGGAGTGGGTAGCCATTCCCTTCTCCAGGGGATCTTCCCGACCCAGAGATCGAACCTGGATCTCCTGCATTGCAGGCAGATTCTTTACCATCTGAGCTGCCAGAAAAGCAAAATTCAGTTAACCACGGAGTAGAGTATGTTTATGCTATGTCATCCCTGTGGTCAGTGCAGTTCTAGGTGTTAGGGGTGAGTACAGGAGAGGGTAGAGAAAGGTGCCACCTGCAAGACCTTCCATGCTAGTGGAGACCCTAAACGTGAACAGATCAACAGCATCAGGTGTCCAGAAGGTGATGGCAGTGAGGAGAGTGGCAGAGTAGCCAACTGAAGGCGGGGAGGAAAACTGCTAGGGTAATGGAACAGCAAGCATGAAGGCTCTGAGGCGTGGTGAATTAGGGGTGCCAGGAAAACAGTAAGTCCACATGGGGAGAGCAGAGGTGTGCAGGGCAGAGTTGAGCAAGAGCCCAGGTAAGGCAGGGTGTTAGCATTACAGATAGTGAGCATGGTGATGACATTGTGGATTTCAGCAGGGGAATGATGTCTTTTGCTTTTGCAAGATGTCTCTGGAAACTGGAAAATTGAAGGAGATCACGGTAGCTGATCTCCCCAGATGACCCCAGTGGTTCCTCTACTCCCCTTGAGTCTGGGCTGGCCTTGTGACTGCACCATTAGCAGGCAGTGGGATGGGTGTTCTGAGACCTCCAGCCCCAGGCCTTAAGAAGACTGCCAGCTTCTGCTGCCTTCCTCTTGGAAGCTCTGTGGAAGTGCCATACTGGAGGAGAATTGAGCCCACAGTCCCAGCTGGGGCCCAGCCACCTGCCAGTCAGGTCGAGGAGCTACCTGGATGTTCATTCCATCCAGCGGAGCCCACAGATGCCCAGAGCCCCAGCAACATCACATACCCTGAGGAACCACCTCACTCAGCTCAGGAAAACCAAAGAATTGTGAGATTTAATACACCGGTTTAGAAGTGGTTTATTTCACAGCAAAAGACGATTGAAATGGGGGTAAGCAGGGAGGCACACACCAAGGGGCTGGCTGTTGGGGTTAGGCCAGAGATGAGGCAAAGTGGGTTAGTCTCTCGATCGTGTCTGACTTTTTGTGACTCTGTGATCTGTAGCCCACCAGGCTCCTCTGTCCATGGAACTCTCCAGGCAAGAATACTGGGGTAATTCCCTTCTCCAGGGGATTTTCCCAATCCAGGGATTGAACCCAGGTCTCCTGCAGTGCAGGCAGATTCTTTACCATCTGAGCCACCAGGGAAGCCCAGAGATGAGGGAGGTCTTGATCCAATTGGTAGAAGCGAGGGTGGTAAGAAAGTGGTCGGGTCCAGGACATACTACCAGTGTAGCTTTCGGGCGGAACTGTGAGGGAGAGTCCCAGTAGAAAAGCAGCACTTCTCTGCCAGGCCCTCCTCACTCTAGCCCACGCACAGAGACAACTATTTCAAACTCCTAGCTCGCTCTTCTGCAGTTACCACCATGTTGCACCAGTCGATTAGATTGTTTTTTAGGGGATTTTTTGTTTGTTTGTTTGCTTGTTTGTTTAGAAAATAAGATTAAAGTAAATCTTTGGAAAGAACCTGCTTAATTAAGAAACAAAATCTCAAGAGACATAAAGGAAATTAATAATAGATGTGACCACCTAAAAATGAATGAACAAAACTTCTGTATCATAAAGAATGCCATAAAGAAAAGAGCCATAATGGAGAAAATTTTTTTTTTTTTTACAAAATATAACAAAAATCTTGTACCCTAAATATATAAATAATTCTAAAGAAAAAAATTTAGTAGAAAATAATATTAAGCTACTCTTAAGAATTTTACATTACATTGCTGTGTTTCAACGTGTCACTTTAGGATCTTAATCTTCTCCTGTGGCCTCTTGTCCTCCAGCAGACACGCCCAGGCTTCTTCATAGCAAGATGGTCTCAGTTCTGCCTTGCACTAAGGTGATCAGAGGGGACTCCCCACCCTCCATTCCATGGCAAGGTGGAGCCCTGTTGCTCTCCTTGCTCCGCACGAAGCAAAGGTTAACAGGGGCAACACTCACCTCCTCACAGCCAAAGTGTTGGGGAGGGTTACAGAGAAGGAGGAGCTACAGAGAGAGATCCTTTTAACTTGTGTATGAAGTTGGCACACACTCAGGTGTCCTATGCAGGAAACCCACTGGAATTAACAGGAAAGTCTCAGAACTGAACTATGATGTGGAATACTGCATGGTTTTAGATTGGCCTCTGGGTAGCACACAAGCAGGCAGACCAAAATAGCATTGAATTTGGAACTAAACTGACATTCAAACACACAGACCACAAAAGTGAGCCATAATGTGCATTCTGAACTGAAACAGGTTGAAGGCATGCTAAAGTAGGAGGTTTTTTAAAGGAAAAAGATTCTTGTAACATAACACCCAAAAATCCAGGATAAAATCAAATATTACCAGATCTGAACTGGAATGAGAAAAGACAGTCAACAGATCCCAATATTGAGATGACATGGATGTTGAGATTATCTGACAAAGATTGTAAAGCAGCCATCGTAAGAAAAGAGGAAAGAGTGAAGGAAGGGAAAGGATCGACAAGCAATGGTGAACACTCTTGAAACAGAGAAATATTGATAAAATGTTTCAGCAAAGAAATAGAAAATATAAAGGAAAACCAAATGGACATTTTAGAACTAAAAAATACAAAAATAAGAAACTCATTGGATGGACACAGTGGCAGAATTGGAGATGACAGAGGAAGAAACAGTGAGCCTGAAGTTGGGCCAATACAAGCTGCACGGTGTGAACAAGGAAACAATAGGTGAGAAAAACAGACAGCTCTAGGAGCCTGTCGGACAGGACCAAGGTACACTTATGTCACTGGAGTCCCAAAAGGAGAGAGAAAGGAGTGCAGTGCAGAAAATACAGAGAAATAATAACTGGAAAATCCTCAAATTTGGTGAAAGAACATAAATTTACTGACTTAAGAAGCCGAGTGAACCCCAAACTGAGAATACGTAACAGTCCTAAAATAAGAAGCTGAGTGAACCCCAAAGTGAGAATACATAGCAATCCTAAAATTGTATGCACTAACAGCCAAATTCTAGACAGTAAGATGGTGGACCATAAGGAAAGCTGAGTGTCAAGGAATTGATGCTTGTGAACTGTGGTGTTGGAGAAGACTCTTGAGAGTCCCTTGGACTGCAAGGAGATCCAACCAGTCCATCCTAAAGGAGATCAGTCCTGGGTATTCACTGGAAGGTCTGATGTTGAAGCTGAAACTCCAATACTTTGGCCACCTGATGCGAAGAGCTGATTCATTTGAAAAGACCTTGATGGTGGGAAAGATTGAGGGCAGGAGGAAAAGGGGACGACAGAGGATGAGATGGTTGGATGGCATCACCGACTCGATGGACATGAGTTTGGGTAGGCTCCGGGAGTTGGTGTTGGACAGGGAGGCCTGGTGTGCTGCAGCTCATGGGGTCACAAAGAGTCAGACATGACTGAGCGACTGAACTGAATTGAACTGAAGATGATGGATTCCGGGGGCTGGGGCTCAGGATATTGACAGATATTTATTGGTCAAAGGGTACAAATATCCAGTTATAAGATGATTAAGTTTGGGGATCTAAAGTATGGTGTTTAAGTTAACAATACTGTATTATGTTCTTGAAAGTTGCTAAGAGAGTAGATATTAAATGCTTTCACCACAAAAAAGAAATGGTAATTATGTGAAGTGATGGTATGGAGATAATACTATTGTAATAATTTTGCAATATCTAAGTGTATCAAATCATCACATTTTATACCTTAAACTTACACAGTATGTCAACTCTATCTCAAAAAAATGCAAAGTGGAAAAAAACTAGAACAGAATAAGTACAAATTATGGGACATTTACAAAAGGTGTGGCACACACATAATGAGAAAACAGGAGAAGAGAAAGAAGAGAGAAGAAATGACTTGTAAGTCATTGAAGTTGTAATCACTTACAAGTTTCCAAAATTAATGATAGACACCAAACTACAAATTCAAGAAGCTCAAGAAATACCAAGCAGGATAAATACCAAAAAGTTGATGCCAAAGCATTTTATATTCAAATGGTAGGAAACCAAGGAAAAAGAGAAAATCTTGAAAGAAGCCAAAGAGGGGTATGGTGGGAAACACCTTACTTGTAGAGGAACAAGGATGAAAATTACATTGGGCTTTTTCATCAGAAAGCAAGAAGAGAGTGGAGTGAGACATCCAAGTGTTGAAAGAAAATAACAACCAGCCTAAAATGTTGTACCGAGCAAAATTATCATTCAAAAATGAAGGAGAAATAAAGTCTTTCTCAGACAAACAAAAAACTGAAGGAGAGAGGAACTAAGGATCAAATTGCCAACATCCATTGGATGTTGAAGAAAAAGAAAAAGCAAGGGAATTCCAGAAAACCATCTGTTGGCTTCATTGACTACGCTAAAGCCTTTGTGTGGATCACAACGAACTGTGGAAATTTTTTGAAGAGATGGGAATACAGACCACCTTACCTGCCTCTTGGGAAACCTGTATGCAGGTTAAGAAGCAACAGCTACAACTAGACATGGAACAGTGAACTGGTTCCAAATTGGGAAAGGGGTACTTCTATGCAGAATACATCATGCAAAATGCCAAGCTGGATAAAGCTCAAGCTGGAATCAAGATTTCTGGGAGAAATATCAGTAACCTCAGATATGCAGATGACCCCACCCTAATGGCAGAAAGTAAAGAACTAAAGAGCCTCTTGATGAAGGTGAAAGAGGAGAGTGAAAATGCTGGCTTAATACTTTACATTCAAAAAATGAAAATCATGGCATTGGTCTCATCACTTCATGGCAAATAGATGGGGGAAAAATGGAAACAGTGACAGACTATTTTCTTGGGCTCCAAAATCACTGCAGATGGTGACTGCAGCTTGCTCTTTGGAAGGAAAGCTATGACAAACCTAGACCGTGTATTAAAAAGCAGAGACATCACTTTGCCAACCAAGGTCCATATAGTCAAAGCTATGGTTTTTCCACTAGTCAGGTACAGAGAGTTGGACCATAATGAAGACTGAGCACCAAAGAATTGATGCTTTTGAACTATGGTGCTGGAGAAGACTCTTGAGAGTCCCTTGGACAGCAAGGAGATCAAGCCAATCAATCCTAAAGGAAATCAATCCTGAATATTCACTGGAAGGACTGATACTAAAGCTGAAAATCCAATCCTCTGGCCACCTGATGTGAAGAGCTGACTCACTGGAAAAGCCACTGATGCTGGGAAATATTGAGGGCAGGAAGAAAGGGAGAGACTGGCATCATCAACTCAATGGACATGAGTTTGAACAAACTCCAGGAGATAGTGAAGGACAGGGAAGCCTGGCTGTTGCAGTCAACGGGGTCACAAAGAGTTGGACATGACTGAGTGACTGAACAACAACAGACCTGCCTTGCAAGAAGTGTTAAAAGAAGTTCTTCAGAGAGAAAGAAAATAATATCAATTGGAAATTTGGATCAGCATAAGGAAGGAAGGTATCTGAGAAGGAAGACATGAAGGTAAAATACAATCTTTGTTGCTTGTATACCTACCTAGTCTTAGAGATAATTCTTTGTCCAAAGTAATAATAGCAACAGTGAACAGGGTGCTTCTAGCATATGAAAAGTGAATTGAATGGCAGCACCACTCTGTTGTAAAGGACTTGGAGTACCCATGAAGTGGTACAGTGTCATTTGAAAGTGGACTTATAAACAAGTATCAAATCATTAAGCTGTATACCTTCAGGTAATGTAATGTTATATCAATATGTCCATTGTACCTCAATACATATAAATATAAAAGAAAGTGGACGTGGATTAGTTGCAGACATACTGCACACTCCAGGGCAGCAGTCCCAACCTTTTTGCACCTGGGACTGGTTTCGTGGAAGACAATTTTTCCCTGGACTGGGGTTGGTGGGACAGTTTTGGGATGATTCAAAAGCGCATTACATTTATTGTGCACTTTATTCCTATTATTATTACATCATTTCCACCTTAGATTCTGGAGGTCAGGGACCTCTGTTTTAGGGAAGGCATTAACAACTTTTTAAAAGAAGTAACTGATATTCTGAGAAGAGAGAAAATGGAATCATACAAAATTAAAACCAGTCACCGTCCATACTACAGCATGTTCAAGGTCTACCGATAGCCAGGTGGCTGGAGCAGGAGAGGGGACAGTGGGCGAGGCTGTGCCAGCGTGGGTTCGACTTCTAGAGAGGTGCCCAGGGATGCAGCAGGCACGCCGCGGTCACTCGCTTCTGCCCCTAGGCCCAGGCCCAGGCAAGCAGGGGAGGGATAACCCAGGCCCTGAAGCACAGAGGGGTGTGACACAAACAGCTTGTTAATGAGTTAGGCCTGGGACTCGGGTGATGGCTCCCTCCCTCCTTCCCTCATTCACCCCTCTCTGGGGATGCCCTGTGGTTAAATCTAGCAGTGATCCTCAAAATGACACTTACCTGGAAATGAGTACAGAGGACTGTTGAGGGTGGGCCGAGGGAGGCCACCTCGTGCGGACGATGAGGGGTGTTTTCTGTAGAGAGTTGAGAAGCGGTAATGAAACCACTGAAAGGCTCCTGCTTTTTATTATCACTCTGCACTGGCAGTTCTAACCCAAGTCAGTGATTAACTTTCTCCTCCTGGTAAAAATCTTTTGCAAGTCTAGGTTCTAAATGGTCACTGTGGTTACTGTTAAGTTTTAATAACAGGCTATTAGCACAGTTTAAAACTACTTTTCCTGTAATAAACACTGTGCTGTACATGGAAGTTAATCCAGAGAACTTCATTATACACTTGGCTCCCCCCACACACCCAGACTCAACAACAGGCATTTGTTTCTAGTTTGGTAACGGTTTGTAACAGTTAAAGGCCACTCCAGACACAGCTGGTGTGCCCTCCCATGTTCCGCACACCCCTTCTGAACAGCAAAAGTGACTAAGCAGTGATAGCCTTGTGACCCTGAGAGGCAGCCACAGAGCCCGCGTGACCTCACGCTTTCACTGCACGTGCAGATCACATGCCACACTTACTGGGTTCACTCTTTATTTTTGCAAACAGAAAAAAGACATTACTGTGACAGAAATATTAATTCATCACTTTTCCTTTCTTTGTACTGTAATACTATATTTGTTGATTTGGTTTGCTGTTTTTCACTGCTACAATTATATATATGTGAAGTCCAATAAAGAAACTTTCCACACTCTGAATTTCTTTTCTGGTCATTATTCTTATGATTTATTTCGTGATTATTAATGACAGTAATTATGCTGCAGAGGAGGGAGTAGTGAGAAAGTTTTGCCCGAAACTTCACATCGACTCCACAAGATGGGCTTCTGTAGCCCATTTTATAGGTGAAGAAACTGAGGTTCAGAAAGGGAAGGGAAAAAAAGCCCAGGATTACATTAATAAGTGACAGGAGAGGGGTTCAAATCCAAGGTTGGCCCAACTCCAAAGTCCATGTCTGAAATGCCAGAGCAAGACACAGCAAACGTGGACATGGACTATGGTGGCCAGGGGGCTTCTTGAAAGACGTTGTGCTGGGATGGTCTGGGCGGGGGCAGTGAAACATGAGGAACTTGCGAGAAGACAAGAGAACAGGGGCTCCAGCCTGAGCCCTGCCACTCCCTGGCCGGTATGGCCTTGGATAAGTCCCTGGGTCAAGGATTCCACAAGTCAGGCTAAAGCAGTGGTGTGGGCAGTGATGGTGGCTGGTGAGCGAATGTGATCTTTCCCTGCCCTGTCTAAGAAGTGAACCCTCAAGTCCCCCTTGGCCCACACCCCCGGCAAACCCTGCACCTCTGGGGTTAGGAGCCCAGCTGCTGGCTGGAGGTCTGGATGGCATTAGTTAGAAACATAAGCCTGGATACTGGACAGGCCTGGCTTTGAGTCCCAGATCCACCACCTTCTCAGATGAGTCAGCCTTGGACGTGACTTTTCTTGTCCCTGTTTTCAGTGTCCTAAACCATAAAGTTGGATCATCATATTGATCTGAAAGAGTAGTTGTGAGAATGAAAAAAAATAATAATACCTGATACTTACTGGAAAATTCTGGTACCCAAAATTCCAAGAGTATGACTGATTTTTTTTTTTCCATTAAATTTCCTAACCACACTGTGAAGCTATTATTCTCATTTACAGATGTGGCAGTGGAGGAACAGAGTGGTGATGATCATTGCCCAAGGTCACACCCTTGTTCTGCTTGGCTTCGTGTCTGTCCCACAGGAAATGTCTCACAGTTACAATTGTAACTAGTTCTGACACATGGGTCCCACACACGCATCTCCCTGTCTCTGGAATGAGGATGTGTCTGACAGCTGATGTCCAAGGAACATGTCAGCCAGCAGGCGGAGGGAAAGTTAGGTGTCCTCACTGTCTCTGGCCAGTTCCTCGGATGGCTGAGATCAAGCCTGATGGAATTTTATCAGATTGAATCCCTAATTATCACTTACAGTGGCTTCTAAAATGATGCCACATGGAAATAGAAGGTTATTGAGTGTTCAGAAGGCTATCGTCACCCAGGCAAAACAAAACTTGCCAAATTCATCCAAAGAATGTGAAGAACTTTAATCTTTGATCAAGTCACCAAAGTGACCATGATGTGCAATTTTAGAAATAAAATACACTACTGTAAGTTTTTTAGAGGGCACACCTGATATACCTTTTCCACCAAAGTTACTAAATAGATGTATTTTCTTTAAAAATGTTACAATTGATAGCATCATAAAAAAAAGTGGAAGTAACTCAGTTGTGTCTGACTCTTGGTAACCCCATGGACTGCAGCCTGTCAGGCTCCTCTGTCCATGGGATTACCCAGGCAAGAATACTGGGTTGCCACAGTATCAAGTAAATCCAAAATGGCCATGACTGTTCGCATTGTGAGCACCAAAAACCCACTTTAAACTGGCTTAAGTGGAAAAGGTACTTTATTGGCTCCTGGATGTAGAAAGCCTAAGAATAGGCAATTGGCTTCAAGCACAGTTAGACTGGGGCCCTTTTGGTGGCGCAGACAGTAAAGAATCCGCCTGCAATGCAGGAGAGCTGGGTGCGATCCCTGGGTTGGGAAGACCCCCTAGAGAAGGGAATGGCAACCCACTCCAGTATTCTTGCCTGGAGAATTCCATGGACAGAGGAGTCTGGCGGGCTACAGTCCATGGGATTGCAGAGTCAGACACGACTGAGCGACTCACACACAGACACACACACACACACACACACACACACACACCCTGGACTGGAGGGATCAGGCTGCAGCACCAAGCCCTGATGTCCTAGCCCCCAGCTCTGCCTCTCTGCAAAGGCTCCATTTCCATCCAGCAGAGGCAGGACAGCTGCCAGCAACTCCAGCAGCCAGCCCTCTCAGGTTTGACGCTCCCATTCTTCTCAACATTTGGAATAAATCCTAAGCCCAACTGTCAGGGACTGGGACGGGGCTACGTGACTACCCTCTGGACAGTTCACTGGAGGCTCAGGGGATGGAATGCAAGTCTGGGCCTGGCTTAGTCACTCTTGTCCCCCTGTAGTTAGGGGTACTTTCAACTCCAACCACTGCCCAAGGCTGAGGTCGGGGAGGAGGCTTCCCCTGAAGAAAATCGGGGGTTGATACCATAAGTGAATGCCAGGTGACCCCCAAATTATAACCGTCTTTGGAAAATAATATTTGGTGATGAAATGAAGGTTCAGAGAGGTGACATACCAGATCATCCACCTGGCTGCTCAGGTGGCCCCAGGAGGGGAAGTGCCATTGTCAGACCACCTGTCAAGAGTGGGAAGAGTCCTTGGAGGCCCCTGGTGTGGTGGGGCGGGGAAGCTGGAGGCCCAGAGCGGGAGAATGGCTGGTCCAAGGTCATTCAGCAGCCCCCGGCGTGGATGAGCTCGGGTAAGACCTTGGTTCCCCATCTAGTGCTCCCAGCTGATCTTGTGAGTACCCAAGGGGACTTTGGGATGGGGGCCTCCAGCTAGTTCATCATTCTTGGAGGAGAAGCTCCATCAGCCTCTTTGGGAAAGGACTTTCTCCCAGCAGATGTAGTGGGGTGGCTTTAACAAGCCACCTCATCCCCGGCCTCATCCCTGCTGAACTGAGATCTCCCAGTCTGTCTCAGTTGGGAGTTGGGTGAGGGGCCCAAGACTCCCACAGGCCTTCCCAGTCCTTGACGGTGCCAATCTGATGCCTTAATCTTGTACAAAATGCAAGCCCCAGGCCAGCGCCTCCACCTGCTCCAGCTACCCTGCCTTCTGTGGATTCTGGAGCCACCACTGCTAGCCAGGCTGGATCTTCCCATGTCTTTTTCCACTCTGGCAAGGGCCACATCTTCACCCAACCAGATCCTAAGAACCCAGCAGTGTTTCCTTGTCTAGTGTTCAAAGCCGGGAACCCAGCAAGCATGCGCCCACCAGCCCTGTTGTCTCTGGAATTCTCTGTGGTCAGGGGACTTGGGTGCACTAGTCTGATTCGGGGTGGTAAGGAGGCCGGGTAAGTCTTCCTTTGCATAATAAGTGCATAATTTTATGTAGATGGCGCATCTTTTGGGGGTGATGGAGGGGCTTCTGATAGAGATTAGGAGGGGCTTAAGCACCCACTGAGTTTCCCTGGTAGCTCAGACGGTAAAGAATCTGGCTGCAATGCAAGAGACCTGGGTTTGATCCCTGAGTCGGGAAAATCCCCTGGAGAAGGAAATGGCAACCCACTCCAGTATTCTTGCCAGGAGAGCCCTATGGACACAGGAGCCACTGGCCCATCCCTGATGTTACCACCAATTTAAATTTGAGGAACCAGGCCTACCCCAAGGACAGGGCACCTATGGTGGAAATGGAAATCAGGTCCTTCAAATAGTGGGAAAGACGTGGGGTGGGGGGCTGGGTGCAAGGACATCTTCCCAGCTTGTTGGGACTTCCAACAAGGACAACTGAGGACTGTATTTATGACACAGAAAGCTTTAAGTGGAAAAAAAAAAAAGGAAATTTACAAGAAAATGTGTGTGTAAGGAGGTAGGATGTGTGTGTGAATCAAGTTTATGGTGGTTAAGAGCATAGGATTTGGAGCCAGACCGCTCAGGTTCAACTATTGCTTTCACCCCTTACTTTACCTTGGTTATTTTATTTAAACTCTGTGCCTCGATTTCTTCATCTGCAAAATGGGGATAGTAACAAAGTAAAGACTCCAGGAGATAACTCCACCTAAAGCAGTGAACACATGTCTGGGCACATGTGAGTGCTCAGATGATGTTCATCTTGCTAGTCTCCTGCGCAGGGACCTCTTTCCTACAATCTTCGGCAGCCAGACTCTGGCCTGACCCCAGCTGGCCCCACCCTGGCTCCGGAAGCCGGCAGCCCCGCTGAGGCCTCAGTCCATTGTTCCCTCCTTCCTGCTCAGCTTCGCAGCTCTGTAGCTCCGGCCAGGGCGCATCCGGGCTGGGGAGCCCACCCTCGCACCACCCCCACTCCACCCCTGCCGACCCACTCCCAGTCAGTCCCAGTCAGGCCCCTCCCGCTTGGAGTTGGAGCCCTGGACTGCTCCGAGGCCTCGGTCCAGCTCACCCCAGTCTCCTCTCTAGAAAAATTGAAAACAGCAGAGGCACCTCTCAGGGCTGCCTGAGGGTTCAATGAGATCACGCCTGCAGGAGGCTGAGCTCCAGGTCTGGTGTCCCACCCAGAGTATGGCTGTCCTTGCAGATACTGTCAATTTAGGGGGATGGCTGCTCCCGCCAGGGCGCAAGGGGGACTGGTTCAGTCCTAGTGTCTGGGCTGGAGTGGATTTCTTAAATCACGATACCTCTCCTCACCCCACCACTCAACCTCTCCCCTGGCATGAGGCAAAAAGTGGGTAAAAGGGCTGGACAGCTTTCCCAGGCCGGCAGCTGGAAGAGATGGGCTCTGGAGTCCTTGCATCCTGGCTCTGCCTTGGAATTGCTATATGGCCTTGGGCAATGCCTCCCCTTCTCTATGCTCCCCTTTCCCTCCTCCCTGGCTGTTCTGCTGGCTGGCTGGGTAACTGTGGGAAAGTTGATCCCCCCAGGACTCAGTTTGCCCTATCTGCCAAATGGCCTGCACCCCTAGATTAACGAGGTGACTGCTGGTCTCAGAAAGTTTCTTTCTTGTCTTTCTGCTGCCCTGTCCCCCATTTCTCTGCTCAGATAAGCCCACCACACTGGGCTGACCACGGGAGGCTTCCGGAAGAGTACGTCCAAGCCTTATCGGTGTGTCTCTTTGTGCTGGGCAGGATCAGGATCTGGTTTTTGATATGCTTTCTCTCCACTCCCAGCCCAGGAGGCAGAACGGGCCTCCCTGTCCACAAGTTGGCTTTGATGCAACATGAACAACACACGGCAGCATGCTGAGTGACCACTGTGCTGCAGCGAGCCTCCTGTCATCAGAGGAAGTTTGCTCAAGGCGTGAGGTGTGGGGAGGAACCCGGGCTTACATCACATCACAGCTTCAAAGCCTCAGCCTATTCTCAGAGTACCGTCCTGCGGCCTTCACACCCCCAGGGGACCTCTCTGGCCATTATGTTCCTCCCAGTGGCTGTCATCTTGCTGCCTTCCCTCTCCTGCTTCCCTCCTTTTGCTCCCCCATCCTGTGGACTGCAACAGAAACCCCTGAATCTTCCCTTCCCGTTATACGAACAATTGGTTTGTTCCCAGTTTCAATAGGGGCAGTTGAGGGGGGTGGGGCTTGGTTGCCCCCAGGCTGTGCTGTGCTGTGCTTAGTCACTCAGTCGTGGCCAACTCTTTTGCGACCCCATGAACTGTAGCCCACCAAGCTCCTCTGTTCATGGGGATTCTCCAGGCAAAAATACTGGAATGGGTCGCCATGCCCTCCTCCAGGGAATCTTCCCAACCCAGGGATTGAACCTACCTCTCTTGCATTGCAGGCAGATTCTTTACTGTCTGAGTCACCAGGGAAGCCCCTGAATACCAGACTGGGTAGCCTATCCCTTCTCCAGGGGATCTTGCTGACCCAGGAATAGAACCAGAGTCTCCTGCACTGCAGGCAGATTCTTTACCAGCTGAGCTACTAGGGAAGCCCGGATGCCCCACAATCTCCATTGATTCCCCCCAAATCATCCCCAATAGATAAGGTCACCCTCAAAGAAATCTTAGGGATATTTTATGCTTTATAAACACAGTCTTAAAATAAGCCCCTTGCCTCCCCTAAGCCTCTCTTTGCCAACCTTCTGCTCTCAAGTTTGCCCACCCGAACTCATCAAAGGGCTCAGTAGGGCGAAGGGTGTTCCACTGAAAAGTATTTCCTTCCATGAAAGGCTGCTGGGAATATAAAAGGCACATTTCCCCATGCTACTTGTGTATTTTAATTACCCTTCACCATAACTGCTGTTTGAGAAGTATGGGTTCGGTTTTGCAGAAGAGGAACCTGGTGGATTGGAAGGCCTGTCTGGCCTGACAGCTGCAGGCTCGGGGCTGTCAGATGTCTTTCTTCTCTTCAGCCCCCCACGCCAGGTAGGTCCCTGGCTGGACTCAGTGAGGCCCCACCCCCACATCCAGGACACAGAGGCTCCCTCTGGCCCTGCACAGGTGACCACAGCCGCCTGGTGACCCCCCAAACAGAGGCCTGAGGTGGTCCTTAGTGTCATTCTCCATGTTATTTCCCAGGTGCTGCCCTCCAGGCACGTGGGGAGATGGCACTTCCTGCCCCCTTGTGATCGAGTGGGGTCATCTGTCTAGCCCTGGCCAATGAGGTACATGGGAGCAGAAGCAATTGCCAGGTGAAGACACTCTTCCTCCATCGTGGCTTCTGCTAGCCTCTGAGGTGGTGGCTGCTCCGTCGCCTGGGCCCTGGGAGAGGTGACCGGAGAGCCCCACCGACTTTTGATGGATATGCCGGTGCCGCTGAGACTTGGATGGTTTGTAATGCAGTGTGTGTGACTGCTCCTCCCTTGACTAGTACATTTCTCCAGAAAGCAGAACCAAGGTAGAACTGAGAAATGGGGTGGAGGATGTTCAGTCTCTGGAGACCTGTCTTGTGTTCTTTTATGAGATGGTTCATCAGGTGTGGCCACGGAGCAGGCAGAGGAGAGGCTCAGGGAAACAAAGGTTCTATGCATGCACAAGTCTAGAGACAGGAAACATATGTGCCATGCGTGGCAAAAACACAGGGTAGTCAGGAGGGGGAGGGGAGAATGCTTAAGCCACAGCCTTTATTGGGGTTTCCAAGAAAAAGGCAAGGTAGCACAAGGTGAACAGTTTGGGAAGGACTGTCCCAAGAACTTCAGTGGGCTCTGGGCTATAGGGGCATTTCCAGCTGCCGAATACCTGGCCCTGGGGTGATTAGGCAGAGGGATTTCGCCTATCAGCACAGATTGATAGATATCTGGCTCTGGGTGTATGATGCCAAATGCCCAGGCTGGATACCTGTGGTGTCTCGGGCCCAGCGGGGACCGACTGAAGCTGAGTTGGCCCTTTGCTGGATCTTAGCACATCTTGACACGAGTGGCAGAAACTGCTTGTTGTCCACCCAGTAAGCACCCTCCCCTTTTCCTTTGTAACAGAGCTCCAACAATATCTTGTAATGCGCCCAGCCTTGTGTGCAACTGTGTGGCCATGTGATTAAATCCTTGCTACCTAAGTACCTAAGTAAGTCGAAGTCTGCTGGACTTCTTGGTGGGCTTCCTATAGGGGGTCCCTCAGCTGGAGGTCCTTCTGCGCTATCCTTCCTGCTGTCGCAGCTGCAGCCCCATCCGCGTTCTGACTGGTACAGGTGGTACACAGTGAGTGTGAAAATTGCGAAGACTGAGAAGATGTTTCAATACCTAATGAAGATCATAAAACCTCCTATAAAAATCCACTGTCCAGGAAGATGGGCCACAGTTCCCATGTGTTTTGTAATTGGCTAGCAAAGCCCTACTGTAAGGGGCTGGAAGAGATATCTCTGGGTGGGCTGAAGGGACTGGGGACATTTTTCTGGCCCTGGAGGAGAGCGATTCTTTAGCAAAGCAACTCAAGCAACTGGAGAAGTGGGGCTTTGGACATACATTCTAGGGCTCTTTCTGCCTTCCTTCTCCTCCCCGAGTTGCACTAGGGCCCATGCACCTCCACCCCACAGCCTTCCCCAGAAGCTGGCTCTCTGCCAGGCAAAGGCAGGGAAAAAGGGTGTTCCCAGCTGGCTCTCCAAGCTCTCTTCAGAAGGAAAGCCAGGCTTCTCCAGGAAATGGAGCAGAGAGTTAGTAAGAGAAGACCAGTGCGGGGAGACCCTCAGACCTCTCATGGCTGCTCTCTGAGCCAGACAAATCCCTCCATTGACTTGGGTTCCCACCTATAAGATGGGATAATAATACCTTGCCTGCCTCCCTCCCAGGGATGTTGAGGGACCATCCTGCAAAGCTCAGAGGCATGCAGAAGGTAGGGGAATTATAAATGTGCAAGCTGGAGGTGTGGGGTTGGTCCCCTCACAGGAAGCAAAAAGTAGTGACCTACGTCCTGATGGTGGTCACCAGCCCTGGCTCAGGTCTGATGGACCCAGATCAGCAGCGCTCATGCCTCCTGTGATCCTGGACCTGACCTTTCTCATCGGTAAACCGGCATTATTTCTGTAGACAAGGATGGAAGCTGACAGATGTGAACCACCTGGCGCATCACCTGGTTCATGGCAGTCCTCAGAACTGGGTGGGTCTTGGACCACCCACCCCTGGGGTTAGTGGACATGTGCATTCTTACCAGATGCCCTGTTTTCAAGCCGCCTTTGTGTCTGGTGAATGCCCCACCTAATGACATTATACTAATGAGGGTGAAGGACAGGGAAGCTTGGCATGCTGCATGCAGTCCACGGGGACGCAAAGAGCTGGACATGACTGAGCAACCGAACAACACTGATGCTTCCAACAGGGCACCCTTAATTTACCACATGCTTTGCAGTGAGGGCTGGGCACATGACTAAGACTCCCCCAGTCACGTGCCCCCAGTGCAAAACTTTGGGGGATCCATGACCCAAGGAGACAGGGGCACACAGACCCACTTTGGCCATGCCTACATCCAGAGTCTGGAGTCACCAGGGACAGAGGTTCTGCAGGGACTGGCCAGGTCTGGGAGTCAATGAGATGGGTTGCCATGTCAGTGTCCCGTGATTAGGGGCTGAGAGGTGATCTGGGCCATAAAACTTCCACGCTGGACTTGCTGACTGACTTAGAGGTGAAGGGCTCCCCAGTAACCTTTAATAAGTTCCTTTCTTGCTTAAGTAACCCACAGCCAGTTTCTGTTGATGGGCGATCACAAACTCTGGTTGACTCCCCTCCTCAAGCCCAAATGCTGACACTTCCCCTATCCCCAAGTTGCTTGTGTGTGTTTAGATGCTCTGCCTGTGCCTCTGGTCAAGAAGTTGGCTGCTGCGACCAACTTTCATCAGCAAATTACCAAGTTAGACCCAGGGCCAGGCTAATGAGTGTGGCACAGCCGCCATAACCTGCAAGGGGAAAGCAGACAGATCCTGGGTTCAAATCCCAGTTCCACGGCTTACCACGTGTGATCATGGGCCCTCCACATACCTCTCCGAGTCTCAGTTTACTTGTCACAACACCCCAGTGGTTCTGTTTTAGGGGTTTCAAGGAGGTAAGGGGTGGAAAGCCCCTTGCCCCATGCTTAGCACACTGTAGGCACTGGATCTGAGAAGAAACTGGGTCGGGAAGGAGCAAGACGTTAGCTCTCACGTTATGGGTTATGTCCCGGTCACCTGGAGAGGTGAGTCAAAGGTAGAGTAGGGTGCAGCAAGCCTGGCTGTGCCCTGGGATCTGTCTTTTTAACAATGTTCTCTACCCAGAGGTCTCTGTTGCAGGTGGCTGGGGTCAGTGCCCTTGGAGAAATACAGGATTCAAGGGGAATATTAGAGGAAGCGAGGGCCCAGATGGTGGGGCCGCCACAGTAGTGGGCCATCTGGGGACCTCAGCTTCCCACTTGCTGGAAGCTTATCCTGGGAGAAGCTCCAACCTGGATGGATGGTCCAGAAAGGATGTAAGTAATTTGTTTATTTGATCTCTGATCACATGTAAAGCAGTAATGGATACACTTTTTCTCACCTGGATAAAACAAAAATTCAATAACGTGGATATTATAACAATTCAAATTTAGCTGGCTCTTCCCATGGGCCCCGTGTCATTGCATACTTTGTGCTAATAAATACAAAGTGAAATCATTCTCAAAGGTGAGGAAACTGAGGCCCAGAGAGGTGGAGTGACCTCTCACGCGGCCTAAGCTCACGTGGCCTAAGCATAGAGATTTTAGCCCAGGCAGGCTGGGATTCCACAGCCATACAATATGCTGTGCCCCCTTTAGGATATCACTTCCGGGTATTTTTTGAGGGGGTGGTATTGTAAGGGGTCTCTGACCGGTGCCTGTCTTCCAAGCAAGGGGCTAAGTAGAGCTAAATGGGGTGAAGCATGAGGGAGTCAGCCCTCTGGCTCTCAGCTCCCACCTGGGAAATCCATGACTCAGCTATGTGGGGATGGGGAAGACTTCCAGAGCCCTGACGGCTAGATTCAGTTCACAGCCAGGGCCTGTTCACACACTCTGGCTGTTTGGCCTTAGGCAGGGTGCGCCACCCTCCTCATCCGGGGGCTGCGGGGAACAGCGTGAGATCAACGCAAGAGCAGAGCGTCCCACGTGCAGGCGGAGCACTTCCTGTTACCACTTAGCGGTACTGATGCAGCTGTGGTGACGTAACCCGGGTTTTCTACACCATCCCGGTTCTAGGCAGAGGGTAGAAGTATGCAGTTGGCACTTCGCTCTGCCCAGCAGCCATTCGCCCTTCTTCCATGAAAAAACCCCCTGTTTTCACTTGAACCAGTTGACTTTTGTTTCAGTAACTTGTAGCTGGATTCCTTCCAGGAGGAACTTGGAAACAAGTTTATGGAGTGTCAGCTATGTCCTAAGCACTGCATATGATTCATTTAATTCTCATGAGAAACTGGTAAAGCAGGTCCCACTACTCCATTTTTAGACGTGGAGACTGAAGCCCAGAGAGGTTTAGTAACTTGTGCAACGTCATAGATCTGAGACAGAGATCTGATGCCCCAGCCCAGCCCATCTTTTAAATGAGTTAGTCATTACATTTATATCTGTTATCGACTTTTCTAGGAGGGCATTCATTCGCTCAATAGATACTTACTGAGAGCCTATTATATGCCAGGCACGGTGCTGGCCCTATAGATGAGAATCCCATAGACAAGTCCCTGCTCTCAAGGAGTGCCTATTCCAGATGGCACAGAGGTTTCATCTCACAGGCCAAATCCAGGTGGTATTAGTTACCTGCCACATTATTCTGAGAGAATTCTGAGCTGCCTCTGGGCTCAGCAGGAAGGGGTGTTACTGGCTGATCTGTGAAGGGTGCTGTTACAGAGTTTCTGAGTGTATGGTACATATTGGATACCAATGGTTTAGATTTTTGAAGACGGTTATGCGAGTGTATGACAATGCAGAAACATATCCTGGTCGGAGCACAGGTTCTAGTTTTCATTTTGAAAATAGCCACTGTAGATCTAATAACTAGGCCCTACCCTCAAGAACTTAGGCTCTAATTGGTGGTTAGCCACCTTGATGGCTGAGATAGTAAAGAATCCGCCTGCAATGTGGGAGACCTGGGTTCAATCCCTAGGTTGGGAAGATCCCCCGGAGGAGAGCATGGCAACCCACTCCAGTATCCTTGCCTGGAGAATTCCCATGGACAGAAGAACCTGGCAGGATACAGTCCATGGGATCACAAAGAGTCAGACATGACTGAGCGACCAAGAGTGCACATGCTTAAAATATAAAAAAAATTAAAAAGGACACATGAACAATACAAGATGATTACTATCAAGGAACAGAACGGAATAGCACAGTCTGATCCAGAGTTCAGAAGCGAGACGGGCCACATGGATGGGAGTGATCGTGGAGGCTTCCTGGAAGAGGAGCTTGGAGTTGGGGCAGGGGGAAGGCATTCCAGGAGAAATAGCAGCAAAGGCAGAGGTAAGGAAGCTTGAGGTGAGAGTGGAGAGGCTTGCAGCCTGGCTGAGGTAGGATTGCTGGGGCAACAAGGTTGAAATGGTAATGATGATGAGATGGGCCATGGAGTCTTAATGTCAGGCTACGAATTTAGTCCTGATCCTGACCCTCCCTCTTTCCCTTCAGTTGTTCAGTCACTCAGTCGTGTCCGACTCTTTGCCACCCCATGGATTGCAGCACGCCAGGCTTGCCCGTCCTTCACCATCTCTTGGAGTTTGCTCAAACTCATGTCCATTGAGTTGGTGATGCCATCCAACCATCTCATCCTCTGACGTCTCCTTCTTCTCCTGCCTTCAGTCTTTCCCAGCATCAGGGTCTTTTTCAACGAGTTGGCTCTTCGAATCAGGTGTCCAAAGTATTGGAGCTTCAGTTTCAGCATCAGTCCCTCCAATGAATATAGGAGGGACTATATTCAATAGGGAACCACTGAAGACTGAGCAAGGGCATGCTACAGAAAAGTATCAATTCTTCTTGGTGACTTCGATAGGAGAGAAGTCAGCTGGAGGTGGCTAAAACACCAGGGCACGGAGGGTGCGCCCTGCATGTAGGTGGGGGTGAGGGGACACAGATCTTGTCCCAGATCTGTGTGGACAGACATGCTGTGTGACCACAGGCAAGTTCCTCACCCTTCTGGGCTGGTTTCTTCCTCCATCTTCTTGAAAAGCCTGCCCCTCCCCCACCGTGTTTTTTTTCCTTTCTTTTTGCAGTGCTATGGGTTCTTAGTTTTGCACTAAGGACCGAATCCCTGCCTGCTGCAGTGGAAGCATGCAGTCTTAAGCACTGGACTGCCAGGGAAGTCACGAAAAAGCCTATTTTAGACCCTGACTGAGTGAACTGAGTTACGTGTGTGTGGTGGGGGGTGAGGGCAGGGGATGTCACATGGTTCAGTTAGGGTCTCTATTTGCTACTTTTCTTCGGACTTGAAAACCTGACCTAAGGTGAGTCCATCACCCGCGGTCTCCCACACACTTCAGGCCCCTGTGGCTCAGCCCTTGGGTGTGTCCACACCTCAGCTTCAAGTGCATTTGTCTCATAGAAGGAAAAAAAGGACCTTGGAGCCACTTTGCAGCTGCGTCACTCAAGAGAGGGACTTTGCCTCTCAGCCTACTTCGCAGGGATGGCAGGAGCCACTGAAGTAATGACTGTGAGGCACCTGTGGTGGGGTCTTATGCTCTGCGTCCTTGCTGCTGCTCCTGTTTCCTGCTCTGGCTTTCAGTGTGGGGCTCTTGGCTATAAGTCCCTGAGGCTGGCAGTGTCTCCTCCGTGGGCTGAACACTTTCTGGGCGCCAGCCAGGATCTGACGCCCCAGTGCCCCCTGTCCAGGCTCCTCACAGGGACTGTGACGTGGGCCTGCCCGGCCTGCTGAGCCACCCTGACGTTCACCCCGCCCTGGGCGGCTGCCCTGCATCATTCCTCCCGGGACTGCCCAGGCACCAGGTGTGACAGTCACCTCTGTACCACCCAACCCACCAGGACCTCAGCTAAATTCTTCCCTGCTTTTTGTTTATTTTACATGATTATTTGGGGGGATGGTCAAATACATTAAATTTTTTTCAAAATTTAAAAGGCAGAAAAAGTGTGCTAGTACAAAAAAAAAAATCCCCTCCCACCTCATCATTGAGCCCCTTAGTTCTCCTTCTTGGAGATAACCCATCTAAATTCCTTTTTAAAACAATTAACCTTAATTTGATCCCCCCTTACAAAAATCATAAACATTCAAAGCAAAAACTAACTTCAAAAGAAAACCCCATCACCTTGAAACAGACACAGAAATACAAATCAAAGCCTATCCCCACAATCCCACCATCCAAATTTCTAGTGTTTTAGGATATGACCACCCAGACAGTTTTCCGTGCATATTTACTTTTTAAACAATGAAAACAAAACACAGGATGGCCGTCATAATACTGATTTTTTTTTTCAATATGTTGCCAGAACATTTCCTTGTGGCTTTTTAAAAAAAAATGAGACCATATTTTGTATTTTATTTATAAATATATATTAAAATTATAAATATTATGTATTGATATAATTAATTTATATAAGTCTATACTATTTATTATGTTAAAAACCAGGATACTGTTGAGAGGGTTACCGAATTTTTGGTTTTGTTTTTAGTTCTTTAATGATTTTGCCTTTTCTGAGCTTGCACAGTTTGTGGTTGTAGGTCCATAGTAAATTGAAGCTGTTTTGACTCATAAGAGAACAAACCCATGGTTGGTTACCAGAAGAGAAGAATTCAGGCAGCGGACAGCCAGGGAGCCCCAGGACTGACGCGCACACACTGCCACATTTAAAATGGAAAACCCACAAGGATACCCTGCACGGAGCAGGGGACTCTGCTCACCGCCACGCGGCCTGGACCGGGGAGGAGCCGGGAGGAGGACAGACGTGTGTACGTACAGCTGAGTCACTCCACTGTGTACCCAAAGCCGTCACAACATTGTCAATCAGCTATATTCCAATACAAAATAAACAGTTAAAAAAATTAAAACCTTACAAAATAAGCAAAAAAAAAGAAAAAATAAAGCTCTTTTCATCATTCATCACATGCACCATAAGATTTGGCCACTGATTTAGATGTAGGAAGTATAAAAGAAGTAGAGATCTCAGATGTGTCTAAGTTTTCTCATTTGTGTTACTAGGTGACTACTGATCACATTTACTAACAGGCAATGAAAAATGGAAAGGGTAATTTTGATGAGAAAAAAAGTTATAAAACATATTTCAAACTCCTCTAACTAAAACAATACTGATAAGAAAAACACACTTAATCCTTGTGTTTTTTCTTAATCACCATCTTTTTAGAACTTTGCATTTATCGTTGTGTAGTGATGTGTTACAGCAACCAAGAATACAGACTTTGTATTACAGGATGTAATACAGGATGCCTCATTGCTTCTTTAAATGACGGTGATGGCTTTCTGATCTTCCAAAGACACCTTATTTAACTGACCCTGATGATGGGCATTTGGAGATTTCTAGATTTCCCTATTATAAGAAACAAAGTGATGGGCCCTGAGACCCCACCCTACCCTACTTATTTTCTTATGACAAATCCCTAGAAGAGGAATTGCTAGGTCACAAGGTATGGCCATTTTTTAAGACCCATCAAACTGCCTTCATGTTTAGAGGAGTAGGTGACCTATCCAAGTCTGATTTCCTCAAGGTCAGGAAGTCTGGTTCATACCCCTCCCCACAGGAGCTGTGAGCCCCTAGCCCCATTTCTACATCTAGACTAAGGCCAAAGCCCTCCTCTGAACCTGGTCACCTCGGGCAGGTTGACCCAGCTGCAGGAACTTACTTGGGCCCATCCCAGGTCCGGGTGAGTCAGCTGACCAGGGAGCAGGAACCCAGCTGGGACAAGGGCCACCACTTTCCAGGGAGGGGACCAGAGTCCGTCAGCAGTGGCTGGAGAAGGACGAGCAGCAGCACCTGACTACAGGTAAGAGCCGGGCGCAGGGCCTCTCGGTGGGGGGGTCACCTCTCTTCTTTCCCTGTTTCGACCCTTCTGGGACTTCCAGGCCTATTCTTCTCAAGGTGCCTCTCTCTGGCATTGAAATGTGAACTGGGGTTTCCTCTTCTGAGCCCAGCCCTGGGCCAGGTTCAAGGATAGGTGATCTTTATCCAGACATCACTAGGGCTCCATCCAGGCTCCTTCTGACTGCCTGGGACAGTGATCACAGGGACGGGACCCACACTTTGTTCCTTGAAATGGGCCCCTGGGAACCAAAGAGCAATCTCTGCAAGGAACTGAATGCAGGCTTCAGTTTCTGTTACTTACTTCTCTGCCTGAAGCTGTTTCCATCAACAAGCTCCCTACCAAGGAAGGAGAACCTGCTGGGGGACTGGGCCAGTGGCCTGACCCAAGAACTGGTTTCCTCCTGTGGGGACTCCCACACAGTTGGGGAAACTGAATGAGGTCATGGATATAAGGAACATGTCTCCACACAGCTAGCCTCAGAAAACAGTGCTTAAGACGGGGCTGCTATGTGCTGGGCAGGCACTGCACTGGCTGTTGTACATACGGTGGTCCAAACTACTAACAACTGTACCACCATCACCTCTAGCCTGGGCTCTCTGTTCACTCGTGCTCCCTCTTCTATCTTCCAAATGAAAGTCAGACCATGTCATTCTGCTGCTCAACATTCTCCAGTGGCTGGCTCCCATCTCACAAGAGTCTATGCCAAGTCCTCAGCATGACCCACAGGCCATAAAGGATCCAGTCTCTCTCACCACCTCTCCAAGCTTCTGTCCTACTACTTCCCCTCTGAACAACTGACTTCAGTCTCATTGGTCAGACATTCCCTAAACAGAATAGGCACTCTGACCTTAGGACCACTGCAGTGGCTGTGCCCTAAGCCTCACTGCTTTTCCTCCGCCATTTAGGCCACTTGTGGCCCCCACCCCCAGCAGTGAGGCTCTTCTGGACTTCCAGGCTCTATCCTTCCCTATCACTTCCCTAACCACCTAACTACCTAACACTTGCAGAGGCACTTATTTATCCAGCTAGGTGACATTCAAAGGCAGGTTTTCTTTTGTTCCCTGCCTTATTACCGGTACTTAGAACAGTACTGGGACTTAGGTGCTAAGTGAATATACTGAATGAACAACAGCTAACGATTACTGCATGCCCTTTATTATGGTAGTACTTTCTGTACACATCTCTTCTTAAGAATCTTTTAACCTCCACAACAACTCTGTGATGCAAGTATTGTTATTCATATTACAAAGGAAGAAATGACATGCGGAAGGGACTTGTCCATGCTTGCTCTCCAGCCAGAGCACATCAGTCTGAACCCATCCTGCCTGCCTCCAAGGTCCTTGCTCACATTCTGCCTCTCCTGTGCCTGGGTTCGGAAGCATCCACACTCCTTGAAAGAAGTTCACAGTTTTTCTCCAGCAGGCAGTACAGCCTGAGAGAGGGAGGCGGGTATAAGCTGGTGGCCTAGCAACAGCCTCTTCTTTTCCAACTCACCACATCCCTGGGCTAATTTGGCCTTCCAGGAGCTATTCCTCTGACACCCTAACCCACGCTTCCCTCCCGCACACTGTCTTCTAAAGGATGGATGAGTTGTCCACAGGAACAAGTGGGTGTCCCGTAGTGTCAGCTCTTTGGAACAAAGTGTTCTCATTTCAAAGCCCAAAGATGGGGGCTGGTGACCCCTTTTCAGGCCTGCTGGTCTCTGAGAACCTGATTGCTGCTCGGTTGTGGGAGTTGCTATCACTCAGAATACAACAAAGTACAGAAGCTGAGATGGAAATTGTGGAAAATGCCGTGGGAGAAGAACATTTCTCTGGGTGAGCTAGGTTAGATGGGTTCTTTCCTTTCACAGGAGTCAATTAATTGTAGGAAATCACCAGCATCATATTGAGCAAACTCTTCCATTGTCATTACAGGAGCCAGCCTTTCCATCTGCTTCATCAGGGCACTGTTTTATCGCCCTTTCTAGGCCCAGAGTTTTTCTTCAAAGGTCTTTTTGGAACTTTTTGTCTTTCCCTTGAATCTGCTTCCATTTCAAGAAACAGTAATTGGACCTCTGCTGTGTGCCAGGGAGTGGGCACAGCACTAGGGCTTCAGAAGTGAACAACATTCCTCACCACAGAGGGAGACAGGCAAACAAATACAGAGTAGTGGACATCCAACTCAGAAAATGCAGACCTTGCTCACAGTAGGTGCTTAAAAAACAGTAGTGGATTGAAACGTGAGATTAATAGTGGAATGAGTATGAGATTCTGTGGTTTAGAAAAGGGAGATTTGCTTATCTGTGTCTGGTTGGGGGAATTTGGGGGTAAAGTGAGTTCACCAGATGAACAAAGTGGTGGGGGCAGGGGAGATGTGAATGGCATTCAAGACAGCGGGAACAGCACCTGTAAAAGCACAGAGGCAAGAACTAGCAAGTTGAGTTAGGATCAACAGGAGTCTAGAATGAATGAAATGCACGGTAAGTGCACAAGAGTGAGGTTATCAGGAGTCAGTGGAGAAGGTACCTGGAGTCAGGTCAGGGAGATTTGAATATCAAGATGAAGTCGGAGATTTTACTCTGAGGGTAGGAAATGGGTAGGCTGGAGGGCAGGAGCCAAGGCTAACTCCCAGGTTTCTGGCTCTGACCACGGGGTGCATTTGGTGGGGTCACTGTAGAAGGGCAGCAAAACTGGGAAAAATGAGTTTCAACCAGCGGGAGGTAGTAAAGACCTGGAAGGCGGCTGGACTCTTGGGTCTGTGCCTCCCATCCCTGGAGTAACATACTCCACTCTCCTCCTCTGGAACCTCCATTCTTCACAGTCCAGTCTGTGTTCCTTGGCTTCCTCCGGGAGGCCTTCCCCCTTGCTCCAGGCTTTTATCCTGCACCCCACAGACCCACCTGCCCGAATCTCTAATAACGAGCAGTGGGTCGTTTTGCTGTGGGAAGTGATCTGCCAGGCTAAGCCCAAGACCCTCACGCCGAGCGGCAGGGCCTCAGTCATTCTCGGGTGGGATCCCAGGGTGAATCTTCCTGGGGCGGAGCACCAGGACAGGAAGTCAGGGTGGGACAAGAAGCTTGGGAAGGTGACGTCTCAATGGGTGGGAAATACTCGGGGATCCAAGGTGCTTCCGAAACCTAAGGAAGCGAGGTTTCTTCCTCTTCCCTCTTCCTAAAGAGCAACAGGCAGGCCGGAGCGCAGGCGTGTCAACTTTGCCCTCCTCCCTCCCACAGCTGCCTGAGAACGGAATCCTATCAGTCAGGGGAGGGTTCAGCCGCACCCACTCTCCTTCGGGAAGCCGTTAATGGACTAACGCTCAGGGGCGTGAGGAGGTGTAGGAAGACGTTCCCATTGAAAGCGCAATTTGATCCGCGTAGCTTCCACACCGGTAAAGAGGCTATGCGGAGCCCGATAGAGCCTTTCCACCCCTTATTCTGCTGCTCTACCTGATTTTGTGTGTGTGTGTGTGGATGTGGGTGCCAGCCACGAGCGTCCGGAAAAAGCAAAAGGCCGAGGGGACGCTAGGATCCCACCGAACCAACTACCCGCAGAGGAGGCTGCCATTTTCCACTCACAACCGCGGAGCCCCCTGGGAACGCCGCGTAGTCGCGCGCAGCCCCGGATGGGTGAGACGCATGCGCTCTAGCCGCCGCAGCGCGCCCTAGCGGCCTGGCGGGAGGCTTTCCCGTAACCCATAGCAACCAGGGGAGGTCGCCTCTCTCATTCCGAGCAGAGTTCGGAGCTACGGGAGGGTCAGAATGGGAGTCTTGGAGATCTTTGATCAGCGATCGTTGGACAGATTAGGAAACAGGGCTGGGGTGAAGAACAGGCCCTAGGGACCTGTGGTGCTTTCTCCGGTCCTCCTATTCACGGAGTTGTGTGCCTGGCTGCTTCCAAAAAAAGCAGGAAATTGAGGCTGAGGGAGAGGGTAGGTTTGTAGGTTTGTCCAGAGAGTCTATTCACCCCCCACCTCTTTAGGAGGCATTGCTGTGAACAAAGCTAGTGTAGGTGATGGAATTCCAGCTGAGCTATTTCAAATCCTAAAAGGTGATGCTGTTAAAGTGCTGCACTGATATGCCAGCAAATGTGGAAAAACTCAACAATGGCCACAGGACTGAAAAAGGTCAGTTTTCATTGCAATCCCAAAGAAGGGCAATACCAAAGAATGTTCCAACTATTGCACAGTTGCACTCATTGCACATGCTAACACAGTAAGCTCAAAATCCTTCAAGCTAGGCTTCAACAGTAAGTGAACTGAGAATTTTCAGATGTACAACCTGGATTAAAAAAACGCAGAGGAATTAAAAGGCAGGGACATCACTTTGCTGACAAAGGTCCGCCTAGTCAAAGCTACGGTTTTTCCAGTAGTCATGTACAGATGTGAGAGTTGGACCATAAAGAAGGCTGAGCACTGAAGAATTGATGGTTTTGAACTGTAGTGCTAGAGAAGACTCTTGAGAGTCCCTTGGATAGCAGTGATCAAACTTGACAATCCTAAAGGAAATCAACCCTCAATATTCATTGGAAGGACTGATGCTGAAGCTGACTCCTTTGGCCACCTGATGCGAAAAGCTACTCATTGGAAAAGACCCTGATGCTAGGAAAGACTGAGGGCAAGAGGAGAAGGGGCCGGCAGAGGATGAGATGGTTGAATGGCATCATCAACTCAATGGACATGCGTTTGAGTAAACTCTGGGAGATATTGAAGGACAGGGAAGCCTGGCCTGCCGCAGTCTGTGCTAAGTCACTTCGATCATGTCCAACTCTTTGTAACCCTATGGACTGTAGCCTGCCAGGCTCCTCTGTTCTTGGGATTTCCCAGGCAAGAATACTGGAGTGGGTTGCCATTTCCTTCTTCAGTGGGTCTTCCTGACCCAGGGATTGAACCCCTGTCTCTCACGCCTCCTGCATTGGCAAGCAGGTTCTTTACCACTAGCACCACCTGGGAAGCCTTACTCTACAGTCCATGGAGTTGCAAAGAGTCAGACGTGACTGAGCGACTGAATAGCAACAAGTTGAAAAAAAACCCTAAAACAGCATGTTTCCCTGTCTGCACTGTAAAGAAGAAATGAGGGCAATGAAAGAAGTTTATAATAAAAGAAGATGCACTTCACTATGTAAAAGCTCAGACTGGGTTACACCGGATGACACTTGTACCTAACTTAAAATGAGGAAGTTTGGATTTGTGTGCTCAGATGCTCAGTCGTGTCCTTCTCTGGGATCCCATGGACTGTAGCCTGCCAGGCTCCTCTGTCCATGGGATTCCCCCGGCAAGAATACTGGAGTGGGCTGACAGTTCCTCCTCCAGGAGATATTCCCGACCCAGGGATCCAACCTGGATCGTCTGCTTGTAGGCGGATTCTTTGCCTCTAGGGCCACCTTGGATTTAATAGATAGTATTCAGCTGAATTTTGCCAAAGTTTATATTTGGCATCTTGAGTCAAAGCTTAAATGTATTTGTATACAGGCGTGGAGTGACTGTGCAGACACACACGAGTGTGCTGGTGACCTACCCGTGTTGTGGAGAATTGACAATGATTTTTCAAAATGGTGAACCAAACCAAGAATAACTTCCTCAGATAAGCTGGTGTATATATTTCTGGATGATATATTGTATATTAAAACCAGGGAGGAGAAGGAAATGGCAACCCACTCCAGTATTCTTGCCTGGAAAAGTCCATGGACAGAGGAGTCTGGCGGGCTGCAGTCCATGGGGTTACATGACTGAGCATGTGTGCACGAGGATGGAGGGAGATGGGTTGGTAGCAATAAAGTGGTAGAACTAAAAAAATAAAAATAAAACCAGGGAAAGTTTCATTGTATTTGTATATAAAACAGGTTATACACAGTTTTTTTTGTTGCTTCCATGAAGGTTTGATGGGATATTGGAAACTTGTGCGGGGCAGTTTGTTGTGATGAGCTGTTCTGTGCATTACAAAAGGTCCCGGTCACTACTCCCTGCTTCCTAAACGCTAGTAGTGTCCCCTCAGTCTTGTGACATCCAAGAAGGCCCACGCAAATTTCCAGTCTGTTTCTTGGAAAACCACTTATCTATTCAGCCAAATAGCAATTTTTGTCAGCATCTGTGTGCTGGGTGCTGTTTCAGTGGGGAGGCATAGGGTGATGAACAGGACACAGTCCCTGGCATTCTGAGTTGAAGTTCAGAATGAGGGGATACCCAGATAGTAATTGTATAATATGATAAATAACTTGACAGTAGACGCGGTACCAGTCAGTTTGGGAACACAAGAAGACCTAGCCAACTAGCCAGGGGTCCTATGGCCTGAAAAAGCCAAGCAGAGAAATCGCATTTGAGCTAAGTCTTGAAAGAGCGCTATGCAGAGAAGGGTGGTGTGCCCAGCAGAGGGATCTGCGTAACCAACAGGTCCAAGGTTGCTGGCACACAAGGGACACTCAAATAGTGTGAGTGAGTAGATGGATAATTGAATGAGATATGCATATTTCCTGGCAGGGAGCCATTCCCCACTATATTGTGAACTGCTAAAAGGCAGGGAAACACCTGCCTCTTGATTTCACCCAGATCCCTAACGTTGATTGAGACCCAGAGAAGATGGCAGTGGTGAAAGTGTCCCAGACCCGGAGGACAGGTTGTGTGATCCCAGCCTGGAAAGGATCTCCAGGAAGTGGATCTCAGATTCTGCTCGCCCAGATGGCAGCTGCTACAGATAGAAAAGCTCTGCTACTTTGGTGTTTGAAAAAGCAGGGCAGGGATGCCTCTTCTTTTCACATCTGTAGCTCATGTGTGATCCAGGGTGTTTTTGATGGGTGGTACCTTCTGAGGACTGTCCCAAGATCCAAGTCTCCTGGAGTGTGTGCACAGAAGGGAAGACCACAGGCAAAGGGGCCTCTCCCCTCAGCTGGTTTAAAGCAGGTCAGAGCCAGTCTCCCTCTCCCCATTGGACCATCCCTTTCTCCTTAAGATGGTCATTTCTGCCCCAAATACTAGGTGAGGGCAACGATCTGCAACTGCCTGTCCCCAGGAACCAAGCAGGCAGTGTGAGCCAGCTGGATGGGTACGTTGGGAAACAAGAGGTGTGTGCAACCTCATCTAAGGGCAGGCTGTGACTCCGGCCTGGCTGAGTGTTGCTTGTGTATGATTCCTGCTCTTGCATTGCCAAGTTGTTTTTTTTTTTTTTCCTTCCCATACAAGATAGAAGTGGAGAATTTTATATTTCCAGATTTTAGCGCTTTACTTTACAAGGAGAAATGTGGAAGCCCAGGCAGAATGCATTGCTTCTGGAAATATTGAGTTGATGTCCACGCTAGGGGCTAGGGGCTCCACAATAAATTAGAAAGTCCAGTTTCTGACCATTTGGAACTCCCAATAGGTAGATCAAGAGGCAACTTCGGAGCAGTGAATGATCAACAGACTAAGAACATGATTTGGGAGGGGAGGTGGGTGTGTGGGCAGGGGGAGCACACATCAAGGCAAGTTTCCTGAAGAGCCCTCTGATATGGAACTTGAAAATAATTGGAAGTTAGCCAGGTGGGGAGCAGAGGGAGTAGAAAGGTATGCCAGATAGAGGGCATAATAATACAGGCAAAGGCCTGGGGACATGAGAAAGTTCAATTAATTCAAGGATCTAAAAGTAGCTCATTGTGGCTGAAGCTGAGGGTGGGGGTTGGGAGAAAGATGTGTGGAAAGAAAGAAAGCGGGAATTAGGCAGGGGTGCAAGCAAATGTCTATTGGGACTCAGGGCCAATGAGTAAATCGGTCTTGATGTAAGGGACAACAGAGGCTGAGGGGGTCTGGGGTGCCTGGGAGTCGACTACGACTCAGATGTAGCCACTCAGCAGTGGTCCAGGGTTGCTAGAGTGTCCTGTTTTTCAGGAGCAGTGTGAAACTAGATTTTTAAATGCAGTGTCTAGAGTTCTAGACATTTAGGCTGCTAATTTTGAATGTACAAGGTCCTTGGCAAGATCAAACAACATCTGTTTGCATCTGGCCTGTGAACCACTGGTTCCAATCTCTGGAGGAATCGTAAAGGGTGTGTGGACTGGATTCTGAAAGTGGGGAGCCATTGGGTGGGGGGTGGGCTTTAAGCAGGGCCATGGCGTTCCAGACTCACACAGAAAGGACCTTTTGGCTGGAGAACAGCAGTCGAATTGACTCATTTTAGATGTTGTGGTTCCTGCAGGAGAATGCGGAGATGGAGGAGGACAATGTGGGGATGGGTGGGGAGACGGAGGAGGACAGTGTGAGGATTAGGGATGGAATATTGGGGAGATGGGGCGGATAGGCAGACTAGAAGGGATGGTGTGTGTACGGGGTCATTGGGGAGGCTTAAAGTTGATGTGTGTTAAGGCAGCAGGTGCAGAGAAAGGACAAGGAAGAGTGATGGAGGGAGATGACCTTGACCCCTGGCGATCACTCAGGGGAGATGCCCAGAGATTCTGAACCTGGTCCATGAATGTGGGCCCAGTAGAGTGAATAGAGTCCCCCTGGGTCCCCAGGAACTGCAGTTCAGGTGGGAAGACAGACTGAGGACAACTGAAGAGTCCAAGACGGGAGGCTGGTCCGAAGTCTCTGCTGAGGGCAGGGCCCTGGGTGGGAGCAGTGGTGACCTCACTGTTTGAGGAGCCAGGGCAGGAGGGTGGCGTAGGGGCTTCCAGCTGGTGAGGACTGGCTGAGCAAAGGCTGGTAGATGTGATGGAGCCAGTGTGTTAGTGGGTAAATGGAGAAGAATCCAGAAACACAAACCGCTCCTTGCTCACATATCATCTAGGGGGGAAATAAAGCTTTTCTGTGGGTAATTTCTTTCAATTTCTTTGGGTACCTTGCTCTAAGGTCCTGCTGGTTCTCTCCCCGACAGGTAAGAAGGTTTTTAGTAAATGCTTATGGTCCCCCATCATTTCTTTATCCCTCTGAACAATATTCTGCTAAGCATATAAACTCTGTTACAGTTTGTGTGCATGTTTTTTAAGAGTTTCCATTGGCCTTCATCATGATCAAGATCAATACTCGCCAGTGAAGCCAGAAATGGCAGTAGGGGCTCAAATGCCCAGAGATGGAGAGGGGTGTAGGGGGGCAGGGGAGGAATCCTAAAGTGCCTGCTGCCTTTCTGTTGTAATATGAAGTCCCCACCCACTTGACACTGGACTGAACCCCGAGTAGTTGTGGGAGGATGCTGCACAAACCCCTAACGCTGGCTGGGTATACAGCAGGTGCTCACTGTGCACCAACTGGACTGGGTTTAGGTCTTGAGTGATAAGATCTTGTAAGGCTGTCTGACCTCTGAAACAGCAGGGAAGGATATGGCCCCCCAGTCCTGCTTTACCTGGTCAGCATGTCCTGGGTGACCCCTGGGTCCAGGTTCTAAAGCCCAGAGTCGGCTGAACATGGTGCAATGGGATTTTGCAGGAGTGGAGAACATGGGCTTGGGAACCAAACAGTCTCTGGCTCAATCCCAGCTCCTCCATCTCTAAAATGGGGATAATAATACCTATTATATAACTGGTATAATATAATAATATATTATTATATAATACATAAATATATAACAATAGAATATATATTATATAATATATGACAATATATAATATATATGATATGTCATATGTATTATGTATAATAATGTAACAGTAGTGTAATAATAATAATACCCTTCCTGACATCTTTCTCATCCTGAGAGCGCTGAGTGGCACTGTCTCTGCCTCCTGTCACCCTCAGCACCCCGCTCTGTGCCCTGCAGGGTGTTCCAAAGAGCAACCATGGCCACGCTGTACCCATCTCTGGAGGACCTGAAGGTGGACCAAGCCATGCAGGTAACCTTTCAGGCTGTTAGCCCGGGTCCCCTGATGGGGCTTCGGGATTACCCGGGGATGCCTAAGGGAGGCCTGTCTTGGATCACGGTTGGAGGCCCCTGGGAGTTCCTTATTGGCCCCAAGGCACGCCGGTCCCCAGGGCAGGGCCTGCTGGGCAGAGCAGGAGTCCAGAGGCCGAGGCAGTGGGACCACAGCAGGTGGAGGAGAGGAGCAGCTGCAGGCAGGCCTGTGTCTGGTGCTCGCTCGGTCCCAGCGCTTCCTCCCTCGGGGTTCGTGCAGACCCCATGCTCTAGGGCAAGCTTCCAGGGTAAACCCCGTGGCTGTGGTGTTTGGCCTCCTCAGCCCCCAGAAGCCCTTTCCTCCTTCCATCCTGCATGAGGTCTTAGTGGGTTTTGAGAACTAGGGGCTTTTTGACTGACAATTACCTTGGCTGCCGCAGGTAGTAAACGAGTTGTGACATTCCGTGGGTTGCGGGCCCCTGGGAGAACCTCCTTCCTGAGGCATGGAGGTGTGCGAAGCCACATTTATTGAAGGGTTGGATACCCGCTCAGGCCACGAGCATACCTATTGCCCTGACCCCCAACCTCAGGGAGCCCCAAGCTCCAACGGCTCTGGAGTTCTGACCACAGCTGACTGGCACTCCCCTTCCATCCCCAGGCCCAGGCCAGAGCCGTACCCAGGGTGCCTGCCCTGCCAGCATGGGGAAAAGGGAACTCCCAGCCTCCAGGTGAGTGATGCAGATGGGGTGCTTCCTGCCGAGAGTGACTTCTGCTGGCCATTTCCGAGAGCCTGCCTCTTGCCTGCCACCGAGCCATGGGCACTGTGTACAGTTGTCCCCTCTACTTTGAGGGGGACACTGAAAAGCTGTGACCTTGTGAGGGCCCCGATAGCCCTGACTTAGGGCCACCAAGGAGACCAGGATGTATGCGGTGGCCCTGGAGCTTCTCTGGCCATCTTGACTCTGGTCCTGTGGTAGCAAACTTGAGCTCAGGCCCAGCTCCTCTCCTCCTCACCATGCAGTTTCCCAGAGCTGCCTCTGCGTCGGCTGGTGCCAAACAAAGTCAACTGAGCTGAACACCAAAGTGATCCGTGAGGGACTCTGTGTCCCAGGCTGCTCCTGGGGAAAGCAGACCACCTGAGGGGAGGACCCACGTTGCCAGCGAGTGTTCCCTGGGCTGCAGAGCCATCTCAAGAATATACTGCATTCTTGGGAGTAAACAGCATCACGAGCCCTTTTATTTCTTAACAAAGATGCGTGACCCCTTGGGACCAGGCAGGTGTGGCTAAGCTCATGGCCAGAGTAACATTTTTCTTTTCTCCCCCTTCCCTTCCCATCAGTTTTGTACCCTAACCTGGCAGAATTGGAAAACTATATGGGTCTTTCCCTCTCCAGCCAAGAAGTCCAGCAGAGCCTGCCTCAGACTCCAGAAGGTGCCAGTGTAGGTATTTTTCTCTTGCCTGATGCGGGCCCTCCTTCCTTGGTCTTGCCGTTTAAACAGACTTGAATCTCCTCTCTCTCTAGCATCCCTGAGGCTCTGTTTCTTGATGACACGTTTCATTTTGAACCTTCATGAGAAGTGCTGTGGGGTTTCATGGTTTCCTGCAGGCCTTGGGGCTAGAGGGCCATTGCCTGCCCTTTGACCTCTGATGTGCTGATCCGAGCCTGCTGGATGAGAAGGGAGGACGCTAAACCTGGCCTGAGCCCGGGTGCTTCTAATGAGGGGCTGCCTGTGACTTGCAAGCGACTGCATAGTTAGGCAGAGTCTGTGAGGACGAGCTTGTCAGCCCCCAGTCCCCAAATGAAATAAAAATCCTTGATTCTTATTCTCCATGGCTTCAGGGAGAAAAAAAAAAAACAAAACAAAACCATAACATAGAAATATTCACTCCTGAAAATGTATTCACTTATAGAATCAGTCCCAAACTGTCTCCCCATCAGCTTCAACATTCCTGGTTGGTCCACTGTGCTGGTCCAGTGCAAATAGATTGCAAAGTGCAAATACAAATCTTGGTAAGACTGCGGGATTTCATGAGATTGATGGAAGTGATGATGAGAGCTGCCACACTGACAAATGGGGATTTTACAGGAGATATCAACAAGGATGAGGACATGTGGGATTCTGAGCAAAGCTGGTGACACCCTGGAGTGTTTCTCCAAAATGACACCCTTGACAGTCACGTAGGGAAGCACACACAGGAAGCAAAGTAGGTCGCATTGTCCAATTTTAATCCATTGATTGATCTCTCTTTGGTCAATACCCTAGACAACCTACATTTGATAAAAAAATAAAATATGACAGATAGTGCACTTTCATAATTAAAATTTTTATTTATTTTTAGTTTAAGTAATCGGAGATTCAATCAGGAAGTTGCCAAAACAGAGAAGTCCTTTGTACTCTTCACCCAGTTTCCCCAATGGTTCCATTTTATGTAACTATACTATAACGTCAAAACCAGGCATTTTACATTGGTACAATGTGTGTCTAAGGTTCTGCGTCCTTTTATCACCTGCAGCCACCAGCACATTCAAGATCTAGCACTACATCATCACCACAAAAGTCTGTCTTATGCTGCCCCTTTATAATCATGCCCAGCCTCCCCTTCAGCATCCTCAGCCCCTTGGCAATCACTAGTGTGTTTTTGTCCCTATAATTTGATCATTTCAGAAGATTATGTAAGTGAAATCACATGGTGTTTGACCTTTTCAGATGGGCTCTTTCAGCATCGTGCCCTGGAGATCCTTCAGGCTGTCGCCTGTTCCAACAGTTCATTCCTTTTTATTGCAGGATTGCGTTCCATGGAGTAGCTATAGCTCAGTTTGTTTAACCTCTTGAGGGACATTTTGGTTGTTTCCAGTTTTTGTCTATTATAAACTAAGATATTACAGATGTTTGTGTACAGATTTTTGTACAGACATAAGTGTTTGTTTCTCTGGGATAAACGCCCAGGAGTGCAATTCCTAAGTAGTGTAATACTTGTATGGCTAATTTTCTTAGAAAGAAAGTGCCAAACAATTTTCAGAGCGGCTGTATTATTTTATTTTCCTGCCAACAATGCATGAGTGTTTTGTTGGCACATCCTTGCCAGCATTTGATATTATCACTATTTTAAATTTTACTCATGTGGGTGTGTAGCAATGTCTTATTGTGGTTTTCATTTGCACTTTCCTAATGGCTAGTGATGTTGAACATCTTTTCATGTGCTTATTTATCAGCCATATATTCTTTATGATAAAATGTTTATTCACATATTTTGCTCATTTTCTAAATGGATTTTTTTTAAAGTCAACTTTTGAGCCCTTATTCTAATGTCCTTTGTCATTTGATTTGTAAATATTTTCTCCCACTGTGTAACTTCTCCTTTCATTGTATTAAAAGAGTTTATTGCAGAACAAAAAGTTTTCAATTTTGATAAGGTCCAATTTATTGATTTTTTTTCTTTGTGGATCATGCCTTGGTATCCTAAGAAACTTCACTGAGCTCTAGGTTCTGAAAAAATTTCCCTTTTACTTCTAAAACTCTTATAGTTTTTGTTTAAATTTATGATTGAACTTGAGTTAATCTTTGCATCAGGCATGAGGTCACGATTCATATTTTGCCTATGGATGTTCAGTTGCTCCCAGGCCATTTGTTGAAAAGACTCTTCTGTCTCCACTGAATTGTTCTCACACCTCTGTTAAGAAGCAGTTGCCCCTACTTGTGTGAGGCTATTTCTGGATATTCTCTCTTCTGCTCCAAAGGTCTGTCTCTCCCCAACATCACCCTATTTTGGTTACTGTAGCTATATAGAAAGTCCGGAAATTTGGCAGAGTGATTTCTCCTGTTTTTTTCTTTTTGTCAGAATAGTTTTAGCTATTCTAGTTCCTTTGTGTTCTCAATGTAAAGTTTAGATTAACCTTGCCTGTATCTATAAAACATAGAGACTGTGATAGGAAATGTATTAACTATGTATATCAACTTGCAGACAGTTGACAGCTTCACCTAGTTTTTCTGATCCATCAATACAAAATATCTCTTTGTTTATTTAAACCCTTGATCAGGCTTCCCTGATAGCTCAGTTGGTAAAGAATCCACCTGCAATGCAGGAGACCCCGGGTTGATTCCTGGGTCAGGAAGATCCACTGGAGAAGGGATAGGCTACCCATTCCAGGATTTTTGGGCTTCCCTTGTGGCTCAGCTGGTAAGGAATCTGCCTGCAATGCGGGAGACCTGGGATCAATCCCTGGGTTGGGAAGATCCCCTGGAGAAAGGAAAGGCTACCCACTCCAGTATTCTGGCCTAGAGAATTCATCCATGGGGTCTCAAGGAGCCGGACATGGCTGACTGAGTGACTTTCACTTTCAAACTCACAATACATTAAAAACAACAGTAATGAGTACTCAAAATTTCTCTTTTTAATAACTTAACTATTTTCTACTAATATCTATCCTACTGAGGTTATTTCAGTTTATTTTATCTAAAGGTAGAAATATCATATGATGATGTGATGGGAATTCCATGGACTGTATATTCCATGGGGTCGCAAAGAGTCGGACACGACTGAGTGACTTTCATTTCACTTCACTTCTTTCATCTCCTTTATCAGTGTTTTGTCTTTTCCAGCGTACAATTCCTGTATATGTTTTATTAGCTCCACACCCAAGTATTTCTTTCTTTTTTTTTTTGAGTGATTGTAAGTGGTATTGTATTTTTAATTTCAGTTTCCATGTATTCATTGTTAGTATCTAGAAGTACAATTGATTTTTTTGGTATGCATTGGTCTTGTGTCCTGTGACCTTGTTGAACTCACTTATGAGTTCTAGGAGTTTATCTGTAGATTCTTTGCACTTTTCTAGTAAAGCATCATCTCATCTGAAAATAGGGACCATTTTATGTTTTCTTTTTTGATCTATATGTCTTTTATTTCCTTTCTTTGCCTTATTGATCTGGCTAGTTCTTCCATTACTGTATTTAACAGTAGTGGTGGGAGTGGACATCTTTGCCTTGTTCCAGATCTTTTGGGGGTGGGTTAGTATTCACTCATCTTGATACTTCTGACATAATTTTTTTCAAGGCAGAAATCAACTTGAGCTCCTTACCCCCCTCATTGTTCACTATTTTCTGTGAATCTTTTTATTTTTAAGTGGATTTTAAAAGGTTCTTCTGACACCAAGTTGTCTTGGAAAATGAGGACCCTTTTTCTATAATACACACCTGTCTTCCCGTCTCTATTTTCCAGGGCTGTGTTTTGGGAGGGGGGCGAGGGGGGGGTGGACTTTGACGCCCCCTAGTGGCTTCATGGCGCCATGTGTCCTCTTGCGCGCAGGAGGGAAGTGCGTGGTCTGCGGTGGGCTGTGGCTCAGGGTCCACCCCCTTCTCTTTTCCCAATCCCCGCTCCCACGCCTGGGCCTTTTTTTTTTTTTTTCCGCCTGGGCCCTTGAGGCACGAGGCCCCACGGCGCCGGCTGACCTTTGCTCCCCTGTGGTCTGCAGGCAGCGGTCTCGGGCCCCTCGCCGGGCCAGGTGGTGGCGCCGGTGTCCGGGAACAGCCTAGGCGCACTGCGTGCGGAGATCAAGCCTGGGGTGCGTGAGATCCACCTATGCAAGGACGAGCGTGGCAAGACGGGGCTGCGGCTGCAGGCCATCGACAAGGTGGGGCTGGGGTCGGGCGGGAGAGGAGGGTAGGGGCCCCGCGGAACGCAGAGGGAGAGCTCGCCCGCGGCCGGGCTGCCTGCGCTCCCCCATGTGCCTCCGGGGTTCTGGCCACATCGCCCACCAGCGGGAGGTGGTGGACCACAGTCAGGAAGGTGCTGCGCCGGGCGGAAGCCAAGGCCCACCTGAGCCCTAGGCAGGCTCGTCCTCTCCATCCCCTCCCATAAGGCACTAGGGCTTGCTCTAGGTTGTGCCAGGGACCCTCCTCTTGCCCCTCCTGGGACTTCATGCCTCCTTGCTCCTCACTCACAGGGATCTGGCTTCTGGGAGGCTTTCTGCAAACAGTGGAAGGCGAGGGTTGTGGGGGTGTTGGCTCAGATGCCAGTGTGAGAGGCCTTGTAGTCTGGTGACTGGGGATGCAGCCACTAGTTGGAATTCCTGAAAGTGTTAGTTGCTCAGTCATGTCCAACTCTTTGCGACCTCATGTACTGTAGCCCGCCAGGCTCCTCTGTCTATGAAATTGTCTAGGCAAGAATACTGGAGTGGGTAGCCACGCCCTTCTCCAGGAGATCTTCCCAACCCAGGGACTGACCGAGTCTCCTGCATTGCAGGCAGATTTTTTATCATCTGAGTAACCGGGAAAACTCCTGAATTCCTGACTCTGTTGCTTCCTAGCTGTGTGGCCCGTTTCCTTACCAGGAAAATGGGTACCCTGTATGTTACTGTACAGAGTTATAGCCCCAGGGCCCAGTAGGCTCTGAGAAGATCAAGAGGCAAACAGCAGCCCAGGAGGAGGCACCTGGGCTCAGGGTGGGCTGGGGGAACTGACTGCGGGGCTCACCTCCTTCAGGGGCTCTTCGTGCAGCTGGTCCAGGCCAACACCCCTGCGTCCTTGGTGGGGCTGCGCTTTGGGGACCAGATTCTGCAGATTGATGGATGCGACTGTGCTGGGTGGAGCACGGACAAAGCCCACCAGGTGGTGAAGAAGGCATCGGCCGAGAAGATCGTCATAGTCGTTCGGGACAGGTGAGCACCCGGGTCCCAGGAGCCTGTCTGTCTGCCCTTGGTTATGCCCCAGGCCCAGCTCACTGTCCCCTCCCTGCCAGGCCGTTCCAGCGGACCATCACCATGCACAAGGACAGCACAGGCCATGTCGGCTTCGTCATCAAGAAGGGGAAGATCATCTCTTTGGTCAAAGGGAGTTCTGCAGCCCGTAATGGGCTCCTCACCAACCACTATGTGTGTGAGGTGAATGGGCAAAATGTCATCGGGCTGAAGGTAAGTAAGGCGGAGCGTGGCTCCATCCCAGGGCCTCAGGGGCTGGGAGATCGAGAGGTGGTGGGAAGGTTCGTGTCTGTGGGTGGCTGCTGCCCTCACCCCAGCTTCAGTCCTCATCCTGAGGCTGCAGCAGGGATTCAGTGAGACAAAGGTACGAGAGCTCTGAGGACGGTGCAGACACTAAGTGCTCAGTAAATACTCACTGTTGTTACTTACGCATGAAGGCCAGAGGTGCGATGACAGGTGGTGGTGGTGGGACAGGGTGGGTGCCTTCAGGGAATGGACCCCAGAGGAGGATGAGTCACATGGCTTCTGGTCCCTGGACAAGTGAGAGTGGTTTATCCTGACTGATGCCACCAGGACTGAGAGTGGTTCTTAATGCCCGTTGTGATTTAGAGTAAGGGTCCCCCCTCCTTGGGCATCCAGGGCTTTGGGGCTCGCAGGCAGGTGGAGGTGGCTTGGGGGGGATGCCATCTCACCCCACAGATGACAGTCTTGGCTCCACTGCTCCTCCCTCATAAGGGCCATCTCCAGGTCACTCTTGTCACACATCTTCTCCCCTGTGCTTGATGGTCTAGTCCCATCTAGCACATCTCCCGTTGATCCTGGCACATCTAGGAAAGCACACAGCCTGGTCGGAGATCTGTGTAAAGGTCACGGTCTCCGAGTAAGGGCCAGAGGCTCGTCTCGTGGCCTTAGCGTTCGTGGCATACTCTTTGTAGGTGCTTTTCGTGTCTTGTTCTCCCCACAATCTGAATGGCTTCTGTAGGCCTTTCTTTTTACTGGTCAACAAGATATAAGAGGAAGAAGTACCCCGCGGGCTCAGCTCAGGCCGACAGGAGCCCAGAGAAGAGGGTGGGTGGGTGCCTACTGTCCCCCCTTTTCCCCCCACTGCAGCGTGGTTCTCTTTCTGCTTTGGGGTAAGAATCCCAGTGTCACTGGGGCCTGGGAGACGGCACACACGTGTGCTTGGTGGGATTCCCAGGGCTCTTTGGGGGAAGTCATGTCTGTGAGGCCAGTTTGGTGTCAGGCCCACACAGGTCCTCGAGGTGAGGGTAGGAGAGGTGAGTCCATTTTACTGAGAGAGCCTCAGATGGGAGGCCCACATTCTTGCTTGAGCTGGGGCCCTGCCACCCTCACTCAAGGGGCAGCCTATTCCCTACCGTCATTGTCAGTGGTGGACTCCAGCAGGGCCACGCTGACCACTTCACAGAGGTGCCTCAGAGTTGCCCCTGGTCCCCAAGGTGACCACTCACCTCTTTAACAGGACAAAGAAGTCACAGAGATTCTGGCCACCGCCGGGAATGTCATCACCCTGACCATCATCCCCACCGCCATCTACGAGCACATGGTCAGAAAGTAAGGCTGCCCTCCTCCCGACGCCCCCCTCACCTTCCTCCCTTCCCTTCCCCCGCCCGCCCCCCTCACCTCCCCACCTCCTGGCCACCGGCTTCCTCTCCTCTTCTGCAGAGCCTCCGCTCTCCTCCCCTCGCTTCCCTTCACGGGAGCCAGGGGCTTCTGGTAACTTGGGGTGAGGCAAGGGAGGCACAGGTTTTTGGGGGCAGGGGGAGAAGGTGTTGCCAGTTTTGGCGACTGTCGTTGTTACTGTATCAAGGTTGTCCCCGACCCTGCTCCACCACACCATGGACCACTCCATCCCTGACGTCTGAGGCCACGGGACAGCAGCTCAGCCCTGTCAGCCTCCTGCCGGAAAGGGAATGTCCCTGCCTGCGGAGGCGCGCTGTCTGGGGGCGGGGCCGTCTCAAGGGGGCGGGGTCTTCTCAAGGGGGCGTGTTCAGGGCGGGGCGACATGGCATCCTGTGCGCCTGTCATTTACATACACTGGCCTTGTTGGAGTCTCAGCCACTCAACAGGGCCCACAGGCAGCCATTCTCTGTGCTGATTTAAATGCTCCGCACGTCGTCAGGCCGGCTAAACACTTCCTAAAGTTGCAACTGGGTCCCTTTCAAATTTTTGCCTCTACCAGTAAAACAGTTCCATGTTTTGAGAACACAAATACATTTTTTTTTTTTTTTGTAAGAATTGTTTCTTTTTCCTTTACTTGTTCTTTGTCACAAACTGTATAGAGTTATAACCCTTCACTGTCTTTTGAATAAAGATTTGATTTTAAATAAAATCCCTTCCTCAAAAGTAATTGAAATTCCAGAATCCTCAGTCCCATGACGCACCAGTGTTGGTTGTCTTTTACGCAGTGGTGAGACCGATCCCTTTTCTATGCGTTGCCTCTGGGAACATGACTTGCCGCCGTCATATGCCGCCTGTCGGTGTGAAGCAGGGATGACTCGGTAGTGGTGGGGGGTGGTGGGGATAGTGTGGGCTCTGGAAGGGGACACTGGCTTTATAGCACCCCCTGCTCAGTGAGTACAGCTGGCTTCTGCATCTGTAGGTGTGAGAATCACTTCAGGGGTGCTAGAGAGGATGAAATGGGTGCACTCTCAGGGCCCAATGGGGCTGACACCCAGGGGGTGCCAAGTGACCCTGAGGAGGGGTCAGATGCATGGTAGAGCTGAGCCAGCTTGCAGCTCTCAGGTTCCCTCTACCTCAGGAAAGATCTCTGCCCACTCAGCTCTTTCCAGGGTGTGAGTTTTGACTCCCATGCGGGTAGGGACAGCGTGAGCCCCCTTCATCCCCCTCACTGCCCCAAAAGACACAATATAAAGAAAACAGGCTATGGATCTGGTTGTGTTTTCATGCTTTAATCCAGAGCTGTTCTGCTGTAGGTACAACTCTGTCAGATCAAAAGGACAAAGGAGACAAAAGTGAAGACCCCTCCCCACCTCCCACCCCCTTCCTGTGTCCCCTGAATTCTCTGTCAAGGGCATGGCTGAATATAACAGTGCACTATGAGTTGTTTGTACTGACCCCTAGGTCACAGAGGGGTCATGAGTTCACTGGGCAGAGGCCCCTCCGTAGGCCTTTACCCCAGAACCTTGTCACTTGCCTCCTGCGCTGCCCCCCGACCCCCAAGGTGCTGCCAGGTACCCCGGTGCTATTGGCAACTGGGAATGGTGTTCATTGAAAAGCTAAGTTACCCCCTTGGGAGATATTTGGAATAAACTTCACTTGAGGCCAGCTCTCTGAGCAGAGTCCTGCCCCTGACTCTGATTCCTGCTTGAGTCTGGACCAGAGGAGCAGCAGGGCCAACTCTGGCCTGGACCCCACAACTGAGGGGAAGCCACTTCTGGCAGTGGGGCTCCAAGGGACCGGCAGTTCCAGAAGGTGATTCCTGAGAACAGTGTTGCTCAGGATCTAATCAGCTCCAGCCAGAGGCTGGGGAGAGGGGAGACCCCAGAGATCTCTGCTCTAGAAGCGGAGGGCAGGAGAGAAGGTCACAGCCCAACAGGAGGAGGTATTAAGCAGGAAGGAAAAGGGGAGCCTTGGAGGATGAGCACTCAGCGGGAGGCTCCGGGGCCCTGGCTTTGCCTCCAGCCCCACATTCTGGGCCCTGCAGTCTGGGCTTGGAGCCTGAGCCGGCGGACTGCTGCCTCTCACCGCCAGAGCCGCCCAGGCAGCTCTGCCCCTTTTGCATAGATGCGGGATCCTGAACACACACACACGCACACAGGCACGAGCTGGAGCCCGGCCGACACAGTCCCAGCACCTGTCCCGGGCCTGGGCCGAAGGTTCGCCTCCTCCATTGACAAGAGACAAAGCCTGTCAAAGGTCCCACCAGACCCCACAAAAGAGAGGACCTGGAGTGGGCTGGGGCCCCTCTGACCAGGCAGGCAGGTCTCAGCCAGAGCAAGAGTAGAGGGTGGCACCAGGTCCTCTCCCCTTGTCCACAGACCTGATCCACATTCTTCCCGAGGGGCTTGTTCAGAATTAGGGACAGCGTGGACCATGGCCCCAGCCCTGACCACATCCACCAAAACACAAGACACAGTAGGAAGGCCACAGACAGCAAGACGCAGACAGGAGCAGAGGGGCTACGCAGCTCTACTAGATTCCAGGGCTGAAAAATATATAGATTTTATGTTGTCAAATATAGTCATACCTTTATTTTCTCGGCAAAGCTTTTGACTATTTCTAAGGAGACACTGCGCAGCTCCGTGAGTACACGGCATGAGGCGGGGTCCACGGCCAGTCTTGGCTTGGCTTTGGATTGGGGTTGTCCACTGCCCCTCCGCGTCACGACCCCAGGGTCCTGTGGGGCAGCCCAGCCCTGCCCCCAGAGTTCAGGTTTGGCTTGGCTGGGATGGGGGAAGCTCCACAAAGGATGGCAGGTCTGAGGCCTGGAGTGAGGACGGGGGGCTTCGGAGGCACGAAGCACGTGGCTGAGGGGCTCCCCCCCGACCTGGGGGTGAGGCTGGCTGCCCCCCCAGGGCATGCAGGCATCCCCCGCACCAGCGGAGGGCACAGAGAGGAAGGGCATAGTCCACGAGTCAGGGGACAGCTGCTGAAACAGCGGGGGTGGGCAAGCAACCTTGACGGAACCAGAGTGCCCCCCTAGGCCAGAGGGGTGGGTAAGACACAGGGTCCCACCAATGCTCCCCACCCCTGCTCCAATGTAGGGCATAACTCTGAAGAGTGGGTGGGGTGAGCAGACAGGTATACGCCCTGAAGGGGAAGAGGAATGGGTTTATTCTGTAAAATAAGAATGTTAATAAAGTGTCAGCAGCTTTGCTGGGGGACCCAGACATGGTCCTAGGGAAGGAGGGGGGGGCCAGTGAACCTTCCCAGGTTGACTGGGCTTGGGCTGGGAGCCCTACTCCACTCCCACCTAGGAGACATTTCAGGGCACCCTGCTTTGGCCTGGACGGACATCACGGCTTCAGCACCTCATCTTGCCATTCATCCTGTTGGATATTCCTCCAGAGGCAGATAGGTGTAAGATTTAGGAACCCTCATCCTAGAAAGCAGGCAGCCACCTCAGGGGAGATCCTGGGGTGCATGAGAATCAAGTCCCAAAATGAACATAGTGCAAAGAAGAAGTTGGTCCTAAGGTCCCCGGAGAAACTCAGGCAAGCTCCAGGGGCTGGAGTCAAACCAGCTGGGGTTGCTGAGCCCAGCCCCACCTCCCAGGCTGCAGGGCCTTGTCTCAGAGACTGGAGGAGCCCCCTTGAGCTGCCAGCCCCATCTCCTCTTGTGCTGGCAGAGTCTCCAGATGGGAGCTGGGGCTCAGGCCAGTCTGACTCTAATAGAAGAATGACCTGACACCCTCAGAAACGCCAAGAGGAAAAGTGAGGTGGGGAAGATATGAGATGAACAGACAGACAGGGGACCCACACTGCCCTCTGCCACCTCTTGCCCATCACCATCTTTCCTCCAGCCCGTGGCCTGACTGCGCTCCCAAATCCCAAGTGGGGAGCAGTCTGAAGAGGCTGGAGCTCAGCGCACGCCGAGTGGTTCCAGACCTGTTCCGAGTCCCAGTCCCCTGCCTGTACTTTGGGTCACAGCTGCCTCCATCTGAGGAGATAATACTGGCCCAGAAGCCTGGGCTGAGGGCAAGGGGTGGCTTGGGAGACAAGGCCTGGGGTACGCAGGGAAACAGACAGGACCTGGGGGCGGGGGATGGGGAGGCCGGGCTGACAAGTCAAGGCTGGCCTCCTCAGATCATCACACGGGAGACTTCCTGAGCAGCGACTGCCCTGTGTGGGGGGCTGGGTGGGCAGGGGGGCTGGGGTGGGGGCCTCGCCATTTTCTCTCTCTGCAGTGTGTCTGATCAGCGGGCCTCCCGGCCGGTGGTCTCTCTTCCCTTCTCTCCTGTTGCAGTTTTCGGACACCTTTCCCCAACCTTCACTCCCAGCCTCTGACACGGTTCTCATCCTGAAAAAGCCACCTCCAAACCCCAAACTAAAGAAATAAGATGATGCCCCAGGGGAAGGTGTGGGAGGGAGGGCGGCACCCCTACAATCGGTAGTTGGGCCGTGGGAGCCCCTGCCCGGGCCAGCCCTCCTCAGAGCTGGGAGCTGCCTCCGGCGGTTGTGCCAGCAGCACTCGGGCCCTGATGGCTTAGCGAGCGGCAGCTGATCCTGCGGATGGAGTGCAAGGCCACGGTGCAGCAGCCCCGCAGCAGGGAGCTGATGTTGTAAATGGGCTGGCCCTGGCGCCGCTGGGAGCGGCAGAGCCAGGCCACCGTGGGCACGGCGGGCACCACCACGGCCAGCAGATCCACGATATAGTGGCGGCTCCAGTAGCTCTTGGGCTCCTTCTCGGCCGTGGCTGCCTCCTCCTCCTCTTCCACAGGGCACGCCACACTCACTGACGGGCTGAGGTTTGGGTGGGCACCAGGGCGGTGTGGGGTGGGCCCCCAGATGATGGGCTCCGGGGCCTCCAGCTCGTCCCCCACCGTCACCACCACTGCAGAGTTGGGGTCTCTGGGCCCCGGGGGGTGGGGATCCGGCTCTGGGCGCCTGTCCCCTGACTCGGGGACCATCCCGCAGACCTGGGCCTGGGTCACTTTCTCCAGGATGGTGTCCAGGTCAGGCTGGGATGGCATGAAGTCCGTCTGGATGGCGCGCTCCTGCATGCAGCTGGCCTGCACGCCGGCCTCCGTGCCACACAGCAGCTTCTCGTAGGTGTTGCTGGCGGGGAAGCGGGGCCCCAGGCTGAAGGAGCTGTGTAGAGATGAGGGCTCCTCGGGGCCGCAGTCCACCCCTGACGACAGCAGGCTGCTGGCCTCCAACGCCTCCGTCCGGCTCAGGGTGTCATCGTTGGCCACGAAGCCGCTGTCGACCCCATCCTCGGCCGAGGTGCCAGGGTGGTCCCCGGGCGGGCGGTCGCCGCAGACAGCGGGGTCGCTCAGCTTGGTGTAGGTGGAGCTGCGGGTGAGAGAGCGGGCCGGGGAGCCACCAGCCGACTCAGCTGCGCCGTCCTCCTTGGCCAAGCCGTTCTGGGCCACTTCCATGCTGTGCAATAGCGTCTCCAGCTTCTTGTTCTGGATGTTGATGTCCACAAAGTACTTCTGCAGCCCCTTGTCCTTGTCGATCAGGTTGTTCTTGACGGTGTCGATGACCTGCTTGAGCTGCTTGATCTCCTTGCGGGCCTCCTTCAGGGCCAGCTGGGCCTCCACACGGTGACACTCCTCTTCAATCCAGTCCTCCTGCATGCGCGACAGCTGTGTCTTCAGGTCATCTATCTCTGTGTCCCTGTGAGCGGACGAGACACCCGCGCTCATCACCTGGCCGGTCACTCCACTGAGGACAGGCAAGGAGGGGGTTGTCCCCAAGGACAAAAGCACTAAAAACAAAGGAACGGCTCGATGTCTCCTTCCTCATCCTCTTTATTCCACTGGAGAAGCAGTGGGGTTGGGAGAGGCGTGAGGGGTCAGGACAGAGGAGCCTCCTCCTTGGGGACAAGAAGCCACCGTTGCATTCCCAACCACCCCAGAGCCGAAATGCGGACGACTGTCCACTTTGACATCCACTACCCAAAGAAAAGAGTTGATGATGAAGACCTCGGTTTAAAAATGCAATTCCTATAAAAACTTAACACATCCATTTAAAACTCTTAACATAAAACAACAAAGATGAAACCTAAAATCTCTGCCCAGAGGGATGTGACTTCCTACAAAAGCCGGTGGTGGAAATTTTCAGTGGAGGGTTATTTGGCCAGCAACTGCGGGGAGAGGGTGACAAACCACTTTGTTTTCATGAGAGAAATTACTGCCGCGAATGTAGTTGATAATGTTACATCTTCCCTCCAGGGGAGGGGTGAGAAGTGGTGGATGAGTCCAAGGAGAGTAACGAGAACAGAGTGGCTGTCTTTTATCTGTGCTGGATGTGTCCTTCTTATAAGTACTGTTGAGAGGAGAGGCCCAGAAGATTGCTGAAAAAGGCACAGAACTACTCCCAAGAGAAGAGGCAAGAGCAGGCAACACAGACTGTCAGAAGAGTCTTGGCCAGAAACTCTCAGGCTTTTAAAATCCCTAAGGCTTAGATGAATCTGAGGGGCAATGCAGGGGAGGGAGGTGAAGTAGGAAATGATGCTATCTAGTCCAGAGGTAAAGCCAGGGTGAAACTCATCAGGATGGGCCAAAAGCAGTAAGAAAGGAAAATCTTTCATGGAACTGAACCTGGCCTGCATGCAGCCACTCAGCCCAAACCCTCCATTCACATAAATAAAATCCAAATGGCATGTCCGTCACTTTGGGGTTTATAAGGCCAGCAGAGGGACCAACCCAGATCCAGCATCGTGCACTTTTCAAAGGTGGATTAGAAATTCAGGAAATGGGCCTAGGAATCTCACTCTGCAAAACACTGAAAGGCCTGGGCCTGGGGGGCTGCAGGGGCCACAAGATCAGCAATGGTATCAACTGGAAGGGAACAGAGGGGAAGGGATGCCCAGCAGGGCACAGCTCGGCAATGGAGGTGCGGTGGCAGCGGGAACTTGGAGGGGCTCAGAGCCCCCACAGGTGCGGGGGAGACTGTCCACTCCTCCTGCCTCGGGGTGGAGGGTTCACTCTAGGGTAACCCTGCTCACTGATGCTGAGCCCTGGGAGGAAGGGTGAGTTTGGAAGAAGGGACTGGGCATGATCAGCTGGGCTGGACCCTCTCCTCCTTGGAGCTGGCAGGACCCCAGAGCTGCGGCTTCCCAGCCCTGCCTCCGTCTCAGGTGGGCTGCAGGACGTTATATTTGAACTGGGTCTTGACGGATAAGTTTGCCAAGGAAGTGAGATGGGGGGAAAGTGCATCCTGGAAGTGGGGATACAGTGTATGAAAGCACAGCGTGAAAAGCCGTATTTGAGGAGCAGGCAGGCTACTGCAGGAATGAGAACATCACTGTTCGTAGCGTGTGTGGAGGGCAACAAGACAGCAAGTAGAGAACGGCCACAGTTACTGCACCAGTCATGGGTGGAGAGGCCAGGGAGCCGAGGGCAGGCACGTCCACAGCAGGGCATCCTGCCCAAACCACACAGGGCAGGTCGCCTGCTCTGAGCCACAGGGCAGTCCTGGAAAGGCAGCAGGGAAATGGGCTGTCTGCTCCCTGAGGGCATCGGAGCAAATGGCCAAGCAGGCCCAGGGCATCACTGAGAAGAAAACGGGAAATAGAAATTCCGGCTCTACAGACAAGGAGGCCCACAGAATGCCACCTGTGACCTCAAGTTCCAAACCACAACAAATACATACTGAATGGGTTACTTGGCAGAGCTCTGGTCAAGAAAGATGTAGTCTTATTTACTTTATATATATAATAGACACATTCACAGAGGGAGAAAGATTACTGGCTGCCAAGGATGGGGTTCTTGGGGAGAAATGGGGGCATGATTGCTACTGGGAACAGGGTTTCTGTCTGGAGTGATGAAAACATTCTAGAATTAGATACTCTTGATGGTTGCACCATTCTGTGAATATACTAAAAAACCACTGAATTGTTTACTTTAGATAAGTGAATTGTATAGTATGTGAATTATATCTCAATAAAATTGCTATATTAAAAAAAGAAAAGATGAAGGAAGGCATAGTCATGGTGCCCTGACCCCCAGTGCCCTGCCTGGCACCTTGTCCAGCTCACAGTTAGCTGTGTATCTGAATCCACACAGTTTGAAGAAGATGGGTAGATGATGCAGAGGTCAGAGGGCAGCCCTGCAGCTTCCATCATAAAGATGAAGCCGTCTGCCTGGAAAGGTGAAGGCTGGGAGGGTCAGGACTGGCCCTCGGGTCTGGATAATGAGCTCAGACAGGCTCATGGGGTCTCCTGGGAGACCCCTGGGCTGGGTGGGCGCTCAGAGAAAGGTTTCTCACAATGGATGAGGAAGAAGGCACCTGCGCCTGAACGATGGGTCAGGAGCCCCTGGTGACCCCCTGGGAGGAGGCCAAGGAGGGTTAACAGGTTGTTTCTCCCCCACCCCGCCCCCCCACCCCAGGGGCAGGTCAGCCAGGAAGAATGCCCTGGGCTCCTACTCCCCAGGTAGAAAGGAGCCAGGGCACGAGAAGTGGCCAAAAGGGGCTGCCAGGCTCCGACCGAGAGAGCACTGCCTTGGAGTGAGAAGGGAGGCGGGAAGGCCGGGGAAACCGCTTTCGGCTTGGCCCTAAGCAGCCACCTGAAGCTTCTAGGAGCAGCTGAGGGAGGGAAGGGACGGATGGGGTTTTGCGGGAGAAAGGAGCCCCCAGCCACTCCTTCCTCCCAGAGATGCCGCGGGCCCTGGCCTTCCGCTCACCGGTCCTGGAGCCGGTCCTGCGTGTCCTTAAGCCGGGCCTTCAGGTGCCGGATGCACACCTCCTTCTGCTGCAGGGGCGTCAAGTACTGCTCCGGGGTGGGGGGCTTGATGCCATGGTTGTCACTGCACAGCGTGTACTTCATGGAGCGCCTGCCAGGGGGCGCTCGTCAGCGGGGAGGGAGGAAGGGCCTGGCGATGCGCTGTGCCTCCAGGAGCGAGGGAGCCCCGCCTGCCCATCCCGGTGCCCCGCCCACTCACCCTGGAGCCCCGCCTGCCCATCCCTGTGCCCCGCCCCCTCACCCCGGTGCCCCCGCCCACTCACTCTGGAGCCCCGTCCACCCATCCTGGTGCCCGGACCCCCTCCCCTCCTCCAGCGCCTTGCAGGCCAGGCCTTCCCCTGTGCCCCTGTGGGCACGAGAACACCCGGCCCTTCTGGAAGGTGGGTTTTATTAAGGTTCTTCTGAGGGAAGGGCATAGCGTCGAGGTGGGGAGGTCAGGGCTCCTGTAGCTCGGGGTGGGGAGATTCGTCACAGAGCGTGTGGACAAGCCTGGTACCACCCAGGGCAATGCCATCTCTGTCAACCCAATCCCAGCGCTGCAGCCCAGGGCTGAGTCTCCCATCCCAGAGAATGAGGCTGAGGCAGGGAGAAGCCTCCCTCTCCTTGTAATTATCCCGGGGCCTGCCTGGTGGGTAAGGACTTATCTGTAGTATATGTGAGTGACTCGGTGTGGAAATCTAATAACTGTACCGCAAGAACCATATGAGCTGGCTCTGTGTTGTCATCACCGTCGCCTAAGCGTTCATTCTGTGTAAGGCAGGTACCGAAGTGGTAGCCTGTCCTTTCCCTGGCGTAAGGTGGGTGATAGTAAATATAAAATTAATAGTGTGTAAGTTTTCTTACTGTTCTACAACTGTGCTTTCAGAGGATCACATTACCCTACAGTATGCCTTTCTCTTGTAATTGGAGAAACTGCATATCAGCCTGTCATCACTGTAAGTGGTTTTTAGAAAAATGTAACAACGTTTCTCATACTATATTATGAATATGACTGTAATACTGTATGCCATAAAATTTTGATAATGATTCATTCATTAGATAGGCTGGGCTACCGTGAAGCAATCGTATTGCTGCTTCTTTGTTATCAATGTGTATTGTTATCAATACATGCATCATTATACTTGTAAGTAAATATGAATTTCTTTTTCACATGATCTTTTCATTTTTGATGTCTAGTCTTAGTGATACATATAATTCCTATAGCACTTTGTGTCATATAAGACAATATTGCTGTACTGACAGATGATTCATCTTAGAAACAATGTAAACATAACATGTCAATAAATACAGTGCTGTAAACATATTTTCTTGTGCTTATAATTTTCGTAACATTTTGTTTTCTCTAGTTTACTGTATTGTAAGCATATTGTTGATAGTACATATAACACACCAAATATGTGCCAGTCAACTGATTATGTCATAAAGGCTTCTGCTCAACAGTAGGCAGTTATGTTTTGGGGCAGCCAAATGTTATATGTGGATTTTCAACTGCACAAGGGGTCAGTGCCCCAACCCCCTTGTTGGACCAGGGTCAACTATTCTAGGACACCAGCTCATGAACTCGTTCCCACAAATGCAGGTGGATCCTTCCCATCTACACATGCCCACTCATGCTCTAGAGGCACATGCGAGCCCAGATGTGCTATGAGCATCGACCTGTTCATAGCTGTACCCTGAGGTGGAGGCAGGCTGGATACGCACCACTCCCAGCAGCCACATTCCCCTGCATGGGGTTGTGCAGACATGTGTGTGTGGTGAGCACACCCAGGTCCCACCAGTGCCAAGGAGAAAGAATTCCCACCCAGAGGAGGCGGGAGGGCCAAGGCTTTCACCCAGGGGCAGAGAGCACCCCAGTCCCACCAGCAGACCACGGCCTGACCTCAACTCACAGCTTCCTGCCTTTTCCCTGACAGAACTCCCATTTTGCTTGGGTGGCCCTGCAGCCAGTCAGTCACACCTGCACCCACCAGCACAGTGTAGACAAAACTTACTGGGGAACATGTTCTGTCTCAGAAAATATGAGCCTGGTGTAGGGGGAGGGAGGGTTGGCCTCCTGCCTGCTTCTTCCCTGAACGTGGATCTGATGCCTGAAGGTGTCGGAGCCAGCTGTACACCAAGGATGGTGGAGGTGGGGTCCTCGACACTTTGGGGAGTCGCCCACCTCTGGCCCCTTGTTCTGAAAGCATCACCCCTAGTTTGTCTCAGCCAATGTCTTTGGTTACATGCAGCTGGGTATGATCATATTCATGTTACAGATGGGAAACTGAGGCTCAGAGAGAAGGGACCTGCTCAAGGTCACATAGCCAGGGAGCTGGGGATGGTTAGAACACCCACACCCCCCAGGCCCCAAGGCGTTCAGGTTCCCCGCGGGCGGGGAGGCAGGAGGGAGGGGCCGGTTACCTGGGCGTGGGGCTGCTGTCACTGCCCTTGCAGGAGCCCGAGTTGCTGCTGCTACTGAGAGAAGAGGTACCGTAGGCATCCCGCACACTCACGGGCGGAGAGGTGCGCCTGGGGGCAGGGAGAAGAGGCAGGTGCTCGTTCTGGATGGTGGGCAGCTGCGGACACTGGGCGAACACCGCCAGGCCGCTGCGGCCCAGAGGGCCCCCACTTTGGGGTCACCGCCGGGGAGAGAAGGAGAGGAGAGGGTGGGGGGGACAGAACAGACAGGGGTGACAGAACAGACAGTGCAAATCAAGATGGAAAACCAGGAGGAGGCAGGTCCTCCTGGCTCCCCAGGGCAGAGGTGGAGGCTGAGCAGGGCTATGGGCCAAGGGTGGGGCCCAGCTACCCCTACCGAGGGTCCTCAATGTCCAGGGTCCCCCAAGCCCAGAAGCAAAGTGCCCTCCATGAACTGAGACGGAGGTGGAGAGGAATGGGCAGGCAGGCGTAGGGGCAGGAGGATGGGCATACGGGGAGGCCAGGTGAGCCTGGGTGGAAGGCTACATGATGTCTTTATGAGGATGGAACAATATTAATGATGGGAGAGATCCAATGGTTTAAGTCTTCAGAGAACTTTTCTATCCACGGTGTCATCTGAGCCCTTAAATAGTTCCTGAGGCAAGCGTCAGCAAGCTCATTTTAAAGACGGGAAAAGTGGGGGCAATGACTTGCTCCAAGACAAGTAGATGGTGGAGCGGAGGCAGAGACCCCCTCCCCCCACTTTCAGAGGCCAAGGCTCTGGGCAAGGGGGAGACTCACCTGCGGGATCCACCAGAGGCCCGTCTACTGCCTGGCAGGGACATGGCCATGAGGCTGCGGGTCCGGGTGAGGGGCGGGATGGGCGGTGTCCCCGGGGCTGAGGAGAGAGGGCGGGTTGGGGGGGCCGTGGGGAGGGCCGGGCCCGGCCACGTCATCCTCTCGCTGGGGCCACTGCCCGGCATGGCTTCTCCTCTCACCCTTCAGCAGGATACCCGGGACCAGATGGGGGGCTGGCAGGCCAGGTTCTGCCCACAACTGCCTCCACCAGTGAATTTAGCAGGGTCCCACCACCCAACTTAAAATCATGATCGTCAGAGCCTCAAGACAGCCAGAAATCATCAGTCCAGCCCCGTGTCCTCAGATGAGTGGATGGTGCCCCAGAAGAGCAAAGGCCTCCCCCCAGGTCACACGGACACTGGGGCAGGGCCTCCTGATTGGCTCAGCTCAGCACCGAGTCCGGCTGTGAGCCAGGGCCCCCAGACCCCTGACTCTCAGACCCCCCACCCCTGTGCTGGTCAATCCACCCTCCTCCTTGGAGGGGACTGCAGGCTGGAGGACTCCTGGAGCATCACCAGGAAGCCCAGATTAGGCTGGGCTAGTCTCGACGTCACCTTCCCAGAGGGCCTGTTGGTGCGAGGCTCAGGGCTTCCCGTCTATAGGGGAGACAAGACAGACCAACACACCAGCACACGTGTAGAAAGACATATGGATACACATGAACATGAAAAGGTACCGCATCCCTGCCATTCCAAGGCGTGCCGCACAGAGCTCAGGGAACATGCTCAGGGGGCCTGAGCAGGACATGCAGCCCGTGCCCGCCCTGCCCCCACTGCCCACATGCTACACACAGGCATGCCTTTGCCCATCCATGCAAATGCGCATGCTCATTTTGGGATGCATGAGGAACTCAGGGCACAGGCTCAAAGCAAATGAGGAAGGAGACAGATGGGAGAAGAAGACAACCCCCCCCCCCCCGACCCATTCAGAGCATCAATGTTGGCTGGACCCAGTAGGAAGTGACCATGCCTGCAGAGATCCATTCTTGGCCCTCTTGACAAGTGGGTAGGGAGACTCAGACCTGGGCTCCTGTCCGGGGATCCCTAGGGCCCTTTCCTGGGTAGGGGCTTGGGTTCCGAGGGCAGCTTTACAGATGTTTAAGGGAGGGAGAGGCCCCATGCTGGGCTGGTGTTGGCTGTTGTGGGAGGAGGCCTGTGCTGGGCTTTAGCCCAGAGCTCCTGAAGGCCAGGGCAGGGGGTGGGCCTGGACTCTTTGCAGCCAACATGCTAGTTCTGTGCCAGCTCCAGAGACCCTAGTCCCCTCCTTCCACACTCAGAGCAGGGACTAAGGACAGTCGCCTGGGTTACAGGACTTGGCCGAGGACACCGTGCACTGGACCTTCCTTCATGCTGGGAGAGAAGCGGTTGCCAAGCCCTACACCACGCCAAAACCCCGTGCCAACCACCTTACGTACATTACGCCATCGACTCCTCCCAACAACCCTATGAGGAAGTGCTGTGATTAGTCCCTTTTCAGATGAGGGATCTGAGAGGGAAGGGACTGCCCGAGTCCCTGCCCCAGTGTGGCAGGACCAACACCTCAGCCAGGCCAACACCAGATGCTGAGGGGCTGGATCACGGAGCCTGGATCCCCTGCCCAGGGCACCACCCCTTCCCACGTCAGGGCCTCTGAGGATCCCGGCTGCCCTGGCCAGTGGCAAGGCTGCCTCCTGAGCAAACAAAGGTGCTGCTCAGGTGGCCTGTTTCCTGGCTGGGACACAGACACGGTCTGTTCCCTGGAGGGCCTGGACACAGCCAGCATTGTCTGCCCAGAGGTGTCAGGTGCCAGGTACGGGAGCCGCTGGCACCCTACCTGTTACCTGAGCTGCTCGACCTGGCTTGGCAATGCATTCCACCCGCCATGCCCCAACCACCCAGGCAGGGCCTCCTGGAACTGCAGGGCTGGCCCTCAGAGGAGGAACCGTGGGACAGGGGCTAGGGGGACAGGGGTGCTCCTCCATACTTGCCAGGAAGGCCACCAATGTCTTAATACCTCCTAGGCACAGGAGGGCCTCAACCAGGAGCATGGGGGAGGGGCTGATTGTCCTTACTCATGGGTGGACAAGGGCTTCAAGCATCACCTGTCTTTTTTTTTTTTTTAATTGGAGGATAATGGCTTTACAATATTGGGTTAGTTTTTGCCATATTATAGCAAAGAGAATCAGCTATATGCACATACGTATCTCCTCCCTTTTGCGCCTCCCTCCCATCCCCCCACCCCTCATTCTACCCCTCTAGGTTGTCACAGAGCATGGAGCTGAGCTCCTTGGGCTACACGGCAGCTTCCCACTAGCTATCTTATGGGAATGTATATATGTCAATGCCATGCTCGAATTCATCTCACCCTTGATCATCTGTCATTGACGGAACTCTTCTGCCTGCTGCCAGGTGACCATGCTGAGTGCTATTATGTGCCTTGGCCCATTATTCCAAATAAAAAACCTTCGAGGCAGGTTCTGTTATCACATTCCGGTTCAAGGTCACACAGCTGCACGTCCAACAGACCCTGGCCTCTAGCCCCAGTCAGCCTGGCTTTACCGGCCATCCTCCCATCATCACTTCTGGCTTTTGGGAGGATGCTGTGCCTTCAGGAGGACTTTCAGCAGAGGCAGGACTCAGAGCTGAGGCCAGGCCTCACTCTTCCAAACTAGCTCTGGTGAGTGTTGCTAAGGAGCTCGCAAAGCCTCGGTGGAGCTCTAGGCTCCAGTTCTGGGAGGCAGGCACCAGGCCTGCTTTGCCTTGGAGCTGCGTGTGGCCTTGTACAATGAGGGCTTTGTCCCCATTCCTACCTTGCTTGGCAACCAATCCCACACCTCCCTCCTCTCTTGCTCCCTCTTCCTTCCTCTCTGGCCTGGGGAAGGGCGGGGCAAGGGGATGGCATTTGTACCTGGATGGAGCCGACAGTCTCCTGGGAGGCCAAAGACAGCCATTCATCCGGGACAGAGGTGGAAGTGGCATTTCCCCTGCTGGGATGAGACCTTGCAGGCTGGAGTCCCTCTGGGAGGGCAGAAGATACCCAGGCCCAAAGGGAGTCACCTCCCCAGGATCCAGCCCAGAAGTGTTGGTGAGCACCTGTGCTCTCTCAGGTCCTCCCTCCCCTCTGAGCCCCAGAGAGGAGGTAAGTTGCCATGGTGTTTGTTGCCATGCCAACTGCTTGGCCTGGAGTCCCGCAAGCCTATCCCCAGGTGGCCATTGGAATGGAAGGTGGAAAGGAAACCCCTAAACGTGGGGAGCTGGGCTGACAGTCGTCCCTCACCTCCACCCCAGGGTAAGCCCAGCCCCATTTCCCCATCCTGCCCACACCTTGGCAACCCTGTTGGATCCACCCCTTTCATCAGTCCCTCACACACCCAACAATGGGAGCTTGGGAGATGGAAAGAGTCAGAAATAGTCTAAGAGATCTGGGCTCAAATCCCAGCTCTGTCACCCTCTAGCTGCCTGCCTTGGGCAAGTCATGCCACTTCTCTGAGCCTCAGCTTCATCATCTGTAGGTATAAGCGAAAGCTCCTCATATGGTTACTGTGAGGATGAGATGGGATAATTCAGGCACGGGGCTTAGCCCAGTGCCCACCATACAATGAACACACAAAAATGGGAAGTGCCAGGATTTGGGTAGTAGGTAACTGCAGTGCAATGTGAGCTTTGAGAGAGAAACATTCAAGGCATAATAGTGTCTTCAGGAAGGTCAGGGAAAGCGTCTTCAAAAGGAAATTTACACTGGGCCTTAAGGGGTTAACAGGAGTTCACCAGGCAGAAAAAGTGCATGGGAGGGATGGAGAAGCCTGGGCAAAGGCAGTGAGTAGTTCAATAGAATAGTGTGGCTGCTTGAGGAAACTAGGGGGCCTAGTGGAGGCAGGGGCACAGTGGGAGTGAGGCTGCAGAAGGAGATGGGGCCAGATCACACAGTGCCACAAAAGCCAGAATCTTGTCCTGTGGGCAACAGGGAGCCATGGAAGAGCCTTAAAATGGGGATGGACATGATCAGATTTGCATTTTAGAAAGCCCTGCATAGGGGATCTTTGTGGATCATAGCTGGAAAGGAAGAGAGACCAGTTAGGAGGTTATCAAAAAATTAGAAGGGCCTGGTTCAGGGCATGGGCTTCCCAGGTGGCGCTAGTGGTAAAGAACCTGTCTGTCAAAGCAGGAGACATAGGCGACGTGGATTCAATTTCTGGGTTGGGAAGACACCCTGGAGGAGGGCATGGCAACCCACTCCAGTATTCTTGCCTCCATTATTCTTGTCTAGTATAACCCATGGACAGAGGAGCCTGGTGGGTTTTAGTCCATAGGGTCACAAAGAGCTGGACATGATTTAGTGAGAATGAATGCAGAACAGCCCAGGAACAATGGAGAAAAGGGCATGGGGGCTCCTAGAAATTTATCAGAGGCCCTAAATTAAGTAAAACGTAGGGCGTAACTCATCTTTTTTTTTTTTTTCTTTTTAGGTAAGAATTGGATTTATTTAGAGAGAAACACACTCCATAGACAGATTATGAGTCATCTCAGAAGGGGAGAACAGCCTAGGGCAAAACTCTTGACCATGGCATTCAAGGGCCTCTCATCTCTACAGATTCCAACCAGCTCTCAGCTGCTTGCTGACCCCCGAGGAAAGCCCTGTTGTTGCTCCCATGTCTGCAAAGGCTGTTTGCCCAGCTGACAGCCCTTGCCCGGCCTTGTCCTCATGCATACATTGCACTTTGTGTTAGGGTCTGCCCTGCAGGCCTTTCCTCCTGCGACTTCACCGGTCACTTATTCTCTCGACCACTTAGCATGCCATGGCTTAGGTTGAAACTCAGGGAACACCACCCTCTGGGGAACTTCATAAAAATAAACACAATCAACACACAACTGTTAGTAACACAATGGATTAAACAGACACGTATGATAGACCAAGCAGTTGGATTAGATGGTCTCTAAGACAGTTTTGGATCCAACATTCTCTGATTCTAGAGCTGTGAATGAAATAATAGAGTTCTAATTGATGCTTTCTTCCCTTTCAATGACTAGAACCCCTGGGTTTCAGTTTCTCCATCTGTAAAATTAGGAAGCTGCCTTCTTCAAAGCGAGACATGATGGAATTTTACTCAATCAGTGAGTCATGGGGGAGAAACCAGGCTCTTGAGTTAATCTAATATGCTAGCTAAGTGAAAGTCCCTGTATGTACCATAAATTATCCTCCCCCACCCCCAAAGAATTAGCCATCAATAAAAGAAGAAAGCTATCCAAAAATCCAAGGGAACAGAACAATCTGTGTCTGATGACTCAAGCCTCTCACAGCTGTGGAAAGCAAAGCAACACAACCTACAGACCAGAACTTGGGTGAAATCCTCTCTCTGCCAAGACTACACCAGAAGGCAGAACATTCCACCTGTCAAACTGCAGAGCGCCTGGTGCTCCTAGAACGCTAATGCAGAGAGGAGTGGCAGGTGGAAGACGGGCCTGGGAGTGTTCCAGCCACCCTCTCTGGATCTCCAGGTTAGTGCTCTGAGCGCTGCTCATGGCTGAGGGGTTTGGTAAACTTCCCCTGGCTTCAAAACCTCATCACCCACTACGCTTCTCCACACTGTCAGCAAAAGCCAGGACCTTTCCTCCTGGACACGGAACGGGAGGCAGTGGCCGCACGTCTCCAGCTTGCTCCTTGTTTCCTACCCAGGCTTCCCGCAGAGCTGGAGCCACAGATGCAGCCACTGGACCCCTCCTCACTGTGGCGACCCCAGCACAGCGCAGGGCAGACCCACAACTTGGCCACGCGCTGCGAAGGCTCTCAAGGCGAGCAGAATGGGAGTGAGGGCGCAGGCATCTGCTATGCTGGGTAGTCTCCGGTGGTTACACTCAGATCCCAGAGCTGGGAGGGCATGGAGCCCAGTGGCCTTCAAACCACCCAGAGAACTTGCCCCTGGGACTAAAAGGGGCTGTGGGCTCAGGCCTCCTTCCCCATTTCACCTGGAGAGGCTCCTCTTGTTTCTGTTCTACCTATGGAAGGTCAAAGTAAGACTACCTTTTTGGGTTTTGCAGGTTAAATATCTATGCAATGTATATTTTCTGTGATGAGATACTCCTTCATATCCACTAGGATGGCTATAATCAAAAACACAGATAATAATAAACAGGGGTGAGGATGCAGAGAAATTGGAACCCTTGTGTGTTGCTGGTGGGCATGTAAAACAATATGGTACAGCTGCTGTGGAAAACAGGCTGGCAGTTCTTCAAGTAAAACATTGAATTACCAAATGACCTAGCAATTCCACTGGTGGGTATTTACCCCAAAGAATAGAAGACAGATGTTCAAACAAAAACTCACATAGGGATGTCCATAGCAGCACTGTTCACAACAGCCAGAAGCAGGAAATGACCCAAATCAAATGTCCATTGAAGGATACATGGACAAAAAGTGAGGTTTACACATTTGGTGGAATACCATTTAATCAGAAAAAGGAATGAAGTATTAATATATGCAACAACATGGATGAACCTTGACAGTATTATGCTAAATGAAAGAAGCCAGACACCAAAAGACACATACCGTGATTCCATTTGTATGAAGTGTCCAGAACAGGCAAATCCATAGCGACAGAAAGCAGATTGGCGGTTGCCAAGGGCTGGGGGAAGGAGGAGTAGGGAATGACTGCTAGTGGGCATGGGATTGACGAAAATGTTTTAGAATTAGAAAGCGGTGACAGATATACAACTTTGTGACTATGCTAAAATCCTTTGTATTGTACATTTAAAACTGTGGATTTTATGGTATGTAGCTATATATCAATAAAAAATATATAATCTATATAATATTAATTTCAAATGAACTGGTGTAAAATGGCAGGCATGGTCCAAGAAGGGGAAGGGAATGATGGCTCAGCAAGCAGAGACTGGACACGGACAAGAAGCAGCCCTCCTGTTCTACCTGACTCCAGGCTGCTGGGCCCAGGGCGGCTGCTGTCCTGGTGCCCGTGAGAGCCTGGAGGAGACAGGTGACTAAGGCTGCCCCTTTTGAAGGTTTGGAATACACCCAATTCCATCTGATTCTCACAAATTCCCTGTGGAGGGAGGCCAGGTAGAGACCGATCCATGGACACATGGGAAATCTGAAGCTGCAGAGCTTTTGAGATCACTCAAGGTCACACCTGGACGTCTAGGTCTCAATGCCTGCATTTCTACTGCATCATGAAGGTCTCATAGCACAAGAGATCTGGGACATGTATTGTTATGCTGCATGAAAAAGCAAAATTCTACTCTCCCGGGAGATCCTAAAATACTGTGGGGGAGATGTGGGGTTACAGCCCCAAATCCTGTGCTCTTCATGCTTCCATAAAAGGAGGACATCGCAGGTGGAGAAAAGGGAAGCCTCATATACTCTTGGTGGCAGCATAAAATGAGGCAGCCTCTGAGGAAAACAGTGTGGAAGTTCCTTAAAAAACTGAAAATAGAACTACCATATGATCTAGCAATTCCACTCCTGGGTATATATCCAGAAAAATCAGTAACTTGAAAAAACATATGCATCCTAATGTTCAATAGCAGTGCTATTTACAATAGCCAAGACATGAAAGCAACACAAGTGCCCATCAACAGAAGATTAGATTAAGAAGGTGTATATATATATATATATATACACACACACACACACACACAAAATGAATATTACTCAGCTGTAAAAAGAATGAAATGTTGCCATTTGCAACAATGTGGATGGACCTAGAGAATATTATGCTTAGTAAAATGTCAGACAGAGGAGAAATATGTGATATCACTGATATCTGCAATCTAAATAATAATACAAATGAATCTATATACAAAACAAAATATACTCACAGATACAGAGCACAAACTTGGAGTCACCAGAGGACAGAGGGAAAGGGAAGTGACAAATTAGAGGCTGGGGTTAACAGACACAAACTACTGTATATAAAATAGATAAGTAACAAGGATATACTGAAAAGCAGTGATCCCCAGCCTTTTTGGCACCAGAGACCAGTTTCATGGAAGGCAATTTTTCTGTGGATCAGTGTGGGGAGATGGCTTTCGGGATGATTCGAGCTCATTACATTTACTGTGCACTTTGCTCCTATTATCATTACATCAGCTCTGCCTCAGATTACCAGGTATTAGATCCTAGAGGCTGGGAATCCCTGCTGTCAAGCACAGGGAATTATACCCATTATCTTGTAATAACCTAGAATGGAATATAATTTGAAAAAATACTCAATCATTAAGCTGTACTGCTGAAACTAACACAATAGTATAAATAACTATATTTCAATAAAAAGATGATAAAATAATACACTTCCTGAGACAAAAAAGTGGGACATCACAGAAACAGGAGGTTAGCAGAGCAAGGATGATTATTCAAAAAGAAATTCTTCATGTCTTCTCCCTAACCAGCATAAGTCTCTCCACATCCCTCCAAGAATCAGCCATGTGGGCAAAGGAGAAGCCCTCATTGCGAGGACCATTGTGTTCAACTCTTCCAACAGCTGTTGGCTGCACCCTGCTCTCTAGACCAAGTGCTTTGTGAGCCCAGCACTGAGAGACCCTCAGCTCCCCAAGCCATATCGCAGGGTCACTGTCATGACCTTGGGCCCTTGACATGTCTGAGTCTCAGCTGCCACATGCGTTCAGTGGGAGCCACCCACCTGACCTTGCCTGTCTCTTTAAGATCCAACCAAGGCAACGAATGCAACAACGGAGGAAGTGCTTAGACAAACAGAAGACAGAATATTTCTTGCCATTACTACGAATATCACTACCTTGAAGGGGATCTTCTCTCCTTTTTCAGAGATATTATTCTTTGCTTTATGTCAAGTCCCAGCAGGCACAGGGGGTGACTCTGAAATTACTGGCACCCTCTGCCCAGCTGACTGCCCTGGGCTGGCTCTCCAGGGCAGTGCCTGCCAGGTCTCCTATATGGGGAGGGGCGGCAGGGGGCAACACTGGTTTCTATCCCTCCACCATCCAGCGTGCCAAGGCTGCCCCTCTGCAGACAGCCACAGGGAGGCCTGGGGGACAGAGGGGCCCTGGTGCAAGCCCCAGCTGGGCAGATGCCTGGCAAGTGGCTCCTGGCAGATGGAGGCCCTCCAGTGACCTTGGACACAGCATATGCTTCCCTGGGCTTCCTGGCTGATAGAGCTGTCAAGCCATCGCCTGGCTCCTTTCCCCGCTGCCTCCTCTGCCTGAGGTTCCAGCTCTAAAGCCTCACAGGATGGGACCTCTGACTCTATGGATTCTCTCTCTCTCTCTCTCTCTTTTTTTTCTTCAAATCTCTGCCTTGGTTCTCAGAATCCTTGAGTTGGATTGAGTTGAGTCCACACCTATCCTAAATTTATCCCAAGTACCTCCAGGGGCTAACAACCTCACAGAATTCTAGAATCCTGGGTAGACTTTGTCACAAGCCATCATTTTACAGAGAGACACTGAAACCCAGGAAGAACATGCAATTTGTTTAAAATTGCCCAGCAAGTGGGGGATAGAGTCTGGGCTGGGAGTTCAACTCCTGGCTCCAGTGACAAAGCTTCTGCACTGTGGCCTCCACCCCACACCCCTATTTGAATCCAGGCAGAAGCATCCTAAAAGATGTTGCTGTGAAAGTGCTGCACTCAATATGCCAGAAAATTTGAAAAACTCAGCAGTGGCCACAGGACTGGAAAAGATCAGTTTTCATTTCAAATCCAAAGAAAGGCAATGCCAAATAATGCTCAAACTATTGCACAATTGAACTCATCTCACACGCTAGCAAAGTAATGCTCAAAGTTCTTCAAGCCAGCCTTCAACAGTACATGAACCGTGAACTTCCAGATGTTCAAGCTGGATTTAGAAAAGGCCGAGGAACCAGAGATCAAATTGCCAACATCTGCTGGATCATCGAAAAAGCAAGAGAGTTCCAGAAAAACATCTACTTCTGCTTTATTGATTATGCCAAAGCCTTTGACTGTGTGGATCACAACAAACTGTGGAACATTCTTCAAGAGGTGGGTATACCAGAGCACCTTACTTAATTCCTGAGAAATCTGTATGCTGGTCAAGAAGTAACAGTTAGAACTGGACATGGAACAACAGCCTGGTTCCAAATTGGGAAAGAAGTATGTCAAGGCTGTATATTGTCACCCTGCTTATTTAACTTATATGCAGAGTACATCATGCAAAATGCTGGGCTAGATGAAATACAAGCTGGAATTAAGATTGCTGGGAGAAATATCAATAACCTCAGATATGCAGATGACACCACCTTTATGGCAGAAAGCGAAGAAGAACTAAAGAGCCTCTTGATGAAAGTGAAAGAGGAGAGTGAAAAAGTTGGCTTAAAGCTCAACATTCAGGAAACTAAGATCATGGCATCCGGTCCCATCACTTCATGGCAAATAGATGGGGAAACAATGGAAACAGTGACAGACTTTATTTTTGGGGGGCTCTAAAATAACTGCAGATGGTGACTGCAGCCATGAAATTAAAGGATGCTTGCTCCTTAGAAGAAAAGCTATGACCAACCTAGACAGCATATTAAAAAGCAGAGATATTACTTTGCCAACAAAGGTCCACCTCGTCAAAGCTGTGGTTTTTCCAGTAGTCATGTATGGATGTGAGAGTTGAGCTATTAAGAAAGCTGAGCACCAAAGAATTGATGCTTTTGAACGGTGGTGTTGGAGAAGACTCTTCAGAGTCCCTTGGACTGCAAGGAGATCAAACTAGTTAATCCTAAAGAAAATCAGTCCTGAATATTCATTGGAAGGACTGATGCTGAAGCTGGAACTCCAATACTTAGGCCACCTGATGCAAAGAAGTGACTCATTGGAAAAGACCCTGATGCTGGAAAGATTGAAAGCAGGAGAAGAAGGGGACAACAGAGGAGATGGTTGGAGGGCATCACTGACTCGATGGACAAGAGTTTGAGCAAGCTCCAGGAGTTGGTGATGGACAGGGAAGCCTGGCATGCTGCAGTCCATGGGGTCGAAAAGAGTCACACATGACTGAGTGACTGAACTGAGAAGTTTGATAAATTAAGAACAAAAGCTAGCTTTTTGTGTAAAGAGGTCATGGAAGGAAAGCTGAGGGTAAGATAGAAATCTCACTAACTTTAAGGCAGCTCACAAATGGCACAGTAAAATATACACTGAAACTGAGGTCTGGGGAAGAAGGGAATACCTCAGCCTGACCACACATGCAAACGTGGTGGCAATAATGAGGTTCAGGGTCCACTCTGAGCTTCCTGACCACCAAAGCAAAGAGAGAAATTATGCCCAGTTTTCTTGTTCTTATAGTTAGAGGAGAGTGGGAAGCAGACTAATTCTTCCGGATTAATAAAGCTCTCCCTAAAATGATTGCTAAAAGAAACATTATGGCATGGGAATTGCTGTAGGGATAGAAGACTGCCCATTGTGAACCTGCAACAAGGGTCCCAAGGTAAGGGAAAGACGATCATCTCAGAGCTCACCCAAGTAGCCCTGTGTGTGCTATGCTCTGCTGACACGAGATTGAAAGACCCATGGAACACAAGGACCAAAGGCTAAAAGGGTGTACAGATATGATCTGATCTGCCCGGGACCACAGCCCCTTTCCATGGAGATAGCCCCACCCAACCTGAGATGAGAGAGCTTCTGTCTTTCTGTGTATCCAAACCAGGAGACCACAAAAACTCACACTGTGTCTTGCATTCTTTCTCTCTCCTTCTCTCCTGGCATTTCATGACAACCTAGTCCAACGGCCACATTTTCTAAAACGTAAAACCAACGACTTGCCAGAGGCCACGATGTGAGCTGCAGGGTCAGGGGACAGGAGACTGAAGGTGGGCCAGCTGAGTCCAATCGCACCAACCACTCTGGGCATGCTGCTTCTGTTGGAAGCCAAATCTCATCTATCTTCCAGAGGCTCTTGGGGACTTGGAGACACAGGCCCAGTTCATCCAACCGTTTCTTGGCCCAGGGGCCATGATGATCCTACATCAGCGTCCTTCACCTCTCCTCCCAGGTTCTCCTTCTTTCTCCAGCTGCCAGCTACCCTGCCATCCTTGGCAGCTGACTCTTACCCAGCTGATTTCCAATGGCACGTCCACTCTCAAGCTGAATTCTCTTGCCTTCACCAAGATCCAAGGTATTTGACAGTGCCCAACATAGCTCAGACTTTCTGGAAGAGGGTGGGTAATTATAAACCCCTGTTCCCAAAAGACTTCCTACTCTAGAGAAGCTGTGTGTGTGTGTGTGTGTGTGTGTTAGTTGCTCAGTAGTGTCCAACTCTTTTGCGATCCCAGGGACTGTAGTCTGCCAGGCTCTTCTATCCTTGGAATTCTCCAGGCAAGCATACTGGAGTAGGTTGCCATTTCCTTCTCTAGGGGATCTTCCCGATCCAGGGATGGAAGCCACATCTCTTATGGCTTCGGTACTAGCAGGCGGATTCTTCACCATGTGAGCCACCTAGAATTCTCTTTTCCAAACTTATGAATCCTTGGGATTCTTCAGTAAGTATTGGCTTCCAGGTAGCCAACACCCTTTGACTCAAATTGGAACACAATTGTAGGTCTCTGGAATTGCAGGCAGATTCTTCACTGTCTGAGCCACCAGGGAAGCCCCAGAGAAGCTGCTCTACCCCTTAATTTAGCTAAAGTGAACGTTTATAAATGTTTTAAAGGAGAGATTCTGTAAACATCTACATCTGTATTAAAATCCCTTTGTCTCAGAATGAGTTTTTACCCTTTGCTAAGAGACTAATTGAACAGAAAGACATGGCTTTGGGATCAGATAATAAGTCTGAATCTGAATTCCAAACTGAACCATCCACTATCTTCATGACAGTGAGAATCCCACTTTACTTCTCTAAGCCTCAGTCTCCTTATCTGTAAAATGGAGCTAATTACAGTTGTTGTACACAAGTATAGTCACGATTAGCAATTATGTGTGTCTAATTAGCTATTATATATGTGAAATGCCTGGCGAGGAAAGCACTCCATATGCTGTATTTATTTATTCACCTACATAGTCTTATTCTTGGGCTTCCCTGGTGGTCCAGTGGTTAAGAATCTGCTTTGCAATGTAGGACACATGTTCAACCCCTGATCCAGGAAGATCCCACATGCTGGGGAGCAACTAAACCTGTGCACCACAACTACTGAGCCGGTGCTCTAGAACCCACGAGTTGCAATTACTGAGCCCATGAGCCACACTTACTAGAGCCTGTGTGCCTAGAGCCTGTGCTCGGAACAAGAGAAGCCACTGCAGTGAGACGTCCACGCACCACGACAAAGAGTAGCCCCCACTCTTGGCAACTAGAGAAAGCCCAGGTGCAGCAACAAAGATCCACCACAGCCAAAAAATAAAATAAATAAATCTTAAGAAGTCTTATTCTTAATGTTATTCACACATGTTACATTTTTATCCCACCTTAAAATCTTCCTCTGAAATATCATCATAGTTTGTATTTCAGGGGGCCCTCTGTCTCTTCCCAGGCTTTGTTTTCTCCATAGTCCTTCACCACAGCTCATATATTTATATATTTTGTTGATTGTCTCTAGAACACAAGCTCTAGGAAGGTAAGAATGTTTGCCCATTTTGTTCTTAATTTAGTTTCCAGCACCTGGATTAGTGCCTGGCACCCCGCACACCCTCAAATATTTTCTGAATGAATTCGTGGTTCTGCATCCACTTTGATTGATGTCACTACCCAGGTAAAAGTAGGCTTCTGGCAGAAAGTGAAGAAGAATTAAAGAGCCTCTTGATGAAAGTGAAAGAGGAGAGTGAAAAAGTTGGCTTAAAGCTCAACATTCAGAAAACTAAGATCATGGCATCTGGTCCCATCACTTCATGGCAAATAGATGGGGAAACAGTGGAAACGGTGGCTGACTTTATTTTTTTGGGCTCCAAAATCACTGGAGATGAGTTCCAAGCTTACTCCTTGGAAGGAAAGTTATGACCAACCTAGACAGCATGTTAAAAAGCAGAGACATTACTTTGTCAACAAAGGTCTGTCTAGTCAAGGCTATGGTTTTTCCAGTGGTCATGTATGGATGTGATAGTTGGGCTATTAAGAAAGCTGAGCACCAAAGAATTGATGCTTTTGAACTGTGGCATTGGAGAAGACTCTTGAGAGTCCCTTGGACTGCAAGCAGATCCGACCAATCCATCCTAAAGGAGATCAGGCCTGGGTGTTCATTGGAAGGACTGATGTTGAAGTTGAAACTCCAGTACTTTGGCCACCTGATGCGAAGAGCTGACTCATTGGAAAAGACCCTGGGAAAGATTGAGGGCAGGAGGAGAAGGGGGCGACAGAGGGTGAGATGGCTGGATGGCATCACTGACTCAATGGACATTGGTCTGGGTAGACTCTGGGAGTTGGTGATGGACAGGGAGGCCTGGTGTGCTGCGGTTCACGGGGTCACAAAGAGTCGGACACGACTGAGCAACTGAACTGAACTGAACTGAAGCAAGTCAAAATGGGGCAAAAGAAAGTTTAGCAGTACTTAGTTTGTTACTCTAGTCCTTTTCACACATGGTGTCCTATTTAGGTGGGCTTGTCTCTCCTGCTAGATTTGTAAGCCTGGATTTTTTTTCCACTAATTTATTTTTTAATTGAAGAATAATTGCTTTGTAAGCCAGGGTTTTATCCAACTTCATATCCATAGTATCTAACAGGGTCTTGAGTGCAAAACTCTTAAAACCTGTATCTTGAAAGCATGAAAGCAGCACAGTTTGAAAGCTGCCATTTTACCAGTCTCTTGCCAGGCACTGTCCTGCGTGCTCCACATTGATCCTGTCAATTCACCCTTATATTATGGGGTGTTCTGTCTGAAACCAGAAACCAGTGAACTTGCATGAGGGCAGGTGGCAAGTAGGTGGTAATGCTGAGAGTAGAACTCAAACCATTCCAGCTGCCCCTCCAAATTATTGGGTTGGCCAAAAAGTTCATTCAGGTCTTTCCAGAACATCTGCTATAAAAACCCGAATGACCTTTTTGGCCAACCTGATACATCTCCCCACTCAGAAAATCCAATTCACTGTGTCAACAACCCCAAATACTAATAGCATCCCTCAGAGAAAAGTGAAATATTTATTACAGTGGATCCTCATTTTTTGGGGAGTCCATAGTTGTGAATTCACTTACTTGCTAAGGATTTATTTACAAGTCCTGTCAGTTGCCTGATGCCCACATTCCCAGCTCAGGTGGAACAAGGCAACCTTCTTACTTCTTTCCTTTCTTTCTTTCAAAATAAAACTTGATAAAAAATTAGTGTTTCAAACTGGAGTCACCAAAAGTACATAGTTATTGAAAATATACATACTTCACTTGGTTTGTTTCATTTCTTAAAAACAAATGTCTTTTTGTGGTCTATTTAGAGCCACGTTTTAACAGTTTTGTGCTCTTTTTTGCAGGGTGACTTTACTATTTAAAATGGCCTGCAAGTATAGAGCTGACATGCTCTCCAGTGTTCCTAAGCTCAGGAAGGCTGTTAGGTGCCTTACAGAGAAGATAAATGTCAGATAAGCTTCACTGAGGTGTGAGTTACAGGGTTGCTGGCACAAATTCAATGTGAATGTATCAACACTGTATATTAAAGGTGCTGTCTTAAAACAGAAACACAAATAAATAAAACAAGGTTTTATTGATCAGTTGATGAAAACATGACAAGAGACTTCCAGGAACCTAGCTCTGTTTTCCCTCGGGAGCAATGGTTTTGCATTAATTCAGGGTTCCCAGTTGGTTTATAGCGATAGAACATGACTATTGTAAATAAGAATTGACTGTGCTAAGCATAGGTGCCAAGGACACAGATATGCACAAAACAGGTCGAGTTGTATTCATGTGCACACTAGTACACACATATAACTATGTTCATCTGTGTGTGTGCAGTCCATGTACTCAACACTGCCATTAGCACCAGCATAAGTCAAGCATTTCGAGGGGCTGAGGAATAAAGGCAGGAACTCAGAGGGTAGAGCCAGACGTCCCTGGATTCAAGTCCCAGCTCAGACAGGAGCTGTGTGCCTGCAGGCCAGTCACAATCAGGGCCAGTTTCCTTATGTGCACATGAGGTTAATCACCGCCACATGGTGATGTGGGCCTGTGCATGTTAAGGTGCAAAGCACAAGGCCGAGCAAACCACAAGTCACAGAGGGGATAGGGTTTGGAGCAAGCAACAGGACAGGGCCTTTTAAGGCCCTTGTTATCTATTCCAGTAGTCAGGTACAGATGTGATAGCTGGCCCATAAAGAAGGCTGAGCGCTGAAGAATTGATGCTTTCAAACTGTGATGCTGGAGAAGACTCTTGAGAGTTGCTTGGCCAGCAAGGAGATCAAACCAGTCAATCCTAAAGGAAATCAACCCTGAATATTCATTGGAAGGACTGATGCTGAAGCTGAAGCTCTGATACTTTGGCCACTTGGTGTGAAGAGCCGACTCATTGGAAAAGACCCTGATGCTGGGAAGGGTTGAAGGCAAAAGGACGAAAGGGTGGCAGAGGATGAGATGGTTAGATAGCATCACCAACTCAGTGGACATGAATTTAAGCAAACTCCAGGAGATAGTGAAGGACAGAGGAGCCTGGCATGCTACAGTCCATGGAGTCACGAAGAGTTGGACATGACTTAGTGACTGAATGGCAACAATAACAATCTATACAGGGCATGTGTGGGGGCCCAGGAGTCAAACTTAGGGCCTCCTCCTTAGCACACTGGCCTCCTTGCTCTCACAGACCTGGGCTTCACTCTGCCCAGTGCTACTTCTAGGAACACCTGAGGCTAGGAGTCCAGGAACCAGAGGCTTGAGAAACGGAATATTTCCTGTCATATCAGTAAACAAGGCTGTCACAGTCATCAGTGATGGTATGTAGCCTTCCAAGCCACTGAGCCCTAAGAAAACTCAGGAAGGTGGAGAACACCTGCCACCTAGCAGCCATCAGACTGCAGCCACTCTCTACCGTGAGCCCTGAGGAACTCAAGGTGTAAAAACAGAATATTGGCCCCAGATAGCTGAAGTGCATATCAAAAGAATGGTGACTTCAGCACAGCCAAAAATATAGAAATAAAAAGACATATACACACACACACACACACACACACACATACATCTTGCATCTTCCCCAAAATAGAAAAGCACTAAATTCTTTAACTTGGGATATTCAGCTTTCTTTGATTAACAATAATCTTTTGATTGTTCAGACTGCCTGTTCTTTGTTGCAAAACTTCTGTATAATCTGGTTCCTTCCCTTGCCTCCTCAGAGCCGTTGTCTCAGGGTTACTTGAGATGCTGTCTCTTGGGCTTGAAGTCCTAAAAATTCCCACCAAATAAAACATAACTCTCAACTTTTAGGTTGTGAACACTTTCTAAGCTGACAGGGTCAAAACCAGAGGGTGCTCAGAGGCAGGCAAGTCCAGAGGTCCCAAACTGGCAGCCCACAGGCTGTATCGTGCCAGTAGACTAGTTTGCTTTGGCCTGCGTATGTGTGTATTTTATTTTCAGTCAACATTTATAACTTGAAAGATTTCATACTTATAAAAAGATTTCATACTTAAAAAACCCAGAGATTTCTAGCCTATCTTAACCCCAAAGATCCTGTGGCTCTGTCCCCACATTCCTGCAGGGCAGTGATGGACTGAGGCTGAAAAGTGGCTCCTTTTGGCTAATTCTCACCTGCACACTTGTTCTTTACCTGGTTTTGTTTTGTTTTGTTTTTTTTTTTTTGGTTAGCTGTCTGGTGTTGGAGTTTGGATTCTCTAGTCTAGTCTGACCCCATTTTATAGGTAGAGGATCTGAGGTTGGGGGTTTTTGGCCCTTGCCCAAAGCCCCAGGATGAACTGGTGGAGCTGAGACTCGAACCCTTGCAGTCCTGAACCCAGGCACTGGACACACAGGGGAGTTGGGAACATGGAATGACGGACTTGGGCTGAAGGGTAATTCTGCTTAGGAGAAGTCTGCTGGGGCAGAAAGGTAAAGCAGAGACCAACAGCTCTGGCTGCAGTTAGCACAAAGTTCTCTCTTCCCCACCTGCTGGCAAACACCGCCTCCTGAGTATATAAGCTAAACTCCTCTTGGCTGTGTTGACACAAGGCTCTCAGGTGTCCCTCTTCCTGACTTTTCTCTGGAGCACACAAACATCTCCATAATCACAGGGGCCCCTGAGGAGGCATGCAGAGCAGGGGCTTTTCCTAGGGCAGAATCTATCTGGAAAACTTAATTCTCAGCAGAGGACTAACCATGGGCTTTAGCTTCCTCATCTGCAGCATGGAGTTTCCATTGGGAATTTTAATCATATAATGCTTGTGAAGAGTCCTGGCACACACTACCCAATGAGCAATAATTCCATTTCCTTATTTTATAAACCAAGGCCCAGAGACATAACTCATCCCAAGAAGGTCATAAATTAGGTACAACTGGATAATTTTTAAATGTTAAATATAGCTCTACTTATGAATATTGTTACTATAGCTATAGGGCTTTGCTGGTGGCTCAGATGGTAAAGAATCTGCCTGCAATGCGAGAGAGCCTGGTTTGATCCCTGGGTCAGGAAGAGCCCCCAGAGAAGGGCATGGCAACCGACTCCAGTATTCTTGACTGGAGATTTCCATGGATAGAGGAGCCTGGTCGGCTACAGTCCATGAGGTTGCACAGAGTTGGAGATGACTGAGCAGCTAACACATTACAATTATAAAAGTAGCATACACCTTAAAAGAAACAACCTCCAGTTTTGCTACTCAAAGATAAACCACTGATTAATTTTATTGTTGCTCCTTCTAGTTTTTTCTAAGCATAAAAGAAAAACTGTATTGGTTGGGGGGGGTTGTTATTTTTACATAGTTATAGCCATGGTAGAGAGGGAACTTTGTATCTTTCAAAAATTTAACACAGTTTATGAATTGCCCATGATATGGCATTTTCTTTATAAAAAGTATTTCATGGGCTGTATAATAGTCCATTTCATGGCTCCATCATAGTTACCCTTAGCATTCCCTTTTGTTGAACATTTAGGCTTCTTCACTCTCAAAAAGGATGCCACAGTAGGCATCTTCGTGCATAAATGTTTTTCTGTATTTAGAATTACTTCCTCAGGATGAGTTCTCAGGAAAGATTTGTAGGGTTAAAAAGTATGAATATGCTGCCAACTGCTTTGCTAAAGGGTTGAGTTGCCAGTTGATTCTCCCCCCATAGCATATGCACAGCAGCTGTGTTTCCCCTCGATAAAACCACAGGCACTTAGTTTTGCCTCCTAAAAGGCAAGGAGTTCCAGTTCAAACACAAGAGTTACCCAAGATGGTCTTTCTGCGTCTCTTTGGCTAGTGACAAGTGTCCTCACCCCCATGTGGCAAAGAGGGAAACTGAGGCCTCCTGGAGAGCCTGAGCTCAAAAGTGGTCTACCTCTATGCCATCTCAGGCTTTCTCCCTCTCCTACTCACAGCCCTTCTTATCTGTGTGGCAGCTCTGGCAAGGCCATTTTGGTCAATGTTTACCAAGTGTCTATGTGCGCTGGGTTCTCCGCAGTGGTCCCAGTAATCAAAGCGTGTGTCAGGGAGGGGCCGGGCAGAGGATGGATGTCTCTGCAGAACTCAGGAGCAGGTTTCTGCGGATGGACGCAGAGCTGTCTTAGGGGATCATTCCAGATTGAGCACAGGGGATGGGAGTCAACACTCCAGAGGCCTGTGGGAGGAGGGCAGAGACAAGGGGCTGGGCACACCAGGTCGGACAGGGTAGGGCCCAAAGGGGAGCCGAGGGGAGACTGGGTGCTGTGGGAGCACCTTCTGAGGCTACAGTAAAGTTCTGAGCAGAGGAAGGACAAGGTCAGGTTTAGAGTATAGAAGGCAACCCTTCACCAGCTCTGCCGAGAGTGGGCTGGAAGAGATGAGGAGAGGCACCAGGAGACGGAAGATGGGAGAACAGGAGAGGAAGTAAGAGAAGTAAAGACGGCTTTGAGAGAAATTTATGAGGAAGACGGCCGGATGAGATGTGCGAACCAAGGAGAGGGAAGAACCGTGATGGCACCCAGGCCTCTGGACAGGTGGGGGTGATGGGCACTCATCACTGCCCATCCAATGTTCCTCTCCCCTCTTCCCTTAATAACAGAACCCTATTTTTGTTCAGGGGGAACTATACACCCAGTTTAAAACATACAAGTGTCCAGAGTGGTGGTGGCAGTTCTGGCCTGTGCACTGTGAGTAGTAACATCCCGGCTCGAGAGTTGGGCTAGCTGTTGTTTAGCCTGCGAGGGCCAAAAGAGAAGTGGGCATCACGCCTTCAGTGGCTCAGAGTCTCCCAGGTGCCAGGAACAGGATTGCACTCAGAATCAAGGCCTAGCGGACACCAGCTGAAGGAAGTCAGGCAGCCAACCAGGTGATCAGGGCCTGAGAACCCCATGTAGTCAATTCAGGCACCTGGGAATGGGCCCTGAGGGAGTGTCACCATCCATCTGTCCTGGGAGCACAGGAGAGAGAGCATGGAACTGGGAACCCGGACCCTCAGCTCTGCCACTGACTCACAGACCTGAGGGTGCCCCTCTCTTGAGCTGGTCCCTCAGTGTCCCCATCTATGAATGGAAGAAACACTCCAACCTTATGGAGCTGTGTGACCACCTGGCCTCTGCCTTCCTTGTCAGCCTTACCTCCCATCACACCTTCCCAACCATCTTCACTCTCACTGATTCATCCTGTGGATTCACCATGCTCTGACATGTGCCATGTCCTCCACCTAGAATGCTCTTCCAAGCTTCTTCCATCTGCTTATCTTCCAAGTTGAATTCAAGCATAGATGCCTGTGTGTGGCTCCACACAAGACAAGAGTTCACAGCTCAGCCATGGTGGCCGAACTGTACCTCTGACTTTTGGAGCACTTGTTACACCAATAAGACACGGGCTGTTTACACACATCAGCTATGGATCACTGTCTTCCATCTTTTGAGGGCTTCTAAGCCTACAGACACACACACACACATACACACACACACACACACACACATGCAGCATATAACTGCTGGAGAGCTGCACAAGGGCGCTGGCAGAAGAGATAATGATGTCCTGATCCAGGCTCCACATGCCCAGAGCAAAGCAGAGAAGTTTACCCTGCACTGTTCTAGCCCGTGCATCTCAAACCTGGCCTTCCTTAATGAATTCATGGCGCCTCCTCCTCTGTCTCCCGAAGGCCTTTTGTGGCAACAGGTGGTGCTGACACACTCCTTGTCCTTGGAGTTGGGATGGTCAGGGAGAGAGCTCTGCACCAGCCTCTCACCCACAGGAAGGCACAGCTGTGCCCATAGGACGGACAAGGTGAGGGAGGCACAGAGAGGTGACCTGCCTCTCTGGGGTCACAGGAATCAAAGACATCAAGACCTCCAGCCTGGGACCTCTTCCTCTAGAGATCAGAGGTCTATGTGGGCTCTGACACCACACCCCATGGTCTTAGGGACCCAGGCCCCCTGTTTGCAAAACGAAGTTCTAGAGGTGTGTGAACTTGAAGTATTTCTAGGTCTGTCTTGTGATTCCACATGCTAGTAGAGAAGGATTGAATTCAGAGGCTAGAGTCTCCCAGGAAGCTAGTTTCTCTCTCTTACACACATACGTACACACACGCACTGAGTCTGAAACTCCTACAGGGCCCTCTGGGGCAAGACAGAGATTGGGAGAAAAATAGTTGCAAAATATATATTTGACAAGGAACTTGTATCAAGAATGCATAAAGAACTCTTACAACTCAATAATAGTAAGACAGCCAAACGGTTAAATATTTAAAAGTTGGAAAAATTTTTGAACAAGTAATTCACCAAAGAAGATATATGGATGGCAAATAAGCACACAAAAAGATGCTCAACATCATCAGTCTTTAGGAGAATGCAAATTAAAGCCATAAGGAGACACTGCTATACACCTATTGGGTGATTAATGATAAAAAGATTGATCATACCCAGTGCTTTGAGGATGTGGAGAAACCAGAACTCTCATACACGCTGCTGGGAATGTAAAATGGCACAACCGCTTTGGAAACATTTTGACAGTTTTACCTTAAATATGTATTTACTAAGGGATCTAGCCATTCCACTTCACTCCTAAGTATTTACCCCAGAGAATAAGAAGGTATATCCACACAAAGACTTATACACAGATGTTCACAGTAGCTTTATTTGTAATAGCAAGAAACTAGAAAAAAAACCAAAATGTCTGTCAACAAATAAAGGGAAAAGCAAATCATGGTTTATCCTTACACACAATGGAGTACTACTCAGAAGTAAAAAGGAATACACTATTGATAAACACAACAACTTGAATCTCTAAATAATTATGCCAGGTAAAAGAAGCCAGACCCTCTCCCCCAACCAAAAAAAGTATATGCTGTATGGTTCCATTGATATAAAGTTATAGAAAATGCAAAGTAATTGATAGTGACAGACAGCAGATCAGTGGTTGCCTGAGGAGGGGAATGGAGAGGGAGGTATGAGAGGAAGGAATTACTACAAAGGTACCAGAGGAAACTTTGGGGGTTGATGGATATGTTAATTATCTTAATGGTGGTGATGGTTTCATGGGTCACATACCATGTCAAAAGTTACACTTCTAAGTAGGTGTAGCTTGATGATCAAGAGCTGGAAGGAAGGGAAGGGGCCGGAGAAAGAGAAGAAGGCAGGGCAGCAGCGAGCAGGAGGGGTCTTTCTTGGAAGTCTGGCACATGCACAGACGTGGACACAGATGCACGGATGTACATGCACTGAGTATGAAACCACCACATGGCCTCTCGGGAAGTTCTAAGAGTCTCTTAACTCAAGAGATTCCATCTGCAAAAAACATCAAGGCTATCTGCCATTCGCTCATTACTTGTCCAGAGTACTTCCTGCATGCCTGGCTTGCTCTGGGCACTGGGGATTCAGAGACAAATCAAACACAGGCCTTGCTCTGGGCAGTTCATGCTATCGACCATGGTGTAGCCTTCCCAAAATTCAGCCTACGCATTTAGCCTCATAACCTAAACATCCCAGCCGGGTTCCCTTCACAGGATGTGTGAGAACTCTTCTTCTTCGACCTCATTTTGTTTCTAGCCTCGTCATCTCTTGGGAGAAAGCCTTCAATTAGCTCATACCTCCAGCAGATTTTTGTCTTTTATCTGTGCTAAGCAGACATCCAAGCCAAACCCTAACTGTTTCTCATAATTGATTAATGAGATCTGAGTCAAAGTCTTCACAGAATCACAGAACTTAAGGACAGGAAAGAATGTGAAGATTTCAAAGCCCAACATCCAATGATGCTGATTGAAGCATCATTTCTCTGAATAACATTCCCGTTCTGCAGTTACCTAGACTCAGTTTGAATACCTCCAGGGACAGGAGAGCTCACTACCAACCGAAGATGTATCAGATCTTTGGAAAACTAGAGAAGTTATAAAGTTCTTTCCTTCTAACTGGGTGGAAGGGCACTAGCATTTTTTAAGCACCTACTGTGTGCTAAACCCTGTGTTGTGGGCTTTACACTCATGGGATTTCTAATCTAGTTTAATTCTCTACCCAGCTTTGCTCCTATGAGGCTGGAATGATGACTATGAAGCCCATTTTTACTACTGAGGAAACAAAAGGGTCAGACAAATCAAGTGACTTGCCCACAGTCACAAAGTAAGTCCATGTTCAAGACCAAGGCGGCAGTCCAAGCTTGTCCAGCTCCAAAGTCCGTGCTCTCAGCTGACCACTCAGAGAGCAGGGCAAGGGATCTGATGCTGTCCAGGCTTGGATCCTGGGCTCCTTCACTGGAAGGCTGACCTCTGAGATTCCTCACAACAGCCATCTCCTGCTAGTCCCAACAACTCCGAGGCCCATCCTCTCCCCGGCGTGGAGCCTACCAGCCCCCTGTTTTTAGAAGGAAGCCACAAGCCAGGCTGTTGGCTCAAGTAGTCCTACAGCTCTAGGCTGGGCCCTGGGTACCGGGGGCTGCTCTCTGTAGTGCAGGAAATGGGAGGGCTTGGAGGGTGAGGAGCTCTCCATCCTCTGAGAGCACAGAGCTTGGCCTGGTGACTAGGAGCCCGGGTTCTGGGAAGGAGCTGACGAACAGGGACTCCTGAAAGATAGCACATGAACTGGGCCTTGAGACAGATGGGAACATGGGGAGATAGCAGTGGTGATGCGAAGAAAATTTCAGGATGAATTAAAGTAAAAGAGGTAGGAAGGAGGGGCCCGTGGAGGGAATACTGCTGACTGGGATAGAATTTGACCAAGGGCCCCTTAGGACATTTCTGAAGCAGCAAAATACCTTTCTTTAGCTCTTAGGCTGGCTCATTCCAATCAGCCCCAGGGCTGGTAATCTTGCTCGCAAGAGCCCAGCTAAGGGCTGAGGGGGGAGGAAGGGATACGCACAGGCCCAAAGGAGCAGAAACAGGGAGAGAAAGAGAATGAAAAAGCAAAGAGATAAAAAGGAATGGGGAGAAGCTGGGCTCAGGAATCGGTTATTTGGTAGCTCAGCCACATACAAAAGACAAGTCATCTCATTTCCCTGTGACTTGACTTCCTCTTCTGTAATAATACTTTCCTTGCAGAGCGGTAGGAGGATGGGCCATGTCACACATCTCTGTGCCTCTTATCATTCGCCGGGACAAGGGTTGGGACCCAGCGGGGAGAGAAGCGATTGAGGCCATAGAGAGGAGGCGCATTTGTGGGGCCATCTGCCATGCGACGGCCCTTTTGGCAGATCATCCTCTCCTCTCAGGCGCAAATGATCGATCCCTCTTTGGTAGATGAGAACATGGCCCAGGGGTGGGGGCTGGGAGGGGAGGGTGGGGGGTAAGATAATTTGTCTGCGGTCCCAGGCTGACAAACAGCAGAACTGGAGATGAGCCAGGCCTGACTCTGAAGCCAGAGCTCACCCTGAGCAGCAAGTAGCCCCTGGGAGGCCCAGGTCGGCTTCAGCTCTGTGCCCCAAATGAGAGGAAGGTGACCTTACTCAGCGCCCTAGGCTTCGCCTCACTGCAGAGGCCACATTTGGCACACCTGTCTCCCAGGAGAGCTCAATGTCCGAAGTCTGCCACCTCCGAAAGGGAGGATGGAAGGAGGTGAGTGGTACAATGAAGAGAGGAGCAGCGGCTGGGAGGGAGGAGGGGGACGTGGTGCCAAACTAGCCTCCTAATGAGGCTTGGGAAAGACCTAGGAGTCCCTGTGCCATTTCTACCATTAAAAAAGCTCTGGAGAACAGGGGAGTGCCCTTCGCCAAGAGGTACTAACCCTCCAGCCCAGCTAGACTGGTGGGCTCACCACCCTAGGACTTGCTCAGCTTACCCAGTCCTACTCCTCTCCCTTTTCCCAACCCTCAGATCCTGCTCTAGTTCCTCCCACTAGGAAGCCCTCCCAGATAGCCCCAGCCTATGGTTACCCTTTCTCTTGGGGACGCCAGTAGCACTCACTGCTTGCATCACCTGTGACCAGTCCTATGCTAGAATTCCCGACCCTCTAGAATGCAAGACTATTGAGCATCGCCATTCCAAATCCCATCACAGTGCAAGAATCCCTTCTAGAACATTAAGACCTATGTGAGCAGCCTAGAGATGAGGAACTAGCTCTCAAAACATACTGTTTCACTGCTAGATGGTTTTTCAATTTAGCGTGTTCTTCCTTGAACTGAGCCTAAATTGTCCTCCCTGGCTGGCACCTGTAAGTGCTGATCTGGGGACTGCCCCTCAGGGCATGTGGAAGCCCAAGATCTCTCCTGTGACGGAAATTTGAGTTTCTGCATACAACTATCTTCACACCCAATGACCACTATTCCATCCCAGCAGTGTGGGAAGCCATGTCCAACATGCCTGGGTTGGGGTCCCAACCTCACCACTTTTTTGGTTACATGAGTATAGCCAGTTCCTTCTTTCCACTGGCCTCAGCTTCCTCAATGATAAAAATGCCCCACCTCACCAGGTGGCATGGCCTCACCTGTCGAATGTGGTAGCTTTATTGCTTTATTCATTAACCACTTTTTTTGAAAGAATATGGCTTAGAAGAAAGAACATAGCTTCGATGCCAAACGGACCAGCATTTAGTGTAGGCTCTGCTACACAGTACCTCTGAACAAACTACTTCCCCTCTCTGAGCCCCAGGGTCCTATCTATAAAATGAGGATAACATACACTAGGTGGGACTGAGTTGTTTTGCATCTTGTTTTTTCTAATAAGTGTCTTGGCCTTTCTTCTGGATCTGCCCAGTTTTGCAAGGTTACTATAAAGCAGCTACCCTTTTACTGAGCACCAGCATGTGGCAGGCACAATAAGTGTTTCAGATGAAGACTCCACTCAATCCCCATACCCACTCTCTAAAACAGGTACTACAATCTAGCATCTAACACTCGAAAGGCGCGCAATCCAATGGCAATTGTTATTAAATATTTCTATGAGCCAGGCTCCATGTATCATCCATATAGCTTTATCAGCCTCAAAATCTCCCTGAGGGGAGGGACTGCCCGTCAGCACCTGCTTATAGACCCGACACTGGACACACTGGCTGAATGAATGATGGAAATATTTCTTTGCATTCCCCCACAGTGGCCCGGGTAAAGCCTGACCACGGTAGGTGCTTGATGAATATTTGATTAAGTGGAGCCACAAAAATGTAAACTGTCCTCAGTGGCTTTAGTCTGAATCTCAGAATGCCTTGAAAGCATGTCAGTGGGGTTCCTCCAGCTAATCAGGAGGCCCTCTCTGAGAATGCTCCAGGCTTCCTTCACAATCAGATCCAAGCTTTTCCTTGGGGGTGGCTATGTGGCAGAGCTGTCAAAAAGAGACCACTTACTGTACAGACCTCATCATAACCCAGGCAGAGGTGGTAGAACCAGCGTGGCTTCCAGAGAACAGGAAGTGCCCCTCCTGCTGAGGAGATACCAGCACCTCTCCTCACACCTGCTTCTCAAGGGTGGCTTTTGTGCCAGCTTCACTGGCCATCAGTCAAGTTCCCCCTTCTGAGGCTGTTGACCAAGCTTCCAGAGACCCTGTGGTAGGGAGGCTGGCAGGTGCCAGGGGGCTCAGAGAGGTTTGGAAGCCTCAGTCTCCAGAGAATCCATCCTGACTGTGCTGCCAGAAGCGAAGGGGCACAAATTGGGCCTTTGAAGCAGGCGGCCCAGAAGCAGAAGATCCAAGTGGCCAAAGCAATGTGTTCCCCTGTCTTGCAGAGAGGGAGGGCAACCCTGGTCCAGGTCTGTACTCTCAGCTTCATTTCCTTTCTCTGTCCTCATCCTCAGCCAACAGCTATGAGCAATAAGTGTCTGGCATCTCACACTGTACATCAGGGAGCACAGACTGATGGCCTGACACAGACACACTTTAATTGGCGATTTTAAAAGGCTGCTTAGTTGGCCACATTAAAAAAAAAATCAAAAGATGTCACAAACATTCAGATTTCTGTCTTATTTTTTATTATTGTAATTATTTATTTTTTGGTCACGCAGCTTGTGGAATCTTAGTTCCCCGACCAAAGATCGAATCCATGCCCCATGCTGTGGAAGCATGGAGTCTTAACCATTGGAGAACCAGGGAAAGACCTGGATTTCTTTCTTATATATGAGATGATCTGACAACATGTGACCCACATTCTTGCATGGCAGCTGCCTCTTTCAAGCAAACACTCTCCAATTTGCTATCATCCTCCAAAGCCCAACATGGACAACAGAGTTTGAGGTCCCTTCCTTTACATGTTTTATTATAGCATATGGACCTCCTCTAGTGACCTTAGGAGGTAGATAGATAGCATCATGTCCCCATTTTACAGATGAGGAAGCAGAGGCTCTAGAGAAAAAATTACTTGGCCAGGATTTGAACCCTAGAGCCTGACTTCAGAGCCAAACTCAAGGACAGTAAGTGTGTGCAAAGTCACTTCAGTTGTGTCCGACTCTGTGTGACCTTATGGATTATAGCCTGCCATGCTCCTCTGTTCATGGGATTCTCCAGGCAAGAACACTAGAGTGGATCCTCCTCCTCCAGGGGATCTTTCTGACCCAGGGATTGGACCTGTGTCTCTTAGGTCTCCTGCACTGGCAGGCGGGTTCTTTACTACTAGCACCACCTGGGAAGCCCCTTGGTCTGCTGCAAAATATGGACAATGCAGTGAGACTTTTTTTTAATATTTATTTTTATTTATTTGGCTGTACTGGGTCTCAGTTGTGGCATGTGAGATCCTGTTCCCTGACCAGGGACTGAACCGAGGCCCCCTGCATTGGGAGTTTGGAGTCTTAATCACTGGACCACCAGGGAAATCCCTGCAGTGAGTTTTTAAATAAAGCAAAATGCATTTGATTTGAAGGAATCATTTTTTCCCCCTGATTTTATATAGCCTTCTTACTTTGGGAATAAAGGTATTAAAATGTTCTTTTTCTCTCTATATGACTGTAATAGTAAATAGAGCAAGTGTTATTTGTCCTTATTTGGCAGAGTAAAAAGTTGGCCAACCTAGGATAGACTCTCAAATTTACTGATCTTTGAAATCTGTCTGAGGACCATTGCTCTGCTATACAGCCTTCCTGTCCAGAATGAAAGCATGTTTCTGCTACTCCTCATGGTTCAAAACCCCCCCACCTTGATCCACATCTCATCCTATCTTTGAAGAGGTAGCTTTTGAACTGAGCCTTTCCCAAATCCTCTCCTTCCAGCAAACCCACAGAGCATGTGTTCATATCTCTAGTTATATTTATCTTATTCTTCCTCAGGTTACAGTTATCTGTATTCTATCCATTCTTGTACCCCTTAAAGTGGTTCTAGAACAGAAGAAAATGTTGCTGAATTGTTAACCAGTCAGTGCTTAAAGAGATCAACACCTCTGCCTATCATTTTGCAGGTGTGGAAAAGCAAAGAGCCTTGCCTCAGGCCACCCAGGGAGTCCAGGCAGAACTGAGGTCAGTCTCCTGGCTCCTTGGCACTCACTCTTTCCACTGTACCAGCCTGCTTCCCAGATGTTCCCTTTTGGTTGGCTCAGTACCTCAATTCAGAGGTGCTAGCATATGACAAACACTTCGTAAATATCTGCTCATCAAGCAGTACAAAGCAGCCTGGGAACACAGGCCTCCTCTCTCTAAGGGCCCTTCGCTTTATATCATCTGCACCAAACCTCGACTCGGTGTGAGCTGCCCATCAAATGAAGAAACGGCCCCTTAGGTCCCTAGTGACCTAGATGTACAAAGATACCCTTATGGTTCAGAAATGCAATCCCCATAAGGCCAGAGTTCTGATCCCAGCCTTGCTGAGTAATTTTGGGTAAATGCCTTCATCTCTCCAGGTGTCAGGTGCTCCAGACAGATGGAATAATGACACGAGGAAGTCCCCAAGCCTACTGGATGGTTATAAGCACTAGACAGGCTTTCCAAGAGGAGCCTCAGAGTCCTGCTTCGAGGCCTCTGATGACAGGGAAGGTTCCAGTCCCCCTGAGACAAATGGATGGTTCCTTTGGAACTAAGCCACAGAGTGAGTTGGGATGGTCCCTCAGATTGTGGCCACTTTTTGGGTTGCTGCAGTGAAGAGTCAAAAACTCCTTGGAAACGTCCTAATCTGGGTAGACCATTTATTATTATTACTATTATATGCAAATTTAATGCAGAAAATGGCATCATCTCTCTAAAGTCTTCCTGACCCATGGAATAGGAGAGGCCATCCCTTTCTCCCTGTCCCATTACATCCACATCAGTGTTATCACAGCTCCTAGATGGTCCAACCATACCCACAGGCTTAGATATTTGTCTCCCTCTATTAGCTGTGAGCTGCTTGAAATTAGGGATCGCCTCTTACTCTTTTCTGTATCCTATGTGCTTGGTCTAGGGCCTGATAAATAAATAATAAACAAAGGCTGATCTATGTTTAGCCAGACAAGGAAACCCCTCCACTCCTGTTCTGGGACAAGGAAGCATTTAGGCCATTTAGAGTCACAGAGGCATCCAGTGCACTGGGACATGCAGAGAGAAACTGGCTAACCCAAAGTCACGCTGTCAGTGAAAAGGCTCCGACTAAAAGCGGTTCTTTCAACTCTCAGCTAAACTGTCTCTGGTTCTATCACATATTAGCTGTGTAACTCTGGGCAAGATCCTTTGCCTCACCGCCCTGGCTTCCTCACTTATAAAATGGGTAAGATTAAAGTCTAAGCCTATATAATAGGATTATTTGAAGAGTAAGTGAGCCTGTGTAAAACAGCACAGGACCTAGGGGGAGCTCAAAACGTGTGCCTGTCAGGACTGGCATTCACTCCCAGCCGTTCTCCTTGGTAAAGGGGCACCGGCCACTCATCAGCAAAGCCGAGCTCACGCTGCAAGGAAGGCTTCACAGCACTAACTTACACACTCGTCAACCCAGCAAGTTCCCCCGCAACAGTCCCTTGGGGGAAATGCCTGATCTTTTGTCACGAATCCTTCACAGCTTCCCCTTCTCCAAAGCCCTAGGCACAGTTACAAGTGTACACACACCTCACAGCAACTAGAAGCAGGGTAGCAAAACCTTGGCAAGAGCTCACCCTTTCGACTCAGACAGACCAGGTCTCGGATAACAGTTCTGCCACTTGGAGCTCTGTAGCCTTAGGTCACTCTCTCTAAGCCTCAGACTCTTCCACTTTCACATCAATATAATCTGTTACAAGGATTATCTGAAATAGGTAATGGTCTGCTATTCCATAAATGATACCGAGAGTAATAATAGTTGTCTTATTTTTATTTAACAAAATCCACTTGACAAAATGTCAGAAGCAGAAGGAAGCTTCAGGATCATATCTTCTCATTTTATACCTGGGGAACTAGAGGTCCTGAGAGGAGGTATGATTGACCCAAGATCACTCAGTGCGGTGGTCGTAGAACAAGACCTGGGACCTGGGTCTCCTGATTTTTTGCTACATGTCCATTTTGACTTGTTTGATTCTCCTTATCTGCTCCTGCCCCGAAATACAAGAGGCTGGAATCACTCTCTTCCCAATCTTCTTCTCTTTATGCTCATCTTTCACCAGCCAGAACCACCTGTTTGTCAACATCATCACTCCCCAAGGCACATCTAGTTCTTTCAAGCCTGACTCAGGCAGAAGGTAAAACAACTGTTGGCCACTGGCAATAGCAATAGTAAGAGCAATAATAACGACAACCAACAACTGGCACAGTACTGTACTTAACAATGCTTTTCCCTACACTGTCAACACACTCCTGCAGTTTCTCTCTAACCTAGTTGGCTTAGGGACATAATTCCCTCAAACTTATTTGATCCAACACTTACTGAGAACCTGCTTTATGCCTAGCCATGGGCTAGAGGTTGAAGACATAGAGAGAAAAAAGTTCAGGCCTCTGCTGGGAGGAGCTCACAAACTAATGGGGAAGTAGTGGAGTTGGGGAAATTTCTTATGGCCCAAATGGTGCAGCAGCAAAATGCCCTGCACTACCCTTATGGGGAGTCTTCTTTATCATGCTGTCAAGAGGCAGAATATATCTGTGGAATAAACTGCAACAAGAAAGGCTGAATGTAAAGCTGAACAGGACAGCAGGAGGGAAGATAAAGAATAGGAAATGCAGACACCAAAATCTTGACCTCCGTATCTCATGGAGATTCTAGTGAGAGACTCCTGGAGCGCAAGGGAGCAGGAGTGGGATCCAGGTGAAAACAGGAAGGCTTGGTCCCTGCCTGCGTGTCAGCACATAAGATTTTGATGCTTCTGTTCCCTAAAGGACTCTGATCTTTGACGCCAACATTTTCCAAACCCAGTGCTGGGCTACATGTGCCTCCTTGGGACCATCATTTGCTGGAATGATGTCAGCACCCTTGCAGCAGAAATGTTTGTACCTCCTGCTTGCTTCCTAGGCCCCTCAGCCTGGCAGCCCAGCCCACTCCAGCACACATTATCCCCTGGCAGGGAACCATCTACAAGGATGTGGAAGAGACGGGTGGGGTCGGGGAGGTGAGAAAACACAGGACTAAGAGGAGCCACCTCTCCCCTCTTCCTCCAGTCTACCTCCCAAGTCCCACATCCCTGAGAACCTACTATGTGCCGGGTACAGGCAGTATTTTTAGTGCTTTTATATGGGTCTCATTCAGTCTTCACATCAACCCTCTGAGAAATTCTTCCCAGATTTACAGATGAGGAAACTGAAGCTTGGGGGAGGGAAGTAACTTGACAAAGGTAATTCCAGTGATGGCACAGGAGATGCCAATTCAGGACGGTCTGAAGCCTCCAGTTCTATAAGGCCCACATAGTCAGTGCTTCCCTTGAGAAGTCCTGAGTTTAAAGAGATCAACTGAGGAAACCCCAAATATTTCATAGACCCAAGTTTAAATTCTAGGTTGCTTTTAATAGAGATGTCCCCCTGACATGAAAGAGCTGCTTGAATGGCATATTAAAATTGTACAGACCATCTAATCCAACTCCTGCATTTAAAAGACGAGCAGACAGACACCCACGCCTAAAGAATTTTAAGATGGCTACTTGGGGCCTCTGAGCAGGCTAAGGGACATCGAGAACCCCAATCTCTGGCACCTTCTCTCCCCCACCCTGCCTGCAGAGATCACCTTCTTTGGGGAAGCAACTCCAGCCCATCCCACCTCCAGATGGACAGGGAAGGCGGAGGAAACAGGCCTCTCCTCAGACTGCAGGGGTGAGGGAGGGAATGTGGGACTCCCCTGGCTAGTTGGTGTCCCCAACAGCCCAGCTCCTGGCTAAGGAGCAGAAGGAGAAATTATCACATCTCGAGGAAGCTCCAGGGAGACTGAGGCTCAGAGCTCCTACTCTAGGGGTCAGGGGCATTTTTTTACAGATCTACCGCAGGGCCTTGATTCTTCTCAGGAGGGGAATAAGGGAAGGAAGCAGTCATTGGCATTTGACCTTGGGCTGGGTTTGAGGTTCCATCCTCCCGCCACCCTCAGGTACCCTTGCTCCTCCTCCAAGAAGGAAAGAGGCTTAAATGTTTGTCAAATGCTGGAACAGGAAGACAAATAGGAACGGGAGTGGTCCCTAAAATCCCCTAAAATCGCCCACTTCGGGCATCTTCTCTGCTGCCACCAAGCATCCTCTAACTGGTGAATTTCAAGGTGGTGGCGGTGGTGGGGCGCTTAGAAGGGTGTAGGGGAATGAAGGGAGGGTAAGAATGAGTCACTGTTAACCCCTCCGCGGCTGGTGCCCTCTGAGGTATTCTACCGCAGCGAGCGGCCCCCGCCCGCAGCCCGCAGCGGTGCAGCACACGCGGCCCCCCTCCCGGCTCCGCCGAGGCCTCCTCACCTGAGTCCACTCGCCCTCCGCAGCCCTGCCGGCGGCTCTCACCGCTCCGGCCCGGCTTGGCGCAGCGCCTCTGCAGTCGCTGCAGCAGCTGCCTGGCCCAGATCAGCAACCTGCGGCGGTGGGGAAAACAGACAGACAGGGGCTGGTGAGCGTGGGCGGGGACCCGCGGCGGTCGAGTCCCCCGGCCGCTGACTGCCTGGCCGCCGCAGCCCGAAAAGCCTGGAGGGCTGGCTGACCGCTGGGCGCTCCGGCCGCTCCCCCGCGCCTCCCCTTCCCCCACCCACACTTGGCCCTTTGGGCCGCGGCGGCACCCCTGGGGCGGTGGTCCCCGGAGGTCCCTGTCATCACCTGCGGAGGCTTCCATGGCTTCGGCTGCCCTGCCCAGGCCGCCGAACTGCTCTCCGGAGCCCCTGCTGGAGGCGGCTAGCTGGGTGCTCGCCGGGGCTGGGGCTGCCGGGAGGGAGGGAGGGAGGGCAGGGAGGGTGAGGTGGATGCAGGGGACCAGCCAGTCGGCGGCTCGCCGGCAGCTGCGTAAGCGCCCCGTCTTCACTTTCCTTCTTAAAGAGATAGTTAGCATCTTGCTCCAAGAGATTTCTGGAGCGGCGATGCCAGCAGGCACCGAATAGGGGTGGCTTCTCCCACTTCCACACCGGCCTGTACGTAGAGCCGGTGGTGGCACCTGGCCAGAGCATGTTGGCTCACTGGCAGGTCGTGTGACCCTGGACTAGTCCTGTCACCTCTCTGGGCCTCAGTTTTCTCATCTGTGACATGGGATATTGATACCAAACTCACTTCTTGTCATATGGTGGTCTTAAATAGTCATTTGATCTTAATTCCTTGAAGACTATTTTCACTCAAGTACCTCTGAGTATTTAATGCAAACAGTACTCAGACCACTTAGAAAAATGATAGTAAGAATCTTAAATATCTGAAAACAAAAAATGTTCTTCTTTGAGGTATTAAGATGGTGAATCATCAGAAAGATGGAAAGATAAAAACAATCACAACCTAAAATAAGTGTTCATTATACACCTCTCCCCTCTGTGTCTGTCTTCCATCCACTGTCACAGGGAAGAAGAGAAAAAAGCAAGTGGGAAAAGTCTAGAAAACTGGACTCTCTGCCTAGCCCTTCCACTTCTAGTCCTGTAACTTTAGATAAAGTAACTTACTCTCTGGGCCTAGATTCTTATCTGCTCTATGTGTGGGAAGCTGGGTGCAATGGGAAGGTGCTCCCTCCTTCAGAACCAGCCGTATCTGATCAGTAACTCCTTTACTCAAATCTTCCCTCAGTTCTTCCAGTTGTTGTTTAGTTGCTAAATAGTGTCGAACTCTTTTGTGATCCCATGGACTATAGCCTGCCAGGATCCTCTGTCCGTGAGATTTTCTAGGCAAGAACACTGGTGCAGGTTGCCATTTCCTTCTTTAGGGGATCTTCCTGACCCAGGGATCAGACCTGTCTCCTGCATTGGCAGGTGGATTCTTAACCACTGAGCCACCAGGGAAGCCAGGCCTTTCTTGACCACCCTAAATAAAATAGTGACTCCCTCCTCCTTCACTTCCTCTGCCCTAGTTTTGCTGTATTTCAGCACCATATTAAATTTTTACTATTTGTAGTCTTTCATTATTACCCCCACTAGAATGTACACTTCATGAAGGTAGGGACTTTGTTTTATCTCCTGCCATATTCCCACTGCTTAGATGATGCCTGACACATATCACATGCTCAATAAATATTGACTATGTAAATGAAAGAGTAAGCATGCATTGTGCCAAGCCCTAGTTTCTATAGAACATGAGGTCAGATACTATCCTAGTCTCCAAGATTCCTGTCCTTAAGTCTCTGTCTACTCTTGGCAAGGCTTAACTTGGTACCCTTCGCCCCAAGCTGACTTTTCCAGAGAAGTATTTGTAAAGTGAATTCTCTGACCTCATATCATGACTCTGCAATACTGGCCTGGTAAGAAATAGTTAATATTTACAACACATAATTATAATATTTACAATATACTATATATAATAAGAAATAATTATTTTAAGTGAACTGTTACTTTTCAGAGTTAAATCTTTTTTTGTAGCTCTGATTTGTGGTAAATCCATCATTCTGTAACAATACATATAATTTTGCAAAAAATGCCTATAAATTTTTTGGCATTGGTTATATTTACCCCTCATTCATTTAAACTGAATTCTTCTATCAGATGGCTGTATTATATTATGCTTCGTGGAAAAATATGACAGAGCAATCATAGTAGGAATAGGAAATTCTAGTTGAAAAAGCCATGTAAATTAAGGCCTGCTGTCTAAAAAACAAAAACCTAATGCTAAATCAGCAAGTTAATTGATGGAACATTTTATCTGCTCTAAAGTCCACCTAAATTATATAAGTGACTTACTTACACTTAAAGCAAAACCAAAGGAAGCCATGTAATTATTGTTTGTTTATCAGGAGATAATTTCTGAAATCCTCATTTAAAAATATTTTTTGTCTGTCCTCATGTTTTTTTCCTTGATACTTAGAAGACGACATTTCCCAGAAAAATCCATAAGGAACTTCACCCCCCAGAAGACAGAGGATCTCTATCCACATTACTGTCCTCTGGGATGGTGTTAGCTAGCAAAGACTCCTCAGCAACATAAAGCATGTGATTGAGAAGAAGATAGCCAATGTTTAGTTACAATAGAAATTGTAAGCAATGAGGATTTTAAACACAAAATGAATTATTCAAAAGAAACTAGTAGTTTTGCTTTTGTTTTGTACAAATTGAGAAATACTTAAATTTGTTTATTTTCAAAAGCATTTCTGGTTCCAGTTCTGGGTAAGTACATTCCTCCCACTGAATGTCACAATAAACCTGAAGAAAATGCATGTAGCATTTTCGAGGACTCTGAAAATACTAGCAGGCAAAATGGGGTAAAGGATAGAATTTGACACACCACTGACTAGTGAATTTACCAATTTTGCTTCCTCTGGTATCCCCCAGCCTGGTCTCAAGGTAGCCCCAAATCTGGAATTGGGGAATCAACACAGAGAAAATGCTTAGTTCTGACTTGAGGGTTAGGAAAAGAGACCCCTAATGCTCAAGGTGAGTGAGGGAAATAATTTTATTTTTATTCTCTAATCTTATCTCATGACCCAGTCCTAGGAAATCCTGCAGTGGTGGCTGTGACATCTGGGACCCATAGGTCTCTAAAACTGAGGGAGAAAAAACTTCTCCAATCAGAGTAGCTGTGGGCCTGAGAGTGTGAGCCTCTGCTGGTATTTGTGTCTTGTTTCTTTCTGTTCCTCCCACCATTTGGGTCCAGATACAGGTGCAATTGTGGGAAGAAGGCAGGAAAACAGAGTGGAATAAATAAAGCTACAATCTCCAGCTTTCTGGTGAACCCCAAAGAGGATGAACTAAATCATTATAAGGGTAATAATAAAAAAATAATAATTCTGGTTACTACTGAAAACTAAGAATAAAGAAAAATCTTGCAAGCAATCACAGAAAAATTATGTGTTATTTACACAGGAATAATGATTTGAATAACTGTGAATTTCTCAACTGAAACCATGAAGGGCAGGAAAAAAATGGAACAAGAATTTTATATTGCTGAGAGAAAAGAGCAGTCAACCAGGATTCTACACACAGCAAAAATATCCATCAGGAATAAAAGTAAAATAAAGACATTCTAAGATAAAGGCAAGATAAGAAAATTTATTTTCAGCAGAGCTGCTCTGAAAGAACTGTGAAAGAAAATTCTTCAAACAGAAGGGAAATTATATTAGAAGGAAAGTTAGAACACCAGGAAGAAAAGGACAATAAGAATCATAAATTTAATAGGCTATTCTCCTCTTGAATTCTTTAAAATATGTTTGACAGTTGAAAGCAAAAATCATAACACTGTCTAGTGGGTTTTCAATGTAGATAGATGTAATATATAAAACAATTATGATTACAATATAAAGTAGGAAGGCTAAAGGAACTTAAATGATACAAAGTTTCTACACTTCACTCAAGGCGGTAAAATATTGATTCTAAGTAGTGTGAAAATTTAAAAATTTAATTTTTAATCCTTAGAGTTACCATTTAAAAATATCTACAACAAAAGATATACTAAAAAAAAAAAAACCAAACAGATAAATTATATGGCATTCTAAAAAAAAGTTCAGATATTCCAAAAGAAGGCAAGAAAGGAGGAAACAGAAGTGAGAAATAGAAGACACAAATAGTAAACAAATAATAAGATGGCAGATCTAAATCCAAACATGTCAGTATTTACATTAAATGTAGAAACACATCAACTAAACAGAGATTATCAGGATGGACTTAAAAATGACTTAATTAGATGCTTTCCATAAGAAACTCACTTTAAAGAATGATGTAGGTAGGCTAAAAGTAAAATATGGGGAAAGATACACTGTAATACTAATCAAAGGAGAGCTGGAATGACTTAATATAAGAAAATGTAGACTTCAAAGAAAATAAAATTACGAGAGACAAAGGACCCATTATACAAAAGTAAAAGAGTTACTTTACCAGGAAGATATAATAATTGTAAATAATTGTAGAAGAGCTTCAAAATACATGAAGCAAAACCTGTCAGAACTGCATGGAGAAATAGATTCACAATTATAGCTGCAGACACAAACACTCCTTTTTCTGTAATCAGTAGAACTAGTAGACAGAAAATAAGCGAGGATATGGAAGGACTGAAATGCACTATTACAACTAGGTTCAATTGACATTTATAGAACAGTCCACCTATCGACTACAGAACATGTTGTTTTCAAGACAGACGCTATACTAGATCATAAAACAAACGTTAATAAATTTAAAAGAATCAAAATCATTTAAAGTATGTTCTCAGATCATAATGAATAGAATAATTACATAAAGGTAACAGGAAATTCTCCCTTGAAAATTAAACAACATACTTCTAAATAATCCACAAGTTAAAGGGGAAGTTTCAAGGGAAATTAGAAAATATTTTGAACTAAACAAAACTGAAAATACAACTTATCAAAATTAGTGCAATGCAACTTAAAGCAGTGCTTGGATGGAAATAAATAGCATTAAATGTTTAAAGAAGGAAGGTCCCAAATCAATTAAGCTTCCACCTTAATAAAACTAAAAAATAAGAGAAAAATAAACTCAAAGCAAGCTGCAGGAAGGAAATAATATCACAGTAGAAATCAATGAAATTGAAAAAAGAAAAGCAAAGGAGAAAGTCAATGAAACCAAAAGCTTTGAAAAGACCAATAAAATTAATATGCCCCTAATATGACTGAAAAGAAAAAAGAAGACAGAAATTAACAATATCTAGAATGAAAGAGGAGTTATTACTATGGACCCTGCAGACATTAAAAGGATAATCAGGGAACATTCCAAAAAACTACACAATTTAGATGAAAGGGAACAATTCTTTGGAAACCACAAACCAGTAAAACTCACCTAAAATGAAATAGATAACTGCATAGCCTTACAATTATTTAAAAAATTGAATTCATAGTTCAAAACGTTTCAAAATATAAATCTCCAGATCCAGATGGTTTCATGGGTTAATTCAACCATTCACTTAAAGAAGAAATAGTACAAACTCTGCATAGTCTTTTCACAGAAAAATAAAATAGGAAGAAACAATTTCCAATTGTTCCAACTGACCTCATAATTTTTATGAGGTCAGTACCATCCTGATCCTAAGATCAGAAAAAGACAGTACAAGAAAAGACAAATACAGACAGACCAATGCCCCTCATGAACACAGATGCAAAAATCCTAAACAAAATGCTAGCAAGTCCATATGGAAAGATGCTTAACATCATTAGTTATTAGGAAAATGAAATCAAAACCATGAGATATTACTTAAAACTCACTGCTGCTGCTAAGTCGCTTCAGTCGTGTCTGACTCTGTGCGACCCCATAGACGGCAGCCCACCAGGCTCCTCCATCCCTGGGATTCTCCAGGCAAGAATACTGGAGTGGGTTGCCATTTCCTTCTCCAATAGGATAGCTATAATCAAAAAAGGGGGCAATAACAAGTACTGGTGAAAATATAGAGAAATTGGAACTCATACATTGTTGGTAGAAATGTAAAAAGGCACAGATACTTTGTAAAACAGTTTGATAATGCCTTTAACGCTGCTGCTGCTGCTAAGTCGCTTCAGTCATGTCCGACTCTGTGCGACCCCATAGACATCAGCCCACCAGGCTCCTCTGTCCCTGAGATTCTCCAGGCAAGAATATTGGAATGGGTTGCCATGTCCTTCTCCAATGCATGCATGCATGCTAAGTCGCTTCAGTTGTGTCCGACTCTCTGCGACCCTATGGACAGCAGCCCCCCGCACTCCTCTGTCCGTGGGATTCTCTAGGCAAGAATACTGGAGTGGGTTGCCATTTCCTTCTCCAAATTCCTTTAATAGTTAAACATAAAATTATCATTTGACTCAGAAATTCTACTCCTATGTATATATCCAAGAAAGATTAAAACATGCATACACAAAAACTTGTAACTAACAAACTCTTGTTCACAGCAACATTATTCATAATAGTAAAAAATGGAAAAAACAACAACAATAAAATGGAAACAAGCCACATCTACCAACTGACGAATGGATAAATAAAACAAATATCCATATAATGGAATACTAATTTAGCCATTAAAAGGAATGAAGTACAGATACATTCTATAACATAGATAAACGCTGGATCATAGAAAAAGGAAGAGAGTTCCAGAAAAACATCTACTTCTGCTTTATTGACTATGCCAAAGCCTTTGACTGTGTGGATCACAATAAACTGGAAAATTCTGAAAGAGATGGGAATACCAGACCACCCGACCTGCCTCTTGAGAAACCTGTATGCAGGTCAGGAAGCAACAGTTAGAGCTGGACATGGAACAACAGACTGGTTCCAAATAGGAAAAGGAGTACGTCAAGGCTGTATATTGTCACCCTGCTTATTTGACTTATATGCAGAATACATCATGAGAAATGCTGGGCTGGAGGAAGCACAAGCTGGAATCAAGATTGCCAGGAGAAATATCAATAACCTCAGATATGCAGATGACTCCACCCTTATGGCACAAAGTGAAGAAGAACTAAAGAGCCTCTTGAGGAAAGTGAAAGAGGAGAGTGAAAAAGTTGGCTTAAAGCTCAACATTCAGAAAACTAAGATCATGGCATCTGGTCCCATCACTTCATGGCAAATAGGTGGGGAAACAGTGGAACCAGTGTCAGACTTCATGTTTTTGGGCTCCACAATCACTGCAGATGGTGATTGCAGCCATGAAATTAAAAGACGCTTACTCCTTGGAAGGAAAGTTATGACCAACCTAGATAGCATATTTAAAAGCAGAGACATTACTTTGCCAACAAAGGTCTGTCTAGTCAAGGCTATGGTTTTTCCAGTAGTCATGTATGGATGTGAGAGTTGGGCTATAAAGAAAGCTGAGTGCCAAAGAACTGATGCTTTTGAACTGTGGTGTTGGAGAAGACTCTTGAGAGTTCCTTGGACTGCAAGGAGATCCACCCAATCCATCCTAAAGGAGATCAGTCCTGGGTGTTCATTAGAAGGACTGATGTTGAAGCTGAAACTCCAATATTTTAGCCACCTGATGTGAAGAGCTGACTCATTTGAAAAGACCCTGATGTTGGGAAAGATTGAGGGCAGGAGAAGAAGGGGACGACAGAGGATGAGATGGTTGGATGACATCACCGACTCAATGGACATGAGTTTGGGTGAACTCCGGGAGTTGGTGACGGACAGGGAGGCCTGGTTCATGGGGTCGCAAACAGTAGGACACGACTGAGAGACTGAACTGTAACTGTAACAGGGTATAAAATTAACCTGCAAAAGTCAACTTTATTATAATGACAAAATTATAAAGATGGAGAACAGGCTAAACGTCTTCAGGGGCTAGGGAAGAAAGTAAGGAAGGAAGTGGCAGTAGCTACAAAAAAGTAACACAGGTCATTCCTGTGAAGGAACTGTTCTATTTCTTGACTGTGGTGATGGTCACGTGAAGCCACTTATGTAATACAATTGCATAGAACTAAACACACACAAACAAATGAGTGCATGTAAAACTGGTGAGATATGAACAAGGTGAGTATACTGTATCAATGTCAGTTTCCCTGATACTCTACTATAAATACGTAAGATGTTACCATTGGGGAAACTGGGTGAAGGGTATACAGGATCCGTATTGTTTTTCACAAGTTCATGTGAACCTACAGTTATCTCAAAATAAAAAAGTAAACAAAAATTCAACTGGAACTCACATACATTGCTAATAGGAATGCAGAAAGGTACATCTGGAAAATAATTTGTTAATTTCTTATAAAGTTAAACATGCACTGGCTATATGACCCAAGTCTAGGTATTTACCCTAGAGAATTAGAAACTTATATTCACACAAAAACTGTACACAGGTGTATTCAGCAGCTCTATTTTTAATTGTTAAACAATTTAAATGTCCTTCAGGAGTTAAATGGATACATAAACTGTGGTATATCCAGACAACAGAATACTACTTAACAATACATAGGATTGAACCCCTGATACATGCTACAATTTGTACTAATCTCAAAGATAGAATGCAAGACGTCAGTATGAAAAAGGTTACTTACTATATAATTCCATTTGTATGACATTCTTAAAAAGATAAAACTATAGTCATGTAGAAGAGTAGTTACCAGGAGCTAGAATGGGGGAAGGGTATGACTATAAAGGGTTAGTACAAGGGATTTTTTTGGTATCCTGGTTCTGATAGTGATCACAGGAATCTATACCTGTAAAATTCATAGAACTGTGCACTAAAATAAAAAAGTCAATCTTCCGTTTGTTAATTAAAAATTAAAGGAAATTTTTAAAAAGGCAATTTTGACATCTAAAACTTATAGTTTATAATGTATAGACTAATGTATAGTTAATACATTCAAAGGGGCCATTTAGAATTTAGTCTGCAGCATAATTCCATATACAATAGTATGGAGCTCACAGAGCAGTACATGAAAATTTCTTAACTCAAACTTCAACTAGGAAAAAAGAAGCTTTGGTTTTAATGTCAAAAATGCTCAGTATACACCATATAAAGAACATTTATTTTAGTTACATTTACGTGAATTATAGCTGAAAACAACATGCTGAATAAACATCCATTAATTTTTTCTAACGTTAGTTTTGCTGATACATAAATGATAGCCATAATAATCATTAATAGTAAATAAACAGGTTGCATGACCTATAATTAGACTAAAGCCATATTATATTAGACTCAGATAATTTGAGACTAAGAAAAATTTTATAACTCTTCGATTAAGATATTAGATTAAAAGCCAGGGCATTATATCAAATCAAGAGTGATATGCATTATAATCAAATAAATTATTATCTGTGGTGAAATAAGAAAGTGTTAATTATTAATTACTAATATTTATTAATAATTAATAATTATTAAATTAGAAAATTTAAGTAAATAATCCACTTTATAAAAATCCTTGAAGACACAAAGTATTTTTAAAATGTATCCTAAATGCAACATTCAAGTCAAGGAAATGGTAAATAATATGCATTCAAGTCAACTAAGTTAAAAATATTACTTAGCTACAATTATATCTGGAAGCATATAGGTTTCTAATTATGTCTATGATTACTCTGAACTTACAAAGAGGAAATATGAGCTCAACCTATCTATCTATGAAATATGAGCTCAACCTATCTACGAAACGGATCAGACCTTCAGCTGCTTCCAGACGGCTTTTGCATTAAACTGAACAATCTATACAGAAATTCCAATGATGACATAAATCTGCATGTTCTGGATTTCCTTCACATTTTATGGAACATTGGTCCCACTGTAGCTATAATATCTGCATAGGGAGCACTCTGGCTCAGCTCAATAGCCTGCTGTTTTTTTAGGACAAGAAAGCTATAGAATTTGGCAGCAGTTTGTTTTCGGTCACTATTTCTGCAGAGCTTCATCAGACTAAAGTACTGCATTCCCATCTTGTTGGATTCCTGGGAAAACAATTATGAAAGAGGAAAGGGAAATAAGATCATTAGAAACAAAGCAGGCTGTGGATGTATAATGAACAACAAATATTGGTATTTTTGATAAGTGACTGAAATTCTTAAATGGAGAAATGCAAATGATTCATTAGAACATAAAAAAAACATAGGTCATTGAGCACAGCTTGGTTCATTGAGAAAATACACGCAAAAGAACTCTAAAGTGTTACACAAATTTCTAATGTGCTATACAGATGTTAGGTCTATTGATGTTAACATAAATGACTCATGCGGAAAGTGCAATTAATTGAGACTTGCAGGCAGAAAAAAGTCCACAGGACCTTGGGAATCTTCAAAAATAACGATTATCAGCCCATCAGGTTTATTTTATAGGTACTGCAGTGTGGGGTTAACTAAACAACTCTAGTGGTAAATGCAATGGCAGGGGAATATGACTAAATAAACATCTCCCAGTTTCTTTGCACAGATTAAAAAGACATTGGTTCACTACATTGGTTCACTTGAAAAACTGAGGTACAATAAAATATTTAATTAGACTGCACTTGGAATCAGATTTCTAGAGTAGGAGTATTGTGTTTTAGTTAGAAATACTATGGTTAATACTGACCAGTATCCCTGTGACAATTGTACTAATTTGGTAGCTGTGAAGCTTTTTTTTTTTTAAAAAGACCATATAAAAGGGTTTTTTTTTTTTTTGCCAGTCCATAACATTTAACTGGTGGCTCAGATGGTAAAGAATCTGCCTATAATGCATGAGACACAGGTTCAGTCCCTGGCTTGGGAAGATCCCCTGGAGAATGGAATGACTCTACCCACTCCAGTATTCTTACCTGCAGAATTTAATAGAGAGAGGAGCCTAGTGGGCTACAGTTCATGGGGTCACAAAAAGTCAGACACAAGTGAGCAACCAACACTAACTTTTAACAAATTGACAAGTTACATATTTTATCATACTTTAATCTCAACCAAAGGAGTAGCACAGTGTCAGCAACCCTTGAGATGGCATGCCAAGCCTTCATTTATTCCCTCTCTTTGAAGGAGACAAGATGTGGATTGGTTGGTTTTCCCCAGGGAGAGAGCAGGGACAGCCTTGTAAATTTCAAGAATCCTTTTGAAAAACACCCTGAGAGGATTATTCTGTTTCCTCCAGGAGCTCCTCTAAAATGAAGGTAAAGAAATAAAGGAAGAAGAGAAATACAAAGTGGAAGACTTATCAGACGTAGAGAAAGCTGAAACCTAAATGCCAGTAGAGAGGATAGCCAGCAAAAGATACAGATACAGAATCTAAACCCTGCTTATGGAAAGCATTTTAGGAACTTACTTGGAGAACAAGAATTTTTGAGGAATGTAGTAACCTCTAGACTGAGATTAGTGAACTGCAACATCCAATGGATTTTCAGCCTCTAGCCAGCCCTGCTTACTTCTGACTGGCCAGACCCTATGACCCAAATTGGCATATGCCAATTCCTTAATCAATCTTGTTCCTTTTATTTCTCATGACTAATAGGGATTTTACACAATTCAGTGGTTTTTGTATGCCAATCAAAAAACTTACTAGTTTGTCTAAAGTCTGAAGTCAGGGGAGATTCTGTCAGCAACCAAGGACCTCTCAGTTCAGTCCCAAATGGGTTTTTCCTCCAACTGCAACTCAAAGCTTCACATCTGTCTTCCTCTCCCTATAGAGTTTATTTGTGCCACTAAATGTGTAAATGTATATAGACAGAACTTTACTTTCCCTCTAGCTTCTCTAATTGTTTAATATATTTTACAGTGTCTATTATATCACATTGTTAAAGCCAGTCATCTATTTATCTTTACATTTCAAAAGTCTGTACATAAGGCCAGCATTTACTTATGCTCAGTATTTAATGGTGAAATTTGAGTGTAAGTACAATAAGAGATGAAAACTGTGGGAAAAAAGCATTTCTACTAGTGAAAACCTTCCCATGAGAACATGCCTCTTGCAAAGGATCTCCTTCATCCTTCTCCGAAAGAGAAGAGGAAACACAGGAAGAAGCACTTGATCCAGAGCCCCAATTCCTACTCTATGGATGTGAAATGCCCAGGATACTATAAAATCACCACTGGCTCTAGCCGTGCACAAACACTAGTAGTTTTGTGTGTTGGCTGCTCCTTGTTCTTGCCACCCTACAGGAATAAAATCAAGGCTTACTGAAGGATGCTGCTTCAGACAGAAGTAGCACCAAAGAATCCAAAATCAAGATGAGTGGGAAACCATCCCAACAAACACATTTGAATAAAACAGAAACAAAACCCCTAAAAGAAACAAAACCTAGGAAAAATTCAGTGATTATAGGCAGCAGTATGTCATAAGCTAGAAATGAAGTGTGAAGTTAAAAACATGAGAATTCCTTAAAAGGCTACTTGGAAACAATTAGACCCTCAGGTTTACTCCACCACCTCACAGAGCCAGGAGACCATTAGTTGTCTTTCTGGAGATACCAACCATGAGGTTTTAGACTTGGGATATGAGGCACTGTGGATAGTGGAGGAGAAGTATTACAAACTGGGGGATTAAGAGAAATTCTAATGTCTAAACAGTGAGACCGCCAGCTTTTCCCTTACACCCTTTTGGTTCCTCAACCACGGACGTCATGCTTATATCTTCTAGACAGTAGATCTGACCATGCAAAAATAGACCATTCCAAGGAAAAAAATTCTATAGATCATGACATCTGTGTGCGTATGTATTGGCAGGGGTGGGGACACCCAAAATTATCGTGCTATGAAGACAACAAGGCTATAAGCCCCACTCATGCTTATATAACCTCCAATCAGCTTTTTGTTGTCTCATTCTTAAACAAAAACCAAAGATCTATTAAACACTTGGATAAAATTTCTAATATCTAAGAGAATCACTAAGGAAACAGACAATGTGGGCAGTAGAAGAAAGCTATAACCTCTGAAAATTAAGAGAAGATACCATCCACAAAAAATGATTAGGATGCTATTGAGAGAAAACAGATCAGTGGTTGCTGGGGTCTGGGGGAGGGGGACCAGTGGGGAACGTGAAACAAGGGATTATCAAGAGACACAAGGAAACTTCTGGAGATTATAGATATGTTCACTATCTTGACTGTGGTGAGTTTCCCTTGGTATACACATACATCAAAATTTATCTAACTGTATATTTTTAAATAGGTGTGGTTTATTGTTATGTTAATCATACTTCAATAAAACTATTAAATATAAATAAATAGATTGTGAGAGTCACTCAGTAGTGTCCGACTCTTTGTGACCCCATGGACTATACAGTCCATGGAATTCTCCAAGCCAGAATACTGGAGTGGGTAGCTGTTCATATGCTATAAAATAAAATAATTTAAAAATAAAATAATTAATAATTAAAAACTGAGAAAAAAACTCCTGGAAAACAAAAAAATTATAAAGATGAGGATAAAGCTGAAGAAATCTTCTAGAGAGCAATAAAGAAGAACTATGGATGGAGGTTCATGACATTGTACAGGGGTCAGGAAATCAAGACCGTCCCCAAGAAAAAGAAATGCAAAAAGGCAAAATGGTTGTCTGAGGAGGCCTTACAAAGAGCTGTGAAGAGAACAGAAGCAAAAGGCAAAGGAGAAAAGGAAAGATACACCGATTTGAATGCAGAGTTCCAAAGAATAGCAAGGAGAGATAAGAAAGCTTCCTCAGTAATCAATGCAAAGAAATAGAGGAAAACTATAGAATGGGAAAGACTAGAGATCTCTTCAAGAAAATTAGAGATACCAAGAGAACACTTCATGCAAAGATGGGCTCAATAAAGGACAGAAATGGTATGGACCTAACAGAAGCAGAAGATATTAAGAAGAGGTGGCAAGAATACACAGAAGAGCTATACAAAAAAGATCTTCCCGACCCAGATAATCATGATGGTGTGATCACTCACTTAGAGCCAGATATCCTGGAATGCAAAGTTAAGTGGGTCTTAGGAAGCATCACTAAGAACAAAGCCAGTGGAGGTGATGGAATTCCAGTTGAGCTATTTCAGACGAGATCTGGCACGTTCAGGGTGGTATGGCCATAGACAAGTTGAGCTATCTCAAATCCTAAAAGATGATGTTGTGAAAGTGCTACACTCAATATGCCAGCAAATTTGGAAAACTTAGCAGTGGCCACAGAACTGGAAAGGGTCAGTTTTCATTCCAATCCCAAAGAAAGGCAATGCCAAAGAATGCTTAAACTACCACGCAATTGCACTCATTTCACATGCTCCAAAGTACTGCTCAAAATTCTCCAAGCCAGGCTTCAATAGTACGTGAACCGTGAATTTCCAGATGTTTAAGCTGGATTTAGAAAAGGCAGAGGAACCAGAGATCAAACTGACAACATCTGTTGGATCATCGAAAAAGCAAGAGAGTTCCAGAAAAACATCTACTTCTGCTTTACTGGCTATGCCAAAGCCTTTGACTGTGTGGATCACAATAAACTGGAAAATTCTTCAAAAGATGGGAATATCAGAGCACCAGACCTGCTTCCTGAGAAATCTGTATGCAGGTCAGGAAGCAACAGTTAAAACTGGACATGGAACAACAGACTGGTTCCAAATAGGAAAAGGAGTACGTCAAGGCTGTATATTGTCATTCTGCTTATTTAACTTATATGCAGAGTACATCATGAGAAACGCTGGGCTGGAGGAAGCACAAGCTGGAATCAAGATTGCCAGGAGAAATATCAATAACCTCAGATATGCAGATGACTCCACCCTTATGGCACAAAGTGAAGAAGAACTAAAGAGCCTCTTGAGGAAAGTGAAAGAGGAGAGTGAAAAAGTTGGCTTAAAGCTCAACATTCAGAAAATTAAGATCATGGCATCTGGTCCCATCACTTCATGGCAAGTAGGTGGGGAAACAATGGAAACAGTGTCAGACTTTATTTTTTGGGGCTCCACAATCACTGCAGATGGTGATTGCAGCCATGAAATTAAAAGACGCTTACTCCTTGGAAGGAAAGTTATGACCAACCTAGATAGCATATTTAAAAGCAGAGACATTACTTTGCCAACAAAGGTCTGTCTAGTCAAGGCTATGGTTTTTCCAGTAGTCATGTATGGATGTGAGAGTTGGGCTATAAAGAAAGCTGAGTGCCAAAGAATTGATGCTTTTGAACTGTGGTGTTGGAGAAGACTCTTGAGAGTCCCTTGGACTGCAAGAAGATCCAACCAGTCCATCCTAAAGGAGATCAGTCCTGGGTGTTCATTGGAAAGACTGATGTTGAAGCTGAAACTCCAATACTTAGGTTACCTCATGCGAAGTAATGACTCATCAGAAAAGACCCTAATGCTGGGAAGGATTGGGGGCAGAAAAGGAGAAGGGGACGACAGAGGATGAGATGGCTGGATGGCATCACTGACTCGATGGACGTGGGTTTGGGTAGACTCTGGGAGTTGGTGATGGACAGGGAGGCCTGTCTGCTGCGATTCATGGGGTCTGCTGCGATTCATGGGGTCACAAAGAGTCGGACACGACTGAGCAACTGAACTGAACTGAACTGACTGATACAGCTTATAAAAAATTTCACTATAGAGTAATTTGGCCTCAATAAGAACACAGTGAAAATGGTTTCATTTTTATTAATATCTAGAGGACTGAACTCAACTTTTTATTTATTTTAAAACTAAAAACAGTGTTGATAAACCCTACGAAGTCTTACCTGCAAACTATGTAACATCTTAAGTATTCTTGAATTCCATCTTTCTGCTTCAATGCTTTGTTCATTCCCCCATGATTCCTGTTTGAATAATTGATAAAATATTTACCTTAATCAAAAGTTACTGAATGTTTACTATCTGCCAACCATAGTGTAGAAATACAAGACACACAACCGTTAACATGGGGTCCTGCCAAATAAGGAGGTTATCATCTGCAGTTGAGAGAATAAGACTAACAAACAGATACAGCTCAGTTTTTATAGCCTGATATCTATGCTCCCAGGCTATCTTCTGACAAGGGGCTCCAGAGTAGGAGATTCTGCATCTGTATTGGTGATGCATCCCAGGCATTGTGCCCTTACTTTTAAAAGTAAAGATGACCACTTTTGGCTAGGACTGTCTCAGCTCTGGTCAATCTGAACTCAGATGACAGGAGTAAACATAAAGCTAGAGAAGAACTGCACTGTAAAGATGTTTATTTGAATTTATCTGGTGATATAAAGGTTCTAACAATAACTGATGTTTAGTGAGTTGTGTCCAATTGGGTTAGGAACCTTTCAAATTTCAAGGGTGCCTTGTCCAAAAAAGATCAACACACTGCCTTTCATGTTATGTGAATAGATCCAACTTTTCAATCTTATTTTCAGTTTTTAGTCACTTGCAGAAAGACTGTAATATTTAAAAACTGTAGACTTGAAATCCCTTCACAGGAACTCACTCTAAGTTTCCTTACCAACTAACAACTTATAAACTGAGAACAGAACTGAGCATAGGACAGGTGCTGATAAGTCTGATAAAAAAGCATGCCTACAAAGGGTCTGGGGCGGGGGGTGGGCATGGGCAAGTGGCACAGATTTGACCTATTAATACTTTATAATTTTTCCTATGTTATCTCTGTTATCATGCAACCTAACAGCTTCTGTGTTACCCTTATCACAGCTCCACTGTTTGTCAAGCTTTCATGTATACCTCTGGAGCCCAGACACTTCCTAACAGTGCTTTCAATTTCATCAACTCCAAGATGACTTCAGAAAGCTTCAGAATATCCTATATGATATTTTAAATCATCTAAGGCTAAAGGGACTGCCAAGTCCCCAGTCCTGCCAGCTGCACTGGCTTTCTGGTTCTGCCTATACAGCATCCTTTATTACATTTCAAAGAGACTGATCTGAAAATATGGTCAATATTATTCTGAAGAGTTTTCTAAATTCTTCTAGGTAAAATTTAAGTTTATTCCTTACTGGTTGATTCTGGGATAAATTAGTTCACCCCATTACTAATGTTTTATTTTATTGTTAAATACACAAAAGCTACTTTTCAAATGTGAAAAGTAATGGCCCAACTCCTTGTTAAAGACCGATGAGACTGCAGCTTCATTTATATTGCACAACTAAACTAACCAGGAAAAGCCTCAGAAAAAGTCGTCTGTACACTTTGCTGAAGCCTGTCTACTTGATCTATCTGGATATCCTACAGCTGAGTCCATTGTGTGGAAAGCCTAGTTGATTATTAAAACAGTTGAACTTGTGCTATGTTATGGTTTTCTTGACCAAATGTGAAAATATCCTGTGTCTAGAAGCAAAGAGAAAGGTGAAAGTAACTCAGCTGTCTTCTGGTTCAGCTGTTTGGACGTTTCAGGTAAAAATTTCAGGTATTTATTCTGTCCTAGATTATCCAGAGAATTCAGTCATATAAAAAAAATCCAATTTAATAGACTTGGAACTCATTATAATTTATCTGAAAACAAACTAACATTAGGCATTAGTAGGTGCTTCAATATTATTTACCAAGAAACTTTCTGTCAAAATTTATTACAATCTTAAAAATGCCTTCAGCACTGTGGGACAGGGATTATAGAAAGGAGACAGTAATCTCTGTGGAGTCAGGTGAGTCAGATATTAGCTCAGGCTTTGCTATTGACTTGTGGTCCTCTGCGCAGACCATCCCCTTTGAACCTTTTATTCCTTTACCCGAAGTTTATGCTTTAATCTTCAATTCCATTCTTATTCTATTTCCACAAATGGAGAACAGATAAGAAATACAGTCAGGAATGGGAAATGGTCAGTAAAGACCATTCCCTTTTTCTGATCTCTAGAAGTCAGAACATTTTTTTCATTTGAAAAATGAAATTTCAAATGTCTTAAGGCATACCCCTGATACAGCTCTGTTTCTTTAGAGATGTTTTAAGAATAACTTAAAAAAATGACTCTCAATATTTTAACCAGGACTATATTTGATAAGCATAAAAATCTCTTACCTTTAAAAGCATTACTTAAAATTTTAAAATAAATCAAAGAAAGAATAAAAGATCAAAGCAACTCTACATATGCTCTGTCAAGCTAATCATACACATCTTTGTTAAGATCACAAATTTAAACTGCAATTTTAGAAAGTAACATGACAGCTAAAAATAATTTTGGGGTAAATAAGGTGTTAACTATTTAGGAACAAAGTTTTAAAGAACATTCTCAAGACTATACATCTATTTACCAATTCCATTGGACAATTTTCAATTTCCTGTGCCAAGATGGCATTTGTTGAAGATGATTCCTCAGCAGCTGAAGACACCATTTCAACAATATCCTGCTAAAGCAAATTCGGGAAATATAGGTAAGTCATCACAGTAGTAGTAGTCATCACAGGAACAATCTCATTTTGTTAAATGATTTAATCACATGGATGCTCATTTCTAAAACTAATTTAAAATACTATCTGCATTCTCAAAATATCATTTCTGAAATATCCCAGACTTAAATATTCCTGTTTTCTTTATGCCTCCCACACATGAAGAACTTGCATGTTCTGCCCTCCTTGCTTTTTTCCTCCTATATCCTATTCCTATATCCTATATTATATCTTATATTCTTGTTCTTCCAATATCTTTTTTCTTCTATTTCTGTCACTACCACAAACCTCATATCAAAAGTCTCTGCTGCTGTGCATCTGAGACCATGTCTTTTGAAGGAGTCTGTCCTTGCCCTCGTCCCCTACCTTTATTTTCATGCCAGAACCAGGTGGCAGAGGAAGAACTGTAAGCAGAGGGAACGAGAATGGGAGAAGCACTATTAATATCCCTTCCTAGGGCTATGACAGGATTCCTGTCACTGCTGCTGGAGCTGCCAATGGCAAGAGGGAAGAAAAACTGTGTCCGCTGGAAGGGAAGTGGAAGAAGAAGAGAAATTCTCCATTCCCCACTGCTCCTTCCTCATTGCTGTAGAAGCTGTTGGCCCCCTTTTCATCTTCAACCTGTCTCCAAGCTTCATTCCCCAGCTGTCATCTATGATTGTGATTAAGTTAGAAGCTTCCTACAATATAGCTTACTTGACTTTTCACTTTAGCTTTAAAAATTTTGCATGAGTATCAGTCCAGTTCAGTTCAGTAGCATGAGTATAACAGGGTGCATTTGATTCTTTAATATACATGTTTGCGGAGCCCTATCATGTTTTCCCTTTTAATTTCTGTGAATATTCCACATTTTAGATAGTTTCTATTATGCAGTTAATTTACATAAAAATTGTTTGAATTTTTGAAAGATTTGAAAATGATTAATCAGAATCAACATTTTTCTGTGTATTCAAATTAACTGTGATTCCATTCCTGACTATATTTCTTATCTGTTCACCATTTCTGAAAGTAGAATAAGAAAGGAATTGAAGGCTAAAGCATAAATTCAGGTAAAGAAAGAAAGAATGTTCAAACTACTGCACAACTGCACTCATCTCACACTCTAGCAAAGTAGTGCTCAAAATTCTCCAAGCCAGGCTTCAACAGTATGTGAACCGTGAACTTCCAGATGTTCAAACTGGATTTAGAAAAGGCAGAGCAACCAGAGATCAAATTGCCAACATCTGTTGGATCATAGAAAAAGCCAGAAGATATCAGAAAAAATCTGCTTTATTGATTACGCCAAAGCCTTTGTGTAGATCACAACAAACTGTGGAAAATTCTTCAAGAGATGGGAATACCAGACCATCTCACCTGCCTCCTGAAAAATCTGTATGCAGGTCAAGAAGCAACAGTTAGAACTGGACATGGAACAACAGACTGGTTCCAAACTAGGAAATGTGTACATCAAGGCTGTATATTGTCACCCTGCTTATTTAACTTCTATGCATCATGCGAAATGCTCGGCTGGATGAAGCACAAACAGGAATCAAGATTGCTGGGAGAAATATCAATAAGCTCACATACGCAGGTGACGCCACTCTTATGGCAGAAAGCAAAGATAAACTAAAGAGCTTCTTGATGAAAGTGAAAGAGGAGAGTGAAAAAGCTTGCTTAAAACTCAACATTCAAAAAACGAAGATCATGACATCCGGTCCTATCACTTCATGGCAAATAGATGGGGAAACAATGGAAACAGTGAGAGACTTTATTTTCTTGGGTTCCAAAATCACTGCAGATGGTGACTTCAGCCATGAAATTAAAAGATGCTTGCTCCTTGGAAGAAAAGCTATGACCAACCTAGACAGCATATTAACAAGCCGAGACATTACTTTGCCAACAAATGTCTGTTTAGTTAATGCTATGGTTTTTCCAGTATTCATGTATAGATGTGAGAGTTGGACTATAAAGAAAGCTGAGCACTGAAGAACTGATGCTTTTGAGCTGTGGTGTTGGAGAAGACTCTTGAGAGTCCCTTGGACTGCAAGGAGATTCAACAGTCAATCCTAAAGGAAATCAATCCTGAATATTCATTGGAAGGACTGATGCTGAAGCTGAAACTCCAATACTTTGGCCACCTCATGTGAAGAGATGACTCATTGGAAAAGACCCTGGTGCTGGGAAAGATTGAGGGCAGGAGCAGAAGCGGACGACGGAGGAGGAGATGGTTGGACGGCATCACCGACTCAATGGACATGAGTCTGAGCAAACTCTGGGAGTGGGTGATGGACAGGGAAACCTGGCGTGCTGCAGTCCGTGGGGTCAGAAAGAGTTGGACATGACTGAGTGACGGAACTGAACTGAAAGTAACATTGGGAAAATATTGGAAAGCACATCATTTCCAACTATATTTTTAATAAATATGTTTTTCAAATGGAAATTAAAAATAATTTTATTGGTAATGGATCCTTAGATATTCTTTCAGATTCAAGGCTGGGCCTCCCTGGTAACTCAGCTGGTTAAGAATCCGCCTGCAATGCAAGAGACCCCAGTTCGATTCTTGGGTCAGGAAGATCCCGTGGAGAAGGGATAGACTATCCATTCCAGTCTCCTTAGGCTTCCCTGATGGCTCAGCTGGTAAAGAATCTGCCTGCAATGTGGGAGATCTGGGTTTGATCCCTGGGTTGGGAAGATCCCCTGGAGAATGGAATGGCTACCCACTTTAGTATTCTGACCTGGAGGATTCCATGGACATATAGTCCATGGGGACACAAAGAGTCGGACACGACTGAGCGACTTTCATTTTCACTTCAGATTCAAGACTGAGGTAATTGGTGGCTCTAACACATATTATTCATAGAGGTAGGAAGGGTGAATTTATGAATAGAAGGAAAACATGGGCATATTTCTTTTTAATAGGTGTATTGTCTAGAGTTTTTAAGGATTCCTTGATATATTGAATGTGAAGCCTCAGCATATGACCAGGTTCAGGTATAATAATTTATTCAGTGTACCATGCAAAATACTATTTCAGCATGAAACTACTTATCTTGTGATTTACTATAATATCTTAAACTTCTAGAAAAACTGTTTTGGATGGAAATTATGTATTACCCTGCAGTACTGCTGCATACTAAAGAAGATATAGAGTAACATAAGATGAAATATAAACTATAAATGTAAGAAGATAAACCAGAGTCTCAATTTTCTTTCACTATAAATGTCAGGAAGATAATATTTTTATGATTCTCTTTGATTAACTTACATCAGAGTTAATGTTTTTATTGGTATCCTCATGAGAACTACATTTTGATCCATCAGTCACTTCCTTCCAAGTTTTAGGTTGACTTAACTCTTGCAGGAAACTTGGCTCTTCCATCATGGAGGTCTCTGAATTGTTAAGGAAGTAAAAAAGGTTGCACCAAAGTATCTTTCAAACTTAAAACTGGAATATGGTTTTTACAAAAGAAAAGTTTTGACAGACAACTTAGAATCCACGAATTTAAGGATGCACAAGCTTTCTTATAGCACCCCAAGTCTCACATATTTATTTTACCTTTCCCCTCATTTGCCTCTTTATCACCTCTACTGAATGTTCCACCAACTGTCTCCTCCACACTCGCTCCCACACATTCAACTCTCAAGACAACATGGATAGCTCAAGCCTATCTTGGTATATTGTTCAGCAGATTTTAATGCCTTCAGGAAGCAGGAGTTCACTCACCACAATAATAAGTTGGTTTTATTATTCCTTTATAGTAGTCACAATAATAATTATTAATATCTCATGTCTTTTCTGGGGGATAGAAATATCTATGTCTCAGGTTAACAGTAGTGTTTAAATGCTATTCTTATCAAGTGATTTCTCAGGTTAGTTGTCTTAAAGTGATATATTATCCTTCTAGATATAAAGTATTTCTTTATCAAAGGCTTGCGAGTACTAGCTCTGAGGGTAGGAGAGGTGGGAAAGAGTGAGATTAAGAATAGCCCACAAAGTATACATGCTTCATCTTTTTAAGGTGGTTTGTTGGACAAAAATTTATTTGCACATAGAAAAATGCAATGTTGATTTAACAATTTCTTTTAAGTATTCTTCTAAGAGCATTTACATTTGGGAATATGGAATTAGATCCCATCTTTATTTTGAAATGTAAAATCAAATTTTTGTTTCTACAACATTCCCTCAACACCAACAGAATTAGTATGTCTCACCTACTATATTTTCGCTTCTCATTTCTTCCCTTACTGACTCCTTCTGTATCAATTTTCTTCCAAGTTTAAAGCCAGAGGACACAAAGCATTTTGTAAACAACTGTAAAAATATACACTTTTTCTCATTTTTTGTACAAGTAAAGCAATTCAACAAAATACAAGCACATATGCTAAAAAGTAAAAACTATAATTCATGTACATACATCGAGCAAATTAATTCAAAAGTAAGGGGGTACTTTTTCACGGGTTTAAATTCTGTTGCATATATGAATATAAATATGTATTTATTTATCACCAAACATTTCACCCATGTCAAAGTATGGAAACTGTTACCATTTTCAGTTTAGCATGAGTCAAATCCTGGGCAGCAGTTGACAGAAGAGTATCTGCTCCTCCCTTTTGCTTCCACATCATCAGTCTTTGGGTAGGAGGTGCAAGTTCCAAAACCATGAGTGTGTCCGTAAAGGAAGTAAGCTGTCTATGCATAATTTTGCTACTGATCTCCTTGACTGGATCTATGAGCAATTTCCTGTTTTTACCTTTTCTTTTTTCAGCAATATCTAAATATAAGAAATATGTACAAATGTGATAGGTTGAACAGCTCTGTAAAATGATATTCTAGGGACTGCAGATCTAAGAAATGTCTAACACAATACACCCTACAGAGTTGCCTTAAGAAAAATCCCCTTCTTTCTACTGAAAATTATCCTTTTAAGGTTTTTGCACAGCTACTGTGTCTCAGCAACCAAGGGTTAACACATTTTGTAAACTGCTTGGGAGACAGTTGACCTACTAAGTGGAGAACTGAAAACTGTGGAGCAGGGAGTACATTGAGAGGGAAGTCACTCAGTTTTGAAGTTCCTTAAAATAACTAACAGGATAACAAAAAAAAAATTACTGATAGATTAAATATTGATTTCTTTATTTTTCAGGATAAATTTTTGAAACATTAATTTGTATCTGTCCAGTGCATTTTCCCCTTTCCCACTGAAATTCATATGTAAATTCCAAGTAGATAGCTAGAGTCATGGGATTTGCTCCTTTAACTAATTTTGCCAGGTAAAAAGTCAAGCTTTTCCTTAGTAAAGATGCAACAGTTGGGGGATGGTTAGATTTCTTGGACAGGGTGGAATTCTGAGATCAGATGGAGCCAGAAGGAACCTGCTTGCTGATGTGTCTCAGTAAAATCCTAGGAATATGACAAGATTCCAAAGAGGCTGGCTGTGTGATGACCACAGAGACTATGCAGGCTGGGACACTGGGTATCACCAGGTGGTATGGCTGATGACCAGAGGTTCCCTTCCACCTACTGTATCCCTCCTTCAAACTTGATACTACATGGTTCAGGGCAGATAGGGGAGCTATGCAGATTGAATTTCTTGCCAACCAAGTGGAATAGGGGCTCAGAATTGAATTCTGTAAAGAAAAAGTTAAATGTTTTATTCTTTGCATGCCTGAATTTATAAACTGAAATTCATATCAAAGATAATACTTAAAACTAGGATATGCTTAAAAGATCTAGGGATATGTTCGATTCATATCCAGTGCCTCTATTTGGATCCTTTCACTCTGTCTTATTTTAAATATGCAAACATTCATTTGCATGTTTATCTTCCCAATCAAATTTTAAGCTTCTTAAAAGCAGGAACTATGTCGTCTTCATTTCTGTGCTCAGAATAAACGGCTTGATAACTACTAGAACTGAACTCAGGTTTAAATTTTCCAGTTTCCCAAACTGGATAGATGGTTTAATCAGGACTGGGTATAATAAAATTATCATCTCAAACTTTCTTCACATTCTTCCCTTATTGTATTATAAATGTTATTACTAGATTGACTACCTCCTACAACATTTTAAGAATTATCAAAATATCTCAGGGTAAATAACATAGTAGTGCCTCAAAGCTAAAAATAAAAACATGAATGATTCTGACCTGAAGTATCAATTGGGTCAAGGGTAAATTCTTCCTCTTCTTTTGATACTGTAGTTTCATCCATTTTTTCATTTTCAGGTGAACACACACACTCTGGATTATCTGGTTCTACTCAACAACATTGCCATAAAAGGATTTATTAAAAAAAATAATGATTATGTTGCAAACTAGAAGACTATATGAGAATTAAAGTGAAAGATTAACTATAGATTTATATTGCTAACTGGAGCCACAAATGAATTTTTAGAATCATGTGTTTAATAGAGTTGAAGAGGTTCAGAGATTATATAGTCTGGGACCCACAGTGTCCAGGTGGGTCAAATATTAATCACCCACTTTTGCGCCTGTGACATCTAAGGCTAGGCTACAGTCATGGCAGAAGTAAAAACAGTGGTAGGAACCACAATAAATGACTGACATAAATTTGACAATATGTCTGCTAAAAACTGTATTCTGTTAATGATTATTTGACCCATAAAGAATCATACATAACTAAATTTTTATTGCCCATCTCTTTTTATTTTAAATTTATACTACTGTGTTAGAAAGCAAATGCAACACACAAAAGTGAAAAATCAAAATGGGGCTAATCATTTTTTTATTTCTCAAGAAAAATAAGACTACAAAGACTTCAAATCATCTGAAGTACTTTCACAATCAATTTCAAGTAGAAAATATCCCCATATTTGTGATTTCTATAAAACTGTATGTAGATCATCAAGCCATGTTAATATTAATGTGGTATTAATGTTAATAATAACAATGTTAATGTCAAACATTAATGATGCTTTTCACTATGTAACATATTATTTTAGTGATTCAAAAGCAGGATATTTTGCCAGAGTATTTAAATATGCTCTCATAACAAATAAACCCAATCCTGATTAAACACCCATCATTGTACTTTTCTCAAAACTTAATTTTCTATGTTCTATTGTCGAAATCATGCTAAGAGTTTGAGGGACAACTCTCTTTAATATCTTTCACTATACTATACTGCTACTTAAACCTAGAAGTTTTGAGGCTTAATTTGAATATTAATATCTATTCACTTTCTACACAAAAGAAAATTCCTACATACCCACTACAGTATTAGGAGGCTCAGGAAGCAGGGAAATTTCTGTATTTAAATGCATTTCTTCTGACAGGATATTCTGATCATCTTGCAGTAGATTGTCTTGAAAACAAAATAAGCACTTTTCTTATACAGAGCTGAATCTGTCATTTGTTCACTAAACACTTGATCGCTTAGTATGCAACGAGTTGTCAAGGGATATAAAAAAGAGTGAACTCTAATTAGATTTGATTGGTTACATGGACTACCATAGGGCTTCCCTGGTGGCTCAAATGGTAAAGAACCCACCTGCCAATACAGGAGATGTGGGTTTGATCCCTGGGTTGGGAAGCTCCCTTAGAGAGGGAAATGTTAACCAACTCCAGTATTCTTGCCCGGAAATCCCATGGACAGAGGAGCCTGGTGGGCTATAGTCCATGGGGTCACAAAAGAGTCAGCCATGACTGAGCGATTAAACAACCACCTAGACTAGCATATTTCATGCAGTAGGATATAAAATTTTATATATTTAATTTCCTTTCCTTTATTAAACATGTATTTTTAAGAGTTTAATGTCAGAAAATATTTACCAAACTACCAAGATAGTAGCCTTGTTACAAAGCCATGTTTAGACTTCAAATCAAGAAATAAAAGTTCTCAAACCCCTTTAGTAGAGATCTAAGGTAGAGCCACTATTTTTCATAGTTTTCAAATTTCATTGTTTGCCATAACCAGCCTTTTATTGTAAATTAGATAATTAAAAAAAGATTTGATATATAAAGGTTAGTATCATTATAATTAGGTACATTTAGACTTTCCAGTTTTGTCTATCCTATTTCTATGATTACTTTACTGTAAGATCATAATAAAATAATAATATAAAATGCTAGACAGATCCTTTAGACTAGCCATCCCACAATTTTTGCTAAAGAAAACAATGTTTCTAGTATACGATCTAGTATATTTTGTGAGGAGTACACTAACCTCACTTCTTCCTCTCTAGAAACTAGAAATTTGTAGAAAGAAAAACAAGAACCTATATGATAAATGTATTTCACCACCTATATAATAAATGTGTCAAAGATGGCTATTTACTTAGATCTAGCCTAAATGTTTAAATATACTATAGACTTTGAAAACTTATGTAAAAAATATTTTAATCTATATGACACAGAAGCATATCCGAAATTTCTGTTTGTTGGAATAAATCTTGCAGTTTGTTATAGTAATTTGACTGAAACAAATATCCAGTTTCTATATGACCAGAGAGCATACCAATCATTTCTCCTGCAGCTCCTTCATCTCCAAATCCATCTCCACTGCCACAGAACAGAGATTTTTCTCCAATGGGGCTTTCAGAACTATGTTCAAGTAAAAGACCACTGGAACTCAGCAATATGTTGTCATCAAATAAGCTATGTCTTCTGAGAATTTCAGGTTCCTCCCCTAAATAAATACATATCATTAATACTGAGTTGGTCATAGCAACACAAAATTTTAAGGTTAGAAGCTAGAATTTAGATATCATCTTGTATAGCTCATCTCATTTTATAGATGAGAAAATTGAGATCTAAAAATTTACTTGAATTATTCAAAGAAGACAAACAGATGGCCAGTAGGCACACAAAAAGATTCTCAACATCAATAATTATTAGAGAAATGAAAATCAAAACTACAATGAGGTACCACCTCACACTGTCAGAATGGCTGTCATTAAAAAGTCTACAAATACTATCATATGTAAAATGGATAGCTAGTGAGAAGGTGTTGTACAACACAGGGAGTCCAGCCTGGCACTCTGTGATGACCTATAGGAGTGGGATGGGTGGGGGAGAGGGAGGCTCAAGATGGAGGGGATATATGTCTATTTTGCCTGATTTGTGTTGTTGTACGGGGACTTCCCTGGTGGCTCAGATGGTAAAGACTCTGCCTGCAGTGCATGAGACCGGGGTTTGATCCCTGAGTCGGAAAGATCCCCTGGAGAAGGGAACAGCTACCCACTCCAGTATTCTGGCCTGGAGAATTCCATGGACTGTATAGTCCATGGGGTCGCAAAGAGTCGGACATGATTGAGTGACTTTCACTTCACTTCACATCACCATCAACCCTTGCAGCCCTGGTGCCCTCATCTGTAACCAGGTGTTTAGTGGCCTGAGACTCTGGGCTCAGATAATCAGACTTTCATTTCCAGGAGCCCTACCTTGGACAAGTGCTTCAACAACCATATCAAATTCCTAGAGGTGCTGTGGGGATGAAAGCAGACAGTTATTGTGGAAGTTCAAGCCAGTGCCCACACACTGTCAGCACCATTCCAAAAGGCTCCCTGGGACTTCCCTGGTGCTCCAGTGGCCAGGACTCCATGGGCATAATGCTAAGGGCCTGGTTGGGCCATCCCTGATTGAGGAACTAAATTCTGCATGCTGCAAATAAGACCCAGAGCAGCCAAATGAATAAATATTTACAAAATGCTCCTTGGAATCCAGGTTCAGCCACTTACTAGCACCATGACCTTGGAGAAAATCACTTAAACCTCATTGTGCATAAAAATCTGTGCTTTGAGATTTGACAAACTCTTGGAAAGCAGTTTCTTCCTCCTGCTGGTTGTGGATGCATTTTCCCTGCAAAAAGTTGTTAAGATGCTTGAAGAAGTGGTGGTCGGTTGAATATGCTGGATGAATATCCAGGATGAATATGCTGGATGAATATTCAGGTGAATATGCTGGATGAGGCAAAACTTAATAAAGTTTTTGTTCAATTTTTGAAGTGTTGGTTGTGAGATACGTGGTCGGGCATTGTTGTGAGAATAACTGAGCCCTTTCTGTTGACCAGTGCCGGCTGTATGTGTTGAAGTTTTCGGTGCATCTCGTTTTTTTTTTTTTTTCATGGAAAAGGTCTTAGTTTATTCTTTCATGAAAAATCTGCACAAGCACCACAGATACAGTCACTGCAGAATCTTTACTCCTTCTTTTTGCCAGCACCAACATTGGCCTTTGCAGTCCCCCTGACTTTCTTCATTCTGTTCTTGCGTTCTTTTCGCTGTTTTCTTGAGGTCTTTTTCTTCTCATACAGGCCATGTCTTGCAAGCCTATGTTTGGGCTCATTCTTCTTCGCGTAATCCAAGGAGTCATAAATCATGCCGAAGCCAGTTGTCTTGCCACCACCAAAATGGGTTCTAAATCCAAATACAAAGATGACATCTGGTGTGGTCTTGTACATTTTGGCCAGTTTTTCCCGAATTTCTGTTTTAGGTACTGTTGCCTTTCCAGGGTGAAGAACATCAATGACCATTTGTTTCCGCTGAAGCAGTCGGTTGGTCATGAACTTCCTAGTCCGGATAGTTACTGTGTCGTTCATGATGGCGGCTGATCTTCAAGTAGCCAGGGAGGAAAAGGGCATCTCGTTTTTTTACTGAGCATACTTCTCAGATGTAATGATTTCACCAGGATACAGAAAGCTGTGGCAGCAGGCCACCAAACAGTGACCATGACCTTTTTATGGTGCAAGTTTGACTTTGGGAAGTGCTTTGGAGCTTCTTCTTGGTCCAACCACTGAGCTAGTCATTGCCGGTTGTCGTATAAAATCCACTTTTCATCACATGTTACAATCTGATCGAGAAATGGTTCCTTGTTGCACAGACTAAGAGAAGATGACACTTCAAAATGACGATTTTTTTGATTTTCAGTCAGCTCATGAGGTAACAAGTTCATGAGGTACCCACTTACTGAGGTTTTTACCTTTCCAATTTGCTCCAAATGCCGAATGACCATAGAACGGTCAACACTGAGTTCTTTGGCAACTTTTCACGTAGTTGTATGAGGATCAGCTTCAATGATTCTCTCAATTGTTGTTGTTCAATTGCTTAGCTGTGTCCAACCCTTTGTGACCCCATGGACTGCAGCATGGCCAGGCTTCCCTGTCCTTCACTATGTCCCAGAGTTTGCTCAAACTCATGTCCATTGATTTGATGAAGCCATCTGACCATCTCATCCTCTGTTGCCCCCTTCTCCTTCCCTCAATCTTTCCCAGCATCAGGGTCTTTTCCAATGAGTCAGCTCTTTGCATCAAGTGGCCAAAGTATTGGAGCTTCAGCTTCGGCATCCTCTCAATTGGTCTCTGTCAACTTCCAACGGCCAGCTTCTACACTTCCCATCTTCACCTCATCTCGTCTCCTCTGCAAAATTTCTTGAACCATCATTGCCCTGTATATTCATTAGCAGTTCCTAGGCCAAGCATGTTGTTGATGTTGTGAGCTGTCTCTATCGATTTACAACCCATTTTGAACTCAAATAAGAAAATTGCTCTAATCTGCTTTTTCTGTCTAACATCATTTCCCTAGTCTAAAATAAATATAAAATAAACAGCAAGTAATAAGTCATTAGCAAGAAAAAAACACAAAGTAAGAAATGAGCATTAAAATGATGTATAACATAACCACATTTATTTAAGAATGTATTCCAATGTCAAACAGCAAAGTTCAACAACACACAACTGCAATTACTTTCACACCAACCTAATATTCAGCCATTTGAAAAAAGAACAAAATAATGCCATTTGTGGCCACATGAGTGCAACTAGAGACTATCATACTAAGTGAAGTAAGTCAGAAAAAGAAAGACATATGCCATATGATGTCACTAGTATGTGGAATCTAAGATATGGCTCAAATGAACATACCTACAACACAAAAATAGACTCACAAACATAGAGATCAGACTTGTGGTTGCCAAGGGAAGAGAGAAGGAGAGGGATAGACTGGGAATTTGGGGTTGGTAGACGCAAACTATTACATTTAGAATGGATAAACGACAAAGTCCTACTGTATAGCACAGGGAACTACATCCAATCTCCTGGGGTTAAACCATAATGGAAAAGAATATTAAAAAAAAAAAGAGGTATATATGCATAAGGGCTTCCCAGGTGGCTCAGTGGTAAAGAATCCACCTGTAATGCAGGAGATGTAGATTTGATCCCTGGGTCAGGAAGATCCCCTGGAGAAGGAAATGGCAACCCACTCCAGAATTCTTGCCTGAGAAATCCCATGGACAGAGGAGCCTGGCAGGCTACAGTCCATGTGGGGTGCAAAAGAGTCAGACATGACTTAGCGACTGAACAACAAAAGTTTATATTTGTAAAACTGAGTCACTTTGCTATACAGCAGAGATTGGCACAACACTATAAATCAACTATACTTCAATAAAAAAGAAAAAGAGAAAAACTTATTTGAATTATTCAAGTAAATTCATCCTGCTAATCAGTAAAGACCAGATTTCTAGTCGAATGCTTTTCCTAATACAATGAAGAAAAACTGCCAAAATACTAGGATTGAGTTTTTAGTGGTGATACAATTTAATAACTTCCCAGAAAATTATTATTGGCAGTAGAATTATTTATCCTACCTTAGGTGGGTCATATCCTGCTTGATCGGAGAAGGCAATGGCAACCCACTCCAGCACTCTTGCCTGGAAAATCCCATGGACGGAGAAGCCTGGTGGGCTGCCGTCCATGGGGTTGCTAAGAGTCAGACACGACTGAAGCGACTTAGCAGCAGCAGCAGCAGCATCCTGCTTGATCAAGTATTATTTCATATTATTTCAAGGACATTAGAGCTTCAGTTGTTTGAGTTGTTAGTCCAAAATGAGGGTTTGGAATATAAGGAGTATGTTTGCCTTCTATATAATGGAAAAGTAGGTAGAATATTAAAGAATGGGTTTACAACATTGTTTAGTATTTATTGAACGACTAAGTAAGTAAGTGGTAGTCACTCAGTTGTGCCCGACTCTTTGCGACCCCATGGACTGCAGCCCACCAGGTTCCTCTGTCCTTGAGATTTTCCAGGCAAGGATACTGAAGTGGGTTGCCATTTCCTTCTCCAGGGGATCTTCCCAACCCAGGGATTGAACGCAGGTCTCCTGCACTGCAGGCAGATTCTTTACCAACTGAGCTACAAGGGAAGCCCATTGAATGACTAGGTATTAGGCAATATGCTAGGGGTTGGAGACACAGCAGTAAGAAAGACAAAATCTGGTCAGCTGAGACTTCCCTGGTGGTCCAGTGGTTAAGAATTTTCCTGCCAGTGCTGGGGACATGGGTGCAATCCCTGGTACAGGAAGATCCCACATGCTGCGGAGCAACTAAGCCAAGCACCACAACTACTGAAGCCTGCGCTTCCTAGAGCCTGTGCTCCACAAGAGAAGCCATCACAGTAAGAAGGTTGTTCACCTCAATGAAGAGTAGCCCCCGCTTGCTGTAACTAGAGAAAGCCTACACGGCAATGAAGACCCAGTGCAGCCAAAAAGAAATAAATGAGTAAACGTGTGTATGTGTCCAACTCTTTGCTACCCCGTGAACCCACAGCCCTCCAGGTTCCTTTGTCCATGGGATTTTCGTGACAAGAATACTGGAGTGAGGTTGGATGCATGAGACAAGTGCTCGGGCCTGGTGCACTGGGAAGACCCAGAGGGATCAGGTAGAGAGGGAGGTGTGAGGGGGGATCGGGATGGGGAATACATGTAAATCCATGGCTGATTCATGTCAACGTATGACAAAACCCACTACAATATTGTAATGTAATTAACCTCCAACTAATAAAAATAAATGGAAAAAAAAAAAAGAATACTGGAGTGGGTTGCCATGCCCTCCTCCTGGGGATCTTCCCAACCCAGGGAACAAATTCTCCGATTCTCCTGCGTCTCTTGCATTGCAGCTGAATTCTTTACCACTGAGCCACTGGGGAAGCCCAAATAAGTAAATAAATCTTAAAAAAGAACACCTGGTAAGCTAAGATAAACTGAGTGCTTATTATGTGCATGCATTATATTATGTAGTAGAGAATACTATTACAGTCCTCAGTACAGACAAGGAAACATCCACAGAAAGGTTTTATAACTTGCCTACAGTCATATCCTAAGAAGTGATAGAGCCAGGATCTTAACCCAGCAAAGACAGTCTTCATATCAGTGTTAGAATTCTGCCAAAATGGAGACTTATGACAGAAAACTCCTAAGACACTGACAGCAGCAGATAAAATGAACTCCCTGCTTCAAACAGACCTGCTTCCAGATTGGCTGTCAGTACATGCATATCCCTTTCTTGGATTTGAGTCTCTTGGTCCAAAAGTCTAAACCTCAGAGATGAGAGTCTAGCAGTCTGAAAATCCTAGAGGTTAGAGGTTGGTCCTCTCTTCCCTTCATCTAACAACCCATGTTAATGCTAATCGATAAAGAAAATCATGAAGTATCAGTGCAAGACCCACATTTCTTCTAGAAAAAAAAGAGCTAAAAAAGGCAACTTTGACTGCACTGAACTAAAGATCTGCTCAATAGAAGAGATTAATTTTTCCAAAGAACTAAAAATATTGTTCTCAACTTCCAGGTACACCTTGATAGCCTCCAAAAGAAAAACTGGTCTTGGTCAATACAACAATAACATTTATGAATAGTACCATATTCTGAGCACTGAGCATCATGAGAACCTGAGATTAAACCAAAAAATTAAGGAAACAGTCTTGGTTTCACTTTTATTTTATAATCCAGAATAGGATGAAATAATATTAAACATCTCTTAGAGGACATTAGGTTTGAGCTAGTGTTTGAAGGAGAGAAAAGTTTCTTATTGGTAGAAAGTACTGAAGGAGAGAGTATGGGAAATAACTCTGTGATGTTGCTAGCAATATCCCAATTTTACGAATAGGGCAGTAAGGCTCAGATGAGCTAGGTGATCTGCCCAATATCACACAGCAAATCAACAGAGGAAGCTCAGGCTCAAACCCAGGTCTGTCAGTCTACTATGAACATATTCTTCCCACCTTCTTGAACTGTAGAGGAAGACAGAACTGAGAACAATTAAACTGTATCGGGTGACTGGTACGACATTTGCTTGACTGGAGCAAAAAGTCTGTATTAAGGTAAAACAAAGTTAATAGAATAAAGATGATGATAAACCGGTAGAGTGCCCTGAGGATAGGCAGAAGTGTCTATCAGTTAGTTATAAGGACCCAAGGCACTTAAGAGGAATGTGACATGGAAAAAAAAAAGGAATTTAAGGACAATTGCTCTTGCACAGATGTATAAAATGTGGGAAGAGACTGAGAGACATGTCCAACTTTAAAAAAAAAAACAACAACAACGGACACTGGGATGAAGCTTAGAGAAAACATAATTAAAAGTGATCCTAAAGCATCAGGGCTGAAGAGTATTTACAGGAAAATGTACATAGAGTGCCTTGGGCAGTAAGAACTACGATTAACTCTACCAATGTGTTAGATTTCAAGGTTTGGTGTAACAGCCAGTAAGAGATGTGTGCTACTCGAAGTAGGGTCTGTGGACAGTGATGATCCACAACAGAGTAAATACACAAATTAGAGGTAAATGTTTACAAAGTTTTAAGATAATGTCATAGAGTAATTTTATACATGTTGGATTTAATAACAAAAACGTAAGGCTTATATGTTGATTTAAAAATTTTTAATTTTTCTAGTAATTCATTTTTATTATATTTTACAAAAGTATCACTCCATGACAGATCGGAAATTGACAAAGTATAAAGTTGGTCCTTCACCATAGCTCATTTGAGAAACACTGCTATAGATCATAAGAGTTACGGAAGAAGAGTTAGGATGAAAAGCGGAGGTTACGATGTAGCTCAAACATTACTATCCTGACCACCCTCCTCCATCTAAGACAGGTTTAGGCCATCCTTCTCCTATGCTCACGCATTGCGCATTAAGAAAATCGAAGATGAATATGACACAGATCTTCCCCTCATGGAGTTTTCAGAATAATACAGACCAATACAATAAATGTCATGATACAAGTCAGAGAGTGGTAAGTGTTACAAAAAAGAACAAATACTATAAAGTTAAATTACACCATACAACTTCAATTTGAAAATACATTAAATAGTTTCTACTTCCCAATCAATGTATATTTAGTGTGTATTTCTTCCTCATTTCCAAGCTATTTTAAAATCTTGTTATTGATATCATATTTAAAAGAAATATATTTTAAAGACTCTGTATGCAGCACACATGCAAAGCCTTGTGTACATGTTAACTATAACAACTGTTATAGTTGTTCTCTCCCAGCCTGAAGTTCCTTGAAGGCAAGAAATGCTTCTTTAAACTCTGCATTGCCCATCCTGTGACAGTATCTGACATATAGTAGATATTCAATAAATGGTTGTACACTGAGAAGGGAAATATAGGCTAAGACTGAGTCTTAGCATTTGACACCTATATCAGAAAAAGGCAAAGATAAACTCACTGCAGGGGTTAAATTCATATATCAAAAATTCATTCTACAGATATTTCTGCTGGCATAGAAATAGCTTTGGTGTTGTTTTATTTATACAACAAAAATGAAAATATAACTGATTATGACTTGTAGCTTTAATTTCTCAAATGTTCTCACCAAAGCTTCCAGCGTGGAAAAGTAGATCATTGCCATAATCTTCTCTAAGTGTGATTTCTTCTGGTTTGCTTTGGTTCTGAATAGAGCATTCTGAAACATCAATAGCACTATGGAGAAATACAAGATTGAGGGAAACATGTGAACAGAACACAGTGACTTTGCAGTATACTAAGAAACAAACAAAATCCTTTAAAAAACAGGTTTTATTACAAAAATAAAGGAGAATTTGCTCAATAGTATTACTTATAAACATTAGTTTATTATACATGCATATCATCTTCAGGTTGTCAAATCCAACCAGTAATTCTCAATCCTTATTTTACTCACCATAATCAACAGTATTTGAAATAGATGTTCACTCCCTTCCTCATGGAACACTTTCTCCTCTTAACCCCTGCAATAACTACTGACCTCTACCACACTACTGTATCTTGATTTTCTTTCTGCCTCATTGGTTGCTCCTTTTCCATCTCCTTTATTAGTTCTTCCTCATCTCCCAGACTATTAACTAATAGGAATGAATCAATATTCAGTCTTCAGATCGCTCTCATCCCCCCACTTTCTCTCCTTCCTTCCCCTCTCTTTAAAATCTACACTTATTCCTTTAGGGATCTCTTATGACTTATGGTTAAAGTTCCATCTACATATTGAGAGAGTCAATTCCTAGGCAGGTTGATAAGAAGTCTAGGTTCCCAGAAGAGGAGAAAGGGGTCTGAAGCTCTCAAGGAGGAGATAGGGGTTTGGATCTCTCAAAGAGGAGGAAAGGACAAACTTTTTTCCTCTACATTCTTTAGTCTTAGTCACATAAAATGTTTTTTTTCTTTAAGCCGGGAACTGATGATTACAAAACAAACAACTCAGTTTAAACTCTGTACTAGCGGATAATTGAAAAAGCAAGAGAGTTCCAGAAAAACATCTATTTCTGCTTTATCGACTACGCCAAAGCCTTCGACTGTGTGGATCACAGTAAACTGTGAAAATTCTGAAGGAGATGGGAATACCAGACCATCTGACCTGCCTCTTGAGAAACCTGTATGCAGGTCAGGAAGCAACAGTTAGAACTGGACATGGAACAACAGACTGGTTCCAAATAGGAAAAGGAGTACGTCAAGGCTGTATATTGTCACCCCGCTTATTTGACTTATATGCAGAGTACATCATGAGAAACACTGGGCTGGAGAAAGCACAAGCTGGAATCAAGATTGCCAGGAGAAATATCAATAACCTCAGATATGCAGATGACACCGCCCTTATGGCACAAAGTGAAGATGAACTAAAAGCCTCTTGAGGAAAGTGAAAGAGGAGAGTGAAAAAGTTGGCTTAAAGCTCAACATTCAGAAAACTAAGATCATGGCATCTGGTCCCATCACCTCATGGGAAATAGATGGGGAAACAGTGGAAACAGTGTCAGACTTTATTTTTTTGGGCTCCAAAATCACTGCAGATGGTGATTGCAGCCATGAAATTAAAAGACGCTTACTCCTTGGAAGGAAAGTTATGACCAACCTAGACAGCATGTTAAAAAGCAGAGACATTACTTTGCCAACAAAGGTCCGTCTGGTCAAGGCTATGGTTTTTCCAGTAGTCATGTATGGATGTGAGAGTTGGACTATGAAGAAAGCTGAGCACTGAAAAATTGAACTTTTGAACTGTGGTGTTGGAGAAGACTCCTGAGAGTCCCTTGGACTGCAAGGAGATCCATCCAGTCCATCCTAAAGGAGATCAGTCCTGGGTGTTCATTGGAAGGACTGATGCTGAAGCTGAAACTCCAATACTTTGGCCACCTCATGCGAAGAGTTGACTCATTGGAAAAGACCCTGATGCTTGGAGGGATTGGGGGCAGGAGGAGGAGGGGATGACAGAGGATGAGATGGCTGGATGGCATCATCGACTCAATGGGCATGAGTTTGAGTAAACTCCGGGAGTTTGTGATGGACAGGGAGGCCTGGCGTGCTGCGATTCATGGGGTCACAAAGAGTCGGACACGACTGAGTGACTGAACTGAACTGAACTGAACTGAACTAGGGCTTATATAACAACAACGTATCCTGCTTGAGGACAGTTTCTCCTTCCTGAAAACCTTCTGACTAATCCTGATGTCTTAAAATGTAAATTATGGAAGTGGATCTAGTAGGATTCTTCTATTGTTAAATTCTGATCCTGTTATCCTAAAGTGCAAATTGTAGGAGTGGGTCTGGTAAAATTTTCACAAACTTGACACATTCTTTTGATTTATTGTAATAACTAATTAAAAAGTATATAATTCCCTTGCTGAAGACTAGTGAGTGGGGCATTCTCAGCCCCCTTCTGATGTCTATGTCAGAAGGTTTCTCTGTCCCTTTTCACTTTAATAAAACTCTGCTATACAAAAGCTCTTGAATGATCAAGCCTGGTCCCTGGTCCCAGAAGCTAAATAATCTTCTTTGGAGATCACAAATCTGATACTGTTCACCGTAAGTTATCAATACTCACAACTCTCAAATTTATGTATCCTATCAAATTTATATATCCCATCAAACAACTTTCCTGAATTTCAGACCCACATATTCAACTACCTACCTGCTCCCTTGGATGTGTAACAGCCATCTCAAAACTTATGTCCCAAACCTAATTTACTTTCCTTTACCTTGCCCCTTTAAGCTTACCATTCTCTAGTTATCCTAATTTTATTAAACTGGTAACTCCATTCTCACACCAGAAATCATACAGTCAACCTCACCTCTTTCTTTTTCTTAAAGCCATATCCAATCCTTAGCAAACACCATCTAGATAAAATGAAGACTAAAAACTGATCACAGAGACTGCCATTTCTCATCTGATTTCTTACAGCAATAATTTTTTCACAGGCTCTCTGCTTCCTCCCTTTCCCCCTTTTAGTAAGTAGCCAGAGGGAAGCATGTTGAAATCAAGATCCAGTCACTTAACCTGTTCAAAACCCTCCTGTGCACCCCATCTGAGTAAAAGAAAAGTCCTTATTATAGCCTACAACACCCTCTGACATCTGCACCCCAGCTACTTCTCTGACCTCATATCCTACCACTTGGGCCTTTCATTTACTCCACTCCAGGCTCACTTGCCTCTTTGCTGTTCTTTGAACAGATCCAACACGCTCTGCCTTAGAGTTTTTTCATTTGATTTACATGGAACTTTCTTCCCCACATTACTGAATAATTTATTCCTTCATTTCTTTCAGGTTTCTGTTCAGAGCTTATCAGTAAAGCCTTTCTTGACCTTTCTGACACTTTATTTTCTATTTCTCTCCATAATGTTGATCATCTCCTAGTATATTGTGTATTTACTTGTTTGTCTTATTATCCGTCTCTCTGCAACTAAAACATAAGATTCATGTAACCAGGAACAGTGTTTTATTCATTGTTACCTCCTCAGCGCCTATAACAGTGCCTGGCATATGGAAGGCACTCAACAAATATTGAATGAATGACTGTACTGTCAATATTGCAAACTATATTCAGCAAACATAATGATACATTTTTGGTGTTCTTCTTTGAAATTTTGCACTAAATTTAAGTCTTTGTCAACTACATGAGTAATTCAGCTATTAACTATGTTCTATTTGTGTTCGTGAAATCTGAAAATGTAAGCAATAAATTACCAGGAAAATCAAATTGAAGGAAAAGAAATAAAATAATTTACTTCATAGTCTGGGTGTCAAAATCATGAAATTCTTCAGGCAATGTGATAGCACTGTATGCCGCTTCAAAACTCTCCTTTGGAAGGTCAACCAATCCTGAAAACGATAAAAAAAAAAAAAAATGAAACAAAACTCCCCCCACATTCAATAAACTAAATCTCTACTTCCTCTCACTGGACTGTTTAGTCTCCTAACTCGTTTCCCTGTAATCTGCTCCTACCTCTCTTCAGTCTATTCTCTACAAAACAGCCGGAGTGATATATTAAATACGCAATTAGGTCAGATCACCCTCAAACTTAAAATGACTCAGTGACTTCCCTAGTACACTTAAATAAAATTTAAATTTCTAATCAGGGCCCTGCACCCCTACAAAACCTGTAGGCATCATCTAACAACATTTTGCCTTACTCACTCTACTCGAAACGTACTGGTCTTTTTGCTCTCTGAATGAGTCAAGCACCTTACTACCTCAAGACCTTGGCTCTTGCAGTTCCCTCTGTCCAGAATGCTATTCCTTTAGGGATGTCTTACATGGCTGGTTACTTCTCTTTCTTCAAGTCTAAGCTTAAATTCTATCCACTCAGAAAAGCTTTTCCCAACTTGCTTAACTAAAATACATGTCTGTTATTTTCTGTGGTAGTACTCTTTTCATATTTCTTCATAGCACAATCTATAATTATTATAATAATTTTAAAAATATCTTTTTCATTATCTGATTTCCTCACTAGGCCAAAAGGGACTTTGTCTTGCTTGTCTTTGTAACCAGAGCCTAACATAGTGTTTCACACAAAGTATGAGCTCAATAAATATTTATGGAATATATAAGTGAACCACAACTATCTAGAAATCTTACAAATATTTTAAATAAAGAAAAAAAAAACCTTGTCAATATTGATTCACCAGTACTAACTGAGGGAACACTATTTACATGGGACTGAGACAAGTACTGTAAGTGATTCAGAAAATAAATATCACAAAGATATTGCCTTAAAGGAGCTTGCAGACTGGTGTGAGAGGAAAGGTTTGTACCTAAATAAACATAATACAAGGTGGAAAATGATGAAAGTCATAAAATTAAAATTAAATTAAAAATTGAAGACATTCTTTTTATGACACATGTAAATCTCTAGCACTTTGGAATGCCTAGAGATTTTCTATAATATTTCATAAATAGTGTGCTACTTAAGAGTCTTCAGAATTCTGAAAACAATGACAATTATTGATATCTAGGTTCTGTCAATACCTTATTTCTAATTTACCTCATAAAGGCAAAAGCAGATATGGCAAACAAAGAAACTCATTAAAACTGAATGTCAGAGTATCTTATACAACTGTGGTAGCTTTAAATACATTTCTTATGTAAATATGCAAGAACATTTCAAGTTTTTGAAAGTATAACCTCTTGCCCCAAACACAGTAAAAGAGCAAGGAAAATAATATCATTTGTTCTTAACCGTGGAAACTAAGTTCCACTCAAAAGGAAGTTTTCCATTCATTATACCCACCCTGGAATTATGAAGTATCAACAATTAAAAGAGCCCACCCAAACTAAAAATGCAAAAGGGAAAAAAAACAAGTGAGACAAATCAATATCGCACTTATACCTGGGCGAAATGTCATCTTCATTTTAAGCAAGGCTTCACTGCAATCTGCCAAAAGATATTTTGCCTTTCTATTATAGATTCGAACAACTCCCAAAAGAAGGTGTCCTGAAGTTCGCAGTGCAATTTTCACCTTTCAATAATTTTTAAAGTATTAGAATATTAAAAATTAGATTTATAAACTCTGTTCTTTGAAAATTATAAAATCATAAGAATTTCTTCTCTTTAAAAAGCAGATGTTTTTGTATTCTTATTTAAGGTAAATCACCTTGTAAAATGATTAACTTTTTAATTTAGTGAAGATAATCTAATGTGGCATTTAAATGAAATATGCTATTGTTGATTTTATGAAAACAACATAAACTTTGCAGTCAGGCAGACTTGCGTTCAAGCCTTGGTTCAGTTGCTGAGGCTAAGTCATTTAACCTTCCTGAACTTCAATTTATTAATAATGACTATAATTTATTATACACTTGTTTTGTGTCCTAAGAGCTTTTCATACATTAATTTATTTAATTTTGACAAAACCTCTATTTACAGAAGAAAACACTGAAACTCAGACGTGATAAACAGCATACCTAAGTAACAAAACTATAAAGCGATGAAGCAGAAATTAAATTTGACCAATTCAGAAGTTCATGTTCTTAAATACCACATTCACTGAGGCTAAAAGAAGCCTATCTCATAGGGTTACTGTGAAGATTAAACAAACTAAAAAAAATTAAAGTCTAGCCCAGTGCCGGGCACAAGGTAAGATTTCAATATATAATTGAATATATTATATATTGAAAATTATTAAATATTATATATTGAATATATTGGATATATAATATATAATTCATCCTTCTCTTAAGAAGAAAAATACCTAACCTATACAAATATTAAAATAATATTTTAATGCAAATTCTAGTAACTTGTAACTGTTTTATAATGAATATAGTACTTTGTTTAATGAAGTTTTCACATATATTTTTATTTATACTCAATCCTCCTTTCCTTCTACTCTCCCTATTCATTCACTCATTATTTTTCTAAGAAATATTCACTTGGTACCTACTTTGTATATAATATTTTGTTAGCAAATAAGAAACAATCACAAAATAGTTATAAAGCATGGTCTTTATCCTTCAGGATCCAGTCTATTTATGATAAACATATTAAAAAGTTAACTACCAACAGAAACCAATATATGTTTATTTTCAGACAATAAATGCTTAGGAATTAAAAAAAAAGAAGACCATTTGAGTAGTAAAACTTCCTAGGAAATACACTGCATGGTATAATGTCTTTTAATTCCTTTCCTCTTCATAAGCCAGAGTAAATACATCCTATAATTTTAATCAATAACATACCTTAGGAGAAAGAATTTTTTCAATGGTTATCTCTAGATTACATTCAAATATATGGGCCTTTGTGAGTTTCTTCTCCCAGTGAGCTGCAAGCCAGATTTTGGCCAATGGCCCTCGCTTACTCATAAGCACATGTGTGTAGAACATGTTGCCTGTATTCCTTAATAATATTTAATGAACTAGAGAGAATATGAAAAGATATTTAAATTTGAATACAAAACACTATTAGTGTTCTTTTACAGTAAGCAAAACCATTTCTCATTAATTCTATAACAGATTAACTTCTAATTCAATACATTACTCAACTCAAATTACTTTCTTGTGAAAAGAAACTGCTTTAAAATACAAAACTATAAACTAATGACAGAACTCTATTAAAACTGTGAATAGCACCTGGTTTAAATGTATTCTGATCACTGAGCACTTCATACATTGTACATATACTATATAAAGGATTTGAACTCTAAGAGCTTGGCAGGCTATAGTCCATAGGGTCGCAGAGTCGAACAGGACTGAAGCAGCTTAGCAGCAGCAGCAGCAGCATAATCAAATAACAGGCTTCCCAGGTGGCACTGGTGATAAAGAACCCGCCTGCAATGCAGGAGGCATAAAAGATGCAGGTTCAATCCCTGGGTCGGGAAGATACCCTGGAGGAGGGCATGGCAACCCAGTGCAGTATTCTTGCCTGGAGAATCCCACAGACAGAGGAGCCTGGCAGGCTACAGTCCATAGGGTCACAAAGAGTCGGACAAGCAACTTAGCACACACACAGTAAATAAATAGAGAAGGAAGACTGGGGGGACAAAAAAAAACAACAACAAAAAACAAAAAAAACAAACAGGAAATGGAAATAGGGGGAAAGCAACAGAATAGCAAAAGGTAGAAAAAACTAAGAAAAGCGAACACAGGTAACCACTTTTCTAAAACTTTAGTTTGGGAAGTGTGAGATCATTGATTTATATCCAGGTATTGAATTCCTTTGTTTTAAGATACTATGGTTTATTCAATGATGTATTAATTAATGAAGTTAAAATAATGGAAATCCAAAGGACCATAAAGTAGAAAAATTAAGAAAACAAGAGACTACAGAAAAAGAATCAGAAGAACAAAAAAGAATCGGATTTAAATGTTTTGAAATAAGAATGGTAAAAGAAAACCTTCACTTGAAGGTAAAAAATTTATGAACATTTCTACAAACTGTACTATTCTCAGTAACATCATAAGGCTTCATTATTAGCAAAGGAATGTCAGGACACCTTGACTGACTGACAAAGAATCAAGTTATTGCTTACATATAAGTAATCTTAACCTGCCACTAGAGAAGCATCTTTTTGCTTCTTTCTTAAAGTTCCAATAAAAGGGAAAACTGAGCCAAAATAAATACAAAAACAAAATCAGCCACAGAATTAAAAACTCAGGTGATCAATGCCATTTCCACCGCAAGAATCAAATCGTTGGACCTAAAATAAATGTGGTTATGCAATCTACTAAACCACATTTCTCAGTGGGTGGGCTAAAGATTTTAATGAATATGGCCTTTGTCTGCCTTGGCTCCGCTGTCTTCCTTTTTAATCTGTGTGTTTGGTATCTTGGAATAAATTCCAGTTTGTCCTTTTCAATTACTCCCAGGTGTATGATTATTAGTAAGCTTTAAGAAAAAAAGTAAACCTGTGATTTAGTATTCCTGAGACATTGATTTTCTCAAGCCTCCAATCCCCCATCCCCCACAAAATCCCGCCCCCCCCCCCCCCCCAAATCCCTCACAAAAGTCCCAATGTCCTGAGAGTTATTTGTAGGTTGAATTGAGTTCATGAACCTATAGCTAGGGAAAGAAAAGAGTTAGTCACTCAGTCGTGTCCGACTCTTTACGACTCCATGGACCGTAGCCCGCCAGGCTCCTCTGCCCATGGAACTTTCCAGACACGAATACCAGCATGGGTTGCCATTTCCTTCTCCAGGGAATCTTCCCGACAAAGGGATCGAACCCGGGTCTCCCACATTGCAGGCAGATTCTTTACTGTCTCAGCGACCAGGGAAGCCCAACGTAAGGCTAAGGATAGTATGGTAGTAGAAGCCAGGGAGTGGCCTTAATTCGTGGGAAGGGATCCCTGGTGAGGAGTGAGGGTGGTGGGCGAAGGGGAGATTCAGGGCAGGATGAAGGGGCAGAAAGTGGACGCTCCGGGAGGTGGGGGAAGAGCCACGGGGGGTGGGGGGTACTCCTTCCGGGGAGCGAGAAGGAGGGAGGGGAGAGGAATGGAAGGCGCTAGGGTTGGATGGGGGTGGGGGTGTGAGGAGAAGACAACGAGCATCAAGGACACGAACGTCTAGGGCTTCCTCCACACACGATTCCTCAGAGTTGAAGGCCCGAGGCTCAGAGGGAGACACTGAGGCTGAGGGGTGACCGCAAGCGCCCGTTTCCTCTCCTCAGAGGGTCCCTCAGAGGGTCCCTCAGGGCTCGCGCCAGTGAGGAGCCTGGCAAGGCCACTTGTGGGGATGAAGGTGGCCGTGGCCCCCGTGACCCAGTCAGCCTCCAGTCCCCGGATCCCACCCAGCGCCCTACTTCCAGCGCCGGGTCTGAGGCGAGACGAGCCGAAGCAGCGGCAGGAAGAGTCGCCCGGTCTGCGAGGTGAGTCCTAGACGCTCAGCTCCCAGACCTGGTAGGCTTCAGGGAGGGCGCGGCAGGGCGATGGGCGGGGCGGGGCCGCGGGTTGGGGCGGGTTGGGGCGGGGCCACTGAGTGACAGGGCCCCAAACTGGGGCGGGGAGAGGGGAGGGGCATCTGGGAACCGGGCGGGGCAGTGGGCAGGAGCAGGCCTGGGGGCGGGGCGGCAGGAGTGGGCAGGGTTAATGGTCTGTCCGCAAGGAGTGGATGAGGAAAAGGGCTGGGCCCGGGAAGGAACCCGGGACCCGGGCGGGGATGGAGCGACAGGACGTGCAGCTTTCCACCTGGGGCTTGCTCGTGCAGCTCACTGTTCAGGGACCTGGTCCGTACAGAATAGTTGTGTTAGGTGGTAATGTCTAACCCCTCTGCCTGGCCTCTGAACATCACTAGAATGGAGTCTTCCACTTATGAACGAGGGGCTCCCTGGAGAAGTTATTTAATCTCTTTAACTTCACTTCCTCTCACCTGTAAATTGGAAATGCTAATGAAAGTACCTGTGCCATGGGATATTGTAAGAGATGAGTGAGATGAAGCATGTAAAAAGCCTAGCAATCATAAATGCTCAGTAAATATTCAGTTCAGTTCAGTCGCTCAGTCGTGTCCGACTCTTTGCGACTCCATGGACTGCAGCACGCGAGGCCTCCCTGTCCATCACCAACACCCAGAGCTTACTCAAACTCCTGCCCATTGAGTCGGTGATGCCATCCAACCATCTCATCCTCTGTCCTCCCCTTCTCCTCCCGCCTTCAATCTTTTCCAGCATCAGGGTCTTTTTCAACGAGTCAGTTCTTCGCCTCAGGTGGCCAAAGTATTGGAGTTTAAGCCTCAGCATCAATCCTTCCAATGAACATTCAGGACTGATTTCTTTTAGGATGGACTGGCTGGATCTCCTTGCAGTCCAAGGGACTCTCAAGAGTCTGCTCCAACACCACAGTTCAAAGCATCAATTCTTCAGCGCTCAGCTTTCTTTATAGTCTGTCCAGTCTGGCTCTACAAGCAGGGTTTCCGGAAGCGTGATGCAGCGGGAGAATAAGAAACAAGACACAAGAGTTCAGTGAAAGGCGAGGATCAGGGGACCAGCACCACTCCAAGGTGAAGGTGCCGAAACTGAATCCGTGCCAGCTTTGTTATACTCTCAGCCGTGAGGGAAGGAATGTTCAGGGGGTTAAGCAGTAACTCATGTGGCCTTCAGTGCCAAAGAACAAAGTGATCATTAACCTTTGGGTAAACGAGAAACAATAATCAATAACAAATCACTAACTAATATTCTTATCTATAGATTTCCTCCAGATACGAAAAACATGTGACTCTGAGAGGCCAGTTGGGAAACACTCTGGGGTTGGTTTTCCACCCCCAGGATCACATCTTGTTTTCAAGATTATGAACTGTTCCCTCTGGACTAGTTCCAAGAGTCCCATGCCTTAAAGCATCCAGTTTACCAATAATCATAAATTCCTTCTGTGGCCCTCGCCTGGGCCTGCTTTTCTTCTATTCTTCCTGTCTCCTACATCTCCCCCTTTTTGATTTTCCACATGATGAGAAATGGTGAGAAATGCTAGTTGCTGTTGTTGGCTTTGTTGTCTCTTGATTGTTCTTCTCCAGACTATGCAGAAACACAAACACATAATTAATAGCATTCCCATAACCAGAGCAATTCCATATCCAAATGTTTTGGTCTGTTTTAAGGGATTAAGAGAAGAAAGATTATCAGCAACTTATCAAGAAAATCTGATCCAGTAATTACATTGAGATGTTTATTAAAAGTTTTTAATATATCTTGTTGTAAGTCATGAATATCTACAGAAATATTACCTTGGTTCAATAGGTGTTGTTTAACTTTATCCCAATTGAATTGTGTCTTCTTATATTTGTAAGCCATTACACAAAAGGAAGTATAGTTCCAATCACATTTTAGTCTCATCTGTTTTTATAAACTGACTAGTTGATCTCCTAATATAATAACAGATTGTTGAAGGTCAGCCACTTGGGAAGCCAACTTTCCGTCAATTTTTTGTTTAGTGGTCCAAAGGACGTCGGCATCTCTATGCCATTCTTGTATAAAATGAACTGTTTGTGTAGACTGATGAAAAGCCACTCCAGCTATGGCTGCCATAGTGGTCATAGCTATCTATAATGCCTAAAATGACAGCGATTAGCAATCCCAGAAAACGTTTAATACATTTAAGATTTTACAATATTCCTTCAATAGCATATAATGTAGAGCTTTCTTGCCAAGGTCATTGTAAATCAACTGGAACCCATATGCCAGTTCTGGTTTTAAGAATATAAATACTTTGCCAACTTTCATTAAAAGGAATGGCATAATTTATACATGTATAAAATGAACAATTAAGACATGTTATTAATCCCAAATTTGGATCATATTTTGCTGGTACAGTCATAAAAACAAAAGGAATTCTTACACAAGTTTGAATAATGTGGGTAGAGTTTTTTGTAAAGTTAAAGGTAGCTTTTGGGTCATTATCTTCCACTCTAAGCAATTAATTTTTTCAAAGTCATGGGTATGTTCCATATTTCATTTTGAATAAGGTAATGACCTAAACGAGGCATGAGGGGAGCAAATCCTGCTCCATGCCATATGAGGGATTGACTACCATAAGTACTAAGGGCCTTATTTTTATATACCCATGGGGAAGACACTTTAGATTCTTTAAGTTTAGGGGTTCCTCGGGATCCCTAATTGATAATGGAGCCTTCTGTAACATTTAATAATAAGTGACCTTCTGATCCCTTACATAATTTCCTTTGTATCCAATTTTCAATACCATGGCTAATTTCAGCAATACAGTCAGGACAGTCAGGTGGATTCATCATGCTGCAAGTTTCCTCCTTTTCTAAAAAAGCAAGAGCAGTTAAGAGAAAGAAGAAAGTCTTATTATCATTTGATTCTTTGACAACTGACAGCCATTTTTGATATCCTGTTTTAAGGCATACACTCCAAAACCAATACAAATAGGAGTGGCATCAGAGCCAATATTATAATTTACCAACCGGCGACCTTCTTCTTCCTTTTTAATAGGAAAATTTTGATCATATGGTCCGGGGAGCCAGGCCAAATCATTTACCAATAATGGGACTGGTGAGTCTTCCCGAGTCACAGGTCTCAGCAGGGGAGGATTAGGTATATAAGTCCAATAGTGATGACTATCTATAGCTTGTGTACTTACCGCATGGTCAGCAAAGTGACCATAGCCAAGAACAGGTTGTCTGGTGTTTTGGGCAGTCTTCTATGTACCGTCTTCTCTGCCTCTAGAGATAGTTTCTCTATCTGTCCTCAAGTTGGCAAAGGTGCTTCTTGGGTTATTTTTGATAGAGATAGTCCAGTATTAAGGAGAAGCAGTGACATGGCTCCAAGCGTGGGTTCAAATAGTGGGTCTATATCAAAGTAGGTCCTTTTCTTTCCAGGGCCGGATTTTTCATTTTGGGATCCACCGATGTTCATCTTCTTCTGTTAAAATAAGAACATAACCTTGTCCTTGTTTAAGTAAAATTCCCTTTTCCAACTCTTATTTTCTTTCCATAAGACTTGTTGAGTTTGTTGTAAGGTTTCTTTTTTAGAAAGCAAGTCATTAGTAGTTTGATTATTTGTCCAGTGTATTGTAGCTGCTGGTTCTGTATTGTCCCCTCTAATATCCAAAAAATTTAAAGTAAAAAGAGCTATTGCTAATTTATTTTTGGGGGAATTAGGTCCTATTCCATACCTTTCTCCCTCTTTTTGCTTTTGTAAAGTGTTTTTTAATGTTCAGTGGACTTGTTCAACTATAGCACATCCTTGTGGGTTATATGGAATTCCAGTGATGCGTTTAATAGATCAGTCTTCAAAAAATAATTTTAACATGAGACTTGTACAAGCTGGTCCATTATCAGCTTTTTTATGTTTAGGGAGTCCCATGTAAGCAAAAGCTTGTTTGAAGTGAGAAATCCACTGATTTGCAGTTTCTCCTGTATGATGTGATGCAAATATTCCAGAATAAGTGTCAATAGACCCATGGACTAGTCCAGCATTGCCAAATGTTGGAATATGTGTTACATCTGTTTGCCAAATATCGTTGGGAAATAATCCCTGTGGGTTAACACCTTCAGGCAATGTCTGAAGTAGAATTAACTTATTGACAGGAGGGACAATGAGATACAATATCTTTAGCTTGTTGACAAGTCAATTGAAGTTTATGTTATAATCCTTTAACTTTTAAGTGTGTTAGTTCATGAAATTGTGATGAGAAAGAAATGAAATGAGTTTAGTGTCAGTAGTATTTTTTCCTTCTGCTAAAGGTCCTGGAAGTTGTGAATGTGATCGAATATGAGTAATATAAAAAGGATTGTTTCTATAAAAAATAGTATTTTGTAATTGATTAAACTGTTGAATAATAGGCAGATTAGAGTTAGGTACTCTTACAGTCTTGATTAAAGAAGTAACCTTGACAGCATATTGTGAATCAGAAACAATGTTAACAGGTTCTTTAATATCCAATAATACAGTGTAAATAGCTTCTAACTCAGCCTGTTATACAGAAGAATATTTAGATGGCCAAATCTTTAGTAGGACCAAAATAACCTGTTTTGAGGTCCTTATTTGCGTCAGTAAAATAGGTGACAGCATTGTGAATGGGCTCTATTTTTCTTATTTTATGGAGAATCAAAGCATGCTTTTTAAGAAAATTGATTAACTTAGAAGAATGGTAGTGGCAATCAATGTTGCCAATAAAATCAGAAAGAGCAATTTGCCATTCAATATTTTGAATATATAAATGTTCAATTTATATTTTAGAAAATGGTACTATTATAGTCTTTGGATCGTAACCCGACAATTGTTGAATACGAGTTCTCATCTTAAATATTAACTTGCTAACCATATCAATATAAGTAGTCAATAACTTAGTTTGTTTACGACACAAAAAGACCCATTCAATTATAGCTTCTGTTTGCCAGATTATTCCTGTGGGAGGATATGGAGTGGGCGTAATTAAAGCTGTTATAGGCTGATTTAATTCTACCCTAGTCAATTGTTGATTTTGAATTACCTGATTAATTTGTTGTATTTCTATTTTGGCTTCATGGGTTAGAGACCAAGGACTTTTTAATTCATTATCTCCTCATAATATATTAAATAGATTTTTAAAGGCATAATTAGGAATCCCTAAGATTGGACGGTGGCTCAGACGGTAAAGCGTCCGCCTACAATGCGGGAGACCAGGGTTCAATCCCTGGGTCTGGAAGATCTCCTGGAGAAGGAAATGGCAACCCACTCCAGTATTCTTGCCTGGAAAATCCCATGGATGGAGAAGCCTAGTAGGCTACAGTCCATGGGGTCTCAAAGATTCAGACACGACTGAGTGACTTCACTTTCAAGGTTGGACGAAGCCAGTTAATATCACTTAATAATTCTTGAAAACTATTTAAAGTTTTTAATTGATCAATTCGAATCTGTGTTTTTTGTGGAGATAGTGTTTCTATTTAATATATAACCCAAATATTGATAAGGAGCTTCAATTTGAACTTTATCTGCTGCAATAATTAATCCATACAATTCTAAAATCTTTTGGGTTTCTAAAAATATTTGTTGAAGAATTTTCTTATCAAAGTATGCTAATAAAACATCATCCATATAATGAATAATATAGGCTTGTGGATCTTTTTCTCTAATTAAACGTAAAGGCTGATTTACAAAGTTGACACAAGGTGGCGCTGTTCATCATTCCTTGTGGCAAAACAGTCCGGTGGTATCGCGGACTAGGGCCTTTATTATTAATATTGGGAATAGAAAAAGCCAAAAATTTGGAGCATCATTAGGATTTAATAGGATAGTGAAAAAACAATCTTTTAAATCAATAATAATAATTTTCCATCACTTTGGAATCAGCGGGAGAAGGGGGTCCAGATTGTAATACTTAATGGGTTTCATAACAGCATTGATTTTTCTTAAATCTGTAAGCATTCTCCATTTACCTGATTTCTTTTTAATCAGAGACCAGTGAATTCCAAGGGCTAGTAGTTTCTACCATATGTCCTGATTTTAATTGTTCTACTAGTGTTTGTAAGGCTTCAATTTTTTCTTTTGATAAAGGCCACTGTTCCACCCATATAGGTTTATCTGAAAGCCATTTTATTTTTAATGCAGCCTTTGGAACAGTGGCCCCCAGGCTAAATTTTGAGGAGTACTAGGGTGAAGTCCCATATTAGTCATAATTTGTTTTGTCTGAGACATTATGGGAGGTATTGTAACATAAGTTCCCCATTGCATAAGTAAATCACGGCCCATAAGTTAATAGGAATATCAGCGACCAATGGTTGAAGCATAGGAGTTTGTTGATTGGGCCCCTGGAAACACATAGGGCGTGCACTCTGAGCTATATTGCTCATTGTTCCTATTCCAGTAATAATTGTAAGAACTTGTTGTAACTGCCAGGATCGAGGCCAGTGTTTAGAGGCAATGATAGAAACATCTGCCCCTGTGTCCGCAAGTCCAGGGAATTGCCTTCCCATAATTTTTATTTCTAATTTTGGTCTTTCATCTGTGACAAAAGTTTGCCAAAATACTTGTTTTCCAGTACTTCAAAATTCCCCTATTCTCTTTTTAGGAGAATTTAATTTTCTATAAGGTAATAATAACAATTGAGTGATTTGATCTCCCTTAAATATTTGATAGGGAACATTGGTTTTTAGCATTATAAGTATTTCTCCTTCAAAATCTTCATCTATTATTCCTATTTGAACTTCGACCTCCTTTAAAGTGAGACTGCTTCTTCCTATTATTAAACCAACAGTATTTTTAGATAGGGGTCCCCAGATGTCAGTTGGTATTTTATATATTCCCACAGAGGGCATTACTACTAAATTTTCTAAGGCCAGTATGTCTAACACTGCACTCCCTGATTTGCGGGGAGTAAGTCATGAACTGATTGTTTTCTTGAGGCTGAGCTGGGTAGGCAAGGGGAACTGCATTCCAAGTGCCTGCATTGTTTTTGCGGCCCCGAGCCAGGCCCCGATTCCCGTTTCCTGACAAGGGAGTCCCGTCTTTATGAAATTTTGACCTACATTGATTTGCCCAGTGATTTCCCTTATGGCATTTTGGGCATAATCCTGGAGTCTTGATATCATTTTTTGTCTTTTTTGAATTTCCTCCTTTACAGTCTTTTATAATGTGTCCTAATTTTCCACATTGGTGACATCTCATATCCGTCTTTTTATTAGCCTTGGACAATGCTTGAGCCAGGAGTTGCATTTTATACGGTTCTGACCCAATATCCTGGCAAACTTTGACATATTCTTCTAGGGGGCACCCTGTGCTTTGAGAGGCTGAGTCGCCTTTTTACATTCTGAGTTAGCATTGTCATAAGCAAGAACTTGCATCAGCAAATCTCTCAGACCAGGCTGTGAGACTGTTTTGGTCAAATTTTGACGTGGCCTGGCGATAAAATCTACATAAGTTTCCCTATTTGATTGTTTAATTTGGGTAAATGAAACCGAGGCTTGTCGGGGTGGATTTATTCTCTCCCAGCCTTTTAAACATATAATTCCCACTTGAGTAAGTAATTGATCATCAAACCGTAACTGAGCCTGGATGCCAAAATATCCTCCGCTACCCATTAATTGATCAAGCGTTATATTAACTGGCAGGTTGGCTGTCGTGTTTCTGTGAGCTTGTTGATTTGCCTCATCTTGCCACCGGGTCCTAAACTGTAAAAATTCTGAGATGGATAGGCAAGTTCTGACTATCATTTCCCAATCATAAGGAATTAACCATTCAGTTTGTGAAAGTCCCTGAATTAGTCCCATGGTATAAGGAGAATTAGTTCCATATTGGGTACATGCCTGTTTTATCTCCTTTATAGTTTTAAATGGTATAGCATTATAATCGTAATGGATTCCTCCTTGTGGGAATTGAGGATCTGGTGGGATCTGAGTTATAGCCACCGGGAGAACTAAAGCGTCTTCATCCCCCTGCAATTGTGCCATATGAACCCTCTTTTGTAAAGGTGTCATTTTATTAGGCACAGTTATCTGTGGTTTAAAACCAAATCCATCATCCAAAGGGTTTCAGGATCGAAAGGAGGAGGCTCAACCAGAGGTACAGTTGGACTAGCGAGCGAGATCTATGCTTGACTTCTGTCATTCTTTTGGCTCTTATTTTTCATTTTTATTGATTGCTTCTCTTCCTCATCACCAATGTTATCATATAAATTCATTTCCTCCATTTGTTCTTGTAATTGTTCTGTAGAATCCCGTGAATCCGAGCCTTCTGATTGCACTGGTCCTAAAGCTGTGCTAATGAGATTCCCTACTGACCATACAGACAAAAGAATCTTTTCCCCGCGTGGGAAGGCACGGCGCAGGCAACGCATAACTTCTTGCCATTCCTCATACCTCAAAGTCCCTCTGTCTGGATCTAGCCAGTAGCAATATTTTTTAACGGCAGAAAATAATTCTTTAAAAGAGGACTGAGATATCTCAACCTCTGAACTTTTTAACAAAGTTTTTAACACTTGCATAAGCAGTCACTATGCTTAGAAGGATTTTGCCCCTTTGTCAGCCTGATTGACAAATCCGCAGGGGTGTACTTACCAACTACAACTGGCTGGACTTCCCTGCGTTCTCCGCAGCTAGGAGCGTAGCCTCCTCGGCTGGCTTCACTTTCAAGTCCCCGTTCAGTCCAGCTCGACAAGCAGGGTTTCCAAAAGCGTGATGCGGCGGGAGAATAAGAAACAAGACACAAGAGTTCAGTGAAAGGCGAGGATCAGGGGACCAGCACCGCTCCAAGGTGAAGGCGCCGAAACTGAATCCGTGCCAGCTTTGTTATACTCTCAGCCGTGAGGGAAGGAATGTCCAGGGGGTTAAGCAGTAACCCATGTGGCCTTCAGGACCAAAGAACAAAGTGATCATTAACCTTTGGGTAAACGAGAAACAGTAATCAATAACAAATCAGTGGCTAAAACTAATATTCTTATCTATAGATTTCCTCCAGATACGAAAAACATGTGACTCTGAGAGGCCAGTTGGGAAACACTCTGGGGTTGGTTTTCCACCCCCAGGATCACATCTTGTTTTCAAGATTATGAACTGTTCCCTCTGGACTAGTTCCAAGAGTCCCATGCCTTAAAGCATCCAATTTATCAATAATTATAAATTCTTTCTGTGGCCCTCGCTTGGGCCTGCTTTTCTTCTATTCTTTCTGTCTCCTACAATAGTCCAACTCTCACATCCATACACGACTACTGGAAAAACCATAGCTTTGACTACACGGACTTTGTTGGCAAAGTAATGTCTCTGCTTTTTAACATGTTGTCTAGGTTGGTCATAACTTTTCTTTCAAGGAGCAAGCATCTCATTTGACTTCATTCAGCCAGTGAATGAGGTGGACATCAATGAGGTCCACCTGACTTCACATTAGATGGCCAGAGTATGGAGTTTCAGCTTCAACATCAGTCCTTACAATGAACATTCAGGACTGATTTCCTTTAGGATGGACTGGTTGGATCTCCTGCAGTCCAAGGGACTCTCAAGAGTCTTCTCCAACACCACACTTCAAAAGCATCAATTCTTCGGCATTCAGCTTTCTTTATAGTCCAACTCTCACATCCATACATGACTACTGGAAAAACCATAGCTTTGACTAGATGGACCTTTGCCAGCAAAGTAATGTCTCTGCTTTTTAATATGCTGTCTAGGTTGGTCATAACTTTTCTTCCAAGGAGCAAGCATCTTTTAATTTCATGGCTGCAGTCACCATCTGCAGTGATGTTGGATCCCCCCAAAATAAAGTCTGTCACTGTTTCCCTGTTTCCCCATCTATTTGCCATGAAGTGGTGGGACCAGATGCCATGATCTTAGTTTTCATAATGTTGAGTTTTAAGCCAACTTTTTCACTCTTCTCTTACTTTCATCAAGAGGCTCTTTAGTTCTTCTTTGCTTTCTGCCATAAGGGTGGTGTCATCTGCATATCTGAGGTTATTGATATTTCTCTCAGCAGTCTTGATTCCAGCTTGTGCTTCATCCAGTCCAGCATTTCTCATGATGTACTCTGCATATAAGTTAAATAAGCAGAATGACAATATACAGCCTTGACATACTCCTTTCCCGATTTGGAACCAGTCTGCTGTTCCATGTCCAGTTCTAACTGTTGTTTCTTGACCTGCATACAGATTTCTCAGGAGGCAGGTCAGGTGGTCCGGTGTACCTGTCTCTTTAAGAATTTTCCAGTTTGTTGGGATCCACACAGTCAAAGGCTTTGGCATGGTCAATAAAGCAGAAGTAGATGTTTCTCTGGAACTCTCTTACTTTTTCAATGATCCAACACATGTTGGCAATTTGATCTCTGATTCCTCTGCCTTTTCTAAATCCAGCTTGAACATCTGGAAGTTCATGGTTCACATACTGTTGAAGCCTCACTTGGAGAATTTTGAGCGTTACTTTGCTAGCATGTGAAAGTGAAAGTTGTTCAATCGTGTCTGACTCTTTGCAACGCATGGACTGTACATACAGTCCATGGAATTCTCTAGGCCAGGTAACTGGAGTGGGTAGCCTTTCCCTTCTCCAGGGGATCTTCTCAACCCAGGTCTCCCATATTACAGGCAGATTCTTCACCAGCTGAGCCACAAGGCAAGCTAGCGTGTGAGATGAATGCTATTATGCAGTAGTTTGAGCATTCTTTGGCATTGCCTTTCTCTGGGATTAGAATGAAAACTGACCCTTTCCACTCCTGTGGCCACTGCTGAGTTTTCCAAATTTGCAGCATATTGAGTGCAGCACTTTCACAGCATCATCCTTTAGGATTCGAAACAGCTCAACCGAAATTCCATCACCTCCACTAGTTTTGCTCGTAGTGATGCTTCCTAAGGCCCAGTTGACTTTGCATTCCAGGATGTCTGGCTCTAGGTGAGTGATTGTACCATCGTGATTATCTGGGTTGGGGAGATCTTTTTTTGTATAGTTCTTCTGTGTATTCTTGCCACCTCTTCTTAATATCTTCTGCTTCTGTTAGGTCCATACCATTTCTGTCCTTTATTAAGCCCATCTTTGCATGAAAATTTCCCTTGGTATCTCTAATTTTCTTGAAAAGATCTCTGGTCTTTCCCATTCTATTGTTTTCCTCTATTTCTTTGCATTGATCAATGAGGAAGGCTTTCTTATCTCTCTTTGCTATTATTCAGAACTCTGCCTTCAAATGGGTATATCTTTCCTTTTCTCCTTTGCCTTTCCCTTCTCTTCTTTACATAGCTATTTGTAAGGCCTCCTCAGACAACCATTTTGCCTTTTTGCATTTCTTTTTCTTGGGGATGGTCTTGATCACTACCTCCTGTATAATGTCACGAACCTCCATCCATAGTTCTTCAGGCACTCTATCAGATCTAATCCCTTGAATTTATTTGTCACTTCCACTGTATAATTGTAAGTGATTTGATTTAGGTCATACCTGAATAGTCTAGTGGTTTTTCCTACTTTCTTCAATTTCAGTCTGAATTTTTCAATAAGGAGTTCATGATCTGAGCCACAGTCACATCCCGGTCTTGTTTTTGCTGACTGTATAAAGCTTCTCCATCTTTGGTTGCAAAGAATATGATCAATTTGATTTTGGTATTGACCATCTGGTGATGTCCATATGTAGAGTCTTCTCTTGTGTTGTTGGAAGAGGGTGTTTGCTATGACCAGTGCATTCTCTTCACAAAACTCTATTATCCTTTGCCCTGCTTCATTCTGTACTCCAAGGCCAAATTTGCCTGTTACTCCAGGTATTTCTTGACTTCCTACTTTTGCATTCCAGTTCCCTATAATGAAAAGGACATTTTTGGGGGGTGTTAGTTCTAGAAGGTCTTGTAGAGCTTCATAGACCTGTTCAACTTCACCTTCTTCAGCATTACTAGTCAGGGCATAGACTTGGATTACAATGATATTGAATGGTTTGCTTTGAAAATGAACAGAGATCATTCTGTCATTTTTGAGATTGCATCCAAGTACTGCATTTTAGACACTTTTGTTGACTATGAGGGCTATTCCATTTCTTCTAAGGGGTTCTTACCCACAGTAGTAGATATAATGGTCATTTGAGTTAAATTCACCCATTCTAGTCCATTTTAGTTCGCTGATTCCTAAAATGTCAATGTTCACTCTGGTCACCTCCTGTTTGACCACTTCCAATTTACCTTGATTCATGGACCTAACATTCCAGGTTCCTATGCAATATTATTCTTTATAGCATCGGACTTTACTTGCATAACCAGTCACATCCACAACTGGACATTGTTTTTACTTTGGCTCCGTCTCTTCATTCTTTCTGGAGTTATTTCTCTACTGTTCTCCAGTAGCATATTGGGCACCTACTGACCTGGGGGTTTCATCTTTTAGTGTCCTATCTTTTCGCCTTTTCATACTGTTCATGGGGTTCTCAAGGCAAGAATACTGAAGTGGCTTGCCATTCCCTTCTCCAGTGGACCACGTTTTGTCAGAACTCTCCACCATGATCTGTACATCTTGGGGGGACAGGCATGGCTCATAGTTTCATTGAATTAGACAAGGCTGTGGTCCATATGATCAGATTGGTTAGTTTTCTGTGATTGTGGTTTTCAGTCTGTCTGTCCTCTGATGGAGAAGGATAAGAGGCTTATGAAAGCTTCCTGATGGGAGAGACTGACTGAGGGGGGAACTGGGTCCTGTTCTGATGGGTGGGGCCATGCTCAGTAAATCTTTAATCCAATTTTCTGTTGAAGGGTGGAGCTGTGTTCCCTTCCTGTTACTTGACCTGAGCCCAAACTGTGGTGGAGGTAATGAAGATGATGGTGACCTCCTTCTAAAGGTCCCATGCAAGCACTGCTAGACTCAGTGCCCCCATCCCTGCAGCAGGCCACTGCTGACCCACGCCTCCACTGGAGACTCCTGGACACTCATGGGCAAGTCTGAGTCAGTCTCTTAGGGGGTCACTGCTCCTTTCTCCTGGGTCCTGGTGTGCACAAGGTTTTGTTTGTGCCCTCCAAGAGTCTGTTTCCCCAGTCCTGTGTAAGTTCTGGCAGCTCTATGGTGGAGTTAATGGCAACCTTCTCCAACAGGGCTTATGCTATACCCAAGTCTATTGTACCCAGAGCCCCTGCCCCTGCAGCAGTCCTCTGCTGATTCGTACCTTCTCAAGAGACACTCAAACACAATTCTGTCTCAATCTCTGTGGGGTCTCTGGGTCCTGGTGTGCACCAGGTATGTTTGAGCCCTCTGAGTGTCTCTGGCGGTATGGGGTTTGATTCTAAATGTGATTTCACCCCTGCTACCATCTTGCTGGGGCTTCTCCTTTGCACTTGAACTTGGGGTAGTTAATAATTCCCCTCCATTTGTGATGAGGAAGTAGCCTGGAGAGGAGAAGCCACAGGTGCAGGATCACATAGTTGGGAATGGTTTCACTCCCTTTTTCCCACCTGAGCGAACCGTGTCACAGTGATCACTCAGGCAAACATCTGGGGGATGCCCTTGATGCTAGCTTCTTAATATTCAATCCATAATCAATCCCATCACTTTACCTTCCAATAGGACTTTATCCATTTCTCACTGTCTCTACCCTCTCTACCACTTCCTCTTAGAGAAGCGCTAACAGCTTACTCAGCAATCTCCCTCATGTCACTTGCCTCCATTGAGCCCATTGCCCACATTGCAGCCAGAGGGGTCTCCCCTTTTAAAGCTCTTTAAGTCTTCCTGTTGCTCTTAGAATAAAACCAAACACCTTTCTGACAACTACAGGGTCCTGCCTAATCACCCCCTTACTTATTATTCTAGCTTCATGTTCTATAAGTTGATTTATCCTGACCACAGTGAATCTTCAGTTTCAGGTCCTTGCTTGCCCGGGCTCCTCCAAGGTCCTGGGAGAACATAGCAATATGTTCAGCAGGGTATATGTTTTTATAAACATTGCAGAAGTAAGATATTTAACTATAATCCTTTACAATCATTGTCTTTCAACTCTCCCTCTGTCATAGTATATTGTTCCAATGCAGTACTGGAAGGATGCAGCTAAGACAAAGTTGAGTTAGGTGTACATTAGTTTAGAGGTGTTATGGACTGAATGTTGTGTCCCCCGAAATTCATATGTTGAAGTCCTAATCTCCAATGTGATAGTATTGAGAGATGGGGCGCTTGGGAGGTAATTAGGTCATGAGGACTCCACATTGATGGGTTAATAATGTGGAATTAGTTCCCTTATAAAGGAGACCTTTCAACCTTTCTGCCATGTGAGGACACAATGAGAAGACAGCTGTCTATGAAACAGGAAACAGGTTCTCACCTGACACTAAATCTGCTGGCAACTCGATCCTGGACTTCCCAACCTCCAGAACTGAGAGAAACAAATGTTTGTTGTTTAGCAACCCAGTCTGTGGCAGTTTGTTGTAGCAGCTCAAACAGACTAAGACAAGAACCACTTATATGCTTCACAGTCCCTTTCGTCTACAGTTGTGTCATCACTGTCCATCCCAGGGCAGGAATGGCTTCCAGGAGCACTCCTATTGTCCACTGTGCTGACTCGCCCTGAACGATGACAGGAAGGTGCAGGGCCACAGGTCACAGTAGTGGCCAGCATCAGGGGTATGTACAAAACGGGTGGGGAAGAGATTTGAAACATACAGTACCAGAGCTAGTCCATAGAAAACTCTGTTGATCATCAGATGTATTAAACTATATGCAGAGGATTTGGTTCTTAGCAAAGTCCGGTTAGGAAATGGCAATACACTCCAGGAGTCACTTGCCTCCCTTGGGCCCACTTAAGATCGTTGTCTTTCAACTTTCCCTCTGTCATAATATATTATGCCTGGGAAATTCCAGGCACAGAGGAGCCCAATGCGGGTCACAAAGAGTCGGACATGACTGAGCAGACATACATGCATGCAAAGCCTGGTTAAAAGCAGTATGTTTGGCAGTGCAGCCTAAACAATTATAAATGTACTGCACGTTTTTTCCTCCTTTCTAATAGAAACTGAACAAACTAAAAGATATCAAGGTCCTATGTTTGTAGGGATATGGAGAACTGTAAACAGCAAGTATAATATGTCTACGAGGAAATTTGAGTGTTTTATAATCTCATTGTGTTGGGTTATGCCTCACTTAGCATTTCTGTCCTAGCAGTGTCTTACAAATGAAGTGGCCTGTAGATCATAACAAAAGTGATAGAGTAGGCCCTCTGTATCTATAGGTTCTGCATCCGTGGATTCAGCTAACCTCAGCAAAATATTTGAAAAAAAATTCCAGAAATTTCCAAAAGCCAACAGCCACATGGTGACAACTATTTACATAGTATTTACTTTGTGTTAGATGTTATAAGTAATCTAGAGATTATTTAAAATATGGGGGTGTGTGAGTAGGTTATATGTAAATACTATGTCCTTTTACATAAAGAACCTGAGCATCCATGGATTTTGGTATCTTCAGGGGAATAATTGCCCTGCAGATTGTTGTTATTTAGTCACTAAGCCGTGTCCAACTCTTTTGTGACCCCATGGACTGTGTAGCCTGCTGGGCTCCTCTGTCCATGGGATTTCCCAGTAGGTTACCATTTCTCCCGCAGATACCAAAGAGTAACTGTCATTCATTAAGAGGAAAAGATACATTTCAAATCAAAGTAATGAATAGACTTGATTGTGATAATCTAGTTAATTAAAAGAAGTGAATTATAGGACTTCCCTGGTGGTACAGTGGATAGGAATCTGCCTCTGCCAATGCAGGGGACACGGGCTCAATCCCTGCCCGGGAAGATTCCACATGCTGAGAAGCAACTAGGCCCGTGCAGCACGACTGAGCCCACATATACTGCAACTACTGAAGCTCACGTGCCTAAAACCTGTGCTCCACAGTAAGAGAAACCGCTGCAGTGAGAAGCCTGTGCACGGCAACGAACAGTAGCCCCTGCTTGCCACAGCTAGAGAAAGCCTGAATACAGCACCGAAGACCCAGCGCAACCAATTTAAAAAAAAGTGAATTATATAAATACATTTGGGGGAGGATTCAAATTTCTCACTTATTTGACATGAAATACTGATATGGATGAAGATAACATGGAATTCATATTATGCCACCACATGGGGATGCTGACAATAAAACTAGTTAATGGACTGCCAACCTGAAAAGTATTGAAGCTTAGTCACTATATGAAAAGGCTTATGTCTGTGTTTCCATTGCTGCCGTGCAAATGGCAGTACTATCTTTCTAGATTCCATACACATTCGTTAATATACAGTATTTGACTCTCTCAGACTTACTTCACTCTCTGCAGTAGGTTCTAGGCTCATCCACCTCATTAGGACTGACTCGAATGCATTCATTTTTATAGCTGCAGGGCAGCAGTGGAGACATAGACATAGAGAACAGATTTATGGACATAGTGTGGGAAGGAGAGGGTGAGACAAATTGCAAGAATAGCATGAAAACATGTACATTGCCTTATGTAAAATAGATAGCCACTGGGAATTTGCTGTGTGACACGTGGAGCTTAACCCATGCTCTGTGACAATCTAGAGGGGTAGGGTGGGGTGGGGTGGGAGATGGGAGGAAGGTTCAAGAGGGAAGGGGCATATGCATGTACATGTGCATGCTAAGTTGCTTCAGTTGTATCCAGCTCTTTGCAACTCTTATGGACCGTAGTCTGCCAGGCTTCTCCCACCATGGGATTCTCCTGCCAAGAATACTGGAGTACGTTGCCATGCATTCTTCCAGGGGATCTTCTTGACCCAAGGATTGACCTTCATCTCTTACTTGTCTCCTGCATTGGCAGGCAGGTTCTTTACCACTAGTGCCACCTAGGGAAGCACCAAAATATGTATACCTGTGACTGATTCATGTTGATATATGACAGAACCAGCACAATATTGTAAAGCAATTATCCTTCAACAAAAAAAATTTTTAAAGAGTTATAGCTCATGTATTAATGTTAAAGAAATTTAGAAGTTTTTTCAAATTTGACAATAATCCTAAGAACTTACATGGCATTAAGCTTTACAACTTAGAGAAAATTGTTCAAACTACCCACCAAAAAAGTAAATCTTGTCAAGACTGAATTATTGTATTTATGTTTTTATAGAAATAAATCATTGTCTTATGACTATATGGTCAAAGAATATATAGAAAAATGTTATGGAGCTATATCATGGCAGCTAATTAATAAAAATATTATGCTATACTTCCAGAGTTTATGATTTTATAATTTGTATCCGTTTAAAAATTTTCATCATTTGCTGTTATTTCTTCCATAGTTATAAAAGAAAAATCCCGCTCTTTAATGTACTGCTATACTTATGACTTTTTATTCTTTTTCTTTACTCAGAGAATACCCTAAACTTTATAAGCTTCAGGCTGCATAAAACCTGTCTCTGTCCCTACCCAGACCTGTGTTCTTGCTCCCTGTTATATAGCCATATATTGAATCACTTCTATGCCCATTGCGTGGGAAAGTGCCTGGCACACCAGAAAACTACTTGTAGATAAATGAATGAAACTGGAATGCAAGAATGTCAACTATAGGAAAACATGAATTTTATCCATTTAATTGTTTTCCTACATTCCCACATCCAGAACAGTGTCTGACACATAGCAGGTGCACCATAAGTATTTTTTTTTTAATTTATTTATTTAAAAAATACTTCTTTATTTATTTGGCTGTGCTGGGTCTCAGCTGTGACACTTGGGATCTTCAGTTATGACCTGTGGGATCTAGATCCCTAATCAGGGATTGAACCCAGGCCCCCTGCATTGGGAGTGCGAAGTTTTAGCCACTGGACCACCAGGGAAGTCCCTTAAACTTACTTATTTTTAATTGAAGTATAAATGCTTTACAGTATTGTGTTGGTTTCTACCAAGTACAGTAAGTATTTTTCTAAATGCGTCCAGACCTGTTACCCATTTTATTGCAGATAATGCTTCTTTTCTTTGTCTCTGGTTATTCCATTTACAAAGCACTTCCGCAAGATCTCTCCCACAGCTCTGACAGGTGTCATTTTCATTTCAGAGTTAAGGTTCAGAGGAGGAGAAGTGACTTGCCACAGGTCATTCAGTCAGTGGTAGAGCTGAACCTAGATCTCGGGACCAGAAAGCCTCGGTGTCCCCTCCCAGTGTAACCCGTTCCTCAGTAAGAAAGTAGACAATGAAGCCAGTCCTACAATGCAGAGCAGGCTGCTTAACAGAAGAGTTACTCCACATGGACACCAGGTGGCGCCCATCCACCGAGTAATTCCCTTAGACGGTCCTTGATAAGGAACACAAAAACCTTTATCAGAAACCAAAGTTTGAACCACCAGTTTCATTTGCTTTTAATGAGAAACGCTGGGCTGGAAGAAGCACAAGCCGGAATCAAGATTGCCAGGAGAAATATCAATAACCTCAGATGTGCAGATGACACCACCCTTATGGCAGAGAGTGAAGAGGAACTAAAAAGCCTCTTGATGAAAGTGAGAGTGGAAAAGTTGGCTTAAAGCTTAACATTCAGAAAACTAAGATCATGGCATCTGGCCCCATCACCTCATGGGAAATAGATGGGGAGACAGTGGAAACAGTGTCAGACTTTATTTTTTGGGGCTCCAAAATCACTGCGGATGGTGACTGCAGCCATGAAATTAAAAGACGCTTAGTCCTTGGAAGGAAAGTTATGACCAACCTAGATAGCATATTAAAAAGCAGAAACATTACTTTGCCAACAAAGGTCCATCTAGTCAAGGCTATGGTTTTTCCAGTGGTCATGTATGGATGTGAGATTTGGACTATAAAGAAAGCTGAGCGCCGAAAAATTGATGCTTTTGAAGTGTGGTGTTGGAGAAGACTCTTGAGAGTCCCTTGGACTGCAAGAAGATCCAACCAGTCCATCCTAAAGGAGAGCAGTCCTGGGTGTTCATTGGAAGGACTGATGCTGAAGCTGAAACTCCAATACTTTGGCCACCTCATGCGAAGAGTTGACTCACTGGAAAAGACCCTGATGCTGGGAGGGATTGGGGGCAGGAGGAGGAGGGGACAACAGAGGATGAGATGGCTGGATGGCATCACCGACTTGATGGACTTGAGTATGAGTCAACTCTGGGAGTTGGTGATGGACAGGGAGGCCTGGCATGCTGCAATTCATGGGGTCATAAAGAGTCAGACACGACTGAGCGACTGAGCTGAACTGAACTGAACTGCCCTGCTTTTCCTTCATTGACCATCCGCTCTTTGGGTCTCAGTTTCCTTTTTGTCAAATGGGAATATCAACAGGTACTTCGTAGCCAGGTGGTATGCTATGGTGCCCATGCATAGCCCATGTTCAATAAGCATGTGTCCTCCTTCTTCCGACAGGGCCCATGGTAATCCCTGGCTGTACAAAATTCTTTTTAGCCCTGCACATTGACAGAGAATGATTTCCAGTAGGAATGAGAAGGAAATTCCCTTTTGTTGATCATCTGCTGTGCTAGATGGAAAAGTGGCCCCTACATCCTAACCCCTGGAGCCCATGAATGTTAGTTTACATGGGGGTGTCTTCGCAGATGTGATTAAATGTAAGGATCTTGAGATGGGGGATTATCCTGGATTATCAGCTGAGTGCTAAATGTAACCGCACATATCCTCAGTAAGGGGAAGGCAGAGGGAGATTGTTCACACACAGAGCAGAAGGCAGAGGTGTGGCTTCAAGCCCAAAAATGCCTGCAGCCATCAGAAGTCAGACAAAATTGGGAACAGATTCTCCCCCAGAGCTTCCAAAGGGAGTGCAGCCTGGCACACATCTTGGTTTTCATCCAGTGAAACAGGAGCAGGACTGTGACCAGGGGGCAGAGGAAGGGCAGAATTCCCATCTTATGAACTGGGTTCATGATTTGCTGGGAGCAAGGAAGGGGCTGCACTCCAGGGCACACTCCGACTCTGGGTCTGCTCATCAACCATCACCATGGTTCCAGGGGGTGTTGTCTAAAGATGTCTTTGAGTTCCTTTCACACACACACACACACACACACACACACACACGCACACACAAGACAGTAGACTGTCTTGCCCTAGACTCTGCCAGAAGGAGGGGCAGGGGAGTGGGAGACACATGAACCCAACATCTCTGCATCTTCTTTCTCACGGAACCCCTCCTTCCACTTCGTCTGATAGGAAGAACACCATTGTGCTGTGGGTCAGAGCTCTGCTTAGGCAGAAGGTGGATCTGAGATTTACACAGTGTGTTATTTGGGCCACTTAGTTCCACTGACTGTGTTAGTCACTCAGTCGTGTCTGACTGTTTGCGACCCCACAGACTAGCCCACCAGGCTTCTCTGTCCATGGAATTCTCCAGGCAAGAATACTGGAGTGGATTGCCATTCCCTTCTCCAACCTTATGGCAGAAAGTGAAGAGGAACTAAAAAGCCTCTTGATGAAAGTGAAAGAGGAGAGTGAAAAAGTTGGCTTAAAGCTTAACATTCAGAAAACTAAGATCATGGCATCTGGCCCCATCACTTCATGGGAAATAGATAGGGAAACAGTAGAAACAAACAGTGTCAGACTTTATTTTGGGGGGCTCCAAAATCACTGCAGATGGTGATTGCAGCCATGAAATTAAAAGACGCTTAGTCCTTGGAAGGAAAGTTATGACCAACCTAGACAGCATAATAAAGAGCAGAAACATTACTTTGCCAACAAAGGTCTGTCTAGTCAAGGCTATGGTTTTTCCAGTAGTCATGTATGGATGTGAGAGTTGGACTGTGAAGAAAGCTGAGTGCCAAAGAATTGATGCTTTTGAACTGTGGTGTTGGAGAAGACTCTTCAGAGTTCCTTGGACTGCAAGGAGATCCAACCAGTCCATCCTAACAGAGATCAGTCCTGGGTGTTCATTGGAAGGACTGATGCTGAATCTGAAACTCTAATACTTTGGCCACCTCATGCAAAGAGTTGACTCATTGGAAAAGATTCTGATGCTGGGAGGGATTGAGGGCAGGAGAAGAAGGGGACGACAGAGGATAAGATGGCTGGATGGCATCACCGACTCAATGGACATGAGTTTGGGTAAACTCTGGGAGTTTGTGATGGACAGGGAGGCCTAGGCGTGCTGCGATTCATGGGGTCGGAAAGAGTTGGACGCGACTGAGAGACTGAACTGAACTGAACTGAGTTCCACTGAAGCCCAAGCCCTTCATTCCTAAAATGGAGATATAATATGACCCTTGCAGAGCTGCTGAGTGGGTTCAGTGCTACATCTTTACTGTTTCATATGGTTTTGGTAGTCAGAGTAGATGACTGATAATGAAAATGAAGGGCTTACATGGCATGCACACAACCCTTATTAGGCGACAGGCATGGTTGTAATCATTTTACATGTGTTAGCTCACTTTCACGACAACCTCAGAAGGTAGGTATAGTATCCATTCCCATTCTGTACATGATGAAACTGAAGCACAGAGAATTTAATGACTTGCCCAAGGGCACATCATTAGTAAGTGGAGAGCTGGGATTTGAGCACTGGCAGTGAGGCTCCAGGCTGTACTTATAGCCACTACACTATCCTGAGCTAAAAAATGGTAGCTGTTATTATTCATTATAATAGCTGAGATTGATGTGCCAGGACCATGCTGATTCACTGCATTTGCTCAGTTGGTATGTGAGGTAATTAACTGTTGTGTCCACACTGTACAGAAGAGCAAATGGAGGCGAGAAAAGTTATGTTATTTGCTTAAGGGCATAGAACTAGTATATAGCAGACCAGGGATTCAAATTCAAGCATGCTGGTGTCACGGCCCTTACTCAGTTACTGCATTATACTTCCCGTGTATTGACAATGATGATGAGGAGAAGAGGCAGAAGAAGAAGAGGTGGAGGAGAGAACAAACCTACCTTATACTAACCTGATGTGATGTGCTCAGATTTAAAGGTTGAACTGATCCAACAGATTCCCTTTCCATAGACTTCAACGTAGAGAAATAGCAGAACCATGAAATCTTTAGTAATAGAAGTGGATAAACAAAAAAATGCAGAAAGAAGACCAGAAAGTAAAGCCCAAACATAGTTAAAGGACGCCAAAGCCAGGACGTAGGACAGATGGCAGAACAGCCCCTGTCCCTTGGTTCTTGGCCTTCCCTTGAGGGTGTGGGGCTAGTGGAAACTCAGTTCCCCAATCCCAACTCAGAGGCTCCTTTCAGCAGGCCTAGGTGAGCCTGGGTGTCCCCGTTCCTAGAGTGCACCTCTGGAGCTTCTGGGGGATGGTGGAGACTGATGAGGACCCACTCTGATGTGGTGAGGAAGCCAGTTGTTGAGGGAGAATAGAGAGTGTGTTTGTCACAGTGATGCTTGCCAGACTGTCAGCCACACCCCACATTTCCCAGTCAACCCCCTCCCCTGGCTGGGACAGACCATGTGACTAATTCTAGCCAATGGGCTATGGGCAAAAGGGACACTTGTCACCGCCTGGTTAAAATGTGGACGAGACAGTGTGTGACTCTCCAAAGGTGTCTTCCCTGCTGTAGCATCTGATGACATCGCAGATGGTGGCTGGGTCCCCAGCAGGAGCACCTTCCCTGACACACACCCCCTGCCCCCCAACAGAGTGTAGGACATGTAGTATGAACCAGGGAGGGGCCGTGGTTGGGGTCTTGAGATCTCAGGGTTGGTTTGTAAAAGCAGCAGAGCTGAATGCACCTCTTAGGAACACAGTGAATGAAACAGTAATGCTGGAGTGACAAGCGAACTCTTGTAGACCCAGACCTATGCTTCACCTCCTCGAGTTCCTTCTGTTGGATTTTGATGAAATTCTGCTTATCATTCTGCCTGAGTTTATAATAAGCCCCACCTAGTCCTTGCAGCTGGTGTGCCACACTGGAAACCTATCCGGTCTTACACGGTGTGGTGGCTTTAAAACACATCTGCAAGTTTTTGATGCTCCTCCCATCAAGAGGTCGTCTAATTCTGTTCCTCTTGCATGTGAGCTGGGCTTGGTGCCTGGCTTCTCCTGCAAAGGATACAATGGATGTGACATTGTATGACCTCCAAGGCTGGGTCATCAAGGCTGTACAGCTTCCTCTTGATTCTCTTCAGATTCTTGTTCTTGGCACCAGCCACTATGCTATGAGGTATCCCAGGCCACATGGAGTGTTCATGGGTAGGTGTTCCAGCTGACAGCCTCAGCTAAGGTTCCAGGTAACAGCCTGCATCCACTGCCAGATGTGTGAATAAGCCTTTGGGATGAATCAAGCCAGACACCATCTGACTGCAGCTACTTGAAAGACCAAAAGCAAGAGCTCCCCACCTGAGCCCAGTCCGTCCCCAGAACCATGGGAAGTGTGATTTGCTGCAATGATGAATGGTTGTTGCAATAATAAAATGATGTTGTTTTAAGTTTGGGAGAATTTTGTTACACGCCAGTATACAGTCAGAACACACTCTGCAAGGTTGTCACACCTGGCCCAGGGCTGGATGCCAGCAGCAAGTAAAGACAAGCCTCTGACCCTTCTGGTTAAATCACAGCGTGAGCCCTGAACTGCCTGTCCTGAAAATAAGTATCACATCTTGTACTGTTGTTCTGCTCCTAATTTTTTAGCTTCTGACCTCGTCAGTCCTTTTCTGGTCTGTACCCCCTTCTCTCCTCACCCTTGGATGCGAGGCTTGGGTATATAGTCCTGTTTTTCCTGCCTCAGCAGAGAAAACCCTTAGATTTTCCTTCATGATCATGATCCCCAGGCCCCCTCTGGTGTGCATTGGCTGTCTTGGACAAACATGATCTGTAACCCTGCCCTCTGGGAGCCCACACTGAGGATGTCATTTCCACTCCAATCCCCTTGTCCCCCAGCATCTGGGCTCAGTCTGAGTTTGTTATGACCTGGGATCAGAAATTGAACATTGGTTCCAGAGGTGGGATCTCGAAAACAACAAATACTCCAGCAGAGGGGCGGGTTTATCTTTCCAGATTAGTAGAGAGGGGATTGGCAGATGGTTTTGGTCTGAGGACCCAGCTGTGGGAAGTTGGGAGAGGTAAAAGGGTCTAGCAGTTGGCATTGGGCATGGGAAGCAAATGTCATTGTTACTTTGTATGGTCAGGCAGATATTTCTCCTGATGATGGTTGCTAACAAGCTTGTCTTTTTGTAATAGTCATAGTTTCACAAATCAATATCTTTGTGATTATACAGTAATAATAATGTTATTATTTATTAGCTTTTATAATGCCAAGTGCTATGTAAGTTGGGTTCTATGCATTCTACTATACAATATGTATATTAATATCATGAGTTAGATACTATTTTTATCCCTTCTTTTATAAATGAGATAACTGAGCCTCAGAGAGGTTGCGTAACTCATCTAAGATCAAAAAGTAAGTAAATGGTGGAGTTAGAAATAAACTCAGGTTAACAACTATGTAAGTAGGAATATGCAAGTTAAGGTCACAATGTAACACCATTTTGTACTCAGTATATTGGCAAAAATTAAGAAGATTGATAATACCAAGTGTTGGCGAGAATATGGAGCAACAGGAGCTCTTGGACACAGCTTGTGGGAGTGTAAGCAAATGCCCCACTTTGGAAAATACATATCTTGTAAACTTGAGTATTCACATACCTCTAATTCAACTCCTTGCTTACAGGTATCTATCGCTTTTCTAAAGTTCACTTTACGCCATTTCACTTTTATGAGACATATACATTTGTAACTGTTTTTGTGAATTGAAAGAAAGCCCAAGTTGATTTTCATTTTTACAAAAATGAATGAAAAGTGAAAATGATGTTCAGTGTTTGATCTGGGGCGAGCTGTTACAGAGGCGGCGAACACCCTGGGGAGGGGCAGCAGGGGGGAGGGGTACTGGGGCCACCAAGCTCCTTCCCCAAGAATTTCTCCTGAAACTGCACTCGGCATCTCTGCACCAGGCCACCATAGCTTTGGTTTGGCTTTGACCTGTGTCTGTGCTTTATCTCAGTTTATCTCATTTTGTGCCTCTGTTAGCAAGATCTGTCCTAAGGTAACTGTTTCTTCACTTTACACAGTTTCAGCTTTGAGATGTTTCATAGGAACACTCTACTTTTGGATAGCGGGGGAAACCTGTATATCCTAGAGGCACTGTGCTTATGTTCATGAACAGAAGTGATCACAACAGCATCAGTAATGACAGCCCAAAGTTGAAAACTGTGTCAGTCAGAGATAGGCAGGAGACAGAAACCATCCTAGTTATTTTAACAGAGAGAATTTAATATAGAGAATTGCTAACCAAGTATAAAGTTGTTAACTGGATGACCAAAAGGTTATAAAAAGATCTCTAAGACAGAATGAAGGTAGCACTTGCAGAAGCATCTAGCATACCCCAGGCCTGAGGGAACAAAGAGAAGAGGCTGAGATTATCAAAACGGAAAAACATAAAGCAGAAGACTTGCAGTACTCCACTTCAGGTATCTGAGAAAGGAGGTGTGCTCAGCTGGGGCTCAAGAGTCTTAGAAAGCAGGGCAGGAACTCAGACATCAGGAGAGAAGATTCTGGCTGGAGCTGATGGCTCTACAGTTGGGGGAAGTGCCCCATGGAGCTGAACCTAGAGCCCTGAGAAGGGGTTGCTGACTGGTGCCACAGAAGGAATTGCTGCTGTGAGGTGAAGGAGCATTACTGGGTGATGCTCATGGGGGCAGGAAGGCCACTGGAGAAGCTAAAGAGAAGAAAGATGAAGAAGCAAGTCTTTTCTCCCTCCTCCAGCCCTGCAGTGTCGCTCTAGCTCACCCTGCTTATTGGCAAAGTCTAAGCAGCAGCAGCAGCAGCAACCAGCTCCAACTGTATCGTCACAGAGCAGGTCATTTTTAAATTTAAAGTATTTATGTTTAACTGTGGTGAAATATAACATAGGATAAATATTATCATTTTAACCACTTTAAGGTATATAGTGGCATCAAGTACATTCACGCTGTTATACCACCATCGCCATCCACAGCACTTCTGTCATTTGGTAACACTGAGGCATGGCAACCCTTAAATGGCTCCCTGCTCCCCAACTCCTGACAACCAGAAACAGGAGACAAACTCCCGTCTCCATGAATTTGACTACTCTAGGTACCTTGTGTGAGTGGAATCATACTGTATTTGTTCTTTTGCGACTGGCTTATTTCACTTAGCATTATGTCTTCAAGTTTCACCTATATTATAGCAGTGCTGAAATTTCCTTCCTTTTTAAGGCTGACTAATGTTCCATTGTATAAATGTGCCACATTTCGTTTATGCATTCAGCCATTGATAGAGTACAATTTTTCATACTATCAAATACTGTGTAGAAACCACCCCAGGTTAGTCTGACTATAGACATTGTATATATAATACAACCCTCTCCCCACCCTTTGCCTCTGTATGCAATAGGTTTACTTTTTCAAACCCATTAAAAACAATATCCTAACAACATGCCAGAAGATTTTCAAAAACAAAAAAAGCCTGATGATAACTGGACCATCTTAACACCAGGACTTTATTTTCACCTGTTCCATTTAAAAGTCTTTCTTCTAGGCAGATGTAATTTTCAAAGTTATGACTCCATCCCATACAATTGAAGGTTCTGCCACATCATACATCTTGTTGCCTGCCAAACAGGGTTGTCGTTGCTAACCCTGGATGAGGGAAAAACCATTTTTTTCTTGATTTTTCTTCTTTGCTTCTTTGACCATCTGGACAGTTTTGGTTGCAAATGAGGGGAAGCCTACTCAAATCAGCTTAAGCAAAAACAAACTGGTGCCTGAGTTCATAGGTGGTAGTGGTGGAATTTTCTGGTTTTTTGCTCTGGAAAGACAACAGGAGTAACTCACAGAACTAGAGTCTGAAACCAGGGACTAAAGAGACCCAGCACCCTTCTGGCATGCCCGTCTCTTGTATGACCCCTTCTCTGCTTCTCTTTGATCAGCCTCTTTCTTTCCTACTGCAGGCATGTCTCTGTCACCTCACAGCAATCCTGGCCACTGGCAGCCCCAGCTTTGCAACTGCAGTAGAACAAGTATCAAGAGGGCAATGCCAGAGAAGGTCTGTGACTGGCTCTGTCAAGTCACACGGGCCACCCATTGGGCCAATCATGCTTTTAGGATGATGATGAACTGTAATTGGCCAAGCCTGGTCACATGCTGATCCCTATGGCCAGAGTAGTTGTAGGGCCTGTTGCTTTCAGATAAAGGGAAATAAAAGGCCTGAAAACAACCATCAAGTCACTACATGGGGTTCTGTTTTTCACCATGGCAACACTGGATAAACACCCTGGCACACGGAGTTCTTTCTTTGTTTTAATAATCACCTTGTGAGAAATTCCCAAGAATAGGATTACAACCATGGTGCTGGCTGGAAGCCATATAACGTTTCTGTTTCCCAAATGTATCCACATCTCTTAGCTTATTTGTGAAATACTGCTAAGTGACAGCAGAGGAAAGAGTGACATAGAGAAGCTGAGTGACAGTTCCAGGGACATCGAGTGAACGAGGGCAGGGGTAAATCCAGAGCCCGGACTTCCCGACTCCCAGTTCAGTGCTCTCTTTCAACAGCATCACAGTCAAAGTTTAGACTGGTCGGGGGAGGTTTAAAGTCAAGGTCATCTCCAGCCTGTTAAGGGAGGGAACTTCGTCTGCTGTCTACCCCTTGAAGGAGGTGGGCCAGGCCCCTGGAGGGAAAGGGTTGGCGGCCCCTGCCTTCAGAGCCTGCTCGAGCTCTGATGGGGGAGGTCCCGCCACTCGACCTGGCATCCTCCCAGTGGACACTCTCTGCGCGGAGCTCCTCCAGGACGCTGCGAAGGTGCCTCAGTGTAAGCAGGAGTCTCTGGTCTTGGTCCTGCATCTCAGCCTAGGAGAGAGAAGAAGCATGCAAGGCAGCGGCCAGAGAACTGGACATGTCCTGGGAAGACATCTCCTTCACTGTCTCATTGGAGACAAGCCCACATCCTCACAGAAGCCATGTTTTCACTGAAGCCTCCGTTTCTTCATCTGCAAAGTGGAAAGCAAATTACTTGCCTTCCAAGGATCTCTCCCTTGTTTTAGATCCCAGCAGGACTTTGGGGGCTTTGTGATTCCAGAACTGGAGGAAGAGCACCAGACTTTCATCCATGGTAGCTGTTGGTGTTACTGATCTGTTCTCTCAGCTGTGTAGAGTGACGGACATGCTTCCCTGATAGTCAACTGGGGCTTCTTGGCCGGGCTCCAGAGGGCAGTCTTTGTGGAGCCATGCAAATTCCCAGTGATAGAGGTTAAAGCAGGCTTGACTGGGAAACTTACCAGTCAGGGACCAGTAAGTGGAGACTCAAAACTCATCTCTTGGCATCAAGTGGAGGTGGGGGTGCATTTGGGCCTGGGAGGCCCCTCTACCTACAGGTCATCCCCCCTACCCCCACCTGTTCTTCCTCCTCATGGGTAGGAGAGAAGTACTTTATCAAATGAAAATCAGCGCTTTGAGTTCAGATACTAAGCAGTCTTAATGCGGAAGCCCAGTGTTTAGGGGAGCACAAGGAGGGAGCAGCACACAGCCTATAATAAGCTGTGGCTCCTGCTATTGGAGTCCCCTGGACCCATGAGAATCCCTACTGGGTCAGCCCCTCCCACCAAGGTGAGGACAGGGTTGGGTCCCAGCTGGTCCGTTGCCTGGCAACCCAGGCAGGTCTTTCTTGGACAATTCTTTCTGTCCCCACATCCCCCCCACCCCCACCCCCACCAGCCAGAAGTAGAAGCTCACGTTTTTTGTTTCTTTCTTTTTTTTAAGTTTTTTTAAGTTGTTGAATTGATCAGTCTATTTTTAACGGCCCTCTCCTTCCTCTTCAGGATGATAAATTCTCCCAGGGTTGAAACTGGCATATTGAGATCCAAACCTTGGGTGCCCTCTGGGGTTCCCCCAAACCACTCCCTTCTCTCTCTCGGCTAATGTACCCACATACTATGGGGGCATCCTTCTATTTTTGGACTCGGAAGAAACACCTCAAGGAGAGGTGTAAGACCTGGCTTCCTGAGCAGTTACTGAGGGACCAAGTAACACTGTTCATAAGTTCAGGGGAGTTAGTGCCCCACGGCATGGACATTTACAGACAGGAAATGGGAGACAGGAGTGAGCGGGGTGATAAACTTCTCTCGGGCAAGGCGCAGATCCTCCTCCAGGCAGAGAGGCCCACAGCGGGCAGAACCAGCTGCCAAAAGGGCTGCTGGCCTCTTTAGGGCTCCTTCGTAAGTGGCATCTGGTTGGGTAACAAGGCATCTGCTGGACTAGTACTGGTCTTTACCCCTGCACCTCTTCCCCTCACTCTCACCCCTCTGGGCTTGTACCTCCAAATAAGCAGGAATACCCCCGTGTTTGTGCAAGTGTCTGCTTTCTAGAAGGCCCTGGCTAAGACAGCTCTGGTGTACTCCATTTCCAGCTGGGCCAGGACTGTTAAGAGCCAGTGTAGATGTGCCAAGCAAGCACTAAGTGAATTATACCATCTTCTCACCAAACTCTCACAACAACCCTTGTGATGTTAGTGCTATTGTCATCCCCCTTTTACAATCAGGAGACTGAAGTTCAAAGCCATTTGCTAGAGGCCACAAGCCACAGAGCTGGGCACATACCAGGACTCAGTGGAATTCTAAAACCAGTCTGGCAAGCACTGCGCCCAGAGCCGCCTATGTAGGCCACGACCTACTTATCCCAGCACCTGGGATGTCACCTGTGCGCGGTGTGGCTGATCCCAGATGGGAGCCTGTGGGGCCTACACCCCAGCCTGCAGCTCTGCCCCAGCCCAGGGAGCACCTGGGAGGCAGGAACCAGGGGACCTTGGACGATATGGGGTGAAGGTGTAAGGTAAAAAGAAATACAAAACCTTACCAGCTCTTTTCTCAGCCACTCCAGGGTCTGCCCAAGACCCGAGGTTGGCTCTTCTATTGTTTTCATCTCAGCGTCCTCGGGTGAAAGCTTGATGCCGAACTGCTCTGCTTATGGACCTGAAGGACCTTAGATTTGGACAGTCCGGCTCCCTTCTTCAGGCCAGGATCGGGGTCTGGCTAAGTCACTGAGGATGGAGTTAATGAGAGCAGGAAGTGGCTCACGTTGAAAAATGTAGGTTCTTTTTTTTTTTTTTTAAAGGGCTTCAGTACTTTGAACAGAGCAAGGAGGGAGGGAGGAGGAGGGAGATCATTGAGCTATGGGTATCTCATTGTCTGTGGGTTCCAGAATCCAAATCTGATGCCCACAGGACCACAGAAGCTTTAAGTGACAAAATTAATAATTATTATGGAAATAGGTGTCCATACTTTTTGGCCATATTGTTTTCTGAGGGCCTGTTTTGTTCTAAATTACACATACACACACACACACACACTTACATACATACACAGATAAATAAAATTTCATTTCATTCACATCTGTGTCCCCAGTCCCCTTCCTCCCTCCCTTACCCGTCTGTTGAGTCCATAGATAAGGGAAAAGCTCATTTTCCAGAAGAAAGAAAGCCCCCTTTCCTCTGGGTCCCACGCACCCCATTTCTAGCAAATGAGATCAAAACAGAAATGTGCTGTTAGACGTCTAGGAAAATGTTACCTACTTGATAAGGAAAAATATCAATGGTGCTCCTCCTTTATTCTTATTTTATTCTACTTCCTTCTGCCTTGAATGTGGATGCGATGACTGGAGCTACAGTATCCATCTTGCAACCCTTAGATAAAGGCTCAAAAAACTGCAGAGGCACTGAAATCACTCAGTCACAGAATCACCAGAAGCATCTGCTTGTTTTATGAGACAAGAAATCCAATTTTTAATTGGGCAAACACTCCTAATGGACACCCATGAAGTAGGTATTCTTTAATTTTCCCTTTCAACATATACTTATGAGTGCCTGCTGCTGCTGCTGCAGCTGAGTCGCTTCAGTCGTATCTGACTCTCTGCGACCCCATGGACTGCAGCCTGCCAGACTCTTCTGTCCATGGGATTCTTTATTTTTTTTTGTCCATGGGATTCTCTAGGCAAGAGTACTAGAGTGGGTTGCATTACCTTCTCCAGGGGATCTTCCTCACTCAGGGATTGAACCCAGGTCTCCTGCATCGCAGGCAGATTCTTTACCACTGAGCCACCAGGGAAGTCCTATTGAGTGCCTACTGTGTGCCAAATCCTGCTGTAGGCAGATAGAGGAACAGAGCCCAAAATCAGAGAGAAAAAGGCTGTTCTTTCCTGGAGCTGACACCCTAATCAATGGAAACATCCAAGATCAAGTTAATATTATGATGCCAATGAATAGGATTTATTCTCACACAGGCTTTAATTTTATTTTATCCGCTTGAACTAGGAACTCCAAACTAAGAATTAACATAGTGATCACAGATAAGACGCTGAGGTGACCAGAAAAATAAACCAACCCGTTTTGGAGGGACTCGCCCTCCACCTGGGCTACACAAGCTGTTCATAGATAAAGCTCCACTGAAGATGAATGCATAGCCCCAGATTACAAACACACAAGGAAATTAATCACCATAAGTAAGAGTCAGCAGACACCTTCAGTAGGAGGATTAGACCTCACTTCCCCAAGAACTTCAGATGAGATAACAAAACAGTATTTTGAAAAGAATGAAAACCATACAAAAGAATTTAAAAACCTAAGAAAAAAAGCACTATTTCAAAAGGGGTATTTTTAAAAAACCTAAATAGAATTAATAGAAGTAAAAATTACAGGAACTGTTTATAAGTTAAAGAAAAATCGTGTTTATTTAAGTGTAGTTCCAAAGGATAGTTAGGGTGCGGGTACAGGACATAGGGAGGCAGACTGAGACTCAGTAGGAGGAAAGGGTTGCTAAGAATTCTTCCAAGAAGAGGGCACTCAGTCAGTGGCAGGTGAAAGCATAGCCCAGACAATCCAGGAACCTGCAAAGGGGCTCCACTGGCTCTGAGATGAGACCTGACGTGTGATGCTGACTGGGCAGGGAAGGGGGCCAAAACCAGGACACCTGGATTCTAAGCCCAGTTCTATCAAATTTTCTATTTGAGCTTGAGCCTCATAGTTTCCATTTTAAGCATAAGGAGGCTCAAAATAGTTACAAAAATGAGTTGTAAGAAACATCACATTTCTCATATCCTTTGGTTTACAGCTTGAGATGCATTCTGACTGACACACACAGAAAAAATTTTATGGGTAATTTCTCCTAGTTGAGCTGTTACTCTTTAGAACCCAAGAGGATACAAGAAACTCTTGTTTGCCACATTCACGCCCCTTCTGAACACAGAGACCAGAAATTATTGCTTCCAGGCAGGTCACCAGGCTTTGTGGCACTGGACCCTGCAATTATGGGACAACTGCCTGGATTAGAAACGGGTGTCCCAAACCAAGGCATTTACCTGTGGACTGGACAGGGGGGAGATCCTTGGCTCATGGGTGATGGCGTAAAAGCAGTCATGTTCTGGGTGGTGACCACACGATCCAATCAGGTCTTCTCTCAGAGAATCTGTATTTGATACAGTAAGAGGGGTTGGGTTGTCTCACAAGAATATTATGTAACAAAACTCTCCAAAACTCCATACCTTGAAACAACGCTTGTCTATTTTTACTCTTGAGTTTTTGGTGTGGCTGGGGTGGTCTGTACTGGGATTCAGATCTGCAGACCTGAGCCTGTGCCCCGTGCCCCTTCTCCTCCTCCTGGAATTATCGGGCTACTGGGGCAAGTTCTTCTCTTGGCAATGGCAGAGGATAAGAGAGCAGGTGGAATCGTGTGAGGCCTCTTAAGACTTGGGCTCTGAAAATCACACTGTCACTTTTGCCATGTAAGCAAAGTGAGTCACACGGCCAAGCTCCAAATTAAGAGTATATACCACCTATGAAGAGATCATGCCACACGTGTGGTCGAGTTAGGGAAGAATGAAGAAGTGGGGCTGGGATTCTCTTCTAGAAGGAAGTTAGTTCAGAAGAGAGGCCACAGGCCCCAAGGGGCCCAGAGGGAAGGCGGCAAACAGAAACCATGAGGTGGCAGCAGCAGGAGACCAGAGAGGACTAAGGAGACTTGAAGGGTGATTGAGGACAAGCAACATTTACTGATATCTGACTCCAGACCAAACATTGTGATGAGCCCTTGACAACACAACCCCATTTCATCCTCAAAACCTTATGACTGCCGTTTCCAAACTGAGTGCCAGGGCACTGAGAGGCACGGCAGAAAGCTCAGAGACACTGCAAAATATTTTAAAAATGTGACGGAAGCACAATAATATCTGTTGGATACTGGACAAACTACTATTATTAAGTTGTGTGAACCTAATTTGACAAACAACCATTAGACATTTCTTTGGGCCTAGGGCTCTGTGAAAAGATTACAGAGATGCGAATAATGCCGTGAGCTGAGAACATTTGGGAACCTCTGCCTATGAGGTAGGTACCCTTGTTATCTGCATTTTATAGTTGATTAAGAACCTATTATTAACCTGTTTTACAGGTGAGGAAACTAAAGCTCAAAGAGGCATAGATTTTCCTAGAGTTACTCTGGCAAGTAGGCAACAGGGTTGGAATTAGAACTCATTCTCCCTTATCTGTGTGGGAGGGTCTTGCCTGTTGCTTTGCAGGGGTGGAAGTCAGTGGGGGCTTGGGTTAGGCACTGCTGCCATGCTGGGGGCTCTCTGCCCAACACAGGAGTGGTGTTGATAGGAGTGCATGGCAGTTAGAGCCTCTAATGCTCTGTCCTTGACTTCTAGTGCCAACACTGAATTACCCTGGGAAGCCATGTCTTGTGGGTAACTTGCTTTGATGCACTTTCATTTATTTTTAATCCCCCTCTCACGATCCTGGCTCAGAAGACATTTTATTTCACAGGCTTGGAAAGGCTTGGCACGTGGGGAGAAAGGGATGTGGAGCCAGGAGACCTAGAAAGGAAAGAACTTCAACTCCTCAGCGAGGAAAACTGTCCTCACCAGTTATCAAGGCCAGAATGGCCATCCACATGTCACCCATGGGCAGCTCGTAACATGGCTTCCATGTGCCAGACCCTGGCCTATACACCAGGAGCATAGCGGTGAGTAAGAAAGACCTCACATCTGACCTCACAGGGCTCATGATCCAGCTAGCAAGAGAGGTCATTAGCAATGAAGTGGTTCAAAAGTCATACCTTATACCACAAGCCTGGCATATATATGTGAATGAATAAACGAAAAAGTGTGCAGATGAAGAAACCACAGCTCAGATGGAGATGTGAGTTACCCAAGCAAGTCAGCAGCTAGGGCAAAATTGCAAGTTGTTCCTCTATATCCTTTCACACATGGCAAAAGACTATTCCTAGACTCCCTTGCAGGGAAGTGTGGTCAGATGACTAACTCCTGGTCAGTGGGATATGAATGGAAATGATGTGTGAAATTTCTGGGCTGTGCCCTGTAAAGGAGGGAGGAGGGTTCCTGCCCCTCCCCCTGTTTCTCCTTCTGCTAACTGGAATATAGTCGTAAGGCCTGGAGGTGGAGCAGTCATCTTGGACCATCAGGTGGAGGATGGTATTGCAATAACATAAAAAGAACCAGGGTCTCTAGTGACTGTGAAGCCACTGTGTCAGCCTTAACTGCCGTGAATACTTTTAAATGAAAGAGAAATGAGCTCTGTTTTTTTGCAGGTATTATCATTTTGGGTCTTCTTATTATAGGAGTCAAACCAATGTCCTAAAAATACAACAGCAGAGCTAGTGAGAGAAGGCAGGTTCCTTGATTTTCCCTACTCAGGTCCTTCCTATATATTTTATTCTCTTCCAAGTGTTTTCTTGTTCGTGACCTGATCTACTCCTCACAACAGCTCTGTGAAGTCCTTAGCAGGGAGAGGATTTCTGTGATGCTCTCTAGGCAGACAGGGAACCCAAGATGCAAGAGTAGTAGCTGAGACACATGGGCAAAGTTATTTCCATCTCTTCGATGGGGCAAGTGGGCTAAGTGATGTCACTGAGCTCTGCCTCTATGTCTGACTCCTAATCTAAGGCCCTACGAACCCTTGAGGGTGGTCCCTCATTTATCCTGGGCACCTTAGCCCTCATCCCCACTTTGTGAAATACAAATGAGGTGGAAGTTTAGCAGAGAGAAGCTTCCACATTGTGAGAGCTCTTAAACCCACCTTTCCTGCCACGCAAGCAGATGCCATTATAGCGGCTAGCAGGAGCACAGGGTTGGAGGACCAGTTGACTTGGGGAGTCCCAACACCACCTCTTCTTCTGTGTTGTTTATCACCTTCCAGCAGGCTTTCCCTTCAACCCAGACAGCAAGGCTGGTGATCCAAGCATTTGTCTTATGCTTGTGCCCTTATCTGTGTACTCATGGGTCCTGAACACACGTCCTGCACCTCCTGAGTCCTGTAGCAAATGCTGCCAGGGCCCCGCCATATACCCCTGATATTCTTCTTCTCCATATGTGCCCAGGGCTTCTGACTGCAAAGCACATCTGACTCTCTGCTTAAGAAACATGCTTGACCTGGGCAGAGGACAGTGCTGGCAAATAGGTGTTGTAGATAAATATCTTGCCTCCCTTGGCTCCTGGGTGGAACAAGACTCAGTCCAGCAGGACTGAGTCCCCAGTGTCAGCGGCAGCCGTGTGCTCATCAGTACATTGGAAGCCTTCCCTTCTGTGTCTAACTCCCTCCTCTACTGCGCTTTCTGGACCACCTCCCAGGTAGACCACTTGCCCTAAAGTTCTTGTCTTGGGTTTGCTTCTGGGGGAACTCAACCTATGACAGGTCTCATCCATGTGTGCCCTGTACATGAGTTGTGTGTACCTCTTCTGCGCGTGAGCGTCCTGTACAGAATATGTGAATATCCTAGCCCTCCTGCTCTGTACACAGGCCCCCAGGTACATGTGTCCTACACACACCTGTCGCATGCCCAGGTACCCAGGACACAGCTCTGTGCCCACTTTTGTCAGGGAAGCAAGGCCTTTGATGCTGATGAGGTGGTGGAGACTGAGAAAGCAGAGTGGAATGGCGGGAAAAGTGTAATTTCTTGGCCCCAACTAGCTTTGAGTGTGACTCTGAGGCAAGCTGCCCAATTGATTTGAACCCCAATTCCCTCCTCCAGTGGATGAGTAGGAGGTAAAACTGAAACTGGTGGGAAGAATATGCATGCAGCCAGTCAGCCTTGGGGCTTTGAGGTCCTCAAATCCATCTGGAAGTCAGAGGCTCTTGGCTCTCGTTGTATTTCTATTAATACTCTCCCTCAGGGTGGCCACAGAACACTCTCTTCTGTCTTTGGCACTCAATTTTCTTAGACATAAAAAAAGGGGATTAGGATTCCCCTGGCTGTTTAGCAATTAGGACTCGGTGCTTTCACCGTGGTGTCCTGGGTTCAACCCCTGGTCAGGGAACTAAGACCCTGCAAACCATGAGGTGCAACCAGAAAAAAAAAAAAGAAGGGTCAGGGGAAATAGCAACAGCTCAGGAATTTTGCACATGCTTTGAAAATTATGACAGCACTCAGCATTGTGGTTATCAGCACTGAGTTGGGGTTTGGATTTGAACCCCAGAAACATCGTAAACTGGTTGTGTGACCTTGGGCAAGTTATTACTCATTCTTGCCTCCACTTCCTCATCTTAAAATAGAGATAATAATAGCACCAGTGATCCATGCCTCTCAGTATTCATACACTTATGTAGACCTCCCTGCCCTTGACTCTGGGCTGGCCTGTGAGCTTCCTTAAAGCAACAGAATGCAGCAGAAGTGACATTGTGCCAATTTCTGTTATTAACATCTTATTTTAGTATGATAAGTTTGTTACAATTAATGAACTGACATTGATGTGTTATTACTAGCTGAAGTCCATATTTTATTCAGATTTCCTTAGTATTTGCCTAATGCTCTTTTTTTCTGTTCCAGGATCTCATCCAGGACACCATATTATGTTTAGTCATCATACCTCTTTAAGGCTCCTCTAGGCTGTGACAGTTTCTCAAGACTCTCTTTGTTTTTGATGACCTTGACAGTTTTGAGGCCAGGTACTTTGTAAAATGTCCCTCAGTTGGGATTTGTCTGATGTTTATCTCATGGTCAGACGGGGGTTATGGGTTTGGGGTGAGAGATCACAGAAGTAAAGTGCCATTCTCATCACATCATATCCAGGATACCTATGATCAACATAATTTGACTGCTGAGGCTGACCTTGTTCACTTGGCCAAGGTAATCAGGTTTGTCAGTTTCTCCCTTTCAAAGTTATTCTCCACCCCCGCTTCCACATTGTACTCTCGGAAAGTCACTCTGCCCAGCCCACATTTAAGGATTGGGGAGTTACACACAGATAATAGAGAACAAACTAGTGGTTATCGGGAAGGGGAGGGGCAATACAGGAGTAGGGACTGGGAGATACACATTTCTGTGTGTAAGATAGGCTACAAGGATGTACTGTACAAACTGGGGGAATATAGTAAATATTTCTTAATAACTATAAATGGAAAAGTAATGTTTACAAATTTTATTTTAAAAATCTCTACACAGAATTCTTAAAAAAAGAATTGGGGGTTATGTTGCTTTTCCTTGAGGATGGAGTATTTGGAATTCTTCATCAGAGATTTATCTTTTCCCCCATTTTTGCATTTATCATATTTTAGGTTACAATTCAATATTACTTTATTTATTTTTGATCAGATTTTTCCAAGTTTGGCTATTAGGAGCTCTTTCAGTCAACTTCTATGTCTCTTGACATACCCCCATCATTTTGTGTGAGTGTGTGTGTTGTTGGTTCCTTCTTTATTTTATGGCACTACTAGATGCTCCAGGCTTGTCTTGTATTTTCTGCTCCAGTCCTAGCATCAACCATTTTTCCTTGGTTCCTTTTATTGGAGAGTGGTATTAGAAACCAAGATCTGGGCAGTAGGTGTGCTTGTTACTATGCAATATCTTGCAGCCAGGTCCTCTTAGCTGATAGAGAAAGGAAATACAGTGTATACTAACTTGTGTGTATACCCAATTACAGTTGTATATAAAATGTATCATAAATATGTAATCATCTGTATCAATATTATGCTAAACATGAATTTATACTAATATCTCCAACTCAAATCCATTACCACATGGATCATTGGAGGCTCCTCCTCAGGGTCATTTTTTATCATTGCAATGTTGCCAGGTAACATAGTGGCATATGTTTATCTGTTTCCAAGGGAACAGAGCTAGACAGTTAACCAAAGGTCAAATTCTCACACAGAAGAGGAAAAGTTTTTGTTAACCCTTTATTCACTCTGATCAGTGACTCCCCCCTGCTTTGGGGACAAAGAACCAACTGCTTGGCTTATAAGTATTTGCAGTGACCTGGCTTACTGATAGTGCAGCCTCATCGCCCACGTACCTTATTGAGCCCTTCAGGGCAACCATCCTGTCCTCCAACAAGCCTCACACTCACCACACTCCCTTCTACCCCAGAGCCTTTCCCCATGCCAGCCCTTCTGCTGGGCCTCGCTTCCTTGCTGTCTTTTACCTGGCTGCCTCCTATTCATCTTTCCGGTCTCAGCTCAGCCCTCAATTCTGCAGAAGAACCTGGAGCCATCCTGTCTCCCAAACAAGGCCAGCACCTTGCTGAAAGCTTGCAGGGTACCTTTGCTTTGTGGCAATGTTACCTTTGCTTATCCTTTCCTCCTACTAGAATACGAACTTCTAGAGGGTAGGGTGGGGATGGAGTCATCTTGATTAATCAGTACATAATAGGAGCTCAATAAATGCTCATTTTCTCCATTCTTTATTCATTAAACATTTATCAAATGGCTCCTTTGTGTTGGCTCTTTTTCTAGCATCTGGGGATACAGCAAGAGGGAATAAGGCAAAGCCTCTGCCTCCTAACATTTATATTTTAGTGGTGATGACAATAAAGAAAGAAATAAGCAAATGTCAGAAGCTGATAAATGCTGTGGAGAAAAATTCAGAATTAAGGAGTAAAGGGTGCTGGGGTACTGCTAGTCTTAAAAAGATGCCGCGGGAAGGTGTCTCTGAGAAGGTGACATTTGAGCAAAGATGTGAAGGATATGAGGGCACGTTCTGGGGGGTCTCAGGAAGAAGAGTGTCCCAGGCAGAAGGAACAGCAGAGGCAAAGACTGAGGAAGGGAACTGTGAGCACTTTATAGGGGGACTTCATCTTCACTTTATAGGGACTTCATCTAGTCCCATTACTGTTCAGTTCAGTTCACTTCAGTCGCTCAGTCGTGTTTGATTCTTTGCGACCCCATGGACCAGCACACCAGGCTTCCCTGTCCATCACCAACTTCTAGAGGAGCTTGCTCAAACTCTTGTCCATCGAGTCGAACATGGTGGGATGTTTTATAGGGAGCATTTCATCTAATCCCATTACCCTTACTGAGTCCATTTCACAGATGAGGAAATAGCTCCAAGAGGGGCCCCTTTGCACAAGGGTGGTGGAGCTGGGATTCCCTTGGGAGTCTGGTGCCACAGAAAGCTCTCTTCTGGTCTCCCAACAATCGGCCTTTTCTGGTGGCTCAGATGGTAAAGAATCTGCCTGCAATGCAGGAGACCCAGGTTCAATCCCTGGGTCAGGAAGATCCCCTGGAGAAGGGAATAGCAACCACTCAGGTATTCTTGCCGGGAAAATCCCAAAGCTACCGCCCTTGGGGTTGCAAAGAGTCGGATTTGACTGAGCAACTAAACAACAACAATAGGCCAGGCCTCTGGAAGGCAGGAAGAGACTGAAACCCTCCCACTCCTCCCAGCACTGGAAGTCCTGCCCAGGATTCCATCACCCTAGCCTCAAAGGCTTGGGCACCTGGCTTCTGGGCTTCTAGGCTTCTTGCCTAGATAATTCCATGGACAGAGGAGCCGGGTGGGCTACAGTCTATGGGGTCACAAAGAGTCAGACAGGACTGAGCAACTAACACTAACACTTCAGTAAGACTCTGCACTCCAACTTGTCAAGGATGGCACAGGCCTTTGGAGCAGGACAGGTCAGGCTCTACCATGACGTGGCTGAGGACTCAGGACAGTGCCTCTACTTCCAGATGGTTTACCTCTGCTGACTCCTCCAAAGCTCCTGGAGTCTGCATTCTCATGATCCGATTGGCAGAGGCAACTACAGAGGCTCAGAGAGGTGGGAGGATTCCACCTGAGGCCACCAGAGTGAGCTGGTCACAGAGATTTCCAGAAAGCCGGTGATCTTGAGCTCCAACTCCTCTCTGGGCTTGGCCTGGGCTCCCAAAGGGGGAGTGTCTCCTTAACTTTAGGGCACTAGGCATTTCACTTAATTGAAGTGAAGTGAAATTTAATTCACCTTAGTCTGAGCCCCAGAAGGAAAGAAACGGTGAAATGTGTCCCACTACCATCTGTCCACCCACTCCCACGCTGGGTTCTGGGAGCATTGATCAGGGGCCCTGTCCTCCAGGACCTGCCAGTCTGAGGAAGGAGGCTGACACTCACTGAAAACCACAACTCTCAGAGATAAGGACAATAACGCAGGCCGAGAGAGCACAGCTGGAAGGGCCCCTGGGGCGAGGGAGCCGGTGGGTTTGCCGGGTGGGCTTCCCAGGGGTGGGGGCACCACAGGGCTGGTTCATCAGAGGCTTTCTTTCCGCCTTCAGGTGGCGCCCTCGAGTCACGGAGCCGCACGCGCCGGAGAAGAGCATCCCGCCCTGAGGACCTCGGAGAGGACCCCGAGTCCCTTCTGCGGGCTGCGTGTGTGGGAGGGGCTGAGAAGCGGAGTAAGCGTGGGGACCCGGCGCAGTAGGGGCTCCCCAGACGAGGGGCGAGGCCAGCGGCCGAGGGAGGGGTCTTCTTCAGCACCCACCCTGCGCCCCGCCCCTGCGCCCAGGCCGGCTGAAGGCTTCGGTTCTGGGTACCCAGGTGCTGGGGAACCAGAGCTGCCCCAAGGGGAAGCGGAGGAGGATGGAGCCGCGTCCCCCCACCCTCGCCCCAGTTTGTTACCCGCCTCCCAGTGCCTCCCGGAGCTGACTCCCGGCGCCCTCGCCGGCCGCGGGCGGAGCTCGAGCCGCGGCGCTCGGCGATTCCCGGCTCCAGCCCCTTCCCCGTGCCTCCCTCCCCGGAGCCTCCCTGGCGGTCCCGGCCGCCGCCGTACGGCCCCGCGCGGCGCGAGCAGGTACGTGCGCCTCGGCCGCGGCTCCGGGCCGGGCCCGGCTGGGAAGGGGGCGGGAGCGGAGCGGGGAGAAGAGGAGGCGGCGGCCGGGCCCGCTCTCCCCCTGGGCTGCGCCGCAGCACCAACGCCGGCTGCGGGAAGAAGGCGGGCGGGCGCGCGAGGAGGACGCGCCCTCCCCGTTGCCCGGCGGCGGCTCGGCGCCCTCGCCTCCCGCGTGGGGAGGTGGGGAGGTGAGGAGGGAGGCTCGGCACAGGTACGCACGCCAAGAGGGAACTGCTGCGGGTGGCGGGAGGCCGAGGACTCGAGGCAGAGAGGGGCGGCCGAAGAGAGCTAGCCTGACCTCGCGGCCCGGCCGAAGGACACGCGGCGAGGGAACCTGGGCGCACGCGGGTCCTCGCAGATCCCGGCCTCCCTGGGCCGCCTGGCCGCCTGGCTCCCGGCGCCGCTCGGCCGGGTCCGGCCTGGCCCGGCCCAACGGCGTTTGTGGTCAAGGGCAGGAGCAGGGGGGGTGTGAGCTGCGGGGTGGCGGGCGCGTGGGTGCAGCGGGCAGCCGGGGTGCTGGATCTTTCTTTTCGGAACTTTGGGTATCACAGCGTGGACGTATCTGAGCGCCCGAGGCTTTGTGTACAACTCGTGCGTGTGTCTGTCGACTGGGTTTTGTGAAGCTTACCCACGCCCGCTGTGCGTCTGTTTTCCCCGCGTGTTAGTGCACGCCACTGCGTGAGGTGCTGGACTTGGGCGGATCTTGGTGGATCTTAGCAGTCCTGAGAGTAGTAAACTGTGTGTGTGTGACCAACTCAATCCTTTCTTGGGGTGCGTGCGCGTGTGTGTTTGTGTGTGTGTGTGTGTGTGTGTGTGACCAGCTCTGTCCTTTCTTGGGGCGTGGATACCAATGTGGTGTATGGACTTCTGGTTGTATTGTGTGGCTTCCAGTGTCTGTGGATGCTGCATATGGAAAAGACCCCTGGGGGTCTGAGTGTGGGACCAAGGTGTGCCTTTGTAGTCATGTTGGACTGCAAATGACATTGGAGTGTAACTGGTACAGCTGCGGGGTGTGAGCAATGGACAGCCAGCATCATTGTCAGCTTGTCTATTTCTGCTTATGTTTCGAGTAATTGACTGGGCATGCCCTTGTAACTCGTAGGTGTCTCTGAACCTGTGTGTCAGAGACATAGCAACTCTGTGTAAGAAGGAATCTTCTTTTCCTCCACCCTCTTCCTAACTCTGCTGGCATCCTAAGGAAAAAGTTTTGGCTTCCTGCCAGGTGAAAGAGCCCTGCTCCGAGAATCTGAGTGTCCTGGGTTTCTTCTGAGATATGGAGGCATCAATGTGCTGGTCTGGGAAGAGGGTTCCTGGGCCCCTCCAGGGTCTGAGTTCTAGAGAAGATGCTGAAGACCTGGGTGGGGGACCACTTCTGGACACCAGCTGGGCAGGAGTGGTCACTGCCGGTCCCTGTTACTGGCTGGGCACTCAGGAAAATGCATTTGGTGCCAAAAGTAAAAAAAAGAAAAGCCAATGAACACGCCTCTCCTCTTGGTTTACTGGAAAGTGGGAGCAGTTTGGCCAGAGCCTGGCCGGGAATAGGACTCCCCATCCTATTGTGTGGGAAGGATTGTCTGCCTGAGTAGGTTGTGAAACCATTCCTGAGGACTGGCTGTGTTCCAAGCCTTGTGCAGGGGGCTGTGGGCCCAGACGTATCCCTGCCCTCAAGCTGCTCGTGGTTGCTCTTTGACAGTGGCATAAAGTAGAGAGTCTACAAGTGTGTCCTGGAAGACCAGGGAAGGGGGGCCAGATGATGCCACTGGCATGAGAGTGTGTGGGTTTTTAGGCTTTTAGGTGATAACAATTCTTAGGGAACCTGTATTCAGCTCCTGACCCCCACATGTATGCCATGGGATCTTGGCTACATTTTGTAAAATGGAGATAGTAACACCTGCTCATGGGGCTTGTGAGCGTTATGCAAGGTACTCCTGAGTGAAGTGTCCACACTGGGGCCCACTAGAGAGTGTAGGTGCTCAGTAAACATGTTTTAAATTGGAACTCAGGCAGAAGGGACGTGGTGATCGAGATGGGTTGTAAGTAGAAACAGGCTTTGTACTCAGATGAAAGGCCCTGTGTGTGCTAAGAGGAGGTGTCTGATGCAAGTCCGTGTTGGATGGAAGATCAGAAAGATAGAAAAACGTGCCTTCTCTCAGAGGCTCTTTGAATTTCATTCATTCATTCATTTTATTCATTTTCACTTCATTCATTTGCTCATATCCTCTCTCTTTCCCACATAGACACACACTGAAGCAGGGAGCTTTGGAGAATAAACTCAGGCACAGGGAGGCAGAGAAAGGTCTAGAATCCTGTGTATGTGTATAGACACCCTAGGGCATGTAAGGCACTCTGCACCTGGGGGTCTTTGTGCTGTGTGTGGACTTGGGTCTGGGGTGTCTTGTACACACAGGGTGTGGGTGTGCATGGGCACATGTGGTCAGGAGTTCTACATGCCAGGGGGGGCCTGCTGGGGGCACACAAGATCTGCTTGAGGGAGACTCCATCATCAGCTCCCGCTGTATGGCTGTGAGGGAAAGGGGGCTAGGGTCGTCAGGCTCATCCATGTTTCAAGAGAAGCCAGGTATCTAAGGTTTAAAGTGTAGAATCTTTTGCTTTTTATATATTGGCAACTGCTTAAAAAAAAAAAAACAAACAGGCCAGAAACATGAAAAAGCAAAACTCCTATGAGCCAAACATGGCCCATGGGCTGTAAGCTGGTATCTTTTGGTGCATGTGCTGTCTGTCTGTGTTGGCAGGTGCTCAGGTACTTGGGTGGGGTGTCTGCTCTTTGAGCAGAGAGCCCCCCTTCCCTGTCCTTTCCCAGCTCCCCTTCTGTCACCCTCATCCAGGTCCTTCCATCTTCTATTTATATAAGGGTGTTTGGCCTTGACCTCAGTCATGGCTCTCAAATGTGCTCTTCCTTCCTCTTTGCCCTCTCAACCTCTATGCTTCCCCTGACTACACTGGGTTCCTCTCTGGTCCCCTGGCCTCCACTGTCCTCCTTCCCATCCTGACTGTCCTCCATGCAGCAGCCAGAGAGAGCTTTCCAAAACCCAGGGGGATGTTAACCCTCCCAGCCCCAAAGCCTTGCTTCCCTGGCTCCTTGGCTTGGTTTTCAGAGAATTTAGAGAGCTAGTCCCAGCTGACCTCCAAGGCAACCCCTCTTCCTCTCCAAAATGCCCTTGTCCCCTCTTGCTGCTGGGGGATTTCCCGCTTATCCTCTGAGATTTGGCTCAAATGCCACCAACTCCTAGAAGCTACCCTAACTTTCTCCTCTTTGTTCTTAACAACCATCTTCATCTCCCCTTCCCCTGCCCCCGGCTATCCTCATTTCATCACAACTGTGTCCATTAATTGAACTGATGGGGGCCTTACATACATTATTTTATGAAATAGAATCCTCACATCAACCCTACGAGGGAAGCATTTTGCTTATTCCCACTTAACAGATCATAAAATTGAGTCTGGAAAGATCATCTCACTTGCCCAAGCTCAAGTGGTGATGCTGGGATTAGAACCTGATATCTACCCTATTTAAATTCCCTCCATCATAATAATAGCTCATTGCCAGTACTTACTGAGAATTTACTATTCTGAGGACTTTATGTGGATTATCTCAATGCTCACATCAGTCATTTTAAGTAGGAAGTAGTAGTATTGCTGTCATTCAATAAACGGGGAAGCTGAGGCCCAGAGAGGATACGGGCATTGCCCAAAACCCACATGCCTAGCAGCAGGCCTTGTGTGATGTCTGGTGCCAGCAGGCTGTCAGTAGTAGAGGTTTGCTAAATTCCACTTTTCTGTTTTCTCTTCTAGCTACCGAGGGGCCAAGGGATGAGCTGGGGTCCGCCTTCCCAATGGCATCTCCCCCTGGTCTGGAGCTGAAGACACTGAGCAATGGGCCCCAGGCCCCAAGGAGACCAGCATCTCTGGGTCCAGCAGCCCCACCCAGGGAGGGTGTGGAGAACGCCTGCTTCTCTTCCGAGGAGCACGAGACCCATTTCCAGAACCCTGGGGACGCCAGGCCAGGCCGCTCCCCCAGCCCTCCTGGGGGCCTTGGCCCCTCACGGCCCCGATCCCAGAGAGACCAGAGAGACGACGTGTCCCTGCATTCAGAGGAGGGGCCAGGCCTGGAGCCTGTGAGCCGCCCGGTGGATTACGGCTTCGTTTCCGCTCTGGTTTTCCTGGTGAGCGGGATCCTCCTGGTGGTGACTGCGTACGCCATCCCCCGCGAGGCTCGCGTCAACCCGGACACAGTGTCAGCGCGGGAGATGGAACGGCTGGAGATGTACTATGCACGCCTGGGCTCGCACCTGGACAAGTGCATCATCGCGGGCCTGGGGCTGCTCACGGTGGGCGGCATGCTCTTGTCCGTGCTGCTGATGGTCTCCCTGTGCAAGGGCGAGCTGTACCGCCGGCCCACCTTCGTCCCGGGCAGGGGCTCCAGGAAGACCTACGGCTCTATCAACCTGCGCATGAGACAGCTCCATGGGGACGGGGGCCAGGCCCTGGTGGAGAACGAAGTCGTCCAGGTCTCAGAGACCAGCCACGCCCTCCAGGGGTCTTAAGTAAGAGCCCACCCTGTCTGGCTGCTTCAGCTTCGGGGTGACCAGGCCCCCAAGGCTGGGGTTTTGGACCAAGCTCCACCGAGGGCCCTGTGGAAGGAGTCGTGGGTGCAGGAGGGGGAGCTTGGGGACTGGTCCAGGCTTTGCTTAGGAGAGCGGCCCCTCCGTCTGTTTTGTAGCTTGAGGTTTTGCATAAGGTTTTGTTTGAAGGATGGCTTCTGCTGCTAAAAATACAAAAGTCTGGAAACCGCTGCCCTTGGAGGATGAGGTTTCTTGGCATTTCTGTGGATTGAGAGCTGTTTGAAAGGCTGCCCATCCTGTTCTCCGTGCCTTGGGGAATTCCGGGATCTCTGCTGTCCTCATCAGCCACCTATGGGTGTTGGGTGACCTTGGAAGGACCCCTTGCAGCCTTGACCGTCGAAGGTGGGAGGTGACTTCATGATGAGGGGAGAAGTCATCCCTGGGACGACCTCTCCTCTCCAGGCCTCAGTCCCCCTGACTGTGATGTGAGAGGGGTGGCCCCTCCAGTTCTGCCCTAGGAATTCCCGTATGGAACAGGAGCCTGGTATCTGCATGTGGCCACTCCTTCAGGGAAGGAGAGTGTCGGCAGGTGCTGACCATTCTCCGTGCCATTTTCTGACCAGGGTTGCCACCACGCACACAGCCAGCATCTCCCACAGTCCTGCAAAAGGAGCCCTGAAGTCCTCAGGTTAGGCTGGGCTAAATACAGCTTGCAACAGCCTGGTTTCGGTCTTGGGATCGAATTACCTGCAGTGACTAGCACAAGTTTTAGTCATGTACGCAGTTTTCATTAACTCCCTGGACAAGGGGCAGGGGGTCTTTCAAATAAGAAAGGGTGAGGGTTTTGCTATATTTCTGTGGACACAGTGTGGGCCTTCATTACCTCCCCCTTCCCCATTAGTATGTCTCTTAGGCATAACCTTATTCTGGGAACAGGAAAGAAAAAAAATTTTTTTTGATGTTGAATTTGTAACCTTCCTTTCCCAACCCCCCTAAGCAGCAAAGTGCAGCCCCGGTTTATTTGGGGAAGAAATCAGGCACACATTCTGGTGGCCTGGAAATTCTAGCCACATTGATCACCATTTGTTCTGTTTCTCTTAGTCAAGTGTTTTCTAGGCTCCATCCAGACTCTCTTTAAACTACTGACAAGGAAAGGAAGTGGGTCCTAGTGGGCAAGGAGATAAAGGTGTTTGAGGACCGGGGGAGGGCATCATCCATTCTGAAAGGCTCTAGAGGGCTTTGAGAATACCTGCCTTCTAGGTCACTGGTTTGAAGACTCTAATGGGGTCATTTCAGTGAGCCCCCGAACCCCTGCAGGTTCTGTGTACTCCGTCTCAGTTGGCCATGTGGGTCACTGATCCTGATTCTTGGGGGTGGGAGAGTGGGGTGGGCATGAGGCTAGAGCAGCCCTGACTGTCTGTAACCTGAGCCCTCAGTCCGGTGAGTTGAACATCTGGATGGTGTAACATTATCGCTTCTATGCCGGATCAAATATCTGCTTCTGCTGGCAGGATTTTCCAGGAGCAGGGGGCTGAGGGAGGGCTAGAGAGGACAAAGGCTATGCATCTTGGCCTGTCAGATTCTGTTTCTGCGGTTGAAGAGGTGTGTTTTGAAAAGGACAAAGCCTCGAGATAGTGAAAGATTCACAAGTCAAGGCTCCAAGCGAGGAGTGGATGCACCAAGTGTCAGGAGCCACTCTAGGTAGAACTGAACATCCCAAATGACAAGCTCAGGACTTTCAAATCCATAATGATAATAATAAAAATATCAACCCCAGCCAAATGGATTGTGACAGTGGGGGACTCATTTGGAGACTAAACCTTTTGAGCGGATGCATCCAGGACCAGCAATTCCTATCAGTTTAAATGCCATGAATTGTATTTAGGGGGTAAATCTGTTAGAAGGTTAAATTCCAGGAATCTCAGGTTTTCTCTAAATCAGAGAAGCCTGCTTTGCATCCTAATGCACCCTTTAGAAAATGTGTAAAATGGATGGAGGCAGTCATTTCTTTGTCGATGAGTTAAGAAAACTTAAGTGATGCCAAAAACATTTCCCCAGGATTGCAGCTGAGATGGCCTAGCCAGTGGATCAGAAACAGGGTCAGGAGGGAGTAGGGCATAAGATGCTAAGAATTTTCTTTGCAGGTTTTTTTTTGGGGGTGTAGCTGTGAAGTGGCCCTAGGGGACCCTGTGGTAGCTGGAAGGTGCCCATCTGTAGGAACTGCATCTCCTACTTGAAAGGCTACTAGGGTCCCCAAACCTTGCTTTTCCTGGTATATGAGAACAGATAACTGATTTTGGAGTTGGTAAAACCTGGGCTTCAGAGCCTGCCATTTCCTGGCTGTGTGACCTTGAGCAAGGTGTTGTACCTCTCTGAGTATCCTGAGTATTGTTTTCTTTGTGAAGTGGGAGGAATGAAAGTTCATCCTCAGCCTCCTTTCAGAGACAGGGAGGTTGGGAAAAATCAGAGATAAGCTGCAAGCCTGAGTGTATGAGGTCATCTCCATGATCATTCTCCTTCCTCACCCTGGTTGGAGATAACTGGATTAGGCCTAAAACTTCAGGGTCAACCCTTCTGACTTTCTTCTCTCGCCTCCCACCCTACCAATCAGCAGATCTCATTGGTTCCATCTCTGGAATCTGACTATTCAGTCAACTGCCCAGTCCGGGTTGCTCATTTGAGTCCTAATTCCTCTCCAGCCCACCCTCCACCTCAGCTCTTGCTCCACTCTGCAGCCAGGAGGATCCTTGTTGATGTTCAGTCTCTCAGTGGTGTCCGACTCTTTGCGACCCCATGGATTGCAGCACGCCAGGCTTCCCTGTCCTTCACCATCTCCTGGAGTTTGCTCAGACTCATGTCTGTTGAGTCGGTGATGCCATCCAACCATCTCATCCTCTGTCATCCCCTTCTCCTCCTGCCTTCAATCTTTCCCAGCATCAGGGTCTTTTCCAATCAGTTGGCTCTTTGCATCAAGTGGCCAGAGTACTGGAGCTTCAGCTTCAGCATCAGTCCTTCCAGTGAATATTCAGAGTTGATTTCCTTTAAGATTAACTGGTTTGGTCTCCTTTGAGGATCCTATTCAAAGATTAATTAGGTCAGGTTGCTCCTCTGCTCCAAACTGTCCTAGGCTCCCTCTTACTCCAGGCAAAAGCTACCATTCTTGCCAGTCAAGGATGCATTTACAAGGCCCCTCACTTGTGCAAGCTCCTTCCAAGGCCCTAAGTCACACTTATTTGTAATTCTGATTTTTCCAAAAAAGGATGGCTCCCTAAATTTCATAGGCTTCAGGTCTGTCCCTCACGGTGGCCTATGAAAGTGCTACACAGTCTGGCCCCAGTGCTGCTCTGACCTTCCGCCCCATCCTAGCCTCTGCTCACTCCATTGCAGCCACGCTCACTCCCTGTGGGCACATGCCTACCTCAGGGCCTTTGCACTTGCTCCTCCTTCTGCCTGGAAGGCAACCCTTCCCTGTGGGCCTTTGGGCAAATCATCCCACCTCTCTGGTGCTCGAGAGAGAGACGGGAAACATTCCCAACTAGTCTCCACCTTCTCTGGGGACTGAGGGAATCAGGAAACCCAAGAAGAGGGCTTTCCAAAGTTAAGACAGTGGTGCTGAGTCTAGAGAGTTTTGGAGGGACAAGAAGAGGGAAAGGAAAGGAGGCATTATGAAGCTGCAGGAGGCAGGTTCCATCTAAGGGATCTGTCTTAGAGGAAAGGGGAGCGTCACTGGCACTGACAGAGTCAAGGAGATGCCCTCAGGTTGGGTCTGTTGGTTTCTCCCAAAAGATTGGGCTCCTCCTGATGTCCCCAAGGAGGTGAGTTTCAGCTAAGGGAAGGACAAGCTTGTTGAGATCTTGCCTGGGTTGGAATGGTAGGGAGCTCCTTTTCAGTGGAGGTATGTTAGCATTTACTGGTCAGGTGTTGGGTGTCTTCAGGGAGAAACAGTGGAATTTGGGTAGGATTTAGTCTCGAGGCTTCCAACCCCCTCTCCTCGGAGGAGCACCTGTGCCCCAGTGGTCAGAGCCTGGCTAAAGACAGTAGCAATGTTGGTCTTGCTGTATCCTCTTTTCTTTGGTCCCAACACCCTTTCCCCCAGATTCGCCCTCTTCCTGGGTTGGGTTGTCCTGGAGCAGATGGGCAGGCCCAAGAGATATGTGTGGTACAGAGGGTAGCAGGATTACTGCCTTCCTCCTCCCAGGGGACCAAGTACTTCTGAGCTTTCTCCCTACTCCAGTCTTAGAGAGATTGGGGGCAGAAGCCCTTATGGAGGGAGTTCACCGAGGACCACGCATCACTTGAATATAAAGGCACTGGCTCTGGAGTCTGACTGCCTGGATGCTTGTGTGCATGTGTGCTTGGACGCTCAGTCTTGTCCAGCTCTTGGTGACCCCATGGTCTGTAGCCAGGCAAGAATACTGGAGTGGGTTTCCATTTCCTGCTCCAGGAGATCTTCCTGACCCAGGGCTCAAACCATGTCTCCTGCATTGAGGGTGGATTCTTTTACCGCTGAGCCACCGGGGAAGCCTGCCTAGATGCTGAGCAGATGCCTAATACCCCTGAGCCACAGTTTCCTCATCTGTTAAATGAAAGCGCCTTCCCCATAAGGCATAGTGAGCAGTAAATGAGATACCCATAAAGCACTGGGCATAGTGCCTGGCACTTTGTAATTCACTCAATAATGTTAACTATTCATTTGCTTGTTCATTCACACATAATCTGTATTCTTCCCTGGGGGAGGTCATATGGGGACACGTGGGCCTACCCTTGAGCTGGTCACAGACTGTCTGGAGAAACAGGACAGGGCACAGGGAGCTGTGTATGTGTGGCCAGGGGTGGAGAGTGTCAGCACAGAGGAGGGATCTGATTAAATTGAGGTCAAGCCAACTTAATCTCCTGGGTCTGGGGGAAGGTTAGTGAGTGGAAGGATCCTCTGGCAGGAAAGCTGGCCCCAGGGGAGCAGAGAGGACAGGGGAAGAAGGCGCCTGCCATGCCAACCTCTTCCGGGGTGGCAGGCATCTGAGCCAATAATGACTTAGGGTAAAGGGTACTCAGGAAAGGCCATCTGTCTCCCTTCCTGATTCTTCATTTCATCCCATCTCTCTGTATCTTCCTTTTTTTTTTTTTAAATTCTTCTGTGTTTACACCTCCTTTCACTAAAGCCACTCCTGGGGGTTACACCCACAGGTGTGTTGCTACTATTGCTGACTCACCTGCCAGCCATCTGACTCTCCTCTTGACAGTGTCTTCCCTCCTCTAGCAAAGAGGAAAGCCAGGGCCCAAATGCAAATGTCCATAGAGTTTGGCAGGTGACATTCACTGATGAAGCAGGTGACAATCGACAGCAGTGGCAAGATTAAAGGGGTGTCTGCTTCAGCTGATTGGCTGTTGCCCTGGTGGATGGGCTCAGGGTTGTCAGAGCTCCCTTTTTTTCAAGAGCAGCTGGACATCTGGACATTTGCATGGGTAAAAAGGATTATCCCACTGCCTGAGAATTGTGACAGGCCAGAACTGAGGACAAAGGAGTGTCTAATGAGATTCCACCTGCTAGGGTCAGACATCCACCCCCTCCCTGCCCCAGGGCTTACCAAGTCACTCATAGAGATGGGGGCACCCTCAAGAAGCAGACTAGACTGTCTCCCAGTTGGAGGCTCACTGAACTACAGTGTCTGCAGACCACCCGAGTGTTTCTAAGATCCTTCATTCTTTCACACAGGACTTACATACCATTCTGTGCCAGGTTTTGAGGTATAGCACCAAACAGATGAACGAGGTAAGGAAAGTATTCTTGAGTGGGCTTGACAAGTATATTTGGAGCTCAGAATTAGTGTGAACATGGAGATGAGGTCTGCTTCTGACCTGGAGAATTTCTGATGTGGGAGGCCCATGGGAATAGCCCACGCTGGTTTGAAGGATGGTGGGACTCAGGGAGCAAGAAGGGCAGTCCTGCAGTCCCTCCCAGTGTTCTGAGGCTCTGGAAGGTAGGTGGAGGACCCAAGTGTTCCAGGGCTCTAAGAGTTGATGTAGGCAGGTGAGGTGAGGCTGGAGCTGTGGGATGGTGCAGGTGGCTATGCAGCCCAGTATATTACCTCAAGGAGCAGATGGGCTGAGAACCTCTTATGGACTGAGAGATACCCTCACTACTGAGAGTCCTGGGTGAAGTTATCAACAGCGCCCCCCAATTTTGCATGTTGTCTACCAAAGACTCCAGCATCAAAAAACAAAACCCCAGTGTGAACTAGAGTAAGAGTACCCCCTACCCCCCACCCTATCACCAAGGCTAATGAAGAGACTCGTTCATTTTTCTTCCTTTCTCCTCCCATCCCACCACAGAGGAGCAGCAAGTGATCAAAAGAGGTCAGAGGAGAGACCTCTTGGAACTGGATGTAAGTTTAAACTGGACTGGACTGAGTTTGAAAATCAAAGTGACCATTCAGTTTTTGGTTGAATCCTAGATGCTGAGATGAGAAAGGGGGATCTGACATAGAGGTTAGTTGGATAAAACACAACACTTCATGTTTCTACATTTCAGTGAACCCATTATGTATTATACACATTAGACAATCTAATTTTAAATGAAATACAGTGTTCTTTCTGTGCCAGGCACTAAGTCTTTGCATCTGCTAGTTCATTTAAACCTCACAACCATCTTGGAGAGTGGGTGCTATCATTAATTCCCTTTTACAGATGAATAAGCTGAGGCACAGGCAGGCAAAGTGACTTTCCCAAGGTCACACTAGTAAATAGCAGACTCAACTATAATAGCGTGCAGGCCGGTCAGGGCATGTTTGCAGATCTGGGCTGTAGGCTGCCACCGAGGCTTGTGGTATAGATGTCAAGTGGGAAGCTCTGTGGGGGATCAGAGGGGACAGTTGGGGCAGCACAAACTTGGACAGGCCCATGTCCTACTTAAATCATGGAATCTCATAGGTCAGCGGGATCTTTGAGAATCCTTGGAAGATAAAGTCCACCTTTATCCCCATTTTACTACTGGCGAAAACCAAGGGGAGAGGTGGGACTTGCCCAGGGGCCCCATGGCTCAAGCCCCCTCTCTTCTTCTTAGGCTTCTCATGTGAATTTATGTCATAGACATCAAGAAGCCTAGAGGATGATGGTGAGCTCCTGTGGTTCTAATCTGGAGGGCGGGCGGGCAGGGCTCTGTCTTGTAGGCAGAATACCTAGGTTCATCCTTCTTAGGGATGCCTGCCTGTCCCAGAGGAGGGCCACCCTGGACTGGGGAGCGGTCAACACTGGCCTACCCTGGCCCAAAGGCTTTCTCGGCAGCTGCGCCTAGGTGGGAGCTGACCAGGGTGCTGAACCTGCATGGCCCCATCCTCTTACAGCCTGGCTGAGGGGAAAAAAAGAAGAGGGAGGGACGATTTTTTTGGGTCATATTTTCGTCACTCAGAGACCAACATGACTGTTATGGGTAATGTTTTATACACACGTTTTGGGGTAGGATTCCTTTGTGGTCTTTGTGGCAGAGGGAGGGTCACTCAACTGCTCTGGATACGCTTTTTCATCTGTTCAATGGGGAGAGTAGCTCCCATCCTACCAAAGTCAGAAGACTGGGGTGAGCATCATTTGGGGTCAGATGACAGCCCTGCACAGAGCCCAAGGCCATGTCTAGGTCAGTGGTGCCTCTCAGGAGGTCACCCTGACAGGCTTTGTGGCCTGTTCCTTCCTCTGTGGGATAGGGGTTGGTCTGGGTGGTTTCAGGTGTGCCTAACCTGGGTGCTTGGGTGCTGTGGCTGTAGGTGGAAGTGCTCAGAAACATGAGATACACTTTGCAATAGGACTCACTTCGGAGTCCTGGGCCATCTTGGGAATGTTCCTTTCTCGTATCAGTCCTGACTTGTTTTCCGGCTTCAGGAATGGATTTTGCCCATGCTTCTCCTCTGGACAAGATGTGGGATCTAGGTATAGCAGTTTTACTAAAAAGAGCACCAGTTTTAGAACCAGGCTGACTTGGGTCCTCATCATGGCTCTGCCACTCCTCAAGGAACAAACCCAGCACCACTTCAACTAAGCTGCTAACAATGTTTACCTTGGGAATAGCTAGGTGTACTACACGAGACTAGGAGTTTGGCATACTGAGGGCATCAGATACAATTATTCTCTTCATTGAATAGCAGCCCAAGGTTTCCTTCCTCTTGTTCATGAAGTGAAAGTCATTCAGTCATGTCTGACTCTTTGCAACCCCATGGACTGTGGCCCACCAGGCTCCTCTGTCCTTGGAATTTTCCAGGCCAAGATACTGGAGTGGGTAGCCGCTCCCTTCTCCAGGGGATCTTCCCAACCCAGGGATTGAATCCAGGTCTCTTGCATTGCAGGTGGATTCTTTACCATCTGAGCCATCAGGGAAGCCCTCTTGTCCATGAACCTCCAGTCTTATCTACCCATATGGCTTCAGTAATGATAGCTGGTACCCACGGGGCTCCTGCTGTTTATAAGACACATTATTTGGTTGGGTCCTGCAACCATCCTGAAGGTAGATGTGATGCTCATTTTGCAGATAAAGTCACACACCAGCAACGGGAGAGCTGGGAGTCATAACTACTCCTGCTTGATTCCAAGAACCCTGCTTGCCTTCTTGAGCAAATTACTGAAACTTTCCAAACCCTCTTTTTCTGGCCTAGAAAAAATGGGGATAGTATTTCCTTATATTAGATATGATATATGCTATTTTACAAGGGTACATCCATATTTAAAAACATATGAAACAAACACACTGAGTGGTATGGGAGAAAGGAATGGAGAGGTTACAGGGGGTAAAACAGAAAACAGTTAAAATGAGGAGGTTCTTGCATTAGTCATAGTATGTCATCAACCAAGACTGATGATTCTTTTCACCTGCTACCCAGGTAAACAGAGAAGATATAAGGTTTGTACACTGGAGAGCTTCAGACTTTAAAGTGCACACAAACCACTTGGACAACTTGATGAAGTGCAGATTCTCATTTAATAGGCCTGGCTGGGGCCCGAAGATTCCACATTTCTAACAAGTTTCTAGGTGATGCTGCTGGTTTGAGTAGCAAGGATGTGTACAGCCTTCCCTTCGCTTCTCAGGAATTCTCAAACTGGTCTGTCAGATGAATCACCTGAGGAACTTATAAAAAATGGACTTAAGGACCCTTCCCTAGTGATTTGGATCCAGGTCTGGGTTGGGGACCAAGATGTACTGTGTCCTTCAAGCATTTCAGGAGAGACTGAGAGGCTTGGGCAAGCTGGAGAAGCCTGGCTGTGGTGCTCATCACTATCAAGGCCCATGCTATAGGGATGTTAATACACAGGAGACTGGCTTGTCAGACCTTTGTCCCAAATGTGCCTTCCTGGGACAAGCAGGAAAAAGGGGAAAAGACCATTTCCCAGGCTCCTTTGCAGCTATGGTTTAAGAGTTGATGTAGGTTCCAGCTATCAGATGCAGGCAGCCAAGCCTTGCACTTGGAACTGAGGTGAGAGGAAGTGCGGGGCGGGGGGTGGGGGGGGGGCGGCCAAGGTGGGAGCACAAGGGGCATTACTTTCGGACACAGATCCAGGCAGTTGCTGTGTGGCTCTGGAGTTTCCTAATCACCAGATCAAGACAATGATGATGTGATCTTGCTGCTGCCTTCATTCAAACCTTCTTGTTTCAAAAAGCTAAAGTAGTTTGTTTCCTGCAGCCCTCCCTGTCTCTCCTCTTTCAGAACCCTGTCACACAACACTCACCTTATGTGGCTAGTATGGAACCTGGCCTTTCCCACGGTCATCCAAAGTCTGAGGCTGGGCCTTCCACTTTGTGCCTGCCACCTAGCCCTGCCACTAGTGGGGCAAACCTCATGTTCAAACCCCATGTCACTGCTGCTCTCTGCACCCTAGTATCCTTGGTCACCTGGGTCTTGCACTCCTCTATAGCCACCATCCTCACTGCCTGCCACTCCTACTTGTGACCTACCCTCTGGGTGAAGCTCAGGGCTCGGCACAGCTGGAGACTTAGGACAAATAGGGGCTGGGGGCTTGGATGCCCGCCTTTGAATCTCTCTTTTGGTGCAAAAAGTAACAGCGGGCCTTAAGAATGTAAGTTTTATATCAGACAAAGCTGAGGATATGCATGTGAGGGATCTTTCATCTCCTTGGTGGTGGGACCTGTCTCATTGGAACTGCCCAAAATAGACAAGGTTACAAGGTGACAGACAGTAACTGCTCCACAGACTCTTAATTTTTCTTCTGTGAAGAGGCAAGGATCAGTAATAGAATGTCATTAATGAGTAGAAAGGGAAACTATGAAGGAATCTGGATTTCAAAGAATGAGGTTGTTATAGGGCTTGCTATCCGATTGCTAACTGCATGTCAACAGGTACTAGCCATCCAGCACAGGAATATAAAATCTGTTTTGAACAAAATACCTGCTTAGAGTCAGGGTCTTGAGACCAGTGACTTCACCATGGAGGCTGACAGCTCACGATGAGCAGATAAATGCAATGCAATGAAAAACACATCCAGCTCTAAGAATCAGGAACGACACAAGGCAAGGAAGAGGAGTTGGAGATGAGGAGACTGCCAGAGATGGTACATGTGGTCTATGTCACTTCAAAAGACAAACATTTAGAACTAGATGTTTATTTTACTTCTAAGCCACTGGGTCAACACAAATATTTCAAAACAAGCAAAACAAGCAAAAGTGCTTGTTCCCTCTCACCAGACCTGGGAAGGTCATGGTAACTTCCCTACAGACAGTACCTTTCTCCTAAATCACATCCAGCTCTGAAACTTCCCCAAAAGTCAAACTTTAACTCCTCTGCGTCTTACCAGTCATCCCAAGGTGGCTATTACCAAAGCCACTGTCTTCAGTCTCTGTCTTGTTTGACCTAGGTCAGAATTCCTTGTTTTTTCAAAATAGAGGACAAAACCACAATGAGATACCACTTTACACCCACTAGGATACCTATACACAAGAAGACTTAACAAGCACTGGTGAGGAGATGGGAGGAACCAGGGCCCTCATACTCTAATGGGAATGTCAAATGGCATGATCACTTTGGGAAACAGTCTGGCAGTTCCTCAAAAATTAAACATAGAGTTACCATATGATCCCACACAAGAGAACGGAAAACATATGACCAAACAAAAACTTGTACATAAATGTTCATAGCAGCCTTATTCATAATAGCCAAGAAGTTGGAACAACCTGTCCATCAACTGATAAATGGATAAAGAAAATGTGGAATATTATTCAGCTATTAAAATAAATGAATTACTGATACACGCTACAGCATGGATGGACCCTGCAAACGTTAACTGAAAGAAACCAAACATGAAAGACCACATGTTGTGTGATTCCACGTGTAAGAACTGTCCAGAATAGGCATATCTTTACAGACAGAAAACAGACGAGTGGTCACTTGGGGCTGGGAGAAGGGAATGGAGGGTGACTGTTAATGGGTATGAGGTTTCTTTTGGGGATGATGAAATGTGCAGAACTCAGATATGGTGATGGGTGCACAACACTGTGAATGTACTAGAAACACTGAACTGTACACTTTAAAAACATGAGCTTTATGCGTACGTGACCTGTATCTCAATAAAGCTGTTATTTTTAAAAAGGAAGAACAGGTTGTTAAGTGCTGGTATTTATTGTTACGGCTCTAACACTTCTAGGTTCCACAAAACATACACCTGAATCACTGCCTCTGGCTGCTTGGTGGTTACTCATGGCTGGAAGGAGAGAAGTGGCCTAGATACACAACATGTACTGACAGTCTGACTTGGAAGTTCCTAAAGATCCCATTCACCTCCCCACACATGACAACTAAGACACAGTCTGCATTCCTCAGTGTCCTTGATGCAAGGAGTCCCACTCAAAAAATGACTGATTCTACAGATGAATCACTGAAGCGTCTGTTTTCAGAAAACAGTATTATGCTTATGACTATCCTTTCCACTTTCACTATTAGAAAATCTAAGTGCTGAATTTATTGTTTCACTCTTGTCCTTCCCCTGAATCAGGGTCCTAAAAGTTATCTACTTCCCCTGCTTGTCTGATGTTCCTTTAAATGCTTCTTTTTATAATAAAGGATGCTTTTATAAGCAAATTGCCTCAAGTTCTTTTGGTAGAAGGTATGATCCAGCTTGCAAACATCTCACTCATTTGCTGGCTCTTGGGGAAGATGTCCATTGATGACTGCATTTGCAGCTCTGCCTGACCTCTGGGTCTTTTTCCAGAGCAGAGCTGTTCTAAAAGCTTCACTAAATCACTGCTTGACATGTGGCCAGCCAGAAATGCCCAGGAAGCCCTAACCTCTCCACCTAGGCCCAGGTGGCATCTTGGATTGACCCTGGGCATATATGCCTGTCTAGTTTACTTGTAACCCACTCTTGGGCACAGCAAACAGGCACTTCCAGGCTGTATAGCACGTGAGCAGCTGCCTTAGGAAGGCTCTGGTAGCCCTCTGCCCACAGATAAATACTATCTCCTAATTTAGAGAAAGGAATCCAAGGAGCTGAGAAATGAAAGGCACCACCCATGGCTGAAATGCTAGCGGTGGAGTGAAAGTGACTAGTGCCTTCATCTCTTGCCTCTGAGTCTGGTGCTCTAGGGTGCTCTTTCCACTCCAGCACAGGGGTTCATCACTGACCACGTCTGTCAGGCCTCGGGCTGAAAAGGATCTGGAGAACACCAAAGGTCAGGTGGGCCTGGACACAGGGCACAGGCTTCCAGAGGCTAGGGCTCCCTGGGGGTGGAATGCCTTCCTGGGTTGTTTCTTGTATTACCAACTCCTCCGTTCACCCTTCTCACACACTGGCTTCCAGAGGCCAGGCTCCCTGCCTGTCCCTAAGTCTAGCACTGTGCTGCTATGTTCATGTCGGGGCCTCACGGCGGGTGAGAGGCACAGAGTTGCAGACTCTGTAGGTAGGCACCACACAAAGCCTTGAACCTTCATTCTTTACCTTTTGCCCCAGTTACTAGGGATCATCATGCACAGACGCCAACATCAGGCTGTTTTAGAGCAAGAAAGGCACCCTGGACTTCACAGGTGGGCACAATGGCCCTGGGAGGGGAAAGGACTTGCATAGGGTCATTCAGTTAAGTTAGTGGCAAAAAAGAGATTAGCCTTCAGGTCTGCTCTGTTTATTCCTCTGTTCGTAGGCAGCCATTGCCCAGGCACAGACAGACTCAGAGGACAGGCTCAGACAAGCACAACTGGAACGTCTTGCCCTTTTCAGAATGATGTAGTTGTTCTGCAACGCGCCTGGCCTTGTGGAAGTCATCCCTGTGGCTTATGGGGGTTCCAGTCACTCATTTTCATCCATGCAGCCAGACCATCTTAGTGGTATCAGGAGCGAGAGCAATTCATGAAAGGAAGATGCCTAAGAGAGTCCTTTAGCCCCTTAAAGATTCAAACTCTCAAGTCTCATACATGGAAGGAGCTGTGCAGTAAAGAAGAGTTGGAGACCGGCAACATGATTTTTGTATTGACATTTGGTTCTTAATAATAACATCCAAAAATGGGTTCTGTTCTTATAGCGATGCAGCTACTGCATCAGGTCAAGGGCATATGTTGCCGGAGTCTCCCCTGGGAAGTGGAGAGGAGCTGGTGGTGAGACACACACTGATTTCTCTTTGGGACCTATATGCAGCCAGGTGGAGAACTGCAGCAGGTGCCCTGGCTCTGGTAGGGGGTGGGAAGGCAATCCCAGCCGGCCTGCAAACACATGGACAGAGTCCTTTGACCCCAGCCCACAAGAAAATGGGTGCTGGTGGGGCCCACGGTGGCAGCTCCAGGAGAGTGGAGGGAAGGCTGGGATGTTACATTCTTGAGGCCTTCACAGGTACATGTCATCGTAGCCCGGCGGGGGCAGATGGTCTGGGTTAGGTCTGGAATGGAAAGAGGGGCTGGTGAGTTGGGGTGATGAAGAGTCAGGGGCACACAGGTAGACAGGGTCCTGAATGGAGGGAGCCTGCCTCCAGAGTGATGTGGTGGTTTGTGGAGTTAAAGACCATGTGCTCTAGAGTTGGTCTGAATTCTGATTTTCCCACCTTGGACAAGTTCCTTCATCACTCAGGACCTCGATTTCTGCCTCTGTGAAATATCTATCCACAAGTGCTGACATAAGAATCCACTGAGTTCCTGGCACATACAAGAAGTCCAGTAAATGTGAGTAGCAACCTCTCCTCTGAGTCCTCCTGGAGGGAAGCTGGGGAAGGGAGCCACTGAGGAATGGGAAGCTCATGGAAGGCTTTAGGAAGTACCAGGCAGGGCCTGGAGGAGGCTCCACTCTCTTGGCAGCAAGGCCTGGGACTACTGGAAATTCTGCACTTGGTGTCAGATGCCTTTATCCCTGCAATGCTGAGCTGAGCCGCCATCAGGTCCTACCTCTCAGCATCCCTGAGTGAATACCTACCCAGACGGGCTGGTCCCAATAGGTCCAAAGGGGTCAAAGCGTGCTCCTGGGGGCACAGCACCTGGAGGAAGCCGGTTTGGGAGTCCTGATGACGGGTCAATAAGTGCTCTTGGGAAGCCAGATCTCAGGGGATCCACAATCATGCCACCTCTCCGACACCTGAGGCAAGAAGGAATGACAGGTAAGCAGATGTGGCAAGCAGCTGCTGGAGAAGAAGTGAAGGTGATGAGAATGTAGGTAAAAATGATTGGGACATCAACTCTGGATGCGTGGATGGCTGCCTGAGTGCCAGCAGGAAGTGGGCAAGAGCAAGAACACAAAAAGCACACCTTTTTTGGCCATCATGGCCTGCACTTTCAGCTCTACAAGCTCCAGGACCCCACAACACTGAGATCCCTGCCATGTCCCTACAGCCAAGGAGGGAGGTGCGATTTGATCAAGAACATGTGCCAGAACTTGTCAAGGTGAATGCAGAACCAGAACAAGGCTCCTCCAGGCACAGCTTTAGGTCTAAGGGCTAATGGATTGAGACAATTTACAATCCAAGCTTTTATTTGGGGTTTTTCATGGTTTCCTTGAAGGGTCTCTGGGCATTCTATGACTTGATTGTCCAAGTCTGACTCTTGACAGTACCCATCCCTCATGGAGTTCCATGGATCTGACCTTATGGCTCAAACTAGGATGAATATGAAGGTGATGTTACACCAGACTTTGAGGTCAAAGTTTGTTTGAGCTTAACTTCAGCTCAAGGAAAAGTATTAAGTTAAAAAATTAAGTTAAGCTTAATTGTTCAAGCTTAACTTCAGACTCTTTCCCCACTGTCTAAAAATGACACACTCAAGTTGGGGACACCCTTTGCAGCAGAGCTTAAAATCTAGAAGCACTGGGCAAGGACAGTGCAGTGCATAGCTGAGGCTATAACTCTGTTGAGGATTTCACAAGAACCACCCCAGGGTCTAATGGGGATCAGTGACCCTCCCTTATCAAGTGAGGTCATGACCTCTGAAGAGCCCTCAACTGACCTCAGGTCTGTAACCCACTTGTGTGTTTTTCAGTCTTCATCTGACAGACCCCCCAGGGGGTATCGTTCCACCAGGGAAAGCATGGCCAGAAAACAACAGAGGAACTGCCCACTGGGCTTGCTCAGTTGCTCCCCAACATTCAGAGCCCTCTTGCACTGCTCCAGGCATGGCAGAGCAGAACAGTGGCAGTGCTTCCTCAGCCACTCTGCAACAAATGCCTCCTTCACCCCAAAGGAAGACTGATGAAAAGTTCTAAAATTAGAAGATGAGCTGGGGCTGAAAGGCCACGAGACCAAGTCGTGTTGCTGCCACCTCCCCAGCAGTACTCACCCAAAGGGGTCTAGGTCCTCTCCCCCGACAGCAAACGGGCCCAGGGGATCACACCTGAAACAAACAAGGGACGATTACTGAAAGTCCCAGAGCAGCTTGGCGCCTGGGCTCCCAGAGGTCCAAAGCTGATGCCTGTGGGGACACACATGTACTCCCAGGCATGGAGGCGGCGGGAGTCCCTGCCTAAGACCATAACAACAAGGGATATTTCAAAATGGTCCTTGGTACAGACTAACACTGAAAATATTACAATCAAAGTAACGTGAAAACAGCTGGACACAAAGCTAGAAACATGGAGGATTCCTAATAATGTAGAAAGATAAAAATATGAACAGTGGGAAACATATACATTTTATTTTATTCAAACCTTTCTCAGGTTCCTAAAGTCTGTACAAAGAATCAAGAACATTTAGACCAGAAAAATACTATTCTAAAATCCCAAACCAAAAGCTCAAATTTAAAAGCTTCCAAGGGTGGAGTGAGATGGGTGCTCACATATAGCTAGAATTGTGTTTCTCAACCTTTTTCTCATTATGGCCTCCGCATGAAATGTTAAAAGCAGATACTGTACATCAGTTTATGCACTGGAAACCACTGGATAGCCACAGAATTTCTAAGGTTTTTTCACCCCCCACCAAGAACCAATTTTTGCCCACACTGAGACTGCAGGAGCCAGAAGCATAAATTAGTGCATGCTTTGTGGAAACCAAGTTTATACTAATACACACACACACACACACACACAATGTAACTGCCTCTCAAAAGCCTTTTGTATCTTTACATCTCATGGTCTGATAATTTTATGCCTAGGTATCCATCATAAGGGCTTCCATGTGGCTCAATGGTCAAGAATCTGCTGCCAATGTAGGAGGATGCGGAGGATCCCCTGGAGAAGGAAATGGCAACCCACTCCAGTGTTCTTGTCTAAGAAATCCCAGGACAGAGGAGCCTGGTGAGCTACAGGCCATGGGGTCACAAAAGAGTCACACATGACTTAGTGACTAAACAACAACAAATCATCTTAAAGAAATTAAAATATCATCATAAAGACTTTAACCAAGGGAACTAGATTGGTCACAAATGGGGACCAGTTAGGTAGATCATGGTAATGCAGTCATGGAAACAAATGTTCTTAGAATGTTTAAAATGTGTGTATGTGTGTGCATATAAATAAAACTAGAAAGAAGTATAACTGAAAATAAAAACAGTGACAATTATACCTGGGTGACATTTCTTCTTTATACTTTCCTACTTTTTCTATAAAGGATCTGGTTATGGATATAATGAAACAAAAAAGATCTGGTATTTTAAAAAGTGTGCTTTAGAATCTACTTGGAGCCCTGGCAAGCAATACAAACCTGACAGTTCTGGGGCATGGCAGACCTCAGAAAAGCTCTGTAAATAGTAGTTAATCGAAGCTTACAGGTAAGAAGCCATTAATTAAAGAACTGGGGAAAAATCCAAAAGTAGGTGCTTCTCCAGTCAGTTCTACCAATGAGCTGGAAAAGAAACTGTGATTAGGTGGACATGGTTTCCAAGGGAAGCAATTTTTTCTGATCGAGGTTATTGTTTCCAAGCCATGGTTCATGGAGCTGGTAGTCAAACTTTCTGGTGGCCTCCCAACAACTTGCCTCACTGGACAGACCAGGTGGTGCGGAGGGCAGGAAGCATTTTATCTGTCTCCACAAACTGCCCCCTTACAGAGCAGCAAACAGAACCAACTATAACAATGACCTGGAGAACAGAGCCTTGATGGCTCCTGAAACATGGAGCCATCTCTATTTTTCTCTCCTAGGCCACAGAGTGTGAGGAGGAGAGAAGAAATAAAGAACAACAGAGGTAAGAAAGGCAGTTGCCAGGCCCACCCCAACAACTTGGGTACTTCAAATGGTCATGGCATATCCCTTAGGGCTCATGCTCAACACAGTCCAACTGCAACACATGCACCCTTCTGTGAGCTCCTCATATACACAAATACACACCCAGAACCTATTATAAAATAGTCTCAGTCCCAAATGTGCTGAATGAGGCTCTCAGGATTAAAAAAAGAAGTTAATTTTTGTACAGTCTCTAGAATCAAGTCCCTAAAACTTCATCTGGTAATCAACTGAAGGACAGTGTGAGCATGCTAAGTCACCTCAGTCACATCTGACTCTTTGCAACCTATGGGCTATAGCCCGCCAGGCTCCTCTGTCCTTGGGATTCTCCAGGCAGGAATACTGGAGTGGGTTGCATGCCCTCTTCTAGGGGTCTTCCCAACCCAGGGACTAAACCCACGTCTCTTACGTCTTTTGCACTGGCAGGCAGGTTCTTAAAGCTGAGCAGCCTGGGAAGCCCCGAAGGAGAATGCTCGTACACTAAATGCTATAGGCACATCTGCCTGGCTGGGCCCACTAGACTGTCTAATAGGGTTTCGGGGTGATCCTGACCACACATAATTTCCTCATTCTCTCCTTTGCTCTTAGATAAAAAACAACTTGGCTCTCTTGGGCACACAGATCCTGCTGACGTCATTCTGGCTGAGGTGGTCTGGTGAACAGAAAAAACCTCGGGACTCTAGGTGGGGGGCTGCCTGGCTGGATGGCAGGCGTCTGTCACAAAATCTTTGCACCTCAGTCTTTAAAAATGTAAAATCTAAGCAGTAACAGTCACAGGGTCTGCTGTGATGGTGAAACGTAGTATTGGACATGAACAGATTTGTTGACAGGAAAAGCCTGGAAGAATGGAATAACAGCAGCTGCCGATATTTACTGACAGCATGCTTTGTGTCAGGCACCATGCTAAATTTAGTTTTTAAAATTTAATTTTGTGAATAGGTAATGCCTTCACCAGTTTCAAAATTCAAGACAATACACAGATTGAATTCAAAATTCAAAGGCTACATAGATCCATAATCTTGTGCTAAATGTGTTCTGGAATTCAGAATTTTTCATATTTTAGAAATGTGAGTATACCAAATATATTACTGTGTAGCACCCTGTAAACAAAACCCTAGTATTTCTGCAAAATGAATGAGAATTCACATAAAATGAATTCTATGCCACTTCAGGAGCTTCATGCCACTTCAGGTCACGTTTTGCTACCAAAAAAGGTTTGGTGCCAACCTTACGGAAAAAAAAAAGAAAACAACAACACTTTTTTTCAGTGCTCTTTTGACTTCAGAGTTGTAGATAAAGGATTCTGGACCTGTACAAGTAAAAAAAAATTCTCCCTCTTAGCCCTGTCCTCCAGCCTACCAGGTCTTCCCATAGACAACTACTAACACCAGCTTCTTGTATGTCCTTCCAAAGATACTTTGCATATATGAGCAAATATGCATCTCCTCTACTTTTTAAACAGACAGATATGCAGAGTTCTTTATATACATTACCTTATTTCATCTTCGTAATAGCCGTATGAGGCCATATGACTTTTATACTTATTTTACAAATGAGGAAACTGATGCTCAAAGAAGCAAGTGTTCTTACACAAGCCAGATAAGTATAAGCAGCCAAGAATGAATTTACACCAGGTTTGCCCAACTTCAAAAGCCATGTTCCTTTAGTTGGTGTGTTGAGACCATTTACACTTTTTTTTCCATTTATTTTTATTAGTTGGAGGCTAATTACTTCATAATATTATAGTGGTTTTTGCCATACATTGACATGAATCAGCCATGGATTTACATGTGTTCCCCATCCTGAACCCCCCTCCCACCTCCCTCCCCATCCCATCCCTTTGGGTCATCCCAGTGCACCCAACCTGGACTGGTGATCTGTTTCACACTTGATAATATACATGTTTCGATGCTGTTCTCTCAGATCATCCCACCCTCGCCTTCTCCCATAGAAGAGTCCAAAAGTCTGTTCTATACATCTGTGTCTCTTTTTCTGTCTTGCATATAGGGTTATCACTACCATCTTTTTAAATTCCATATATATGCGTTAGTATAGTGTATTGGTGTTAATCTTTCTGGCTTACTTCACTCTGTATAATGGGCTCCAGTTTCATCCATCTCATTAGAACTGATTCAAATTTATTCTTTTTAATGGCTGAGTAATATTCCATTGTGTATATGTACCACAGCTTTCTTATCCGTTCGTCTGCTGATGGCCAGGATATGGAGACCATTTACATTTAATGTGATATGTTTAGATTTAGGTCTGCCATTTTACCATTGCTTTTCCAATTGTTTGCTTTTTTCTTTCTTCTGTTTTCTCTCTTCATAATTCAACAGAAGGGGTAAAGAGTGGAAACAGTGACAGATTTTATTTTCTTGGGCTCTAAAATCACTGCGGATGGTGACTGCAGTCATGAAATTAAAAGACACTTGCTCCTTGGAAGGAAAGCTATGAAAACCTAGACAGTGTATTAAAAAGCAGAGACAATACTTTACTCACAAAGATCCATAGAGTTAAAATTATGGTTTTTCCATTAGTCATGAACAAATGTGAGAGTTGGACCATAAAGGCTAAGCACCGAAGAATTTATGCTTGTGAATTGTGGTGTCCAAGAAGACTGTGGAGAACCCTTGGACTGCAAGGAGATCAAAACAGTCAATCCTAAAGGAAATCAACCCTGAATATTCACTGGAAGGACAGATACTGAAGTTGAAGCTCCAATACTTTGGCTATCTGATGTGAAGAGCCGACTCTTTGGAAAAAACTCAGATGCTGGGAAAGATTGAAGACGGGGACAGAGGATGAAATGGTTGGATGGCATCACTGACTCAACGCACAAGAGTTTGAGCAAACCCTGGGAGATAGTCGAGGACACAGGAGTTTGGCGGGGTGCAGCACACTGGGTTGCAAAGAGTTGGACACAACTTAGCGACTGAACAACAACAAATTAAACATATTCTAATTCTCTTGAATTAGAGAACAGCCTATTATAGTTATCTAAATATTGACCATTTTTATTGCTCTTCCTTTATTCCTGATGTTCTAAGTTTCTATTTGATTTCCCTTCCCTTCTGTCTGAAGAACTTTCATTAGCAATTTCTTCTGAGAAAATCTGTTGACTATGAATTCTCTTAGTATCTTTTACACTAAGAATATCTTAAAATCTTTCAGAAATAAGATGATGTATTTGTTGGATATAGAATTCTGGTTCTGACAATTGTTTTTTTCTCCATACTTTAAGAATAGTGATCAACTTATTTCCGGTTTTCTGATGAGAAATCCACAATCATTCAAATTCTTATTCCACTATAAGCAACCCATGTTTCTCTCTAGTTGCTTTCATGACTTTTTTTTTTCCGTTTTTAGCAATGTGATTATGTATGAGCATGGACTTCTTTGGGTTTATAACTGTTTAAGATTTGCTGAGCTTTTAAAATCTATATGTTTATGTCTTTTGCCAAATCTGACAAGTTTTTAGCCACTATTTTCTTCAAATACTTTTCCTATACTACACTCTTTCTTTTCTCCTTCTTCTTTTCTTCTCCTTCATGGTCCCAGTGTTTTTTATAATTGTAATTGTATAATTTATAATCTTTTATAATTGTCCCAGGTTCCTGAAACTGTTTATTTTAAAATATTTTTTGTCTCTGTTGTTCAGATAGGATAATTTCTATTTATCTATTTCAAGTACTTAATATTTCCTCTGTTTTCTCTTATTCTGCTACTGATTCATCCAGTGAAGTTATTTTGATTATTGTATTTTTCATTTCTAAAATTCCCGTTTGGTTATTCTTTGTGTCTTATTTCTAAGCTGAGATTTTCTACCACTCCATCTGTTTCAAGACTATTTGCCCTTACTTCTCTGAGCATTTTCCTAACGGCTGCTTTATCGGTCTGTCAGCTAATTATCCCAACGTTTGTGTCACCGTGGAATACTGGCATATGTTTTGTCTTTTTGTGAGCTGAAATTTTCTTGATTCTTTGTATTCCCCCCAATTTTTAATATTTTATTATGAGGTTTCAGGAGAATCCTGATATTGTTGTCTTAACAGGCAATCAACCCAGCTGGGTTTGGGATTCAAGCTCAGGTTTCAACGTCAGTTCTGTTTGCAAAGCCTTTGTAGTACTATCTAGTTCTGTACCACATATGTGCTACCCAGTGGTCAGTCTGAGACCTGGCAGTGGGCGATACTACAGTTCTGTTCCCAAAGTTTTTGGTGTCCTATTTAGAATCAGATCCACTTATGTACATTGTGCAGATAAGGCCTGGAGTCCACAAACTTTACTAGAGTTGCTTTCTGAACTCTTCCATTTCTATGATCTATCTCCTTGGTGGAGAAGGAAATGGCAACCCACTCCAGTATTCTTGCTTGGAGAATTCCATGGACAGAGGAGTCCCCAGGGTTGCAGAGTCAGACACGATTGAGTGACTAACAAATCTCCTTGGTACCTTCTAAGTCCTTGGGGCTTTTCTTTTGGTCCTCTGGCCAGAAAGCTGGGGCACTGCTTATTGTGCTCTGCCATGTACTTCCCCTGACAGTGCCTATGACCACATGCCTGTATCAAGTGGAGGGAGAACAAAGAGGATAAAAAGCAGCAGTGGTTCACTTCATACTCTTGAAACAACTCTTATTGGAAAGGAAGCGTCTTTTCCCTCAGTTTTAAGTGTTTTTGGACTGTCACATGCTGGGAATTTTTGGAGGAAAGGAAGAAAATACATGGGAGATTTTCTTCCCACTCTCTCTAAGCACTAGACCCCATTCTCAGTACTTTAGCCAGAAGGGAGGACTCTCCTGGAGTGCTCTCTTTCCATGCCAAGATCTAATTCTTCGTTTTGGGCTTCCTTGAGTTCATACCAGAGGCCAATTTATTGGTATTTCGGCCTTCTCTCCCAATGTATCTGCTACTATTTTTCAGCATCCTCAAATAACTGCTCCATGCATTCTGTATAGCTGCAATCAATGGAAAAGTCAGGATGGAGTGTGCTTACTCCAGAACCAGAAGTTTCCAAACTTAGGCTTTTAACTGGTACACAATACCAATATGTCTGCTTTAAACACAGCTGCTGGTCTGCACTCATTGGTGACCACCAGGAGTGAACACAAAGCTCTCCATCTGCACATCACACGTCTTTGGGAGTACCGGCTGTGTTCACAGGAGTTCCGGCAGTAGTTACCTGAAGATTTCTCGACCCTGACCCCTGATTCAGTTTTCATGGCATTGTTTGAACCACCTAGGCCAGTTCTGTTCAAGTTGTTATGTGCACATGAATCGGAGGGTGAATCTTACTAAAATGCAGGTTTTAATTCAGAAGATCAGGAATGGGATCTGAGATGCTTCATTTTGTAAAAGCTCCTGTGTGATCTGACATTGCTGGTCTGGGGACCTCAAATGGCTAGGTTGCTTCCCAGTGAGGATACAAGTTCAGCTGGGGAATCACGGTGATCTAGGTTTTTGTACTTTGTCCTGCCAAATGTGGAAATTCAGGACTGGGAAATGGAGATGCTGATAACTGTAGACAAGAATGTGTGTACAAGTAGAGCACCAGCTATGTGTTCTGAGCAAGCAGGGTACCACACCTTTCCCTTTCCTAATCCCAAGGATATCCTATGAGTTCAAAGGTGAATGAGAGATTGAGAATGGTTGGAAAATACTGCATTTAGGCTGTGAACAATGATTTTTAAAAGAAAAATATGCATATTTCATACTAAAAAATAGTAAGAAAAATGTTACCCATCATCCGACTCTATACACAATAATTATTTTTGCTATTTCTTTTTAGTCTTTTTATGAGCATATTTTTATAAGCTTATATGAAAATTATAAGTACAATTAGATCTGTTTTCCTCCATTTGTGTCCTACATTTCTCATGTTGTTTGTCCTTGCTATTAAAATTTTTAATGACCAAATAATATTCATTGAAGTGAAGAAAATCTTTAAAATTCTTCTAATGTAGGTATTGGTATTGCTTCTGGTGTGTAATTATAAATAATGCTGTAATTAGTAACTTTCATGTTCATGTTGTTTTTCAGTGTTAAAAAAAGTTAACTATATCCTTCGCCCATCTGACCAGTGTATGATGAGAAGAGACAATCCATTTCTCTGGACAAGAGACAGAAAGCAGTTGTACTCAGGAAGCTTCCACTATGCCTGATTTAGATGATTCAGAAGGTGAGATCTGGGTCCTTGAAGCTGACAAGATTTAGACAATATTTTCAGGCTGAGCTGACACAGTAACTGCACAAGAATTCTCAGAACTCTAGGGAAGGGTAAATGTATTTTGCCTTTGGTAAAAATGGCCCCTTGTCAATCTTCCATACTTCTTAATCCCCCAGATTCTGTGAGTGTGGTAAGAAATCACTCCTACATTTATGTTTTATGGCACAGAGGACCTCAGAAATGGGGGATTATCTAGGTCAGCTCATCTAATCATATGGACCTTTAAAAGCAGAGAACTTTCTCTGGCTGGTGGCAGAAGAAAAGGTGGAAGGGAAGACTTGAAGCATGAGAAGAACCTGACACACTGCTGCTGGCTTTAAATATGGAGGCAGCCACGTGAGGAGAAATGCAAGAAGTTTAAGGAGATGAGAGAGAGGCCTCCAGTCAACAGCTGGCAATGGAATGGGGTAACAACAAGAAACCAAATTTGGGTTCAGTTAAGCTTACAAATGTTATAAGAATGATGCCTTTCTAAATAATTTAAAAGAAAAAGGAGACTAACTCTAGCAATGAAAAGGATAGGCAAATGACATCAAAATAGAGGCAGTATGCTAATTAATACCACTGTGGAGGAAGGCAACTGGGCAATGTGTTATCAAAATCTTTCAAAAGAGGTTTAGTCCTTCAGCTCAGCTGAGTTCAGTCACTCAGTTGTGTCTGACTCTTTGCAACCCCAAGGACTGCAGCACACCAGGCTTCCTTGGCCATCACCATCTCCCGGAGTTTGCTCAAACTCATGTCCATCTAATTGGTGATGCCATCCAACCATCTCATCCTCTGTCATCCCCTTCTCCTCCTGCCTTCAGTCTTTCCTAGCATCAAGGTCTTTTCAAATGAGTCAGTTTTTCACATCAGGTGGCCAAAGTTTTGGAGTTTCAGCTTCAGCATCTTTCCTTCCAATGAATATTCAGGACTGATTTCCTTTAGGATTGACTGGTTTGACCCCCTTGCAATCCAAGGGACTCTAAAGAGTCTTTTACAACCCCACAGTTCAAAAGTATCAATTCTTCGGCACTCAGCTTTCGTTATAGTCCGACTCTCACATCCATACGTGACTACTGGAAAAACCATAGCTTTGACTAGACAGACCTTTGTTGGCAAAGTGATGTCTCTGCTTTTTAATATGCTGTCTAGGTTGGTCATAGCTTTTCTTCCAAGGAGCAAGCATCTTTTTATTTCATGGCTGCAGTCACCATCTGCAGTGATTTTGAAGCCCAGAAAAATAAAGTCTGACACTGTTTCCATTGTTTCCCAATCTATTTGACATGAAGTGATGGGACCAGATGCCATGATCTTAGTTTTTTGAATGCTGAGTTTTAAGCCAACTTGTTCACGCTCCTCTTTCACTTTCATCAAGAGACTCTTTAGTTCTTCTTCACTTTCTGCCATAAGGGTGATGTCATCTGCATATCTGAGGTTATTGATATTTCTTCCAGCAATTTTGAGTCCAGCTTGTGCATCATCCAGCCCAGCATTTCTCATGAGGTACTCTGCATATAAGCTAAATAAACAAGGTGACAATATACAGCCTTGATATACTCCTTTCCCGATTTGGAACCAGTCTGCTATTCCATGTCCAGTTCTAACTGTTGCTTCTTGACCTGCATACAGATTTCTCAGGAGGCAGGTCAGGTGGTCTGGAATTCCCATCTCTTGAAGAATTTTCCACAGTTTGTTGTAATCCACACAGTCGAAGGCTTTGGCATAGTTGATAAAGCAGAAGTAGATGTTTTTCCGGAATTCTCTTGCTTTTTCAATGATCCAACGGATGTTGGCAATTTGATCTCTGGTTCCTCTGCCTTTTCTAAATCCATCTTGAACATCTGGAAGTTCAAGGTTCATGTACTGCTGAAGCCTGGCTTGGAGAATTTTGAGCATTACTTGGCTAGCATGTGAGATGAGTGCAATTGTGTGGTAGGTTTAACATTCTTTGACATTGCCTTTCTTTGGGATGAAAACTGACCTTTTCCAGTCCTGTGGCCGCTGCTGAGTTTTACAAATTTGCTGGCATATTAAGTGCAGCACTTTCACAGCACCATGTTTTAGGATTTGAAATAGTTCAATTGGAATTCCATCACCTCCACTAGCTTTGTTCATAGTGATGTTTCCGAAGGCCCACTTGACATCACATTCCAGGATGTCTGGCTCTAGGTGAGTGATCACACCACTGTGGTTATCTTGGTTATGAAGGTCTTTTTTGTATAGTTCTTCTGTGAATTCTGGGACTCCCCTGGTGGCTGAGATGGTAAAGCGTCTGCCTACAACGCGGGAGACCCGGGTTCGATCCCCTGGGTTGGGAAGATCCCCTGGAGAAGGGAATGGCAGCCCACTCCAGTACTCTTGCCTGGAAAATCCCATGGATGGAGGAGCTGGAAGGCTACAGTCCATGGAGTTGGACATGACTGAGCAACTTCACTATAACTTTCTGTGTATTCTTGCCACCTCTTCTTAATATCTTCTGTTTCTGCTAGGTCCATACCATTTCTGTCCTTTATTGTGTCCATCTCTGCATAAAATAGATTTAAGGAACTAGATCTGATAGACAGAGAGCCTGATGAACTATGGACGGAGGTTCGTGACACTGTACAGGAGACAGTGATCAAGACCATCCCTATGGAAAAGAAACGCAAAAAGGCAAAATGGTTGTCTGAAAAGGTCTTACAAATAGCTGTGCAAAGAAGAGAAGCGAAAAGCAAAGGAGAAAAGGAAAGATATTCCCATTTAAATGCAGAGTTCCAAAGAATAGCCAGGAGAGATAAGAAAGCCTTCCTCAGTGATCAGTGCAAAGAAATAGAGGAAAACAACAGAATGTGAAAGACTAGAGATCTCTTCAAGAAAATTAGAGATACCAAGGGAACATTTCATGCAAAGATGGGTTTGATAAAGGACGGAAATGGTATGGACCTAACAGAAGCAGAAGATATTAAGAAGAGGTGGCAAGAATACAAAGAATTGTACAAAAAAGATGTTCACGACCCAGATAATCACAATGGTGTTATAACTCACCTAGAGCCAGACATCCTGGAACGTGAAGTCTGGTGGGCCTTAGAAAGCATCACTACGAACAAAGGTAGTGGATGTGATGGAACTCCAGTTGAGCTATTTCAAATCCTGAAAGATGATGCTGTGAAAGTGCTGCACTCAATATGCCAGCAAATTTGGAAAACTCAGCAGTTGCCACAGGACTGGAAAACATCAGTTTTCATTCCAATCCCTAAGAAAGGCAATGCCAAAGAATGCTCTAACTACCGCACAATTGCACTCATCTCACACGCTAGTAAAGTAATGCTCAAAATTCTCCAAGTCAGGCTTCAGCAATATGTGAACCGTGAACTTCCAGATGTTCAAGCAGGTTTTAGAAAAGGCAGAGGAACCAGAGATCAAATTACCAACATCCGCTGATCATCGAAAAAGCAAGACAGTTCCAGAAAAATATCTACTTCTGCTTTATTGAGTACGCCAAAGCCTTCGACTGTGAGGATCACAATAAACTGTGGAAAGTTCTGAAAGAGATGGGAATACTAGACCACCTGACCTGCCTCTTGAGAAACCTGTATGCAGGTCAGGAAGCAACAGTTAGAACTGGACATGGAACAACAGACTAGTTCCAAATAGGAAAAGGAGTACGTGAAGGCTGTATATTGTCACCCTGCTTATTTAACTTCTATGCAGAGTACATCATGAGAAATGCTGGGCTGGAAGAAGCACAAACTGGAATCAAGACTGCCGGGAGAAATATCAATAACCTCAGATATGCAGATGACACCGCCCTTATGGCAGAAAGTGAAGATGAACTAAAAGCCTCTTGATGAAAGTGAAAGAGGAGAGTGAAAAAGTTGGCTTGAAGCTCAACATTCAGGAAACTAAGATCATGGCATCTGGTCCCATCACGTCATGGCAAACAGATGGAGAAACAGTGAAAACAGTGTCAGACTTTATTTTTCTGGGCTCCAAAATCACTGCAGATGGTGACTGCAGCCATGAAATTAAAAGACGCTTACTCCTTGGAAGGAAAGTTATGACCAACCTAGACAGCATATTAAAAAGCAAAGACATTACTTTGTCAACAAAGGTCTGTCTAGTCAAAGCTATGGTTTTTCCAGTGGTCATGTATGGATGTGAGAGTTGGACTATAAAGAAAGCTGAGTGCTGAAGAATTGATGCTTTTGAACTGTGGTGTTGGAGAAGACTCTTGATAGTCCTTTGGACTGCAAGGAGATCCAACCAGTCCATCCCAAAGGAGATCAGTCCTGGGTGTTCATTGGAAAGACTGATGTTGAAGCTGAAACTCCAATACTTTGGCCACCTCATGCAAAGAGTTGACTCATTGGAAAAGACCCTGATGCTGGGAGGGATTGGGGGCAGGAGGAGAAGGGGACGATAGAGGATGAGATGGCTGGATGGCATCACCGACTCCATGGGCATGAGTTTGCGTAAACTCCGGGAGTTGGTGATGGACAGGGAGGCCTGGCATGCTGCGATTCAGGGGGTTGCAAAGAGTTGGACACGACTGAGTGACTGAACTGAACTGAACTGCATAAAATGTTCCCTTGAAATCTCTAATTTTCTTGAAGAGATCTCTAGTCTTTCCCTGTCTATTGTTTTCCTCTATTTCTTTGCATTGATCACTGAGGAAGGCTTTCTTATCTCTCCTTGCTATTCTTTGGAACTCTGCATTCAGATGGGTATATCTTTACTTTTCTCCTTTTGCTTCTCTTCTTTTCTCAGCTATTTGTAAGGCCTCCTCAAATAACCATTTTGCCTTTCTGCATTTCTTTTTCTTGGGGATGGTCTTGATTCCTGTCTCCTGTCCAATGTCCTGAACCTCCATCCATAGTTCTTCGGTCAGTCTGTCTATCAGATCTAATCCATTGAATCTATTTGTCACTTCCACTGTATAATCGTAAGGGATGTGATTTAGGTCATGCCTGAATGGTCTAGTGGTCTTCCCTACTTTCTTCAATTTCAGTCTGAATTTTTCAATAAGGAGTTCATGATCTAAGCAACAGTCAGCTCCTGGTCTTGTTTTTCCTGACTGTATAGAGCTTCTCCATCTTTGGCTGCAAAGAACAGAATCAATCTGATTTCAGTATTGACCATCTGGTGATGTCCACCTGTAGAGTCGTCTCTTGTGTTGTTGGAAAAGGGTGTTTGCTATGACCAGTGCGTTCTCTTGGCAAAACTCTTGTTAGCCTTTGCCCTGCTTCATTCTGTACTCCAAGGCCAAATTTGCCTGTTATTCCAGGCATCTCTTGACTTCCTACTTTTGCATTCTAGTCCCCTATGATGAAAAGGACATCTTTTCTGGGTATTAGTTCCAGAAGGTCTTATAGGTCTTCATAGAACCATTCAACTTCAGCTTCTTCAGTATTACTGGTTGGGGCATAGAGTTGGATTACTGTGATACTGAATGGCTTGCCTTGGAAATGAACAAGAGATCATTCTGTTGTTTCTGAAATTGCACCCAAGTACTGAATTTTGGACTCTTTTGTTGATAATGAGGGATACTCCATTTCTTCTAAGGGATTCCTGACCACAGTAGTAGATACAGTGGTCATCTGAATTAAGTTCTCCCATTCCAATCCATTTTAATTCACTGATTCCTAAAATGTCAATGTTCATTCTTGCCATATCCTGTTTGACCACTTCCAGTCTGCCTTGATTCATGGACCTAACATTCCAGGTTCCTATGCAATATTGCTCTTTACAGCTTAGTCCTTAATGTAGTTAATTCTACTGTTGGGAATGCACGCTAAGAAAATTTAGAGCCGTGCTTTAAGTTGCATGAAAAGCATGTTCCCTGAAGCTATGGTAGCCTCAAATTAGAAATGACTTAGGCTAAAAAAAGCCTCCTTGCATCATCCTGGTTTTTTCTTCCCGTCATTAAGCCAACCCATAAGCAAGTCCTGTAAAGTGTACATCCAAATATATCCCAGGTTATCCTCGTATCTGCCACCATCTACCACCATTATTTCTTGCCAGAGTGCCTGTGTCAGCTCTTTACCTGATCTTATTTTTTCTACTCTTGTCCCTCTCTAATCCATTCTCTACAAAGGAGCCAGAGGAATTAAAAAAAAAAAAAGAAAAGGAAATGATATCAAGTTTCTCTCTTGTTAAACACACCTAGTGGCTTCCCACTTCTCCTGACACTGACCCCAAGGCTCTACACAAACTGTCCTGTGCTTACCCCTACAGAGTCATCTCCAATCACCATGTCTCACCATGTTCCAACCATACCAGCTTTCTCTCTGTTCTTGGAATAATGCAAGTCAAGATAGCTTCTTCTGAAGCAATGGCTGTTGTAAGTGTCAAAGGGAGAAAATACTAAGGGCTGAATCCCACACCAACTTTTATGAGCTGTTTCTTTGGACAAGTTGATTAACCACTCTGTGTCTCAGTTTTATTTTCCAAAAAGTGGGATAACAAGAGCAGGTACCTCTCATTCTCTTGCTTAAGAGAGACTATATTCTATACTTAGTGTAATAATAGCTTGGCACACAGTAAAGGCTCAACAAATATTAACTATGTAAGTTGACATTCTAAGTGGGATTCTTTGGGGGGGAAAATGGTAAAAAAGGTCCCAATTGAATCACTCCCTATCCAAAACATTTTGATGGCTCCCATTACCCCAGAATCAAAGTCAGTTCCTTAGTACATAAGATCCCTTGTGATGTGGTTCCCACATTCACCTATTCTCCCTTCACACACTAGCACAAGTAATATACAACACCTTGGTCCGTCCCCTGCCTACACACACACACATGAGATGACAAGATGATTTCACAGCCCCATTTGTATCCATTTTTCTCTTGGCCACAAATACCAACTACTCCCAATACTACAGAACTTTTATTAGCCCCTTAAAATTTAGTCCATCATGCATTATCTCAGTGAAGCCCTTCCTTCTATATCCTGTCCCAACTCAACCCTTCAGAGTAATCACCCTTCTGTGAGCTTCAACAGACCTGAGACATACTTCTTTAACTGTTTTAGAAACACTTATGGTCTGGAATAAAAAGGGTAAACAGCTCTAACCAACTGTGAACTCCTTGAACGTTGAGTCCCTATCCAATATTCTATTACTATAACACAACTTCTGCTCATGAATGACTGTGGTCAAGTTACTTGTACATTAACATCAGTTTCACGTAAACCATAAAAGGGGGGTAGCCCTTACTAATCTCATGGGGTTGAGAGAATTAAATAAGAGAATATGGATGAAATGCCAAGCAATTTCTGCAATAGTTGGCACTCTATATAGCAGTCATATAAATATTACTGAACCAGCTTTGCCATCCATGGGGGGAAAAAAAAGGATCAAGATTACTTCCATTACAATGAAAAGAATGAGGGCAACTATCATTGTATTACAAGTAATGAAAAATGAAAATTATTAAGGTGGCACAGGTAGGGGATAATTCTTTTCCAAATATGGTGCTAGATCAACTGGATATCAATATGGTAAAACATGTATCTATCTCACAACACACATAAAATTAATTTCAAATGGATTATCTTAATATAAAAGGTAAAACAACAGAGCTTCTAGAGTACATGAGAAATTCTACATGACCATAGGATAGGGCAAAATTTTCTCAAACAGGTCAAAAAAGCACCCCATATAAAGGGAAGGTATTGATAAATGGAATTACATAAAATATTAAGAATGTTTTAATTAAAAAAACACCCTTAACAGAGTGTAAAGGCAAGCTACAGAGGGAAGACACTGTAATACACATTGTAATACATATGTCTGACAAAGGACTAAATCCAGACTATATGAACCATGTCTACAAATCATAAGAAGACAAGACAACCCAACAGAAAAACAAGCAAAAGATTTGAATAGACTCTTCACAAAAGAGTAAATTCAAATGGGCTTGTAAACATTAAAAACAAAAAAAAAGATATTCAAAATGTGGTCCATGGACTCCTGGTGGGTTCCTGAGACACTCACTTCAGAGGGTCCACGAGGTCAAAACTATTTCATCTTAAAAACTATTTGCTTTCTTCACTGTGTTGATATTTTTACTGATGGTACAAAAGCAATGATGAGGACTTCCCTGGTGGTCCAGTGGTTGAGAATCCACATGCCAGTGCAGGGGACAGGGGTTTGATCCCTGATCCAGAAAGATTCCACATGCCTCAGAGCAACTAAACCCGTATGCTGCAACTCCTGAGCCTGTATGTCACAACTACTGAAGCCTGCACACTCTAGAGCCCGTACTCTGCAACAAGAGACACCACTGCATAGAGAAGCCTGTGAATAGCAAGGAAGAGCAGACCTTGGCACAACTAGAGAAAAGCCCACTTGCAGCAACTAAAACCCAGTGCAGACAAAAATAAACAAATTAAAAAAAAGAAACAAAAACAAAAGTATCAGTGAGTAACTAGCAGTCATGGTAATCTGACTCACCAGCCACTCCAACTATCTACCCCCCCATCCATTTTCCCATCAAAATGTCCTTAAAGAAGGTGGTAAAAATTACCAAGTGTTCTAAAGTCTCAATCTTTGAGTACACTTCTTTTTAATATCCTGTGTGATGAAATAGGAAATATTCATAAAGCACTTTTGCTGCATGTAGAAATACAATGGCTGTTTTGTGCAGCTAAGCTGCTAGCTAAAGTAGCCATTTTTTCATGGAAAACTATTTTTACATAAAATGACAAACCAAGGCTATTCAGATTGGGCTACACAGTAGACACTTTCTTGAAAACCATAGAACCTGTTACTTCAAGGAAAATAACTGACAGTATATGTTCCCAATGATAAAATTCAAGCTTTCAAGAAAATTAGCAATTTGGAAATTTGTATTCACCACTAGGAGAAGGAAATGGCAACCTACTCCAATGTTCTTGCCTGGAAAATCCCATGGACAGGGATACAGTTCGTGGGGTTGCAAGAGTTGGACACAACTTAGCGACTAAATCACCACCACCATTCATCACTAACTTGATGGGTTCCCGATACAGATGCTGATGAGATTAGTAATACTGATGAATATGATTTTTTAGATATTGTGTAATAAAATTTGTCAATGTTTCGTGGATCAGCACATACCAGTGAACCAGCATTTTCCAAACAACTAATACATGACCTTCCAACAGCATGCACTGGTAAAAGATCCATTAAAAGGACATGATAGACCAGTGGATTTTAATGTAATAACGTACAAAAAGTTCACTGATGTGAATTCAAATTTTACATTGGAACTAACCCTTTGTGAAAATTAATGGAGAGAGAAACCTAACTAAAATAGAATGAGGAGGCCAGAAGGGATAGCTTTCAAGCAGGTATCACTGGACATCAACACAGACTCCAGTAAGAAGAGAATATCTTCCATTTCCTGCAGGAAGTAACACTATCTTACTACTTTCAGTGGAGGAAGAGAGATTTTCTCCTTGCTGGTAACAGCTCAGGTAATGAGAGAGTGCCACAACTTGGCCAATGAAAAGCCATTATACTATAAGCTCCCAGTTTCTTCCAACAGACTTCTGATTTATAACAGCCCCAAGGAAGGGACAAATAGATTTAAGGGACTAAATCTGATAGACAGAGTGCCTGATGAACTATGGATGGTGGTTCATGACATTGTACAGGAGACAGGGATCAAGACCATCCCCAAAAAGAAATGCAAAGAAGCAAAATGGCTGTCTGAGGAGGCCTTACAAAAAACTGTGAAAAGAAGAGATGCCAACAGCAAAGGAGAAAAGGAAAGATATACGCATTTGAATGCAGAGTTCCAAAAAATAGCAAGGAGGGATAAGAAAGCCTTCCTCAGTGATCAGTGTAAGGAAACAGAGGAAAAGAATGGGAATTATCAAGAAATGGGAAAAAGCAAGAAAATTAGAGATACCAAGGGACCATTTCATGCAAACATGGGCACAATAAAGGACAGAAATGGTATGGACCTAACAGAAGCAGAAGATAGTAAGACAGGTAGCAAGAATACACAGAAGAACTGTACAAAAAAGATCTTCATGACCCAGATAATCACAATGGTGTGATCACTCACCTAGAGCCAGACATCCTGGAATGTGAAGTCAAGAGAGCTTTAGGAAGCATCACTTCAAACAAAGGTAGGGGAGGTGATGAAATTCCAGTGGACCTACTTCAAATCCTAAAAGATGATGCTGTGAAAGTGCTGCACTCAATATGCCAGCAAATTTGGAAAACTCAGCAGTTGCCACAGGACTGGAAAAGGTCAGTTTTCATTCCAATCCCTAAGAAAGGCAATGACAAAGAATGCTCAAACTACCACACAATTGCACTCATCACACACGCTAGTAAAGTAATGCTCAAAATTCTCCAAGCCTGGCTTGGAGAATATGTGAACCATGAACTTCCAAATGTTCAAGCAGGTTTTAGAAAAGACAGAGAACCAGAGATCAAATTGCCAACATCTCATGGATCATCAAAAAAGCAAGAGAGTTCCAGAAAAACATCTATTTCTGCTTTATTGATTATGCCAAAGCCTTTGACTGTGTGGATCACAACAAACTGTGGAACATTCTTAAAGAGATGGGAATACCAGACCACCTGACCTGCCTCCTGAGAAATCTGTATGCAGTCAAGAAGCAACAGTTAGAACTGGAGATGGAGAAACATACTGGTTCCAAATAGGAAAAGGAGTACATCAAGGCTTTATACTGTCACTCTGCTTACTTAACTTATACGCAGAGTACATCATGAGAAATGCTGGGCTGGAAGAAGCACAAACTGGAATCAAGACTGCCGGGAGAAATATCAATAACCTCAGATAGGCAGATAACACCACCCGTATGGCAGAAAGTCAAGAAGAACTAGAGAGCCTCTTGATGAAAGGGAAAGAGGAGAGTGAAAAAGTCGGCTTGAAGCTCAACATTCAGAAAACTAAAATCATGGCATTTGGTCCCATCACTTCATGGCAAGCAGATGGGGAAACAGTGGAAACAGTGACAGACTTTATTTTTGGGGGCTCCAAAAATCACTGTAGATGGTGACTGCAGTGATGAAATTAGAAGATGCTTGCTCCTTGGAAGAAAAGCTATGACCAACCTAGACAGCATGTTAAAAAGCAAAGACATTACTTTGCCAACAAAGGTCCATCTAGTCAAGGCTATGGTTTTTACAGTAGTCATGGATGGATGGGAGAGCTGGACTATAAAGAAAGCTGAGCACGGAAGAATTGATTCTTTTGAACTGTGCTGTTGGAAAAGACTCCTCAGAGCCCCCTGGACTGCAAGGAGATCCAACCAGTCCATCCTAAAGGAAATCAGTCCTGAGTGTTCATTGGATGGACTGATGTTGAAGTTGAAACTCCAATACTTTGGCCACCTGATGCGAAGAGTTGACCCACTGGAAAAGATCCCAATGCTGGGAAAGAGTGAAGGCGGGAGGAGAAGGGGACGACAGAGCATGAGATGGTTGGACAGCATCACCAACTCAATGGAGATGAGTCTGGGTAAACTCCGGGAGTTAGTGATGGACAGGGAGGCCTGGCATGCTTCAGTCCATGGGGTCGCAAGGAGTCAGACACAACTGAGCGACTGAACTGAACTACCAACTTCCCCTTATTCTCTCTAAATGGGTCTTCCAGGTGGCTCAGCAGTAAAGAATTTGTCTTCAAAGCAGGAGACCTAGTTTCGATCCCTGTGTCAGGAAGATCCCCTGAAGACAGGAATGATTACCCACTCCAGTATTCTTGCCTGGAGAATTCCATGGACAGCAAAGCCTGGCAGGCTACAGTTCATGGGGTCACAAAAAGTCAGACACAACTGAGCAATTAACACTTTCACTTATTGTTTTAGGTTCACACCTTAAAGAAACTATCACTTATCAAGTTTTAGTGTAATACAAAATAGAAAATGCACAATTATTTGAAAATTACTAAACTACTCCTCTCTTTTCCAACAACTTATTTATATTAAGGCTTAAAGATAAACATTATCAGCTACAGACTTAATACAGAAGCAGAAATGAGAATCTAGCTGATTTCTATGCCAGATATTAAGAAGATCTGAAACAATGAAAACAATGTCACTCTCTCATTAAGTTTTTGATTTGGAAAATATTTTCATAAAATTTGTTATTTAGGTTAACACACAAGAGGTTTATTATTTTTTAATGAATAAATGTATATTTAAATTTTAATTTATAATTAAAATATTTTGGCTATAATTTATAATACAGTAAAAACTGACAGATATAACTCAAAACACATCCTTTGGGTTCCTAAGTAACTTGGGGGTGTCAGGCGAGTGTATACTCCTCGGTTCTTTGTCTCATCACAACAAAAATTTGAAGTGACGGACATTAAAGCGGCCTTGGCAGGTCACAGCTCTCGGAGGACGGACCGTGTTACAGCTCTTAAATAAATCAGTTTTACAGCTCAGTGTTACAGCTCTATTTTATTTAGATAATAGCAGGAAAATCCACCTTTGAGGCATGAGGGCACGTCGATCCAAAGACGCAAAGAGAAGAGCGCCCCATCACGCGGGGGGGGGGAGGGAGAGAGAGAGAGAGAGAGAGAAGGGCTTTGGAGAGAGAAGGGCTTTGGCTCCTTTGGCTCCTCTTTTTATAGGTTTCTCTGTCCCTGGGCCTGTCTTATGTAAATTGGGCCAGCCAGGAGTGTTGTTTGTTTTACCTGAGGTTCTCACTTGGTCCTCGAAACCTTCCTTTGTTCTATTTTTGCGGGCTTTTCCCTTCCATGTCTTTTAGCCACCGCCATTCTGGACTCCTTATCCCTATTCTAACTACCTAACAGGGGCATGCAAGGGAGTTTCTGAGACAAAAAAGTTTGAGATCTGCCAGCATAGGAAATGTAACTTCAGGAAATAAAAATTTTATTACACAGATGTTCATAGTATACTATTTCAAATGAAAAATTGGACATTCTTGAAATACCCAATGAAGACTAGGCAAATTATAGCATGTATCAGTAGAATAAAATATCAGATACTAAAAAAAATACATTTATCACTTTAGTAAATAAAACATAAAATTTAAAAAAATGTGGAACACAAATATTGGGAATATTTAAAAAATATGTAAAGATACAGACTGACTGGGATTAAAAAATGAATTTTGAATGACATAAGAGCTTTATATGCAAGGATTTAGTTTTCGTAAAGCTGGCTAAACACAGGAAAAATTGAATTTTCAAAACAGAGAATAAGATTTGGGGCATACAATTTCCTGACTGAGGACAGATGGAGCAAAAGGACATGGGTTAGAATCAAAATGACAACAAAAAAGTTAGGCTTAGATTAAAAAAAATTTCCCTCACAGATGGGCTGTTTTCAGTAATTCTTCCGAGAGATCTCAGCAGAACAGACCTACTTTGCATCTTCAATTCTCCATTGTAATGGAATGTCCTCTCCCTCTATGCCAGCATCACACCAGCAAACCAGTATCCTCTGACAAGCTCTGGACACACATGTCACCACACACTTACTGAAGCAAGACATCTCAACTTCAGTTTGCATTTGGCAGTTTCCAGGTGTGGGACAGGCAACGTGGTATGCTGGTATGGAAGTTCGGGTGAAGACACAGAACAGTGTGCTATGCAGTGGGGCAGAGGCTGTTGTTTCCTGCTCAGAACAGAACCCAAGGCTGTTCAGGGATACGGTTAATTAACAACCCGCAGCAGTCCAATGGGTCCTCTGCTGACCCATTCTTTCCCTTCTTCCTGCCCTCAGGCCCTACCCTTAAAACTGGCATTGGTGGAAAAAAGAGTGCCTACTTGCCCAAAAACAAGGCGGTGATGGGGCTCTCACAAAGAAGTTGTTTTTATAGCCATCTGTGCTGACAGGGGAAGGTGGCTCGCAGTGGGTGGGTGTGGAGGGAGAAGGGGATGACAGAGGCAAGACCCATCAATTCGCTTGTGGCTGACAAAAAGCCTCCTAAACATTCCGCCTCTTCTTCCAGTTCAGTGTCCTAGTCCTAGACAATTAGCTTGCTTGAGAAAGATCTCACTGGAGGGAGAGGTAGGGGATACATTTTTTTCCAAATCAGTGTGCACTCACTACACTGAACTTGTACACAAACCGATTACATGAATTAAAACTGAAGAGTGCAATGGGGAAAGCATAAGCTTCTGAGTCCCATGTAGGGGCAAAGCTCAATTCTCACCATCTCAGTTAGATAATTTTGGGAAGTTATGCTGCCTCCCCTTAACCATTGTCTTCTTCTCTGTAAAAGCAGGGATGCCACTGATCTCCATGTAGGATTGTCTGGAAGATGAGCAACCATAAATGAAAACACTGGAGATGGCAGTCAACACATGGTGGACAGCCAAGAAATAGCACTTTTTCCTACCCTAGGTTAAGTGGTGGCCATTGTGAGGAACATGTCCTCACGATGGAAACAATGTCCATAGAGGTCCTGGGCTAAATGCAGTTGCCCAGCATACCCTCTGGGTCGATACTCTCACACCTAAGTGGCTCCACAGCATCAAATCCTTTTCTCAGAGGAATAGGCTATGTTATTTTAAAAAAATAAAAGAAGGTTCTCTCTTCCAGGGGACCATCTAGTCATTACACCTTCAGTGTTGTTCTTATCTCTGCCTGCTACCTGAGTTAAGATTCATGAAATATTTCTTGAACATCTACTATATTCTGAGCAATGAGCTCAAGATGACATCTATCATCATATTCCTGAGACAGGTACAATAATTCCCAAGTTGCCCATGAGAAAACCAAGGCTAACTGTGCTGAGACAGGCAAAGCTACAGGGCCAGGGTTGGAACCCAGCTGATCAACCTGCAAAGCCTGTATTTCTAACTGCCATATGATACTCTCTCCTTGACATGTGAGGTGGGTGAGGTGGCAGAAAGAAGGGAAAGAAGTCCCTTCTGCTAAAAGTGGTACACAGGAGTGATAAGTCTTGGCCCTCTGCCTCACCCCTTCCAATCCACCAGGATCCTTAGCAAAGACACCACTGCCATCTGTCAGTATTCTTCAATGATTTACAACTGTCCACTGGGGAGATTCAGGTACATCAGGTATGCCTGGCATCAGGGTGCTTGCAAAATCTAGTCTTATCCTTCAGAGCTATTATATCCTAGGATTCTGACATGAACTCTTTCTCAAACCAAAATTCAGAGATAACCCCATGCTTTCAGACCTTGATGCCACTGGACTGCTGGTCTCACAGCCTGGAACAACCTTCCCAGAAAGGAATCTGAGAAAATAATCCTGACATATGAAAAGGTAAAAAGAAAAGGAGCCTGAGGAACACTTCTCCTCTTCCCCATGAACACACAGCTCAGGCAGCAACCCCCAAGAAGCCTTTCCTAGGCCACTGATGGAGGATCTCTGTGATAATCCCTGATAACCTGGCAGTTATATAAACTCTCATTTACTCACCTGTCTCCCATACTAGAGGGACAGCACATGCCTCCAAAGTACAGGCCCAGGCCCAGGGATCCCTGAACTCAGAGTGAAACATTTGCTGGATAGAGAACTCATCAAAAATGTGAAGATATAGGTCTAGGTGATAGAGATACAAAGGGTGAAAAAGGAGGGTAAAGGGGATATGCACTTGAAAAACGCCAATAATCTTGGAATTAGAGAAAAATAACCACATGGTACGGATCTAACAGAAGCAGAAGATATTAAGAAGAGGTAGCAAGAATATACAGAAGAACTATACAAAAGAGATCTTCACGACCCAGATAATCAAGATGGTATGATCACTCACCTAGAGCCAACATCCTGGAATGTGAAGCCAAGTGGGCCTTAGGAAGCATCACTACAAACAAAGCTAGTGGAGGTGATGGAATTCCAGTGGACCTACTTCAAATCCTGAAAGATGATGCTGTGAAAGTGCTGCACTCAATATGCCAGCAAATTTGGAAAACTCAGCAGTGGCCACAGGACTGAAAAGGTCAGTTTTCAATACAATCCCAAAGAAAAGCAATGACAAAGAATGCTCAAACTACCACACAATTGCACTGATCTCACACGCTAGCAAAGTAATGCTCAAAATTCTCCAAGACAGGCTTCAACAGTACATGAACCAAGAACTTCCAAATGTTCAAACTGGTTTTAGAAAAGGCAGAGGAACCAGAGATCAAATTGCCAAAATCCGCTGGATCATTGAAAAAGCAAGAGAGTTCCAGAAAAATATCTATTTCTGCTTTACTGATTATGCCAAAGCCTTTGACTGTGTGGATCACAACAAACTGAAAAATTTGTAAAAGAGATGGGAATACCAGACCACCTGACCTGCCTTTTGATAAATCTGTATGCAGGTCAAGAAGCAACAGTTAGAACTGGACATGGAACAAGACTGGTTCCAAATTGGGAAAGGAGTACGTCAAGGCTGTATATTATTACCCTGCTTATTTAACTTATACGCAGAGTACATCATGAGAAACGCTGGGCTGGATGAAGCACAAGCTGGAATCAAGATTGCCGGGAGAAATATCAATAACCTCGGATATGCAGATGATACCACCCTTAAGGCAGAAAGTGAAGAAGAACTAAAGAGCCTCTTAATGAAAGTGAAAGAGGAGAGTGAAAAAGTTGGCTTATAACTCAACATTCAGAAAACTAAGATCATGGCATCTGGTCCTATCACTTCATGGCAAATAGATGGGGAAAGTAAAAACATGGACAGACTTTAGTTCTGTGGGCTCCAGCATCACTGCAGATGGTGACCTCAGCCATGAAATTAAAAGACGCTTGCTCCTTGGAAGAAAGTTATGACTAACCTAGACTGTTTATTAAAAAGCGGAGACATTACTTTGCCAACAAAGGTTCATCTAGTCAAAGCTATGGTTTTTCCAGTAGTCATGGATGGATGTGAGTTGGACTATAAAGAAAGCTGAGCACAGAAGAATTGATTCTTTTGAACTGTGCTGTTCTCTTGAGAGTCCCTTGGACTACAAGGAGATCCAACCAGTCCATCCTAAAGGAAATCAGTCCTGAATATTCATTGGAAGGACTGATGCTGAAGCTGAATTTCCAATACTTTGGCCACCTGATGCAAAGAGTTGACCCACTGGAAAAGACCCTGATGCTGGGAAAGATTGAAGGCGGGAGAAGGGACAACAGAGCATGAGATGGCTGGATGGCATCACGGACTCAACGGAGATGAGTTTGGGTAAACTCTGGGAGTTCATGATGGACTGGGAGGCCTGGCATGCTTCAGTCCATGGGGTCGCAAAGAGTCAGACAGAACTCAGTGACTGAACAACAACATTGTTCTACTGACCTATGAGTCTGTCCATCTAATGTAGCTATATAATAAGCCTGAACACTGGGTATAGTGATCTCTCCTACTTTATTTATTTTCAAAATTATTTTTAGCTACTCCAAACTCCTTTGCCTTTCCGTATAAATTATGGAATAATTTTGCTCTATCTTCAGAAGTTTTTGTTGGGATTTTGATAGGAATTGCATTAAACTACTGTATCAATTTGTGGAGTACTTGACATCTTTGGTGCAGGAGGAAAGAATCCGCCTGCAAATGCAGGAGACACAAGAGATGCAGGTTCAACCCCTGGGTTGAGAAGATCCTCTGGAGTAGAAAATGGCAACCCACTCCAGTATTCTTGCCTGGAAAATTCCATAGATGGAAGAGACTGGAGGGCTACAATCCATGGGGTGGCAGAGTCAGACACGACTGAGCCACTAACACACAGAGGGTTATCAATTTGTGGAGTATTTGACATTTTTACTATGTTGAGTCTTCCATTCATGAACATGTGATGCTTCTCCATTTATTTAGGTCTTCTTTGATTATAGTTTTCAGCATAAAAGTCTGAAATGTTTTGTTAGATTTACACCTAAGTATTTTTTTCAGTAATTCTAAATGGTGGCCTGTGCTGTGCTTAAGTTGTTCAGTTGTGTCCGACTCTGCGACCCCACGGACTGCAGCCTGCCAGGCTCCTCTGTACATGGGGATTCTCCAGGCAAGAGTACTGGAGTGGGTTGCCATGCCCTCCTCCAGGGAATCTTCTAAACCTAGGGATCAAACCCAGGTCTCCCACACTGTAGGTGGATTCTTTACCAGCTGAGCTAAAAGCTATTATATTGTATCTTAAATGTCTATTTCCATGTGTTTATTGCTAATACAGTGAAACATAGTTGACTTTTGGATGTTGAGCGGGCATCCTACAACCTTACTAGGCTCATAATATTCTTTTTCTGGTAGATTCCTTGAGATTTTCCATGTAGACTATTACGTGAACTATGAATGTAAACTTTTATTTCTTCCTTTCTTATCTGTATGCCTTTTCTTTTTCTTGTCTTAATGTGGTGGCAAAATTTTCAGTACTATGCTGAGTAAGACTTGTGAGAGTGGATATCCTTGCCTTGTTTCTTAGGGGGAAAGACTTCAGTAACTAATTTTAAACAAATTCCTTTTGCTAGTATAATGTTGGTCTCACAAAATATTGTTTAGGTTATTACCAAACCACTCTCCAGTTGAAGGGAAAATACAAAATCTCAAACATGGGCGATTACTATCAGTTCTCTTATAGTCTGATCTTAGGAGCCTTATTTCAATTGTTATATATTCATGTTTCCAAATAAGACAAAGCTAGGACCTTTTAAAATTTTTCTGCAGCTTTACTGAGATATTTTTATGTATCACAAAATTCAGCCTGTTAACATATTGGTTCTTAGATGTTTACAGAAAGTGCAACTACTCTAATTCTTAGAATATTTTCTGCACCCTAAAAAAACACCCTGTACTCATCAGCAGTCATTTCCCATTCATGCTCTTTAATCCTTCCATCTCACCTCCTGGCAACCAAATAATCTACTTTCTGTTTCTGTGGATCTGCCTATTCTTGACATTTCAAATAAACGGCTTTTTTCACTTAGCAGAATGTTTTCAAGGTTCATACATGCTGTGATGTGTATCAGTACTTCATTTTTTATTGCTGAAACACTCACTGTATGCATATATCACATTTATCCATTCATCAGTTGATGGACATTTAGGCTGTTTCCATTTTTAGGCTATTATAAGTAATGCTGCTATGAACATTCTTGTACAAAAGCTGTACATGAAGATGTGCAGAAACAAGTAGTTTATCATTGTAGTATGGATTTCCGTTTTTTTCACATGTTTATGGGCCGCCTGTACACCTTCCTTCGGGAAATGTCTATTCAAATCCTTTAACATTTTTGAAATTGGGTTGCCTTTTTATTACTGAGATATGAAAGTTCTCTATGTATCTATGTTACAAGTCTCTTGTCAGACATGTGATTTGTAAATGCTGTCAAATTCAAGATAACCCCACATACAAGTACATATATCTTTTCTAGTGTAATTATGCTCAGGCATCTACACAATGAAACAAACGTTATCTTATCATTATTTACTATTTATTTCTCATTTATATTATACTTTACCCCTTTTGCAATTGTGCATTTGGTAAGTTAGATTATCTATGAACTTCATTTTCAGAGAGTAAAGGAGATTTCAGAGAATATTTGTTTTGATATGGGAAGTAAATCTGAGAGAGCTGAGAATTACTATCCACTTAATAAGATCTAAAAGTATTCCCCAATTTGACTGCTCTCTAGGGCTTATCCTTAAACCTTGTCAACATATTCTGGTTACATCACAGCAGAGCACTGGGCTACAGTGAGGACACTTGAACCCGTAGCTCCTGCTCTGTCTCTCTATTACTGGCTGGTGACCTTAGGCAAGTCATCTTAAATAAGGGGTTTAGATCAGACAAGCTGTTCCCAACCTTTCAAAACTTTTTATCAATTTCCACTTTCCCCACAGAAACCAGTATTTCCAAAAATTGTCAGAGAGACTTGCCAATTATTACTTATTATAATAAATCTCCCATTTATTTAATTAATCAAAGGTATACAACTGCAACACAGAGTGTTAACAATGGCAGTTAACACTTATTGAGTGCTTATTATGGCTGCACAGTGAGCCCTCCCTCCCAACCCTGCCAAGCCCACCATTACTACCGCACTGTGGGCTCCAAACTGGAAAGTGCCCTCTCAGCTAGAGACTAAGGTGTCCCTGCTCCTTGTCTTCCCTCAGAGCAGAAGTCTCCAGTCCTAAATACTGCCATCCCAATCTGCAAAGATCTTAGATGTGACTTGCTCAGACCTCATGCTGTTTTGGAAAAGTTTTCACGATGTCAAAGAGATCGGGGGCTACAATGAAGTGAAATGCAAAGAAAGGGAACACTGAAACGACATCCCCTCCAGGAACCTCCAGTATTTCTGCATCTTTGCATTTTCCCCAAAAGCCTGACACATAGTCCTGTACAAATAGCTCTGGAATGAATAACTGAACCAGCTGGGCAGCAACTCTGTGGAGTACTACACGCACGCCTCAGAGGCACTGACCCTTGGGCAAGTCAGAGGCTCTGTGTAGCCTCTAAAAAAGATACATGCAACTTTAGTGTGACCAGCAGCAGTACAAGAACTCACTGCTCCACTCAGATCTCCACTTCCTGTCTCTGAATACCAAGACTCTCGACAATTCTGCTGAAGAGATGTGGGGGGTCCAGAGAGGGGTCAAGCAGGACGGTCACAGACAGAATCCATCTAGAGAAGCTGGGGCTGCCCTCTGCGGGCTGCGTACTCACCAGGTAGGCTGTCGGCTCGTGTGTGGGTGTTGTGGGTGAATCCGGAGTGGGTCCACCTCTCTGGCAGTGGCAGGGGGAAACTCCCGGTGGGGACTTAGATTGGCCTTTTCCCACTGCTCATGAATAGGTGTAATAATCCCAGAGATAATGCGAGACCGAAGCTCCTCGCTGTTCTTGTAGACCCTGAAGAAAGGAGACGAGGCGTCAGCGGCTTTCAGCTGGTTGGTAGCCCTGCGCACAGTACTCTGGTGGTGGTGGCGGCGGCGGCGACAATGGCGGCGACGGCCCTGATAGCGTTTGGACTGTTCGCAAGGGTGGGAACAGGCCGCCCGGCGGACCTGGGTAAGGGGGGCAATAGCCCGGTGTTGTCTCCGAGATTTGGGCCTAAGCTTCTTAGGCATCTGAGTTGCCCCTTCTCGTTTACCACCCCATTAGAAAGAGGTGAGGGTGTAGGGGCACAGGGCCTTGACTCCTCTGGGCCCAGCCCACCCCACCCTGCGCTCAGCCTCATTGTGTGTTCATCACATGTCATGGGAAGAGTCATGGAAGGCAAAGGCTCCATGGGAAGGATAACCAGGTTCCTGGCCCAAGTAGGCAGGGCTCTGGGGCTTAATGTCCAATTCTGTCACTAACTCAGAGGCCCTTGGAAGGCTGCTCTAGGCCTCTTTTTCTCTGTCTGTGAGAGAAAAACAATGTGAGCTATCGCTGAAGTGTTAAGGCAGAGTGAGGTAGCAGGGAGTGAGCAAGAACTCTGTGGAGTTCCTAAAAATCTGTCATTTTAAAATGAGTCATATCCTGAGTCAAAAAACAAATCTTATAAACCAGGGACACAGAAAATAGACTGGTGGTTGCCAATGGGAGGAAGTGGAAGAGGACCGAACTGGGAGTTTGGGATTAGCAGATGCAAACTGGTATATACAGAATGAATAAACAAGAAGGTCCTACTGTGTAGCACAGGGAACTACATTCAATACCTTGTGATAAACCATAACGGAAAAGAATATGATATAAAATGTCTACATTGTATAACTGAGTTACTCTGCTATACAGCAGTAATCAACACAATACTGTAAATCAACTATACTTCAATAAAAAAAATTAAAGAAAAAAAAGCAAACCTCATAAATGTAAATCAAAACCTGAAGGAAAACAGATGTCTTTACTGGAGAGAAAGGTGGCAAATACTGTCATAATCAAGTGATCAAATTGAACAAAATCAACAAGACAGATGTCATGTGCCTGACATGAAACACTTAGAAGAACATAGCCTCACTTACATAGAGTTCTTGTTGAAAATGTCCAACCTGAATCAAATGATAAGGAAACAATCTGAGTGTTCTATACAACTGACCTCAAGTCTTTAAAAATAGCAATGCTAAGAAAGATAGAAGTCTAGGAAACTTCTAGATTTAAAGGTAATTGAAAAGACATGAAAATAAACACAACGTGTGATATTTGGCTGGGTTAAAAAACACAAAAACCTCAAATTGAAAACTACTAGACTATCCAGAAAGGACACTCCTTGAATGACTGTAGAAACCTGAACACTGACTGTGTGCTAAATGACATTAATGTATCAAAGCTAAGCTTCCTGAGTGTGGTAACTGCCTTAAGGTTATACAGGAGGACGTCTATGTAAGAAAGAGGATATACATGCTGAAATATTTAGGGTTTAAGGTTCATAAAGTCTGGAAATAATTCTCAGATGGCTCAAGAACAAAAAAGCATACAGAAAAAGTAAGTAAATGCAGCAAAACATTAAAAACTGGTGAACCTAGGTGGTGGGTATATGGGTGTTCATTGTATTATTTTTGCAAACTCTCTTCTGAGGGGTTGCAAATTTCAAAATAAAAAGTCAAGATAATGAGAAGACAAGTTAGACTCCAAGAAAATATTTGCAAAACACATATATTAATGTGTTTAATGACTAATGTTTAATTACATTAATCACATTAATGTTTAATGTGATTAATAACTGTTATCCAAAATATACAAAGAACTCCTAAAACTCAACCTTAAGAAAGCAACTCGATTAAAAAATGAATCAAAGACCTGAACAGATACCTCACCAAAGAAAATGCACAGACAACAGAAAAGCATATGAAAAGATACTCAACATCATACGTCATCAGGGAACTGCAAATGAAAACAAAAATGAGATACCACTACACAGCTGTTAGAATGGCCAAAATGTGAAACACTGACAAGGATGCAGATCAATAGGAACTCTCCTTTACTGCTGGTGGGAAAGTAGAATAGTATAGCTACTGAGGAAGACAGTGTAGCAGTTTCTTACAAAAGTAAACACACCCCAACACCACCAAGAATGGAATCTGGGTGATAATGTGTGTCAGCATAGGTTCGTCAACTATAACTAAGGCACCACTCTGTTGCAGGACCCTGAGAGTGCGGGACAAGAGGGAGGTCCCAGGGAATTTGCTACACTTACTGCTCAATTTTGTTGTGAACCTAAAACTGCTATGAAAAATAAAGTCCATTAAAAAAAACAGGGGAATGAAGTGTACCAGAGTAGCTACACTTTATCCTAAGAGCTCACTGGCCTGGCCCCATCTCTACCCCGCAGACTTATGGTCTCTTGGTCGCATCATTTTATTTCACAGGGCATTTCCCACATGAATCTTCTCTTCAAATAAATTAAAAACAGAAAAGAATTGAGTGCCCAGGAGAGAAAGATCCTTCTGTTAACCTTCTTCCATTTTCTAACACCTCAAGTCCATTCCTTATGTCTGTCTGGCCATTGGTTCTCTCTTCTTTTTTCCTAGGCAAAAGCCATTGCTTAGAAATACCTGTGGAAGTCAACCAGATGTTCTGAATCGATATAATCATTCAAGTTCAGGGTCAAATCTGACACTTGCTGTGAGCCATGTTCCTAGAAAAATGAAAACAGAAAATGAGAGACTGGGGTATGTCTGGTCTAATGAGTGAGTAAGTGGGCGACTGGGGGGAGAAGAACAATTTTATATCCAACCTAAAGAAATACACATGGGCACCAAGAGACATATACAAGGACTGTTTGTAACAGATGAAATACACATTGAGCATTTGGGGACAACTCTGGATTTAGGAATAATGCCTTTCTGAGGCAGAGCCCAGAAAAGCCTACTTCCCAAGCTCTTTTGCAGCTTGAAAGCAAACATGTGAATGGGGTGCCAAATAGATGTACAACTTCAACTTGGCGGTGAGCAACATGGATAAACAGGCTGAGTAAGGAGCAGACATCTTGCCATTACGGGCAGCAGCAGAGGCATAGGGGCTACAACATCAGTGGCTCATGAGAAGGGGGCCCCTGGGTTGGCAGCCAGCCAGTACCTAATGCTCTGGGCTGACGGCAGCAGCACTGGTTTCCATAGCATGGTTTGGAGCAATGCCCTGGAAGCTTAGCCTTCAAACTGCTTTTCCAGCCCTTCCGAAAACTCAGTTATCCCAGTTCTTTTAATAAACCCGACTATTTAAATGAACCTAAGGGGATTTTGTTATTTCAAACTAAGAACCTTGAGCGATATAATATATAAGTGATCATCAAAAGGAAGAAGGGTAAATAAATTATTGTATTATGGAATACTACAAAGTGGTTAAAATGAGTACGGCATAGTCATTTGCATTGCCATGTAAAGACCTCCAAAACACATCAAGGTAAAAATGCAAAGTGCAGAACACTACAGACTGCATGATATCTTTATACAAATCCAGACAACCAGGCCAAACTTAAGAGAGTCACTGCCCTCAGGGTGCTTGAAGTCTATGTTATATAGACTACAGAACATTCTGCTATAGTGGCAGAATACAAAATATTATACCAAAGCATAAATGTAATTAACGAATTGCAAACCGTGTCAAGTACCAGGCAGGAAAATAAAATGATGAAGCAGAGGCATAATTTAGATCTTCCTGACAGACTAGAGGAAGCAGTCAGGACTGACTGAACTTTGTGAGTAACTGAGAAGAAAACAAGAGGGAGTCAGTCAGGCTAAAGGACTGTTACCTGTGTGAGGCAGCAAAGGTGGAGAGAAAGAGCTTTCCAGGAGGGAAAAAACGAGAAGGATAAAGGCTTCAAGGCAGCAGAGAGCTGTGAGCCATGCATGTCTAGAGAACTAAAAGCAGTCCCCTAGGGCTACAATAAGCTTTTTTTGTTTTCTCCCAAATTGTCCCTGAATGAATCTACCTTTAATTTACTTCACTATTCCTTTGTGATGGCAAGCACTTCCTTTTACAATAATAAGGAGTAGACATCTTTGAACACAAAGCATTTCTCCATTTAGGGTCCTGGCCTCAGAATAAGGTTCCAGAAGTAGGATCACTAGGTAAAGGCTTCACATACACCAAGGGCTCTTAAATGGGTTTCAAAAAGGCGATCCCAAGGTCCATTCCCAACATCAGACTCTTTATGACTACAGACTCACCAGCACATTGATGATCATGCTGTTCTCCACGGTGACAGCCTTCACGAGGAGCTTTCTGGACCCATCCTTGGACTCATATCGGAGGACATACAGGTCTTTATTACTGTTCCATTCCACTGGCAACAGCTCTGATTTCTTATCATTGGGACCTGGCTGAGAGGATACCAGAGAGGAGAAAGATCATGACTTCAGATCTGAAAAAAGGAAATTACAGATAATCTAATCCTGTTCCCTCACTTTACAGACGAGGACATGGAGGTCGGGAGAAGTAAAACGTCGAAGGTCCAACAGCAAGTGACAGGATCTGTGGTCTCTGGACTCCAGCTCCAGCGTTCCTCCCTCACTCCTGACTGCCTCTGTGACACAGCACTGGAACCTGTCAAGAAGCTACAGTCTTGGTTGAATAATCTCCTCTCCATCTCCCTGCCAAGAATAAGGCCAGTCATCTCAAGGAATACTGTGAAATTCTAAAGACAGTGTTTCTCAAAGTTTGGAATTTCGGCCAACTGCAAAGGCATCATGAAAGTAGTGACTAAAAATACAGATTCTAATGACACCTCTCTAGACTACTGTAGTTGTTTAACAAAAGTTATGAACAACTTTCAAACAAACACAAAATACAGCATATGTACAAGATAAAAAAAGAATAAAATGGACGACTAGGTATCTACAGCCAGCTTACAACAAAGAACATGGCTGAGTGGTGTACCCCTAATGAATCCCCCTCCTCTTCCCTGGTGGGTACTCACCAGTCTGTATTTTTAAACATTTCCTTATTTTTCCTTATAGTTGTGTTACTATACACAAATCCTAAAAATAAGTTGTTTCAAATGTTTTTGAGTTTTATATAAATGGCATCACTTTTGTCATTTTCATTCAATATTGTTTTGAGAGTTATCCATAACTATAGTTGATGCACAGTGCGTCCCATTGCTACATAGTTCACAGCCATATAATGCATCATTGTATGAATATGCTGCAAGGTACACTCACTTGATGGATATGTGGGGTGTTTCCAACTTATCTGTTACGCTATTATAAATAACGCTGCTATGAACATTCTTGTACACAGGGTAGCTCATACATCTCCTAGGTACACAGAAATGAACTTCTATAAAATATGTCTAGGGGAAGAACCTTTAATTTATAAGATAAAGTCAAATTGTTTCCCAAAGTATGGATTTACACTCTCATGAGCAATGTATCAAAGTTCTTGTTTCAAGTGGTCAGCAACATCGCTGCTGTCCAACTTAAAATATTTTTGCAAACCAAATGGATGTAAAAATGCATCACTGGGAGTTGTGATGCCCTCCTTTCTTAAAAGAAAAACAAACAAACCCGAGGACTTTCCTTTTACACACTAATGTTTGTGACATAGTTCTCAAACTATTTCTACAGAAAAACCCCAAACCTGATTTCCATGTGGGAAAAGATTTCTTAAACAAGGTTCACAAAAGAAAAAAATGCTATCATTGACACTGCTTATGATTTAAAGCTTCTGATCAACAACCGCTACTACTAACAAAGTGAACAGGCAGCCACAGGCTAGGATGAGCTATGTGCCATGGCTGCAAATGAGAAAGAATTAATAACTAGTACAAAAAGGGAAAGCCTGAAAAATGAACAATAAAAACTGGTAATCCACTTGAAAGACTGGCAGAAGATAAGAGCAGCTAACTCTGCATAAAGGGTTGTTCAACTTTACTAGCATTCAGAGATACGAGCATCCACCCATCCGACTGCTATTATCCGTTTCTCTATTTTTTGCCAGGTGTTTGTGTGGGTGTAAGGAGAATGGCAACCTCTAAGTACTGCTGGAGGCTGTTCACACGCATACAACCCCCTTTGGAGAGCAATTTGGTAATATTTAGTGCCATCAGATAAGCCAATACCCCATGACCCCAAACCTCCACTCCTAAAAGAAATTCTGTACACAGAGGCACAGGGATTATGACAAGGGCGTGTTGGGGGCACCAAAGGGGGGGCAAATTGCACAATATGCCTACAGTACAGCAGTGAGAAGAAACAACTAGATCTAATTGCAGTATTACAGGTAAAAATAAACAACATGACAAAGAAACTTTTTTTAAAAATGAGATTTACAGCTGGGTACCATTTATGTAAAAAGAATAATTAAAACACATAAAAAAAACTTCTATATTATTTTCATGGATGCACATGTCTGTAGCTAAACACAGAGCAAGTGGACTGGGAAGATCTGTATTCATGAAACTATAGTGGGAAGGAGTGGGACCAAAGACGAAAAACAACAAAAGGTCTAGGAACACAAACCTCACAGATACCCAGGACAACGGGAAGCCAAGAACAGAGGCTGTGGGCCTCTCCTCTTTGGTCACCTCTGGGCCTCAGGAATCAAATGAGGAAAGTGGTGCCAAATAAAATTCAAGATGTTGCAACTGGCCTGGTTTCAAACCTGGCTGAATGACAAGGAAACTCACAGGCCTGAAGCAGGGAAATGAAAGTGATAGAAAACAAAAGTGAAACTTATCAGCCAACTCTGCTTAAGAAAGACAAACTATCCCCTCATCCCTAGCTAGGCAAATTTCCTGTAACATGTACAGTGTCCTGGATTTATGGTTTACTTTGGAAGCCAAGAGTTTGATAATATGACTTGTCTTTGTTGTATCAACGGCCTCTGAATTTATATTCTCCATGCATAGCATTCAACCCACCAGAATTTCTTCTTGGAATATAAGTAACTGGGCCTGCTCACTTGTCCCGTAACATCTGGCTTTGAGCAAGAGACACTACTGGGGTCTGGCGGGGCTGATACCTCTCACTGCAGCAGAACCAGTGTTCCCCAGCTCAATGCCTGCCCTGATACGTGAAAACAGGTGGGACTGAGAGACTGGCCTTGGTGATAACAAGCCAAACATGGCATTCAACTGCCTTCTAGACCAGGACATCAATATCAGACCTCCCAAAGAGCTACAACTGGAAAGCAGCCAAAGTACATGGTTGTGTAGTTTAACTTGCTTGGATGAAAAAAATCTAAGAGCTAAGAGGGGGCTGTGGCAACCCACTCCAGTATTCTTGCCTGGGGTATCCCGTGGACAGAGGGGCCCAGCAGGCTACAGTCCATGGGGTAGCAGAGTCGGACATGACTTAACAACTAAAGAACAAGAGGGAGCTGAGAATTGCCCAAGGTCATGGTAAGTCAGGTGCAGAACTGGGTTTGGCATTCAGAGCTCCTGGTTGCCCATGTTATGGCTAAAGACCCCCACCCCACGAAGTAAAGATAGCTGTCCCCTTAGGCAAAATCCTGGGGTTAGAAGTATTTTTTAATGGCCGTGAGTGCATCCCAGTATCCCTGGGCTAAAATGTGTCCCCAAAAGATCATTTCAGGCATTTTTCTCTTTTGTCATAATCCTTAGATTCCTACAACAGAAAACAAAATCCTCGAATTCAAGCCTATGGCCATCTCTATTCCCTTGCCACCTAAACCACCTGACATAGCTGTCAAGTTCTTACGAGGTGTGGTGCTGGCTTCAGGAGAGAAATCCAAATTCAATACTGAATTTTTGATTGAAAATGCATTGCTCTTCTAACCAAGTTTTATGTACACAATTTTCCTGAACCAGAGGATACAGAACCAAAGAGAAAAGGAGACAATTTAGCTTTCTATTTAACTGTCAACATATTAAATGATCAAGTACACAATTTCAGGACCTTCCTCTCTCTCTTATCAACCCTAGAAGGGTGGGAAGCAGGAGGAGGCTGCTTCAGACAAACATTCTCTGAACTTTGCAAACACTGCTGGTCTCAGCTGAGTCTGCTGGCCCCATGCTGGAAAACTAAAACCTCTCTTGAATAAACTAATAGGAAAGATACTCCTCCCAAAAGGCTTCTACTCTGAAAGAAAGTAAACGCAGAAAGTGAGAGGAGGACAAGCACAACCTGAGCCCTAAAAGCATTTAAGGGCAGAGAGAAGCAAAAATACACCACCCTCTAGTGCGCAACACAAACACCCATCCCCCAGGGGCACATGCTTGACCTAGCACTGGGGTGGACAGTGCTTTCCAAACCCCCATCTGCACTCTCCTGGGGTCTCCCCCAAGAGGTCTGGAGCCAGCAGCTTTTTCTGTTTTGTATGAACTCAACATGTGGCACAGTAAACAGAGTGTACCTCTGAGATTCAGTCAGCGATCTTTTTTTAGACCAAATCGTGTTCTTTCTTAAAACTTGGAAGCCTGGAGTACATGACACGGGAATGGTGGCAGTTAGGAGGAGGCAATGATCTACGCGAACTGATGTCTCTAGGCTGTCAAAGTGTCTCCGACAGAGTTGCTGACAGGATTTGTGCAGGAAGGGGTCCAGGTCAGTGCTCACAGGAAGCTGATGTGTACAATGACCCTGCGGGGGAGAGTCACAGGGAAGGGGCTGGGAAGGTGGGAGAATGCTATAGCAAAGAATCAAGTGAGGCAGGCTGGGCCCGGCAGTCCTGGGGCTCTGTGGGGACTGGCAACAAGGCCCCCGGCTCTAAGAGGCAGTCTGAGGATGGGAGAGCAGGAGGGGCTGCTACCGTAGGGACAGCTTTGGTGAAGGAAGGTTTACCTGGCCTTCACACCCAGGATGCATGTGTGTACATGTTGGGGAGGCGGTTGTTGGCCCAAAGCCTGAGTTCAAGATGACAACGGTGAGTGGGCAGCACGGGGCCCTGCAGTAGAGTGAAGTGTCGAGCCCTCTCGGCTCTTGACTGGAGCTGAGTCCAAGCACTCCCCTATGCTGGTGTCCCTCTATACCGGTGCTTGGATGGATCCAGGTGAACGCTCCGGTACGCTAGGAGGGCGGTACTGAATACAGCCCTCACCCTACCCAGCGGCTTGTGAAGGAGTTCGGTGGAGTTCGGGTAGGTGAGGAGTGCTCAAGGGAGCTTATTACCCCCGTCTCAGTGCCAGAGGGCACAATGCCTGCCTGGGAGAACGCCAGCCGGTGCTGGAGAGAGTTTCTGACCCTGGGTTTTCAAATCATGTTGTGCCAGCTAGAATGGAACAGTAGAGAACCTCCCTGAGCCGCAGACTACAGGTGCCAAAGGTGTCATAAACCTCAGGGCCCGTATCTGGGAAAGGGGAAGGTCGGGCAGTCTGGACCAGGCCCCTGGTCTCTGGATTCGGGCAGAAGACGCCTCCCGCCTCCACCCTGGTCCCACGCCACCCTGGCTCCGTGGCGTACCTGGTCGCCGGCACCCAAGCCGTAGTAGCCGTGCGTGACCACCTCCCAGTGCAGAAAGCAGACGAGCGCGTCCTGCGCGCAGGTGATGGCCGGCGCCGCCGACGCGAACAGTACCTCCAAGCCAGCCATGGGCGACCCTGGCTTCTGCGGGCGGAGGAAAGGAGGGAGAAAGTACGGTGAGCCGACTGGGCCCTCACAATACTGCTGACTCCCCTCCGCTACTCCGCAGGTTGTGGTCCAGTGTCAACCTGCGCGACCAAAATGGAGACGCCCAGGGGTGGAGGGGGTGGGGGGTGTGGCCACCGGAAGTAACTTCTAACTCGCGCGCTGCCGCGCGAGAGCTCCCGCTGGAAACAGAAGGAAGACTCTTAAAGGTTCCGCCAGGCATAACAGGAACCCTGCTCTAGGGTGGGCAGGGCAGGACCCCTGGGAGCGAGGTCCTTCAAATCTGGAATCTCCATCTTCTCTGTAGGTGGTAGGTGTGCTACACCTAGGTTGTGGCATCGTTGAAGAGAGGCTACCTTTGTTTTGAGTCACAGATTTCTGCAAAATAGGGTGGGCGTATGCTGGTAGGAGGAGATTACGAAATAAGGTTAAAACATATTCGTAGTAATAGTTGGCACTTAAGGCAGTGCTTGCTCCATGGAACGTTGTTGTAAATGTTTTACTTGTATTAATTTATTTAATCCTCAAGACTCGACCCTACAAAGTTGGTATTTGATAGCTCCATTTTGCAGATGGGAAAACAGACACACGGGGCTTCCCAGGTGGCTCAGTGATAAAGAATCTGCCTACCAAGCAGGAGAGGCGGGTTCTATCCCTGGGTCCGGAATATTCCCTGGAGAAGGAAATGGTAACCCACTCCAGGATTCTTGCCTGGGAAATCCCATGGGCACAGGTGTCTGATGGGCTACAGTCCATGGGTTCGCAAAAGAGTAGGACATGATTTAGTGACTACACAACAGCAACAAACACACACAGGGGGTGTATTTGACCAAGTTGAGTGAACAGTAGAAATGGTACTGCAATCCAGCAGTCTGGCTTGTTGGATAACATTTATTAAATGTTTATTATGTGCTGGATCCTGGGTGAAAAACTTCATATCACTTTATCGAATGTTTTATGAAATATGTTCCATTGTCATTCCCATTTTGCAGATTTAGCTCAGATGGAAAAGAAGCTGCCTGCAAAGTGGGAGGCCTGGGTTCCATCCCTGGGTCGGGAAGTTCGCCTGGAGAAGGGAATGGCTACCCACTCCAGTGTTCCTGCCTGAAAAATCCCATGGACAGAGGAGCCTGGCAAGATACAGTCCATGGGGGTCTCAAAGAGTTGGAAACAACTGAGAGACTAACACTTTGATTTTTCACTTGGAGAATGGAAGCTGCTTCCCCCAAGAAGACACATCTACTGACTGCATAGCTGATCTACTTCCAAATGTCAGTCATTTATTTGACTGTCTTCGTCCTGATTTTTACCACTTACTGTTTTTACTCAAATAAATTTAGTTTTCTGATCCCAGTTTAGTTTCTGATCCTCCTGCAAGCCACCATCATCTCCCACTTGAATGTCTGCACCAACCACTAAATTGCCTTACTCCATCTGTGACTCCTGAAAGTCTGTTCTACACTCTGCAACTACAGATCCTGTTAGAACACACACCAGATCACATCTCTTCTCTGCTTGAAACCTCCCAGGATTCCCATCACACTCAAAAGAAAAATAAGCCCTTCCCCTTGGTCTGCAGGAACCATCATCTGATCTGTGTTCCCCACCCTCACCTCTCTCTCAGACATTAACTCCTTCAACTCCCCTCTCATCCTCTGCACTCATGACTGTAGTAACCTTGACTTCCCTCGCCTTTCACACCCACATCTGATCCAACTTTACCCTCAGAATGTATTCTGAATCTAATCACTTCCTCCCACCTCCACTGCCTCCCTCTGGACTGCTCTTTCCCCAAAGAGCTGCATGGTTTACTCCTTCATTTTAGGTGACTCCTTCCCTCACCTCCTCTCAGCCTCAGCAGAGGGCTTCCCTGACATCCCAGCTAAATAACATCCTATCTTAACCCCTTTATTGTTCAGTCACCAAGGCATGTCTGACTCTTTGCGACCCCATGGACTGCAGAAAGACAGGCTTCCCTGTCCATCACCATCTCTTGGACTTGCTGAAACTCTTGTCCATTGAGTTGGTAATGCCATCCAACCATCTCATCCTCTGTTGTCCTCTTCTCCTCCTGCCTTCTGTCTTTTCCAGCATCAAGGTCTTTTCCAATGAGTCAGTTCTTCACATCAGGTGACCAAAATATTGGAGCTTCAGTTTCAGCATCAGTTCTTCCAATGAATATTCAGGGTTGATTTCCTTTAGAATTGACTGGTTTGATCTCCTTGCTGTCCAAGGGACACTTTAGTCTTCTTCAATACCACAGTTGGAAAGCATTGATTGTTCGGCACTCAGCCATCTTTATGGTCTGACTCTCACATCCGTTCATGACTACTGGATGAACCATAGCTTTGACTATACAGACCTTTGTCAGCAAAGTAATGTCTCTGCTTTTTAATAGGCTGTCTAGCTTTGTCATAGCTTTGTCTTAACCCCTCACCTTGCTTTCTTTCCTGCAAAGCATTAATCATAACCTGACACTATGCTAAATATTTATTTGCTTAATAATTTGATGACTGGCTTACCACTAAATTGTGACAAGGAAGAAGGGACCATGTCTGTCTAGTGCATAGGTGTACTTTAATGCTTCACTGGTTCAATATATACTTACTTACTTACTGAATGAATGAATGACTGGTGAATGAATGAAATATTGGCCTAGGCTCAGCCCAGTGGGGCCAATTTCACCCTTTTGAAATCCACTACTCACTTTGTAAGCTGGCCCAGTACTTCTCCAGATTTTGTGTTCTTGGGGTTCCCCTGCGATGCCCAGGTTCTTGAATCCCATTTGCGGAGATTCTGGTTGAGCATATCTGAGGCAGAGTGCGGGTAGGTCAACCACACGTTGGGTGGTGCTAAAGCTGGTGACCACGGAACTCCTGACGTGTATTGGTGGTGCTGCCAGTGACATAAAGCTCCTTGCCCTTTGCACTGAGAAATTTTGCACTTGCAAGCTTCCTACTTTTGCCTATTGTGTCGCTTCTGCAGTGTCCTTCCCCATTATTGAAAATTCTCACCTATTCATTCATTCACTAATTCACGAAAACTCAATAAGCTGGATAGCCATGAATAGTGATGCAAGCTGTGCACTGCACAAAAGTAGCAGCCCCATTCGTTAAGTGTCTGCTGTGAGTCAGGCCCAGATGACCAAGCCATAGTTCCTTCCTTTATGGAGCTCACTGTCTAGTGGTTAAAAAAATGACAGAGCTAACCCAGTGTGAAAACTGCCATGGCAGAGGGGCACTTGGAGGACTGTACCAGGCAGCTGGTTCTGTGTGATTGGCGGGTCACTGTTGCATGAATAAGACCTTCCCCCATCTCCTCTGCTCACAGTCAATTACGCTCTGTTAGTGCAGGTAGCCTCAGTGGGGTGCCAAAGGGTGGGCATGGATAGTGAGATCTATCATGTTCAGTGGGGAGGAGAATTTTATCACTGAAGTTGGTTAGAATGACTGGTTCATGGTGATAAGAAAAGTAGACTGGTTGTTGGTCCATTATATTACTGCTTTTAAGTGTTTTAAGGCAAAGTCCCCACCACCTCCACCATTGCCTGAACCTGGGCAGATGCCTCGCCTTGGTTTGGCCATTGCTTTGCATACAATTGGTTACAGCTCACAGAACTTTGCTTCCTTGTGATACATCATCCCTGTTAGCTTGGATTCCCACAGAAGTCAGCTTGAGATGAGGATTTGAGTGGTTTATTGGGGAGCTGATTCCAGGAAGTAGCAGTAAGGGAGTAGAGAAGTGAGACAGGGAATGGGAGGGAGCCAATGTATGTTATGTGCTCATGCCAGGATGCTACCTGTGGGCACCCGAAGCTCAGTCCTGCCAGGCAACTCTGGGAAGCAGTGTGGGACATGTCTCAGAGTTGTTTCAGTCGAAGGCGAGGCACCCAGGGTATTTTGTTCACTCACTCCGGTCTGCCACAGTTCAAGGTCTGTGGCCCAGCAGCCGGCATGGAGTAGGCATTAGCATCTGAGTGTTGAAAGAATGAAGTCAGCTCTGTCTCTTGCACTGGGCTGGGAATCCCTTGAGACCAGGACTGTCTTCCATTCACACTGGATCCTGGCATCCTCCAGGGTCCTCCATGAATGGGAGCAAATGGGGGAATCCTCTGGGGCTGAAGGATGTCTGTGCCCTGCCCCCAGTCCATCTAGCATTCTGTGGACTTACCGCCATCAGGAAGAGTCTCAGTTGTCTCTCTGAGGTTTGTGAGTGGCTGAGAAGGAAGGCTGGTAGAAGGTGCCTCCCTGGCTGGGCCCCCGCTGCCTGGGCTGTTCAGAGTCCATGCCAGAGATCAGGGCCCAGGATGATGGAAGTACATGGCAAGTTGTTGCACTCACTAGTTCTTGGTTGCCAAGTGACAGCAATATGTGTATTCCAAGTTCCTTGGAAACTATCTCCCTGGAAACTGAAAAAGTGAGCTGAGAAGCAGGATCCAGATGAACAGTGAGGTGGAATCATTCACCACTGGAATCCTGCCCCTTTGGCCTAACATCAGTCTAACCACTACACCTCCTCCAGGAAGCCCTCCATGATTGATACTATTCAGTAGTATCTGAACTTCCCATTTGCCTTGTCAGTGGGGTGCCCAGCATATTTGACACCCAGAGGGGATAATTTTTAAAGAATATATATACTATATAATTTTAATATAACTCTGTTAGTTTTTGAAAGTTTTTTATTGTGGTAAAATATATATAACAAAATTTAGTTATCTTAATGATTTAGAAGTATATGGTTCAGTGGTATTAAATACTTACCTACGGTTGTGCAGTCACCAACATTCATCTTCAGAACTCATTTCATTTTGCAAAACTAAAACTTTGTACCCACCAAACATTAACTCCCCATCTTCCCCTCTTCCCAGTCCTTGGCAATCACCATTCTACTTTCTATCTCTAAGAATTTGACTACTCTAGATACCTCATTTAAGTGGAATCATATAGTATTGTCTTTTTGTAACTGGCTTATTTCACAGCTAAATGTCTTCAAGATTGATCCATATTGTAGAATGTATCAGAATTTCCTTCCTTTTAAAGTTTGAATAAAATTCCATATATATGTATTTATATAATATATAAAATATTATATATTATATAATAAATAATATACAATAATGTAGTAATATATAATATATTATATATTAATATATTTATATATAATATGTTTATATATAATATATAAATATATATGTATTATGTATTTATATATAATTATATATTATACATATAATACATATATTATATATTCATATATAATGAATTATATATGAATTATATAATGAATTATTATATTCATTCATAATTCATAGTGAATTCATAATTCATTATTATAATGATATAATTATTATATATATATTATATATCATATATATAATATACATATATATACTGATATAATTATAATTACAGAATGAATTATTATATTAATTCATAATTCATAATGAATTCATAATTCATTCAAATATTATATTCATTCATAATATATAAATATTATATAATGAATTATATAATATATTCATATATAATATATTATATAATACACTATATTATATATTATATATATATTTACATATATACTATTATATATTAATATAATATTTATATATTAATATATAATGATATTTATATATAACATATGTATAATATATTATTATATTATATAATATTTGTATATTAATATATAATTATTGGATAATATATAATTATTGTAAAATATATATAATTATATTATATGTAATATATCACATAATGGGCTTCCCAGGTGACTTAGTGGTAAAGAATCTGCCTGCCAAGTAGGAGATGCGAATTCAATCCCTGGGTTGGGAAAATCCCCTGGAGAAATAAATGGCAACCTGCTCTAATATTCTTGCCTGGAAAATCCCATGGACAGAGGAGCCTGGTGGCCTACAGTCTGTGGGGTTGCAAAGAGTCGGACACAACTTAGCAACTAAACAACAACAAATGACAGATATATATCTATATATATGTTCACATATCTATCTATACAATGGAATGTCTATATCTATTACATTTTGCTTATCCACTCCTCTGTTGGTGGACACTTGGGTTGCGTCCACCTTTTGGCTATTATGAACCATGCTTCTATGAACATGTGTGTACAAATATTTCTTCAAGACCTTGATTTCAGTTGTTTTGAATATATACCCAGAAGTAGAATTCTTGAACCAACAGTAGTTTTATTTCTAATTTTATGAGGAATCATCATACTGTTTTCCACTGGGGCTGAAACATTTTACATTCCCCAATGTAACATTACACAAGGGTTCACATTTCTCCACATTTTTGCCAACATTTGTTATTTTCTGTTTTGTTTTTGATAGTGGCCATGCTAATGGGTATGAACTGATATCTCTTTATGGTTTTAATTTGCATTTCCCTAATGATGAGTGATGTTGAGCATCAATTCATCTGCTTATAGGCCATTTGTATATTTTCTTTGAAGAACTGTCTGTGCAAGTCCTTTGCCCACTTTTGAATTAGGTTGTTTTGGGATAGACTTTATTGTTTAGAGCAGTTTCAGATTCACATCAGAAATTGAAAGGAAGTTATAGAAACTTCCTATATACTCTCTCCCTCAACACATGCACAGCCCCTCCCTTTATCAGTATCCCCCAAAGAATGGTACATTTTTTACAGTTGGTGAACTTTCATTGACACATCATTATCACCACAGTTCTTAGTTGACATCAGGGTTCATTCTTGGTGTTGTACATTCTGTACGTTTGAAGAAACATAAAATGACATGTTTCTGCCGTCATGGGTTTGTACAGAGTAATTTCACTGCCTTAAAAATCCTTTTCCCTCCACCTATTTATCCCTTCCTCCCTCTTAATCCTTGGTAACCACCATTCTTTTTACTTCTTCATAGTTTGCCTTTTCCAAAATGTTATACACACAATATGTAGTCTTTTCAGGCTGGCTTCTTTCACTTAGTAATACACATTTACAATTCTTCCATGTATTTTCATGGCTTGATAGCTTGTGTTTTTTTGGGGGGGGTTGTTTTTTTGTTTGTCTGCTTTTGTTCTTAGCATTGCATTACATCCCACTCCTAGATAAATGGCAACCCACTCCAGTATTCTTGCTGGGAAAATCTTATGGACAGAGGAGCCTGATGGGCAAAGTCTGTAGGGTTGCAAAGAGTCAGACGTGACTGAACAACTGAGCACACACATATAACATTCCACTATCTGGATGCGCCTGTTTACCCATTTACTTATTGAAGGACATCTTGGTTGTTTCCGAGTTTAAGCAAATGTAAGTAAAGCTTCTATAAACATACATGTGCAGGCATTTGTGTGATTGTAAGTTTTCAGCTTCTTTGGGTAAATACCATGGACCATAATTCCTGGATTGCATGATAAGAGTATGTTCAGTTTTGTAAGAAGCTGCCAAACTGTCTTCCAAAATAGCTGTACCATTTTGCATCCCCACCAGCAATGAGTTCGTGTTGCTTCATATTCTCACCAGCATTTACGTTGTCAGTGTTTGGAATTTTGGCCATTCTAATTGGTGTGCAGTGATATCTCATTGTTTTCATTTGCATTTCCCTGATCACGTATGATGCGTAGTATCTTTCCATATGCTTATTTGCCATTTGTGTATCTTCTATGATGAGGTGTCTGTTCAGGTCTTTGGCCCAATTTTTAATTACGTTGGTTGTTTTCTTATTGTTGAACAACTCATTGTTGTTAAGAATTCTGTTTATTTTGGATTAAAGTCCTTTGTCAGATATGACTTTTGCAAATTTTTTCCCAGTTTATGGCTTGTCATTTTATTCTCTTGACTGTGTGTTTAGCAGAGCAGACTTCTAAAATTTTAATGAAGTTCAGCTTATTGGTTCTTTCTTTCATGAATTGTGCCTTTGGTGTTGTATCTAAAAAGTCATCACCAGACCCTAGGTTATCTACATAACATCTCCTACATTGTCTTCTAGAAGTTTTATAGTTTTGCATTTTATGTTTAGGTCTGTGATTCCTTTTGAGTTAATTTTTGTGAAGGATGTAAGGCCTGTGTCCAGATTCTTTTGTTTGTTTGCATGTATGTATCTAGCTGTTCCAGCACTGTTTGTTAAAAAGACTATCATTCTTCCATTATATCACCTTTACTCCTTTGTGAAAGATCAGCTGACTATATCTATTTGGGTTCATTTCTAGGCTCTCTGCTATGTTCCACTGATCTCTTTGTCAGTTCTTTCACCAGTACCACATTGTCCTGATTACCGTAGCTTTATAGTAAGTCTTAAAGTCAGGTAATTGATCTCCTTCAATATAGTGTTCACTACTCTGGGTTTTTTGCCTTTCTACGTAAACTTTGGAATAAGTTGATATCCACAAAATAACTTGTTGTGGTTTTGATTGGGACTGCATTGAATCCATAGATCAAGTTTGAAAGACCTGGCATCTTAACACTATTGAGTCTTCCTAATCTGTGAATATGGAATATCTCGCTATTTAGTTCTTTGATTTCTTTCATCAGAGTTGTTTGTAGTTTCCCTCACATAGATCTTGAATTGAGACTTTGTGTGTGTGGTGTGTGTTTGTTGTGTGTATGTCTGGTAGAGTTTGAAAAGTTCTTTATGTATTCTGGGTATTAATCCCTTATCAGATATATAATTTGCAAATATTTTTCTCTCATTCTGTGGGTTGCTTTTTACTCTGTTGATTGAGTTTTAAGATGTACCAAAGTTTTAATTTTCATGAAGCCCAATTTGTTTATTTATTTTTTGTCATTGCCTGTGCTTTTGGTATCAGATCCAGGAAATCACTGCCAAATTTAATATCATGTAGCTTTTACCCTGTTTTATTCTAAGAGTTTTACAGTTTTAGATCTCACATTTAGGGCTTTGGTCCATTTTGAGTTAAGTTTGGTGTTTGGTGTGAGATAGGGATTCATCTTCATTCTTCTGCATATGGATATCCAATTTTCCTAGCATCATCATTTGTTGTAACGAGTGTCCTTTCCCTGTGAATGGTCTTGGCACCCTTGTCAAAAATCATTTAACTATATATGCAAGGGTTAATTTCTGGGCTCTTATTTCTGTTCCATTTGTCTATGTGTCTGTTCTTTATACCAGTACTACACTCTTTTGATTACTGTAGTAGCTTTGTAGTAATTTTTGAAATCAGAAGTGTGAGTTCTCCAGTGAAGCATTAAAGTAATAATCACTGGAGGTAACCAGTAAAAATTACTTTCCTGATTCATTCTTTTTTTCATCAAAGTATAACTTGTATCTAACAGGTCTTCTCTGGTAGCTCAGTGGTGAAGAATCTACCTGCAATGCAAGAGATGTGGGTTTGATCCCTGGGTTGGGAAGATCCCCTGGAGAAGGAAATGGCCACCCACTCCAATATTCTTGCCTGGAAAATGCCATGGACAGAGGAACCTGGTGGCTACAGTCAATGGGGTCGCAGAAGAGTGGGACACAACTTAGCAACTAAACAACAACCACCACAAAACTTACCATAGTGAAAATCCTTCTTTTTAGTGTATAGTTCTATGTTTTGACAAGTGCATACAATCCTGTAACCACCACATGGTCTAGATAGTTCTAGAAAGCAGAGATTTTTTTTTTTTAAAAAAACATCTTTATGGAAGTATAATTTGCATACAATAAAATTACTGATTCAATTGTACACTTCAATAGGTTTTGAAAAACGTATAAACCAGTGTAACCACCATGATAGTCAAGATATAGCGCATTCATGTTACTCCAGAAAGTTTGCTCATGCCCCTCTGCAATTGATCTCTCCAACCTCTTGCTCATTTGACTACTGATCTGTTTTCTATCTCTACAGATTAATTTGGCCCCTCCCAAAATTTCATCAAAAAGAATGTCAGTTAGGGGTCCTGGGAAGCAGATCTCAGGATGGAGTTAGCAGTGCTAGAGATTTATTGCAGAGAAGCCTTATGAAAGAAAAAGGGGAGCAAAAGCAGGAGTAGTTGAGAAGGATTTTCATTCCATGATGCAGGTCTGACACCTGTGAAAGAAGAGGGGGAAGAAATGAAAATCGTGCAGGAGGAGCCTCAGGCTTTGGTGCAGTTCTGAGTAAATCTCAGCCGGCTTAGAACGAAGATTCCCATAGAGTCCTACATCAGGCAGAAACAGTCAAGCACCCCTTTGCACTCCCTCAGCAACCTGACACTGGGAAACTGCCATGAAGAGAGTGGGCTCAGCATTATCCCAAAGGTGCTACAGCTATGGGCTGCTGGAGAACTTCACTCTTCACAGGTGATTGGCAATTTCCTTCTTGAAGAGAGACTGGCACCCTTCCATGGCACCCTTCCATATACTCTTTTTTGCCTGGTTTTTATCTGTCATTGTAGTGTCTGAGGTTCATCTTGTTGTTCTGTGTGTCAGTTCCTTCCTTTTTATTTCTGAATAATATTCTGCTCTATGGCTGTACCACAGTTTGTCTGAGTGATGGACACTTGGGTTATTTCCATCTCTGGGTAATTGTGAATAATGCTGCTATTAATGTTCATGTACTTGGGGAAACTCTGGGAGACAGTAAGGGACAGGGAGGCCTGGTGTCCTGCTGTCCATGGGGTCAGAAAGAGTCAGACACAACTTAGTGACTGAACAGCAACAAAAACACAGGTCTTGGTGTGGACATATGTTTTCATTAGTCCTGGGTACATTGCTAGAGTGCGATTGCTGGGTCATATGGTAGTAGTGTATGTTATAAGAAACTGCCAAGTGGATTTCCAAGGTAGCCATGCTATATTTGATCCAAGGACCATGAATGAGAGCCCTAGTTATTCCACATCCAGCTGGAATGGATTTGATACGAAAAACTGGGGGCTTACAAAGCCATTGAATGCATTGAAATGAAAAGATCAGGCTGGAGACAGCTTTCAAAGAGTCTGGAAGTGGCAGAAACTGCAGGAAACCACTAACAGTGATCGCAGCTGCCTCCTGTCCTGAGGCTGTGTTCAGAGAAAAGCCTGCAGAGGTATCTGCAAAATCAAATCCTAAAACTCTTGATTCTGCTGCTGCTGCTGGAGAAGCAGTAACGTGCCTTTGCTGCCTCTCATTGTCTGAAGCTAACCTGGAACTCTGACGGCAAGTCATACATACACACATACATACATACATACATACAGAATTTTTGTGTATGTATGTCTGTGTGTGAGTGTGTGTAGAACAGGAATGGTACTGAGGCTTTAACAGATAAATTGGCCAATGAGTATTATCTCATTTAATTCTCATAGCTCTTTAAGGTAGAAACTATTACGATCTTCATTTTTAAAAAGAAAAGTAAGGCTAAGCAGGGCTTCCCTGGTGGTTCAGTGGGTAAAGAAGCCACCTGCAATGCAGCAGATGCAGGAGGCACACACGTTCGATCCCCAGGTTGGGAAGATCCCCTGGAGGAGGGCATGGCAACCCACTCCAGTATTCTTGCCTGGAGAATCCCATGGACAGAGGAGCCTGGCGGGCTACAGTCCATAGCGTCGCAAACAGACACAACTGAAGCACTTGAATACACACGCACAAGGCACAAGTTTGTACAGTTGCCTCTAAGTGTGGACACAGTCAGGATCTGCACCAAAAGGTATGTCTGCACGCTACACCAGCACAAGGCTATGCTTATGGATAGCATCACAAGGGCTTGCAAGCACCCAAGTTTGTGTTCCAAGGTCTACACAGTAAAGTGTGAGAAAACTGTGACTAAGTTTTTCAGGCCTCAGCTGGAGGCAGGAAAGGCTGAGAGTAGGGGAAAGGGGTTCAAACTAGGAGCAGAGAAATGGCCTAGGCCCTCCAACCACAGGGACACATGGAGGGTCCATGCACAGACAAGGGAAGCCACAAGAGGGCGCCTGGGCCTACCCAAATGTCCACCAAAGACAGCCATGCAGAGTAAGGTATACATCTTCATCCTGATTCTTTCTACTTGGAGGTTCAGGGCAGCCCTAGATCAGAGACACCAAAGCAGGCTTTGTCCACAGTGTAGTCAGAGTTTTCACACATGGAAATACCTGCTTTTAGCTGTGGGCATTGTTGACCTCAGAAAGACATAGTCCTCAGCAATCCAAGTCCTGGGGGCACAGAGAGTCTGCTCTGCTGTTTCTGAAGCCAGTCCGCACTTCTCTTAGCATACATCTTCGCATTCATCTTTCCATAGATTTGGTCCTGATCCTTCTCCCTACCCACTACCCAGCCATGTCCAGCTCCAGCCCCAGAGTCCCATCAGGTACTTGCCCCACCTTGGTCAGGCCAGTGGGGATGGGTGACCAGCCTCACCCTGAAAGGCCAGAGCTTTTCTTGATATTTCTGTAGTTAGAACATCAGTTTTGGGAGCACAGGGATTTGTTTCTATTTGGTTCCCTGCTGTATCTCTACCTCCTAGAATGGTACCTTGCATACATAGTAGATTCCCTACTTGTTGAATTGAATGAATTAATGAATGCATAGAGTAAGGAAAAGTATCCAGGTCTTAGAATCAGGTAACTTGGTTTATATCTCAACCTCACCACTTACTCTGTGCAACTTTGGACAAATGACTTCTCAAATTGTCAGATAGTGGGTACAGTGGTCTCTCCCCAACGGTTGTTGGGAGGATTCCTGGAGATGATGTCACCAAAGCGCCTCCCACAGTGCCTTGCACGTGGCAGGGGCTTCTAAGTGATGACTCATTATTTGAGATAATGAAGCCTTGGGAAATAGCACTATTTATTGAGGATTTACCATGTGTCTGGCACTTGGCTTACATTATCTAATTATCTTAACTACTTCACGAGAGGTTAACTAGCTCAGAGAGAGGTTAAATAACTTGCCCAGGGTCACACACTGGTTGAGAAGAAAACCTTGGGCTTGAGTCTAGGTCTTGGAGACCTAGCATGAAGCCTGCAGCATGCAAAGTTGGACTTCCTGGATTCAAGTCCGGGCTCAGGCAGTTGCAAACTGTTTGACCATGGGTGGTCTTCTCAGAGGGGAGATGTAGAAAGGGACAGAGTGGGCCACCACATAGGCTAGGATTGTTCTTCAGGATCTGGAGGGGCCAAAGGCACAGCCAGCTGTTGTACTTCAGCCTCGTTCCCTTGAGACTGAGTGACCTGCCACAGGCTCTGCGAGCTGCCCTGTTTCCACAGCACCACCTGGCACCTGTCACATGCACCAGACCATTTCCAAATATATCTCTTGGACTCTACCTGGAGCTGGATTCACAGTCTAGTCAAGGACGCAGGACACACAGACAGCTCTAGAAGGAGAAATTGTTGGCCTTAGCCATGCAAAGTGAAAAGTGAAAGTGTTAGTCACTCAGTCATGTCCGACTCTTTGTGACCCCATGGACTGTAGCCCTCCAGGCTCCTCTGTCCATAGGATTCTCCAGGCAAGAATACTGGAGTGGGTTGCCATTCCCTTCTCCAAGGGATCTTTCTGACCCAGGGATCAAACCTGGGTCTCCTGCATTACAGGTAAATTCTCTACCCTCTCAGCCACCAGGGAAGCCCTTGGCTATGAAACCTTGGCTAAATTGCTTTGCCTGTCTGAGCCCTAATTTCCTCATTCATAAACTGCAGAGTGACAAGTGGCATCCTGTATGATGATTATCTAGAAAATACACTTGAAAGGGCTGAGTCTAGAGCACTGGAGATGAGCAAGGGAGAACAGGAGAGGTGATTTCCAGGACTATTCCATAAGGATCAGGCATTGATTTCTTAGGCCTTGTTAAAAGATAACCTTCAGAAAAAGGTACAGTTATGACTGTCATACAAATCTAAAAATGACACGCTAAAGGTTTTATGTTACTCATTAAATGATAAGAGAACTAGATGGATGTTATAACTGGCACAAAGGATAAGTCAAAAAGCACAAATTTATATGAAGCAAAGGAATTGAATTATAAATGGAGGCAAAGTTAGTTTTTCCACAAAGCAGAGGTAAGTCAGTTCTACCAGACAAGGCAGAGTTTGCCCATTCATTAGTTACCTACACTTTGCAAAGGTGCAAAATGACTCAGTGACAGTGAACAGGGTTAGAATCAGACAGCAGCGGTGTGCTCTGGTTTCCTCTATAACCCATCTTGGCGGGAACAGTCCAGACTTCTCATCCTGGGAAGTGCATCACATCTCAACTTTTTGGGGCTTCAGTGTCCTCATCTGGAAAATGGGCTACTAATTGTATTACATCCCAGGGTTGTTGTGAAGGTGAAATGAGCTGGTGGAGTAGAGCAGTTAGACTGGAGCCTCACATACAACAAGCCTTTACCTCTTATTAGGGCTCCAGCTCCTTGAGAAGAATAGCTACGACAAACCTAGAGAGCATATTAAAAAGCAGAGACATCACTTCGCAACAAAGGTCCATATAGTCAAAGCTATGGTTTTTCTAGTAGTCATGTATGGATGTGAGAGTTAGACTGTAAGAAAGCCTGAGTGCTGAAGAATTGATGCTTTTGAACTGTGGTGTTGAAGAAGACTCTTGACAGTCCCTTGGACTGCAAGGAGATCAAACCAGTCAATCGTAACAGAAATCAACCCTGAATATTCATTGGAAGGACTAGTGCTGAAGCTGAAGTTCCAATACTTTGTCCACCTGGTGTGAAGAACCAACTCATTGGAAAAGACTGATGCTGGGAAAGATTGAAGGCAGGAGGAGAATGGGGCAACAGAGGATGAGATGGTAGGATGGCATCACTGACTCAATGGGCATGAGTTTGAGCAAAGTCTGGAAGATAGTAAAGGACAGGGAAGCCTGGCGTGCTACAGTTCGTTGCAAAGAGTCAGACATGATGTAGCGACTGAACAAGAAGGGCTCCAGAGCTGTTCTCAGGGGCAGTTACCACCTGCTGAGGGACTGTTTGGGTCAAACCCCTGCTGTTTGTTGTGCTCCTCATTTCATCCTACTCACAACCCAATACAAGAGAAACCATTCTAACCTTTGATTACAGAACCACAAAGGTGTTGGTCCTGGCCCCAGATCACCCTGAAATTAAGCAAAGACTGGGTTAAAACCCCCCAGGTTACTCTGGTCTCACAAGCCCTGGGGTTTTGTTGAATGTCCATGTGACCCTGGGTGGGTCTCCTCCCCTTGCTGGCCTCAATCCACCCATCTCTCCAGGACAGTTGCATCAGCTGACCTCTGAATGACATCTCACATTCCCTCCACTGTCGGGAGCACTCCACAGCTGCTGAGCTGGCCAGGCCAGAGCAAGTCCGGGACTGGCCTGGTGGGCAGGTGGTGTGGGTGTGGCAGGTCAGAGAGACTGGCTGTCAGGGACATGACAGGGATGAGGTCCAGCCTCCAGCCACAAACTTCAGCCTGTCTGGAAGCACCATAGTTTCCACCTTGCTCACAAGGCCTGGTGGAAAGGGCTGGCCCAGCTTAACAAGGAAAAAAGAAAAGATATTTCCCAATGGCTGGGTTAAACCCCAGGATGGCAAAGATGGGAAAGATGGGGCAGAGGTCATTTCCAATCTGAATGCGGGTGTTCCCTCTGCCTTATCCATGGCCCTGTGGCCATCCTGCACACAGGTGTCATCTTAGAGCATCTTTGTGTCAACTGCAGCCACAAGGCAGGTTGTCCTGCTTTGGATCATGGCTCCAGTTCATTGGACTCTATACCAAGTGCTTTGGTGGGGCTAAGGGAGGGGCCCTTACCTTTGAAGAGTTCAGTTGTCAAGTCGTCATCAAAGGCTGTAATGCTTAGGAATGCTTAATTTGTCAAGGAAGGAAAACTCAAATTAGTTGAGACAAAAAAAAACCCAAAACAAAACAATATCTTGGCTTATTTAACAAAATCATCTGTCCCAAGGGGGGAAAAAAAGTGAAATGGGGAGGGGGAAAGTTTGCTAAGAGTGAGGCTGGCATATTTTAACTACAGAGGACAGGGAAAGGTCTCACTGACAAAGGATATTTGAGCACAGACCTGAAGGAGGTGAGCGAGTAGGCCAGTTGTCTGTGTGGCCTGGGGCTAATGACTTTACCTCTCTGTGCCTCAGATTTCTCATTTGTAAAATGGAGGTAATGATAATAACAATACCTGCCTTTTAGGATTGGGGCAAAAGATAAGGCGGTATCTGCCAAAGGTTTAGAAAAGTGAAAATGATGGAATAGGGCTTCCAAAAATTCTATAAAAAGAGGCCAAAAAATGGTCAAAATCAATGTTTTCCAGAATTCCTGAAACTAAATACCTGCAGCAATCAAGAAATAATTTATTCAAAATAGGGCAAAATCTTATCAAAAACACTGACATCTGTGGCATTTTAACCTGCCCTATTACCATTTTTCCTTGACTATGCCAAAGCCTTTGACTGTGTGGATCACAATAAAGTGTGGAAAATTCTTCAAGAGATGGGAATACCAGACCACCTGACGTGCCTCTTGAGAAATCTGTATGCAGGTCAGGAAGCAACAGTTAGAACTGGACTGGTTCCAAATAGGAAAAGGAGTACGTCAAGGCTGTATATTGTCACCCTGCTTATTTAACTTATATGCAGAGTACATCATGAGAAACGCTGGGCTAGAGAAAGCACAAGCTGGCATCAAGATTGCCAGGAGAAATATCAATAACCTCAGATATGCAGATGACACCACCCTTATGGCACAAAGTGAAGAAGAACTAAAGAGCTTCTTGATGAAAGTGAAAGAGGAGAGTGAAAAAGTTGGCTTAAAGCTCAATATTCAGAAAACTAAGATCATGGCATCTGGTCCCATCACTTCATGGCAAATAGATGGGGAAACAGTGGAAACAGTGGCTGACTTTATTTTCTTGGGCTCCAAAATCACTGCAGATGTTAATTGCAGCCATGAAATTAAAAGATGCTTACTCCTTGGAAGGAAAGTTATGACCAACCTAGACAGCATATTAAAAAGCAGAGACATTATTTTGTCAACAAAGGTCTGTCTAGTCAAGGCTATGGTTTTTCCAGTGGTCATGTATGGATGTGAGAGTTGGACTGTGAAGAAAGCTGAGCGCCAAAGAATTGATGCTTTTGAACTGTGGTGTTGGAGAAGACTCTTGAGAGTCCGTTGGACTGCAAGGAGATCCAACCAGTCCATCCTAAAGGAGATCAGTCCTGGGTGTTCATTGGTAGGACTGATGTTGAAACTGAAACTCTAATACTTTGGCCACCTGATGCGAAGAGCTGACTCACTGGAAGAGACCCTGATGCTGGGAAAGATTGAGGGCAGGAGGAGAAGGGGACGACAGAGGATGAAATGGTTGGATGGCATCACTGACTCAATGGACATGGGATTGGGTGGACTCCGGGAGGTGGTGATGGACAGGGAGGCCTGGCGTGCTGCGGTTCATGGGATCGCAAAGAGTCGGACACGACTGAGTGACTGAACTGAACTGAACTCTGTGGTCGACTTGAAATCCAGCAGCCCAGCAGCCGCCAGACAGAACAGAATACAGGGAACTTCTTTTCAAAGCCTCATTCCAGGCTATTGTCATTAGTTGGCCTGTCTGGTGTTTCCCTGGAAGACCCCACTTGCAAGACTGTTTTTATTTGAATTGACTAGGAGCTCACCCAACACCAAAAGTCTTTTCTTTGGAGGCATTTTTCAAAAATATTTATAGGCAATTGTTTAACTCTGGAGCTGCCTGAGGTTATGGATAGCATTTGGGGAAAACAATCAGCTAACCAAAAGCCCTTAAAGGGAAAGCTGGAGAATGAAATGTCCGTAGGGGCTGTGAAAAGCTCTGACATACTCCAGGGAATGTAGACAGTCATGTGAATGTGTAGACTGTGTGCATGCCCAGAGCTGTGCAAATGCACAGGAAAAAATCAGCTTTAAAAAGGGCAACACACACAAACAAGCATTTCACAAGAGAATATTCAAGTGGTAAATAAGGCACATGAGAAGATGCTCAAGCTCACTGGTTATCAGGGAAGCAAAATTTTCAGCCTCGGTGAGATACCTCTACACACTCACCAAGATGTTTAAAAAGGAAAGATCTGACACTGTCAAGTACAGACAAGGGTGTGGAGCAACTGAAACTTTTACACATATTGGTTTAAAATCAGTACAGCCACTTTTGAAAACTGACAGTGTCTAGTAAGCCAGATATATGCACACACTATGGCCAGCAATTTCACTGTCAGGTTTATATCCTATAGAAATTAGTCCAAATGAGCACCAGAAAATATGCAAAAAATGTTTGTATAATTATCTGTAATAGCCCCAAACTGGGAACAATTCAACGTCCCTCGCCAGTGGAATGAATACATAAATTGTGGTATGTTTTTAAGTAGAAAGCTAAAGGGCTATAAAAATGAATAGCTTTTACTTCATGTGACAAGATGGATGAGTCTCACAATGTAATTTTTAAGGAAAGAAGAGAGACACAATAGATACATACTGCATGATTCTATGTATAAATATAAACCAGGCAAAGCAAATCCATGTTATTCAAAGTTATGATGAAGGATACTGTTTGGAGCAGGGAAGGGAGAATGACTGGGAGGGAACAGGGGGATGACAGTTAGTTACATGGTACGTTCACTTTGTATGTGTCATACTGTATGTAAGTTATACTTGAATAAAAGGGCTTATTTTCAAAAGTGGGTATAATGATAGTACCTGATATTATGGGGAATAAATTATAACAACAATAATAAATTGGCCAAGACTATTGAACTCTATTCAGCCAGGCACTGAGGAAGTGCCTGGCCAAAGTGTCTTAAGGATTAAAATGTTGAAATATTTCCAGGTAATTTTCCCCTTTCCCTTTCGTTGTACCAAAACTTCCCCACAGGCAGACAGAGGCATTCGTTTGCCTTCAGGGGTCAGAATTGTAACAGCAGAAGCTCAAGGGAAAATGTTGATGTTCAGCCTGGGATTCTCAAAATAGGAATTCTCTCCCTCAAAACAGGAATAGATTCCCTCTTAAAGAGAGGAGAGTCTTGAAAGCCCGAGTTATTTAGAGAGAAACAAGTTGTTCTCAATTCCTAGGTTTCATCAATACATGAAAAGCCTAACCTTGACCTGATGGGTAGGAAGACGGATCTTGACCATCTTAGATAAGTTGTTTAGGGATGACCTTTCTGCCTAGGAAGGAAGATCAGGGAAGAGAGAGAAGTCAGGGAGAAAGAAGTAGAGAGAGGAAGCAAGATTCCTGGGAGCTTCTTCTATTCACACACACACATACACACACACACACACACACACACACACACACATACACACACACGAGGCACTGCAAGGTGGGCTGCTGTCAAATGTCCAGAGCGGCAAAGAGATCAGTTAGAGAAAGCAAAGACTCCATCGTTTGTGTGTATATGCTCCCCATGGTAGTCTAACAACCTGCATACATGCTCTTGTTTCATCCTCATATCAAACTGATGAGGTAGGCACTATTATCACCCCGTCGATCACATGTGGAAACTGAGATAGAGTGATGTGCTTGCTCAAGGCCATAACCTGACTGCAGAATGTTGTTCTTTGCAGTGATGCTGCGCTGTTCCTACAGCACTGAAGGCAATAACTAATATGTTAAAAGGGCTTCCCTGGTAGCTCAGATGCTAAAGCGTCTGCCTGCAGTAGGGGAGACCCGGGTTCAATCCCTGGGTCGGGAAGATCCCCCGGAGAAGGAAATGGCAACCCACTCTAGTACTCTTGCCTGGAAAATTCCATGAATGGAGGAGCCTGGTAGGATACAGTCCATGGGGTCGCAGAGTCAAGCAACTTCACTTGAAAGGTATTACTGTTACTATCTTCCTAGTCCTTCTTCCCAAATAAATTATAGAGGCTGCTGCAATTAGAAATCAGGAGACTTGAGGTCTAGAAAACCGTAATTTAACCACTAGCTAACTATAAACCCCTGAGTGAAGGGGCCACTATATTGCTAATCACCCAGCGTTTCCTGCCCATTCTCCTGTCTGCTCCTTGCAGGGGGTTCTTTGGAAAGGATGGGTTGGGAGGTGTCAGTACTGTCGTGCCTTGAAGAAAAGAAAACAGAGGGACTCAAACTGCTTGTCACAGGCTACTTAGCAGGTCAGTGAAAATGTTTGTGATGTTGTCACTGCTCCTTCCTGGGCATCAATGTCTCCATCTCTAAAGAAAGGATAGAAAGGCACTCAAATTGGATAATTTCAAAATCCTGACACCTGGCTTGAAGTTTCTGGAGTGCAAGAAAAAAGAGAAGGGGTGGGGGAGAAAAGGAGAGGAACGAGGAAGACGAGATACAGAGTGTTAAAGGGGTGGCTTAGATTTCAGCTTTTATTTTTTTAGGTCATAACGAGCAAAGATTCAAACCAGATGTTGTCCTGGTGACTCGCAGTAGCCGAGAATGGAGCTGTGCTGTGATAATACCACATTAGCTTGAAGCCATATATCTATCAACAGCCCCAGTCAAGAGCAAAGCAGTTGGCATTTGCAAGGACCGTGTCCCCCACACTTGAGTTCCGTGTTTGGAAGAGCCTCAGACCCCAAATGGGTTGTCTGAACTGTCCCAGGAAGAGCCTGTTCTTCAGAGGCTGTCAGCCCCCATCTCCCATCACACCTCTGGGGAGAGCCTCACTCAGAGGGCAAGGCTGGGACCCCAGTCACTCACTTGGCAGCACATTTGAAGCAGGCTGGGAGGCAGGGGCAGCAGAGAGGAGCCAGGCTCCGCAGGGGCTGATGGAGCACGGCCCAACAGCCCACAGGATCACAGGCCACATTGTTATTACTTTTTAATTAAAATGGCGTCTTTCCCCCTTATTACAAAAGCCGTGTTTGTTTATTTTAGCAAAATTAGACAGGCCAGATCAGGAAAAGAGAAAAAAATGAAAAACAACCTATGACCTAGAGAGAGCCATTGTTCATGCCCTGGTGTATTCAGGGGTCACAAAATAAATGCACAAGGGGCCAGGCAGTTAATGTAAATGTGAATCACATGGTATTAAAATGAATAGATATGTTTGAATCAAGTGGTATTAAAATTGGTAGAAAGATATGAGGGTGAAATCAATTTATATGGGAATTAGTATAAGGATTTCCCTGGTGGTCCAGTGGTTAAGATTCCATGCTCCCAGTGCAGTGCACATGGGTTCAATCCCTGGTCAGGGAACTAAGATCCCACATACTGCACAGGTGGCCTAAAAACAAAAAAGAAAGTTCACATAAATATGTGAATTGTGATGTTAAGAATATCAGCAATGTTTGAATCTATGGAGTAATTGAGAGTATGCAGCCAGTCTGAGGACACTCAAAAGTCAAAGAGATTTTTAAATACTGACTGAGGCTTCAGGAGTCACCAGTTTAAAACTCCTGTTGTGTATCTTTCTAGATCTTTCTCTCTCTCAAAAAAAAAAAAAAAATATATATATATATATATGTATGTATGTATGTATGTATAAATACATAGATGGGAGGGAAGGGTCAAGGTGGCAGAGTTGTAGGATTATGAATAAATATGTAGATATATGAAGATATACAATATATACACATACACACCTATGCACAAGAAACACACATACCTCCACATACATCTAGTAGAATTTCATGTGGATACTCACGGTAATATTCAGACAAAAGTGGAAATGACTGGGCTGAAGGATGATTGTGGACTAGCAATTCCACCTTCTCCCCACCTTCTCACCCTAACAGAAGCCCCTAAATAATTCTGGACAACACAAGAATCTGATTTGAAAACTATTCCCGTGGTTCCTAGTCTTCAGTGTTTAGTGAACTAGTAAATCTCACCTTTGAAAAATTAGGGAAGCCTGATCTCAGGTTGCCAACTTTCTTTCCATCAAGTGTGGCAGGCATGGCTAGCTCTCAGCAGTCATTTCCTACCACCCAAACCCCCTTGTTTCTTGGTTTTCTTTAAGGGGGCTGTGTACCCTGTCCTGGCAGTTAATCATCATTAGTAAATCCAACACGGAATTCCATTTCCTTTTGCCAGATTCTTGATTTCCTAGATCCTCTTGCAACTAAGGGTCACCCTGGGACCTAATTGAGCTAATGAAACATAAGAGGAAGTCTGCTGGGGCTTCCCACGTGGTACTAGTGGTAAAGAATCCATCTGCCAATACAGGAGATGTAGGAGATGTGGGTTCAATCCCTGGGTTGTGAAGGTTCCCTTGGAGGAGGGCACGGCAACCCACTCCAGTATTCTTGCCTGGAGAATCCCATGGACAGAGGAGCCTTGCGGGCTATAGTCCATAGGGTCTCAAAGAACTGGACATGACTAAAGCAACTTAGAACACACACGAATGCTGGAGACTTCTAGGAAAATTTATGCTTTCGTGTAGAAGGGAAAATGTCACAACACCATCTCATACCCAACTCTTCCTACCTTTGAACATGAATACCTTGCCAAGAGTTGTGCAGCCTTCTTGGAATCATGAGGGAAAGGGTAAGAGAATCACAGAGACCCCTACTTGCCCAGTGTTGGTAAGCACTTCCCCAGTGGTTGCTACTTTTAGATTTCTTTTTAAAAAAAAACAACAAAAAAAAACACGCCCCTACATGTTTATGCCTCTGTTAATTGGATTTTTTTGTTATGTGCAGCCTAGAAAGAAAAAAGTTAATATCCCTTCTCATCATTAAGCCAAAGAAATAGAATGGAGATAATGTTGCACACACAAAAAAAGTTTAATGAACATCTTGTTGTTGTCTCTGTTTTTCTGATTTTGCCATAGACTAGTAACTACTTTTTCACAGAGCAGCCTTGGCCCACGGACAGATGTCTGGCAATTGTTGATCTTTACCACAGCAGCAAGTCGAATGACTAAAGAAGTATCCATCATCAGACTTCCAGTCATTAGATATACCACCCTCCTATTTTTGGATATTCAGTTCATTTCCAGTTATTTCCTATCTAAAGAGTGTTGCAATAAATATCCTTGAAGCTCAATCTTTGCCCTCACCTTTACTGATTTTCTTAGGATAAATCCCTAGAAGTAGAACTTCCCGGTTAAAGAATATGCATGTTTTAGGCTTTTGCTCACATTGCCCAGCTGTCTTCAAGAAAGAAAATAACAAGTTTTATGGTTACCTCCCCATAGATGTTTTACAAAACTTGATAGAATGAGTCACCCCAAGATCCTTCCTGAACTGCTCTGTGGGTCAAGGTGGTTTGAATTTGCCACCTTCTGCCCCTACAACCTGTGCCACCTCCATCCCTCTTGAGATCAGGGTCACTTGCTTCTTTATAAGTTGTCACTGCCCATCTTACATCCTCCCATGTTCTCCCTCAGCTCCGCAGAGCTAGAGAAATAAAGGCAGGGCTCTGGTCAGTTTCAGACAAGGGGCTGTGCCATCAAGGCCTTCAGATACCCCCCCAACCTCACCACTTTTCTCTGGCACATCCAGCATGCAGAGCTATTTACTGTTCTGCAACCACATCGTGAGGGGCTTCCCTGGTGGCTCAGTGGTAAAGAATCCACCAGCAGATGCAGGTTTGATCCCTGGCTTGGGAGGATCCCTTGGAGAAGGGAATGGCAACCCACTCCAGCCTTCTTACCTGGGAAGTCCCAGAGGAGCCTGGCAGGCTACAGTCCATGGGGTCGCAAGGGTCAGACACAATTTAGTGACTAAACTACCACCAAAAATCACATTGTGAGCAATTGTACTTCTATGCTTTGCACATGACGTCCCATCACTGGGAAAGGCTTTCTAGCTAACTTATTTGGAGAAGGAAATGGCAAGCCACTCCAGTATTCTTGCCTGGAGAATCCCAGGGACAGAGGAGCCTGGTGGGCTGCTGTCTATGGGGTCTCACAGAGTTGGACACGACTGAAGCGACATAGCAGCAGCAGCAGCTAACTTATGCTCTTCTGTCAAAATTCAGCTCAAACATCCCTGCTATCAGGAAGCCTCCTTGACCTCCTCCTTCTGGACAAAGGCCAGTGCTGGGACTTCCACGCTCCCTATAATGCTTTCTCCTGTAATGTCCTGGTAACACTCTGTAGCTACAGCTGGTCCCCCTAGCTACAGCATTTCCCCACCAGATGGTTAGGTCCCCAGAGGAAGACAAAGAAAACCCCTTTTGGGGGAAGCCTGGTCCTCTTCTCTGGTCTTGCACAGAAACCCTGACCATTCTACAAGCCCTTGCTGAAAGATCTGAACACCCCCACCCCCAGCCCTGCCTTAAATCTTCCTGGGTAGCCTCAGAGCCCCATTCGCTCCCTCTGTACCTGGCTCATTTGGCTTTGCCCCTGAGGAGACAGTTGTCAGAGGGCAAGGCCCTGAATCATGCCTGGCTTTTGTCACTGTCTCAATCCACTTGGGCTCCAGTAACAAAACCCCACAAACTGGGCGGCTACTGTATCTCTCACAGTTCTGGAAGCTGGAAAGTTCAAGATCAAGGTACTAGCAGATTTGGTGCGTGGTGTGGGCTCTGTTCTAGGCTTGCAGACGGCTGCCTTCTTGCTGTACTTTCACACGGTGGGGTGGTGAGGTGTCCTGGTCTCTTTCTCTTCTTACAAGAGCACTGTTCCCTTCCTGCAGTCTCTCCCATCATGACCTCACCTAAACCTACCTCCTCCCAAAGGCCCCACCTTCAAATACTGTCACACTGGGGATTAGGGCTTCAACATATGAATTTCAGAGGCATATGCAAAACATTCAGTGCATAGCACCACTGACAAGTTGTGTGACCACAGGCACATCCTTCTCTCACAGTACGATCGCCCCTTTTGTACAAGGAAGGAAATGGAAAGGAAATTTTCAATCAGTAAACTCTAAAAGAGACATTATGGTTTGGGACTCTATCCTGCCCTGAACCTAAAACTTCCCCTTTCTTCTGGCTGGTTTCCTCTTCTTCCAGTCCAGGAGCGCTGGGGGTGGAGCATTGGACCCAAGCCAATCTGACTTGGACATTTCCTGGACACAGTGATTGGTTACAGTATGCGGGCATGTGACCTGAGAGCCAATTAGAGTGGATCCCAAACCACTGCTGGGATTGCTACTGTCACTGCTTTGTGCGGCTGGAGAATCCACAAGTTGGAGCTGCCTGGGTTGCTAGAGAATGGAATTCACACAGACAGATCAAGAGAGAGGCAAGATTCTGGTGACACTGTTTGAGCCCTTTATCCAACCTCTTCTGGATGATTCGATTCTTTCTGTCCTGCGCTTTTCTCCATTTTCTCCTCCCCTTCTTTATTTTCCTGCCCTCTGCCTCTCTTCTCCCACCTCCCCAGCTCCTGAGCACCTTGCGCTAGCTACTGCCCCACATATCACACATGTAGACCTTTGCGTTTCGGGCTCAGGTCAGTCCCAGGTTGTGCCCAGCTGCAGCTTTGACTCCAGCAGGGAACTGGGTCCTCAGAGGGGCTGTGAGGAACAGGCTGCAGAGGGCATATGGAAGGTGCAGAGAGATTGGGCAAGAGGCAGTGTTCCTAGAACCCTCCATGAGAGTTTCTTTGTCCTGGGTTCAAGGTTCAGCCTTATTACCAGCTTAGGAGCTTGCCCCATGCCAGCTCTGCATACTCTTCACAGCACTTGGAGAGGGAGAAGGTTTCTTCCCTATCTGTCCCCTTTGTTTATTCTTGAGACAGTTCAAGGTCAGCACCAGAGAGCAGGGAGAATGAAAGGGCATGGTCTCCATTATGGTTATAATATCATTTTTGTGATGTTGACTGGCAGGAAGAACAAAGGCCATCTGTGTCATCTCCTCGTCCAAGCCTGGGCTCGTTGTCTCTTCCTGGGATTATTGTCCCTCGATGCTTGTGCTGCCCGCAGCTTCTAATCTGGCCTCCAAAGCACCAACAGTGTGCTTTTCCTGAAATGCGAGGTGTTCAGGTCACTTCACAAATTGAGGTAGTGGATTAGTTGTATACTGCCACATAACCAATTGCAAAACAAAGTGGCTTAAAGTAAAGATTTACTAACCATGGTCCTCAGGCCAAATCTGGCCCACTGCTTGTTTTGGTAAATCAAGTTTTATTGGAACACAGCCACATTCATTCATTTATGTATGACCTAGGGCTACTTTTTTCAGACTTGAATAGTTTTAACAGAGATTATACAGTCTGTACAGATTGAAATATTTACTGTGAAAGTGAAAGTGTTAGTCACTCAGTCATGTCTGACTCTTTGCGACCCCATGGACTGCGGCCCACCAGTTTTTCCTCTGTCCATGGAATTCTCTAGGCAAGAATACTGGAGTGGGTTGCCATTCCCTTCTCTGGGGGATCTTCCTGACCCAGGGATCAAACCCAGGTCTCCTGCACTAGTGAAAGTGAAAGTTGCGGAGTCATGTTCGACTCTTTGCAACCACATGAACTATACAGTCCATGGAATTCTCCAGGCCAGAATACTGGAGTGCGTAGCCTTTCCGTCCTCCAGGGGATCTTCTCAATCCAGGGATCAAACCCAGGCCTCCCGCATTGCAGGCGGATTCTTTACCAGCTGAGCCACACGGGAAGCATTACCTGGCCCTTTATAGATAGTTTGTCAACCCTTGGGTTACACAACAATAGTCACAACAATAATCATCTATGATCTCTCATGGTTTCTGTGGGTCAGGAATTTGGGAGCAATCTAGCCAGCTCTGTCTTAGGGTCTTTCATGAGGGTCCAGTTAGGTATTGGCAGGAGCTTCACTCACCTGAAGCTTGACTAGGGCTGAAGGACTCTCTTTCAAGTAGTTTTACTTATGTGGCTGTCCAGTTGGTGCTGGCTATAGGCTGAGAGCCTCAGTACCTCTTTTCATGGATCTCAACAGAGGATGGCTTGAGTGTCCTCATGGCTTGGCTGCTGTCCCCAGAGTGATTGATTCAAGAGAACAAGATGGAATCTCAGTGCTTTTGTGAGCTAGCTTCAGAAACCACACACTATCAGGTCTACCATTTTCTACTGATTGCAGAGGCCAGCCCTGATTCAATGTAGGAAAGATGACACAAGAGAATAAATACCAGAAGGCGGAACCACTGGGGTCATCTTAGAGGTTGGCTATTGTATGGAGGATGCAAACGTATGCTCCCATGAATATTTTGATCTATAGATTAGTTTCTTAGGCTTGTACTACACTTTACATCGATATTTTTAAATTTGAAGATTTCATAAAATACCTGAAGTATCCCACATTTCCACATGAAACAATAGGATAGAAGTGACCAACAACTGCCCTCTTGGCATAAAATGTGATTCTTTCGAGTTTGTCACATTCCCCTCTATTCTTTATTAATCCCTGACAGGGAAATTAAATTTTAATTAATGATTGCCCTTTGACTGTTTCCTTACTGGAAACAAAGACTTCTCTAACCTTATATGTGTTAGGTAGTTAAAATAGGGAAAAGGAGTCCAGAATGGCGGTGGCTAAAAGACCTGGAAGGGAAAAGCCCACGAAAATAGAACAAAGGAAGGTCCGAGGACTGGAGTGAGAACCTCAGGTAAAACAAACAACACTCCTGGCTGGCCCAATTTACATGGGACAGACCCAGAGACAGAGAAACATATAAAAAGAGGAGCCAAAGCTCGCTCTCTCTTTCTCCCGCGCAATGGGGCGCTCTTCTCTTCGCGTCTTTGGATCGACGTGCCCTCATGCCTCCAAGATGGATTTTCCTGCTATTATCTAAATAAATAGAGCTGTAACACTGAGCTGTAACACTGATTTATCTAAGAGCTATAACACAGTCCATTCGAGACCTGAGAGCTATAACACGGTCTGTCCAAGACCCGAGAGCTGTGACACGCTGAGGGGGCTTTAATGTCCGTCACTCCAAATCTTTGTTGTGATGAGACAAAAACTGAAGAGCATACACTCGCCTGACATATGTATTAAAAGATGGCAAAGGAAAAGATGTATTAAAAAGGTGTCCCAGTTTAAGAATTAGAGGGACTGACTCTTCGTGATGCCAGGGAAGTCCCTCCTCAAGGTGGCCTTCCCTAACTCCCCACAGCAAAGACACTTCTTCCATTCTTCACTGAATGAACATTATTTAGTTGTTGGTACTCTATTCTCAGGCTTCCCAGGTGGCTCAGTGGTGAAGAATCTGCCTGCCCATGCTGGAGACCCAGGTTTGATCCCTGGGTCGGGAAGATCCCCTGGAGAAGGGAATGGCAACCCACTCCAGTAATCTTGGCTGAGAAATCCCATGGACAGAGGAGCCTGGTGGGCTACAGCCCATGGGGTCGTAAAAGAGTAAGATATGGCTGAGCGACTGAACTTGCACACACTCTATTCTCAAAGTCATTATTTTTATTTATTTACCTGTTTATGATGTGCCTCCTCCACTGAATAACAAGCTTAGGACTATGGGGCCCAGCTTGGTGTCTGACATGGAGATATCAAAAATGAATGAATGACCAATGAAATTTGCACATCCCATGCTTAGCAATGGTGCCTGGCACAGAGCATGAGCCTGAATGAACAAATGAGTAAACAGCCCTTCGACAATTCATCCACCTCTGACCATATTCACAAATATCCTCTCCCAAGCCACAGCACAACTTGAGAGGAGGCAGAAGGCCGAGTGGAAGGAGCTTTTGCTGCTGCTTTTTTGTTTTTCCTCCTTGCTGCAAAATCTCCTGTGACCATTTAAAGCCAGGAAGCAAAATCAAAGGGCCCTGAATTCAAAGGACACTAATTACCTTTCAAAGAGTTCCCCTTGGCTTTAGCCACACAATTCCCGTCAGAGGCTGTGGGAGTTTGTGGTTCCTGTGCTGGGCTTTGATACTTGGAGGGATTAATGGGGCTTGATTAAACCACAAATGTCAGGAAGTGTGGAGGGCAGTTCAGGATGCTAGCCACCTCCATCCTGGGAGGGGGATAGTCACTGACCTCCCCTCCCCACACTGGACTTGAGCTTCTGATAAAGGGGCTGAGGGGGTAGGCACCTCCTTCCCCCTATACTCAAGGGTACCACTGTCATGCTTAGGATGAACGGTCATTTACACAGAATGACTGATATGCTAATAAAAATTTCGTTCTGCATTTCATTAAAGCATTCCTCAAAGGAGGTGTAATAAGAATCCTGTCCACTAATTTTCTGTGGCCTGATGTTTAAAAAGCAACGTCTTCAACTCCACAACAGCAGGATTGTGCTAAAATAATCGGTAATAACGACAATAGAAATCAGTTCACTGAGCACCTACCTTAGTACTAGGATTGGAGCTTGTTGTTTTATTAATATGCCATTGATCTCATTTAATCCTCATACCTCACTGAGGGGAGGCAGGGGCTCTCATTAGCTCCATTTTAAAGATGAAGAAACTGACAGAGAGGTGGAGCCACCTGTCTAAGGTCACACAGCATAGAAATGACAGGCCAGAAATTAGCCCTAGGTCTTTCCCACCTTGTGGCTCAGCTGATAAAGAATCTACCTGCAGTGTGGGAGACCTGGGTTCGATCCCTGGGTTGGGAAGATCCCTTGGAGAAGGGAAGGACTACCCACTCCAGTATTCTGGCCTCGAGAATTCCATGGACTGTATAGTCCATGGGGTTGCAAAGAGTTAGACATGACTGAATGATTTTCACTTTCACTTTCCTACCTCAGAACCCAAATTCCTCTACCCTGTCTGCATCTTTTGGTAAATTCCAAGGGTGCATTCCTCTGATATTCTAGGAGGAATGATTCTGTGGAAAACAAAGGCAGTAAGACAGGAGAAATATGTGGTGGAGCCTCATTAGTTTGTGCACTGACCCTGGGCCTGACTTCTGCACCATTTTAATAGGATGACCATTTTATTAAGGATGATGAAATTTCCCAGAAGCCCCCTCCCTAACAGAGTCATCTCACATCTCCAGAATTTTGTCTAATTCCTTGCCTTAACTGGTACTACTTTCTGTCAGAAAGTTTTTCAGCTGGGAGTAGCTAGATCTCACTTCAGCGAGGAGGACACTGCGGGTTTGCTCACCCCACATCATCCCCAACCCTTCATTTCCTGCCTTCACTGTGGAGGTCAGTTCAGTTCAGTCGCTCAGTTGTGTCCGACTCTGAGATCCCATGAACCACAGCACGCCAGGCCTTCCTGTCCATCACCAACTGTCGGAGTCTACCCAAACCCATGTCCATTGAGTTGGTGATGCCATCCAACCACCTTATCCTCTGTCGTCCCCTTCACCTCCTGCCCTCAATCTTTCCCAGTATCAGGGTCTTTCCAAGTGAGTCAGCTCTTCATATCAGGTGGCCAACGTATTGGAGTTTCAGCTTCAACATCAGTCCTACCAATGAACATCCAGGACTGATCTCCTTTAGGATGGACTGGTTGGATCTCCTTGCAGTCCAACGGACTCTCAAGAGTCTTCTCCAACACCATAGTTCAAAAGCATCAATTCTTCAGCACTCAGCTTTCTTTATAGTCCAACTCTCACATCCATACATGACCACTGGAAAAACTATAGCCTTGACTAGACAGACCTTTGTTGACAAAATAATGTCTCTGCTTTTTAATATGCTGTCTAGGTTGGTCATAATTTTCCTTCCAAGGAGTAAGCATCTTTTAATTTCATGGCTGCAGTCACCATCTGCAGTGATTTTGGAGCCCAGAAAAATAAAGTCAGCCACTGTTTCCACTGTTTCCCCATCTATTTACCATGAAGTGATGGGACCATGATCTTAGTTTTCTGAATATTGAGCTTTAAGCCAACTTTTTCACCCTCCTCTTTCACTTTCATCAAGAGGCTCTTTAGTTGGAAAACCCAAATACCCACTTAGCCAATCTCCCTTGCTGCCAGAGGTGTCCCCATGACCTATTCTGACCAGTGAGACCTATGTGGAAGCTTCCTGGGGGCTTCTAGGAAATCTCTACTTTCCCCTAGAGGAGGGACAGACATGGCTTGCAGCAGCCTTCCCCACTTCTTCCTCCTGCCTGGAATATGATATGACACCTAATCTGTGGCAGCCATTCTGTGTTCAGAGGCAAAGGCCAAGAGAATCACAGACATTGCTAAGCTATCAAGCCAAGGCTAGCCACTACTTAGCTCTAGATTTTTTGAAAGTGAGAGTAATAAAACTCCTGTTTACTTAAGCTTCTGTTAGCTGGATTTTCTGTGGCTTGAAACCAAAAACATCTTAATGAGTAGAGTCTTTCACCCTATTAAGGGTGATGAAATTTCCCGGAAGCCCCCTCCGTAGCAGATTCATCTCACATCTCCAGAATTTCGTCCAATGTATCCTCCTACACTAAATACTGGTCAGGAGAAAGGAACCAAAGTTGTCAACTTAGATTAGTGGTTCTTACACTTGAAAATACATCTGTATCTTACTAGGAAGACTTGCTGAAACCCAGACAGGTGGACCCTGTCCCTGGAGTCTTTGATTCAGTATGTCTAAGGGTGTGTGAGACTTTACATCTTAGGAAATATTCTACTCCACTAACTATTCATATAAAGTCAGAGAGAGTTCACTACGAAGAAAAGTAGTCAAGGAAGGCTTTCTGGAGGATGGATCATGAGCTAAGCCTCAAAGAAGACTTAAAGATGGCAAGGAGATGGAAGGCTATGAGGAACATGAAAGGGCATGGTCAGTAGTAAATTGGAGAGCACAGGATTCAGTGGATACTGAAGCATCAACAAATAGCTCCAGAGCTGGGGGCCGAGTTTGGAGCCAGGAAGAAGTTAGGTGGGTTAAGAGCTCCGTCTTAACTTTGCTGGAAGTTAAGCAAGTTAAGCAAGTTAAGCAAGCCCTGCTTCCACCATTTTTTTAAACTGTGGTTCCTCTGAGCAAGTCAATTTGTCTCTCTAAGCCTTTGCTTTCTCAGCTGTAAAATGGGAATAATGTTGCCTCTCTCAAAGAGGCTGTTATAGCATTTAAATCATATCATACATATAAAGCACCTTGTGCTTACTACCTAATAGCAAACAGAAAAAAATTAATTTGAGAATAACCTGTGTCTCAGACTCTCATGATACATTAAATGGCAGGTTCTATCACAAAGTGATTTTGGGAAACACTGAGTTAATGAAGTTTTCCTTATTGTGGGACTTTACAGTCTTTAGTATCCTAAAATGAGGGATGGGCCATTGTGGGAGACAATGACATTTCTTCAAACTTGTTTAAAAATAAAAGATTGGTTCAAGATGGTGGTGTAGAAGGACGTACACTCATCTCTGGTGAGAGCACTGAAATCGCAACTAGTGAACAGCCATCAACAGCAGGAGGATGCTGGAACCCACCAAAAAAGATTCCCCATGTCCAAAGACAAAGGAGAAGCCACAATAAGATGGTAGAAGGGGTGCAATCACGACAAAATCAAATCCCAAACCCGCCAGGTGGATGATCTACAAACTGGACAAAAATAATACCAAAGAAGTTCTCCCACTGTTGTGAAAGTTCTGAGCCGAACGTCAGGCTTTCCAGCCTGGGGATCTGGCAAAGTGACAGAAATCCCCAGGGAATCTGACCTTGAAGGCCAGTGAGATTTGATTGCAGGACTTCCACAGGACTGGGAGATATAGAGACCCCACTCCTGGAGGGCACAGACAAAATCTCTTGTGCACTAGGACCCGGGGAAGGAGCAATGGCCCCTCAGGTGACTGAACCAGACCTACATGCATGTATTAGGCATGGGGTCACAGTGGTTAACTACAGAGACAAGGGCACTGGCAGCAGCAGTCCTGCCCCTTGGTGAGAGCCCACTTGGAGGTCGCCATTAGCCCTCCCATCAGTCAGTTCAGTCCCTCAGTCGTGTCTGACTCTTGGCGACCCTATGGACGCCCTATGGACTGTAGCACGCCAGGCCTCCCTGTCTATCACCAACTCTCAGAGCTTGCTAAAACTCATGTCCATCGAGTCAGTGATGCAATCCAACCATCTCATCTTATGTTGTCCCCTTCTCCTCCTGCCTTCAATCTTTCCCAGCATCAGGATCTTTTCCAATGAGTCAGTTCTTTGCATCAGGTGGCCAAAGTATTAGAGTTCCAGCTTCAGCATCAGTCCTTCCAATGAATATTCAAGACTGATTTCCCTTAGGATGGACTGGTTAGATCTCTTTGCAGTCCAGGGGACTCTCAAGAGTCTTCTCCAACACCACAGTTCAAAAGCATCAATTCTTCAGTGCTTAGCCTTCTTTACGGTCCAACTCTCACATCCATACATGACTACTGGAAAAACAATGGCCCTGACTAAACGGAAATTTGTTGGCAAAATAGTGTCTCTGCGTCTTAATATGCTGTCTAGGTTGGTCATGGCTTTTCTTCCAAAGAGCAATCATCTTTTAATTTCATGGCTGCAGTCACCATCTGTAGTGATTTTGGAGCCCCCCAAAATAAAGTCCTCACTGTTTCGACTGTTTCCCCATTTATTTGCCATGAAGTGATCGGACCGGATGTCACGATCTTAGTTTTCTGAATGTTGAGCTTTAAGCCAACTTTTTCACACTCCTCTTTCACTTTCATCAAGAGGCTCTTTAGTACTTTGCCTTTTGCCATAAGGGTGGTGTCATCTGCGTTTCTGAGGTTATTGATATTTCTCCTGGCAATCTTGATTCCAGCTTGTGCTTCATCCAGCCCGGCATTTCACATGATGTACTCTGCATATAAGTTAAATTAGCAGGGTGACAGTATACAGCCTTAACGTATTCCTTTCCCGATTTGGAACCAGTCCTTTGTTCCATGTCCAGTTCTAACTGTTGCTTCTTGACCTACATACAGATTTATCAAGAGGCAGGTCAGGTGGTCTGATATTCCCATCTCTTTAAGAATTTTCCACAGTTTGTTGTGATCCACACAGTCAAAGGTTTTGGCATAGTCAATAAAGCAGAAATAGATATTTTTCTGGAATTATCTTGCTTTTTTGATGATCCAGTGGATATTGGCAATTTGATATCTGGTTCTTCTGCCTTTTCTTAATCCAGCTTGAACATCTGGAAGTTCAGGGTTCACGTACTGTTGAAGCCTGGCTTGCAGAATTTTGAGCATTATTTTTCCAGCATGTGAGATGAGTGCAATTGTGTGGTAGGTTGAACATTCTTTGGCATTGCCTTTCTTAGGGATTAGAATGAAAACTGACGTTTTCCAGTCCTGTGGCCACTGCTGAGTTTTCCAAATTTGCTGGCATATTGAGTGCAGCACTTTCACAGCATCATCTCTTAGGATTTGAAATAGCTCAACTGGAATTCCATCACCTCCACTAGTTTTGTTCTTAGTGATGCTTTCCTAAGGCCCACTTGACTTTGCATTTCAGGATGTCTGGTTCTAGGTGAGTGATCACACCATTGTGGTTATTTGGGTCATGAAGATTTTTTTGTATGGTTCTTCTGTGTATTCTTGCCACCTATTCTTAATATCTTCTGCTTCTGTTAGATCCATACCATTTCTATCCTTTAGTGTGCCCAACTTTGCATGAAATGTTCCCTTGGTATCTCTAATTTTCTTGAAGAGATCTCTAGTCTTTCCCATTCTATTGTTTTCCTCTATTTTTTGCACTGATCACTGAGGATGGCTTTCTCCTTGCTATTCCTTAGAACTCTGCATTCAGAAGGGTATATCTTTCCTTTTCTCCTTTGTCTTTAGCTTCTCTTCTTTTCTCAGCTATTTGTAAGTTCAGTCCTCCTCAGACAACTATTTTGCCTTTCTGCATTTCTTTTTCTTGGGGATGGTCTTGATCCCTGCCTTCTGTACAATGTCACGAATCTCTGTTTATAGTTCTTCACACACTCTGTCTATCAGATCTAATCCCTTGAATCTCTTTGTCACTTCCACTGAATAATCATAAGGGATTTGATTTAGGTCATACCTGAATGGTCTAGTGGTTTTCCCTACTTTCTTCAGTTTAAGTCTGAATTTGGCAATAAGGAGTTCATGATCTGAGCCACAGTCACCTCCTGGTCTTGTTTTTACTGACTGTACTATACAGAGCTTCTCCATCTTTGGCTGCAAAGAATATAATCAATCTGATTTTGGTATTGACCATCTGGTGATGTCCATGTGTAGAGTTGTCGCTTATGTTGCTGGAAGAGGGTGTTTGCTATGACCAGTGAATTCTCTTGGCAAAACTGTTAGCCTTTGCCCTGCTTCATTCTGTACTCCCAGTTCCAATTTGCCTGTTACTCCAGGTATCTCTTGACTTCCTACTTTTGCATTCCAGTCCCCTATAATGAAAAGGACATCTTTTTTGGGTGTTAGTTCTAGAAGGTCTTGTATGTCTTCACAAAACCATTCAACTTCAGCTTTTTCAGCATTACTGGTTGGGGCATAGAGTTAGATTACTGTGATATTGAATGGTTTGCCTTGGAAACAAACAGAGATCATTCTGTCATTTTTGAGATTGCACCCAAGTATTGCATTTCGGACTCTTTTGTTGACAGTGAGGGCTACTCCATTTCTTCTAAGGGATTCTTGCCCACAGTAGTAGGTATAATGGTCATCTGAGTTAAATTCACCCATTCCAGTCCATTTTAGTTCTCTGATTCCTAAAATGTCAATGTTCACTCTTGCAATCCCCTGTTTGACCACTTCTAATTTACCCTGATTCATGAACCTAACATTCCAGGTTCCTATGCAATGTTGTTCTTTATAGCATCGGACTTTACTTCCATCACCAGTCACATCCACAACTGGGTGTTGTTTTTGCTTTGGCTCTGTCTCTTCATTCTTTCTGGAGTTATTTCTCCACTGCTCTCCAGTAGCATACTGGGCACCTACCAACTTGGGGAATTATCTTTCAGTTTCCTATGTTTTTGCCTTTTTTTTTTTTTTTTTTTTTCACTGTTCTGGCAAGAATACTGAAGTGCTTTGTCATTCCCTTCTCCAGTGGACCACGTTTTGTCAGAACTCTCCATCATGACCCGTCTGTCTTGGGTGGCCCTACACAGCATGTCTCATAGTTTCATTGAGTTAGACAAGGCTGTGGTCCTTGTGATCAGATTGGTTAGTTTTCTGTGATTGTGGTTTTCATTCTGTCTGCCCTCTGATGGATGAGGATAAGAGGCTTATGAAAGCTTCCTGATGGGAGAGACTGACTGAGGGGGGACCTGGGTCTTGTTCTGATGGGCGGGGCCATACTCAGTAAATCTTTAATCCAGTTTTCTGTTGATGGGTGGGGCTGTATTCCCTCCCTGTTGTTTGACCTGAGGCCAAACTATGGTGGAGGTGATGAAGACAATGGTGACCTCCTTCAAAAGGTCCTGTGCACTGCCCCACTCAGTGCCCCTGACCCTGCAACAGGCCACCGCTGACCCACGCCTCTGCTGGAGACTCCTGAACACTCATGGGCAAGTCTGAGTCAGTCTCTTGTGTGGTCACTGCTCTTTTCTCCTGGGTCCTGGTGTGCACAAGGTTTTGTTTGTGCCCTCCAAGAGTCTGTTTCCCCGGCCATGTGTAAGTTCTGGCAGCTCCATGGTGAGGTTAATGGCAACCTCCACCAAGAGGGCTTATGCCATAACCAGGTCTGCTGCCCCCAGAGCCCCTGCCTTGTGGCAGGCCACTGCTGACCCATATCTCTGCAAGAGACACTCAAACTGAGGCAACTCAAAGGCAGGTCTGGCTCAGTCTGTGGGTTCTCCTGGTGCACACAAGGTTTTAACTGAGCCCTCCAAGTGTCTCTGACGGGTATGGGGTTTGATTCCCAGTTTGATTTTGCCCTTCCTACCATCTTGTTGGGGCTTCTCCTTTTCCCTTGGACGTGGGGGTTTCTTTTTTAGGTGGGATCCACCATTCTCCTGTTGTTCAGCAGCGAGTTGTAATTTTGAAGGTCTTGCAGGAGAAGATGAGTGCACATCCTTCTACTCCACCATCTTCAGTGTCAGGCTATCAGCCCTACCGTAACTGGACTCATTAGAAAAGGCCCTGATGCTGGGAAAGATTGAAGGCAGGAGGAGAAGGGAACGACAGAAGATGAGATGGTTGGATGGCATCACCGACTCAATGGACATGGGTTTGAGCAAGCTCTGGGAGGTGGTGAAGGACAGGAAAGCCTGGCTTGCTGCAGTCCATGGGGTCACAAAGAGTCTGAACAACAAGAGCAACTGAACAACAAGAGCCTCAGACTCCAGGACTGGGTTGCCTCAGGCCAAACAATTAACAGGGAGGGAGTGCAGCCCCACCCATTAGCAGACAATTGAATTAATGTTTTACTGAGCACGGCCCTGCTCTCCAGAGCAAGACCCAGTTTTTTCCACAGCCAGTCTCTCCCATCAGGAAGCTTACACTAGCCTCTTAGCCTCATCCACCAGAGGGCAGACCAAAGAAGCAAGAACTACAATCCCACAACCTCCAGAACAAAAACCACAATCACAGAAACTTAATCAAAATGAACAGGCAGAGAGGGTTATCTGCCAGGTGAAGGAAAAAGATAAAACTCCAGAAAAACAACTAGAGGAAGTGGAGATAGGCAACTTTCCAGAAAAATAATTCAAAATAATGATGGTGAAGATAGCACCAGTGGTAAAGAACCTGCCTGCCGATGCAGGAGATATAAGGGGTGCAGGTTCAATCCCTGGGTTAAGGAGATCCCCTGGAGGAGGAAATAGCAACCCACCCCAGTATTCTTGCCTGGAGAATCCCGTGGACAGAGGAGCCTGCTGGGCTATAGTCCATAGGGTCACAAAGAGTCAGACACTACTGAAGCGACTTAGCACACAAGCACACACAAAGATGATCCAGGATCTCAGAAAAAGAATGGAGAAGATGCAAGAAATATTTACCAGGCTTGTTTAAAAATATAAATCCTTGTAAATATTTGGGGGGGGGGAAATACTTCTGTTTATTAGAACAATGAGAAACTAATGTAAAGCATCAATGTACTACTTATAAAAGGTAAGTATACTACTTATAAAATTTATACTCTAACAAAGAATGAAAATTTTTACCAACTCATTGGTTATATTTCTGTATCAGTCAGCTTCTCTAAGTTATGCTGTGGTAACAAATGTTACATCTCACCGGTTTACAACAACCAATGTTTATTTCTTGTGCATCCTACACCCAGGATTGGCTGCAGCTCTCTCCACATCATCTTCCTTCTAGGACCCAGCTGGGTCCTTTCTGGGACCCAGTGACCCTATTGGGATACCTGGTGGAGGGGCGTGGGAAACCTATGGTAGAAACATGCAGTGGTTCTTAAAGCGCCTGCTCGGAAGTGCCTTGACATCACTCAAGCTCACAGATCTTTGGCCAAAGTAAGTCATGTGGCCAGGCCTGATGTCAATGGCACAGAAAGTATAATCCTCTTACAGGAGAGAGAACTTTGTGAGGCTAAAGCGTACCATGCGAGGCAGCTTCCACCTGGCTCTCAGGCAGTGCTCACTCTCTGGATACTCTGTCTGGGAACTCAAGCACATGCTGTGAGAAGCCTGGGCCACATGGAGAAGCCACGTGTAGGCATTTGCTCCAGTGGACAGTCCCAGCCTTTGAGTCACCCCTGCCCAGGCAGCAGCAGAGAAGTCTCCAGATGACTGTAGCCCTGGCCGTTTGAATCTTCCCAGCTGAAGCCACAGACACCGTGGAGCAGAGTCAAGCTGTCCCCACAGTGCCCTGTCTAGACTTTTGACACACAGAATCCATGAAAGTAATAAAATGGTGGCTTTACATCACTCAACTTGGAATTACTTGTTACGTGGAAATATTAACTAGAAAATGGTGCTTTTAAATTTTTTTTTATTCCATTACCACCATTTAAAATAGGAAGATTTCACGTACAAACTTGGGATTTTGGCTTTTAAAGGGAACTCAGAAAATCTGGCCACATTGACATGGCTGATGGGAGAAAATTGGTCAGAGTTGCCCTCTTGAGAAGGGGTATAGGTATCCTGTCTACCTTGGCCTCTGCCTGGCTCTATTTGCTTGTTTAGGTCATTTGCCTGGTTCCAGCAAGCCTGTGGGTATGCTGGCCCTGGGACTGAACTATCCTATCGCCTTGGTTGGGGGAGGGGGAGCACTGCCATCATCTCAGGACCTTTACCCTTGCCCTGATGGCTGGGACATCCCTGACCTCTGTGGGCATTCCCTTTTTGTCTCATAAATCCACTAAACCAGGCAGGGTTCTGCCCTTTTGTCTGCTCAGAAAACCATTTATGTGAAATAAAAACCAGGCAGGGGCTGGGGGTGGTGATGGCTGTGTCTGGAGTTCGCCTGTCCTGTAAACAATTTCCTGGTGATAATCTTTCCAATTATCCCTCCAAGCTGGAACTGCTATGTGAAATCAAGCTGGGTGCCCTTGGTTTATCCTGTACATCTTGGAGTCATTAAGATCCAACTTTATATTTCAGGGTGAGCTGTCCAGAGCCACCAAGGCCAGGATTTCCAAGATCTTTGATACAGACACAGAGAATCACAGTCTCTATAACAGAGACTTAGAAACCAGGGCAGGTTATAGAATCTTATACCCAACAAAACTCTTAAAAGTCAATCTATCTTAACACCAAGGATAGAAAAGTCAGGTACAAATTCCAGGAACTATAACTTTATTTTTCCTTGCATAAACTTAATTTATTATTAATAGCTTCCATTCATACATGTGGGAGAGAATTAATTATTATTTAGTCAACAAATGTTTATCAGGGGCCTGTATGTATTAGGTATTTTCTTTTTTTTAACAGGGTGAGAATACAGCCATGACATATCAGATAAAAACTTCTTATACCATGAAGTTTCATCTACTTTCCAGTGGGAGAGAGAGATGAAAAACAAAACAAAAAAACCAAATATATGATAGACTGTCATAAGTGGTATTAAGTGTTCTGATGAAAAATTCTGCAGAGGGAAGGCAAAAGTAGTGATGGAGAAGGAGTGTTATTTTATCGAGGGTGGTCAGAGAAAGTGTCCTGATGAGGTGACCTTTATTCAGAGACCTGGAAGATGTGAGGGAGTGAGGTTTATGAAGACTCAGAGGAGAAGGGTCCATCTGGGTGAGGGAATGGGGAGTGCAAAGGCCCTGAGGCTGGACTGGAGTGTGCTTGGCCTGTCCTGGGAGAAACAGTGGGGCAAACTGGATGTCTGGGCAGAGGTAGGAGAAAGGAGGAGGAGCAGAGACAGAGGTTGAAATCTCCATTTAATATTCTTCTTCCCTGCTGGGTGATGTCTAGATCTACAGAGCAACACACAATCGCTGGATGGAGGGAGCATCTCGTATATCTAGTCCTGCAGTCAGGACTAGCCGCCTGCTCCTGCTATGCCTTCCTCATTTTGATTTTCAGCTGAGCCTATTGACTTTTGTTGCCTTACAGCTGCCACCATCAGGCGTCTGGCTCACCTGGATTCTCTGACCTGCAGAAATCTGCAGGAGGTTACTCAGAGGTGTCTACGTAGGCACCTCATGAAGAAAGTTTCAGCTCCTGAACTGGGCCAAGAAGGAGGAATCTAGCTGGGGACTCAGACAGTGTCTGTCTTTTTTTTTTCCCTCACCTTGACATCTCCTTGAAGGGATCGAAGGCAAATGTAGAGGGTGGAAGCAGGACAGGATCTAGTTTTTGTGAAGTCTGAAGTTTATGCCATTTTGGATGACCCTCTTTAAGAAAAAAAAAAGAAAATGATGAATATACATTTAGGTATAAATGTGAATGTTTATTTAGAATGAGAGAAGAAAATGAAAATAAACCACAAAATTTGAAAAGCTGACAAATACCACAAGCAATACAAGATCAAGAAAAATAACACACTGTGGGCTTCTCTGGTAGCTTAGATGGTAAAGAATCCACTTGCAATGCGGAAGATCTAGGTTCGATCCCTGGGTTGGGAAGATGCCCCGAGAAGGGAACAGCTACCCACTCTAGTATTCTGGCTGGAGAATTCCATGGACTGTATAGTCCATGGAGTCGCAAAGCGTTGGACACAACTGAGCGCCTTTCACTAATTCACTCATCTTTATTAACTGTCTGATATCCCCTATAATACTTTTCCCCTTCATTTTTGGAGAAGATTTTTACAGCAGAAGCCAAGAGAATGAGAAGGAAGTGGGTAACATATTTAAAATGCTGAAAGAAAAGAACTGTCAACTCAGAATTCTGTATATAGCAAAAATACCCTTTAGGAATGAAGGTGAAATTAAAAAGTCAGTCTCAGGCGAAAGAAAATTAAGAGAACTCATGGCCAGCAAGCCACCTACTCTAAGAGAATTGCTAAAGGACGTTCTCCCGATAGAAGGGAACTTGGAAGATCAGAAATGAAGAAGGAGCAACGTAACTGGTAATAATGGGTCATAAAATGCAAATATATCAGTAAAAAATAAGAGACTATTCTTTTTCTCTTGCATTCTTTAAAATACATTTGAAAGTTATAGGTGAAAATTTGCCTGAACGCTATCTGATGGAAATTTCAATATATGTAGATGTAATACATAAGACAATTATAACATAAAGAGAGGAGAGTGGACATATCTGAAGGTAAAGTGTCTACATTTCCCTTGAAGTCATAAAACATTAACTCCAAATGATTGTGACAAGTATCAACGTCAGCTGCAATCAGTGGAGCAGCCTCTAAACTTAACTATGCAATGAGAGATAGTAAACACACACACACAATAGGTAAATTAAAGTGGAATAATACTAAAACATGTTCAAATAACGCCTCAAAAATAGGAAAGGAAGAACAGTGGTATGAAAAACAGAGGAAACAACCAGAAAACAATAAAACAACTTAAACCCAAACATAGCAATAACAAGTACATTAAATATAAGTGGTCTAAATTTACTATTAATAATCAAAAGTCAAAAATGGTCAAAATGGATTTTAAAAAATGACCCAACTATATGATGTCTAAAAGAAATTTACTTTAAATATGATTACATAGGCAGGTTAAAATTGAAAGGATGAAAATTATATACCATACTAGCACTAGTTACAGAGTGACTACATTAATATCAAAGTGAATTCCTGAACCAAGAAAATCACTAGGGGTAAAAAGAAACATTAAATAATGATAAATAGATCTATTCACTAAGAAGGACAAACAATCCTAAAGTGTGCATGTATGTATCCAGAAAAAGAGCTTTAAAATATAGAAAGCATACAGACAGAACTGAAAGATGAAATAGACAAATGCATAATTATTGTTGAAGGCTTCAACACAGCTCTGTCAGTAATCTATAGAATTTGTAAACATAAAATCAACAAGGGTATATAATGAACACCATTAAACAACTATAATTAACGGACTTTTATAGACTACTTTACCCAAGAGCAGTAACAAATGCATATTCTTTTCAAGTGCATATGGAACTTTCCCAGAACAGACTTTATCCTGCATGAGGAAACAGGACAAAGAATATAAAATGCATGGGAAACCTTTCAGTTATTGTTTTAAGATGTGCTGGCACATAAAGCCTTTGAATCTTAGAAATACAAACACAGACTCTTTGAAAATAAAGTTTCATTGACTAGTTTTTGAACACTAGAAGCATGTAACAACAACAAAATACTAGATTCTTGACAATTTAAAGCACACAATCATAGAATAACTGCTTAATAAATTTGTAGAATCTTGGAAAAACTGAAAATGTTAGATATGTAAAGGGAATCTAATTTAGTGATTTCAAAATTGAGGTCCCAGAAGATAGTATTATTTTTAAAAGCTGAAAAGATATTTCATCTTATTAAATTCAGTTTAATTAAGACATAAACATTTTTCAGGATTTGGACCTGTAGAGAAAAAAATAAAAAGAGTCCCTCGGGGTGAAAAGGCTGAAGAGTTGATAACTATAGTCTGACAATATCATTATCTTACAAGTGGCAAAAGTGACAAAAATAATGCAAGCAATTTCATTACTGTGGAAGGTGGCATTATTGGTCCCAGTCCCTAACCTCTCTCTGTATTTATGCCATTTGTCTTTCCTCCTGCAAAAGAGGTAACTCTACACTAAGCTATGTAACAAATGCATGAGCTACAGTAATCAGTCATTCAAGCAACTGAGGTTTGGGGTGGGTGTTATATACCAACAGCTGACTGAAACAGGGAAAGGAGTTAATGGCACCAGTGAATTCCTTCTCCAGTTCTTTCCCCACTGTGTCAGTTCCCATTCAAGTGTGGATACAACACCATGGGTATACCCAAGGGGATCTAGGCAGGATTCAGGCAGAACTCTGAAGCATCGAATCACACAGGGGGAGTGTTATTCCATTTCTAAGTCTTCATTAGTCCTTCCGATATCTTTAAAAAAGAAAGTCTCAGGAGGCAGTATGTCTCCAGCACCTCTCTGACACTTGCTGATCATTTTTTAAACAAAGAGAGAACATGTCTCGGGTTCACATTTTTCAGGTAGGCAAGAATATCTAGCAAGAATTTAATACATTATTCAGTTGTTAGAGTGTTTACTTTTATAGATAATTTCTAGTCTTAACAAGAGATGAAATTGAAAGTGTTAGTCGCTCAGTCGTGTCCGACTCTGCGACCCCATGGACTGTAGCCTACCAGGTTCCTCTGTCCGTGGAACTCTCCAGGCAAGAATACTGGAATGGGTTGCCATTTCCTTCTCCAGGGGATCTTCCCGACCCAGGGATCAAACCCGGTCCTCCTGCATTGCAGATGGATTCTTTACCATCTGAGGCAACAGGGAAATGTAACAAGGGATAGATGCTTGCTTTTCTATTTATAGTTGTGATGTGATTTAAAAATTTTTAAATATATCTTCTTACATGCATTTTAAGATATTTATTTACACAAAGAAAAGTGTAATCTAAAGAAAAATATGGAGTCAATGAAAGTATAGATATTGTAGATCTGGCCAAAACCATACCATGGTGATAGAAAACCTCAGAATTGTGTCCCACTGTGGCAGAAGGCACATCTGGGCAGTTCAGTGGGATGATGAACTTGGCGAAGTAGGGATTGTTTGAAACAAACATCATAAGGTCACGGGTCTGTCTAGGATGGCCCTGCCAAAGCGCTCTACTAGAATTCATATTTTGACGCTGATTCATTTTATGTGATGACTCTGATCTGTGACTTGGATGCAGTGGAGGGGAGGGGAGGGGAGGGCAGCTCTCCTCAACTCTCGGTGTGACCTTGGCTGGATCGCTTGCCCTTTCTGGGTTTGATTCAATGGGCCATTACCTGTATCTAAGAAAAGTAAGTGACATGAGATTAATTTGCATTGTGGGAGCAAACTTCACTGGGAAAAAAAGTTACTCATGTCAACCTGCTTTCATCTCTTACCAGTTTCATTTGGAGATTTCTCCCCATCTGGTTTTGAAACAGGCTGATAAGGGGCTCTCAAAACAGTCATGAAACTCAAAGAAACTTTCTTGAAGTAAAAAAGTGTTTTTTGAAATACATGTAACTCCATGGCTGATTCATGTCAATGCATGACAAAACCCACTGCAATGTTGTGAAGTAATTAGCCTCCAACTAATAAAAATTTAAAAAAAAATTAAAAAAAATATAAAATAAAAAAATGTTTTTTGAAATTGTGTATTGAAAGAGAACATAAATACTTGACAATATTGACCTCAACTGACCAAGACATGTTCCATGAAGATTCCTAGACTTTAAAGAAAAATAAAGAAACACTGGATACCTATGCAAAAAAAAAAAAAAAAAAGGAGTCATTACATAAAGAAATAACATAGGCTTGTCATCATAATTTTTTTAAACACTACTTTATGGTCAAATGAAATAGAGGAACATATTTAAGATACCAGAGGAAAGAAAATGATAAATAAGGTTTTTATATCCATCAAAACTGATTTTCAAATACAAAAGACAAAAACTGTTATCAACACACAGGAACTTGGGGGATGTTGTTTCCATGAGTCTTTCCTGAAGAATCTATTAGACAATGAGCTTCAGACAGCAAAAATGAACATGCTATCTGTGTATGCATAAAGTCTTCTTTTCCCTTTGATTCCTGGAGGAGAATTGCTGAGTCAAAGAGTATGAAAGTGCAAATACTGATAATGTATTGCCACATTTTTCTTCAGAGATGCTATAATAATTTTCATTCCTATTAACAAGGTATGAGACTGCCCATTTCCCCATACCATTGCCAGACTTAGCTGGCTAACCATTTCTTGAATGATTAAGTTTTCTTTTCAACTTTTATTGGTAGCCAATTTCCTTAAGGCCTTGTCTTTGCAATCCTGGTTTTCTTTTCTTTAAATATAAGAAACTTTGATATGGAAATAAAAATGATTATGGTAAAGAGATGTCAAAATAAAGACTGGTGGTGAGCATTAATATACACTTTTTTGCAGAACCAAGATTAGGTGATGGTTAAAAAGGGGAGAATACATTATTAAAAGATTTATAAACTAAAAGTTTAAAAATGTAAACTTAAAAATGAGAAATGGAATGAGATCATCTATGCAAAAATTTTAAATCTCTTCCCAGTAATTATAATTAATGGTAATAGTGTTAGTATTGTTAACCTAAGATTGTTGTGTGTATAGCATGGGATCAAGAAAGTGACTAATTATGGACTATTGCTATCATCTTCTGCGGCATTAAGAGCTAGCATTCTCAGTGCATAAGAAAAAAGATACAAATATATTATAAAGAAGTTGAATAAACAACCTGAGTTTTAAGTTAGAATTGAAAGGTCCAGTATGAACTCATGAGCTACTATACATATTAATACATATATCATAGCTCTGTCCACTGACAAGTTCTAGAAATAACGACCAGCCCAGTAGCAGTGAACATTCCTAGCGTTCTGATTGAGATTTTAAACTACCATTTTCCATGAAAAGGAACCAGGACTCCTTGGCAAGATGGCTGTTCTAGGTCTGAGGTCAGAAATGAGGACAAAAAAAGCCTGGAATATTTTGTCATACACATAGAAGTTTTACCACATATAAAACTAATGAAGATATGTCCAAATGACCCAAGAGCCAACTTGAAGAGGTTCCTAATGACCAAAAATGAGACAATCTAAGGGTCAATTAGGATAAAAATACAATGGATTGAAAATCATAAACCATACTGTGACTGCAGCCTTGAAATTAAAAGACGGTCTCTCCTTGGAAGAAAAGCTATGACAAACCTAGACAGCGTTTTAAAAAGCAGAGACATTACTTTGCTATAGGGACAAAGGTCCATATAGTTAAAGCTATGGTTTTTCCAGTAGTCACGTACAGATACAAAAGCTGAACCATAAAGAAGGGTGAGTGCCGAAGAAATAGATGCTTTCAAACTGTGGTGCTGGAGAAGACTCTCGAGAGTCCCTTGGACAGCAAAGCGATCAAACCAGTCAATCCTGAAGGACATCAACCTGGAATATTAACCGGAAGGACTAATGTGGAAGCTGAAGCTCCAATCTTTTGGCCACCTGATGCAAAGAGCCGACTCATTGGAAAAGACCCTGATGCTGGGAAAGACTGAAGGCAGGATGAGAAAGGGAGGACAGACGATGAGGTGGTTGGATGGCATCATCCATCCATCCATCGACTCCATGGACATGAGTTTGAGCAATTTCTGGGAGATGGTGAAGGACAGGGAAGACTGGTGTGTTGCAGTCCATGGGGTCACAAGGAGTTGGATACGACTGAGCAACTGAACAACAATAGCAACAACAAATACTTAAATCCACAACATAAATATAAATCATAAGTGCAAAGGCCCTGTGGCAGGAGCGTATTTAGTGTGTTTCAAATATTTCCCATAAGTTTCTCAGAATCACCCCGCAGACCTACTGGGTATTGTCTCTTGAGTCCCAGCAACTCATTTGGTTCCAATTTTGATGATTTGCAGCACCTGGTGCTGGGGCAGGGCTGCCCTCTGGAGTTGTTGACACCTTGTAAATCTGTCCCTTTTAAGCAGCACCATGTGCATATGCTTTAGCCCAGCTACAACTGCGGTTTTGTTTTTAATTAGAGGAAGCCCCCCGGGGGATTAACTATGTGCTAGCAAAGGCAGTTAGACATCTTCCTGCAGAGTGTTTGTAACTATGGATACACTCAAGCTGCTGGGACAGGCTGGTGCAACTGGAGTCACCTAGGAACGGCAGGGCTGCAGATGGAGCCAGGGCAGATGAGGATCCCCATCAAAGGGAAGTGACTGCCAGTTCTTTCTTCCAGGATGAATTTCTAAGGTTGGCAGCAGTCCTATGGAAGGGGATATCAGAACTGCTTACTTCAGTCAATGGGGAGACCAGGACAAGGCAATCTCAGAGTACCTTTAGGTAAGTGTTAGTCTCTCACTTGTGTCCGACTCTTTGCAACCCCATGGACTGTAGCCTGCCAGGCTCCTCTGTCCATGGAATTCTCCAGGCAAGAATACTGGAGTGGGTTGCCATTCCCTTCTCCAGGGGATCTTCCCAATCCAGGGATCAAACCTGGGTCTCCTGCATTGTAGGCAGATTCTTTACCGTCTGGGCTACCAGGGAAGCCTTCAAATCATTCTTGGAAAATGTATTGAATTCCCACTCAGAGTCAGTGTCTGTGCACGCATCAGAACACCAGTGGAAAGAGTATATAAACTATGGATACTGCTCTCAAGGAACTTACAGGCATTTATACATTTTGCTTGTATATTTTGTTTCTCTAGTAAAAGTAATTCTGAGCTACCAAGATGGAGACTTGAGATCTAATCTCTGATTCAGATCATTTCTTGGGTGGAAGCATGGGAAATGGTCCTGGTTAGTTCATGGGCTCTGAGAATTGCCAGACCTTCCTTTCTCCTTCCCCTCATTTCTCTCTCTCTGCCCTCCCATCTCCCCCTTCAGTATTCCTTTCCCAAATATTTTTTGAGCAGCCACTAAGTATCATTTCCTCTTCTGGACACTGAGGCTCTAGTCTTGAATAACACAGACGTGGTTCCTACCCTCACGGAGCTCATAAACTAGTTGGAAAAACTATGAGCCAGTAAATTTACAAATCAAACAAGTGCAGACTTACAGGACCTAAGAAGGATATAAAGTATGATGGGGAAGGTATGGCCAAGATGATGGAGTAGGAAGACCCTGAACTTACCTCCTTCAACAGGTGCACCAATATTTACAGAGTAACTATCGATGAGAATGACCTAGAGGCCTGCAGAAAAGATTCCCCACAGCTAAAGACATGAAAAAGGAACCACAACAAGACAGGTGGGAGAGGCAGAGATCTGGTATGGTTAAGACCCACAATTCTTGGTAGGCAACTCAAAACTAGGAAGATAATCACAGTTGCAGTGCTTTCCCAAAGGAGGAAGGGGTCCAAGCCCCTTATGGGGCTCCCGACTTGGAGGCCATGCACTGGGAAGATGAGCCCCCCATAGTGTCTGGATTTGAAGGCCAGGAGGGCTTGTGTGGGGCTTCCCAGGTTGCATTAGTGGTAAAGAACCTGCCCTCCAAAGCAGGAAACCTAAGAGATGCCGGTTTGATCCCTGGAGGATCAAACCAGGAAGATCCCCTGGAGGAGGGCATGGCAACCCACTCCAGTATTCTTGCCTGGAGAATCCCCATGGACAGAGGAGCCTGGTGGGCTATAATCCATAGGGTCACACAGAGTCGGACACGACTGAAGTGACTTGATATGCACGCATGCAAAGATTGTGTATAGGGAAGTCACAGGGCTTTAGGAAACAGGGACTCCACTCTGAGAGGGTGCATGCAAAATCTCACCTGCTCTGAGACCCAGTACAGAGGCAGTAATTTGAAAGGAGCCTAGACCAGACTCACTGGCTGATCTTAGAGACTCACCTGGAGAGGCAGAAAGCATCTGAGACTCCCCCCTGGGGACATTGACACTGGTGGCAGCCATTTTGGGGAGCTCATTCTACCATGAGGACACTGGTGCTTGGAAGCACCATTTTGGAGTCCTCTCTCTAGCCTATTAGTGCCAGGGGCTTACTTGCTCACCACTCTGACCAGCCAGCCATGCAGGGACACTGCCCTGTTCATAACTCCCTGACAACAGCCGCAGAGACCCCACGGGTAACCCAGCCAACCACCCAGGGATTGGCCCTGCCCACCAGTAGGCCAGTAGCCTCCACATGAGGCAGGGCCTGGCAGCCAACCAGGCCAACGATAGCCCTACCTACACCAGGACCACAGTAGTCAGCCCTGCCGTAACAGAAGGGCCCATGCAGCCCATGTTGGGGCACCTCCACAGCATCCAGCTCTGGTGACTAGGCGGAGAATGCTGCTGGGCTGCACAAGAGGTCTCCAAACAAGGCCACTCCTGCATGACTGGGAAATGTAACCAACCTACCTAAGGCATCAAAATAAAACTAGAGAAAAAGGAAAGATGAGGCAACAGAAGAATATGTTTCAAATGAAGGAACAGGATAAAATCCCAGAAGAAGAGCAAAGCAAAGTGTGCCTAAGCAGTCTATTTGATAAAGAGTTCAAGTTAATTAGGACTTCCCTTGTAGTTCAGTCGGTAAAGAATCTGCCTGTAGTGCAGGAGACCCAGGTTTGATCCCTGGGTCAGGAAAATCCCCTGGAGAAGGAAATGGCAACTCACTCCAGTATTCTTACTTGGAAAATCCCATGGACAGAGGAGCCTGGTGGGCTGCAGTCCGTGGGGTCGCAAAGAGTCAGGCATGACTGAGTGACTAACATTTCAAGCTAATTATCATAAAGCTGCTTAATGAACTCAGGAGAAGAATGAATGAACACCATGAGAAGTTTAACAGAGAGCAAGAAAATATAAGAGTCAAACAGAGCTGGAGAATATAATAATTGAAATTTTAAAATACACTAGATCAACAGTAGATTAGATAATACAGAGGAAGAGATCAGCAACCTGGAAGACAAAGTTGTGGAGAACAACCAGGCTGAACAGAAAAAATGAAAAAGAGAAAAATGAGATTAGTTTAAGAGACCTCTAGGACAATATTTGCATTATAGGGACCCTAGAAGGAAAAGAGAAAGGGGTAGAGAGCTTATTAAAGACCTACTGTATAGCACAAGATACTCTACTAAATATTTTGTAATAACCTATATGGAAAAAGAATCTGAAAAAGGATGGATATATGTATTAAAAAAGTGAAAGTGAAGTCGCTCAGTTGTGTCTGACTCTCTGTGACCCTATGGACTGTAGCCTGGCAGGCTCCTCCATCCATGGGATTTCCCAGGCAAGAATACTGGAGTGGGCTGCCGTTTCCTTTTCCAGAGGATCTTCCTAACCCAGGGATCAGACCCAGGTCTCCCGCATTGCAGGCAGACTCTTTACCATCTGAGCCACCAGGGATATATGTACAACTGAATCCCTTTGCTATACACCTGAAACTAATACAACATTGTAAATCAACTATAATATAAAATAAAAATTAAATTTAAAAAATGGGCAGTGGACATTTTCTCAAAGAAGACATATCGATAACCAACAGCACATGAAAAGATGCTCACCATTACTAAACATCAAGGAAATGCAAGTCAAAAGCACAGTGAGAGATCATCTCACACCTGTCGGAATGACTGTTGTCAAAAGGAAAACAAATATATGTTGGTGAGCATGTGGAAAAAAGGGAACACTTGTGAACTGTTGGTGGGAATGTAAATGGGTACAGCCACTCTGGAAAACACTGTGGCATTTAATAAAAAAAATTAAAAATAGAACTACCATATGATTTAGTAATTCCACTTTTGGATATTTTCCCAAAGAAAACCAAAACATTAATTCCAAAAGATATATGCACCCCTATGTTCATTGCAGCAGCATTTACAATGGCCAAGATAGGGAAACAGTGTTAAGTGTCCATCAACAGATGAATGGATAAAGATGCAGTATATATACACAAGGTAATATTATCAGCCATAAAAAATAATGAAATCTTGCTGTTTGCGACAAAATAGATGGACCCTGAGGTATTATGCTAACAAATAAGACAAAGAAAGACAAATACTGTTTGATTTCACATATAGGTGAAATCTAAAAAGCAAAACAATGAACAAACACAACAAAACAGAAATAGACTCACAGATATAGAGGACAAATGGGATTGTCGGGGGGGGGGGGAGTACAGAGGGAGGATTAAAAGAAGGGGAAAGGCAATTATGTGTGGTAATGAATGACAATTAACTTGATTGTGGTGATCATGTCACAATATATATTTATATGAAACCCTCACATTGTGCACCTTAAATATACAGTTTTTGTCAGTTATACCTCAGTAAAGCCAAAAAAGACTTTAAAAAGGAAAAGAATAACTGATGGGTCAGGGCTATTCTTTCTGGAGATATGATGCCTAGCCCTGAATAATGAGAAGCTGGCCAAACACAGACCCAGGGAAATCCAACTCCAGGTGAATGGAACCACAAATGCAAGAAATGACTGCATGTGTTTAAGGAACAGAAGGAAGGTAGTATAGTTGGAGCCTCTAAGCCAGGGAAAGAATGGTTGAGAAGGGTACAGGAGCTGGTATTTTATGTCAAAGGAAAGGGAAATTTTGTAGGACTTTGAATAGAGAATGTGTCGTGGTCTAGTTTATGATTTTCAGAGATTATTCTGATTGCTATGGGGAGAGTGCATTGGTGAGGGAGTAAAGAGAAGAAGTAGGATGCTGCAAAGACCACTCAGGGAAGAGCTGATAGCATCCTGACCGAGGTGTTAGCAGTCAGGTGGAGAAAGAGGAGAACTGAAGATGAAAGGTGAAACCAGCAGGGTATGCTGAAAGATTGCACTCAGGGACCTGAAGGGGAAAGAGATATTAAGATTTTTAGCTTGAGCAATTAGAGAGATACAATTGCCATCTGCGGAGATGGAGGAGACAGAAAAGTAGCAGGTCTGGAAGTAAAGATTCAGACTTCCACTTTGGATGTGTTACGCTAAGACATCTGTGACTCAACCAAGTGGAGATTTTACATGAGTAATTGTGTTAGTTGGGCTGAAACTCAAGGACAAGTCTGGGAAAGGGAAATGAATCTGGGAGTCATCCGCATTTAGGTAGTATTCAGATCAACAGTTCTCAAATTTGGGTGCACCCAAGGAGGTTTACACACTCCAGATGCCCAAGATATAATACAGTCCACTAAAGTCAGAATCTCTATGGAGTTGGGACCCTGGCAGCAGTATTTTCAGGCTCCCCAGGTGATTCCAATATGCAGCCAAGGCTGAGCACCAAGGCTCTGAACACTGGCTGACACAAAGTGACTCTCCGGGTATGGTCCCAGGATCAGCATCATCACCATCACCTGGAACTCAATTAGAAATACAAACACTCAGGTTTCACCCCAGACCACATAGAATCTGTGAGGGGAGAGACCCAGTGACCTGTGTGTTAACAAGCCCACCAGGTGAGGCTGATCCAAGCTAGGATTTAAGAAGCCCTGGGACAGACGGGGTGGAGATTGGGTGGAGGTGGGGGTAAAAGGAGAAGAGCTCACATGTGAGTCCTGAGTCAATCTGCATTTAGAAGCCAGGTGGAGGAGAAGCAGCCAGGCCTGACAGACTACAGAAGCCTGGGTGGAATCATATATCAAGGAGAGAGGAATCAACTGGTCAATAAAATAACATGAATGCTGAGGTGGGTTCAAATAAATGTAACAGCAGGAAAATGAGCGTGGGATTTGGCAGCACGGTGACCCTAGGTGGTTTAGCAGAGGCTGTTTTGGCCTAATTGAAAAGGTCACCAGAGGAGGAGATGGGCTCTCAGGTCAGGCACTCGGCATGGTCTTGGGGACCTGGGCTGTGCTTGTGTGTATGCTCGGTCGCTTACTTGTGTCCAACTCCTTACAACCCCCTGGACTGTAGCCCGCCATGCTTGTCTATGGAATTTTTCAGGCAAGGATACTGGAGTGGGTTGTCCTTTTCCTCCTGCAGATCTTCCCAACCCAGGGATCAAACCCATGTCTCTTGAGTCTTCTGCATTGGCAGGCAGAGTCTTTACCACTAGCACCACTTGGGAAGGGTGTGCTTAGTATATCAGCTTTTCTCTTCACCTTTGAAAAGTCTGTTGTTGAACAAATGCAAAGTATTATTGTTCTCTTCCATTACTGATTTCTCTTAATAGGTTAGGAATAGCAACAAATGTAGATTGTGCCCTCAGGACTTCTCTGGCAGTCCAGTGGTTAAGACTCCAAGCTTCCAATGTAAGGGGTGCAAGTTCAATCCCTGGTCAGGGAACTAAGATGCCACATGCTGTGTGGCATGGCCAAAAAGTATTTTTTTTTTTTTAAAAGTAAACTGTGCTCTTGAGAGTGCTACCAGCAAACCTAAGTTTTCACAAAAACTCTGAGGTGGAAAGATATACATTGTGGATTGATTATAGGAACCATTTCTAACTTCCTCTTCCTGTGCTGCCTCCCACTAGGGAGGCTGAAGATAAAAGTCTAATGCTGGCATACCCACTTTCCTTACCTACTAGAGTGGCCATGTGGTCCGTGTCTGCCCAGTGGGTTGTAAGGGTAAGCTGCTAAGTGGGTTCTGGGAAGGCTATTTTGTTTCCTGATAAAACAGACAAGCATATGAACAGAATTCATAGATGCCAGCCCTCCTTTCAAAGCTTTCTTCTAAATGTTTAGAGCCATGGCAGTCATCTTGCCACCATGAGGCAACAGCTTGTGGACAAAAGGCAAATGGTTGATAGATGATGGAGTGGAAATAGAATGGAAAGAGTGAGAAGGGGAGAGAAGAGTGGAAAGAGTGTGAATGAGCACTTGGGTCCTTAATCACGGCACTGTGCGGGGTAACTGACCCTGGAGCTTCCTGCTTCTGGGCCTTTTGTTTGTCAGGTATCGTTAAGCAACTATTCTGATGTTTGCAGCTGAGAGCATTCTTACCTGATACAGTAAAGTATTTTTATCTGTTTTCAGCAGAAGGGAAAATGGAGGAATGAAAAGGAGACAGGGCTTCCCAGGAATGAAAAGGAGAGCTCAGGCTACATGTAGATCCCTGGCCTCACCTAACCATGCCTGTTCCCAGAGTCAAGGCTGGTGTCCATGCAAATCTCTTGGCACAGATCCAATAACTCTTTAAGGCAGCAACTCCTCAGCTGAGATCTGAGTGGGGTGGGGGAAGAAAGAGTATTTCAGGTAAAAGGTACAGTGTGTTGAAAAGGCTGAAAGGCTGTGAAGGGCTGAAGGTTAGAGCAGTTGATCTTGAGCATGGTGGGCCAGTGAGGAAGGGTCATGGGTTGAAGTTGGAGGGGTTGTCATTCACCAGGAATATGTTATGGTAGATTATATTGTTGTTCCTAATTTCTCAGTTTTTCCGGTACCCATCCCTTTACCATGTGACCAAAAAATGTCACATGAGGACACACAGTGGCTCCTCATTCTTCAGCAATCATTATGTGCTTTCCTTGTCTATGGAGTTTTCTAACAAAGGTCTCTCAGGCAGTCTCAAACTTAAAGACTTAGCTTCACATTTCAAAGAGCTAACCATGCAAAACAACTTTTTTTCAAGGGCTCCTACTCTCTAGACCTTAGTTTTGGCCATTCTGACCTCCCTCTCTTAATAGTGGTCACTGAGGCTAAAGGCCTAAAGAAGGCAGAGTGCCTCGGTGTCAACCCCATCAGGGTGGCTTCTTGGACGGAAGTCAAGTCTTGCTGGGGCAGCTTGCATCTGGTGAATGAGAGGGACAGGGGTAAAGGTCCAGACACCTGGACCTCTTTGGGGCAGTTTGAAGGGCCATTCTTGCTCCCAATTTCCTCACCAGGTTGCTGAGGGCTCTGCTGGACCTGCTGCTCTGCCCTGCTTCCTCCTCTTTCCTTCCATAGGTGACGACTCTTCAAAAAAATATTACCTTCTACTCCAAAATCTTAGCCTCTGCCTGCATAGACCACCTCTGCCCACGCAGCACTAGTTCTGATTCCTGGAGGTCAGGTGTTGCTTTCTCCACCTCTCCTTCCCATCAGATCCATGTCTCTTTACACAAACATGAGCTTGGTCAATCTAGGAGTAAGGCGAAGGGTCACCTTGGTCAGGGCACAAAGGCACCCACTGCACCAACCCCTGGAAATGGTGCCAACTTGTCTGACATCTAAGTCAGTGCAGTCTAGGGAATCTCATTGTTCTTCCTAGTCAGAGTGATGGGAAGTAGCTTCTGTCATCCCATTAAACATTTTGCTAATTTATTCTGAGTCTGTTTGTCCCACCAACTGGAGAGTTCCCTCTTTCTCTGAGGATAAGGAATATTTTACTCACCTCTGTACCCTGGGAACTGGCTTGGAGAAGGCTCTAAAAATTGTGTATTGAACGATCACCCATGAGCCTTGCTTCTCTCTCTGGCCTGTGACATCCTCGAGGATGGGAAACATGTCTCCTTCTTTCTTGGTACCCCAAGGTCAGGGGTGGCCACAGAAATTGCTAATTAATGATGAGTGGGTAGGTGGTTATGTGCCATGAAGACTGGCCACTCAGGACCATGGGTAGACCATACATGCCCCATGAGGCACCAACAAAGGAGAAGGAATAACTTCAAATGGGCTCTGGGGAGAGCTTCTAGTGAAGGAAGCTGTGAGTTGCACTAGGATGAGTGTATAGGGTGGTGAGGGGTGGGGGTGGGAGTGGGAGAGGATGGCAAGATGCTTCACGCAGAAGGAACAATGTGAGTGTGGAACCCAGCTACCATTTCTGCCTTCCCAGCATTCAGGATCCCTCTGGGAAAAACCTTCCTGGTCCTCCTCTGAGGAGTAGTCCCCATTCTCAGTCCTTGGGGGATTTGACTCCTTTGCACCCCTAAGACACAAGGGTAGGTGGGCACATGATTGGTTTGAAGGTGGGCTCTTGGCCTAACCAGACCAACCAATGCCAGTGAACCTCTGCTTAGGACATTTACTAGAGTGTTTAGGAAAGAGAAGAAAATCTGTTAGGATGCCTTCAACTGTAATTACAGATAGCAACAAAAGAGCTGAATGGGCTTAAAAAGAGAAAATGTATTATTTCATATAAGGGAGTTTTATGGTCAGGGCACCTTCAGGAATGGTTACTTTAGCTGAACAATATGATTAATGTCCTAGGTTCTGTCTCCTATTTCTGTCCACCAGAAGCACATCAACCTTGTCCTTACAGTCACAAGATGGCTGCTGCAGATCCAGGCATCACATTCAGCCATGATAAAGACCAAAGGTTGAAAAGAAACTGTTTCTTCTTCTGAGGTTTTCACACTTATTGTCTACATTGGCCTCACCAGCCCATGTTCTAATCAATCACAGGCCAGGACAATTGCCTCTGTTAATGCAGTCTCAATAGGGACAAATGGCTTCCTCAGTGGCTCAGTGGTAAAGAACTCATCTGCCAATGCAGGAGACATGGGTTCAACCCCTGGGTTAGGAAGATCCCTGAAGAAGGAAATGGCAACCTACTCCAGTATTCTTGCCTGGGAAATCCCACAGATAGAGGAGCCTGGAGGGCTACAGTCTACAGGGTCACAAAGAGTCAGAGATGACTTAGCAACTGAGCATGTTTGCACGCATGCAATTGAAGCAATATCTCCTCTGAGGTGAAAATTTGTTCAGGGGAGGGTGGTGAAAAAATCTTAGTTATTACGATGGTTTGTGGCTCTCCAAAGGGCCATACTATATAAACAGATATATCATCTGTGGTAATAACATTTCATGGGGGAACAATTAGGAGAAAGAATGTCTAAGAAGTCTGTGTAGGTGGATAATAATGGGAAAAAATGATTGAGAAACACTGCCTTAGAGAAAGATGCACTTCCTGAGCCTGAAGTCTACCTCTCTGAAACATGTGCGTCTGGGGAGGGAGCTGAAGACAGGACAAAACCAGGCCCCACTGACAAGGAGGCGGGCATAGGCTGTGGTCCTGGTAGTTACCTGCTGCCACTTTGCAGGAGCCCTCCTTCCCTTGGAGTCGCTAGAGGTGGGAGGGTGGGGGTGTGGAAATTCTAAGATGAAAAGTAGCATTTAATTAGCAGCAGCTGGTAATGAATATTTAAATCTACACTCTGTCCTTTGTTTAAATCAGCTTGAGTTAGGTACCTGCCACTTTTATTAGACAATGAAGGGCTTATGCAATAATCAGAAGCTGTTAATTCTTCTTGCATGACAAGGGGTCCAGAGGTTTCTTGTGGGGAGTCAGAGGTAACCTAAGCCTCCAACATCAGGGAATTGGCAGCTAAGGCATGGAGGATGCCCACCATGATAGACCATGCAGGAGTTAGAAATGATGGTTGCGCACATACACAGAGCCTAGACCTTAAAACAGTGTTGAGGGGGAAAGGTAGGAAATGATATTAATAGCATCTATGTAAATTAAAAACATGCACATAGACAACAATATTGTCTATTCTCCAAGGACACATGTATATTTAAAGACATACACCAGATGCATTAGAGAGGGTGCCGAAGTGGAAGAAGGATGGTTAACAGGACTCGGGTGTGAAAGGGGCAAATAATAAAACAAGGGAAAGTCTCACTCTGACCAGTAACAAAGTGTGACTGGAGTGAAGGCATGTGATTAACTTAACTCTCGGAACCTGACTTCCAATTGAGGGGAAAGGAAGAGAAGGTCTTTTCTGGGGGGGACCCAGGGGCAGCTCTGTGTGGCTAGAGACCAGAGGGTGGGAGGAAGGGAGAGGAAAATGAACTTTAAAACCCTCTCTGCCCTCTATCCTGGGGGGCTCCAAGGCTGAAGGTTTGAACTATGTTTTGTAGACAGTGGGGAGCTTTGGAAAGTTTTGGAGTTGGAGAATCATATGATCTGAGTTAAGCTTTCGGAAGGTGACTCTCAGCTGTGAACAGCTGGATCAGAGTAGGGAAGGCCATAGAAAGATGCTGTTGAAGTTGCACCTATTGACAAGTGACATCAGATGGCATGTTTTCAAACAGCTCTCGCCTGGGATGTATCACTGGAGGACTTTGGGTCTCTTGACACTTTCTCCACATGATCATCGCAAAATCCACAGCATCAGGTCTGCCTAACTTCGGACGTCATGAACAGAGATGTTCTGTGCAAAGTGCATCACGTGCATTGTCATCCAGTCTCCACAGCACCCAGTCCTTTCACGCCCCAGTCCTGTTACCATCCTTCTTCCACCTCGGCACCCTCCCTAACAGTGGATGCTGGGATCGCCACTTCCTCTTCCCTGAGAAAACAGGCTAATACTCAACCCACCTCACTTCCTATTTATTTTCTGTTTTCCAGTTTAATTTGGGGCACATTTTTTCTATTTGAAGTTATTTGCTGGCAATAGAACGCAGCACTCAGAGAGACAAAAATACCCAGAGTCTCCTTAATGAAGAACAGGGGACACTCTATTAGGGAGAAAGGGAAGAAACAGCTCTAGGCAGACAGAGCAAAGAGGAGGAGAAGGGCTGGGACTGAAGGTAAGAAAGACCCTTGGGCTAAAGGAGAAGATTGCTGCTCATACCACTCAAGCAGGAGGGTCCTTGTGAACACTCCTGGGGGTCCTCAGACTTCTCATCTGTAAGAGACAAAGTGGAGGAGGAGGCTTGTTTCTAATACAGTTCTCAGCATCCACCCTATCAGCTTAAAACACAAACCCCAGGTCCCAGCCCAGAGATGCTGGGTTGTTAGGACCAGGGCCAACCTGGGTACCATATTTACCTTCAAGTGCCCTGGGTCATTCAGGTATGTGTGGCAGGGTTAAACTGACATTCCAGGGTTCTAGCAAGCAATGAAACTTTCATTGTATCCTCTTCTTTCTTTTACAAATAAATTTTATCGAATACAAATGAACCTATTCCCAAAACAGAAACAGGCTCATAGCCATAGAAAACACACTTATGGTTACCAAAGATAAATTAGGAGTAACAGAAAAAAAGATAAACAGCAAGGATTTACTGTATAGCCAGGGAAATAAATTCATTATCTTGTAATAACTTACAATGGAAAAAATCTGAAAAAGAATATATATTCAGTTAAATATATATATATTTAAATGTATATGTGTATATAATAAAAATGGGAAAAAATTTAAAAATAAAATAAAAATGAAAAAAAGTATATGTGTATATATTTAAATATATATTGTATATATTTAACTGAATCACCTTGCTGCACACCTAAAACTAACACAATATTGTAAATCAACTATACTTCAACAATAAAATGCAAAATCAAAAATAAATAAATTTTATCCTCTCCTGCAGACCACCACCTTGATCACCTGATTACAAACATATTTCCTTGATTCAAAGGTACTTTCCCCCATAGACTTTAACTTTTCTAAAATTGGGAGATGTCTACAATTCCTTATAGTAGGATTTTCATTTTTCCTCAGAAAAAATGCTGTTAAGTTGATGACGCACATCATAGCTTATAATGTCATAGAATTAGGGAAACACAGTATAATATTCTTCAAGCTGAGAGTTTGGGGGGAAAATTACCAAGATAACAAAAAAATCACCCTTAATCTCACTCCCAGAGGGATCTATTGCCAGAATTCTGTAATCTTTCTAGTTCCTTGATTTTGTTCTAAGTCTTCCTTTCACCATCAGTGAGTAATTCTCCAGCACCTATATTACACACCCAACTTATGGACTTAGAAATAAAATAAGAATTCTAGCCACTCTGGGATAGCACTTTTGGTACATCATTCCATCAATAACCCTAAAAGATGGGGGGTAATATTTCTACTGAACATAGGAGGAAATGGAAGCTGAGGGGGTGAAGGACTTATCCCAGTTGCCATGGTTAGTGAGTGAATGGAGCTGGGATTTGAACCCAGGCACCTGAACTTGATGCTGCCTCTCTGGGCAAAGCCCAGTCTGGTCCAAGGAGAGAGAGGTTCATGGACTATGGGTCAGGGCTGTGGGGAGGTGTTATTTTCTGGTGGGGCCAGGAGCTTCCTGGAGAATCATGTGGAGGTTGCATTAGCACAAACATGACTCTGCAGCCAGAACCTGGGTTCAAATCCAGCTCATGGTTCTTACAGACCTTTAAGCACTTTATGCTTCAATTTCCTCATCTTCAAAATAGAGATAAATGATACCTCCCCCAAAAGGCTATAAAAAGGATGAGAAATTATTATATATGCAAAGTGCCTGGCTCACAAATAATATTTACTATAGAGAGCTAAAACCACTGGGGTTTGTATCAAGAGTGTAGAAGTATTAGAAGTCTTCATGACGTATTAATATCAATATAAATATTTTAAGAACAGGTAGCTATTTTAGCCAAACTCTATTTGGGATATTTAAATTCTAGGAACTATATTGGGGGTTTCTACAATGAAGTGACCTACTTTTTTTGGTAAAGAAAAAAAAATTAGTTTGCTGAAAAAAAAAATTAAAAAACAAAACAGTCTTCAAGTTTGAGGTCTGGAAAAATAATGTATCTCTTTCTGGCTTGAGACTTCACATTCAGTTCAGGTTCCATTCAGAACCTCTACTTCTTCAAGCCCAGAGATGGGGCCCAGGTGATTCTGATGAGCAGCCAGAGTAGAGCCAGGATGGCCTGACTCAGCCATGCACGGGCCATGGGCCCCTACCTACCCTCCTGATGACCACAGCCTAGCAGTGAAGAGGTGGAGGTAGTGGGGGAAGACTCAGCAAAGCTGCCAATTCCTGGTTCCCAGGTTCAAGGCCAAGAGAGAAGGAAAGACCAAGGTGAAGCTGGGTAGGAGGGAGGCCAGCACTTAAGGAGTACTTCTAGAAGGCCAGCACCAGGATGGATCCTGAAAGTGCAGGAGCTGGGGTCAGGAAACCTACCCAGGTTAGAATCCAGCTCCTCCACCTCCATGCTGCTTGTCTTCAGAGGAGATTCCCAATCTCTCAGGCCCTCTGTTCTCTGTAAAGAGGGTTGTGGTGCAGATGAAATGAGGGGATGCTGGTAGGGGCCTGGCTCAGGGCCTGGCATGCAGCAGGGCTCACTGGATATTGTTCATGGTGTTCCTGACTCCTCATCACAACACCAAGAAGTTGGTGCTATTGTTTCTGCCATTTTACAGTTGAGGAAACTGAGGCTAAATGACTGGCCCAAGGGTGCACAGCTGATATAAACGGCAGAGCTGGAGTTTGAATTCAGACCTGTCTACTCTAGAATTCATGTGTTTTCCTTTTCTGGGCCTGAGCTAGACAAAACAGACAAAGGAAAAATGGATGTGTTGATGACGGGATTTGAACCATGATTGGCCCAATCCTGAGGTCTATGCTCATTGGGGATGTAAGAGAACCTCCATCCCTTACTTCTGACTCAGGCCACATCAGCCAGACAGGACCCCAAGGAGACAGGGTTGTGGTGGATCCAAGACTGAGGGTTTTTGACAACTGGGTTTTGTTTGGTGTTAGCTATTTTGGAAAAGCGGAGGGGAGCACGGGAGGAATGGTCTCACTCCCAGGCATATGGGAGCCGGCTGTCAGCTAATATGGAAAATGATTAAGACAGCTTAATTTTTAAATTTTTTATATATACTAATAATGAAGCGAGAGGAATTTGAATGAGGAGGGCTATGAGGAGAAAGGAAAGTATTACAGATGTTGGAGTCACGCATGGGGGATGGCTCTGGCCCCAGTGGGACTGCAGTTCCTACAGCCAGGAGGGGTGGTAGAGGGGAGGGTCTGGTGGCATCTGACCATTCCTCAGCAATGTGGAAAATCTCTGTGGTCTGTCCAGGGACAGGAGTGTGTCTGGGCTGGGATTAGGGGTGGACAGGGAACCAGGGGTTCCTCTCTGAGCTGGTTCTGCCCAACGCCCCCCACTAAGACCTAGCATGACACACAGGCTAGGCAGGAGGCTCAGGGAACAAGGTGAGTGTCTGCTCAACAGGAAGCGTGATACATATGACAACTGGGCCCAGGTGGTCAATGGAGAACTTGGCCTGGGTGGCTGAAACCCAAGGCAATCAGTGGATACCCTGGGGCCCAGGAGGGCTTTCTAGAGCAGGTGGAAATGGGGTTGGAAGGATGGAGAAGCTGATAGAGGTGAGGAGGATCAACATGTATTGAGTACTTGTTGTGTGCCAAGCATGGAACTAAAAACTAGAATAGAAATGCATTCATTTAACAAATATTTATTGAGTACCTACTATGTACTGGGCACTGTTCTGGGCTCTGGGGATAAAGCAGAGAATGAAAGAGAATCTCTGCCCTCTGGTGCTCATATTCAACCCCATAAGCAGATACATACCATGCTGAGTGGTGATACATGACACAGAGAGAAAGCAAAAACGTTTCCTACCATTTACTGAGTATCTACTGTGTACCAAGCCCATTCATTGGTCGAGGACTCTGCAGTTGTTGTTACCACTTCATAACTAGCTCGCCTTACCTGGCACTGTTCTAAGGGCTTAAATGGACTAACTCATGTGATCCTGACAAAACAGGAGAGAGGTACTGTCATCTTCATTTTACAGATAAAGAAATGAGGTGAAAGAACTCATTAAGGGTCATGGATTTGAACCCAGTTAGACTCCAGGACCTGCACACTTAACCTGGGCTCGGCTGTCAGCCTGATCATCTGTATCTGACTTCTTGGGGACTGGGCTTTCTCACAATGTGGAAGACTAGATTCCAAGGGTGTGTCCAAGACAGAGGCAGGGTGAAGCTCTATCATCCTTCCTGTCTCATCCTTGGAAGTCTGATAGCGTCACCTCCGCTACCCTGCATTTAATGTCAGTCCCAAGTTCTTGCCTGGGTTCCGGGGGAGGCGAAATCGACTCTCCTGTTGATGAAAGAGAGTGCCAAGGTTCTTGAAGAGCATTTGGGAATGGAAATATTGTGCATTTTTGAAAAGCATAATCTACCCCACTCAGCCACTTGACAGATGGAGAGGAAACATGTGGACAGATCCCAGTGGTCATGCCTTCTAGCCTGGGGCACAGGATCTGGCCTGCCTCATCTGTCTTCTGTCCTGGGAGACCCTCTCCTGCCCTGCCAGGTAAGGGCTCTGCAATCTACTGCCAGGCCAAGTGAGCCTCTCCTCATTTGGCAGGTGGTGATTCCAGCTGTGGTTGAGGGGGGTTGATTCCATTTGCAGTTACAAGCTTCCTCTCCTATGGGGTTGGTGGACAGCCCTGGGAGGGCTTATTCTTCCTCCACTTCTAGGACCATCTCCCTGGGGTCTCTGTCAAGGAGAAAGCCCTGAACCTGCTCCGATTCCCATTTCAGCCTCACTTCTGATGGCCAGGATGAGCTGATTGACTGAGCCCCAATCTGGTATGCCTCAGCTCAGCTAAAGGGCTGAAACAAAAAGTCCCCAGAAGGTGCAATGGCTCAAACACAGCAAAAGTGTGTCTCTCACTCATGTAATGGTTGTGCCAACACAGTAGGTGGCTCTTTTCCACATGGTGATACAGGAATTCAGGCTCTTCCATCCTGGGGTCTTGCTGTCACTTGAACTCCACCAGTGGAAAAGGAAAAAATATGAAGCAAGCCACTTCTGAAAGCCTAGGTTTAGAAGTGGCACTCATCAATTCTGTTCCCATCCCATTGGCAAGAGCTGGTCACATGGCCACAGCTGGATGCCCAAAGAGGGCTGGGAAACATTGACCCTGCCCGGGCAGCTGCTTGTCAGCTCCAGCTATATAACTGCAAAGGGGAGCATAGATTTGATGGACAGTTGATACCTTGGTCATGGTCACCTTCTCAGAGAGGCACTCCCACCCTAATCATCCCACCAAAAGAGTGTCCATACGTTACCACACATTTCATATCCCTATTTGATTTTCTTCATAGTACACTTTATTTACCTGCTAGTTTATTGTCTCTATCCCTTTCTAAAAGGTAAGCTCTGAGACACATGTACCCCAATGTTCATCGCAGCACTGTTTATAATAGCCAGGACACGGAAGCAACCTAGATGCCCATCAGCAGATGAATGGATATGGAAGCTGTGGTACATATACACCATGGAATATTACTCAGCCATTAAAAAGAATTCATTTGAATCAATTCTAATGAGATGGATGAAACTGGAGCCCATTATACAGAGTGAAGTAAGCCAGAAAGATGAAGACCAATACAGTATACTAACGCATATATATGGAATTTAAAAAGATGGTAATGATAACCCTATATGCAAAACAGGAAAAGAGACACAGATGTACAGAATAGACTTTTAGACTCTGTGGGAGAAGGCGAGGGTGGGATGTTCTGAGAGAATAGCATTGAAACAAGTATACTATCAAGGGTGAAACAGATCACCAGCCCAGGTTGGATGCATGAGACAAGTGCTCAGGGCTGGTGCACTGGGAAGACCCAGAGGGATGGGATGGAGAGGGAGGTGGGAGTGGGGATTGGGATGGGGAACACATGTAAATCCATGGCTGATTCATGTCAATGTATGGCAAAAACCACTACAATATTGTAAAGTAATTAGCCTCCAACTATTAAAAATAAATGGGAAAAAAAACAACAGAAGTATCAACTCAAAAAAAAAAAAAGGTAAGCTCTGTAAGGGTGGAAACCTTGTTTTGCTAGTTAATGCCATATTCCTAGCACCTCGATCAGTGCTTGGCCCATAGTAGGCATTTAATAAATAGTTATTGAATCAATGAAAGGGCAAATAATTCCCATTTTACCAGTAGAGACACAGAGGAAACCAGTAGCTTCAAGGACAGAGAATGCTTGGCCCCCTGGGGGCCAACAGCATATGTAGCGGCCCCCAACCATGTTAATTCCTTTCCTTCTCCAATGTGGATGTTAAGGCTGCAGATTTCAGGGAAGGGCTAGTGTGCCATCTAAGAGTCAGGAGGCCAGGGTTTAAGTCTGATGCTGTGCTGACTTCTGTGTGGGCCCTTCGTCTCTCCTGGATGGGCCTTGGTCTCCCAGCCTGCAAGTTGGGGGTGGAGCAGGTTGGGTCAGTTAAACTTCCACATTCCTCAGGGCTTGAAACTAGACGACCACCCCAGAGTACATCTGTACCTTCTTTTTCCAGCAGCTGACCTTTGGGAGAAAAGCCTCCTCCCCTTCATCCTCCCCTCTGTGGGTTTAATAATACTTAATGAGGGGCCTGGGTGGGCCCAGACCCTCAGTGGCCACCAGCTCATACTTTCACCCAAGGGCGGGGTAGGGGAGAATGGCTAATGACAGGGTCTTGGTGGGGGGTGGCCTTTCAGCTTCAGCTGGCCTTTCTGGGCCTCTATTAACAGACCACACAGGGAAATATCTTCCCAGGGCCCATGATTTTCAATTTTCCACTGGAAAAGGCAGCCAGGAGGAGGTAGCCAGGAGGCCAGAGACACTTGCCTATGTTTCTGTCAGCATTATTCTATTTGTCCTCCCATCTAGCTACCTACTTGTCCTTCCATCTGTCCTTCCACTTACCCACCCATCTACTCATCCAAGTATTCAAGTGTCTGCCCATCTAGTCACACATCCATCCTTCCAACTAACCATCTACCAAGTTACTCTTCCATCTAGTCAGTAATCCAGCATCCATGCAACCTTCACCTTATCCATCCATCCTTTCACCTACCCACTCATCTACCCCCCAACCATTCACTCTCCTCTAAGTACATCCCTTCATCCATTTACACACAGACCCATCTATCTGTTCTTCCAATGCAGACTGATCCAAGATCTATCTAATTTTGTGACTTTGACTAAACCAGTGATTAGTAAATTATTCATTCTATTCCCTCCAGCCTTTATGTCATATGATGAAAAGTACATAGTGAAAAGTAATACTTTGCTGGCTATCAGGCTTAGGATTGAATCTGAACTCTGCTTTTATTGACTTTAGTGACATTAGACAATTTCATGCCAGTCATGATCTTTATTTTTGAGAACACACCCCACAAGTCTAAGTTCAGAATGATCCTTATCCAAACTCTGGCCTTTGAGTGGAGAAAGGGCAGGAAAGAAAGGAAATAGGACATGCTCGTCCCATGATGTGGTAAAAACAGACTCTTCGAGAGATGGTTAAGAGCTCCAAATGGGGAAACTGAGTCCTGGAGAAACCCAGAGAATCCAAGGTTAAAGATCCTCTGATATAACGATAAACACACTTACTGAGCACCTTCTCTGAGCTGAGGCCACAGGGTGCCTCAGTTTCCATAATTCAACAATGGAAATTGGTAACAGCACCAACTTCACAGAGTTGCTGAAGAGATTAAAGGACTTAAGACACACAAAGGACCTAGAATTTTGCTAGCCATGAGAAAAAAATGCTCAATAAATATTCAGAATAACCCCACAGAGGCCTGTGAGGGTGGAGCCTTTTCTTCCTCCAGGCCTGGCTGGTCTGAGCTCACGCACACAAGCCCTGGCTGCCACATCCCAGCTCTTCTGTCCCCTCAGATAGTCCCAGACGGGTTTGCTCTGTGTGGTTTAATTAAAGCCACTGCTGCTGGGTGTCAGACTGTCTGGGAGGGGGTCCTGAAAGACCACCTGGGAGTGTTCTCCTCCTCCTAACTACCTGCATCAATCCTGAGTTCCAGCAGATGTTGCCTGGAAACAAGATGCTGGAATGCTCAAGAGTTCAGGTTCTGGTGCCAGATAGAAGCCTGCCTTTGACCCTTCAGAACTGTGAGTGTGACTTCATATCTCTCAGGCTGTTTCCTCAACTATAAATAGCAAAGCACATAGTAGCTACTTATTACTTAGGTAGCTGCGTGCAACATCGCTTCAGTTGTGTCTGACTCTTTGAGACCCTATGGACTGTCGCCTGCCAAGCTCCCCTGTCCATGGGATTCTCCAGGCAAGAATACTGGAGCGGGTTGCCACGCCCTCCTCCAGGGAATCTTCCCGGGGATTTCCCAGGCATTGAACCTGTGTCTCTTAGGTCTCCTGCATTGGCAGGCAGGTTCTTTACCACTAGCGCCACCTGGGAAGCCCACCTAGTGTATAGCAGGTCCTTATGGAAAACGTTGGTTACTTAGCTCCCTAGAGTCCATTCCCCTTTCTTCTCATTTCTGTTTGAGAGCCCCTTCCTGCTCTTTGGTCAGAGTAATGGGGGGCATCTCCCAGGCCTTGGCCACAGCAATTGGTTCAGGGTCTGTGACCAAAACAGTCCAAGCAGGCACTTCTAATGCCATTATGCCTCCACAGTGACCTGGGCATGAAGTCAACACCAAAGGATGCTGAGCGAAAAACAATGGAAGTTCACCTTGATGACATCATTGGAGTCCTTAAGTCCTGCCTACCTGGAGTCCCAGCCTGGGCTTTCCAGTCCAGTTGATCCCCTTTTTGTGTGATCCAATTTGGCAGCAACCAAAGGAGTCAACTGATACAGACATAGATGTGAGGGTGGTGTGCCCCTCACACAGGCTGCGTGCCTTTTATTCCTCAGGCCTCACTTGATTTTGTGGTGCACAAAATCAGGCCTGGTTCCCTGTACTAGGGGCTCTGATGGAGTCCAAACTCTCTTATTTCAGAGAGTTTTTGTTCCAATGTGCTATGTCGCTTTAGTCGTGTCCGACCCTTTGCCTATGGATCCTACGGACTTGTAGCCTGCCAGCCTCCTCTGTCCATGGGATTCTCCAGGCAAGAATACGGGAGTGGGGCACCATTTCCTCCTCCAGGGGGTCTTCCCGATCCAGAGAGCGAACCCACATCTCTTATGTCTCCTGCATTGGCAGGTTGGTACCTTTTAATTACAGGCTTTCTCAAGACCCTCTGCAGAGTCCTGCTTTCTGCTCCATGAGAATTTAGGGACCATCCCCAATGATGTTCCTATTTTCAATGATCCAGACTCTGATACCTATCCTCAGATATTGCCTCTAGAGAGCTAATGAGCAGGCAATATGGGAGCAGGGAGATCCCACAGTGTTGGACATGTGTCTCTGCGCTCCTCATCCCACCCCTGCCCAGAGGCGCTCGGAGTTCCCCACTGGTCTGGCCTCCAAGTGATGCAGAGCTGGGATCTGAATGCAGATCTCTCCAAATGGAAGGTTACACTGTGAGGGGAAAGGCAGGTGTCCCGCAGGGTGGGTGAGGGAGAGCTGCAGTGTTGGGGAGCCTTCCCAGAGGAAGCAGAGCTGGGGCAGCTGGGAAATGGGCAACAAAAAACATGGAAAGGGAAGGGATCTGGCACAGCGTAGTGCATGAAGACGGGAACGTGGGTAGGATCTTGAGCAACCATGCAGAGAGAGAGAGGCTCTAGGGCACAGAGTCCTGTACAGTCCACCTCCTGTCTCTCTTACTGCCCCAACCCCATGTTCCCTGCAGGGTTAGGTCCCACTCCCTCTCACCTGGACAGCTGCTCTAGACACCTTGCAGGACTCCCTGCTCCTGTCTGGTCTTCTAGTCCACACTCTATCGGCAGCCATCCATTCACCCATCTGACCATTCATGCATTTGTTCACTCATCAAATAGTCCTGAGGGGCAGAGTCTGTGTCATGTTGGGCCTTGTGGCTGGAGCTTCCCCACCTGGCTGACCTTGCTTCTCTTCTCAGGCTTTCTGGGTGGGATGGCCCCATCCCCTACCCTGAGGTTGCATTTGCTCCCAACATTTATTACAAGACATCAGATGTCTGGACTATAAGTTCCTGGGAAATGTTCTTACAAGATACAAAAGCAGGATCCTGAGGTCTCACAGCTTGGGTAAGAATCCCAGCTACAGCATTCTCCAGTCAAATAATTCCATGAGAGATCTTTGTCTGACTGAGCCTGAATTTCCACATCAGTAAAGTGGGGATAATAGCGTCCCCCTTCAAGGATGGAGTGAGGGAATCCACAGAACATACATAGGGAGGCTCTTGAAAGGTAGAGAGCACCTGGTCAGTGGGATCCCCGGTATTACGCTCATTCTTAGATAATGATGGGCAGGCAGAGTGGATCCTGGGGCCTCTGCCTGGATCCCTTCAGCCACCCATTCTGGCTGATAGGAATCAGCTGCTGATGACTCGCAGCTGGGAACTGCCCTGCCCACGCTTTCCTGGGGGCAGCCCCTGGCAATGAGGAATACAAATACTCGATTCTGCCCTTAGCTGGGGGCAACTCTGAAGGGTCATCTCAGCGCCAGCTCTCCTTTGGGATCAGCTGAGATTTTTATCACCTCTACCATGCATCAGCTTTTCTGTCTTCCTTGCTGTCTCAAGGTAGTAAGTATCCTGAGAGCTCTCGTGAATAAACCCTTGGACACTGATATTCACCTCGGGAACCAGTGGAAAGCACAGCTGTGGCAGGGGTCCCTGGGCAGGAACCTGGGCGGATGGGAGATGGAAAGGAAGGCCAGAAGAGGAGGGTGGGGCCCTGGCCAGGGCAAAGCCAGATGGTCCAGTTCTGGGTCTCTAGAATGTTCTAACCTTCTGCCCGGTCTTCACGGCCCACCTTGTTCCTTGGTGACTGATCACAGTGGTTGGGGGTGTGGGCTTTGGGGCCCTTCCTTGAGTTTGAGTCCCACTTCTGTTTCTGACCCTCTGTGGGATTTTGGGCAAGTCCTTTCACCTCTTCAGGCCTCAGTGGTGTCAAGTGTATAATGGGACTGGATGGGGAGAATCAACAAGGGGCACTGCGGAGCTCTTAGCACAGTGCCTGGGAAACAGGGAGCATAAATGCTACGTCTTATGCAATCCCTCCTAAAGTAGTTTACAAATCAGCCTGCCTGGGCAGGGTCACCATTTTCACATTCCCCTCTAAGGCTTTCTTCTCTGCAACTTCCATAACTGATGAGTTTCCCAAGACTTTCCAGAAATCAAAGAAGATTTGTCCATTTGGGAAGTTTCATTCTATGCCCTTTTGTTCCATAATAGCTGACAGAAGATCCAATGAGAATGGCTCATTGGAACTGAGATGTTACTGTGTGCCAGGCAGGGCTCTAAGAGCTCTGTAGGAATTGAACCTTCACAGTCACCTTGTGACATGGGTATTACGTTAAAAGATAAAGAAACTGAGGCTCGGGGAGGTTAAGTAATGGGATCACATAGCAAGCAACTGGTGGGCTGGGTAATGGCTAAGATGAAGGCAGACTGGACTGGATTAGAATCCATGGTCTCTGGCTCCAACCTTTATTAGTGGTGTGTTCTTGGGTAAATTAGTCTTTAACTTTGCTCTGCCCCAGTTTCTTTATCAAATGAAGATGATAACATCCCTATTTCACTGATCATTGAGATTAAATAATACCTATATAGTGCCTGGTCCATATTACACATGTATTATTTTTATTCACCCTACACCATACGCTGAGCACCTACCATGGAATAGGTACTGTTCTAGGTGCTTGGGGCAGAGCAGTGAATTAGCAGACACAGCTCCTGCCCCATAGCACAGACATTCTGGAAGTAAGTGTTAGTTGCTCAGTCATGACTGACTCTGCAACCCCATGGACTGTACCCCTCCAGGCTCCTCTGTCCTCAGGATTTACCCAGGCAAGAATAGCAGAGTGGATTGCCATTTCCTTCTCCAGGGGATCTTCCCAACTCCAGGGATCAAACCTGGGGCATTACAGGCAGATGCTTTACCGACTGAGCCACCAGGGAATCTGTAGCAAAGGCCTAGAGGTTTGCATTCAAGCCCTAGCTCATCCAGGCCATAGCTGATTTTTCCAGGCAGGCTGATCTCTCTTTCTTCCCACTTGATTAGCGCTGAGAGGCAAACGTGTAACACTTAATACTTTAACACACACCATCCAGCATTGGTTACTGATGTTTCCAGCAATCTGTGTTGCATTGGGCTTCAGGCCTGGGTGTCTTGGGTGAGTGCCAGGGCATCGGCGGGCAACTGGTTTCACCACTTACTTACTTAATTTGCTCATTTGTTCATTCATAATGAACTTATTTGCTGAACAAGTATTTCTCAAGCCCCATGCCAGGTGTTAGGTCAGGTGCTGGGATTCACCATCAGGATGGGCCTCCTGCACTGGAGGTGTTCATGGTCTCATGGAAAGAATAGATGAGAACAATCCATGCCAAGAAATAAAGGTAAAATAGATGGTGGTGACATCTGTGAAGGAAACAAACAATGGGATGAGAGGTGGTAGAGAGATGTTAGAGAAATCCTGTTTTCTCAGGGGTAGTCAGGGAAGGTTCCCTGGAGGAAGTGACCATCAAGTTGAAGAAGATGAAGGAACAACCATGTGGAAGAGAGAAGAGAAGGGTGTTCCAGGCATGGGGAACATTAGGTGCGAAGCCCTGAGGTGGGTTGCCATGTCTGGACCTGAAAAGAAGACAGTGTGGAGCCAGTGGAGCCAGTTAGGGGCTAGGAGTGAGAGATGGGGCCAGGGTGCCTTGCAGGCCATACTGAAGAGTTTGGTTTTCGCTCAGAGTGTGAAGGGAAACTACTGGGAGGTGTCAAGTGGGAAAATGAGAAGATCCTTTGGCTACCCGGAGCCATGGAGAAGCTAGAGGCCAGATGCTCTAGTTGGGTGCTCTAGGCATCTAGACAAGAGATCCTGGACATGGTCTGCTTTCCCCACACCTGATGCTTTAATCACCGTGTTGCAAATACTTCGCGATGGGAACTCATTACCTTGGAACATAATCCCTTTCATTGTTGGATAGCTTGAGCTGAAGGAACATGGTCCCTTTGATCAGTGATTCTCACACATTTTTGGTCTTGAGATCCCTTTATACCCTTAAAAACTGAGGACCCCAAAAGAGTTTCTATTCATGTGGATTATATCTAGAGCCAGGACAAGGGGTAGTTAAATGAGTATAAAATTTAAAGGATGCTAAAAGTCTCAGTAATCATGATAAATATTTTAATACAATAATTTGAAAAATTCATATCGGAGCCTGAAGCAAAAGGAAAAGTCAATAATATTGATCTTTATTGAAAACTTGTATTTTTTTTTCCATGAATTTTTGCATTAATCTTTCTTCTTTCTTCGTTTTTGAAGTGATGGTGCTATCACATGCCACATCAACTTTGGAGAATTCCACTAACAGTGATAAGGATAAATGATGTCTCAGTGGGGCAAAAATAATTTTGACCTTATAGACCCCCTGGAATGGTCTCAGGACTCCAGAGAGTCCAGACTGTACTGTGAGAACCATTGTTTTCCATAGAACCAAAATTTCCAGATGGTTTCTACCCTTTGGTCTTAGGTCTACTCCCAAGAATTCTCTCTGCCTTCAAGGGGGCAGCACCTGGGAGGCTAAGCTATAGAATTCAGGCTTCCTCTCCATCTACTCTGGGCATCCCCAATGGCTCAGCTGTGAAGAATCTGCCTGCAATGCAGGAGACACAAGAGATACTATTCAGTCGCTGAGTTGGGAAGATCCCCTGGAGAAGGAAATGACAGCCCACTCCAGTATTCTTGCCTGGAGAATCCCATGGAATGAGGAACCTGATGAGCTACAGTCCACAGGGTCATAGTCAGACATGACTGAGCAAAGCACACACTCCATCTGCTTCAGGCTAAAGATTTCCCAGAGCTTTCCACTCACCTCTCCTTATCCCTCCACTAGACAAGTCCCATTTGGTTGATGGCATTGAAAGATCAAGGGCCTCCAGCTATGTTCCCAGGGATGGCCTGAGCAGCATGGAACCTGGGAAATCCTATCACTCCCTGTCTTGGGACACTCCATCTCTATTGCTACCCCAGGGGTCTGTCCATGGTTCCTGCCCCTCCTTTATCCCGCTTTGGTGATACTTGAGTGTTCAATATCTCTATGGGTTCCCTCTGGGCTTCTGGAGAGCAGGCAACCCACCAAGAAACAGAATGTAGGCAAAGAAAACTTCTGACATATTAAGTTGGCTTCTAGGAGGCCAACTTCTGAAAATTCAATTTGTCAGCATTATAAACAGGATATCAAGCCTGGCAAAGGCAGGCTCCCAGGGAAACATCTGATGGGGAAGAAAGCGGGCAGCAACCTGCAGGGTGAGTGGTACTGTGGGCACATTCCTCGGCAGCACTGAAACCCACAGCTAATCACAAACAGATCGCTGCCTGCCCTGGGCCCTGCTTTGTTCACTCAGATTTCTCTCTCTAAACACCAACACCCGGTCCACCAGACTCTGCCTCTCTTGGATACCTCCATTTCCCTCTGTGGACCTCAGTATCCCTGTCTGCCATGGGAAAGGGTCTGCAACGCAGGGTCCTTTCTGTTGGTCTGATACACCAGAGTCTAAACCTCTCTGATTCAAAGCCCCCAAGAGCCTAGAATTCCAGGGTTATAAAATGCCTGAATTTTCTGACCCCAGAATTTGACAAGTCAATGATGGTAGATTCTCCAATGCTACAGTTTTAAGATTCAGTGGCTGTACAAGTCTGCTCATGGAGCTTTCTATGATTCTGAGTCTCAATGATTTTGAGTGCAGTGGGCTCTACAGCCTGATGGCCTTGGTTCATCCACTGCCAGCCCCATCCCTACTAACTGAGTGACCTTGGGCAAAATTCATGACCTTCTGGTGTTTCAGTTTCCACATTTGTAAAGTAAGGAGTATAGTAACTATGATCTCATGGAGGGGTTGTGAGGACTAAATGAGTTAATAGTTGTAAACAGTGCCTGGAGCCTGGTAAGAACTCAGTTTTGCTCCTACGATTATTCTAGACTTGACAGTTTCTACAGCCTCAGAATCTGAGATGGGTGTTTCTGGGTCTCCAAGGCTCCAAGTTTGAAATTAAAAAAAAAAATCCATTGTTCAAAAATTCAGTGATACACTGATTCTGGAGGCTGGCTCTGGACACATGTTTTGGTCTCCCTGCCCCGGGGATCGAGGGACTTACCAGGGCAAGCTGAAAACCTGGATGGTTGGCTTGACCCTGATAATCTCAGCCACCAACCCAAAGCGCGTGACAAGTTTGGGACCTGCAAACTCTGAGAAGTGCCCTCTTCTGCCCTCAATACACACATAGCCCTGGGGATAACTTGCCTTCTGGCCAAAGGTTCATTGACCTTGACTAATTTCCTGAAATCCATGGGACACAGGAAGACAGTTTCCCCCACCCCAACTCCCATAACTTGGAACTTCTTTTCTCAAAAATCTACTGTAGCTCCCTGCTGTCTTTCAAATCAAGTTCTACCTCTCAGCTTGGCTTCTTGAGCCCCTTTATACCTGTCTGCTTCAAGGTAAGTTGAGGTCATCTGGGTGGGGAAGGGAGAACTGGGATGGTTCTTTTGGAAGTTACTTCCAGGTCCATATACCTTCATTCACTTGTTCACTCCACAAATATTTATTAAACATTTACTATATGCTAAACTCTGTTCTAGACCCCAGGAACACAAAATTAATAAAACCAATAAGCTATCTGCTCTTGGGAGATCACAAAACTCACTTCCAGCCCCACTCACTGTAGAGCATTATGCTCGTGGGGGATGATAAAAGCATAGGTCATTTCCTGATTGCAGAACTTTCAACCAACTCTCTGTGTCACATTTGTAAAATGGGCCAATAACACCACCTACCATGTAAGATTGCTGTAAAGATTAAAAAAGTGATGGTGAAAACTCAGCACAGTGTCCAGCACAGAGTAAGTCCACAATCCATGGAAGCTGCTGCTGCTGTTTGATTTCTACCCCCAGCTCCCTTCAGAGCACTTAACTTGTGGGTTAAAAACCAGATAGGCCTGGGCTCAAGTCCTGAGATGTAAAAAAAGGATATCACAGAACCTGTTTCCCAGGACTAGCTGCCTGGTATGCTGGGCATACCCAGCCAGAGTGCAGATTATAATAGGATGTATTTTCACTTCCCTCCAGCTCTCTTCAAGAAGTCATGCCAACCAACCTCACTATCTGCTGTAGCTCTCACATGCACACACCTGACAACTTCCCCTTCCGGGCCCGTGTCCTCCCTGGAGGGGCCAGAAGAAAGTCTGCTCTAAGGATAGCCTGAGACATTTGGGCATGATAAAAAGGCAATAGGGAGCCAAGACTGGTGATGGAGAGAGAAAGAGGCTCCAGATGAAGGGCATCCCTTATCTTCCAGCAGCAACTCTGGACCCTTTGCGTCTTGTCCTCACAGCTGCCAGGGGCTCCCGCCAACTGCCATGAGTTCCTGCTGTGTTTGGGGTTAGGTTATTTTTTCATTAAGTTTGCAATTATTAAACAGAAAAAAAATGCAAGTCAAATTGTGACGTGCTGAGCTGAGCAGGCTGGAGGTTAAAGCTTTTTCCCTGCCTGCGGCCTGCTGGGCCCCCACCCTATTCTGGGTAAAGGGGAACATTTTGGGGAAAATAAACAAGGAGACCTTGATCCTTTGGGGACTTTATGAACCTGCCCTTACCCCACCCCATACCCCACTCCATTAGAAGGCTTGGTTGCTCTCCCTGTTAATTAAAGAGGAAACTAGTTTCCAGGGCAATTTCAGCTCTGGCCCGGCCTGTGCCCACATCCTTGAGAGGGAGGCCATGGTGATGGGCTGGCTGGGCAGCTGGTGGCCTCAGAGGTAACAATTTGCCTCGAGATGGAATCCATTCCCCTGAATAAAGAGACTTTGTGTTCTTTCTCATAGTCCCCTGGCTTCTAAGGAGGGGGTTATTAGGAAGCAGCTGTGCTCCCCAAGAGCAGGGACCACCATGGCAAACAGCTCAAGACCCACTGCATGGACCACCAGACTCTCTCACTGCCCCTCAGCCTCTATGTGTCCTCAGAGCTGTGGGCTTCTGATAAAAACCTGGAGCTCATTCAGCCACTCATTAATTTGTGCATTCAACAGCTCTTTATTGAGCATCTACTAATACGCGAGGTCCTGTTCTAGGTACTGGGCATACATAAGTACAGACATCTCCTGCCATCATGGAGCTCACATTCCAATGGGGGCAGATAGACAGTAAAGATGAAGAAGTCAATATTTAATCCATTGCCAGGCAGTCAGGTGAGGACAAGTAGAGCAGAGGTAGGAGGTTAAAATGATGGGGGGGTGGGGGGAGCCCCTTTGAGGGGATGTCTAAGCAGAAACCTCCAAGGTCAGTGCCATAGCAGGGATAGACTGGCCTTACACCTCAATCCCTCTTTTCCACCTCTGGGCTTTTGCCAAGGCTTCCTGAGACTGCCCCTCTCTCTGCCCTCTGCCCAGCCAGCAATGACTTATCTGTGCTTTCCTTAATATATAATTTGCTATTTCATTAACTGTATCAAATGCATTTGTAAAACCAGAACATTAAGCCATCTGGGCTATAATACAGGTTGTCTAGCAAGATTCACGAAACCCACATTGCTGACACACAGTATAATGGTGTTTTAATATTCAAAACTCTAACGAAATGGTATTTTAAGATGCTGAACTAAATAGAGGCATTTCTACTCCCCTTATCTTGTTAAAAATATCTCCCAGAGAAAAGAACAATAAACAGAAATACAAACTCTGTCTTTGAGAAAACTAGGAGATACTATAACACTTAAGTACAATGTACAGAGAAAAGAAGCAGATAAAAGAAATGGCCAGTGACTTAGATCAACCCAGATCAACACCATAATGAAGAAGCCAACCTCATTTCCCTTTCATGGCTAATTCTCCCACCATCTGCCATCACTGCAAAGGATAACCACTAACCTGACTTCAAAAAGCACAGATTAGTGTTGCCAGTTCTTGCACATCACAGAAATGAAATCTTTCAGTATGTACTTTTTAATGTCTAGTTTCTTTTGCTGAACAAAATGATTTTAAGATTAATCCCTGTCATTGCACATATCAGTAGTTTATTCTTTTTAACTGCTATATAATATGTACAGATGTGAGAGTTGGACTATAAAGAAAGCTGAGTGTCGAAGAATTGATGCTTTTGAACTGTGGTGTTGGAGAAGACTCTTGAGAGGCCCTTGGACTGCAAGGAGATCCAACCAGTCCATCCTAAAGGAAATAAGTTCTGAATGTTCATTGGAAGGACTGATGCTGAAGCTGAAACTCCAATACTTCAGCCACCTGATACAAAGAACTGATTCACTGGAAAAGACCCTGATGATGGGAAAGACTGAAGGCAGGAGGAGAAGGGAATGACAGAGGATGAGATGGATGGATGACATCACCACTGCGATGGACATGAGTTTGAGTAAGCTCTGGGAGTTGGTGATGGACAGGGAGGCCTAGCATGTTGCAGTCCATGGGGTCATGAAGAGTCAGACATGACTGAGCGACTGAACTGAACTGATGTAATATTCCATTATGTATAGAATAGTACAGATATATCACAACTTATTTATCTCTTATTGATGGACATTGGTGGCATTTCTTGTGTTCTGCTATTATGAATAAAGTTACTGTGAACATCTTTATTATGAATAAAACTACACATACACAATCATTTTGTGGATATGTGTTCATTTCTCTTGGGTAAATACCAAGGAGTGAAGCTACCTGGCCATTAGGTAAGTTTGTGTTCAGTTTTAGTAGCTACTGGTCAACACTTTTCAAAGTAATTATACTAATTTAGACTCTTACCATCAGAATATGAGAGTTTCAGTTATTCCATGTCCTCACCAACACTTTGTATTGCTAGTCTTTTAAACTTTAGCCATTCTGGTGGGTATGAGATTATATCATACCCACACACATTTTTAGGCACTTACTGGATATTTGGATCTCCTCTTTTTGTGGGGTTCTTATTCAAGTTTTGTCCCATTTTTTAAAAAATGGGTTGTTCATCTATCATTGATATATATGAGCCTTTCACTGGAGAGTTATTTCAAATATCTTCTCCAAGCACATGGATTTTTTTTGTTCTCTTAATGATTATTTTGATAAACAAAATACTTAATTTTAATGTAGTCCAGTTTGTCAATTTTCTGTGTAAGGTATATGACAATTGCCAAGATTATTAAAATATTTTTATAAAATACTTTCTTCTAAAAAAAGATTCATTAGACCCAAAGGGACTTATTATTATCACACAAAATAAGAAATCTGTGGTCCTAGGGTTAGCTCATTATCAAACTCCTTTGATCCTTCAGTAATACTGTGAGATGTTCCCTCACAGCCACAAGATGGCTGCAACAGCTCCAAGCATCACACCCTCACATGACAATATCCAAAAGCAGGAAGAAGGGGTGGGGTGGGGGGCATAGAGGAGATAAGTATATAGAGAGGGAAGAAACCCTTTCCCAGAAACTCTCAACTGACTCTTTCTTTTGTCTTGTTGGCTACCAGGTCACATGACCACACTTCACTAAAAGAGAGGCTTGGAAAGTATCTGCCATTTTTAGCCTCTGACAAAAGAGGTGGACTCTGCCAGCATGGGAGTAGGAAAATAGGAGAGGGGTAATGTCTGTATAAATACAATATCTGCCACAGAGATTCAGCGGCAAACAGGACCCAGATCCTTAACTCAAAGTAGGGTGACCAAGTGCCCTGGTTTGCCCAGGAAATGATATTTTAGAACCAAAACTGAGAAAGTCCTGGGCAAACCAGAACAAATAAGTCACCCTACACCCAGGAGCTTTCACCTGGTCTGAAGTCAGGGGTAGATTAGACCTTGTTTCAAAACTGGGTGGAGAGTCATTCAGATAAGGTGCTGGAAAGGGAGTGTCAATTTGCCTGCTTTCAATTTCCACCAGCCTTAGACTCCAGCCCCTGCTATTCCACTCTTAGCTATACTCTAGCCTGTCACTCTGACTATAAATAATTATGAGTGCCTACTATGCACCGGGCTCGGTGCAAAGTGCTGGAAATTCTGAAATGAATCAGGTGCAGTTTTTACCCAGAGAAATTCCCAGACTAACAGGGGAGACAGTCAGGTAAATAGTCATAATTCAGGGCAGTGATGCAGGAGGCATGATGGGAGGGCAGTGCAGTCTGGCAGGCCTTTCTAGGGGAGATACTGACCCTCAGAGAGGTACACAGGAGCCTGCCAGGTGGGGGAGGAGTGGGTAAGTCAGGAAGGAGCACAGTCCTGTTTGCCACTTCTTTTAAAGACGCTGATTAGCTCATTCTTTTGAATTTTACTTTTCCTTTAATAAAAGTGTATTTCCCTCTTAATGAGAATGTTTCCCCTGTGTGTGCAGGGATCCCTGCAAAGCCTTTTCATACCCACTCTTATTTGGTCTTCACATTGGCATTAAGAGGGTGCAGAGCTGATTATCCTCATTTTATTGAGAGGGAAACTCAGGCCCAGAGAGGTCATCTGTCCAAGGTCACAGAGCTATGAAGTGCCAGAGTGGACATGTCAACACAGCTCCACTTCCTCCAGCTGCCTGTCTGCAGCCAGGGCTGAGGCTTACCTAGTGCTTGGGGAGGGCAGATCTCCTCATGGCAGGTCCCTCCCAGAGCTCTGCAGTGTCCTTGGCAGGAGCATCCCTAGAGGTGATGGGAGATGATGTCCAGACCTGGTCCCAACACCTTCCCTTTAAACACAAGCCAGTCACAAGGAAGGCCTCCTCTGTCCCCGTTTCTGAAGCCTGGGTTAGCCTCCTTAGAAACAGAGCATCCCTCTGTCCTCTCAGAGATATGGTGGGTTTGGAGGCTCAGGAGAGAGGGCAGCACAATCCCGTGGGGTCTGGCAAAGTCACTGATGTTACCAGTCACTTTGCCAGGCAGCATCAAAAGAAACACCCCCCAGGGAAGGATGAGGTGACTCCAAGCTGTTCACAGTCTCCTGGGAGTGGCTACCTGCACCAGTAAGGTCTGCGAAGTGAGACCAGAGGACAACCCTTCTCCCTCCAAATCCAAATCCTGAAAGCCTTTTGCAATCACCATGCAAATGAGGTGTCACACCCCTCAGACCTCACAAGGAACTAGTGTGGATTCACTCATTCATTCATTCTCTCATCTATCCTATAGCTCTTTTTTGATCACTTTACCTCAATAAAGAGCCTCTCAATGTAAATGGAGCCCAATGTACCAATCTCTTCTTTTAAGATAGGGTACTACTCTTGGAACCAGGGAATGATGGCGGACCAGGCTGCCTCATGGAGCTAATGGTTAAAGGGGAGGGAACTTGGTCCCATCACTGACATGGAATTTGAGGATAACACTAAAGGGAACAGTTTAGAGACAGGCAGAAACAGGCGATCCTGATTTATTTGGACAGGGGGATGTGTGAGCGGGTGGCTCACTACGGGTCCCTGGCATTCTTTTCTTAAATAAAAGTATATTAAATATTTGTAAATGTACCCATTCTAAATATATTTTAGCCATAACATAATTTGAAAGAGTTTAAAATTTTTACCTTATAAGAATTGGCTGTGAATAATTTATTTCATTAGCAACTGTCGAGACATTATGGCAATTGGCATATACAGCTGGGAATGCTTGCAAAGTGAAAAGAGTAGAACCTGCAAAGGGTTTTCAACTCCACCCTGAGATGTTGAGTGAGCTGGAGTTTTGACTAGGATTTTATCTGAGCAGAGATTGATGGCTAAAACACCTCTTCTGGGGTCACTCCATGTACCAGTATGGAAAGGTAGGGGCGGGGAGGTGGTGTGGGACTGTCTGGAGCAATAAGGATAGCACTGGGAGCCTGAAGCCAGCACGAAGCTGGGAGGGTGGTCCTCCTTCTGGAACACCGTTCAACATCAGGAGGATGCAATGGAGAGAAGGACCACCCCCAGGTGGGGGACAGGGGATGGTTAGGGGGTAATAACTGTAGGACTTGGGCTGGCTTTCAGGTCTGGCTGTAATCTCAGCCTGGCCCAGTTCCGACTGGCAGCCTATGACAGCTGCAGTCCCCTGGGAATTTGACAGGAGGCATTTCTCTGCCCCTTACTGCAGCCAAGAATGCCTCTGACTGTTATCAGGGAGGGCAAGGCAAACCAGGTTCATCCCTGGGCCTGAGACCCAGATGAATTCTGGGAAAGCAATCCTACTTGGAGGTGCTAGAGAAACAAAAATTAAAAAATTATTACCATCATAGTGGATCAAAAGCTATAGGGCTAAGCTCAACCATTTGGGCTGTTTTTTAAATAAAGTAAAATTTAAATTAAAATCTAAATTTAAGAAAAGAAAACCATTATCAAAATTTAATAAAAAGGCAACACAATGGTTCCTAAACACAGGAGCAAATGCTTCCCATCACTCCCAATGAAGAAATTTACCCTTGAAATGTGTGTTTGACAAGGACAGCTGTTTAATAAAGATATTAAAGTATATCCCTAAAAGCTAATCACAAAAGAAAAAGTAATATCTTTACAGTGGAGAAACAACACCACCTTAACCAAGTCATCAAAGTTAACACAATCAAAGGGACAAATTGATACCATGTGCCTCCTGATGCAACACAGGAGGAAGGACATAGCATCACTTCTAAGTCATTCCACTGAAGAGGCATAACTTGAGTCTAATCAAGAGAAACAGAACAAAAACCCAAGTGAGTGATGTAACACCCATAAAGCAACATACTTACATTCTTTAAAATGTCAAAGTCATAAAAGACAAAGAAAGGTCAGAAACTATTCTGGATTACAGAAGACTAAAGAGACACAACTAATACAATAGGTGATCCCAGACTGCATCTTGCAGTCTTGAAAAAAAAAAAATCTATAAAGGACATTATTGGGACAGTTGACAAAATTAGAATAAAGATGACAAATTACATGAAAAGTATTGGGAGACTCGCTGGTGGGGAACAGGCTGCTGCACTGTTGGAGGGTCAGGCAATTTGGCAACATTTAACAGGTTACAACAGGTACCCATTACCTCTGCTGCACTGACTCTACTTCTAAGAGTTTATTCTGCACATGCTCATATGTGCAGACGACGTCTGCATAAGGACAGGCGTTACAGCTTTGTGGTTATAGCAAAAGGCAGGAAACAACTTAAATATCCATCAACAGGGCATCAATTAAATAAGCGAATGGCACATCTGAACCATGGAATTCATGCAGCTGTGAAAAAGAGAGGCAGCTCTCTAAGTATTGATTAAAAAAATACTGGCCAGGGTGTCTCACAGTAGGTGAAGTGGGGAACGCTGAAGTATGGTGCCCTTACTCCGCAGGACTGCACTGCCCTCTCTCCTGGGATCTCCAAACCCACTCTGAGAGGGCAGGGGGATGCTCTGATTTTAAGGAGGCTAACCCAGGCTCCAGAAATGGGGACAGGAGAGGCCTTCCTTGTGGCTGGCTGGTGTTTAAAGAGAAGTCTTGGGACCACGTCTGATATCATCTCCCATTGTCACCTCCTTTTCTATTTGGTTACACAAACCACTTCTGAGTGAAAACACAAGAAAAGCTAAAAAGAGTTGCTGCTTCCTGGAAGGGGAACTGAAGGGCTAGGGAACAAGTGTACACGTTCCCTGGTAAACCCTTTTGTACTGTCTGTGTTTGTAAAGCATACGTCTATTAAATATTCAGAAGAGAAGAAGAAAGAGGAGAAAGAGGAAGAGAAGGAGGAGAAGAAAGAGGAGGAGAAAGAAGTAGAAGAAGGGCAGGAGGAGAGGGCAAATGAGAGACAAAATGAGAAGAAAAGAAGAGAAAGTGAAGGAAGAAAAGAGCGGAGGGAGGGAAATAGTTAATAAAAATTCTTAAAGAAATTTCTTTTCAAATATTGTCTGTTTATGCCTACTTTCCCCATGCAACGCTGGAAGCAGGTATAAGGAATCACAGACGACATGAAACTGTTCGATGTTTCCCAGTGACCAAAGATGGCGGCTTTGGCTCCTTCACCCCCAGAGAGGTCAAGAAGGTCCCAAAGGAACACACAGCTTCGGAACCCCCTCCGCCCACCCGAGCAACCACCACCTCGCCTGGCCTGCAGGCTTTTCTTTTGCATTTTGCACCAGGGTCCCTGAACCCCCATTCTCCCCCATACCATGCCCACCCAGCCTCCCGGGGGCTGATATCTGTGCAGCCCTGTGCCTCTTGGTTAGCAAGTCTTCATTGTTTTCTTGGCTGCCCATTTCGCTACCAAACTGTAAAATATTGGTTCAGAATCCAAAGCCAGACAACCTGGGTTCAGCCCGTGCCACACCAAAGTCTACCTCCTCTCTGGGTTGTGCCGGCCTGCGGGGGACCTTGCTCAAGCTCAGGGAGGTGGGGCCACCATAGGGAAGGTGTATTATCATGAAAAATGAGCACCATCTGCCAAACCTCTGTGTTTGTGTTAGTCGTTCAGTCAGGCCTGACTCTTTGCGACCCCATAGACTATAGTCTGCAAGGCTCCTCTGTTCATGGAATTCTCCAGGCAAGAATACTGGAGTGTGTGGCCATTCCCTTTTCCAGGGGATCTTTGCTACCCAGGGATTGAACCCTGGTCTCCTGCATTGCAGGCAGATTCTTTATGCCTGAGCTACCAGGGAAGCCAAACTTCTAACTCTCAGGAAAGCCTCAGCCACAGCCAAAGAAAGCCTACAAAACAGATTCCCTGATCCCAGCCACCAGCTCTGGGAGAAGGGGTCGGAAACAGCAGCCTATGACCTCATTCTCTCCTCTTACCTTGGGGAACTCCCTGTTGTATATGCTGAAGGCAAATTGTTGGTGCTCACACACTCTCTGTGTTAATGTATTTTAATTAATAAATTATAATTATCCAACTCACATATGTAGAATACAGATGATACATTCTCTTTGAAAACAGTTGAAATGTACACAAATATATCAATCAAAAAGTAAAAATAGTGAAACACACAAATAGAACGTTGGGTGCCCAAACACAGAGTTGTATTCCTCTTAGGATCACATTTATATAAAATTCAAAAATTGACAAATGAATCTAAGGTGACAAAGGTGATAGGAGGATACAGATAATAACCCTTGAGAGGATGAGGAGCAGAGAGGAGCCCTGGGTGCTGGTAATATTCTCTTTCTTTATCTGAATGCTGGTTAGAGGGATGTATAGAGTTTGTGAAATGTTATCAACTTTTACCCCTATGTGTGCTCATTTTAAAAGCATTTTATACTTAAATAGAATTGTAAGTAAAAATAGTCCTTTGCACATCCCCCCGCATTTTTTTTTCTCTTTTCCAGGTGCTACCATTGTGAACAGTTCGGTCTTTCTTTCCAAGATATTTTTCTGTTTGTATTGATAGATTGATAGATGATAAATAGGTAGATGGATATCTACCTATGGATATCTATTCATCCATCTACCTATTTATCATCTATCAATCTATCAATACAAACAGAAAAATATCTTGGAAAGACTAAACTGTTCACAGTGGTAGATATACAGAATAGAAATACAGATACATAGATAGATAAGAAATAGAGTTTTTGTTTTTCCCATAGATATCAGCTACTGTTGCTCTGTGACTGGCTATTTTCTTTGAGTAATGTGTCCTAGAGATCAGATCACATTAAGCATCATAAATATGTTCTTGCTTTTTTAAAGGAGTACATATGCTATTCCATGGGCTTCCCTTGTGGCCCAGCTGGTAAAGAATCCTCCTGCAATGTGGGAGACCTGTGTTCGATCCCTGGGTTGGGAAGATCCCCTGGAGAAGGGAAAAGCTACCCACTCCAGGATTCTGGCCTGGAGAATTCCATGGATTGTAGTGAGGATATACCATAATCAGTGTCTTGTTATTGTGCATTTAGGTTATTTCCAACTTTTGCCATTTAACAATGCTACACAGAACATCTTCGATCCATTCCTTTGAGAATTTGTGTGTTTCTATTGACAAGATGGCCAAAGGAGGAATTTCTGAATCAGTGAATGAGGCTTTAAAATCAAATGGATGCTGCCAGATATGCTACACTAATTTACATGCTGTCCATTCAGTCATGTCACTTGCTTATGCCCTTGCTAAATATTTATTAAGCACCTATGACTCTGTGCTGGAATATTATTCTAAGTGCTGGGGATTTAACAGTGAAAAGGCAATAGTCATTCTCATGGAACTCACAGTCTGGTCAGGAAAACTGTCCCAAACAGATAAACACATAAATATATAATATGTCAAATGATGTTGTTGTTGTTCAGTCACTCAGTCGTGTCCAACTCTGTGACCCCATGGACTGCAGCACACTAGGCTTCCTTGTCCTTCACCATCTCCTGGAGCTTGCTCAAACTCATATCCATTGAGTCGGTGATGCCATCCAATCATCTTGTTCTCTAAAAGAGAACAGAGGTGTCTGAACTGGTCCATTGCCTCATACCTTCAACAACACTGGTATTACCCATTCTTTTGATGGTTTTTGCTGATTTGATAGGTATTTTATCTATTGTGAACTAAAAAGCCTCTTGATGAAAGTGAAAGAGGAGAGTGAAAAAGTTGGCTTAAAGCTTAACTTTCAGAAAACTAAGATCATGGCATCTGGTCCCATCACTTCAGGGGAAATAGATGGGGAGACAGTGGAAACAGTGTCAGACTTTATTTTTTTGGGCTCCAAAATCACTGCAGATGGTGACTGCAGCCATGAAATTAAAAGACGCTTACTCCTTGGAAGGAAAGTTATGACCAACCTAGATAGCATATTAAAAAGCAGAGACATTACTTTGCCAACAAAGGTCCATCTGGTCAAGGCTATGGTTTTTCCAGCGGTCATGTATGGATGTGAGAGTTGGACTATGAAGAAAGCTGAGTGCCGAAGAGTTGATGTTTTTGAACTATGGTGTTGGAGAAGACTCTTGAGAGTCCCTTGGATTGCAAGGAGATCCAACCAGTCCATCCTAAAGGAGATCAGTCCTGGGTGTTCATTGGAAGGACTGATGCTGAAGCTGAAACTCCAATACTTTGGCCACCTCATGAGAAGAGTTGACTCATTCGAAAAAGCCCTGATGCTGGGAGGGATTGGGGGCAGGAGGAGAAGGGGACGACAGAGGATGAAATAGTTGGATGGCATCATCAACTCGATGGACATGGGTTTGAGTAAACTCCGGGAGTTTGTGACGGACAGGGAGGCCCGGCGTGCTGCGATTCATGGGGTTGCAAAGAGTCGGACATGACTGAGCGACTGAACTGAACTGATCTATTGTGAATTCTGCTGTGAACTGGTTCTTTATTCCCCTTTGCCCATTTTATGATGATGTGTTTTGCCCTTACAGACTTGAATGAGGTCTTGATTTATTATGGATTTTAATCCTCGGATTTATATATGTTGCAACTATTAACATTTTCTCCAGCCTGTTGCTTGTCTTTTCTCTCTGATCACGGTGTTTCACAAAGTCTTTATAATGGGGAAAAACAGGAAATCTGGTCTAAATTTTTTTCCAGGAAAAGTTGGTCTTCTGCTCAGGAACTGGCTTGGAGTTTTTCCCCCCATGAAACCATGTAACCATGTTTCTCTTTCTTCGCTTTGACTGTAAGGAAGCTCAGAACAAACTGTGCTAGTCACTTCTGACATCTGTTCAGAACCTCACAGCACTCATTCAGGAACTTGGTCTCAGCCTTGAGCTCATAATCTTTTTCCTTCTCTCAATTTCATTACCCGTTTTTCTCATCGTCTGGTTTTATAATATCTATAGGTTAGTTCAGGCACTCAGTCATGTCCGACTCTTTGTGACACCATGGACTGCAGCACGCCAGGCTTCCCTGTCCATCACCAACTCCCAGAACTTGCTCAAACTCATGTCCATCGATTCGATGATGCCATCCAACCATCTCAACCTCTGTCGTTCCCTTCTCCTCCCACCTTCAATCTTTCCCATCATCAGGGTCTTTTCCAATGAGTCACTTCTTAACATCAGGTGGCCAAAGTATTGGAGCTTCAGCTTCAGCATCAGTCCTTCCAATGATTATTCAGGACTGATTTCCTTTTGGTTTGACTGGTTGGATCTCCTTGCAATCCAAGGAACTCTCAAGAGTCTTCTCCAACACCACAGTTCAAAAGCATCAATTCTTCGGTGCTCAGCTTTCTTTATAGTTCAACTCTCACACCCATATGTGACTACTGGAAAAATCATAGCTTTGACTAGATGCACCTTTGTGGGCAAAGTAATGTCTCTGATTTTTAATATGCTCTCTAGGTTGGTCAGAACTTTTCTTTGAAGGAACAAGTGTCTTTTAATTTCATGGCTGCAGTCACCATCTGCAGAGATTTTGGAGCCCCCAAAAATAAAATCTCTCACTGTTTCCATTGCTTCCTCATCTATTCACCATGAAGTGATGGAACTGGAGGCGATGATCTTAGTTTTCTGGATGTTGAGTTTTAAGCCAACTTTTTCACTCTCCTCTTTCACTTTCATCAAGAGGTTCTTTAGTTCTTCTTTGCTTTCTGCCATAAGGGTGGTGTCATCTGCATATCTGAGGTTATTGATATTTCTCCCAGCAATCTTGATTCCAGCTTGTGCTTCATCCAGCCCGGCATTTTGCATGATGTACTCTGCATAGAAGTTAAATAAGCAGGGTGACAATATACAATCTTGACATACTCCTTTCCCGATTTGGAACCAGTCTGTTCCATGTCCGGTACTAACTGTTGCTTCTTGACCTGCATACAGATTTCTCAGGAGGCAGGTCAGGTGCTCTGGTATTCCCATCTCTTGAAGAATTTTCCACAGTTTGTTGTGATCCATACAGTCAAAGGCTTTGGCGTAGTCAGTAAAGCAGAAGTAGATGTTTTTCTGGAACTCTTTTGCTTTTTCTATGATCCAATGGATGTTGGCAATTTGATCTCTGGTTCCTCTGCCTTTTCTAAATCCAGCTTGAACATCTGGAAGTTCACAGTTCACATATTGTTGAAGCCTGGATTGGAGGACTTTGAGCATTACTTTGCTAACATGTGAGATGAGTGCAATTGTGTGGTAGGTTGAACATTCTTTGGCATTCTTTCTTTGGGATTGGAATAAAAACTGACCTTTTCCAGTCCTGTGGCCACTGCTGAGTTTTCCAAATTTGCTGGCATATTGAGTGGAGCACTTTCACAGCATCATCTTTTAGGATTTGAAATGGCTCAACTGGAATTCCATCACCCCCACTAGCTTTGTTCTTAGTGATGCTTCCTAAGGCCCACTTGACTTCACATTCCAGGATGTCTGGCTCTAGGTGAGTGATCACATCATCGTGGTTATCTGGGTCATGAAGATCTTTTCTGTATAGTTCTGTGTATTCTTGCCACCTCTTCTTAATATCTTCTGCTTTTGTTAGGTCCATCCATTTCTGTCCTTTATTGTGCCCATCTTTGCATGAAATGTTCCCTTGGTATCTTTAATTTTCTTAAAGAGATCTCTAGTCTTTCCCATTCTGTTGTTTTCCTCTATTTCTTTGTGCTGATCACTGAGGAAGGCTTTCTTATCTCTCCTTGCTATTCTTTGGAACTCTGCATTCAGATGGGTATATCTTTCCTTTTCTCCTCTGCCTTTAGCTTCTCTTCTTTTCTCAGCTATTTGTAAGGCCACCTCAGACAACTATTTGCCTTTTTGCATTTCTTTTTTGAGGGGATGGTCTTGATCATCACTGCCTCCTGTATAATGTCATGAACCTCCGTCCAGAGTTCTTCAGGCAGTCTGTCTATCAGATCTAATCTCTTGAATCTATTTGTCACTTCCACTATATAATCATAAGGGATTTGGTTTAGGTCATACCTGAATGGTTTAGTGGTTTTCCCTACTTTCTTTAATTTAAGTCTGAATTTGGCAATAAGGAGTTCATGATCTAAGCCACAGTTAGCTCCTGGTCTGTTTTGTCGCTGACTGTATAGAGCTTCTCCATCTTTAGTTGTGAAAAATATAATCAATCTGATTTCAGTATTCACCATCTGGTGATGTCCACGTGTAGCGTCTTCTCCTGTGTTGTTGGAAGAGGGTGTTTGCTATGACCAGTGAGTTTTCTTGGAAAAACTCTGTTAGCCTTTGCCCTGCTTCACTCTGTACTCCAAGGCCCAGTTTGCCTGTTCCTCCAGGTATCTCTTGATTTCCTACTTTTGCATTGAAGTCCCCTATAATGAGAAGGACATCTTTTTTGGGTGTTAGTTCTAGAAGGTCTTGTAGGTCTTCATAGAACCATTCAACTTCAGTTTTTTCAGCATTACTCGTTGGGGCATAGAGTTGAATTACTGTGATATTGAATGGTTTGCCTTGGAAATGAACAGAGATCATTCTGTCATTTTTGAGACTGCACCCAAGTACTGCATTTCAGACTCTTCTGTTGACCCAGAAGAGTCACATCCACAACTGGGTGTCGTTCTTGCTTTGGCTCCATCTCTTAGTATCTGTAAGCTGCCTTAAAATATAATCACAACAAGATGAGGCATAAATAAATGATGTTATTTCCTGCTCATTTCACCACCGATGATGAAACTGAGGCCCAGAGAGGGGCAGCAGCTTGAGCCAGGGCTGCAGTGAGTCAGCAGAACATCTTAGATCTTCACTCAACCTCTCCATGTCTACTGCATTACATTCCCGCTCTGACTATTTCTAAAGAGGAGGTCTGTCTCAATTTGCCAACTGTATCAATCAGAAGTATTTCAGTTCCCTGTGACAGAAATCTTGTTGAACAAAGGGAATGTATTGATCCACAAAAAGGTCACGTCCAGTGGACTGCAGGTATGGTGAGATGCAGACACATGCACAATGTTGGAACCCGCCCCCCCCCCCCCAACACTTAGCTTTGCTTCTCTCTGCATCTCTATTGGGTAACATCATTTTTTTTTCTGCTTTAGACAAGCTTTGCTCCATGTGGTATAAATATGACACAACAGTCCCAAGACTACATCGCAATAGCCTGAAGAGGGAGACCCTCTCTGTAGCGCCAACAGAAAGAAAAGATTCCAACTGGCTCCAGTTCTTTTCTAACTAGAAAGCCCTCCTCTTGTAGCCAGAGTGACAGGCATCTTGACTGACATCTCCATCCAGACTCCCAGAATTGGAAAGGCGTTCCCCAGAGACAAAGGAAAGGGGGTAAGAAAGCGCGATGGGCAAACCCTGCACTGACCAATCAATGCCTGTTGTCCCAGAGAAGCAGAGATCTCTCCATCAGAGAAGGCGAGATGCTCACCCCAAAAACGAATCAGCTGGTGAATCCCTTTTCTTTAATGGAAGCTCATATTTTCCCTTCCAGCTCTTGTGCTCTCTCCCTGTCTTTGACCATAATCTACCACTATCACCTTCAACAACAGCATTGTTCAACTCAGTCCTTCCTCCATACCCTGGCTTTTGCGATTTGCAACTCCCAGATGCCCTCTTCTTACCCTCTAACCAAATCTTAGCACTTCTTTTCTAGGGCTCCTTCCCAACCCAGGAGATATTCCCCTCTTGTGAACTCCCCACCGTATCCAAAGACATTTTTACAGCAATGACTATGTGCTTGGCTCTATGTGGAGAGATAAAGATGTGCCCGTGTAAGGAGGTACATCTGACTTGATCTGAAATGCCATTTCAGGGGAGCAGCTGAATGATCTCTGGAAGGCTGTAGTTCATGCTGGAGGAAGAAAACAACATTCCTCCCATGGTCCCCAAGACTTATTAGTTGCCTGAGTGAGAAGAGGAATGGGAAGAGAAGACAGTGCTGGAAGTTTCTTTCATACGTATGATCTAGTTTGTGCTGTGCTTAGTCACTCAGTCATGTCCAACTCTTTGCAACCCCATGGACTGTAGCCAGGCACCTCTGTTGACGGGGATTCTCCAGGCAAGAATACTGGAGTGGGCTGCCATGCCCTCCTTCAGGGGATCTTCTCAATCCATGGATTGAACCCAGGTCTCCTGCACTGCAGGTGGATTCTTTACCATCTGAGCTGCCAGGGAAGCCCATCAAAAGTGGAGTGGGTAGCTTATCCCATCTCCAGGGAGTCTTCCTGCCCCAGGAATCAACCGGGGTCTCCTGCATTGCAGGCAGATGCTTTACCAGCTGAGCTACCAGGGAAGTCCATATGATCTAGTTTAGCATTCCCCAAATCTCTGCCACCTAAATCTTAACTTACAGACAAAGGAGCTGGTGCTCAGAGAGTGAAGTGGCTCACCCAAGATCACACACCCAGGGAGCTCAGATTTGAATTGTCCAATGGTCCTGTCCCCTTCCCACCCACTCCCTAATAAACACCCCCCATTATTAAAAGATGACTCACACTACAGAAACGTCTCCTAATTAAATCTGAAAATAAGAAAAGCATTTGGAATGTACTCTGAGGAGGCTAGCCTTAGCAGAATTATTTCCATACCAAGAATTTGTTCCCCAGCTACGTAGCAGCTGGATTTTTTTTTTTTTTTTTTTTTACTCCTTGATGAGTGGAATGTAAGAATCACAGAAGATGACCAGTTTCCACCCTTTACTTTCTTCCTAAGCTGCCTCAAACCCTTTGTACAATAGGGACATAGAAATCAATTGATCGATCAGTTAAGAAATCTATTGATGAAAAATTCCCACTTTTATCAGCTGTGCTTATTTGATGGAATTATTACCCCAGAATAGGCACAACTAAGTCCTAGGCTCTATGCTCCCAAACACAATGACAATGGGTAGAGAAAATTGGTTTGTTTTATAGCCAACAGTCTGGGAACACATCTGTTGTCAAGCTTCAAGTCAAGTTACTAAAGTTGTGGAGGAAAATATGGGTTCTTTCCCTTTCTGACTGTTCAGAGGTGTAATAAAATAAGCTATTACTCTCCCAGCCTCCTCTCTCTAAGCTATGTGACCTGCAGGATGTAACTTCAGAGGGTCTCTTGTCCCCCATCAAGAGAATGGTGGGTTGTGCCGTGTGACTGTGAAGTTGGCCTTCAAAATTGGCCATAAGGCTACAAGTGTCTCTCACGCTGAGTCCAGCGCCCAGTAGGAACTCAAGCTAGGTTTTTGAAAGATTTAATTGAGTAGAGTTGAAAAAGTAGAAATATGGGTGAATTTGGTGCCATCTCCTGGCCATGTGACCTCAAGCAAGCTCATGACCTCTCAGAGCCTCAATTTCCTCTTCTATAAGATGGATTCAATGATACCAGCTATGGAAAGTGGTGAAGATGAAATAGGTTGAGAGATGTTAACCGTGTTCAGGAATGGTTAGCCCCTCTCCTTCCTCACCCAGTGAAGGACAGGCTCATCTCCTGTGGAAACTGATACACAGGACTCAGCCTCCTAGGCACCTGCCTCTGGAGCCAGCTCCAGTGGCAGTTGTGAAAGGCACTGGGCTGGTTGGTTGAAAAGAGAGATCAGGAAGTATTGATGCCCACAGCTCTGTGTCCCCTTCCCTGGCAGATGAGGAATCAATCTATTATTGGGGCTACTGTATTGGCTAACTCAATGGAAACAGAATTCATTTATAGGCATCCCCCTCTTTATGAAAATTCACTTTAGACCACTCTGCTTTTATGAAACATCTACTTTAGTACCTGTTTACACTAACCAAAATAAATCCAAAGAGGATTTTCACTTTTACAAAAAAAAAAAAAAAATGAAGACAAAATAGTACCCAGCGTTTGTTTTGCAGCAAGTCCTTATCAAGGCAGCACACTGCCTGGGCAGCGAGAGGGGCCTCACCCAGCTCCCTCCCCCCAGAACTACAGTCACCATCTCAGTATCAAACCACCATAGCTTTGAACTGTGTCTGTGAGCATCTGTGCTTTATCTCAATTTATACTGTGCATATCCATCAGCAAGATGTTGTTTGTTGTTCAGTTGCTCTTGTGTCTGATTCTTTGTGAGTATGCCAGGCTTCCCTGTCCTTCACTATCTCCCGGAGTTTGCTCAAACTCATGTCCATTGAGTCTGTGATACCATCGAACCATCTCATCCTCTGTTGCCCCCTTTTCCTCCTGACCTCAATCTTTTCCAGCATCAGGGTCTTTTCCAATGAGTCAGCTCTTTGCATGAGGTGGCCAAAGTACCGGAGCTTCAGCTTCAGCATCAAGATGTATCCTAAGGCAATTGTTTTCTCATCCTACACCATTTTGGCTTACAAAAGTTTTCATAGGAATGCTCTACTTTCAGATAGCGTGGGAAACTGTGTTCAGAGTGACCAACAAGGATGGGGGTCAATCTAGCTTAACCGGTCTCTTCCTCTCCCATCTCTCCTTCCCTCATTTTGCTTCATCCACAGCAGCCTCCCTGCTGATTCTCAGGCCCATCAAGCCCATTTCCACCTCAGGGCCTTTGCCCCGCTGTTCCTTCTACCTGGAATACTCTTCCCTGCAGTTGTCACAAAGGTTTGCTTCCTCACTTCCTTTGGACTTCTGCTTAAGTGTCACCTGGTCAGAGAGGACTTCCTTAACCATCAACTTGTCTTAGTTGCTCTCAACATTGCTCTCCTCTTTACTTTCCTTTGAGGCACTTAAGCCTCACATGCAGAGTGTATTTATTTGCTGTCTGCCTCGCACAACCAAAATGTGAACTCCAAGAGGGCAGGACTTTGTCTAGCTCAAAGTCAACTTCAGTCCTTAGAATAGTGATTGATGGATGGTAGGTGCTCAGTAACTATCAAATAAATGGGTGGATAGGTGGATTGGAGGATGGGAGGATGGATGGATAGATGGATGGACAGATAGATGACAGAATGGAAGTGTAAGAAGATGGGTGATTATAGGTTTGTAGATGGGAAGATGGGTTGACTGATTGATAGGTGGATGGGTCAATGGATGGATGAGAGGATAGGAGGGTGGGTGGATGAGTTGATGGGTCAGTGGGTAGAGTGGAAAGGGCACAGGGTTTGGAATAAGACAAGCCTGTGTTTTTGTTCCAGTCCTCTCCCCACTCCTTACGTTACCTTAGCTGATCCTCTATTTCCATATCTGCAAAATACACAAAATGAATTCTGCCTTATGGGGTCATCGGGCAGAGGAGAGCAGAGGGTGGACTGGGTGGGTAAGATCAAGGAACGTCATCAGAAAGTATTGCCTCTTCTGACTTTGTCTCCAGGTAGAAGACCAGATGGCCCAAGATAAGACTGAAAGTGTGGGGCTGGAAGAGAGAAGAGGGGGATGGCGAGAATATTGGGAAGGAAGAATGGGTAACACCAGTGACTCTTTGATAAAGGGTCTAGAAAAGGGCGGCACCCACAATGCAGTGAGTGGGACCAGGCTACCAGCAAGAGGAGGTCTAAATCAAATCAAATCAAAGTGATTCTGGATCCCCAGCCACAGATTATTTGCTGGAACTTTGTGATGATTCAGAGAGGCAGCCCAATAGTAAGGAAGAGGGCTTTGGAGCCAGAAAGACCTGAAGCTGAATCTTAGCTGTGCCCTTGACTTGGGCAAGTTACTTCTTCTCTCTGAACTCTGGTTTCTTCATCTGAGAAATGTAGATAATCATTATTTGGGGCCCTTATGGATGTTCTGAGGATTAAAAGAGATTGTGTGTAAAGTGCTTAGTATGGAATCCTTCACTGGGGAAATGAGCTGCCATGTAGCGAGGAGACTTAAGCAGCCCTGTGGAGGGGCCCACATGGAGAAGAAGCAAGATCCCCAGTCAACAGCCAGCACCAGCTTGCTGGCCACGTGAGTAAGCCACCTTGGGGGCAGACCCTCTGGTCGCAGTGAAACCTTCAGGTGTGGGTGGCCCCAGCTGATATCTGGACAGCAACCTCCTGGGAGACTCTGAACCAGAAGACCCCAGCCATGCCAGCTGCAGACTCCTAGAAAAAATGGATCTCCTGACAAAAAGGGACCAGTTCCGCTGAGTACAGAGGGAGAGTAGAAGTCAAACCTCCAGAGAGGATGGAGAGAGAAGTGGGTGAGAAACCAGCCACCACACAGATGGGCAGAACTTCTGAGATGTTTCATGATGACAGAGAGAAGTGAAGTGAAGATGGGAGCAAAGTAGGGTGGAGAGGACAGAGACCAGAGACCAGAGGCAGATGGAGGAGGGTGGGGAGGTGCAGCTGGCCAGCTGGATCAAGAGAAGAAGGGAGCTAGCAAAGGGGGTGGGACCCAGGGGTAGGAATTCTGGCTAGTTCAGGACCATGAGCAGCCATCTTTCCCTCCTCCTCACACAAAGAAGGACCAAGAAAGAGGGATGCAGAAAACAGCCAAGTGCAGGCTGGTAAGCTTCCTGCTGGTACCCAAGGCAAGGACCACCAGGCAGCCCCCATATCCAATCTCCCTTTCCCTTAGAGAATATTACCCCTAAGAATCTGCCTGCAATGCAGGAGACCTAGGTTCGATCCCTGGGTCAGGAAGATCCTCTGGAGAAGGAAATGGCAACCCACTCCAGTATTCTTGCCTGGAGAATCCAATGGATAGAGGAGACTGGCAGGCTACAGTCCATGGGGTCGCAAAGAATTGGACACGACTGAGCCACTAAACCACTACTGCTCCCCCAGCTGGCTACTCTCTCTCTCCCAGTTCTTTTCCTTTGTGGCATTTTCTACAACTGGTGCATCATCTGTCTGCCTCCCCCAGCCCCAGTCCAATCAGATTATCAACTCCAAGAGGGTAGGGACATCACCAAACTCACAGCTAGACTCAGAAGCCAGCCAAGGGCCTGGGGCAAGAAGCGCATTGTGTGCAGACAAGGTCCCTGCTTTGGGAACTCAGTCAGAGTCCACAAGACTACAAATCCACAAGGCCAACTCAGATGGTGGGAAAAGGCTTAAAGGGAATGAAGCAGGCTAAAAGGACGGACGGAGCATGGTGATGGAGATTCGGGACTCCTTGATTACATGGTCAAGGAAGGCGTCCCCGAGGAGGTGACATTCAAGCTGAGAACAGGAGGACCAGAAGAAGTTCAGCGGGGGAGATCTGGGGAGTGTTCCAGGCAGAGGGAACAGCAAGAGAAAAGGCCCCAAGACTGTTGTGAGTGGCTGTGTTTGAAGAGCAGGAAGGTACCCAGTGTGGCCCGGGGGAGAGGTGAGAAGAGGTCAGCAGGACTGCATCCTGTGGGCCCTGCGGGTTGTGATGAGAGGAGAACCGGGGGCCACAGCAAGTATTAAGCAGGAGAAACAGATGACCTGGTCTCCTTTATATCAGATCCTTTTGACTTTTGGGGGGGTCAGAGGCAGAGGCAAAACTGGAAGACAAGCTGGGAGGCCTTCGCAAGCATACAGGCAGGAAGTGCTGGGCACCTGGACTAGGCGGGCAGTCACAGAGGTGATGGAGAGAAATAGCTGGGTTTGAGAGCTATTTCACAGGTCAGACTGACTAGCCATGGTGATGATCTTAGCAGACTGAAAATAAGAGTTCACGTACAAATGGCTTACTTGGGAGCTGACCCCAGAAAGCAAGTGGGCAACCTGGTTTCCATCCTATTGGGAAGTCTGGAGACAAGAGTCATCCCACCCAAAAGGCAAGGAAGCTGAGGCTTATCCACCATCTCCCGGGGTGCTAACTCACCAGCACTCCCAGCCTGCCTGGCAGGTGGTCAGAGCCGCAAGTTCTGGCCAGCAAGTATCTAAATGGTGAATACCAAATGGTATGGGCAGGGCATCCACTGATGGAGCTGGAGAAATGGCAGGAGGGGTAGACTTGGGACTGTGGATATCTTTACCAAGAATTCCCAGGAACTGAACTGGTCCGAAGTTACAAGGAATTGGAGACAGACTGGGGAGGCCCCCAGGTAGGGACTGGGATTAAGGGGGCTGAAGATAACTGGAGGGCTGATGCCTGTCACTTCTTCCTCAGTCCAATTTTGGCTGAGCCGGCTAGGCAGAAGGAAGCTAAGGACTGTGTGGGCTGCGGGAGGCTGTGGGTTCTGAGGATCCTTAGGGCTGGGAGTCAGATGCCAGAGAAGACAAGGGGGAGATCAGGGAGCCAGGGCTCTGGAGCTAGCGGCAGCCAGATCTGTGTTCCCTCTGTGTGACTCTCTGGGGCCTCTACTTCTCCATCTGTGAAATGGGTTGTTGTGAGAATTAAGGGGAGAGAGTGGAAGGACCCAGAACTCCAGGCTTTCTAATGCCAGTGTCTGATCTTGTCCCTCCCCAGTCCTCCTCAAAGGCGGCAGCCTCTGCTTCCTTATCCCCACCACCATCCGCCCCCCCATCTCCCTGGGAATATACCCAGACAAGGCTGTGCAGGTCCCAAGCCCATCACGGGTGCTTCTGCTTTGCCCCACTTCCCACACACCACCCCCTGCTCCCTCCACCCCAGCCACTCTACCTCCCTTCACTACCTTGAGTCCAAGTTCATTCCCACCTCTGAGCCTTTGCATCTGCTGTTCCCAGGGCCTGAAATGCTCACCCAACTTGTTGACTAAACAACAACACATATGAGGCACTTACAATGTGCCAGGCAAGTTCTAAGTGCTTTGCATGTATTAACTCATTTTAACCCTCACAATAACTTGATTACCATTCCCATTTTACAGATGAGGAAACTGAGGCACAGAAGGGTTCTACAAATTGCCCAAGGTCACATATCATGCATGTGTGCTCAGTTGTGTCTGACTCTGCGACCCCATGGACTATAGCCCACCAGGCCCATCTGTCCATGGGATTTCCCAGGCAAGAATACTGGAGTGGGTTGCCATTTCCTTCTCGAGGGGATCTTCCTGACCTAGGGGTTGAACTTGTATCTCCTATGGCTCCTGCATTGCAGGTAGATTCTTTACCTGCTGAGCCATGGGAAGGTCAAGTAATAAATAATAGAACCAGGATTTGAACATAGGTGGTCTGATGCTGGCTTCCATTTACCACCAAGCTCTACTGCCTCTCAGCTGACAAACAATATATTTTTATATTGTTATATATATATAAACATATTTTATATAAAAAAATAAAAATGATAACAATGGCAGGAACTGCTATAATTTGCACCCACCAGGGTCAGGACTTGACCTGGGTACTCTGCAGTTGTCATTTGATCTCCAGAGTCTTCCTTGGGCAGATGTATTGTCTCCATTTCATAGTCAAAAAAAGTGAAGCTCACAGTCAAGGGTACATAGCAATAAGAGGTTCAACTCCTTCTAGAGTGGGAAGGTACAGAGGCATGAACCTTGACTTTTTCCTCCACCTTTCTTCACTCAGTTCCCCTCACCCCATCTCCCTAGAGCCAAGGCTGGTTCCTGCACCCCTGCCCCAGCCCACCAGAGACCTGCCTCCCCCAACTATGCAAAACTTTTTGTCCTTCCCTTCTCTCCCCCAGCCAATTACTGACAGATCAACTTGATGGTGAACATGTTTTAGAAATATTTTCACTGTTGTTTTAAAATTTTTCCCTTTGTTTGAAAAAGTGTTACAACTTTAACCACAAGAGCAAGAAAACCCCTATCCCAGAGGACCAGGGCTGTGAGTGTAAAACCATGAACAACTGTATTAAATAATCAGAACTGAAAGGCACCCAAACAATAGAACTCCTCAGAGTTCTGGCATCAGGAGGACTTGGGTCTTCAAGACTGGCTCTGGGTGGGATTAGGGGGGTCTGCAAACACAAGCAAGGAGATGAGGGTCTTGCCTCCTGTAATAGGTTGTTAACCCTGCTCTGATGCCTGGGTCTTCTCCAAAGGGTGCTGAGAGCAGTTTTCTTTCCTACTGTCTTGCAGGAAATGGACTAAATCCTGGGGAAGATGGGAAATTGGGATTCATAGACCAGATGCAGGAAGAGGCTAGAAGTAGTGTCCCAGGTTAGAGACCTCACTGAGGGCTCTGTCTGGGGCCAGAGTTAGAGGCTCAGTATGAAACCAGGATCATATGTCAGTATGGGGCTAGAGGTATAAGAAGGACTATAAAAAGGACCAGGATTCAGTCTGTCACAGGATCAGGGTTCCATCAGAGCCTGAGGTCAGCATCTACTGTGAAACAATATCAGAGGTTCCAACTGATCCCAAGATGACAGCTTAGACTGGGACTCAGTCCATGATCAAGAATGGGGTGAGAGCCCCATGTGGGACCAGGATTATGATTCAGTCTAAGATCAGGGTCACGAATCAGTGTGTGACGAAGGACCAAGGCTCAGTCTATGATGGGAATCGAGGTAGAGTGTTACAGCAGGATCAGGATTCATCCTGGGTCCTCGAACCACCAAATAGGTGTCTATCACTTTCTGAGACCTTGGGGGAGTCTGTTCACCTACTAGGCCTCAGTTTCCTTTTTTGTAAGCTGGGCTAACCATAACCCATGCCCTGAATCTTTCTGCAGTTAAATGTCAGGCAGGATGAAAGAGCAGATGTCAGCAAGCTTTGCGAACTGCAGGGCACTGGGCAGATGTTTACATAAACACCCCAGAGGAAACCCCAAACAAGGCTCACTGTGGAAAATCTAAATATCACTAAGCCTCCTACTCCATCTTCTATCCTACTTTCTCTTCTGCCTGTAAAACTAATAATAGCTAACAGCTACACCGAGTGGCCTTGTGCCAGGCACTGTTCTAAGAGTTTCATATATGTTTAATCTAATCCTCAAACAACCCTATGAAGTAAGTACTAACATGATCCTTGTTTTCAGAGGAGGAAACAGAGGCAGAGATAAGTAATTTGCTTAAAAATATTTATGAAATCTCTGTTTCAAACCTAGATAGTTTGGCTTCCAAGTCTATGCTCAGTATGGGAACTAGGGGTGGGGGATGAGTCTGAGAGGTTCTTCATGGAGCAGACAGGCTAGGGTAAGAGATGCACATTAGCAAAGGGCCTAGGGATGACCCATGGCCCCCAGCGGCCTGCCTGTGCCCGGGAGGCGAGACTTTCAGCAGACCCCACTCCCACACAGGGACATAAAAGACTGGGGGAGGAGCTGGTGGGTGGCATTAAGGCATCTCTTTAAACTTGTTTGTTTATGGAAAGAAATTTCAGGCCAGCTGTTGAAAACCTGTATTTTATGGGTAATTTTTCAATTTATTTCACACTGGTATTAAAAACAATAACCCCAACCTACCATGGAGGCTGTGATTCCACTGGGGTTGGCGAGGAGGAGGTTGTGGTGCTGGCTTAAAGCAGTGCCTTTGTTTGCCTGAGCACCCCAGGGCCAAGGCTGCTAGCCTTCTCCTGGGAAAAAAATAGCCCAAGTGAAGAAGGAAGACAGGGGTTGTTGCGGAGGTTGTGATTTAAGAGAACAAGACAAAGTTCAGTGGGAGAAGCTGGGGTGCCTCTCATGCGTGATAGTTGCTCAGTCGTGTCTGACTCTTTGTGATCCCATGGACTGTGGGCCACCAGGCTCCTCTGTCCCTGGAATTCTCCAGGCAAGAATACTGGAGTTGGTTGCCATTTCCTTCTCCAGGGGATCTTCCCAACCCAGGGATCAAACCCAGGTCTCCTGCACTGCAGGCAGATTCTTTACCATATGAGCCACCAGGGAAGCCCTACTCTCTTTTATAGATGATGAAACTGAGGCATAGATAATGGAAATTATTAGTGAAGATTTACTCTGAAATAGGCATTGCTTTTACCTGCACACCTGGTCAGAAGAATTAGTAAGATACTGTATTGGTTTGGGTTGCTGAGAAGGAGACCTTGAAACACAGACTGGAGTTCAAGAAGTTTACTTGGGAATTGATCTTGGGAAACACGGGGCTGAGAATGAATGAAACAGGACCTAAAGGCAACCCATGGATCATCAAGACAATTACCACTGGGCACAACATGATCTCAACCCTGCTGGAGAGTTCTGGGAGAACAGCGTAGACCATGCCTCAGGCTCCTCCACTTGCTGAAGGAGGGAACTGGGGTATTTGTCCATCATTGGGTATCTCCACTCTGTTATTGACTCTATTAGCAAAGTTTTTGTTTCAAATATTTTTTCAGTTTTATAAATTTCTTTCTGGTTCTTTTTAGTTAACTTCTATTTCTTTGTTGAGATCTTCCATTTTCATTTTTTCAAAAGAATGTATGATTTCTTCTCAAAGCATTTTTTTATGGCTGCTTTAAAATCCTTGTCAGATAATTCCAACATCTGAATCATCAGGTATTAGCATTGGTTAATTGTCTTTTCTCATTCAAATTATGGTTTTCTGGTTTCTGGTATGACAGTTAATTTTCTACATATCCTAGAAATCTGGGCTGTTGTATTACATCCAGGCAGGCCTATTTTAAAACTTTAATTTTAGCAGGCATTTTCTTTCACTGTTTAGGTATACATATAGGTTCTCATCTACTTTGGGGGGCTGTACTTGCAATGGCCATTTGGTTTCCAGAGCCCTTGCATTTCTATTCTGGTCTGCTTTGCTCTTCTGGTTCTACTAGTGCTAGTGTTATTCTACTACAAAAATCAGACAAACTCAGTGCACAAAAATGCACCAAGATCAATAGCCTTCATGAATACAGAAGCAATAATCCTTAATAAAACATTGTCAGGTAGATTTTAGAAATATATAAAAAAAATTATACAGGTTTCCCAGGTGGCTCAGTGCTAAAGAATCTGCCTGTAAATGCAGGAGATGCTAGGAGACACAAGTTGGATCCCTGGGTTGGGAAGATCCCCTGGAGGAGGAAATGGCAACCCACTCCAGTATTCTTGCCTGGAGAATATCATGGACAGAGGAGCCTGGCAGGCCACAGTCCACAGGGGTGCAAAGAGTCAAATGTGACTGAGCAACTGAGTGTGCACATGCACACACACACACACACACACACACACACACACACACACACAAATCATACACCATGGCTAAGCAGAATTTATTCCAGGGTGGAAAGGCTGATTCAACATTCGTGTATACTACTCAATCACAAAAAAGGATGAAACAATGCTATTTTCAGCAACATAAATGGAACTACAATCATACTAAGTGAAGTAAGTCAAATAGAAAAAGACAAATATCATATGGCATCACTTACTGTGAAATCTATTTACAAATCTATTTACAAGTTTACTGTGAAACTTATTTACAAAACAGAAAGAGACTCACAGATATAGAAAACAAACTTTGGTTACCAAAGGGGAAAGGAGGGAGTGTGTGGGATAAATTAGGAGTTTTGGGTTAGCAGATATAAACTACAACATATAAAATAGGTGAATCCCCTGGCAGTCCAGTAGTTAGGACTCTGTTTTCACTACCACGTGCCTGTTCAATCCCTGGTCAGGGAACTATGATCCCAAAAGCATTATGGCACAGCAAAAAAGAAAAAAGTCTTAAAAATAAATAACAGTGTCCTATTTATATCACAGGGAACTATATTCAGTATCTTATGTGTGTGTGCATGTGCGCTAAGTTGCTTCAGTTGTGTCTGACTCTCTGCAACCCTACAGGCTATAGCCTGCCAGGCTCCTCTGTCCATGAGGTTCTCCAGGCAAGAATACAGGAGTGGGTTGCCATGCCCTTCTGCAGGGCATCTTCCTGACCCAGGGATCAAACCCATGTCTCTTAGGTCTGTTGAATTGGCAGATGGGTTCTTTACCACTAACGCCACCTGAAAAGCCCATCTTATAATAAGCTATAATAAAAAAAAGAACAAGATGAAGAATATATATATAAGAAAACCAAATCACTTTGGTGTACCTCAGAAACTAACACAATATTGTAAATCAGCCAAATTTCAATTTTTTAAAAATCAGATGCATTTCTATAGGTTAGGAATGAACAAATGGGGAGCAAAACTAAAAATACAATTGCTTTTTTAGAAAAGAAAAGAAATACTTAGGTGTAAATCTAATAAAATACACACACACACACATACACACATATATATATACACACACATACATATGCTGAAAATGATCCCAAACACTGATTTTTAAAAAAATCAAAGAAGATCTTAAAAAATGGAGAGACACATATTCATGGATTGGAAGACTCAACATAGTTAAGATATAAATTTTCCCCAAATAGATATACATGTTTAATGTAATTCTGATCAAATTCAACAAGATTTTTTGTAGACATAGACAAAATTATTATAAAATTTATATTGAAAGGTGTAGGAACTAGAATAGCTCAAACAACTCTGAGAAAGAATAAAATGGGTAGGATCAGTCTACCCAATTTCAAAATTTCTTATGAAGCTACCATACTCTTGGTATTGGCAGACAAGACAACACAGTTTGTGGAATAAAATAGATAACCTAGAAATACATCCATATAAATATACCCAATTAATTTTTGATAGAAGAGCAAAAGCAGTTCAATGGAGGTAATGCAGTCTTTTCAGCAGCATATCATACTGGAGTAATCGGACATCCATAGGCAAAAAATGAACCCTGACTTAAACCTCACCCTTTATACAAAAATTAATTTAAAATACACTATGGACTTAAATGTAAAACAATATGACATCTAGAAGAAAAATAAGGAAATATTTGAGACCTGGGACCAGCAAATGTTCTTAGGTTTGACACCAAAAGCATGATCCATAAAAGGTAAACCTGGGACTTCCCCAGTGGTAAAGTGCTTAAGAATCAGCCTGCCAATGCAGGGGACACGGGTTTGATTTCTGGTCTGGGAAGATCCCACAGGCCTCAGAGCAGCTTAACCCGTGAGCTGCAACTACTGAAGCCCATGTTCCTAGAGCCTCTGCTCTGCAAGAAGCCACTGCAATGAGGAGCCTGTGCACGGCAATGAAGAACAACCCTGGCTTGCTGCAACTAGAGAAAGCCTGCACACAGCAACGAAGACCCAGTGCAACCAAAAATAATAAATAAATCAACAAACCACTACTGTAAGACTTTTAGAGAAAAAAAGAGAAACTGATCATGTGAACCTCATCAAAAGTAAAACCTTGGCTCTATGAAAGATGCTGGCAAGAGAATGAAAGGACCAGTTGCGGATTAGAAGAAAATGTTAGCAAATAACATATAGTATAAAGAATTCTTAAAATCCAACAATTAAGAAAATCTAATTAAAATGGGCAAATATGTCTGACCTTCACAGACATTTGCCAAAGATAGGCAGAAACTTGTACACAAATGTCCATAGTAGCTTTATACTTATTAACCCCAAACTGGAAATTATTCAAATGTCTTTAGATGGATGAATGCCTAAGCAAAATATATAAAACATCCATATCATGGAATACTGCTCAACAGTAAAAAGCAGCTATCAACACATGCAATAACCTCGACAAATCTCAAGGAAATTATACTAAGTGAAGAAAGCCAGTCTCAAAAAGACACATACCGCATGATTCCATTATATAACATAAGTGTAACAACATAATTATAGAAATGGAGAACAGATTAGTGGTTTGTTAAGGATTAGGGTGGAGGGGAGGGAGTGGGTGCGGCCCCAAAGAACGGCATGAATAAGGGAGTGTTGTGATAGTCCTGTTAGGTATTTGGATGTGGTGATGGTTACAGGAAACTGTACATGAGATAAAATTGCATCCCAGAAATCTCTTCAATCCCTGGCAAACCAGGACAGTTAGTCACTCAAGCAGGAGCCATCCAGCAGCCCTTGCTGCTCTGAGGAGGAGTTTGGGCTGCACCTGAAAGAAGAGCCAGGTCGTCTGGCTGCTTAGAAAGAAGAGCTCATAGGGGCCCGAAGTGATACAGACAGGAGCCACCACATCACTGGGGTGAGCGTGGCCCAATGGGGCAAACTGGCCAGAGATTCACCAAACGTTTGCTTTTCCTCCTTAGCACATGGCATGGCTAGACTATATTTCCCAGCCACCTTTGCAGGTATATGGGGTACATGCCTGAGTTCTGACCAATGAGATACGGAAGGACATGCTCTTTACTTCCCATAGGTGGTCCTCCATGCCCTGCCCCTTCCACAGTGAGCTTTAAGCCATGTAGTGGCTCAGTGGTAAGGAATCCTCCTGTAATGCAGGAGGCATGGGTTATAGTCCATGGGGTTGTGAAAAAGTTGGACACAATTTAGCAACTAAACAGCAACAAAAAAGAGACCACAGCACAAGCTGGAAGGAACTGAGGTCCTGGCTCTCCTGCAAAGAAGGACTTGCCGATCAGGAATACACACTCTGAGCATAACGCAGTGCAGCCATTATATCCAGCTTCACTTACTTGTGACAGCATCCAGTAGTTCCTTAACTGACGGCTCCTGGTGTGTACACCTCCTATTCTGCCATCAGCACCACTGACCCTGATGTCCTCCCTGTGTTGGGAGAGGGTGGCTGGATGGCAGACTGGGATTCCCAGACTCCCTCCCCACTACAGCTACAGAGAACCCAAGACCCTTTGAGCAGCTCTAGGCTGGGTGGGGGCCTGAATTCTGGCTCTTAGAACCCTAGAAATACCAATTCTGAAAGGATCAGAAGAAAACACAAAATCTCATCTGTGCCACTGAATGAATGGGGGAACTAAGGCCAAGAGAGAGAACAGGAGGTACTTGAGGTCCCACAATGAATCAAGGGATGAGTGGGCGCTCACTCATTCATTTTTTCATTCTTTTATTCATTTCACAGATATTTATTTAGCAGTTATGTATCCAGTGCAAGGATAAAATAGAAGATTCCTGCCCTCATGGAACTCACAAACAAGCAAATTTCAAACATGAACAGGCCTGGTGGTGCTTGGTACTACAGGCATTAAAACAGGACCAGGAGATAAAGGGCACAGGCATCCTATTTTGTCTGGAGTAGTCAGACAGGGCCCCTCAGAGGAGGTAACCTAGAGTGGAGACAGGCCCTGAGGATATCAGGAATTTTCCAGGCAGTGTGTAATTCAGTTGTGTCCGACTCTTAGCAACCCCATGGACTATAGCCCACAAGGCTGCTCTATCCATGGGATTGTCCAGGCAAGAATACTGGAGTGGGTTGCCATTTCCTTCTCCAGGGGATCTTCCCAACCCAGGGATTGAACCATTGCAGGTGGATTCTATACCACTGAGCCACCTGGATGGGTAGGGGCTGACTCTCCAGTTTCCTAAAGGTTGATCTTCTAGGGTCACCTTATTTCTCTGCATACCCAAATTCCATGTATAAGCTGAGAGACCCTTGCATCTGAAGAACTCATTCATTCATTCATTCATTCTACAAACATGTTGCATACCTCCTCTGTGTCCAGCATGAGCCAGGTTCCGGCATCTGGATACGACCTCATCTCTGGCCTTAAAGAGTTAACAATTCAGAGGAAGGGACAGACACATTTATAGTTACCACCGCATGTGATCCAAGCTGTGACAGAGAGATTGTGGAAGCCCAGAGGAGGCCCTGGACTGGCCCGAGAATCAGGGAAGTCTTCCTGGATGAAGGGTATATACAGGATGGGTCCTGAATTACTCAGCAGGGAAGGGGGATGGAATGTAGGCCAACATTCCATGAAGAGATCACTCATGAAAGGCTGAGAGGTGTGAGAGACTTGGAGACATCTGTGAAATACTGCAAGGAGTTGAGATCTTTGAGATTAAAGGGGTGAAAGGAGGGGTAGAGGGGAAGGCGTATATCAAAGAGGTGTGAACAAGAGGACTTGGTAGGCTCTGGTGGATGGGGACCACACTGGGACACTTTGAGGCCATCCCACCTCTGCCCTAGATTTTCTGGGCTTCCTGGCCTAGGCACCACTCATCCCGAGGCCTCAGTGGCCCATCTGTAGAATAGAGCCACCGGGAGGGATGGCTCTGACATTCTACCCAGACCCCTACTAGGTTGTTTGTTGGTCTTCATGGAACCCTATTGAAGAAGACCAGCCAGGGCAGAGAGGCCTCACTCTCTGTGTTTCTCTTCCCCTGACATGTCCTCATTGCACCGGGGATCTCACTAAGGATGAAAATAAGGGACTGGAGAAAGAGATGCGGGCATTTACTTTTTTTTTTTTTTTAATCAAATTACCACACAGGTAAAAGGAAGAACAATGGTTCAGCAACAGACAGTCAAGGTAAGTTCCCCTAGTAGTAGCTACAAGGACCCAGACAGAACAGTGACCTGCTGTGTGGTCTTAGATAAGTCACTCAGCCTCTCTGAGCTTCCCTTTCCTCCCCGGTAAAGTGGAGTTAACCAGAACAGAATCTCACTGGGTTGTTTTGAAGACTGTATTCTGTATAAAGTGCTTAGAACAACACCAAGCACATAGGCCTCAAAAGTGACAAGCAGTATTATTAATTACTGTTACAGTTTTCAGTGGGCAGGGTGGCGGGAGGCAGAAAGGTACCCTTTGTTGGGAAGAAGGAGGAATTTGACTCTGAAAGGGTTAAAATTGGGCCAGCTGCTCCCAACCTGTAGATAAGGTTGGAGGAAACACAGTCCAGGCCCCGGGCCCCTTCCCTGGTGAATTTATGAGGTGCTGGTCACGTTGAGGCTTAGGAGAAAGAAGAAAAAGAAAATCGGAGGCAGAGAGTGGGGTGGAAGGAGAGGCTGAGAGCAGGACAGAGGCACCTGGCGTCTGAGCGTCTGTACCTGTGTGTGTGGCATGGGGGACCATACCTGTGTCCGCCACGGGGCAGTGCAGGAACGACGCCAGAGCGCTCACAGCCGGACAGACCGACCTCTCGGCCCCTGGCCTGGCGACCCCCTCTGTCCCCACCGCGCGCCAGCCCCTAGCGGGTTAACGCGCCGCCCCCGAAGCGCCAGCTCCTCCCAGCCCGCCGCGTCCGGGCTCTGCCGACGCCCTCACTCGACCTGGAGGCCGGGCCCTGGGCGGACGGCGGGTCCCTGGCGGCGGGACTGACCCCACGCCCGCGGATGCGCCGGGATCGGCCCCTGCGCCCCGCCGCACCGCCGCCGCAGGGTAGCCGCTGGGTCGTCGGTGCTTCCAGGGCGCCCCGCACGCCCGCCTGGACCAGGCTGCCCAGATGCGGGCGCCACTCTGCCTCTTGCTGTTTGTCGCCCACGCCGTGGACATGCTCCCCTTGAATCGAAGGAAGAAGCAAGGTATGAGGGGCAGCCGTCAGGATGGCCGGGCAGTGCAGCAGGATAGTCGAGGGGTGGCCATGGGGGCATCTGCTTGGTGCCCCGCGCCCCAAGCCGTTAGCTCTTCCGGACTGCTGCCAACCCCACTCTACAGATGAGGAGACTGAGGGCCCAGGATACTGTGGGGCAAGCTGGACCAAGAAGGTTCTCCAGGGAAAGAGCTGGCAGGGCTGGCTCCTTACGCCCACTGCCTCTAATAATAGTATTGCTGGGGGAAAGGAAAGTGACTTTTGCAGAGACAAGAAGCCTCAGGTGACACAGGCTAGGGGTGGAAGGGACTAGAGGACAGAGTTAGTGGCTCAGAAATCATCCCGAGCATCCGTACTGAGCCAGGAGGTGAGGTAAAGAGCCCTGAGCTGGGAGTCCCGATGCCCCGGTCTCAGCCCCAGTATAGACCCTGAATCTCTGCGTGACTTTCCAGAAGGCAGTAGTTTTTGGTAGGTTCCCCCTGGGTGAGGGCCTGAGCTGCGTGGGCTCAGGGAGACGGGTTTGACGACATTTATTCTGGGATGACCTGGAAGACATCTACACCCTCCAAGAGCCTTGGTTTTTCCGTCTTGACCTCCTAGGGCCACTAAGAGGATGAACCAAGGTTCAGATTATAAAGGTACTTGGGGCACAAAGCCAGGGGCCCCTTGCACTCTCACCCTGGGGCTCTTCGCCATGTTCCCTCCCTGCGGGAGTCAGAATGTCCCTGGAGGTGAGTTTGAGGTTGTCCCTGCAGAGCCAGGGTTGGCAGAGCCTGTGGGGCTGAGGAGGGTGAGCGAGTCCCACACCTGAGCCGGCAGCCCTTTGACCTCTGTCCAGTTGGCAGCCTGAGAGTTGAGGGCCAAATGCCAGCCTCTGTGCCCAGGGTTTTCCACGCACGGAGGGAGTCCCCACCACATCCTCGTGACATAGGGATCATCCTATTCTTGGAGCCAGGTGCCAAGGCTCAGACAGGCTAATTAACTTTGCTAAGTTGACCAGCAGGTGAATAAGACCCTGTGTCTTCTTTCTTTCCAGCTCCGGTGTTAGGTTTGAGCAAGGCTACATGGGAAAGAGAACAAGAGTCTACTCTCTGGGGGCTTCTAATCCGTTTTAGTAAAAAACCCTGAATAGACAAAATCACTCCTAGAGTGAAACAGGAGGCGGAAAGTGGTTGTGGGAGAATGGAGGGGTGGGTTTGGGTGGGACAGAGAGACTGAGGCCTGAAGGACTCCAGGTCCAGGCGTGACTAGACAGAGGGGTCCAGGGAACGGAGAGGCGGGTAGGCTTCAGGTGAGCTGGGGGGAGTCTGCGACTTCATGGGGGCAATGCTCTGTGAACGGCCCTTTTATGGTAAAGCTCATAGGCTCTGGAGTCAGCCTACCTTTTTCAAATCTCTGCTTCCTCAGTTACCAGCTGAGTGACCTTGGGGACGTCACTTTGCCTCTTTGAACCTCAGTTTACCTATCTGAGAGTTGATTAGAAGCTCTTTAAGATTTTCTCAGTTCTCAGAAAGACCAAAAAAATAAAAGATTTTAAAAACCTCTCTCCTCAGTAACTCCTCTTTAAAATAGGAATAATGATCTTCATATCCAACTCACAGGGCAGATGTGGGTAAGACTCAGTGAGTTAGTGTGTCTGTTAAGTGAGTAGCCAAATGCAGTAGTCATTCTCCTTTCCTGCCTGTCATGTCATTGGTCACTCACAACAGCCCGGGGTGGGTGGATGGGGGGTTGGGGGATGCTTATTTTCTGCATGAGGATACTGAGATTCAGAGAGAAAGGTTGCCCAGCAGGTTAGTAGCAAAGCAGGCTTGAATCCCAGCCGGTCTGACATGATGCTGAGAAGATGTCTCCTGAACTTTGTTGGTCTTCCTTCCCTTCTCAGAGTCTCAATTTCCCCCTCTGAAGAGGAGCTGGTTTAGAAGAGCTTCTCGGTTCTAAAACACATGCCACACAGACATACAGAATCAAGAAGAAGAAAACTTCCAGTCCCTCTTCCACCCCCACTTGCTCAGTGAGGAGGTCGGGCATGGTGCACCTTACATGGCCACTGTTTGGTGAGGGGGCTACTGGCACCCCTCCCTATGCTTGTTGATCTGTTGCATCTGGAACACATGCACGTCCAGGGCAGCATCTTCAGAGAGAGGCTTTGTGACTCCGTTTACCTGTCAGGTGCAATGGAGATAGCCTTGGATTTCAGTCCCACCCCACCCCCCACTCCTTTTGGGTGAGTGGATTCCCCCAACCTACCTCCTACCCACAGCCTTGGTTTCCCCATTGGCACTAGGGTGGAGGTAGGGCGGTAGCAGAAAGCTTCCTGTAACCTATTCTGCAAGGTGGTCATAGGAGTCTTGGCCAAATAACTTTGAGCTTTGCTGGCTTTAGCAGATTTCTTGATGGTGGGACTTATCAGAGCATTCGTGGTAAAGAGGCGGAGGACAGAGAATAGGACCTTTCCCAAACCACTTACAGATTAGCAACCATTTTTCACAAGACAGCTGCTTGGAAACTTCCACACAAGATCCCCGAGGGTCTTCCCAGCTTTGACATTCTGGTCTAACTTTGGCAGGAGAATGTGTCCTGAAGACCTAGATATTAGCAATGCCTCTTTTCTCCTTTCCTCTCCTTTCTTCTCCCCTCCTTCCCACCCCCACCTTCCTTCTTTAATTCCTTCCTTTCTTCTTTCCTTCCTCTCTCTCTTTCCCTTGCTCATTCAATAAGCATTACAGGGCAGACCCCGAGCCAGGCTCTGTGTTGGGGAATCTGGGAGTGTTGAGGTAAATGGACCTGGGGCCTGCCCTTGAGGAGTAGCTAGTGTGGAGGGATGCCCTTCCCTCCTCCTCTCCCACCTCCCCTCCAGCGTTTGACCTGCTCTTCAAGGCCAAGAGGAACGTTCTTTGGGCCCAGCAGCCGCCCAGGCTGAGCTGTCACCCTCAGGGCCTGGCTCCCACAGACCCGTGCTTCGTCAAGCTCCAACATCACTGTTTTTTGATGAAACCTAATTTTTCTGTTTCCAAGACAAGAAAGACGAAAAGAAAAGGCTTGAGAATGGTTCTCAGATCTCAAGTGACTCTTACAAAACAACATGTTGATTAATTAAGTATAAATGAATCAGAACCAGATGGGGACGTTTCTCTCGAAACATGCTGGGGTGTCCCGGCAATAGGACAGTCTGGCTGGCTGAGGGGTCCTGGTCTGTAACCCTGCCTTGATGTGGAGCTTCATTTAGGCAATGAGGAGAAGACGGGCTATGCCTGACTTTCCTCAGTTTCCACGGCCTGCCAGGGAGGGGCCTTGTGGATGCAAGTGTCCCCCGCATTCACATGGTGCCTTTAGATCCTTCTGGACCTGGGGCAGCAAAGGGCAGAGGGAGGAGCTCTGGAATTCAGGGCCCTCTCTTGCCCTTGATGTGTGATTTGGGGCAGTCCACATACCTTCTCCAATTCACGGTTCCACATCTGTGAAATGGGAATGGTTGTGCCTACCTCTGGCGTTTGGGACGATTCACCACAGTCATAGAGAAAGGTGTCCAAAGGCACACAGTAGGTGCTTCATAAGGACTCAACCACTTCCCCCTCATTTTACAACAGAGTGGATGCTCCCTGGGCTGGGGGGAGGGAGTCTCATGAGGACTGAATCTCACCTCTGCCCTTCTCCCCTCTCTGAGCCTCTAGAAATAGACATTTCTTTACAAATAAAGAAAATTATCTGTACAAGGACTATGGCAGTGCCCACTCCAGAGGCCTGTTAGGTGGACTGAATATAATAAGTCTCCAAACTGAGAACCCCTGTGTGGATGTCCAGACAGGCAGCACTGTTCCCTGCCCAAAGACAGAGAAGCAGGTGCCCAGGGCAGAGGCCGTGATAGAGGAGGACCTGGGTTTCTAGTCTCCAGGTCAGGGCCATGACTGGGCACAGAGCAAGGTGTATCTCACCTCCCTCTCCCCTGGGTAGAGATAAGCCTACAGCTGCCCAGCCAGCAAAGGAGACCCTTAGGGCTAGCACGTGCCAGGAACTCTGCGTGTGGGCTATGAAGTCTGACTGTGGTGTTGCCTGAATTACTCCTATTTCCTAGACAAGGAGGCTCCGAAAGAGGCAGAGACCTGCCCAGGATCTCTCTACAGCTGAGTTGGGAGGTGGACCCAGAGTTTTGGAGGCTCTGAAGTCTGTGCATAGAAAAGGAAGTGAATCCCATCAGAGACTTGCCAAGGGCTACAAGAAGGAGTTCAGTTCAGTCGCTCAGTCATGTCTGACTCTTTGCGACCCCATGGACTCAGCATGCCAGACCTCTCTGTCCATCACCAGCTCTTGGAGTTTACTCAAACTCATGTCCATTGAGTCGGTGATGCCATCCAACCATCTCATCCTTTGTCATCCCCTTCTCCTCCCGCTTTCAATCTTTCCCAGCATCAGGGTCATTTCAAATGAGTCAGTTCTTCGCATCAGGTGGCCAAAGTATTGGAGTTTGGCATCTGAGGCCCTCCATGACTGGATGCTGGCCCTGTCTGCAGTCGGACCTCCACCCCCAATACAAGGAGGAGGGTTGGTAGTAAAACAGGCTCAAATTCCAGTCAGTCTGACATGATTCTGAGAAGATGTCTCCTGAGTTCTGTTGGTCTTCCCTTCTCAGAGGCTTACTTTCCCCATCTGAAGAGGAGCTGGTTTAGGAGATCCTTAAGATGTTTCTCAGTTCTAAAAGACACACACAGAGAGAGAAAATAAAGAAAATGAAGACTTCCAATCCCTCCCCTATCCCCAGTTGCTCAGTGAGGAGGTCGAGCGTGGCTGCATCTACCATGGCCACTGTTTGGTGAGGGGGCTACTGGCGTCCTTTCTCACAGTAGTTGATCTATTGCATCTGGGACACATGCATGTCCAGGGTAGTATCTTCAGAGAGAGGCTTGTGGCAATGAGGAGGCATCTGAGAGGAGCCCCATCCGAGAGCTACGTCTTGGGAATTTGTCAGGTGGAAGCAGCAGTGGCATAAGCGCTGGGGACTCTCGCAGGTGGAGCGGAGGTCTGGCCGGTGGGAAGGGCTGAAGGGGCTGTGTGGCAGAGGGGGTGGAGGTCTGACTGCAGACAGTTCCAGCATCCTGTCATGGAGGGCCTCGGATGCCATTTGCCTGTCACCATCGTCACAAAGAAATGTTTACTGAGCCCCTGCTGGGGATCTGGCCCTGAATGCGGTGTTGACAAGGACAGCAGAGGCGTGCCCCGTTGTCCCTGCTGTCAACGCTCAGTCCCTCAGTCGTGTCTGGCTCTTTGTGACCCCATGGACTGTAGCCAGCCAGGCTCCTCTGTCCATGGGATTTTCCAGTCAAGAATACTGGAGTAGGTTGCAGTTTCCTGCTCCAGTCCCTGCTGTCAAAGAGCTCAGCATTTCCTAGAGGTGTCAGGAATGAATCCAACCTGAAAAAAAATGGCACAGACAGGATCCTGCTGCTTCTCAGTATAGCCCAGAGAGGCTGGTCGGTGGTGGCCCTCGTCTCAGCTGAGGAATCTGAGACTCAGAGGTGGGACGTTGCTCAGCTGAGGTGTCACAGGATAAGGGGACCCTCTTCACTTTGTTCGCCTGCCTCCTCTCATCCATCTATTAGTCCGCTGTCTCTTCATCCATCTTTCCATCCTTCCATTTAGTGAAAAAGCTGAAGCTCACGCTGATTCAGAGCTTTTCAAACTGAGGTTTGCAACCATTCAGCAGATCTGGGAAATAAATTTAGTAAATGCAGCTAGCATTTAGAATGCTGAAATGGAGTAGAATGGAATAAAACAGAACAGTATAGAGTAGAATAAAATAGAGTGAAGTCAGCAAACTTTTTTTGCAAAGGACCAGATAGGTAATATATTAGGCTTTGTAGGACATACTCTTCCTGTTTTTTTTTTAAACAAACCTTTAAAAATATGAAACCGTTCTTAGCTCACAGGCCATACGTAAAGAAACCATAGCCCAAAATTAGCCCATGGGCCATAGTTTGACAACCCCCTTCGTGGAAAATATCAGAATGCATTACAGATGTTAAGTAATCATTTTGAGAAATGGGTTTTTGCTTACATATATATGTGAATGTGTGGGTGCATGTGTGTACCCATATGTAGATGTGTGTGCACATGGATATGGGTGTGTGTGAGTGTGTACTCTGTGTACTGCACGTGTACTGACATAAAAATGTAATTTTTACTATTGTCCAAAAAGTGTGGAGGCCACTGTATCAGCTGAGCCCAGTGCAGTCCTCCAGACAATTCTGAGAGGAGGGTTCCAGGGAATCCTGGGATTGCAGATAGGGAGTTGAAGGCCCCATGGGTCACACAGCCGTAGGCATGTGAACCCCAAAAGTCTGGCTCTGGAGCTCCAAACAGGAGGCTAAATTGCCTTTAAAATAGCAATCACCCTCGACACATTTGTCCTCACGCTTGTTTCTGATGGCCCTGAATCTGATGGCCATGTCCTTCCCAAGATGTTTTCTTTTCTCAAAGTGGACTATAGCCCCAGGAAATGGAATGATCCATCGGGGTCTAAATGTTCTTCTGCATCAGACATCCCCAAGCAGCTGGCGAGTGGCGGACATTGTATGTTCCTTTCACATGGACCCTCCCCCAGCCCCGCCGGGTGGATATGGTTACCCTTCTTCCTTTATAGAAGAAGCAGTCTGGCTCAGAGAGGGAAACCGACTCATCCAAGGTCACATAGCCAATGTTCCTGATTCCATAACCATGAGAGCAGATCCCGCCTACTATAGAGTGCTCCAGAAAGTCCATCTAATGCTGCCGGTAGCCACCTGCTCATTCATATAGCTCTTCACAGTTTGTAGAACAGTTCAACTTCCATTTTCTCTCTGGAGTTCTGGAGAAAGGTTATCGAATGATGGAATGCTAGGGCTGAAAAGGCCAGTTGAGACCTTGGAGACTCATGTTTGTGTAAAAAAAAAAAGATGGAGCTTCAACCGAGGAAGTGCCTCACCCAAAATCACACAGCCGGGGTGGAGGTGAGGATGCAGGAAAGGGGGCAGGGGCAGCGAGGGTGGCCTTGGATAGGCAGAAGAAGGCAGCTTGCTCCACAGCCTGCAGTCTGGTTTGGAGCTTCTCAGAGCCTCAGTTTCTCGTGTCACTTGGGAATGCTCCATCTGCTTTGTCTTTCTCCCAGGCCCAGAAGAAATGTTAGATGAGAGGGTGCAACCGAGAGGGCTTGCACAGCTCTGCAGAGGTTTCTTAGTAACCAGAGGCCAAGAGCCTCGTAAGGGCCTCCAGGGTTACCTGAGTGCCATATAGGGTCTGTGGCCCGGCTGTGTGGTTCCATGAGAGGCACCTGGTGGAGGCTTGGGACCCACGCAGAACTGCCATGTCCTTGAAGCCAGTCCTTCTGTCAGAGCCCAGACTGTGGACACTGTTAGGACATAGAACAGCCCCAGGTTCTGTGGACACCCAGGGACACACACGTCATATGTGTGTCAAAGGGTTCTCATGGGGACACACACCTCAACAGGCCAGAAGGAACGGGTTAAGTGTGTGTGCTCAGTCGTTTCAATCATGTCTGACTCTTTGGGACCCCATGGACTGTAGCCCACCAGGCTCCTCTGTCCGTGGGATTCTCCAGACAAGAATACTGGATTAGGTTGCCATGCCCTCCTCCAGGGGATCTTCCTAACCCAGGGATGGAACCCGCATCTCTTATGTCTCCTGCATTATAGGTCGATTCTTTACTGCTGGGCCACCAGGGATGTCCCCTCATGTGTATGTCCACACACATGTATGTTCCTAAAAACATTTATTTGTTTCTTTAAAGGCACTTGATTTTCACCACATCAAAGCTTTTAGAAAGTCTCTTTTTTATTTTGTTTTATGGTTATTTCCTCTATGCCAGATGTTACCTGTATTGTTTTATTTACCTATGTCAGGCACTATGCGTATAAACTGACTAAATTCTCCTAATAAACCTGTGATGTGGGTACTATTATTGTCCCCATTTTACGTATGAGAAAACTGAGGCACAGAGGGGTTGAGTGACTTTCCCTAGGTCACACAGCCAAATTCAAATCCTTCCTAGTCCCAGAGCCCAGACTCCAATTACCGAGCTCAGTTGCCTCCCAGCCTTATTTAGTCCTTGCAGCAACCTGGAAAGGGATGTTATTGTCCACATTTCACAGACGAGGAGACTGAATTAAGAGAGAAAGGAGCATTAGTTAAAGAATGTGAAACTGCCATTTTTATAGGCTGAAAAAAGCCAAATATTAGTGATTTCATATGTTCCAGTCTACTAGCTTGGCAAGTAAGTTTGGCAAAGCCAGGATTTAAACCCAGGTGGTTGATTGCAAAGGTTGGGTCCATAGCCACCCAGCCTGGCCTTCTCCCAGTACACCCAGATAACAGCCCACAAGGTGGTTGGATCCTGTTGTTCTACAGAGGCCTTCCAAGCATAAAGAGGGCTATCAACTTGCCAGGGTCACTCAGCAGGATGGGGAGAGGTTGGAATGTGCCCCCCACTCCAGGTCTCCATGGCCGGAGCCCCTTTGTCTCCCCTCCGTGCAGCCGTCAGCACCACCCAGGACACACACACTCTCGGCCCCACCCTGGGGGTTCCTCCAGGGTTCCACAGTGCTCGGTCTGGTTCCCATTGCACGGGTGAAGCTCACTCATGTTGGGCCCTGCTGCCTCAGGCCAGGCCACCCCCGCCTGCCCTGGGATGATTTCTTACAATGTTGTGTGATTCACGGGGCCCCTGTTCTGTGGCCCTTGGTGGGGGCTTCTCTGGGTCGTTGTGGATTGGGGGGGGTTCTGTTTCACTAGCTCAGAAGAAAGGCATGCCCAAGCCTGGGGGACCCAGACCGCATAGGGAAACCACTCCCTTTCTCCAGAAGCCTCCACTTTCCCTGCAGACCGACTGCGGTGCCCACATCCGCAGGGTGGGGACACCCAGAAAGGAATGTCACAACTGCTCTTCTGCAGCCTGCTCTGCTGTTGGCAGGCAGGCACGGCTGTCTCCAGCACGTCCCAGATGAGCGGTGGGAGGTCGACTGACTGGCACGAAGGCCACGGGCTCTGCTGCTCACCAGCTGAGTGATGTTGAGCAGGTCACCTCTCCCCTCTGGGCCGCTGGTGGCTCATTTGCAAGATGGGGCACAAAAGTCACCCACAGCACATACAGCGTGCTCAGCTGGTGACCGTGAAGAGTGTCCAGTGCCGGGCAGGGAGTGCGGGATTTGGGCTCTGACAGGCCTGGGCTCAGCTCCCAGTTCAGCTACTGCCATGTTCGTGTGAAGATGTTTCACTGCTGAATCCCAGTGTTGTCCCTCAGTAACATGGTGATGATAGTAGCATCTACATCACAGCATTGTCTTGGAGATCACAATTGTGCATGTAACCCACCTGGGAGACAGTAGGTGCTAATAAATGGTGATACCAGTCATGCATCATAGAAAAGTTGGCTCACTCTAGTGTCCAGGACATTCCACCCTAACGTCAGACATGCCCCTGCCTGGGTTTGAAAGTCCTTGGCAGACCTAACTCTTCAAAAGAAAGTTATGTGGGGAAGCCCAGATTCAGAGGATAGGGAGGTCCTAAGTGACCTACAGCACAGTGATTCACCTTCTCTGAGCCTCTGTTCACTCCTCTATGAAAGGGGACCTCAGAGAATAGCAGTGAAGATAGAAGTGTGTGGGTGTTGCTCGCACATTATAAACATATAAATGATGTGATGAGGCCATGATGAGGCCTGACATCCTGCCCTCTGCCCACAGCAGCTGGAAAAACGCAGTCAGATGCTGCCTTTCAGACATACTTTTCCTTCCTCCTCCCCTCTTGCCTGCTTCTGGCAGACATGTGAGTCCAGCAGACTTAATTCATAGCACATTATCAGCTTCAGTTGAGCTGATAATGTTCTTATTTTGTATTATCTTATTTTTTCCTTATTTTTTAAATGCTTGTGCTTAGTCGCTCAAGTCGTGTCTGACTCTTCGTGCTTCCGTGAACATTAGCCCACCAGGCTCCTCTGTCCATGCGATTCTCCAGGCAAGAACGCTGGAGTGGGTTGCCATTGCCTTCTCCATTTTAAATGGTTACAAACTGTTGATGTTTAATTTTGCTCTTAACATTTGCTTCACTTATTTTAAAATTTTCATTTTTGTTTTATTTAAGCATCTTATTTTTATTAATTTTAATGTATTTTATTAGTTTATTTTTATTGAAGTATAGTTGATTTACAATGTGGTGTTAGTTTCAGGTGTAAGGCAAAGTGATTCAGCTAGCTATACATATAAATATATATATATATTTTTTTTCCCCCAGATTCTTTTTCCTTATGGGCCATTACAAAGTACTAAGTATAGGTCCCTGTGCTATCCCGTAGACCTTTGTTGGTTATCTGTTTTATATATAGTGCCTTAGCACTTTATAATTTACTGTCTTTGTTCTGGCCATCATCTTGTGGGTAAAAAGCTAATAAACTGTGTTATTTGCATGATATCTAATTTGCTTATCATGTCTCCTTAGATTAGTGAATTTAGGCACTTACAAATAAATACTTTATATGAACTTCTTTTAAGTGTCTTTTGTGGATTTGTTCAGCTTGTCAAAAAAATGATTTTATTAGGGTTGTATCAAATGTTAATCTTTCTCCCAAGAAATGTCAAACTCAGATGAACAAACGTGGTAAGAATTTCATATGATGAACATTTTTGCAGAATCAGTCTGATGCATTCTAAATGGTTGTTACTATCAAATGAAATTGCCCTCAAATTTTCTTAGAAGGGGTTAATACAATTTATTTAAATTTACAAGTGTATTTTTATTTTATTCTTACATTTTATTTTTCTAAGCTTTTTGTTTTTATCTTTAGTTTTAAAATGTCTTCTTATTTTAAATTTTTATTAATTTAAATTATGTTTTATTTTAAATCTTTTAATTTTACTTTTTGGGTTGTTAATTTCTTTTTAAAAAATATTATTGTGGTTTTTATTTGCCCACTTTTTTCCTGTGTGTCCTGAATTTTTCTCATCAGTTTTATTTTTTATTTTTTAATTTTTTATTAATTTTTATTAATTTTTTATTTTTATTAATTTTTATTAATTTTATTTTTTATTAATTTAAATTATGTTTTATTTTAAATCTTTTAATTTTACTTTTTGGGTTGTTAATTTCTTTTTAAAATTTTTATTAATTTAAATTTTTATTAATTTTTATTTTTATTAATTTTTATTAATTTAAATTATGTTTTATTTTAAATCTTTTAATTTTACTTTTTGGGTTGTTAATTTCTTTTTAAAAAATATTACTGTGGTTTTTATTTGCCCACTTTTTTCCTGTGTGTCCTGAATTTTTCTCATCAGTTTATAGGCATGTGTGTGCTCAGTCAGTCAGTCGTGTCTGACTCTGTGACCCCATAGACTGTACCCCACCAGACTCATCTGTCCATGGAATTTTCCAGGCAAGAATACTGAAGTGAGTTGCCATTTCCTACTCCAGGGGATCTGCCTGACCTAGGGATCGAACCCATGTCTTCTGCATCTCCTGAATTGGCAAAACAAATTCTTTACCAGTGCGCCATCTGGGAAGCCATCAGTTTATAAGACTTCTTTGTATCACCTACATATTAATCTCCTGTTGGTTTTGACATGGAAGATATCTTTCTTTAATCTGTTATCCCAGCTGCTAACTTTGTATGTCCTTTGGAGAATAGACATTGTTACTTATAATACTGTTCAAGAAAAGGTTTGAAGGTTTTTTGGTAGGAGTGGAATTTTTCTACCTTATGGTCTGAGCTATTTGATCTTACAAAATATCCTCATAAGAAGGTCTTATGAGAAGGATGTGAGTTCCCAATTCTCTGTCTTTTGAGCAGATCACCCTTCCCATGAGCGATTCTTCCTTGAAAGTGTTTTCAGTCCTGATGCAGTGGCCCTAGGGCCTTCCCTGAGGATACTCCTGGAACTCTCAAATGCAGGTGACTCTTCTCTGTCCACCTGCATTCCTGGTTGTCCCTGGGTCACTGCATTTCAGCCGGTACACATCTATTAAACCCTTGCTGTCAGTCAGACTCTGTCCTTGAGGGCCCCAGACTGATGAAGGTGGCAGGCCCAACAGACTGGATAGGAGAGGTGTCAGCTGGATACACTAGCCCCAGGTTAGGGGGAGTTGGCTTGATGTTTTCCACATGAACAGAGCATCCCCACCAATGGCTGACATTCTGCGAGGGCTGCTTTCTCTGAATGGTTTCAATTCGTAGACCATCTTATTCTCTTGCATCAATAACCCTCCCTCCAGCCCCCTCCCTGTTAAAGGAAAAAGAAAGAAGCTGGCACTCAGGACATTTGTGAGTAATGCAGACTTGAAGTTTGAAGGTCTGGGGATGCTGCGGAGGGCTCCATCTGCAGTGCAGGTGGTTTCAGGCTTAGGGCCACTGGGTCATTCCTGCAGCCTCTTCTCTCCTCCTCCTGTCTGACTCTGCACCACACAGCTCCGTCTGCTCTCTGTGGGTCTTGGGCTCTGGGAAGTGTGACTTTCAATGGCACTTTTCTGCCTTTGGAGAGTCCCCAGGCTTGAGGCAGCGGGAAGGGGCTGACAGGACATCAGGGACGTGCAGCTCCCAGCAGTTAGGAGTTAGGGCACTGGTTTGCATCCCACTTGACTCTTTGCTGTGAGTATTTGGATCAACAACTTTAGCTTTCTGAACCTTAGTTTTCAATACTTGAAAATGGGTTTACAGCCCAGCTTTGCAAGGCTGTGATGGGTTTGCAGTGATTTAACGGAAGGACCTGCTGGCACAGGGTCCTGCATGCTGTAGATATTCAGCAGGCATCGGCCTGGCTCTGCCCCTCTGCAGACCTGGTCCTTCAGAGGGTCTATAGGAGCTCATAGAGATCAGCATCTCTGGCTGTGGCTGTTAGTCTTGGTTCTAGCCATTGATCCTGCCTTTAACTGGATAAGAAGGATTACAATCCCCATTTTGCAGATGAGAAAACAGACCAGTTAACAGTGGGTGTGGGATTTCCAGGTCCTGCAAGCCTGGGTCCCTCCAACTGACTGGGTTTTGGTATGGTAGAGACAGTACCCTAGGACCACGAGAGGTTTCCAAGACAAAGCCCCACGCATACTGTGCCTCTGTTACCTGCTTCTGTTCAGCTCCTCCCTGCTGGCATCATACCATTTTTGAGCACCTACTATGTGCCAGGTGATCTGTGTGCATTAATTACCCATAACCTCAGGAGATAGGACCTGTTTTATAGAAGAGGAAAGTAGGATCCAGATAGGTGAGGCCATATGCCCAGGTTTCCATGGCCCCCGTCCATCTGGGTTGGAAGCCAAGCTGGGACTCTGAAGCCAGAGCTCTTATTCACCATGCCAGGAATTGCTGAGCTGAACCCAGGACAGCAATAAGGATAAAGTTGATTCCCATTTGGTGAGTCCTTGGCATATGAACTAGGCATGCCGCCAGTGTTATGCCCGATGTCCGAATCCCCGAGCGGGAAGAGAGAAGGCCTCCAAGACAATGCAACTGGCAAAAAGGGGAAGTTTATTACTGACTCGAGCCAGGGCCCTCTGCCGCATCCAACGCAGTGGTGCAGGTCAGAGAGCCCCGAGCCCAAGCTGTTACACAAATTTATAGGGTGAGCACACGCAGTTGGTAGTTGGTTTAAGCGGATTGGTTACAAGTTTGCAAAGCAATTTCATTGGTCAAAACTTTCACGCGGGCGGGACTTTCCTGGGGGTTGCCGCCCCGTTCCTAATTTCCTAATTGGCAAACAGCAGTCAGTATTAAGTGAAAGCTAATTGGTCCTAATTGGCAAACAGCGGTCAGTGTTAAGCGAAAGCTAATTGGTTGTATCCAGGTGGCCTGATAATCTTACCAAGTAGGAAGGCCTACTCCTAATCTAAGCTGCGTTACTTCTGCTCGCCTCACAGCCAGGTGCTCTGTAGGTTATTACCTCCCTTCATCCTCCAGACAACCCTTTAATAGCATCATTTTCATTTTGCAGCTGAGATGTGAGGCTCAGAGAAGTGAGAGGGACCCCCCGCCCCCCCAGGGTCGAGGTTGCAGAGCTGGGATTCAAACTCAGATGTATATGACCTGGACCCCTGCCTGCCCCACGCTGCCTCCCCTCATCTCCTACTTCCTGAGCTGGGCAGTTGGTCTGGGGGCCTGGGCGGGCAGATGCCTGTTCTGTTTTTCTCACCTTCAAGAATGACCTGGGGAGCCATCCAGACAGGGCCTCAGGTTTCAGCCCAGCTTGGAGGTGCAGCAGGTGTAGGGAGCAACTGAACAGCAAGATGTGAGTGAGACCTTGTCCCAGTGGCCTGCGAACGTCAAGAGGCCACTGCAGGTCATGGAAGCACAACCCGAGCCAATGATGTGGAGGAGCAGAAGGGATTCAGGCACCTCTGGAAGAGGCTGCGGGCTAGATACCGTCATGGGATTCTGAGATCAGGTCTCTTTAGAGGATGAGGACGGGGAACTGATAGCAGCTCACACCAGCTACCTGCTGCACCATGAACTAGACTGCTTACCTTTTAATTCTCATAATTACCCTTGAGCAAGACTTGTCCGTCTGCTGCTCACAGCCAATAGCCTGGTCCAGAACCCCCCAGATGACCACAGGGCTCCAGCCCAACTCGGGCTCCCAGTTCCCATTGCTGCTTCTTCCCATCCATTCTGCTCAGCCCCAAAGGGACCTCTTGAGATGCAGATGCTTGTTGGCCTGCACCCCGCAGGGTCTTCCCATCTTGCTTCCAGGAAAGCCCAGAACTAGCCTTTTCTGAGCCCAGCACCTTGCTCTGGGCTGATCTGCCTTTCTGACCAATCTCTGTCTTCTGGCCTCACTGCCTTCTTCCATGCTAAGCCCCTGGACCTTTGTACCTGTTGGTTCCTCTGCCAGGAATACATTCCTTGTAGGTCTCAATGAGTCCTGTCTTGTGGCCGGACCCTTCTGTCCTCTGCTCACTTTGTTTCCTTTCATTCACTTACTGTCACTATCTCAGATGACCTCTCTCTTTCCTTTAGAATGCAGACTCCATGAGGAGAAGGGCTGTCTTGTCCTCCGATGGATCCCCAGTGTCTACAACACTTCTTGGTTCATAGTAGGTCCTTGATACATATTTGTGGAAGGAACAGGCTTTCCAGTGAGTGGATGATTGCCTCTAGCTTACAGTGAGCAAACCGAGGTCCAATAACAGGCCCAAGGAATGAAGTTTAGAACTGGGATCTAAAGGCAGGTTTCTCGGCTTCCCTAGTGGCTCAGATGGTAAGGAATCTACCTGCATTGTGGGAGAACTGGGTTTGATCCCTGGGTCAGGAAGATTCCCTGGGGAAGGGAATGGGTACCCACTCCAGCATTCTTGCCTGGAGAATTCCATGGACCGAGGAACCTTGGTGGACTACAGTCCATGGGGTTGCAAAGAGTCTGAGATGACTTGAGTGACTGACACTTTCACTTTTCCTTTCCCATAAAATAAGAAGTGATAACAGCACCTGCCTTCTTGCTTCTTAAAATGAGGTCTGGAGGCCAGCACCATCAGCATCCCTGGGGAGCTTTGTCGAAAAGCAGACTCTCAGGCCTCACCTCAGACCTTTAGCATCAACATCTACATCTGAACCCAAGACCCCTGGGCACTTTGTATGCTCATTAGTTTGGGAAGCCCTGGCTGACCTCGTAGAGTGGTTTTTTTAAAAATCACATGAGTTCATACCAGGTGAACCACCGTAAAGTGTTAAGCCAACAGCACACATCGAGGAGTGGAAGTGCCTCTGTTTTAAATAAGCAACTCCAGGTGATTCTTTTTTTTTTTTTTAATTTTCAATAAGCATAATAAATATCTTCAAAGAGATGGGCTATTTGGTAGTAACTGATGAAATAACCACTTCCCAGGTAGCTCAGTAGGAAGGAATCCACCTGCAATGCAGGAGACACAAGAGGTGTCAGTTCAATCCCTAGGTCAGGAAGATCCCCCGGAGAAGGAAATGGCAACCCACTCCAGCGTTCCTGTCTGGAGAATTCCATGGGCAGAGGAGCCTGGTGGGCTACAGTCCAAAGGGGGTCACAAAGACTCGGACATGACTGAGCAACTGAGCACGCATGCAGTAAAATAAGCAGTTATTTTTAAAAGACTAATTGGAGATACAGGGTCTCACAGGAAAATGCATACAGCCCCAGGGAATTCTGATGGATTTGATTCTAAGGATCACCACTGGCTGGGAAACAGCAGATGTGGGTATGAGCCCTGGTTCCACTACCAGCTTCCATCTCCCTACCTCTCCAGCAGGTGGAAACCAATGTCTGAGAAGGATTCAAGCAGGAGCTGGGCCAGGGTACTTCCCCACTTCCCCAAGTCCAGGTGGTGGCAAGAGAATCACTCAGAGAGAGCCTGGAGGGGACCTGAAGGACGGGGAAACAGTTCAAACTCTGATTGAACACATAAGTACTGATCTGCTCCATGTCATGGAGATGAGGGGAGAAGAGCACGGGATGAAGGGAAATTGAATGAGATGCAGAAGGGCGGGGTCAGTCCTGGGACAACCTATACTGCCACTGTCTGGCTAATTTCCTATCTCTGTCAAGGTCAAATGAACATTGAAGGAGACTAACCTTAGCACAGCATAGGAAACCTAGCAAGGCCTTAGCAAGGGGACCTCTTACTCTGTGTGGAGGATTAAAGGAGGCATTGGGATACACTGGCAGTGGGAAGGCAGTGTGGCCTTGAGGTGAAGCCTTCAGGTTCTGCAGCCACACTGCCCGGGTCAGACTATCCAGCCAAATACCTCTTAGTAAGTCACTTACCTCTTAGTAAGTGACCTTGAGCAAGTGGCAGCATTGCTCTGGACCTCAGTTTCCTCTTTTCTGAAGCAGATACAATCATTGTACCTAAATGAACCTTGCAGCATCTCTACCTGGAGGGGGTAGCAGCTATAAAAAAGGACGAGGCAGTGATGTACAGCATTCGCCAGGATACTTTAAGTGAGCAAAGCAAGGTGCTGAAGAGTCTGTGCAGAGCACTGTGGTTTATCCTTCCCTCCTGGAGCTCACCTTTCAGTGGTGGGAAAGGGATAACAAAAACTCAAACCAACCCGTCACATGTCAGATGGATAAGTGCCAAAGAAGAACAAAGCAGGCTGAGACAGGGATGTGTGATGGGTGTGACTTCAGGCCAGGTGGTCAGGGAGGTCTCATGGGGAAGGACGTGCCAGTCGAGACCCCAAGGGGGTGAGCCCTGTGGATGAATGTGGGGAGGGCACTCCAGGCAGAGGGAAGGGCAAGCGAGTGCAAAGGCCCTGAGTTGGGAGTGGTCTTGGCGTGTCTGAGGGACAGCAAGGATGAGCCCAGCATGGCTGGAGCAGGGCAAGTGGCAATTGGGAGGGAGGGGAATTGGTGTTGGCGTAGACTGATTTCTGATAGATTCTATATGGGATAGGACACAAGGAGAAGGGGCAGGGTGACTCCAAGATGTTTGACCATGAGTGGGGTAGCCATTGACCCAGATGGACAGGAGGGGCAGTTTGGGGTGGGCAGAGGGAGGAAAAGTATTTAAAGTTTCCATTTTGGATGTGTGCCTATTATTACTATATTCTGAGGGTTCTACCCGTTAAACCCTTGGTGTCGTGTGCTGACACTGTAGCAAGGATTTGCTCTCTGCTTCTTGCCCAAGCTCCCTCCCTGCCAGCAACTTATACCCAGTGAGTCCCCTACATACAAACACGTTCTGTTCCCAGAGTGCATTCTTAAGCCCAATTTGTTTGTAATTCCAACAAAGTTAGCTGAGGTACCCAACTAACATAATTGGCTATATAGTACTGTACTATAATAGGTTTATTATCCTTTTCACACACATAATACATAAAAGCAAACTCACACACACACAAACCCATTTTTAATCTTCCAGTGCAGTACCTTGAAAAGCACAGGAGTACAGTACTACATCTGGCACACAGGCGCTGGCATCAGGTGAAGAGGCAAGAAGAGTTACTGATTGGAGTAGGGAGAGGAGCTGGGAGATGGTAGAGCTGAAGGGTCATCAGCCATAGGAGATGGGGGCAAGCTGCAGTTTCCCTCACGCCTGACGTTGATGGCACAGGCTCTGGTTCATTGCTGGATTCAATCCTCTTGCCCCTCTTGAAAAACTGATCCAGTGACATCTGGATAGTAGCTTTTTCCCTCGTCATAGATGACACAGTAGCACTGCATTGCATTCTGAACGGCTGCTGCAAACCTCATAGACCCTTTCTACATTCAGGTCCTGTTTCTCAAAAATGAACAGCCTTTTCAAATAAAGAACATCCCCTTGCCATCTCCTACATTGTGAGCCTTCCCGGCTCTTCAGTTACTTCTTCCTCCCCTTGTCTCTCTTCATCCTTTCTCTGGACACACGGGCATCTTTGAAAGTTCGTAGCCTGAAGGTTCAAATGTAGGGGATTTCCTATACTGTCATAAACTCACCTTTCTTAGGAAACCTTTCTTCTGACACAGACCAGTCCTGCTCCAGTTCCCACATCTGCCTTTCCAGAAAACCATCCCTGATGAACTGCAGTCTGAACCCAGCTCCTGGCTGCCTGGGTCCTTCATTTAGCTCTTAGCTCTGCTGAGCAGACATCATCAGCTTTCTTGGCAATGTATGGACCAAGTTCCCAAGGACTGCAGCCTCCCTGAAAACAGCTTTTGAGAACTTTTATTAAGCCATCATTCATTCATTCATTTAAGAAATAGCAGGCACCTGCAGTGTGCAAGATTGTGGAAATTTGAGAGAGAATGAGCCAAGCTGAACCCCCAGCTCTCAAGGGAGCCCCTTGGGGTGCTTCCCATGTACCTCCCATCAATCAAGTACTAAAACAGTGCTCATTTATCTGCCATGAGCTGGGCTAAGTACTCGGCATGGATGAGCTCACAAGTGCTGGGAGGTGGTTGCTAATATTGTCCACATTTTGCAAAAGAGGAGACTCGGGTTCAGAATAGTGAAGCCACTTGCTTAAGATCACACAGCCAGAAAATAGGCGTTTGTCATGCTGGAAGCTGAGACAGTGTCCCCACACACCGCTCCCCCCTCCCCGCCCGCCCCCCCATCTCTCCAATCAGGAGTCATCACTAGGGCCCATGCCTTGCTGGGGATGGTGAAATCTGCTCCCAAGGCAGGAATGTGCCTGGAGGTCCTCTGAGCCAGCCTCCAGTGGCAAAGACTGCCTCCCATATGTGGCGATCTGAGCAGGCAGCTGGGAGCCCAGATGTTGTTTATTTCCTCTGGTCATCGGTGACATGCATCTTCCACTGCCAGGCGGGGATAGGAGAATGCACCGTCCAGCACTCTCTGTGTGTGGGCCCCCCCACACACACACATGGTTCTGGATCCTTCTCAAGAGTCTGGCCCACCTCAGGTTGCCCTGCCTTGGGATAGGGGATGGTGGTCTCTTCTTCTTCTCCAATCTCCTCTCCCCCCAGGGAGTCCTTCAGGACAGCTGTGTTAAATCCTGTAGTCCACCATGACACACACTGTTCTCATGCAAGACACACTTCCCTGGGCACACCCCAAATGTGAAGAAACTCTACCTCAAAAATGTTGACATCAAATTAAAAGTTCTGCGCTGATTGCCAAAGCAAGTCTGAGATCACAAACACCAACGGAGGCATGGCAGGTGGTGATAGCCACGTTACTGAGACCCTCGTTGACTGTCAGGCCTGCTCGGGTCCTCAGGGTTCTCTCAGGTTGGTCAGTGTGATCCCTATTTTACAGGTGGGAAAACTGAAGCACAGGGCGGAAGGCACTAGTTCAAGGGCACATGAGCAACGATAAGGGGCAGAGCTGCTTGAACCCATGCAGTGTGGCTCTTAACCCTGCTCCACTTTAAAGTAGGAACCTGTTAGCAGTGCAGATTCTCAAGCCCTACCCGGACTTACTGAATCAGCAACTGAGGGGAAGGCTCAGCAATCAGTGATTTAACCAGCCTTCTAGGTGAATTTGATGCATGCCCAAGTTTGGGAATCCCTACTCTGCACTGCCTTCTAATGTGGGTGAATGAAGCAGCTGTAAGACAAACAGCTGCCCAAGGATGATAAGACATGGCGGTTGACCTTTGCCCTCAGTGTCAGGGATAACAACTGGGAGTGGTGGGGACCTTGGCAAACCAGAGAGCATAGGCCCCCTCTGTGGAATTCCAGCCAAGCATTGCCCTGCGGGAATGCAGGCCTGGCGTGTTGGCAAGTATTCATACCTTTTCCAGCTTCTTACGTGAAGTCTGATTTTTTAACTGTTAGTGAATTAGTTTTTTGGTTTTTTTTTTTCTGGTTTTTTTTTTTTTTTTTGCATGTATAGTGAAGTTCTTGGCTTGGGTACTGAGGATTTGTCAATTTCAGGCTCACTGTGGGCTGCCAAGGAGATCGGGCTGCCTGAGAGACCAGGTAATTTTCAGGATCCTAGATGTCGCCCTGTGCCTTCTGACCCCCTCAAGGAAAGGTGGGCGGGAGGCACGATAATGCAGAGATGACTCTGGATCCACTCAGATACCTAAATGAAAAAATATAGCGATCACTTGCAAACACTGAATCATTGACTCCCATCGAAACAAGGGGCTTGCGGTCATTCTCAGGATGTGGGTGACCCTGAGATTGGAAACCCTCATTTCAAAGGACACAGGTCATTCCATGATCCCAACAGAAAGAATAAACTGCCCTCCTCCCAAGACCAAAGCTGCCTCCTCTGTCTCTGCCCTGAGCCCTTCACCATCCCAAGGGAGAAAGGCTCTATGCTAAGACTTTTCCATGTATAATATCATCTGCTTTCATCACATCTGCAAGTTAAGTACCACCCCCTTTCACAGCTAGAATGACTGAGGCCCAGAGAGTTGAAGTACTTTTCCCATGATCGCACAAGCTGCCACCACATTTTGTAACCACTGAGTCCCTAGCACTGGACCTCACAGAGAGTAGGGGCTCACTAGCTATCTGTTGAATGAATGGTTGGATGGATGAATGGATTACTGAACCTTGGTCTAATGCACGTGCTCAGAGTTGTTATAAGCCTGTATCCCTTAGTGAACTACCAACCCCAATGTGATAAAAGTCTACTGTCATTCTCTATAAGATGGACATCCAAATTTCAACTTATCTCCTGGCTGCTTGAGGAAAGACAAAGTGACTCTGATGTCATTCCAAGCCCCTCTGGATGCTGGAGCAACACAAGATCATCCTTTTGGGGCCATTGGTACTTTAACTGCGGGAGGATGGTCTTGATGAGGGGAAATACTTACTAAGAGAAATCACATGGGGTGTCATCCCCTGTGATGCCCCCAAGAAAACTCAGGGAGGTGGCAATCAGAGCTCAAATACTGATACTTCAATGAGAAATATGCCTCAGAGGGGAGAGAGGGCAGCAATGAAGGCCAGCATCCAGTTGAGGTACAGAAGGAGCCAGGGGTTTTCAGAGCAGGTGCCCTAGAACCCCAGGGCCCCTTGGTGTGCCATGTGGTCAGGCTGAGTGGGCAGAGCTTCAGGCCCTCAGCCTTGCAAAAGCCAAGCTGCCCCACCATGACCTGTTGGGCTCCACCTACCTGATGACCTGCATCATTCTGACTGTAATTTGACATGAAGAGAACTACCTCAAGTTAACTAGCAACTTTCTTTGGGACTATGGAGTGACCCAAGTCTTTGGGGACTAGAAAGATGAAGTTAGAAGATGATCAGAAACTCTGACCATCTGGGCCCCATGAGGTTTCTCTCTCTCTCTCTCTGCATCTGATTTCCCTCTGTGTGTGTGTGTGTGCTTCTGTGTAGTCAGGCGTCTTTGTCTGCAAGAGACAGAAAACCATACTCAAAATGGTTTTAGAAGAGAAGAGACTTTATGGACCCTCCCAGGAGTAGATCAGATGCACAGGCAATCTCTTGTGTGGCCTCCATTCTTGGGGCCCTCTCCCCTCATGCGTTGTCCACCAACTCTGATCTACATCTTCTCAAATCAAATAGAGTGTAAACACATGCGCGCGCACATGCACGCGCGCGCACACACACACACACACACACAATCCTAAGACTAGGTTCTGTCGAAACTTGCGCCTATGTCCTGACCAATCACTGCAGTCAAGGGGACCTGATGCTGATTGCTCAAGCCCACGTTAGATGCATCTGGACAGAGGTGGTACCACATGAACCTCAAAGTCAGAGATGGGTCTTTGCTAGAAAAGAGTGCTAGTGCCCACCAAAGCTTCTCACACTTGTACATTGGAACAGGTCACCCTGCTGCTGCTGCTGCTGCTGCTAAGTCACTTCAGCCTGCCCTCCTGCAAATGTCCTTCGGTCAAGAGGCCATCCTAAACCATGGTCTGTCCGCACACAGTCAAAATTCTCTAGAGAGGTGGTCTAATGGTCCCAGCCTGGATGACCTGACAGGCCTTGGTACAGCCTGTCCACCACTGGCTAGGGGAAAGGGTAAAGCTGAACAAGCATAGTTGTCAGGTCTGGTTCTCAGGGAAAGGAGATTGTGAGTAAGAAAAGACACACACAAAATGCCAATTATGTCTATTTTGGTCTTGTTTAAATGTACATTCCTTGGCCTAGAGGCTTTACAAGCCTCCCTGGAGATTCTTATGCATAGTCAAGTTGAGGAGCCATCAAGTCTGGATCTTTCTAAAGCAACATGGTACAAACTCTAGCTGTCATCACTTATTATTCATAAAATTATCACTCAAGTCTCTACATCTGTAACCGTGGGGAAATGGGAGGAACAGCATTGCCCTTTCTAATGAGTTATAGAGATGTGATGAAAGCTGGAGTGAGGCCATCAGATTACAAAAGTCAGGGGTGTCATTACAACAGCAAGGCACTAGAGGGCACCCTACCAACTGCAGCAAGAGGCAGAGCCAACCGCTCTTCAAAGACCTGGTGATGAAGGCAGTTGAGATCCATCACCTGTCAACACACATGCATGCCTGCACACACACTGACACCCTCCCAGGTCAGGGGCGAGTCCTTATTGGGTTTTTTTTTTTTCTGCAGCATGTTGAAATCTCACTCTACAAATACTGCAGTAGCTCTAACTGGAATTTCTTTGCTATTTGGCTGCCTGACCTTAGGGAAGGCTCTACCTTCTCTGGCCTCTGGGTTCCCAGTGAAGCTGCAGGGGTTGGGCTGCGTGATCCCTAAACTCTTCTGAGAGAAAACGGTTAGTAAGGGTTTCGCTTTGTCACCATCTGCGTTGCTATTACAGTCACTTCTGTGGGCTGCAACCCTCCCAACCAGGCTGTAAGGTCCCAGAACAGCAGGGCCACGTGTTGCTCATGCCTGCAGCCCCAGGCTCTGCCTGTCACAGAGACAGCCCTGAGTAAATGCGCCGAGTGGCGGTGTGGTGCTGACTGATATGGGTCCCTGCACCACTGATGCTGAGGGATGCTGGGTATGTCATTTCACCTCTTTGGGCCTCTGTTTCTTAAGTTGCAAAATGGGTAGCATCACCCACGCCTGTGTCAGGCTGCGTCTCTGACCACAAACTCAGTTTTTGGGACATACCCTTCTGTTTCTCTGTCATTGAACATAATTTCTAATCTGAGTCCTATTCTGCCAAGTGGTAGAGACCACCTCAAGCCAATAGAGGGTCTCTTTGCCCTTTGTTGGTGGGGTCACATCTCAGGGGCAGTGGGCTTACATAGTGCCAAGGTAACTAGTTTATTAAACAAGCTGAACTTGGTGAGGTATAAACATGCAACAGTTTCATGTTTCCTTAATCTCTGCCTCTATGAAGCTGCCTGGCCCTTTCTTGTCCCTTAATGACACCTGGTTAATTTCTGACTCTCCCCAGCTCCCGCCTACCCGCAATGGTCTACCCTACTGCCTCTTGCTGGGGCGCCTGCCAGAAACCAGCCTTCTTGGGTGAGGCTTCTTGAGCCTGACTACTCCTGGGGAGACTTGCCACTGAGAACCCCTCATGCAGGCCATAAAGGATATGCAATTTCTTCTGCTGCCTTCCTGCTCAGCTTGGCCCCTTCCCTCTCCTGGTCTCTTTTCTGTGCTCAAAGCAGTGTTGGAAGGAGCAGACCTGTGGGGCCGCCACGCAAGCTAACATCCAACCGGGGTGTGAGGTGCTGGTCACCCCCTTTATGCAGGCAACAGTCTCTGTGAGGGGTACCCTTGCATCTTCTCTCACTTGGTTTTGGGGTTTGGGAAGTGAGAGGAAACCACAGCAACCCCCTCTTGCCCAAGTTGACAGCTCCTAACTCTCCTAAGTCCTCCTGTCTTGGTGTCAGCATGATCAGAGGTAGTCGGACGGCAGAGACTCCCTATAAACCCTGGAGGAGCTTTCTTTCTAGGGTATTTCTCACCTTTTCCTCCCCAGCTTTGGTTGCCACTTCTGGAACAAAAAGTTCCTTCCCTTCACTTGCTGTACTTGAGGATGTTGGGAGCCCTTGATAACGGCGTCAGTGAGGAATGGGGTATTGTTCAGAAAGGCAGCAGGGAGACGAGGGTCTTCTCCCACACCCTCATGCATGTGCACCACAAACACACTCAAAAATACACACTGCATTAGTGAAGATTAAATATGTCAATGAGTGACCGAACTTTTCATCTTATTTCTACAACATCTTTAACACATGGTCTATACCTCATGATCCAAAAAAGATGTTTGTGCTCCAGCCCTCGTGTTCACATTCCACCCAACGGGAAGGATCAGGGGATGACAAAGGGCATGCCCCTGCCCTTTAAGCTTTCTAGAAGTTGCACACACACTGCTTTACCTTATAACCTACTAGCCAGGTTTTGGTCACATGACCAAAGTCACATGATCTAGTTGCATGGGAAGTGTAGTCACTTGGATGGCCACGTGCTCAATTACTGTTCTATCCCAATAAGACAGTCTGAGCTGCTGACACATGTGGTTTCACTCTCTCTCTCTCCCTTTCCCCACCCTCCACCCTGGTCTGGCTGGCAGTGGGCACTGGTCTGGGGGGCAACTGCACAGGCTGTGTTATCTGCTCAGAGGAGAACGGCTGCTCAACCTGCCAGCAGAGGCTCTTCCTGTTCATCCGCCGGGAAGGCATCCGCCAGTACGGCAAGTGTGTGCACGACTGTCCACCCGGCTACTTCGGCGTCCGTGGCCAGGAAGTCAACAGGTGCAAAAGTATGTGGCCCCTCCCTTATCTTATGCTAGCACTGCGCTCCTGCACATTTCTGGTCCACATCCCGCCTCTCGCCTAACACAGCAGCCCCTGGGAAAGTAGTGTATGCCTGAGCCCAGACTCAGATATATGCTTGCCTCAGGCTGGCTCTGAAGCCCTAAGCAAGTCAGTGTCCTCTCTGAGCTCAACCCTAACAGGGCAGGGAACTTCCACCTCTACACTAGTTTGTTCTGTGGCCTTTGGCATGCTGCTCACTCTCCCTGGGCCTAGCTCAATGGGAAAAGGAGTCCTAACTCCTAACTTTGGTTTTCAGTGTGAGCTGGGCAAATCATGACCATCTTTGAGCTTTGGTGGAAATGGAGTAGGGAGTCCTTGCTCCCAGCCCAGATTCACTGTGTGACTTCAGGCAAGGTATTTACTCTCTCTGAGCCTCAGCTCAAATGATAAAGAGAATCAAAATAACCATGTTACCTTGGACATGACACCTGCCCCCACTGAGCCTCAGTTCAAATGAGAAAAGGAGATCTGAAATGCAGCCCCGTTTGTGGACAAGTCTGGGCTTCAAATGAGATGTTAGTCACTCAATCGTGTCTGCCTCTTTGTGACCCCATGGATTGGAGCCCACCAGTTTCCTCTGTCCATAGAATTTTCCAGGCAAGAAAACTGGAGTGGGTTGCCATTCCCTTCTCCAGAGACACGCAGAATCTGGACCCCAGTACTACAGAGCTTGGGTCACTCAGAGGCCCTCCCCAGTCCTGGGCAGTCCCAGAGGGTCCCATCCCCAGGCATCTCCCCTCACCAGGGCTGGTCCTGGCTGTATTACAGAATGTGGAGCCACATGTGAAAGCTGCTTCAGCCAGGACTTCTGCATCCAGTGCAAGAGGCGGTTTTACCTGTACAAGGGAAAGTGTCTGCCCACCTGCCCGCCAGGCACCGCAGCCCAGCAGAGCACACGGGAGTGCCAGGGTGAGTGGGGGCATCCTTGCCCTGCCCTGCCCTGCCCCCTCCCTCCTTGGAGCAGGGGCTGGTGAGGGGTGTCAGGAGACCTGGAAGAAACCATAGCAGAATGTCACGTGATGATGGGAAACCCAATGCCATGTCAGGGACACATAGGAACCCTTCAATACACTACACCCATCATAGGCACCGTTGTGATGATTACTATTACTACCAACATCTACATCATTATTATTGCCAAGGGCAGCTGCAGAGCACAGAAGAAGAGCACTGATTTTGGAATAAGACCTGGGTTCAAATGCTATCTCTGAAAATCACCCATTAGTGATCTTGAGCAAGTCAGTTAAGCTCTCTGTCCTTCAGTTTCTCCAAATGTTAAAAAAAATTACAATAGAACATAAAATCTACTTCACGGAGAGGGTTGTTGTAATGGGTGAATTAATTAATACACTTTAAAGTACTTAATACAGTAGCTGGTACAGTAAGTGCTCAATATATGTCATTATTATTACCTGTCATACTAGTTGTCATGACTGCTCTGTTTTCCCCCAACTCCTTTTCAGATTCCCGTGTGAGCACTGCTTCTGTGATCTGTCCTTTAATGAAGCTGTTCCCCAGCGTTCTCACCTGAATCACATATCTCTGCCCACACAGTCTCTCTGGGCTCATGTTCACGGTCATTCCAAACACTGATGGCTCCTAACTCGCTCTCCTCAGCTTCATTTTCTCACGGGCAGCAGACTCACATCTTCACCTGCCCTGTGGATGCATTCTTCCCTCCCTGCCCATCCCCAGCCTGGTGCTTCTTCTGGGCTTCCTCCTTCAATGACCTGCTTCACCACCCACAGGCTGGCCATCCTGGAAGCATGGGCATCACTGCGGACTCTTGCCTGTCATCCTACATCCAATCCAATCTTGTTCATCCACTCGGGAAATATTTGCTAGAGTATCTTCTATGCTCCAGGCACTTTCCAAGTCATTGAGGACATATTAGTGAACAAAACAGAAAAAGTTTCTGCCCTTATAGACTTGACATTTTACTGTGGAGACAGAAGATGCACAAGAATAAATACAGATGTTAGGTGGTTAAAAAAAAACTTTGGGGGAAATGAAGCGGAATAAAGCTTCCAAACTTGCCCCAGCCTTCCTTTCCCTTTTCCCCCACCCTACACCCAAACATCGCTTTCTCTCCCCACCCTCTGCCCATTGCTATGATCTTGGCCACAGCCTCTTGCCCATATGCCTGCCTCCAGTCTCACTGTCTGCAGCCCACACTGTCTCTCGTTCCAGAAGCCAGAGTGATGATCTGAGAATGACAATCCGATCAGGTTTCTCTTCTGCTCAAGGCCCCTCAGTGGCTCCCACTGTTCCCCAAGCTGTGGGCAATGTAGCCCCCATCTGCCACCTCTCCGACTCTATCAGGTTTTTCCTCCTCCATTTGAGTCTGTGCCCCAGCTTCCCCATGGAGGGCAGAGTCATCCGGGGATTTCGCTTGGGGTATTTCTTTCAACTATGGGCTTTTCTGGGGGCTTCCCTAGTGGCTCAGAGGTTAAAGCATCTGCAATGTGGGAGACCTGGGTTCGATTCCTGGGTCAAGAAGATCCCCTGGAGAAGGAAATGGCAACCCACTCCAGTATTCCTGCCTGGAGAATCCCATGGAGGGAGGAGCCTGGTAGGCTATAATCCACAGGGTCGCAAAGAGTCGGACACGGACACGACGACTGAGCGACTTCACTTTCACTTTCATATGGTAAAGAATCTGCCTGCAATGCAGGAGACCAGGGTTCGATCCCTGGGTCAAGAAGATCCCCTGGAGAAGGGAATGGCAACCCACTCCAGTTTCCTTGCCTGGAGAATGGACAGAGGAGACTGGCGGGCTACAGTCATGGGGTCACAAAGAGACACGACTGAGCGACTTAACACTTTCACTTTCATTTCTTTCAACTGGAGCACTTGTCCTTCCTGCTCCTCCCTGAATCTGGCTGACCTCCCCATGCCCACTTCAAGACTCAGATCAGGAGTCTCCTTCTCTAGGAAGCCCACCTGGTGGCTCAGGACGGGGCCTCCTGATCTCCTAGTGCTGCTGGAGCGTCCCTGTCTGTACAAGCGCCCTGCCTTCCAGCCCCACTGCTGAAGACGGTGAGCTCTGGGAGGCAGACGCGGGGCTGTCCCTTCCCGGCCTCACCTGGGCACCCGCACGGCAGGAGGCACACGGCAGGTGCTCAGACCGTGCTTCCAGATGAATGCATCTGTGAAGGACCGTCGTTCCAGGGTCTGGAGACCTGGGTGCTGGGCCCTGCTGGATCGTAAACACCTGTGGTTCTGCTGTGCAAGCACCTCTTTCCCCTAATTGTTGTTCAGTCGCTCAGTCGTGTCCGACTCTTTTCTGACCCCATGGACTGCAGCACTCCAGGCTTCCCTGTCCTTCCCCATCTCCTGGAGCTTGCTCAAACTCTGTCCATTGAGTCAGTGTTGCCATCCAACCATCTCATCCTCTGTTGCCCCCTTCTTCTCCTGCCCTCCATCTTTCCCAGTATCCAGGTCTTTTCCAATGAGTCTGCTCTTCGCATAAGATGGCCAAAGGATTGGAGCTTCGGCTTACCCCTTACCTGCTCTAGGCCTCCGTGTCCTAATCTGCAAAGCGGAGGTATTAAGAATTGCCCTATTCTCTGCCTACCTTTCTAGGACTCTTAAAAGAACCAAATGTGAAAGAATACTATATATTATATATTCATATATTAAAAAAAAATCACTCCCTACCTTTTCTGTCCATGACCTCATTTTTCCTCACAACAGCACAGCATAACTCCCACCTCCTAAAGCTTATCAGAGGCACATGATCAGGTTCAGAAACCAGGTCTTGGCCCTGAGGGCCTCCCAGCCAACCGTGCAGCCTGTCTCCTGTCCCTGCCGTCCTGAACCTTCACTCTGCCCATCACTACAGCATCCTCGTGCCCCACACAGGATGGCCAGGTCTCCAGGGCTGTGCACAGCTACCTGGGATGCGCTTCTTTCCGCTGCCAGCTGATGAGTCTGCTCTTCCTCTGGCTCCTACGTCACCTCCTCAGGGAAGCCTTCCCCTTTAAAGCCACACAGTCGGTCACTCGGGCTTCCGGCTCGCCACAGCCTGTGTTGGCATTAGTACCGCTCTCATCCCAGGATCTCAGAAGTAGCTGTTTAAACGTTCCCCCTTGGCTCCTTAATGATAGCCTGGGACTCTTACACGTGGAGATGGTGTCTTCAGGGAGCTGAACCCCTCAGACCCTGCACTTGATCTGAGGGGCACTCACTGCCAACTGACCCCATCTGTCTGTCTGTCTCCCCCTCCACCCCCCCAGAGGAGTGTGAGCTGAGCCCCTGGGGCAGCTGGAGCCCTTGTACGCACAACGGGAAGACCTGCGGCTCGGCCTGGGGCCTGGAGACCCGCGTGCGCGAGGCCGGCCGGGCCGGGCGGGAGGAGGCAGCCACCTGCCAGGTGCTGTCTGAGTCAAGGAAATGCCCCATCCGGAGGCCCTGCCCAGGAGGTGAGCACCAGGGTGAGCATGGTGGGCAACAGGCAGGGCGTAGTGACTGCAGCACCCAGACCCCACAAAGCGCCCCTGTAAGGCTGCCTGAGGGCTTCGCTAGTGGCTCAGACGGTAAAGAATCCACCTGCGATGCAGGAGACCTGGGTTCAGTCCCTGGGTTGGGAAGACCGCCTGAAGCCCATGCCAGTATTCTTGCCTGGAGAATCCCCATGGACAGAGGAGCCTGGTGAGCTACAGTCTATGGGGTCACAAAGAGTCAGAGGCAACTGAGTGACCCAGCACAGCCCAGCACAAGGTTGCCCGAAGGCCCCCACTAGCCCCACCTTCCTGTGTGTTGAGCATTGCCCTCCCCAGTGTCCCCCTGCCAGGGTCAGCCTCAGACCCCTTGGGAAGATCAAGCTTGTCCTTTCCAGCAGGGGTTTGAGACCCCTTCAGACTGATATCTCCTATAATAAAGGACTTGGGACACCCCCTTGACACTCTGAAACAAAGTCATGGATAATGTGACCCACTTGCACTGGTCATTAAAAAAGAAAAATCAGTGTAGTACCTAACTGGGCTTCCCAGGTGGCGCTCATGCTAAAGAACACGACTGGCAATGCAGGAGATGTAAGAGATGAGAGTTTGATCCCTGGGTCGGGAAGATCCCCTGGAGGCGGGCATGGCAACCCATTCCAGTATTCTTGCCTGGAGAATCCCAAGGACAGAGGAGCCTGGTGGGCTATGATCCTTAGGGTTACAAAGAGTCGGACATGACTGAGGGACTTAGCAGGCACCCACGCATAGTGCCTAACTATAAGGAAAAACAAATTTCATTATGGCCGTGCTTGGGTGCCACACACCAGAGAGTACTGACTGAAGTCGCCTCACAGCAAAGGCGGTAGCCGTCCACAGTCAGGGCCTCAGGCACACCATGTTGCCATCAGAGATGCAGTTTCCCAAATGGCTACCAGTTCTCTGTAAAGTCCAACAGAGCTGCTTCACCTCCTGATTGACAGCACACTGGTGGCCCTAGAATAGTCAGCAGTGGGACAGGTGTTCCACAGCACTTGGCATTCACTCACACACGAGACAGAGTTCGGCTCTGAGCGAGCTGATTCCTCGCTCTGTGAGGCTGGGGCAGCCGTTAGGGAACTGGACAGGATGAACCTTCTTCCTGGGGGACTGTCCCACGTATGGTGGGCAGTTGGGGACAGGGGATGAGTTTGAGATAGGACCAGAGAAACTAAGAGACCCCAGACCTAGGGAAGCACCCAGCAGCTCCTGTAGAAGCGTGTGGGGCCAGTGATGCAAGAAGATAGCCTGGCTGTGCAGACACTTTTAAACCAGAAATTTAGGGCTGTCCTTGGTCCCACCAGATTCCCTGATAGCTCAGTTGGCAAAGAATCAGCCTGCAATGCAGGAGACCCCAGTTCGAGTCCTGGGTTGGGAAGATCCGCTGGAGGAGGGATAGGCTATCCACTCCAGTATTCTTGGGCTTCCCTGGTGGCTCAGCTGGTAAAGAAACCACCTGCAATGCAGGAGACCTGGGTTCTATCCCTGGGTTGGGAAGATCCCCTGGAGGAGGGAAAGGCGACCCGCTCCAATATTCTGGCCTGGAGAATTCCATGGACTATATAGTCCGGGTCACAAAGAATCGGACACGACTGAGCGACTTTCACTTTTTTGCTCCCACCCATGCCTCCGTCTTCTTGCTTGTTGTCAACTGCTAACAACAGGAAGAGCATTCCAGGCAGAGGGCACAGCCAGTGCAAAGGCGTGGCGGTGGCATGAACCTGCCAGTGACGAGGATGGTGCGAGCAAGGGCGGGGGTTGGGGGACAGGCCACGGAGACGATGTGGTCTTTTGCTCCAGGTGAGCCCGGAGTCACTCAAAAGTAATGCCCTGAACTCCAGCCTAGGCTGTGCCTCTGAGTAAGCCAGGGTCCTCCTGGGCCTCAGTTGCCTCACCTGAGAAATGGGACTTGATTGTGTGTTTGTGTTAGACACTCACGCCAGCTCCATGGGGGGCAGGGGGCACAGCGGGGTCAGGATTCCCCCGCAGGTCTGGGGTTTGCATCCACTCCCCACGGTGGGAGAGCCAGTGGGGAGTGGGTGCAAACCCCAATGACGGCGTCATGTGGGGCATCCGGGCTGCCCTTGCCTCCCGGATATCCTGGAGATGAGATACACAGGGCACCTGGATCCGCAGCTGGCAACCCAAGTGCTTCTGTCACTGTTGTTGTTTGAGGGCAGAGCTGGGCCAGGAGCTAAGTGGGGAGGTTGGTGCTGAGACCCTGGTGAAAGGTGTTGAGTCTCCGGCAGAGAGCCCCATAAACCTCGCAGTGAGTGCACGTGGGCGGGTCCTGGCCCAGGGCCCCCCAAAGCCACCCTAAGTCTCGACAAAGGGGGCCCCACATGGACCTCGAGGCCTGATGAGCAGATGCCCAGCATGGGTGGTGCCCCGCATGTCAGTGACCTCTTTACCCACTAAGGAGTTGAGAGTGTCCGGTTTAGGGTACATGATGCTGCCATCCCAACTCCCAAAAGGAGTGGTTGTCAGGTCAGCACCCCTGTGTCATTCCGAGCCTGCTGCGGGGAGTGGGGGGCCCCTCGTCTGTGAGGATGGCCTCAGCAACAACACTCTGTGCTCTTGTTGCAGAGAGAAACCCCAATCGGAAGAAGGGCCAGAGAGAGCGGCGCCCGCGCAAGGACCGGAAGCTGGATGGCCGGGGGGACGGGAGGCCCCGGCCGGCGCCCACCTAGGCGCCCAGCCCGCAGCCAGGGCGTCGGCCGCTTCAAGAGTTCTCTCTCGCCCCTTCACTCTCTAGCTGTTCCCCCTCCTCTCCCTTCCCTGTTCTCTTTTTCTCACTCACATCTCCTCTCTTTTTTCTCCTGTATTTCCTACATTTCTGCCACCTCGGTTTTCCCCTCCTTCCTATCCCTCCTTTCTCCTTTTTCTTTCTTTCCTTTCATCTTTTCCTTTCCTCCTGTTTTTCTTCACTGTGTCCCCCCCACCACCACGCACACGCTAAGACAGAGACCAACTCCTGTGCACCCCGCCCCCCCAACTCCTCACTCTCTATTCCTCCTTAAAGAAAGTGCACCTCTTTTATTCTAGGTCTTTCCCTGACCCTCCTCAGCCCGGTTGCAGAGAAGGTGTTTCTAAGAGTGGGGCCCAGGCCATAGCCCCGGCAGGCTTGTTGAGTCCTGAGAGCTCTACTTCCACTCCAGAGGATACTCCAGACCCCAGAGCTGTGGGTGCCTCCACTTCTAGCCAGTCCCTAGAGGCATCTCCACAGCCCCCAGCTTCCCTGGGAAGCCCCTGGAAGAGGCTCCGCGGGCTTCCGGATACCCCAGCTGGCCATGGAGGAGCTGTGACGGGGCCTCTGGCCGGAAAGCCAGCCTTGTGCCGAGGCCAGCCTTCTGGAAGCTTCCTGCTGCACCCATCAATGCTCCCTCAGCACCCTCCCTCTCAAGGTGCCCTGGCCCCTGCTTCCCGAGTCCCTGCTCACCTATGTCCTGCATCCTAGCTCATCCCAGAAGAGGCCATGCAGGCTGAAAGGAACTTCAAGATTCTCCAGGCCACTCCGTCCCCCCCAGCTCCTCCTGCTTGTTGTACCTCTGGGGAGACTGATGCCGAGAAGGGACTTGTCCAAGGTCACCCAGGGATCCCATGGGCTGTGCCTTCCACTTGCTCACTTGCTCAGCAAACCCACAGCTGCAAGGAAGCTTTGGGAGCCTTGGGGAGGTGAGGAAGGAAGTTGTCGGGTCAGGAATAAGGGAGGATACCCCTCCTCACCCACCTCACCCCTGACACCCCAGCCTGTGGCACCTCCCAACCGCCGGCCAAGGCCATACACCAGCAGGAAGAGCAAGACAAGGCATCTCCTCACTGCCTGTCGTTCCACCATCAAGTGCCTCCCTCTTCCTTTGCTCTCCTAACTCCCAGAAAGTGGTGCTTCCTGCATTGGCATTGCCAGCAGCCAAGAACAAGGAGAGCATGAGACCCCAGGGCTCCAGGGTGGCCTGGGAATGGAGGTGTCAGTGGGCGGAGGAGAGGCTGAAGGTGATGAAGGACAACCCCGCCCAGAGACAGGGCCCATCCTCAGGCTTCCCTCCACCTGGCACAGGCGGATCCCCTATCATTGCCTCCAATAGACTCTGGGGGCCCTGTCCCCCAAGGCCTCATTCTTTGTCTCCCTGAGGTCAGAGAGAGCCCCTTGCCTGGCCAGACCACTAGCTTCTCTTCTGCAAAAGTTTGTGCCTCTGAAATGCTCTGTTGTTGTTTCAAGACCCCACTTTTTTTTTTAATAAAGGGAAAAGAAACTCACAGATGCTTCTCGGGCATCAAGTGGTGTTGCAAAATCATGATCCTGATGAGTTTGGAGTAATTGAACCGAAACCATGTGGGGTGGTTTTCTCTGGAATGCCCAGAGACCAGAGGACCAGGGTGTGTAAGGGACTGGGTGAGGAATTTTCGGGCCCTCAGCCCCTCCAGGCCTCTCACAAGAAGGGGGCTCAGCCAGAGGCAGACGAGAGCTATGCTCCCCTACTCCTGTACCTCTCAGCCCCAAGATCACAGAAGAGGCCCCAGGAACTCATCTGTGCCCTGTATGACGTATCTGGAGGGTCAGGGACACCTAGGAGGTGTGTGACAGTTCCACAGAGCTATCTAAACTCCCTGGGCAGCTATTGGCAGCGGGGGTGGTTAGCGCTGGGAGGCACAGGTCCAAGTCTCAGCTTGTCACCGGCAACCAGAGGGGTCAAGGCCAAATCATTTCCTCGTTCTGGGCCTCAATGCCCCCTTTTGATGGATGAAGAGGAGGCGTAACTGGGCTAAATCCATTGCCTAATCTGGGGGAGGGGTCTTCCCAGGTGGCTCAGTGGTAAAGGATCCACCTGCCAAGTAGGAGACGCAGTTTCCATCCCTGGGTGGAGAAGATTCCCTGGGGTAGGATATGGCAACCCACTCCAGTATTCTTGCCTGGAAAATCCCAGGGACAGAGGAGCCTGGTGGGCTACAGTCCATGGGGTCACAAAGAGTCAGGTATGGCTGAAGTGACTAAAGAGCAACAACAAAAACCTAGGTGGCATTTTCTGGTGCTGCCTAAAAATTCAGATTTCGAGGCCCTGTCCCAGACTTAACTAATTGTGAACAAATTTAGGAGCAGACAGTGAGAGCAAATTGACTATGCCAAAGCCTTTGACTGTGTAGATCACGACACAAGGTGAAAAACTCTTAAAGATGAGACCACCTGATCTGCCTCCTGAGAAATCTGTATGCAGGTCAAGAAGCAACAGTCAGAACTGGACATGGAACAACAGACTAGGTTCCAAATCAGTGAAGGAGTATGTCAAGGCTGTATATTGTCACCCTGCTTATTTAACTTATATGCAGAGTACATCATGCGAATGCCAGGCTGGTTGAAGCACAAGCTGGAATCAAGATTGCAAGGAGAAATATCAATAACCTCAGATAAGCAGATGACACTGCCCTTATGGCAGAAAGCAAAGAAGAACTAAAGAGCCTCTTGATGAAAGTGAAAGAGGAGAGTGAAAAAGTTGGCTTAAAACTCAACATTCAGAAAACTAAGATCATGGCATCTGGCATATGATCATGGCAAATAGATGGGAAACAATGAAAACAGTGAGACTTTATTTTCTTGGGCTCCAAAATCACTGCAGATGGTGACTGCAGCCATGAAATTAAAAGATGCTTGCTCCTTGGAAGAAAAGATATGACCAACTTAGACAGCATATTAAAAAGAAGAGACATTATTTTGCCAACAAAGGTCCATCTAGTCAAAGCTATGGTTTTGCCAGTAGTCAAGTATGGATGCGAGAGTTGGACTATAAAGAAAGCTGAGGGCCAAAAAGAATTGGTGCTTCTGAACTGTGGTGTTGGAGAAGACTCTTGAGAGTCCCTTGGACTGCAAGGAGATCCAACCAGTCCATCCTAAAGGAAATCAGTCCTGGATATTCATTGGAAGGACTGATACTGAAGCTGGAACTCTAATACTTTGGCCACCCAAGGTGAAGAACTGACTCATTTGAAAAGACCCTGATGCTGGGAAAGATTGAAGGCAGGAGGAGAAGGGGATGACAGAGGATGAGATGGTTGGATGGCATCACCAACTCGATGCATATGAGTTTGAGTTAGCTCCAGGAGTAGGTGATGGACAGGAAAGCCTGGCATACTGCAGTCCTTGGTGTCAGAAAGTGTTGGACACGACTGAGCGACTGAACTGTACTGAAGTGGGAGCCAACATTCATTCCAAGACCAGACTCGGGGCAAAGGACACTCTCGGATGACCTCCAGTCCCAGGTTACCGGGTCTAAAGTGGAGTTGACTGTACTTCTGATTCCGATCTCAAGGCATAATCTGATTCTACAGAGTTGATATTCCACACGGAGTTTTCTGATAAGCGTCAAATTCTAGGATGTTGAATGTTCTAAATTCCAAAATTCCAAGACATGAAGACAGGATTGGAAAGTTCCAGCCTGCTATCCCCTGACCATATTCTTTGCCTCAGAGGACCTGGTTCTCTGCCCCACCCAACTGGGGGCTGTAGACAAGGTTTTTTCTAAACATTTTCAAGTTAGGAGATGAAGTTTCTTCAGGTCCTAAACCCCTCTGACAACCTTTGGATCTCAGGCCTTTCATTGCCCCTCCACCCCAGCTCCTGTTGTTGCTCTGTCGCTGTCATCTCCAGCTCTTTGTGACACTGTGGACTGCCGCATGCCAGGCTTCCCATCCCTCATTATCCCCCGAAGTTTGCTCAAACTCATGTCCATCGTGTCCCTGATGCCATCCAACCATCTCATCTTCTGTCACCCTCTTCTCCTTCTGCCCTCAATCTTTCCCAGCATCAGGGTCTTTTCCAGTGAGTTGGCTCTTCACATCAGGTGCCTAAAGTATTGGAGCATCAACTTCAGCATCAGTCCTCCCAGTGAATATTCAGGGTTGATTTCCTTTAGGATTGACTGGTTTGGTCTCCTTGCAGTTCAAGGGACTCTCAAGAGTCTTCTCCAGCACCACAATTTGAAAGCTTCAATTCTTTGGCACCCAGCCTTCTTTATGGTCCAGCTCTCACATTCATACATGACTACTGGAAAACCACAGTTTTGACTATACAGACCTTTGTTGGCAAAGTGATATCTCTGCTCTTTAATACGCTGTTGAGGTTTGTTGTTGCTTTTCTTCCAAGGAGCAAGCATCTTTTAATTTTGGGACTGCAGTCACCATCCATAGTGATTTTGGAGCCTAAGGATACAAAGTCTGTCACTGTTTCCACTTTTCCCCCATCTATTTGCCACGAAGTGATGGGACCAGATACCATGATCTTAGTTTTATGAATGTTGAGTTTTAAGCCAGTTTTTCACTCTTCTCTTTCACTTTCATCAAGAAGCTCTTTAGTTCTTCTTTGCTTTCTGCCATAAGAGTGGTATCATCTGTGTATCTGAAGTTGTTGATGTTTCTCCTGGCTATCTTGATTCCAGCTTGCGAGTCATTCAGCCTGGCATTTTGCTTGAGGGACTCTGCTTCTAAGTTAAATAAGCAGGGTGACAATATGCAGCCTTGAGAATCTCAGCCTCACCCACATTCTCCCCAGAATTTAGGCCTCTTCCTTGGAAGAAGACCCTCCCAGGTGACCACCTTTTGCAGATCAAGCTCAGAGAGAAGCTCAGAAACTGGTGGGGCCACCCAACAAAAAAGGGCAGTCACACAGAATACATGGGGAGGTTCTGGCAGCTGGCCCCTCCGGACTACCCCAGAGGGAGAGAACAACAGTGTAGCCCAAGTTTAGGCTCCCCAACCTGACCCCTGTAGGCCCCACTCCAGCGAGGCCCACTAAGACTCTCCCCAGGCCGCCTCTCTGCATGGCCTGTGCTCACTTCATACACCTGCTTGACCAGGCACCACGGTACTTGTTCTACCCACTTTCTGTCACTAGAGGGCGCTGCCCCACCAAGAACAGGCTTGCAACAACCCACCAGTGGCAATGGGATAAGCGGCATTCACACAGCTCCGGAGGGTCAGGCGTGAGGTCCAGAGCCCAGGCCCTTTCTCACACAGAAGGGAAACAGATCAGCAGAGGAAGTTCACCCAACATTCCATAGCCAGTCTCCATGATGGTGGCAATTCTGAACCTCTTGCCAAGACATACAACATACCCACCCTACCCCCAACTTCTGGAGCTTCATAGGTTCCATTTCCATTTCCACATGTATGAAAACCATGCTATGGGTCCTTCTGGCTCAGGAAATCTGCTTTCTTATAACAAAAAGAAAAGAAATAGTAATAAAAATAATGCTAACTAATAACAAGAATATCTTCTATGTATTGAGTACCTACTGTGTGCCAGACACTGCTAAGTGTTTTAGGAGCAGTATCTCATTGTCTTTGCTTTCCCCTCTTCAGTATAGATTATATTAACTCCCATTTTTCTGCCTGCCTCTTATGTGCATATATTTTCACATCCTTTATCTCCTGCCACCTTCACAGCATCCCTGAAAACCAGCTTATAGAAGAGGAAATTGAGGCTCAAGTTAAAGCCATTCAAAAGTCATTGATCTCATCTCTTTATCCACTTGGTAAATATGCGCAAAGTGCCTGCTGTGTGCCTGGGACTGTGCTGGGTGTTGGTGATAAGGACCCAGACCTTGTCCCTGGAGCTTTCAGCCTGTGGACAAGTCCATACAATGGTGTGATAAGGCCCCTCCACAGGGAGCAGGATCTAGGAGGAGGGACAGCAAATCTGGGAGCTCCATTTCCAGGACCAGAGAGCCAAGCTGGGAACTGACGAATGAGGAGGTGTGAATGTGATGGGCGGGGAGGGTCCCAGCTCAAGGAAAGAGTAGGTACAGAGAGGCCTGGAGAGGAAGCTGCTCATGGGGGGCCAAGCCCAGAACTCCTAAGGCTCTTAGGCTGTTAGACCCTGGAACATGGGGACATAGCCCTGGTGAAGAAGGAATTCATAGGGCCTGGACTCCATCCTAGGCCTGTTCATGCTGATCATGTTTGGCCACCTCTCCAATGGACTCTGAACTCTGTTTAGTGTCTATGGAAACGACAACAGAAGGATAAGACCCCCTCCGGACAGGAGAATCTTGAAGATTGTATCCAGGTTACTCATCGCCTAAGAGAACACATACACTGATCACCCCTTCCTCCAGACAGGCCATAAAGTTTTCTGTACCTATTGGAGTGTAACCTCGTGTTTATTGATTATTGGCTAATTGTTTAACTGTGTGAGCACATGGCACATGAGTGATGGGGTTATTGGGATTGTATTTACCCTTCCTTAGTTTACATAAGTCTCAAGAAATTTGGGGTCGTGGGTTCAGACACGTACACATGGGGTATAAAAAATTTTCACAAATGCTGGTCGGGGTCTTTGGCTAAGAGGAGACTCTGCCTTGGGCCCGCAGGTTTAATAAACTGCACTCCACTATCTGCATTGTCCTTCTGAGTGACTTTGTTTCCTGGGACACATGGCTACGACACTGGGGCCTGCTGGCTCCTCACCCTGCCCTCCATGACTCCCAGCCTCACCTTTAGCAGTGCTTTTCCATTCAACCTGCCACCCACAAGGCAGAATATCATCCAGCCAGACCAACCACTAAAGAAGCCATCTCCAGAGTGGGTCTGCCAACCCTGGCCTTTCTAGCCCCAGCTGTAGTGTCTTCCCAGCCAAGGACCTGGCAGAGATAAGCCAGCCCTGCTCTGATCTGTCTGGACTCCGATCCTCAGAACTCACGAGCACAGTAAAATGGTTGATGCTTTCCACCTCTCAGATTGGGAGGTTTTGTAGCAACAGACAATGGAAACAGGGGTTGACCGCGGTACCTTTCTCCTAGGGTGGAGAGACAGACAGCAAGGCCACCAATCCCATCTCCATCGCTGAGCCTTTAGGCAAGACCCTCTGGTTTTCTCAGTCCAGTATTCATGCCTGGAAAATCCCGTGGACAGAGGAACCTGGTGGGCTACAGTCCACGGGGTCGCAAAGAGTCGGACACAACTGAGTGACTGACACACTCTGGTTTTCTCTGTGCCTCAGTTTCCTCATCTGTAGAAGGGGGAAATGGGTGTCCCTCCCATTGTCACTGTGAGGTTTAAATAGGTTAATATAAGAGCAAGGGTTTATATATACACAGCCAGTGCTCAATAAAAGTTTTTATTATGACATATGTGTTTATTCACTCAACAAACATTTCTTATGCACTAAGTATGAGCCAGGAACTTGTGCCAGGCACTTAACATTAAAAACTTAAATTTGTGCTCTGCTAGATCTCTCTGGAGGAGATTTTATTATTATTCTTGTATTTTTTACAGACAAGGAATCTGAGTCTCAGAAAGTAAGCAGTGGAATGGGAGCTCAAACCATTGCCCTCCACCAGGCTGCCCTTTCATTCATGCAAGGGCACCTGAAGGCTTTGCTCATTTATGGCAAAAACATTGATCCAGAATAAGAATTCACTTGCACTAGTGAAGATGGTCAACCTCACTCAAATTAAATGACAATAAAATCACACAGAGCTATTTTCCACCTATCTGATTGGCAAAGAGCCAGAATTTCAAACCACTGGGCTGTGGGTCAACTTTTGGCACTCACTCCTACCTTCCCCAGGGAAGCCCAAACCTTCTAGAAAGGAAAAGGCCAGCCTCTACAGCTGACAGGGAAGCCCAACCTCTACAGTGGACAACGTCTATCAGAATTACATTGCGCATGTCCCCTGACCTGACAATTCACTTCTAGTGATTGATCCTCTAATTAGCCTTGTTCAAGTGCAAAGTAACAAGCATACATGGTACTTGGCTATTCCTTGCAGGCTATGTGTGATCACAAAAAATTGGAAACATCCTGAACTCTCTAAGAGATCTGTTTATGCTACAATCTGTTACAATCTAAGAGATCTGTTTAAGCTACAATAGCTTGGAATGAACACCGTGCAGCCGAGAAAACTGAGGAAGCAGGCAGCGTGCTGGCCCAGAGTGATCCTGAGACCCACTGTTACCTGGGCAAGGCCAGTGGCACAGCACCGTGTGGTGTGCACGGGCTGGGGTTGAAGGGCATGGAAAGGAAATTTGCTTTTCTCTTTTGTTCCTTTCAACTTTTAAGAGATAGAAATATATTACCGAGTCCAAAAAGTAAAAATGAAATACTTTGGAGACATTTTGCAAACTGGTCATTAAATAATATCTTTAATAAAAATTCAAAGGGCTTTGATATAAATTCTGAAATGAAGCATTTTTCAGACAGTGCCTTAGAGACACATCCTTGAGTACAGAGAGTGAGACCCCACCTTTGATCCCCAAGTGTGGGCACCCCAGTTGCCTGCCAAAGAACAAGAGGCAGCTTCCGAGGTGAGGCCCTGCAGGCCATCCCACAGCGAGCTTCCCTCTGTCTCCGGGGGTTCCAGTCCCATTACTTGTGCAAAACCTGATGTGAAATTCTGCGAAGGGGTTGTTCAGATGCCAAGATTCAGGGGTAAATTGTGCCTGGGATCACTGGTTTCCTTGATCCACCCCAGAGTGAAAACGATTGAGTAAACCAGTCAGTCCCCCAGACTGGGTGCGGATCCTTGGGTGTGTCACCTTGCTCCCTGAGTCTCCCTTTTCACATCTGTCAGTGAGGCCAAAAGCATTAACACTCATTCCCGGGGTGTTGGAGGATAAAATATCAGGTGTATGAAGACTGGCACACAGAATGGCTTAGTGATGGTTGTTGTTCAGTCTGTAAGTGGTGTCTGACCCTTTGCAACCCCGTGGACTGCAGCACGCCAGGCTTCCCTGTCCTTCACTATCTCCCGGAGTTTGCTTAAAGTCATGTCCATTGAGTTGCTGACGCCATCCAAAGATCTCACCTTCTGTCACCCCCTTCTCCTCCTGCCCTCAATCTTTCCCAGCACCAGGGTCTTTTCCAATGAGTCAGCTCTTCGCCAAAGGATTGGAGTTTCAGCTTCAGCATCATATCCCTGAATATTCAGGGTTGATTTCCTTTAGAATTGACTGGATTGATCTCTTTGCTGTTCAATGAACTCTCAAGAGTCATCTCTAATACCACAGTTCGAAAGCATTAATTCTTAGGCACTCAGCCTACTTTATGGGCCAACTCTCACATTCCTACATGAGTACTGGAAAAACCATAGCTTTGACTGTACAGACCTTTGTCAGCAAAGTAATGTCTCTGCTTTTTAATATGCTGTCTAGGTTTGTCAAAGCTTTTCTTCCAAGGAACAAGTGACTTTTAATTTCATGGCTGCAGTCACTGTCCGCAGCAATCAACTTTTGATAATATATTAATAACACCACACTTTCTTTCATTAGCTTATCACTATCCCAGACTCCAGATAGTATCTATCCTTCAGCATAAATGCTCCTCCAAGGAATCAACCTGCCTGACTTCAGACTATACTACAAAGCCACAGTCATCAAGACAGTATGGTACTGGCACAAAGACAGAAATATAGATCAATGGAACAGAATAGAAAGCCCAGAGATAAATCCACGAATGTATGGACACCTTATCTTCGACAAAGGAGGCAAGAATATACAATGGAAAAAAGACAACCTCTTTAACAAGTGGTGCTGGGAAAACTGGTCAACCACTTGTAAAGGAATGAAACTAGAACACTTTCTAACACCATACACAAAAATGAACTCAAAATGGATTAAAGATCTAAATGTAAGACCAGAAACTATAAAACTCCTAGAGGAGAACATAGGCAAAACACTCTCCGACATAAATCACAGCAGGATCCTCTGTAACCCACCTCCCAGAATATTGGAAATAAAAGCAAAAATAAACAAATGGGACCTAATGAAACTTAAAAGCTTTTGCACAACAAAGGAAACTATAAGTAAGGTGAAAAGACAGTCCTCAGATTGGGAGAAAATAATAGCAAATGAAGCAACAGACAAAGGATTAATCTCAAAAATATACAAGGAACTCCTGCAGCTCAATTCCAGAAAAATAAATGACCCAATCAAAAAATGGGCCAAAGAACTAAACAGACATTTCTCCAAAGAAGACATACAGATGGCTAACAAACACATGAAAAGATGCTCAACATCACTCATTATCAGAGAAATGCAAATCAAAACCTCAGTGAGGTACCATTACACGCCAGTCAGAATGGCTGCTATCCAAAAGTCTACAAGCAATAAATGCTGGAGAGGGTGTGGAGAAAAGGGAACCCTCTTACACTGTTGGTGGGAATGCAAACTAGTACAGCCACTATGGAGAACAATGTGGAGATTTCTTAAAAAATTGGAAATAGAACTGCCATATGACCCAGGATTACCACTTCTGGGCATACACACCAAAGAAACCAGATCTGAAAGAGACACGTGTACCCCAATGTTGATCGCAGCACTGTTTATAATAGCCAGGACATGGAAGCAACCTAGATGCCCATCAGCAGACGAATGGATAAGGAAGCTGTGGTACATATACACCATGGAATATTACTCAGCCGTTAAAAAGAATTCATTTGAATCAGTTCTAATGAGATGGATGAAACTGGAGCCCATTATACAGAGTGAAGTAAGCCAGAAAGATAAAGAACATTACAGCATATTAACACATATGTATGGAATTTAGAAAGATGGTAATGATAACCCTATATGCAAAACAGAAAAAGAGACACAGATGTACAGAACAGACTTTTGGACTCTGTGGGAGAAGGCGAGGGTGGGATGTTTCGAGAGAACAGCATGTATATTATCTATAGTGAAACAGATCACCAGCCCAGGTGGGATGCATGAGACAAGTGCTCGGGCCTGGTGCACTGGGAAGACCCAGAGGAATCGGGTGGAGAGGGAGGTGGGAGGAGGGATCGGGATGGGGAATACATGTAACTCCATGGCTGATTCATGTCAATGTATGACAAAACCCACTGCAATGTTGTGAAGTAATTAGCCTCCAACTAATAAAAATAAATGAAAAAAAAAATGCTCCTCCAGGAAGCCTCACTGGATCCATGTCTTTCCCAATCGGAAATCCCCTTCATCTTGTGACTCCATCTTCCTTCCTTCTTTCACACCCTTCGTCTGATTCCCTGGTAGTGGCCTGGGTATGCTTTCGAATTGTGATGCTGGAGAAGACTTTTGAGACTCCCTTGGACTGCAAGGAGATCAAACCAGTCACTCCTAAAGGAAATCATTGGAAGGACTGATGTTGAAGCTGAACCTCCAATACTTTGGCCACCTGATGTGAAGAACTGACTCATTGGAAAAGACCCTGATGCTGGGAAAGATTGAAAGCGGAAGGAGAAGGGGACGACAGGATGAGATAGTTGGATGGTATCAGTGACTCAATGGACATGAATTTGAGCAAACTCTGGGAGATAGAGAAGGATAGGGAAGCTTGGCATGCTGCAGTCCATGGGCTCACAAAAAGTCTGGACAAGACTGTGCAACTGAACAATTGGCAGTGGCCTGAGTTTTATCACTGTTTTGGCCACGAGAGGGCAGCACTGCCTAGGAAGCTAGACAAGCAAGACCTGAGCCAGTGGCTGGAAGACACACCTCAGAAGCTTGGCTGTGTGCCATGACCACACTGAGTACTCTGCCCACTTTGGCTCATTGAGGAAAACATTGCTATGGCCACCCTTCCATCATACCCATTTTATCTTCATTTTGTTTTTACAGTGTGAATGCCAAGAAAGTTGAGTTAATGGTTCTCAATTCCCGTAAACGCCTCTCTTGCTTTATTTCCCTCTTGATGCTCCTTGCTCTTCCGCTCTCACCCAGGCACCCACTCTTAGGGTCCAGTCTGTGTGCTTGAATACTCGTGATCCTTGTGAACCATGTGGAAATGTTTTGTGGTGTGTGTGGCCTTTTATTTATAGAAATGGCCTCATGCTACAGATTTCTATCTTCTTTTATCCCCCCACGCACCTGGTGTTTCTTAACTCCAGTTGCATTGCTCCCGCATCCCTGGGGGTCATTTACCATGACACCAGACGTGGCTTATTGTTGACTGGTCCCTTCCTCACACCTCAGGACAGGCGAGAAACCCATTACCGCTTAGGGTCCCCTCCAGGGCCTGCGGGAGAATCTCTCCAGGTTTTATATGCAGGAGAAGCGTGGCTGGGTCAGCACCACGTCAGTCCAAACACCAGCAGGATGAAGAACTCCCATCTCCCACATCCTCTCTAATACTTGGTAGTTCCCGGCTTCCGAACTTTTGCCAGTCCACTGTGTGCGTGTATTTGTCACTCAGTCATGTGCGACTCTTTGTAACCCCATGGACAGTAGCCTGGCTGTGCATGGAGTTCTCCAGGCAAGAATACTAGAGTGGGTAGCCATTTCCTTCTCCAAGGGATCTTCCTGACGCAGGGATCGAACCTCAGTCTCCCACACTGCAGGCAGACTTTTACCATTTGAGCCAACGGTCCAGTAGGTGTAGGTAGAGAGGTTGTGCCTCTTACTGTATAACCCACATTTCTCCAGTTTCTACTGAGGTTTACATGCATCTGTTCACACACTTGTTGGCTACATTCTCTCACATTTTACAGGTGATGCAATTGAGGCTCAGGCCCCCAGGAAGTAGAAGCAGGAGCACTCACTTTGGGCCACCTCCCGAACAATGGCAACAATGCATTCATCACCCACTCAGTCAATGAATGTTGCTGATTCCTTGATGATCTCGGGGGATGTGGTAGAGAGCAAAGGCAATGGTAACCCAGCATTAAACAAGAGGACTGAGGATCCTATGAAAAGGGGGTGCAGGGAAGGTGGGCCTTACTATTGGATGAGCCGGGGTTGGTGGAGAGGCACTGGGAGGGATCTAGAGATGGCCAACCTGCCCACTGACCTTGACAAGAACAGAGGAGGAAGCAGGGGGCCAGGAGCCACCGGGAACAAGGATCCGGAGGGCATCTTGCACTATGTCAGGGCCGGTACAAGCTCACAGTGACCACAAGGCCCAACCTAATCGACCCCCATGCCCCCTCTGACCTTGTCTTCTGTCCTCTTGTCCTTGTCTGTTTCAACAACACTGACTTCCTTTGTTCCTTAAACACACCAATCTCATTCTGGCCCCAGGGTCTTTGCATTTGCTAACCTCTCTGCCCAGAATGCTCTCCTTCTAGATCCCATGCCTGGCCCCATCTCTTCCTCTGAGTCTCTCTGGTCAAATGCCACCTCTTCAGTGAGGCCTTCCTTTATAACCTTATCTGAATAACACGCGCCTCCCCACAAGTCATTCTCTGCTTAGTATCTTTGAAGTTTTTCTTCACAGCCTTTATCAAGATATAAAGGATCTTGCTTATCCAATTCTTGACCTTTTACATCTTCCCCCTCCCCGGGTTCTGACCCAGTTTCAAAAGACTTCCACCAGATGTCCCCCTATTCCCCTTCAAGCCCCTAAATGTCCCTCTGCCTCCTCTTCCCCTATGGTGTAGACCTAACTGTGCTTCGGTCACCTTACACACATTCTCTTGAATCATCTTGCCCACTTTGAGAGGCTGGGTCATTGCACTCTTCTCCAAATGAGGAACTCAACTGCAAGCGAGAGTGAACGGCCCGTGGCTGCAGAAGGTGTGAACTATGTGACTCCCCCCTCCACCCCATCTTACCCCTCACCTCCTACACACAGCTGTGCTCTCTGCCTGGAGCCCTCTCACCCTCCTCTTCACCTGGTTAACTCCATCATCCTGGAGGTTTCAGCTCTGACTCTGCCTCCTCCTGGAAGTCTTCCCTGATAGCCCCCCAGGCAGGACAAGTACCTTTCTTGTTTGCTCTGCACCAACTTCCCTGTGAGGTCCTGACTCTATGTGTCTGTCTCACCCCGAAACTGAGAGCCCCAAGAGGGTCAGGCCTGAGTCTGACTCAGCTCTGAGTCCCCAGAGCCCATTTCCAGTCTGGTACAAGGTTGGGACCCAGGCACTGCTGAAGGGATGAGTGAATGAAAGTAACTCTGAGCAAGAGTGAGGTCTGGGGTGACCAGACAAGGAACAGGCACTGCCTGTGCCATCCGCAGGCACCAGAATATCTGCATCCAGTCATGGTCCTAAAGCCCCAGAACACAGGCTCGTCTGGTCACTGAACCACCCCCATTCCCTACCCGCTGTGCTGTGCTTAGTCGTTCAGTCATGTCTGACTCTTTGCGACCCCATAGACTGTAGCCCACCAGACTCCTCTGTCCATTGGGATTCTCCAGGCAAGGGTACTGGAGTGAGTGGGTTGCCCTTCTCCAGGGGGTCTTCCCAACCCAGGGATCAAATCCAGACCTCTCACACTGCAGACGGATTCTTTATTGTCTGAGCCACCAGGGAAGCCCTACTACCCTTCAAAGCCCTGCTCTCACTCACTCTAGGAGGGCAAACGAACTGCTACAATCTCTATCTCTATGGGTCATTTGGAAGTAGTTGTTAAGTTTACAAATAAATGTATGGTTTTCTTAAATATTTTCCCAGACTAAAATATTCAATATTGAATTTATTACTGCTTTGTTGAAATATAATTTACTTCAGTAAGTAAAATTTATCCCTTTGAGTTGTAAAGTTCATTGTGTTTTCTCTTTTTTCTTTTTTTTTTCCCATTTATTTTTATTAGTTGGAGGCTAATTACTTTACAATATTGTAGTGGTTTTTGCCATACATTGACATGAATCAGCCATGGATTTACATGTGTTCCCCATCCCGATCCCCCCTCCCGCCTCCCTCTCCATCCCATCCCTCTGGGTCTTCCCAGTGCACCAGCCCTGAACACCTGTCTCATGCATCCAACCTGGGCTGTTGATCTGTTTCACCCTTGATAGTATACTTGTTTCAATGCTGTTCTCTCTGAACATCCCACCCTTACCTTCTCCCACAGAGTCTAAAAGTCTGTTCTGTACATCTGTGTCTCTTTTTCTGTTTTGCATATAGGGTTATCGTTACCATCTTTTTAAATACCATATATATGCGTTAGTATACTGTATTGGTGTTTATCTTTCTGGCTTACTTCACTCTGTATAATGGGCTCCAGTTTCATCCATCTCATTAGAACTGATTCAAATGAATTCTTTCTAATGGCTGACTAACATTCCATAGTGTATATATACCACAGCTTTCTTAACCATTTGTCTGCTGATGGGCATCTAGGTTGCTTCCATGTCCTGGCTATTATAAACAGTGCTGCGATCAACATTGGGGTACACGTGTCTCTTTCAGATCTGGTTTCTTTGGTGTGTATGCCCAGAAGTGGTAATCCTGGGTCATATGGCAGTTCTATTTCCAATTTTTTAAGAAATCTCCACACTGTTCTCCATAGTGGCTGTACTAGTTTGCATTCCCACCAACAGTGTAAGAGGGTTCCCTTTTCTCCACACCCTCTTCAGCATTTATTGCTTGTAGACTTTTGGATAGCAGCCATTCTGACTGGCGTGTAATGGTACCTCATTGAGGTTTTGATTTGCATTTCTCTGATAATGAGTGATGTTGAGCATCTTTTCATGTGTTTGTTAGCCATCTGTATGTCTTCTTTGGAGAAATGTCTGTTTAGTTCTTTGGCCCATTTTTTGATTGGGTCATTTATTTTTCTGGAATTGAGCTGCAGGAGTTCCTTGTATATTTTTGAGATTAATCCTTTGTCTGTTGCTTCATTTGCTATTATTTTCTCCCAATCTGAGGACTGTCTTTTCACCTTACTTATAGTTTCCTTTGTTGTGCAAAAGCTTTTAAGTCTCATTAGGTCCCATTTGTTTATTTTTATTTTTATTTCCAATATTCTGGGAGGTGGGTCATAGAGGATCCTGCTGTGATTTATGTCGGAGAGTGTTTTGCCTATGTTCTCCTCTAGGAGTTTTATAGTTTCTGGTCTTACATTTAGATCTTTAATCCATTTTGAGTTCATTTTTGTGTATGGTGTTAGAAAGTGTTCTAGTTTCATTCCTTTACAAGTGGTTGACCAGTTTTCCCAGCACCACTTGTTAAAGAGGTTGTCTTTTTTCCATTGTATATTCTTGCCTCCTTTGTCGAAGATAAGGTGTCCATACATTCGTGGATTTATCTCTGGGCTTTCTATTCTGTTCCATTGATCTATATTTCTGTCTTTGTGCCAGTACCATACTGTCTTGATGACTGTGGCTTTGTAGTATAGTCTGAAGTCAGGCAGGTTGACTCCTCCAGTTCCATTCTCCTTTCTCAACGTTGCTTTGGCTATTGGAGGTTTTTTGTATTTCCATACAAATTGTGAAATTATTTGTTCTAGTTCTGTGAAGAATACGGTTGGTAGCTTGATAGGGAGTGCATTGAATCTATAGATTGCTTTGGGTAGTATACTCATTTTCACAATATTGATTCTTCCAATCCATGAACACAGTATATTTCTCCATCTATTTGTGTCCTCTTTGATTTCTTTTCATCAGTGTTTTATAGTTTTCTATGTATAGTTCATTGTGTTTTAACCAAAAGCTAGTCATGTAGTCAGCACCACAGTCATGATCTGGAACAGGTTCATCACCCTATAAAGTTCTTTCCTGCCCCTTTAAATTGATCTCCTCCACCCACCCCTCCTCCCCCACCTGCCCGTTGCAAACACTAATCAAACTGCTCTCTGTCCATTGGTTTGCCTTTTCCAGAAGGTGGTAGAAGTGAAATCACACAGTATGCAGCTTTTTGAGTCTGATTTCTTTCACCCCACATCTTGCCTTTGAGAGTCATCTGTATTTTTGCTAGTATCAATAGTCCATTCTTTTGTCTTGCCAAGTAGTATTCCATTTTATATCCATTCACCTTTGTTGAAGGACTTTGTTTGGAGTGATTATGAGAAAATCCGCTATAACTATTTGTGTACGATTTTTTCACAATTTTAATTTCTCTTGGGTAGACATCAAGGAGTAGTATTGCTGGGTCATATAGTAAGTGTAGGTTTAATTTTATAAGAAACTGCCAGATTGTTTTCCCAAGTTACAGTGGCTCTGTACCCTAATCAGTGCTTGGCATCAGCATTACTCTTAACTTTAGTCATGTTAATAGGTGTGTAGTGGTATCTCACTGGGCTTCCCTGGTTCAGTTCAGTTCAGTTCAGTCTCTCAGTCGTGTCCGATTCTTTGTGACCCCATGAACCGCAGCATGCCAGGCCTCCCTGTCCATCACCAACTCCCAGAGTTTGCTCAAACTCATGTCCATAGAGTCGGTGATGCCATCCAATCTTCTCATCCTCTGTCATCCCGTTCTCCTCCTGCCTTCAATCTTTCCCAGCATCAGGGTCTTTTCAAATGAATCAGTTCTTCCCATCAAGTGGCCAAAGTATTAGAGTTTCAGCTTCAGAATCAGTCTTTACAATAAAGGACTCCCTCATCTACAGATTAATTGCTCCCATTTCACCACCATGGCCAGGCCAACCATTGGCAACAAGAAGAACCAAGAGATGTGGGGCATCAAATGCCCACTGTCACTGGAGAAGCCCAGTTGTCTATGAAGCCTCTATTGCAAGATGGTGTCTCCTCTTTTCTTTGAACAGGGAAAGTAAGAAGGAAGCCCAATTGTGGAGAGCTCAGCTATTTTTATTCTTGGTTTTCTGTTGCCTTCCTTCTACAGGTATATTAGAGAACCACTGGAGAGAGAAAACTATGAAGTGTTGCTTTTTAGAAATGACTATGAAAGCTTTTATCACTGCTATACTCTTAAAAGCCTAAGCTCTACGCTTTTTGAAATTTTAGGGAGAGTGAGCCTATAATTTCAAGATACCTTAAATAGCAAAATTTGAATCACAACTTCCAAGGCAATGCTTCATAAATCTATTTAGAATCAAGCTTAAAAATCACCACCAGCAAATCATTTGCATAGCCTATATGGCAGCTGAACTTTCTTCTATTTAATTTTTCAGCACTGCTTTATTATAAGACATAGGTTACAAAAAATAATAAACTATTTGTATTGTAAGCTGAAAAGAATGAGAATCATAAAGTAGATGTGAAGCAGTCTCTTCTGAGGATAGCAAGAAATATAGACATTTCAACGGTGTCTTTAGATTCGCAATCAGGTTGGTGGAAACAAATAGCCCAGGTCATTCACCTTAAAACCTAAATAAACAAACAAGCAATCAGCCAACCATAGGTGTAGAATCTGTGTAGAATTCAAAGACTCAAGAGGCAGTTTTCTGTAACAGGTTAATCTGGGGTATCCTCTAATGCACATTAATGATGTCTCCTTTATGTACAGTTGGGAAGGTCCCCTGGAGGAGGAAATGGCAACCCACTCCAGTATTTTTGCCTAGAGAATCCCATGGACAGAGGAGCCTAGTGGGCTACGGTCCATAGGGTCGCAAAAAGTCAGACACGACTGAGTGACTAATACTTTCCAATGAATATTTAGGACTGATTTCCTTTAGGATGGACTGGTTGGATCTCCTTGCAGTCCAAGGGACTCTCAAGAGTCCTCTCCAACTTCACAGTTCAAAAGCATCAATTCTTTGGCACTCAGCTTTCTTTATAGTTCAACTCTCACATCCTTACATGACTACTGGAAAAACCATAGCCTTGACTAGACAGCCCTAGTGGCTGTAAAAAATCTGCCCGCAATGAGGGAGATCTGGGTTCGATCCCTGGGTTGGGAAGATACCCTGGAGGAGAGCACAACAACACATCCCAGCATTCTTGCCTGGAGAATCCCTATGGACAGAGCAGCCTGGTGGGCTATGATCCATGGGGTCACAAAGTGTCAGACATGATTTGGCGACTAAGAGTAGCACAGAACAGTCAGTATCTCATTGTGGCTTTCATTTGCGATTCACTGATAATTGATAATATTGAGTGTCCTTTCATGTGTTTTTTGCCATCAATATCTATATTTTGGTGAAGTATCTTTCTAAATCTTTTGCCCATTTTTATTGGATTATTTGTTTTCTCATTATTGAGTTGTGCAAGCTCTTTTTGTATTGGGTTGGCCAAAAAGTTCTCTTGGGTTTTTCCATATGATATTGAGGAAAAATCCAAACAAACTTTTTGGCCAATCCAATATATTCCAGATCCCATTTTTTTAAATCAGATATAGTTTTTGCAAATATTTCCTCCCAATCTGTGGATTGTATTTTCACTTTATTAACAGTACCATTAGAAAAAAAGAAGTTTCTGATTTTGATTAAGTCAAATATAATTTTTTTTTCTTTCCTGACTCATGCTTTTAGTGTCTTGTTGAAAAAATGTTGGTCTAACCCAAGTTGACAAAGATTTTCTCCTACTTTTTATCTGGATATTTTATAGGTTTACCTTTGACATTTAGCTCCAAGACCCATTTCAAGTTAATTCTTGTATATGGTGTGAGGTTAATTCTTGTGTATGCCTTGTAGGTTAAAATAATTTTATTTTACTTATTGATGAAGAATGTAATTTCACTTCTAGAAAAATATCCTACTCATATCTTCCCACAAATGTATAAAATAGATACTCAATGCAATTGCAACCTAGATTGAAAATGGAAAATATTGGAAACAACTTAAGTGCCCTTCACTTGAAGACTGGTTGAGTACATGTTGACATATTCATGCACTGACAAAGCTATGCAGACACAGAGCTGGCACCAGCCACCAGCACTGTATGGTTGTAGGGTTTGTGCACTGTTGGGATTCATTCTACTTTGTCAATGTCTGTACCAAATATATTTTGACTATCACTTTGGTCAGGCATCAAAAGGAATGAGATACTTTTCATGGAACATATAGAAAGACCTGTAAAGGGAGTTTTAGACAACAAAAGGATGGTGCAGAATAGTGTGTGAAGTCTGCCATCACTGAGTAAAAAAATTCCTCTGTATTTCCTTACAAGTGCATAAAGCATCTCTGGGCAGATTCACAAGAAATTGGTGACAGGGTTGCCTTGGGAAAGAAGGGTCAGGGTGTCTGGAGGATGGGGTGGGAAAGATTTTCACTTTTCACTATGTCCCTTTCTTTTCGTACCTTCAAGATCTTGCCCTATGAATATGAATTATACATTCAGAAAATAAAAGCCAAACACAAAGTCCCTACTTTTCCAGTGCACTTGGTCTGGAAGATTCTGCCCCTGGTGCACAGGCCTCCACAGTTTGGGAAACACTCTCATGCTCTTCCTCAAGTTTCCCGGCACACGATGGCCCTGCCAGACCAGAGTGAAGGAGAATGCTTATTGCAGGACAATGTCTGCTTCTCAGAGGGAGAAACTAGGGTCTAAGCAGGACCAACATTCCTGAAGTCACCTTGCCCAAACCCAGGTATACTCTTGGTTATTTACCAGCAACAGCGGGCCTAAGAGCCAGAGAAGAGGTCTGCAGTCTGGCCCCGCAGGGACCCAGACCAAGTCATGTAAGGTACCGCTCAGAGCTGAGCCCATCTGGAAGCCATCGCCACCCCCATCCTGGGCTGCAGAGGAGGGTGGGCAGGGCCCGGACTCTGTGCATCTGTTCCTCATCAAGGCTTGTGCTCTGAACTGGGCTCCAGCCCTAGAAATCCCATTTCCCAGCCGGGCCAGGCCACCCTCACACCAGCCACCCTCCCCCCTAGGACCTGCACAAGGGGAACAGCAGGCGGTGGCTTTCCACTTCCAGCCTGCACATCCCTTTATTCTCAGAGCTTTGGGTTCCTGTCACTGTAAGGATTAAACAAGCCAGTTCATACACAGAACCCAGCACACCAGCATCCAACACACTGTTGTTGTTGTTCCATTGCTCAGTGGTGTCTGACTCTTTGTAATCCCATGGACTGCAGCACACCCCGCTTCCCTGTCCTTCACCGTCTCCCAGAGTTTGCTCAAACTCATGTCTATTGAGTCAGTGACGCCATCCAGCCATCTCATGCCCTGTCACCCCCTTCTCCTCCTGCCCTCAATATTCCCCAGCATCAGGGTCCTTTCCAGTGAGTCGGTTCTTTGTATCAGGTGGCCAAAGTATTGGAGCTTCAGCTTCAGCATCAGTCCTCCCAATGAATATTCAGTGTTGATTTCCTTTAGGAGTGACTGGTTTGATCTCCTTGCAGTCCAAGGGACTCTCGAACTCTCAACACCTTTCTTGTCTCCTAATACCCCTCCACATTTCATTCCTGTACTGCAGGTGCTCAAAGGTCAACAGCTAATGTGCCCAGCGATGTTGTAAGTACCAACTATGTACTAACTCCTCAAAACAACCATCAGAGGTGGATGCTCCTACTAACTTGGCTTTTCTGATGACGCAGCTGAAGCTCAGAGATGTTGAATAATTTGCCCAAAGGCACTCAGCCAGCAAGGGTCATAGCCAGGATTCAAACCCCAGGCCTCTGAGCTCTAGAACCTCTACTCCAAAGCGCTCCCTTCCCCACTTCTGTGGACCCAAACCTCTTCCCGGCTGACCTCTGATTCCTGTAAGTGCCTGTGACAATGTCCCCTGAGGTGGTGATGAACACTGGTCTCGAGCTGTGATGGCTGACTGAGAGACGAGCATCAAGACACAGCAGGAAGACGATGCTGGAACTCCAGTCACCTTGAAACCAGCAAGCAAACCAAAGAGGCAGGAAGGCTGGGGCCTGCCAGGGTGGAGTGGTGGGAGCCACTGTGGGGAGAATATGCAGGCTAGAGCAGCCTATGGGGAGCTGGGACCTGATGGTACCCCGCACATAAAGAGCATGTCAGCCTCGGGCCCAGGAATCTGCCTTCAAGAAACTGGTGCCCATGTGGATGAAGAAGCACAAATGTGATCCTGACACCCTGTCACAAATGGGAGATGCTGGGCTGCAGCTCAGGGGTCCACCTGGGACACTGGCCCCACTGACCGAGCCCCAGCCAGACTGTGGCAAACTACATGGGGATGGAAAAGCCTGACACAGGGGTCCTGCTCTGCCAGGACACCATGCCCAACCCTCTGTGTGGCAGTAAAAGGGGCTGCAGGGCCTTGGGTGGGCGGAGGGGGCTGGTCTGTGTGCACAGAGGGGGTGGTGAGGGGGGCAGAAGGGGGCTGCGAGTGGACAGACACATGTGATTTTAACTCTTACACCCTTCCAGAATGTCTTTCACTGAATCATCATCTCTCAGAAAGAGAAAGAGAGGCAGGCAGCACTGAGTCTAACACATATGGAGCTCAGTTGAAATGGGCGGAGGTGTTCTGAGCCCCTGATGGCTGCAGGGCAGAGAGAGAGGTGAAGAGGGCTGGCCCTTGGCAACCCCCTACCTGCACGGTGACTCCAAGTACCTGATTGAGAACTGGGTGGATGGAGGTGACGAGACTGTCAAGAGGAGGGGACAGCGGGAATCTGAGGGCTGAAGTCTTAGGGAGGATTTATCGTTGCTTGAAAGGGCTAGGCGAGGTTCTAAGCAAGGAATCTTATATTATCATCCCCATTCTGTAGATGGAGAAACTGAGGCTGGGGGAGTGACCCCTAGGCTATCCACCTCACCGTCCACTCAGGACTCCTCAGCTCACAGCCCTCTACTCAGAACTTTCTGCTCACAGTCTCTCTGCTCACGGCCCTCCCACCCAGCCTGAGCACTGGGCCAGGAGTCCAAAGCCCAGCTCGTGACCCACTCTAGCCTCTGCTCCCTCATCCATCAGCCCCATCCAGTGCTGGGTGAGGGCAGCCAGAAGCCAGTGGCTTTTCAGCCAACAAGGCTGGGAGCCATCAGGCCCTAGCCTCGTTTTTTGGACATAAGTGCCTTCTGAATTTTAATCAAGCAGGGCATCAAGAGACCAGCCCAAGATTCTGCTCTCCAGTGGGACTGGGGCAGGACTTACAGGAGAGAAGGAGCATCCCCTCAGGAAAGGGGAGGGAAGGGTGGGCAGAGAAGCCCAAAGAATGTGGGGCACCTGGTCCACTGGGCCCCTGGGCTGAGACCAGTCCTCCTGGAGGCAGAACTGGGCTTTCACTTCCTCGCTGCTCCTCCTTGCTCCCTCCAGGCTCTCAAAAAATGTAGGCCTCAGGGCTGATTTGTGTTCCTGACTGCTCCTCAAGGTGGAAGCCACCTTGGGTCCCAGCAGAAGGGAGCTGGGCAAGGCTAAAGCAGGAAGGAAGGGGTTGGGTCCATTTCATGAGAGAAGGTCAAGCCCCCTTCCCCACCCCAACTCCACGCAGGGCATCTGTGAGGTAGGTGAACACTTTCTTGACAATGGCTGAGAGGAGGAGGTATAGGCAACAACTGAGTCGGTCTGAAGGCTGGAAGGGCTTCAGAAAGGACCCGCATTAATAGTTACAGCAACAATAACAGTAGTAATAGAATGGTCAAATAACACCAACTCCTAGCAATTACTGAGTGCCAGTCACTGTACACTTAATCCTCACCATAACCCCAGGGACTTGGCCATCCCCAGTGCACAGATGAGGAGATTGAGGCCCCGGGGGTTAAATAACTTGCCTAAGGACAGACAGCCAGGAAACAGTAGAACCAGACCAGCTCCCTCTTCAAACAGAAGAGAGAAGGGAGGCCCAGAGACAGGCAGAGACCAGCCCCAGGTCACACAGTTAGAGGCTGAGCAGAGGCTAGAGAGCCTGACTTTCAGGGCTGTCTGAAAGTCAGACGATATAATAGGATGGGTTCAGGATGGTCACAGCCTGGTCCTGAGAAACACTGTGCAAGTGGTGTTTGATGCAGTCTTTAAGGCTTGTCCTTTACTCCCAGGGAGACCCCCTATCTGGACAGTTCCCCTGACTTATCCTCCCTCCACCTCCCCAATGAGATGTCTGGAGGACAAATGAGCAGATATCGCCCTCCATGTTCCAGGAAATGATGGAGGGAAACTCAGGCCATGAGCAGGTGTCTGACGTCTTCACAGATCCTGGGGTGTAGGGAGGGCAGCCACCATCTCCCTCCTCTGCTGACAGCCCTCCGCTTGCCCGTGGAGGAACCATTCCTGCCTACTATCAGCCTGTGTGGTGAAGGAGGCTGCCAGGGCAATCAGCTGGCATATCCCATCCCTGTGGGCCTCCACGGTTGGTCCAGCAGTGGGACAGGACCCTGTCGGAGCCAGTGTGATGCCTTCCCAGAGATCTCACAAGGACTGGACAGAGAGCTACAACAGTCAAGAATGCTTTCCGCTATAAGTAATGGGGAATAATGCAGTGGCTTGAACAGCAGAGGCTTATTTTTCTCTCTTAGGAAGAAGTCTGAAGGTAAGAATTCAGCAGATTAGCAATGTCAGGGCTAATACCATGATGGTTTTTTTGGTGTTTCCCTCAAGGTTGCAAGATGGTCCCTGGTCCAAGCATCACGCATGGTCCAAGCATCATGTTTGTTGACCTGAAGTAAATAGACAGCCAGATATTTCTCCCACAATGATGGGTTTATTCAGGATCCACAGAGGATTGCGATTTGGGTTTGGTAACCATGGTTGAGCCATGTGCAAGACCCTGCATGGTAAGGAAAGGGGAATGCTTTCAGAGTGAAGAAATCAAAGTTGCAAGTTAGAGGGCTATAGTAAACAATGAGCCAGTGGCTTTTCATTGGGTGAGTCCTCGCCAGGAGGGAAGTCTTTCTTCTTCCTGTTGCTTGGCTATCATCGCAGACTGGGAAGCCTCCCTGTTCTGGTCTCTCGCCTCTTATTTAATTGAGGCTTCTGTTTATTAATTATTTGTATGTTCACTGCAAGACAAAGTGAAGAAAGGCGGCTCCAGCCACTGCTGCCCTTCTTATCAAAGTAGCAAAAACTCTCTTCTTGCCAGCTGGCTTTGACTTATGTCTCAGTGACCAGCACTATGTCGTGTGCCCCCACAGCTGTAGAAGAGGCTGAATCAGTGGATATTTGGCTACACAGCTACTATGGTGGAAGGAAACTGATGGGAGTGGGCCCTTGATTAGCCAAGTCCAAGGACTGTGATTAGATATTCTTTCCCTCAGAGCTTGGTTCTTTGGGGACGTGAGAAAGGAATGGGAGGGCTAGCATTGCAGCCAGCCAGCCATCCTGCTATTATGATGTGAGAGGTCATCTGAGAATGGATGAGTCAATTTTGGTGATGCTGTTCAAGATCCTAGATCCAACCATGCCTGAAGACTGCCCCTTGTGGATATACTCATTACATAAGCAAAAATTAATAACTATGATGTATTATATTTCATTTAATTTTTAAATTTTATTAAAATTTTAAAAATAAAAATATATCATAAAATAGTGTTTATTTTCTTTTTTTTTTGAATTTTGTATTCTTTCTTTTTTTTCCATTTATTTTTATTAGTTGGAGGCTAATTACTTTACAATATTGTAGTGGTTTTTGTCATACATTGACATGAATCAGCCATGGATTTACATGTATTCCCCATCCCTATCTCCCTTCCCACCTCCCTCTCTACCCGATCTCTCTGGGTCTTCCCAGTGCACCAGGCCCGAGCACTTGTCTCATGTATCCAACCTGGGCTGTGATCTGTTTCACCCTAGATAATATACATGTTTCGATGCTGTTCTCTCGAAACATCCCACCCTCGCCTTCTCCCACAGAGTCCAAAAGTCTGTTCTGTACATCTGTGTCTCTTTTTCTGTTTTGCATATAGGGTTATCGTTACCATCTTTCTAAATTTCATATATATGTGTTAGTATACTGTAATGTTCTTTATCTTTCTGGCTTGCTTCACTCTGTATAATGGGCTCCAGTTTCATCCATCTCATTAGAACTGATTCAAATGAATTCTTTTTAACGGCTGAGTAATATTCCATAGTGTATATGTACCACAGCTTCCTTATCCATTCGTCTGCTGATGGGCATCTAGGTTGCTTCCATGTCCTGGCTATTATAAACAGTGCTGTGATGAACATTGGGGTGCATGTGTCTCTTTCAGATCTGGTTTCCTCAGTGTGTATGCCCAGAAGTGGTAATCCTGGGTCATATGGCAGTTCTATTTCCAATTTTTTAAGAAATCTCCACACTGTTCTCCATAGTGGCTGTACTAGTTTGCATTCCCACCAACAGTGTAAGAGGGTTCCCTTTTCTCCACACCCTCTTCAGCATTTATTGCTTGTAGACTTTTGGATAGCAGCCATTCTGACTGGCGTGTAATGGTACCTCATTGAGGTTTTGATTTGCATTTCTCTGATAATGAGTGACGTTGAGCATCTTTTCATGTGTTTGTTAGCCATCTGTATGTCTTCTTTGGAGAAATGTCTGTTTAGTTCTTTGGCCCATTTTTTGATTGGGTCATTTATTTTTCTGGAATTGAGCTGCAGGAGTTCCTTGTATATTTTTGAGATTAATCCTTTGTCTGTTGCTTCGTTTGCTATTATTTTCTCCCAATCTGAGGACTGTCTTTTCACCTTGCTTATAGTTTCCTTTGTTGTGCAAAAGTTTTTAAGTTTCATTAGGTCCCATTTGTTTATTTTTATTTTTATTTCCAATATTCTGGGAGGTGGGTCATAGAGGATCCTGCTGTGATTTATGTCGGAGAGTGTTTTGCCTATGTTCTCCTCTAGGAGTTTTATAGTTTCTGGTCTTACATTTAGATCTTTAATCCATTTTGAGTTCATTTTTGTGTATGGTGTTAGAAAGTGTTCTAGTTTCATTCCTTTACAAGTGGTTGACCAGTTTTCCCAGCACCACTTGTTAAAGAGGTTGTCTTTTTTCCATTGTATATCCTTGCCTCCTTTGTTGAAGATAAGGTGTCCATAGGTTCGTGGATTTGTCTCTGGGCTTTCTATTCTGTTCCATTGATCTATATTTCTGTCTTTGTGCCAATACCATACTGTCTTGATGACTGTGGCTTTGTAGTATAGTCTGAAGTCAGGCAGGTTGACTCCTCCAGTTCCATTCTTCTTTCTCAAGATTGCTTTGGCTATTGGAGGTTTTTTGTATTTCCATACAAATTGTGAAATTATTTGTTCTAGTTCTGTGAAAAATACCGTTGGTAGCTTAATAGGGATTGCATTGAATCTATAGATTGCTTTGGGTAGTATAGCCATTTTGACAATGTTGATTCTTCCAATCCATGAACATGGTATGTTTCTCCATCTGTTTGTGTCCTCTTTGATTTCTTTCGTCAGTGTTTTATAGTTTTCTATGTATAGGTCTTTTGTTTCTTTAGGTAGACATACTCCTAAGTATTTTATTCTTTTTGTTGCAATGGTGAATGGTATTGTTTCCTTAATTTCTCTTTCTGTTTTCTCATTGTTAGTGTATAGGAATGCAAGGGATTTCTGTGTGTTAATTTTATATCCTGCAACTTTACTATATTTGTTGATTAGCTCTAGTAATTTTCTGGTAGAGTCTTTAGGGTTTTCTATGTAGAGGATCATGTCATCTGCAAACAGTGAGAGTTTCACTTCTTCTTTTCCTATCTGGATTCCTTTTACTTCTTTTTCTGCTCTGATTGCTGTGGCCAAAACTTCCAAAACTATGTTGAATAGTAGTGGTGAGAGTGGGCACCCTTGTCTTGTTCCTGATTTTAGGGGAAATGTTTTTAATTTTCCACCATTGAGGGTAATGTTTGCTGTGGATTTGTCATATATAGCTTTTATTATGTTGAGGTATGTTCCTTCTATTCCTGCTTTCTGGAGAGTTTTGATCATAAATGGGTATTGAATTTTCTCAAAGGCTTTCTCTGCATCTATTGAGATAGTCATATGGTTTTTATGTTTCAATTTGTTAATGTGGTGTATTACATTGATTGATTTGCAGATATTAAAGAATCCTTGCATTCCTGGGATAAAGCCCACTTGGTCATGGTGTATGATTTTTTTTAATATGTTGTTGGATTCTGTTTGCTAGAATTTTGTTAAGGATTTTTGCATCTATGTTCATCAGTGATATTGGCCTTTAGTTTTCTTTTTTTGTGGCATCTTTGTCTGGTTTTGGAATTAGGGTGATGGTGGCCTCATAGAATGAGTTTGGAAGTTTACCTTCTTCTGCAATTTTCTGGAAGAGTTTGAGTAAGATAGGTGTTAGCTCTTCTCTAAATTTTTGGTAGAATTCAGCTGTGAAGCCATCTGGTCCTGGGCTTTTGTTTGCTGGAAGATTTCTGATTACAGTTTCGATTTCCTTGCTTGTGATGGGTCTATTAAGATCTTCTATTTCTTTCTGGTTCAGTTTTGGAAAGTTATACTTTTCTAAGAATTTGTCCATTTCTTCCAAGTTGTCCATTTTATTGGCATAGAGCTGCTGGTAGTAGTCTCTTATGATCCTTTGTATTTCAGTGTTGTCTGTTGTGATCTCTCCATTTTCATTTCTAATTTTGTTAATTTGGTTCTTCTCCCTTTGTTTCTTAATGAGTCTTGCTAATGGTTTGTCAGTTTTGTTTATTTTTTCAAAAAAACAGCTTTTAGCTTTGTTGATTTTTGCTATTGTCTCTTTAGTTTCTTTTGCATTTATTTCTGCCCTAATTTTTAAGATTTCTTTCCTCCTACTAACCCTGCGGTTCTTCATTTCTTCCTTCCCTAGTTGCTTTAGGTGTAGAGTTAGGTTATTTATTTGACTTTTTTCTTGTTTCTTGAGGTAAGCCTGTAATACTATGAACCTTCCCCTTAGCACTGCTTTTACAGTGTCCCGTAGGTTTGGGGTTGTTGTGTTTTCATTTTCATTCATTTCTATTCATACTTTGATTTCTTTTTTGATTTCTTCTATGATTTGTTGGTTATTCAGAAGCGTGTTATTTAGCCTCCATATGTTTGAATTTTTAACAATTTTTTTCCTGTAATTATGATCTAATCTTACTGCACTGTGGTCAGAAAAGATAACTGGAATGATTTCAATCTTTTTGAATTTACCAAGACTAGATTTATGGCCCAGGATGTTATCTATTCTGGAGAAGGTTCTGTGTGCACTTGAGAAAAAGGTGAAGTTGATTGTTTTGGGGTGAAATGTCCTATAGATATCAATTAGGTCTAGCTAGTCCATTGTGTCATTTAAAGTTTGTGTTTCCTTGTTAATCTTCTGTTTAGTTGATCTATCCATAGTTGTGAGTGGGGTATTAAAGTCTCCCACTATTACTGTGTTACTATTAATTTCCTCTTTCATACTCGTTAGCGTTTGCCTTACATATTGCAGTGCTCCTATGTTGGGTGCATATATATTTATAATTGTTATATCTTCTTCTTGGATTGATCCTTTGATCATTATATAGTGTCCTTCTTTGTCTCTTTTCACAGTCTTTATTTGAAAGTCTATTTTATCTGATATGAGTATTGCAACTCCTGCTTTCTTTTGGTCTCTGATTGCATGAAATATTTTTTCCAGCCCTTCACTTTTAGTCTGTATGTGTCCCTTGTTTTGAGGTGGGTCTCTTGTAGACAGCATATATCGGGGTCTTGTTTTTGTATCCATTCAGCCAGCCTTTGTCTTTTGGTTGGGGCATTAAACCCATTTGCGTTTAAGGTAATTATTGATAGGTATGGTCCGTTGCCATTTACTTTGTTGTTTTGGGTTCACGTTTATACAACCTTTCTGTGTTTCCTGTCTAGAGAAGATCCTTTAGCATTTGTTGAAGAGCTGGTTTGGTGGTGCTGAATTCTCTCAGCTTTTGCTTGTCTGTAAAGCTTTTGAATTCTCCTTCATATCTGAATGAGATCCTTGCTGGGTACAGTAATCTAGGTTGTAGGTTATTCTCTTTCATTACTTTAAGTATGTCCTGCCATTCCCTTCTGGCCTGGAGGGTTTCTATTGATAGATCAGCTGTTATCCTTATGGGAATCCCTTTGTGTGTTATTTGTTGTTTCTCCCTTGCTGCTTTTAATGTTTGTTCTTTGTGTTTGATCTTTGTTAATTTGATTAATATGTGTCTTGGGGTGTTTCGTCTTGGGTTTATTCTGTTTGGGACTCTCTGGGTTTCTTGGACCTGGTTGGTTATTTCCTTCCCCATTTTAGGGAAGTTTTCAGCTATTATCTCCTCGAGTATTTTCTCATGGCCTTTCTTTTTGTCTTCTTCTTCTGGGACTCCTATGATTCAAATGTTGGGCGTTTCACATTGTCCCAGAGGTCCCTGAGGTTGTCCTCATTTCTTTTGATTCTTTTTTCTTTTTTCCTCTCTGCTTCATTTATTTCCACCATTTTATCTTCTCCCTCACTTATTCTATCTTCTGTCTCTGTTATTCTACTCTTGGTTCCCTCCAGAGTGTTTTTGATCTCATTTATTGCATTATTCATTTTTAATTGACTCTTTTTTATTTCTTCTAGGTCTTTATTAAACATTTCTTGCATCTTCTCAATCTTTGTCTCCAGGCTATTTATCTGTAACTCCATTTTGTTTTCAAAATTTTGGATCATTTTTATTATCATTATTCTAAATTCTTTTTCAGGTAGATTCCCTATCTCCTCCCTTTTGTTTGACTTGGTGGGCATTTTTCATGTTCCTTTACCTGTTGGGTATTTCTCTGCCTTTTCATCTTGTTTAGATTGCTGTGTCTGGAGTGGGCTTTCTCTATCCTGGAGGTCTGTGGTTCCTTTTTGTTGCGGAGGTTTCACCCAGTGGGTGGGGTTGGACGATTGGCTTGTCAAGGTTTCCTGGTTAGGGAAGCTTGCATCAGTGTTCTGGTGCGTGGAACTGGATTTCTTCTCTCTGGAGTGCAATGGAGTGTCCAGTAATGAGTTTTGAGATGGGTCTATGTGTTAGGTGTGACTTTGGGCAGCCTGTATGTTGACGCGCAGGGCTATGTTCCTGCGTTGCTGGAGAATTTGCGTGGTATGTCGTGCTCTGAAACTTACTGGCTCTTGGGTGGTGGTTGGTTTCAGTGTAGGTATGGAGGCTTTTGGATGGTCTCTTATTACTTAATGTTCCGTGTGGTCAGGAGTTTTCTGGTGTTCTCAGGTTTTGGGCTTAAGTCTCCTGCCTCTGGATTTCAGTTTTATTCTTCCAGTAGTCTCAAGACTTCTCCAACTATACAGCACTGATAATAAAACTTCTAGATTAATGGTGAAAAGATTCTCCACCATGAGGAACACCCAGAGAGGTTCACAGAGTTACATGAAAAAGAGGAGAGGGAGGAGGGAGATAGAGATGAGCAGGAGGAGAAAAAGGGGGACTCAAGAGGAGAGAGACAAATCTACGCAGTTGTCTGTTCCCAGAGTGTTCTCCGTAGCCCAGACAGCCACAAAGATTCACAGAATTGGATTGGGAAGAGAAGGGGAAAGGAGGAAATAGAGGTGTTCTGAGGTAGAAAACGGAGAGCCAAAAGTGGGAAAGAGTAACCAACAGACTCCTGAATAAAAATGGGAGCTGAATATTGGATTCTTAAATGTCCAAAATTTTTATCACATACTGAAAAACAAAGATTAAAAATCTAGAGTAGAGGTTAGGCTCTTAAAAATACCATATTAAAAACAAAACCAAAAAATTTTAGAAATATATATGAAGTTCAGTTTAAAAATAGGGCTTCTCTTTTTTTTTGCAAAGCTATAGTGAAATGAAAATGAAAATTAAGGAGTAGTAGAGGAGTAATAGAGGACTTTAAAAGAAAATAAGAGAAAAAAAGAAAAGAAGAAAGAAAAAAAAGAAAAAAATTTTTCCTAATTAAAAAAAATCGTAAAAATATATGAAAATGAAAGTTAAGGAGTAATGGGGGACTAATGGGGAATTTTAAAAGAAAATAAAAGAGAAAAAAGAAAAGAAAAAAAATTTTTTAATTAAAAAAAAATATATATATATCTATGAATTTCTCTGGAGCTGTTGCGGTCAGTGTGGGTTCAGTTCAGTTTCAGATAGCTCCTCGTTCCAGCTCACATTTCTTGATATCTATAGGCCCCTTCCGGTGTAGTCGGTGTTGCCTACAGGGATTTTAATCTGTTGCACCGGTCCTTCTGAAGCGGTTCCCTTTGTTTATTTGGCTTCTGTTTGCCGGTCTCTTCAGTGTCTAATTTCTGCCCTGACACAGGCGGGCAGAGGTGGTCTCTTGTTCAGGTTCGCTAGTTCAGTCGCGCTGCAGGGAGGGAGGGGCGCTGCTTTCCCTGTCTACGCTGCTCAGGCTCCCGGCTGCTCTATATGGAGCGGGCCCTGCGTTGCGTGCGGTTCCAGTTTTTGGGTACTCCACAAAAGCGCGGACTCGGTTGTGCCTGCGTTTTGTGCCTTCCCCGGCCGAGCAGCTTAGGCAGCCAGGAGCTTGACGGGAACACTCTCCCCGGGTGCGGTGCACCTTCTGCCCTCCGCGGCCCCAGCCTCAGTTTCCACCCATGGCGATCGGGTGCATGCGCCTTGTGTTTAGCCCGCGACCCTCCCGGCGGATGTCGACCATCCAGAATCTCAGGAAGTCTTTGGTTAGAAACTGGGAGCCTATTTGCAGTTTGGTAGGGATGCCGTCTCTGGGGCCGAGTTTGCCCCTTTCCCCTCCCCCCTGCCTCCTGCCTCCGGCGGGGCTGGGCCGGTCCGCAGCCGGCTAGCTCTTCTCTGGACTTGCTCAGACCCTTTGTTCTGCAAATGGCCGGTAGTGTGTTCCGGCCGGTTAATTTTCTCTCTCTCTTTTGCTATCCCACAGTTTACATTGCTGTCTCACAAAAGCTCCCTCCAATTTCTCTCAGGGCACTCAGGCCCGGTCCTTACCCTAAGCAATGCCGCCGGCTCCTCTCCGTTCCGCCCCCACTTACTGGTGGCGGATGCAGGCGCCTGGGGTACTTTCCTGCTGGGAGTTGCTTTTAGGGACATAATCTGTGGGGTTTATTTATTTTTCCTCCCAGTTAGGTTGCCCTCCGAGATTCAAAAACCTTCCCCAGGCCCGCCAGTGTGAGGGTTTCCTGGTGTTTGGAAACTTCCTCTATTAAGACTCCCTTCCCAGGACAGGTCTCCGTCCCTAGCTCTTTTGTCTCTCTTTTTATCTTTTATATTTTGTCCTACCTCCTTTTGAAGACAATGGGCTGCTTTTCTGGGCGCCTGATGTCCTCAGCTAGCGACCAGAAGTTGTTTCGTGAAGTTTGCTCAGCGTTCAATTGTTCTTTCGATGAATCTGTAGGGGAGAAAGTGGTCTCCCTATCCTATTCCTCCACCATCTTGGCTCCTCCTCTCGTTTGTTTTCTAAATAATTGTTTTTATATAAAACAATATGTGTGTGCATGCTCAGTTGCTTCAGTCATATACAACTCTTTGCCACCCTATGGGTTGTAGCCCGCCAGGCTCCTCTGTTCATGTGATTCTCCAGGCAAGAATACTGGAGTGGAGAAGGAACTGGCAACCTATGGAGAAGGAACTGGCAACCTACTCCAATATTCTTGCCTGGAGAATCCCAGGGACGGAGGAGCCTGGTGGGCTGCCGTCTATGGGGTCGCACAGAGTCGGACATGACTGAAGCGACTTAGCAGCAGGAGCAGCATACTGTTTTCCATTGTGGCTGCACAGATTTACCTTCCTTCCAACAAAGCACACAGGTTCCCTTCCGTTTGTATCCTCACCAACATTTGTTATTTCCTTTGGAGAAGGGCTGTTCTAACAGGTGTGAGGTGTTAACTGATTGTGGCTTTCTTTGGTTTGCATTTCCCTGATTAGTCACGTTGAGCATCTTTTCAGGTATGTATTATCTATGTGTGTCTTTCAGCTGTTTGGGTTTTTGTTTTTGTTTTTTGGCAATTCCATACAAATTTTAGAATTGTTCCACTTCTTTGAAAAATACCATTGGAATTTTTATAGGGATTGCACCGAACCTGTAGTATGGACATTATGACAATATTAAATTTTACAGTCCCTGAAAAAAAAAAAAAAGAATACTGGAGTGGGTTTCCATGCCCTTCTCCAGGGATCTTCCCAAACCAGGGACCGAACTAGAGTCTCTTAAGTCTCCTGCATTGGCCAATGGGTTCTTTACTGCTAGCGCCAACTAGTGAGTGAAGTCGCTCAGTCATGTCTTACTTTGCTACCCCCATGGACTGTAGCCTACGAGGCTCCTCCGTCCATGGAATTTTCCAGGCAAGAGTATTGGAGTGGGTTGCCATTTCCTTCTCCAGAGGATCTCCCTGACCCTTTGCCTGCCTTTTTCAGTTCAGTTCAGTCACCCAGTCATGTCCAACTCTTTGCGACTCCATGGGCTGCAGCACACCAGGAATCCCTGTCCATCACCAACTCTCAGAGTTTACTCAAACTCATATCCATAGAGTCGGTGATGCCATCCAACCATCTCATCCTCTGTCATCCCCTTCACTCCCACCTTCAATCTTTTGAGTCAGTTCTTCGCATCAGGTGTCCAAAGTACTGGAGTTTCAGCTTCAGCATCAGTCCTTCCAATGAATATTCAGGACTGATTTCCTTTAGGATGGACTGGTTGGATCTCCTTGCAGTCCAAGGGACTCTCAAGAGTCTTCTCCAACACCACAGTTCAAAAGCATCCATTTTTCTGCACTCAGCTTTCTTTATAGTCCAACTCTTACATCCATACATGACCACTGGAAAAACCATAGCTTTGACTAGATGGACCTTTGTTGGCAAAGTAATGTCTCTGCTTTTTAATATGCTGTCTAGGTTGATCATAGCTTTTCTTTCAAGGAGCAAGCGGCTTTTAATTTCATGGCTGCAGTCACCATCTGCAGTGATTTTGGAGCCCCCCAAAATAAAGCCTCTCACTGTTTCCATCGTTTCCCCATCTATTTGCCTGAAGTGATGGGACTGGATGCCATGATCTTAGTTTTCTGAATGTTGAGTTTTAAGCCAATTTTTTCACTCTCCTCTTTCACTTTCATTAAGAGGTTCTTTAGTTCTTCTTTGCTTTCTGCCATAAGGGTGGTGTCACCTGCATATCTGAGGTTATCGATATTTCTCCCTGCAATCTTGATTCCAGCTTGTGCTTCATGCAGCCTGGCATTTCTCATGATGTATTCTGTATATAAGTTAAATAAGCAGGGTGACAATATACAGCTTTGACATACTCCTTTCCCAATTTGGAACCAGTCTGTTGTTCCATGTCCAGTTCTAGCTGTTGCTTCTTGACATGCATACAGATCTTTTTTTTTTTTTTTTTTTTCTGTTCTGCAAGAAAGGCCTCATTGGTAGACAAAATAGTATTCAGAGTTTATAGTCGGGCTACCCAGTTTCCAATGCTGGCTCTGCCTTGAGTTTGATTTTGGCCAAATCATTTCACTGCTACGGATCCCCAATGCTTACACCGTGAAACAGGCTACTGTGTGAATTAAGCCAGATATGGTATGCAAGAGGTTCTGTCACAGGTGGGCCTCAGCCCATAGTAACCGCCTTCCATTCTCCTTTCATTCAGTTTGCAGAAACTGAAGATGAATTTTCTAGCTGTGTTTTGCAGTGGCATTTGTCCAACTTTTTCCTTTTCCTTTAGACTAAGTACCCCTTGAGCCCAAGGACTGTGTCTGATTTATTTTTGAATCCACAGCCCAGAGGCTATCAATGCTCAGGAAATGCCTGGAGACTGCAATATTTCACTTATCCACTCAACGAATGTTTACTGAGCTCCTACTGTGTGCCAGGCGTTCAGTGGGGAGACAGAGGTGAATGCCTTAGACATAGTCCATGCTATCAGGAGCCCACATTGTAATGAAGGAGACAGACAACAGACAAACAAATTTAAGACACGATGTCAGATGGTTAGAGTACCATGAAGAAACTCCAGTGGGGAAAGGGATAAAGAGTTTGTTTGATAGGGTGCCCATGGAAGGCCTGTCTATAAAGCTGAGCTCAAAACCATGGCTTCATGCCACACTCTCTTCTCTCTGGTAGATGCACTTCTTCCCTACCTGAAGCATCCCAGGGGAAGTCATGCCACCAGCTCTCACACTCCCACGCCAGTCTATGTTCCTGGTCCAGATCTGAATCCATCCCATACCCTGTCAGGCCTCCCTGAGGTCCCCAGCACCCCAAAGACCTTCCTGAATCTGATTCCCCCTGCTCTTGCAGTAGGTGGAGATGGGATGGGGAAGTTATTGGACAGAAATCTGGAGGCAGACACCCTGCCTGTCCAGATCCCAGCCTTGTGGGAAGATGAAGTGACAGAGGGACCATTCCCTTCCCATTTGAAGCCCAGGTCTTCCTGATACGCATACGAGGCAGGCCTTCCTTCTTCACACTTTCTTTCTTGTGTTGGGCCTTTGTCCCTACCGTGCCTTCTGCTGGAAGGTGCCCGACCACCCCTGACCACCCCTCCAACCCGGCTCAAATGCCCCTTTATCAAAGCAGCATTTCCTAACCCTGACTAGGTTGAGACCATATTACATTGATTCAGGGTTCCCTGGAGCTGCCTCCTTTCCAGCATTTGTCACAAATGGATTAATTTTCTGTTTTTTGCTTGACATCACATTCTTGCACTAAAATATGAACCAACGAGGATCACATTTCTTCTCATTTGTTCTTGAATCCACAGGGCCAAGCACAGTTCTACACGTGTAGCAATTGCTCAATAGATATGTATCAGATGGATGTGTAAATGAATGGAGGCATGGATGGATGAATTCTTAGTAGATGCAGAGAGTACCTTCACTCATCCTTATGTTGAAAGTAAAGGGAAAGTGTTAGTTGCTCAGTCATGTCTGACTCTTTGTGACCCCAGAGACTATAACCCACCAGGCTCCACTTCCATGGAATTCTCCAGGCAAGGATACTGGAGTGGGTAGCCATTTACTTCTCCAGGGGATCTTCCCAACCCAAGGATCGAACCAGGGTCTCTTGCATTGCAGACAGATTCTTTACCATCTGATCTGCTAGGGAAACCCACCCTTATGTTTATTAGAAATAACAATCATCACCATCACTTACTATGATTTTTCAGTATTTTTTTCTGCCTCATTTCCTGTCCTCACAAGCAATCACACAATGAGGTGGGTGGTGATTCTCATTTGCTGATGAGGTACGGTGCCTTCTACTTGGTGGTCCAACACCTTAATGATCACCAAGAGTCATGCTTCTTCTTCCTGACACTACCTGTTTCTGTTTTAATCAGCTTCATTAAGGTATAATTTACATACCATAAAAGTTTATGTTTATAGTTCATTATGTTTAAAAAATTCGTACATCTGTGTGCCTACCACTCTGATCCAGAATAGAGCACCCCCATAACCCTCAAATGTCCCTTTGTTACATTCCTTCCCAGTCAATTTCTACCTTTAAGTCCCCAGCCCAGGCAACCACTGATCTGCTTCCTGTCACTATAGATTAGCTCTCTCTTTGTTAGGGTTCTATATGAATAGACTCACTCAGTATGAATTCTTTTGTGGTTTTGGCTTCTTTTACTTAGGATAATGCTTTTGAGATTCATCTTTGTTATTCTACATACTTCACTCGTTTTCATGGCTAAGTAGTACTCCATGGTGTACATGTACCACGATTTGTTTATCCAGTCACAAAATGGGACATTTGGCTGTTTTCATTTGGGAGTAATTTTCACTTCAGGGCAATTTTTAATTATGGATAATGCTGTTTATAGGAACATATTTATACATATTTGTGGGCATATGTTTTCATTTCCTTTGGATAAATACCTAATAGGAGAATTGCTGAATTTTATGATAAGTGTATGTTTAACTTTAAAAAAAAAAAAAACTGCCAAATTTTTTCCAAAGTGGCTGTACCATTTTGCCTTCCCACCAGAAATCAATGGGAGTGCCATTTGCTCCATATGTTCAGCCTTTTTGACTGGAGTCATTAGGTGAAATGTGTGGTAGCCTCTCACTGTGGCTTTAATTTACATTTCCTTAAGGACTAATGGGGTTCCTTCCTGTGGCTCAGACGGTAAAGAACCTGCCTGCAATGCAGGAGACCCAGATTCGATCCCTGGGTGGGGAAGATCCCCTGGAGAAGGAAATGGCAATCCGCTCCGGTATTCTTGCCTGCAGAATTCCAAGGACAGAGGAGCCTGGGTCAGGGGGACTAGAATCCATGGGATCACAGAGAGTTGGACACGACTGAGCAACTAACACTTAATGACTAATGCTTCTGAAGACCTTTTCATGTGAGTATTTACCATTTGTATCTTTTCCTTCATTGAGAGTTTGTTCAAAACTTTGGCCATGTTTGTGAGGGATTGTTTGTTTTCTTGTTCTCAAGTTTTGAGATTTCTTTCTATACTCGGATATTTCTCAGATATGTATTATGCAGATATTTTCTCCTAACCTGTGACTTGATTTCTCATTATTTTCATTGTGTCTTAGAAGAATAAAAACAATTAACTTTGATGACTTTCAGTTTATCAATCTTTGAGGTATACCTCTGATTTTTGTGCCAATACCACACTATTTTATCAATTTATCAAACTTTTCTCTTATGAGTCATGCTTTTAGCGTCCTTAGAGATCTTGGCTTAGGTTGCTTTTGTAATTTAATATATCATGGATCTTTCCAGCAACCTCACTTTTAATAGCTCCTTGGTTTTCAGCCCATGAACTTGCTAAGGCTTCCTATTCCCCTTGTGGAAGAGGAGTCCAGGCAGGGGGCCACTAAATCCCAAAAGCTGGACCAGTGGGGCCTCTTTCCCATCTCTACAAATGCCACTTCCTCAGAAAATCCACACACACATCCACCTAGTTACCCTACTCAGCATCAACCCGTCTAGTCAGCCAGCTCTGTGAGGAGGGGCCATTTTGTTCACAGTGCTTCCCCACTGCCTAGGGAGAAGTGCTGGGCACAGTGGGCATACAGTAAATAAACAAGAATATAAATAATACAAACGTGAATGAATGAATACTGTATGTGGAGCACTGAGCCTTGTGCCTGGTACACAGAAAATCTCACTGAACAGATACTGTGATGACTGCCAGAGGAAACCTTCATTGACTGTTACATTAGCCAGGGTATGTTGGTGGATTCATTTCCAGGGGCTGCCATAACAAAGTACAGCTAACCACAAGGTTTTAAACAACAGAAATGCCTTCTCTCACAGCTCTGAAAGCTAGAAATCAAGGTGTCAGCAGGGCCATGTTTCCTCAGAGAAATGTGTAGGTCCTTCCCAGCCTCTGGCTTCCAGTGATGGCCACCAATCCTTGGAGTTCCATGGCTTGCAGCTGCCTCACTCCACAGGTATCCTGTCCTGGTATCGGAATTGAGCAGGACCCTGTGGGGCCTTTCCCAGGTACAAAAGCCCCTCAGTGTTCCCCTTTTCTTACTTGTAGAGAAAAAGTTTTAATCTCCTAGGCCTTCCCTGAGTTCCAAAGAGCAGACTCATACAGTTACTAATTATGGAAGTGAGGGAACATAGAAACAAAGGAAAAGTAGGCAAGCAAGAAAACTGATGATAATATAAACAATGGTTCAATGATTACAACAAACTCCTAGTTCCTCCCCATGGGATATACATAACAATTACATATTCCCCAGAGTGATATATAATAACAAGTGGAAGATGGTGGCTACATGCTGACCACAAGCAGGGAGACCCCAGACTGGTTGGAACCAGAAGATTGATGGTTAAGAGTCCTGAAACATCACCCTGTTACTTCACCACCAACCAATCAGAAGAAAATACATGAGCTGCAACCCTCACCCCAAATGCTGCCTTTAAAAACCTTCCCTGAGAGCCAGTAGGGATTTCAGGTCTTTTGAGCATGCACTGCCCATTCTCCTTGCTTTGTGCCCTGCAATAAACACCGTGATTTCCTAGTAGAACCTAGTGTCAGTAGGCTGACTTTGCTGCCCAGGGAGTGAGTGGACCTGAATTCCATTTGGTAAAAAGTATCTTCACATTATCTTCTTAAGAGGACACCAGGAATATTGGATTAAGGACCCGTTCTACTCCACTATGATCTTATCATAACTAATTATATCCACAATGATCCCTTTTTCCAAATAAGCTCACATTTGGGGGGTTAAGACTTCAACATATATTTTGAGGGACTCAGGTCAGACCAAAATAGCATTTGTTATGCTGACATAACAAACAGCACAATACAACAATGGTTTCTTTCTTCTTTCTCATCCTTCTTGTTCCCAGTGGGAATCATCAGGTGAGTTCATGGGAGCCTCACTGGAACCAAAAATTTTGACCATTCGATGCTACTGCTGTCTCAACACAGGGTTTCAGGTTCTCTGCAGTAAGGAAAGGAAGCAGAGACTCACACCAAGGTTCTTTAAAGTGTCCAGTGGTCAAAGCAAGTCACATGGCCATGCCTAACTTCAAGAAGGAGTGTCTTGGGGGGAGGAGAGACCTGGAGATGTAGTGGTAGGGATGGGATGTTAACTTAAGTGAACATTAAATACTTAAATTCTCATGTTTGCTTTTACATTTAAATGGTGATACCATCATGCAGAAGCTTTGGATAAAGAGGGGAAGCAGGAAGAACCAAGGGGACATGAGAAAATTTGCCAAGTCTAAGAGTACCGGGACCTGAAAGAGAACCTGCTGGGTACCCATGCCTCGCTGGGTGACACATGTGCCACCTTATTTATCCTCATAGTGACTTGAGGGATAGGTATTATCCGCCATTCTACTGAGGAGGAACTGAGACTCAGCAACTTGCCTAAGATACACAGCCTCAGTGAGCTGAACAAAAGGAAGAGCTGACTGGAGCCACATCAGCTCTGGTGCTAATGTGTGCTAAATTGCTTCAGTTGTGTTTGACTCTCCCAAATTTGGTGGCTTAACAAAAGAAATATCTACTATCGTCATTTTTCTGTGAGTCACCTGGACAATTTTTCTGGTCTGGACTGTGTGGTCTAGAATGTCTTTAGCTAGGCCTGGGTGGTCAGGGATGGCCTCACTCATCTGGAGTTCAGTTTAATGTCAGCTGGGGTGATAGGATGACTTGACCACATGTCCTTCATCATCCAACAGGCTAGCTGGGGCTTGCTCACACCACGGTTCCAGGGTCCCAGGTGAGCTAGAGAGAAAGCCCCAGCCACAACCTCTTTCAGGCCTCACATTTGAAACTGTTTTGCTGGCCAAAGCAAGTCACATGGCCAAGGCCAGCTTCAAAGGGTGGAGACATAGGCTCCATCTCTTAAAGGGAGGAGCTGGAAAGACACATTGCAAAGAAACATGCTTACAGGGGTGGGGATCTGTGGTCAGTATTACAGTCTACCCCAAAACAAAACCCAGTGTCCAACAACAGGAAATGAATTAAGAAAGCCTTGGCTGTACAAGTGGAGGCTTATGCCACCATTAAACATGTGCTTAGAGAAGTATCTTCTGCTGTAGAAAGTACTTCATAATACATCAGTTCAGTTCAGTCACTCAGTCGTCTCCGACTCTCTGCGACTCCACGGACGGCAGCACGCCTAGAGCATTAAATACATAGGAAGTGCAGGCTATGAAATTACATATACCACTTCATAGCCATCAGATTGCCACAGAATTAAAGTGTGACAATACCAAGGGATGCCAGGAGTGTAGAGAATGGAAACTCGGTGCAGCCACTCCACTTGGAAGCACAGGCTGGAAACCTACCCAGACTGGCCACACATGTCCCCCACATCCCAGAAGGAGCACCCCTCCATTAAGACCCTACATAAGCACTTGGTCATGGCACAAGGGCTAGTGTGTAAGAGCCACAGAAGCCTGGTTAGGAATTACTGAAGATTGCACTAACCCCATGTCCATCCACTGAGGCTGAATAAATAGAAAGTAGTGTGATTACATGCTGCACAAATGCACAGCCGCGGAAAGACGAGGACCCCAGTCATGGGATCTATATGTGACATTTGTGTAGATCTGGGAAACACAGTGTGCCCGCAGGACATTGCTTACAGTTTAATAGCATATGTTTGAGTTTTGAAAACACAAAAATAGTACCACTATTTATGGATACGTACATATGGACCTGTGGGCCTGGAGGAGAGAAAACGAGACTGGAGAAGGAGGATGTCGGGGAGGCCGACTTAACCTGTATTAGTATATCATGTCTTTAAAAAATCTGGGAAAACTTGCAAAATGTTGACAGGTGCCCATTTGGAGTGATGAGTATAGGGAGTGGTATTATATTACCCTGTGCATTTTTTAAGTTCCTGTGTCAAAAAAATAAATCCAGTGTAAGTAAAATGAAATTAAAAATGACTTAGAAAATGTTGCTTTGACGTTTGGGGGAGGTTTGTTTAGGGTTTCGTTTTTTTTTTTTTTTTCTAGAAAATCACCCCAAAATATGTGCATCTATTTGTAGAATGGTTGGGGGAAAGATATTCCAAAATGCTAGCTATGGTTTTTGCCCCTGGCTTGGGAGAGCACAGGCACCATGTATTTTTTCCCTTCTGGCTAATATGTATCTTCTGATTCTTCTGCGAGGGACATGCTGTGCTCGTTTAATAAAAACAAACAAAATACAGAGGGGCCTGTTGGTTCTCTGGGTCACAGGCTCCCCTGGGCCTCCCGGGGATGCCAGGTTCCAAAATAGATCTGCCCTCCGACCTGGCAGCCTCACTCTTCATGTCCTGCAGTGAGTGCCAGGCATGGGCTCAGAGGCAGTGGGGCTCCCCAGGCCTGAGAAAGGAAGGACGTGGATGGTGGCCCAGCCTGAGCAGCACAGCCACGAGGTGCATGTACTCCATCCTGGTCCCCTCTGGGGTGGCAGAGCCCGCACAGTGCCATTGTTCAGAGGGGAAACCAAGGCCCACATGGAGACTCTGGGGAGAGCCGATTGTTGCTAACAGCAGAGGCAGCCGTCTGAAGCTTGTCTAGTGGGGACCAGACTGGGTGCTGATATGGTGGGTGACTTTGGACAAATCCCAGAGTATTTCTGGGCCAATTTCTCTGGCAGTCCCAATGGAAATAATCTCACTTCCTCCAACACCTTTAGCCATCAGAAGGTCTGGAGGACATTTTCGTGCAAAGAGATGCTGGATCTTTCCCATAACAGCAGGGGTAGTAATAACAGCTACCAACGATTAAGCACTTCTGCACTAAACACTTAAATGGCATTTTCTCTGCCCTTCTGTGGCAGATTATATTTTTCCAAAAAAGGCCACATCTCTCATCCCACATGCTCTTCCAAAACCTGGCCACTGTCCATTAAGAGGTAGGCTGTTGCCCTGCTCCTTGAACTCAGATGGGACTTCGTGACTGCCTCTATGAATAGAGTGGAGAAGAGCTGGCCTTGCATGATTCATGAGGCTAGGTCGTAAAGGTTATGTGCCTTCTGCCTGATTCTCTTGAAATGATCCCCCCTGATACCCAGGCCAGTCATGAACCACCCCAGCCCCCTTACATGGAGAGGCCATACATAGCCATTAGGGCCGACGGCCCCAGTTGAGATCTCAGTTATATCAACGGATGAGTTTTCAGATGATTCCAGGTTCTAGCCCTCAGCTGCCCCCACTAATGTCAAATGGAGTCACATCAAGCCATCCCCACTAAATCTGGCTTAAATTGCATGTCTATGAGTAAAATAGGTGTTGCCATTGCTTTAGAACACCAAGCATTGGGTACTTTATTACATAGCCCTGGTAACTGGAAGCCCCACTGCAATACCTTGCTAATGAGGGATTGTTCTCCCATTATACAGATGAAGAAACCAAGTCTCACCTCCCAAAGTAGAATCAAGATTCAGTGTCATGAGTGGGGAGCTCTTAATCGATAGGTGTGGGTCACAGGAGTGACCTCAATATCCAACCTGGGTCCTTTCTGATCCATTGATTTTATTGTGGCTCTAGGTTTGGGTGGCAGAAAGCAGAGGCAGGAAACAATTGACAGACTGCTGTCTTGAGGGGAAAGTATCATGGGGATACCATGACTTCTGCTCCACAAGAACCCTCTTGACCTCCTGAGGACACTGACAGACCATCCCCAGTGTGGTCAGCAGCTCTGAGCTTCCTGCCAGGACTCACCCCATTGCCACCAGAGGCCCTGGGAGATGCCAGGTCATGTTCTCAGGGAAGTGAAGAGTAGAGAACAAGAGGCTTGGGAAGCTTCAAGTTGCCTACTTGCAACCCTCAGTTATCACTCTGGGTGTTGAAATGTAGGAAGTTTGAAAGGGAAGGGGAGGGGGAAGTGCTGGATTGCAGAGATGAGACCAGGAGTGGGAGACTCAGACCTGTGACTTAATCCTCTTCTTTGGATCCAAAATCAGCAGGTGACTCTCCAAGAATGATCCCGTTTTCTCCGCCTTTGTTCCCAGGAGCAGGAAGGGCCATGCTTCTAAGAAAATCAATTCCAGTGTGTGACTTGGGGCAAAGTTGCTTCATGAGCTAAATGTGAGGTAGGAACTCATGGAATCCCCAGTTACGCTAAGGCTCCACTGGCTTGGTGGCAGGGATACCAAGAAACCAGTTGATGAATGACTAGCGTGGGGAGGCAGTGGGCAGGTGGTCTGCACCCATCAATATGCATCTCCCTCCTGGTCTCCCTTTCCCAGGTCTCCTTGAGAACCACCCTACCCTTCCCTCTATCACTTTGGGTGCCACGAGGTTGACCCATGAGAGGCACATAGCCCAGCCTGACCAACCAGAGTATTTCATCCCTCTGGCTACAGTAGTTGGTTCAGGAATGGCCATGTGACAAGCCAGAACTTTCCCAAGAGCTATTAGGAAAGAGGGTCTCCATTTCTGGGGCGGAGGCAGGGGCTTTGCTAAGTTGATAGATTGGAGCTGCTGTCATCAATTGTGGAGGTAATGGTGGTGGGAACTGTCAGAGGATAAGCTAACAGAGAAAAACGAGAGCCTAGAGTTGGAGGAAAAGGAGGGTGGGGAAGAATTCCTAATATCATTTGAGTACCTGGATCCAGCTATGCCTGAAGCTAAATATCCCTACACTTTTCAGTTTCATCAGCCAATAAGTTCTCTTTTGCTCCAAGACATTTGAGTAAAAGCCAAATTCTCCAGATGGATACGAGTATTTTCTCCAAGCTCTGGCTCCATGGCAACAACAGGCCAGCAAAGGGAAAATAAAGCAGGGGTAGAGGGGTTGTTTTAAGTGTTTGGAGGCAAGATACTTGAAATATCCCACACAAAGTTCCTGGGGCCGTTGCTCTGGAAAGGGTGATTTCCTGAGTCTCCACCTGGGGACTGCAGCTCCAACCCACATCCCAAAGTGGAGATTGTAGGGCACAGACCACTCAACAAGCACTCTTGAGAACCTACTATGATGCTGACCTTTGAATAGGCAACATAGAAATGGAAAGTGTGGTTGATACTCTGAAAAGGTTTTCAAACTAGAGGGGGATAAAAGCCTGCAAACAAGGGTGAAAACTGTGAGAAGCGCAGGCAGGGGGCCTCGGGCTTCTAAAGAAAGAGGACCTGTGTGCACCAAAGGATGGAGGTTGATGGAGAAGGCTTCCCAGAGACGGTGATACCTGAGGTTAAGACCCAGAGGACAGGTAGAAGGAAGTCAGTGAATAAAGGTGAAGAGGATTGTCCAAGCAGAGGTTACTACAAACAAAGGTACTGAGCTGGAGAGAGTAGAGAGCGTGTTGGAAAGTAAAAGCAATACCTTATTATAAAGTACCAAGTCCTAGGATAAGAGCAATGAAGCTGAAGGCCAGATCCTGCGGGGATTTATAAATCATATAAGTAATTTGGAGTTTCAAACTGAAGGGTTTTAATCAAAAGAGTTGGGAGCTGCATTTGTGTCTTAGAAAAATCACTGACTGCAGCACCAAAGATGGATTAACAAGAAGAGTTCAGTCCTGAGGCTATTATTCTCCCCTTGGCAAGGGATGAAGATGCTGGGCTAAAAAAGTGACAGTCAGGAATGATGACAATGTTGGCTATCATTTATTGAGCACTTAGTATGTGCCCAGTATCAGTTTTTTAATCCTTTTAACAATTCTACCAGGTAATGGCTAACATCAACCCCATTTGACAGAATAGAAAACTGAAGTACAAATGAAGCACATTGGCCTAGCCCATACATTTGGGAGATGGGAAAGTCAGAATTCCAACTCAGACAGGCTGGCTCCAGTATGCTCAGAAGAGTGAAGAGGGGCACAGAGGGGAGAACTATTTAAAGGGTCATGTTGGCAGAACAGGTTTGATTGGGTGACAGGTGGGGTGAAGTGGATGGTGGGGCCTCAAGTCTCCCTGGCAAGACTGGCTATGTAATTTGAAAGGCCCAGTGCAGAATGAAAAGGGCCAGACCCTGTGTTCAGAACTTATTAAGAATCTTGAGATGGTACCAGCAGAGCATTAAACCAAGCCATGGGAGGCTTCTTGGGAGTGGGGCCCTGTGTGACCACAGAGGTCATCACACACCCATGAAGCCAAGCCTGCTTCCAGGCTTCTGGTCCACGTGCCTGGTCAGGTTGGGCAATTCCCAGAGATGAAAGAACCCAGAAGAAATTCATTTGGAGTGGAGTCAGAAGAGGAGAAAATGGGGAGTTCTGTTTGAGACCTAAGGGAGTCATCTCCAGAAGGCAAATGGTTCTGGGTCTGGTGCTCAGAAGGAAATTCAGGGCTGGGAGTCCACGGCACAGAGCATGCTGGTCACCAAAGTCCGTTCCAGGTCCAAAGTTCACTGCTGAGCTTGCTAACTGACCCCAGGCCTCTTTCCAGTTTCCTCTCTGGGTTCAGCCACTAGCTCCTCCTGCCTGCTGCCACCTGGATACCTGCTGCTTCTCATGGGAATGGGTGGCTCCCATTTCCCTGAGGTTCAAGAGGTAACTTTGTAAACCCTCCACCTCCCAGCCAGACCTATGCCCAGACCATCTCCGACACTGGCCCCAAGGCCCTGTGTTCAAAGATCCTGTGGCCTGACAGTGTGCAAACCTCCCCCCCGAGAGCACTCCTCTGCAAGATCTCAGGAGACGTGGTCAAGCCTGTTCACGTCCTCCAGCCAAGGAGGAGGAAGCTTCGGCCCCAAATGCTAATCTGCCCTAGGCCTCCCAGCTGGGACTTGCCCTGGAGTTACAGCCCCATGGGAGCCCCACAGACTCCTGCCCCTCGTCGGTCCAACAGGAAGAGCCTGACTCTAGCATTCATTCATTCATTCAATAGATATTTATTTACTGAGAACATACTGTATATCAATTGCTGAGAACAGAGGGAGATGAGTAATTACACAAGTAATTAACCTCTGAGCACCTTGAGAAGGCTAAAGATAAAGGGGTGGGGCTCCAAGAGGAGCAATTCTGGTTTGGACAGGGCTAAGCCGCCTAAGTGTCAGTTCTTTGACCTGTAGATTTTCCCAGAGGTGGCTACTTCAATGCACTTTCCTATCCTGGAGGCTCATCGTATGACAATGATACTCCTCCACTGAGGGATGACATCCTGCCCTGAACCTGGGCAGACCCTGATCATATGGTAGAGCTTCCACTGAATGACTTCCCAGGCTAGGTCATAAAAGGCGATGTAGGGACTTCCCTGGTGATTCAGTGGTTAAGACTCCAGGCTCCCAGTACAGGGGGCACCAGGTTCAATCTCTGGTCAGCGAGCTAGATTCCACATGCTGTGTTGTGGCCAAAAAAAATAAAAATAAAAGTGATGTAACTTCCACCTGGCTCTCTGGGGATACGTGCCTTTGTAGCCTGGAGGGACTAGGAAGGAAAGCCAGCTGCCCAAAGTCACCGTGCTGGAGACATCATTGCAGGGAGTGAGAGGGGTGCTCACTTAGGTGCTGACAGGTGAGAGAAACCTTCAAGATGACCCTGATTCAGCCACCAGTGAAGAACCAACTCACTGGGAAAGACCCTGATGCCAGGAAAGATAGAAGGCAGGAGGAGAAGCGGGCAATAGAGGATGAGATGGTTGGATGGCATCATCGACTCGATGGACATGAGCTTGAGCAAGCTCCAGGAGATAGAGAAGAACAGGGAAGCCTGGTGTGCTTCAGTTCATGGGGTTGCAAAGAGCTGCACACAACTGAGCAACTGAACCACAGCAGCCACCATCTGTCTTCAACCTCATCAGAGACTGGAGTAGACTGCCCAGCTGAGCTGCTCCTGAATTCCTGACCCACAGAAACCGCAAGATAATACATGGTTATTTTTTATTTAAACCACTAAGTGTTGAGGTCCTTTTCTGGCAGCCACAGTAACTGGAATGCTGATGAAAGGTGGAAGAGGTGAGGACATGTGGACAGTAGTTTCTGGACAGAGAAAGCAGCATATGCAAAGGTCCTGAGGTGAGAAGGAAGTGCTGAAATGAAGGTGTGAAGGCTGGCAAGCTTTCCAAAACTCTTCTTTTGATTCTACCTGCATTTCTCCTGTGAATAGGTAATCCTATTTCCTCTCTGTGCAGAGCACCCTTCTGTGTTTGTGCAATTATGGGGCCCATGTCTACTTAATTAAGTAGCGGGGAGGGAGTAGGTAACATTCATTCATTCTTTTAACCAGTAAGATTAAATGCATTACCTGTGCCAGGAGCTTCCCTTGTTATCTCGATGCGTGTGTGTGTGTGTGTGTGTGTGTGTGTGTGTGTGCGCTAAGTCGTTTCAATCATATCCAGCTCTTTGTGACCCTATGGACTATAGCCCACCAGGCTCCTCTGTCCATGTGATTCTCCAAGTGAGAATACTAGAGTGGGTTGCCATGCCCTCCTCCAGGGGATCTTCACGATCAAGGGATCAAACCCGTGTCTCTTAGGTCTCCTGCATTGGCAGGTGGGTTCTTTACCACTAGCGCCTCCTGGGAAGCCCATCTTCCAGTATTAATGCTCCCTCCAGTGTATGGATGAGGAGGCCAAGGTTGAGAGGCGGTGTGCTCACGCACTGCCTTGACAGGTAAGTGGAAGGAAGTGGAATGGGTCCTGAGGCCAGCGTGGCTGGCCAGTTCTAGTTCCCAATCAAGTCCCTCCATAGTTTTTCTGTTTGTTTAAGGGTTTTGTTGTGTTGTTTTTTTTTTAATTTGGAGTATAACTGCTTTATAATATTGTGTTAGTCCAACGAAGTGAATCAGCTATATGTATACATATATTCCCTCCCTCCTGAATCTGCCCTCTAACCCCCCATCCCAGCCCTCTAGGTCATCACAGAGCACTGAGCTGAGCTCCCTGTGCTATATAGCAGCTTCCCACTGGCTGTCTATTTTACACATGGTAGTGTGCATATGTGAATCCTACTCTCAATTCCTACTACCCTCTCCTTCCGCTGTTGAGTCTGTAAGTCTGCTCTCTGTATCTGTGTCTCTATTCCTGTCCTGAAAATAGGTTTATTTGTACCATTTTTCTAGATTCCATGTCTCGCAAATAGATGGGGAAACAGTAGAAACAATGGCTGACTTTAATTTTGGGGGCTCCAAAATCACTGCAGATGGTGATTGCAGCCATGAAATTAAAAGACACTTACTCCTTGGAAAGAAAGTTATGACCAACCTAGACAGCATATTAAAAAGCAGAGACATTACTTTGTCAACAAAGGTCCGTCTAGTCAAGGCTATGGTTTTTCCAGTCGTCATGTATGGATGTGAGAGTTGGACTATAAGAAAAGCTGAGCACTGAAGAACTGATGCTTTACAACTGTGGTGTTGGAGAAGACTCTTGAGAGTCCCTTGGGCTACAAGGAGATCCAACCAGTCCATCCTAAAGGACATCAGCCCTGGGTGTTCATTGGAAGGACTGATGTTAAAGCTGAAACTCCAATACTTTGGCCACCTAATGCGAAGAGCTGACTCATTGGAAAAGACCTTGATGCTGGGAAAGACTGAGGGCAGGAGGAGAAGGGGACAACAGAGGATGAGATGGTTGGATGGCGTCACCAACTCAGTGGACACAGGTTTGGGTGGACTCCGGGAGTTGGTGATAGACAGGTAGGTCTGGCGTGCTGCAGTTCATGGGGTCGCAAAGAGTCAGACACAACTGAGTGACTGAACTGACTGATGTCTTGTGTGACTTTGGGCAAATCATTTTCTTCTCTGGGTTTCAGTTTTCTCCTCTGTAAAATGGGGAGGATAATACTGCTGGCCTCACTGAAATCAAGTCTCAGCTGGCACACTCCTAACAGTAGTTGCCTTTACTCTGGGCTCATCTGTACATGGCACTATGATAAACTCATGAGACTTGAATTAACACACTTCTTCCTTGCAAGGTCGGAGGTGGTGCGACCCAGTTTTCAGTGGAGGCAGAGGCGGGCAAGCAGGGCTCCGTGAATGCTGGTGGCTGATGACCAGCTGCCTTGCCTTTTCCTGCCAAAGGAAATCACATACCTGATTTCATGTTCTTAGTCCCCCAGATGAGCCCCTAGTTTGCTGCCGTCCCAAGCTAGTCCAGTTCAAAATTCCGTCAGGATTTGGGAAAACAAAGGGAAAAAAAAAAACAAAAAACAATACCAGAGAGCCGGATAGGCCCCCACTCTGGGAAAACAGCAGAGAAAGGCAGCCCACAGAGGAGGGGCCCAACCAATTCCTGGGAGTCTTCTGCCCAACGACCAGGTCTCCCAAGGACAAATCTTTGCCCTTGTGGGGTTTATATTCCAGTAGGTTGGACAAGGGGCGATACATAGTAACTACAACACTGACAACAGCCAAAACATGTATTCGCGCTCATGTATTTGTGCCAGCACTGCTTTGACTCATAATTTTCACACCCTGTGAAGTGGATGGTATTAATATTATTTCTCAGTTCACCAAGAGGAAACAGAGGCACAGAGAGGTTAAGTGACTTACCTAAAGTCACACAGCTGATGAGTGGTGGAACCTGGATTTGACTCAGTAAACAGGTAAACAAGAATCAAAAATTCCTCTGTCCCCATGCCAAGAACTCATATATATTCCTCATGCATGAGATGAGGTTTCCGCCTCAGGGTATGGAGGTTGAGAGAGGTGAAGCTACCGGTACAAAGTCTCAGGGTCAGTGGTTGGGGAGGAGGATTTAGAGCCCACTGCCTCTAAATTGGGAGTTGGTCAAGACACTGCTGTACCTCAGGCTCTTCTCCCCAAAATCTACTTGCCCATTCCAGCCAAAGGCAGCCCCAGCACAATCTGCCCCAAGACAAGAACACGTTCTCATTACTATCACAGCACTGGAGCCAGGGCCACCCTAAGGTCCGGCATCCCTCCAGGCTCCAAGGGAGAAGGGAGGATGGGAGCCTGACTGCGGCGCCCACTTCCCAGCCTTGCAAGGATTTTCTCTGTCTCTAGAAACAGATTGAACTGGCTGCCTCCTCCCCAGCCTCACCCCACTGCCCCCCTCCCCGTTGCTCTGTCTAAGGTCACTCTGCTGTGTTCCAAGGCTAACACGAAATCAGAAGGGGTAGGTGGAGCGGGAGAAGGAGAAGGCGCTGGGGGCTGAAATTTGAGATCCCAGCCTTGCGAGGAGAGGTTGGAGAGAGACACGGAAAGACAGAGACAGAAAAAGAGAATTCAGTTGCCTTTGGTTTTCCGAAGCGGGCAGCTTGCGGGTTTGGGGTGTGTGTGTGTGTGTGTGTGTGTGTGTGTGTGTGTGTCTTGTTTTCTTTCCTCCCCTCTGGCAGGGAGGCCAGGCCTCCACTGGATCATAAAAGGACTCAGAGGCAAGGCAGGCAGAGCCAGCCAGTGCAGGGAAATAGCAGCAGTGTGTGGACACGCGTGAAGAGGCAGGAAGGGAAAGGGGGAAGAATAGAGGTGAGGGGGTGGCCGGGGGCGGGAGCGTGCGGCGGTGGGAGGAAGCGGAGCAGCTGTGGTATTTGGAGCAATTATAAATAGCCGCCTGGACAGAGCTTGGCCAAACAGGGCTTTGCAGCTGCGGCGGCTGTGCAGGCAAGCCTGGCCACTGTTGGCCAACGGCGGGTGCAAACAGCGTGCAGAGATAGGTGGCGGACAGGCCCAGCCCCAGGGCTCTGACTCGACACCCCTCACCATCGCCACATCTCTGGATGCCCTCCCGACCAGCCATGCTGCTGGGTGGCCTCCTCCTCATTATGGCCTCTACAACTATGGCCTCTACAACTGTGGCCCAGCGGAAGGGGAAGGAAGCCGCCTGGCGCCACCGGGCCCACCGAGTCCAGCAGGGCCAATGCAGCTACACCTTCGTGCTGCCAGAGCCTGAGCCCTGCCCACCCAAGCCTAAGGTCTTCGGGAGCTCTAACAGTCTCCAGAGGGACTCCCCGGCGGCTACACTGAACCTAGGAGACTGGTCAAGACAGCGGATGCAACAGCTGGAAAAAATGCTGGAGAACAACACACAGTGGCTGCAGAAGGTAAGGGCTGGGTCTGCAGGGCGGTGAGGGCAGCGAACAGCAGGTGGAGCATCTACCCCAGAGCCCTGCCCTGGACACAGATGACCAGGCTAATAGGGCCCTTGTCTCTGAATTGTACATATTGGAATGATGAGGCCCAGAGAGGGGCAGAGATGAGCCTGAGACCACACAACGAGACTGGGAGAAGTCAGAACTGGAAACCTAACTCCCCAACTGCCATTCATTCATCCAGTGTGGACAAGTCCCATCTTAGGAGCAGCAAATGCAACAATAAGCAGAAGAGTACATTCCCTTCTGGACCAGTATAGGAAAGAGACAATAAAGGGATGAATAATATGTACTCTGTCAGAGGTGAAGCAAAATGAGAAAGGGAAAAAGGCAAGGAGTGACTAGAGGTGGCTATTTGAAGTCAGATAATCAGAGGATGGGGCTTCCCTGGTAGCTCAGACGGTAAAGCGTCTGCCTCCAATGTGGGAGACCCAGGTTCAATCCCTGGGTCGGGAAGATCCCCTGGAGAAGGAAATGGCAACCCACTCCAGTATTCTTGCCTGGAAAATCCCATGGACTGAGGATCCTGGTAGGCAGTCCATGGGGTCACAAAGAGTTGGACACGACTGAGCGACTTCACTTCTTCACTTCAATCAGAGAGGATTTCTCAGAGGAGGTGACATTTGAGACCAGAGAACAAGTGAAGTGATGGAGCAACCTGGGAAGGTTTCTGGGGGGAAGCTATTCCCAGCCAATGGAGCCGCAAGTGCAAAGGCTGTGTGGTGGGAATGTAGTTGGGGTACATGGGGAACAGCAGCATGGCTGGAACAGAGAAGGAGGGCGACAGAGGGTTGAGGGACAAAATCCAAGAGGTGAGGGGAGGGCAGACCATGTCGGGCCTTGAGGGCCACTGGAAGAACTTTGGCTCTTCCTCTGAGCTTCACAGGAGCCATCGCAGGGTTTTGAGTAGGTGAGACACACCTGAGTTAGTTTTAACAGAATAGACTATAAGGGACAGATTTGATGCTGGGAGCCCAAGGAAGAGACCACTGTAGCCACCAGGCAAGAAGTGATGGAGGTGTGAAGCAGGACAGGACAGCAGGGGGGGTGTGGCTGGTCAGATTCTGGTATATTCCGAAGGGGAAGCTAATGGGCTCTGCTGATGAAATGGATATGGGGTGGCAGAGCTGAGGGGGCTGAGGACCCCACTGCCATTTTGACCTGATGCTGGGGCCACTCTAGGGTCCCCTGTCCTCATTCTTTCAGCAGATATTCTGAGCATCTGCTGTGTGCCAGGCTCTAGGCAAGAAACCGAGGTGAACAGAGCAATTTCAACCCTGGGTGGGGCGAGGAAAGCATCCTATGACGTCCAAGATGGGGAGCAGTCCCTCTTTATCCCATGGTTCAAATTGTTCAAACCGTTTGCCTGGTCAGCAAACAATGTTTTGCTCCCCCAGTACATGCATATTTATTTAGTATTTGTGCACCCTATTAATATAATATGTACAGGGTATGACACAAATGAAAACTCTGAGAAGATAACATGAAATCACATAAATTAGAGTTCCAGTGGCTTCCTCCTGTTTTCTAAAGGACGGCCTTTTGCATACCCTGGGTTGACCATCTCCCAGGTGGAGAGTTATACTTATCTAACCAAGCTGATTTGTGCACATACTCGAATACACGCTTAAACTCCTGTTTCATTCCTGCCCTGACCATCTATCTCCTCAGCCTCCTATTCACCACCTTCCCATAGTCCCTGTCTACTTGCCCCTCCTACCTTGCAACACTTACAGCTGTCACCATCCTACTCTTAGGTCCCCCCTCAAGGGAGCTCTTGGCCGCATACACTGGATCGCAGAGGGCTCCATGCTGCCTGAAATCTATGTGTCTTCCGGCAGCTGTTTCCAGTCCTGTAAGGGTCATGCCAAGCCTCGTCTCCTCCTTAGCCTCCATTTCACCATCCTCTCACCAGACCATGGATCTCCTACTTCAAAGTATGGGGCCTACCCCACACTTGCAGATTCACCTATGCACCCACCAGTCCCCAGGGCCTTTCTCTAGCTCATGGGCCAAAGTCACTCTTTCACACCTGTGGGTCGCATCCCTTGCAACCCCTGAACCTCCTCAAACCAACCATTCCTCCTCTGTCTCTAACAACTCCTCCCTTTAGGCTGTTCCTTCCCCTCAGTCTTTAGTTGCATTTCCCATGTTAAAGAAAGAAAGAAAGAGGAAGGGGAGAAGGAGGAGGAGAGAGAACAAGACCCTTCTCCAGCCTATACCTTCTGACTTCTGGCCCGGCTCTCAGAAGTGTACAAGCTCTGCCTCCACTTCCTCCTCCATCCCATCCTTTCCCTAAGTAGCCTCCCACTTCCCATTTCCTACATCCAGTGGCCACCACTCAGTCTTCATCTTACTTGACCTCTTGGCAAATTTAGTATCGCTAACCAATACCATCCTTCCACAAACTGTCTCCATCAGCCCGTCCTCATCTACCACTCTGACTGCTTTCCCTACCTCCATCCTGGACCAGTCACCTCCATCTCCTACTTGGATGGCCATCACAACTGCTGTCCTAGGCTCCATTTCCACCCAGACCCTAATAGTCCATTCTGTGTTCAGCAGACAGAGGGGTCCTGTTAAAACCTAAGCTAGGTTAGTTTTTCCTCAAAACCCTCCTGGGGCTCCCACTCTCTTTAGTTATTCTTTTACTGAGCAAAAATCCTTGCTAGCTGCAACACCCATCACCCAGACATGTAAGTAGCTCACTCCTGACCCACCTCAGGTCTGCTACTTAGACTTCACCTCCTTGGAAAGGCCCCTCCTGACCACCACATTTAAAATAGCCACCCTCCTTATGGTCCATTCACCCAGCTTTGGTTTTCTCCCTTAGCACCTACCACCACCTGTCCTTAAAAACATTTCTTTTGGTCTGTGAGCTCTAAGAAGATAGGGGCCACGTCGGTTTTGTTTGTTACTGGGTTCTCAGGGGCTTAGAATAGTGCCTGGCACATAGTAGGTATTCAATATATGTCTGTTGAATGGCTGGATGCACCATGGTCTTCCCATCTCTCAGGCCATTCCTGCTCCTCCCCTCCTCCTGAAACGTTGCTGTTTTCCAGGGCAGTCTGTTTGTTGCTTCCTCTCACAGTTTGTGGCACAACCCCCAGGGCTGCCCCCACCTCCAGCACTCCCGTAGCACCATCTCCTCCTGCTCCATGATGACACCAAATCAACATCTGAGGGGCTCCCGACCTCCCCTCTGAGGGCTCACAGGTTCTCAACTCCAAAGCTGCGTGAAACTAAGATCTTCCCTCCCACCCCCCCACCCCACCTATTCTGCTGAAGGTAGTACCACCCAGCCAGCAGGTCATCTGTGGCCCTGGGGTGTCCTTAACCCCACCCCACTCCCAGGCAGCAGGTCCTATCCATCCTGTCCCCTCAGCTTCTCAGCTCATCCTCCTGTCTTCCTCACTGCCCTGGCCCTTGTCACCTCTCTCCTGGACACTGCTCTCACCTTCCACCTGCTTTGTCTACCCCAAGCCTCACCCTCTCATCCCTCTTCAACTCCCCTGGGTGCCTGGTGCTTGGATAACATTGGTTGAGCCAGATGATAGATTTAAACCAGTGGGTTTCAGGTTAGGAGGTCACCCAGCTCACCTCTTCATCTGGCAGTCGAGTGTCCTCTCCAAATAGCTGTCCACATAGCCTGATAATCCCGGGCAAGGCTCACCATGGAGCCCTGTGGGGTTAAAGATTTCCCATGTGGGAATCAGGTGGATCTGAGTTTACATCCCAGCCCCAGCACTTGCTTGCCACGTGGCTGTGGATGAGCAAGGCTCAGTTTTCCCTTCCTCGAAGTGGAGACAATAACAGTACGGTAGAGGGTTGGCTGCGAGGATCAGTGAGACCACTAACTCACCCCTGTCAGCTGCATGGGTAACTGACCCAGGCAAGGATGCAGTAGCTGAACCAGCTATTACTTAATTCAGCATCATCTTTATAGGAGCCCTGCACCACTGGTCCTGGTCAAGTCAATCCAAGGGTGGCAGCTAACTTGGGGCAGGGAGTGTCACTTGTCCATACTGGTGTTCTCTGCAGTCCCCAGTCCTACCCGATCTCTACTGGGGTCCAAGCAGAGGTTTGTCCTGCCATCTCCTGAGTGTGCTTGGGTTGCGTGTTCCCTTCAGGCCGTTTGGTCTTTGGGTCACCGCCAGGTCAGCCTGTGACAATGGAGCCTGCCCCAAGGTCAGACCCCATCAGCAGTCACTTTTCTCTGGGTCCCGTCACCTCTTTAGGCAGCAGCATAGCCTGGAAAGTGAGAGCCCCAACTCCGGAGCCCAACTTTTTGAATTGGAGACTCAATCTGCCCTTTTCTGACTGTGTAACCTATGGCAAGTTGCTTCACCTCTCTGAATCTCCGTTTCCTCACCAATAAAATGCAGTGCCAACACTACCTACCTCTAAGAAGGTTTACTGAGATAACGTACATGAAGTCCTTGGCCCAGAACCTGTCATACAGTAAATTCTCAATCAATGTTGGCTGTTTCCATGAGGAACTCTCCATGGAGAGAAACACAAATCCCGAAATTCTTGAGTCCTTCCTTCCCCAGATAAGACACGGGGCCACTGGCTCAGGGGTATGAGGCACCTGAACAGTCCTCTCTCTCCCTCCAATCAGGAATACTTGCTACCTTGTGACCATGACCTTCCTCTGGTTCTTCTCTCATGCATTCTCTTAGTCTGGGCTTGTCTCAGAGTCTTTGAAACTTGAGGGCCTCTTTTTGGCTTCTGCTACAATCTCTCAGAAGAGAAAAAAAAAAAAAAGAGTTTTAAAATAGTCTCATCACCATTGCCATCGGGGATGACTGGGGAAGACCGGCCTCCCAGACCGAGCTCTCAGCAAGTTTCATTCAGCTGGGAAGTTACAGAGAAGAGCTTCCCTCCCTCATGTCCCCAACCCCTCTTCCTCTTTCCAGTCCAGTGTACAGATGAGCAAACTCAGAGGCCAGAGAGCGGAAGGAACTTGCCAGAATGGCACAGCAGGGAGAACCAACGTCCACTTCTCCAAAGTCGGGGCTCCTCCTGCAACTCTGGAGGGTGTGAAGGAGGTGGGGGAGGCCAGATCTGAGACAATGGGGGTGCTCCCTTCCAGAATCCTGAATTCCCTAATACCCACTCTCTTCTTCCAGCTATTTGGCCTATGCTCAGGGTGCATGGGGGTGCCCCATCCCTGCTCCCTCTCCCCCTTCCTCACTCCCCTCCCCTTCCCTTCCTCCCACTGGTCTCCTTTTCCTCCCCCTCCCCCTCCTCCTGGAAGCCTCTGCCCCAATGACTCATGTCTGGAGTCATCAGCTCGGTGGGCTGCACATCAGCTCTTGGCTCTGCTCCACTCCTTAATCTGGGTGAAGAGCTGCAGCAGGAATGTTGAGGGGAACGGGGGGGTTGGGGGGGGGCAGAGCCAGCTGGAGAGCAGGCATCCCTCGCTGGGCTGTGCAGCCCAGTGGTTAGTGCCTGGCTCCTGAGTCCCTCGCAGACTCAGGAATACTTGCTGTGAGTGTGAGACAAGAGAGTGAAAGCACCTACTCCTGACATTTGATGTGGGGCTAAGAGAGGCAGAGCCCGGAAAGCATCCGCCCAGAGCAGGTGCTTAATAAAGACCCACTCCTGTCCTGTCACCCTCCAGCACCCCGGGCCTCTCAATCAGGAAGTGCCACACTTAGTCCTCGTCGCATGAGAAAGCGTGAGGAAACACAAGTCCCCAGGGTCCTGTCCCACCCTCAGCACCTGAGGGCAGCAGAGCTTCCACTGAGTCTCCAGGGTCCCAGGAGCAGGGCAGACTCTGAACCGCCAAACCTGGGGGCCCTCTACTTTCTCATCTGTACCAAGAACAGCTAGCCCTCTCTGCTTGTCTTCCTGTGTATCTCCGCCTCTCTCTCTCTGTCTCTGTGTCTCTCTGTCTCTCGTCCTGTGGCTCTCACGGTGGCCTGACTCACCTTCTCTAAGTCTGTGGGTGCCCGTCACTAGCATTCTCTCTCCTGTCTGGCTGGCGTCTCCCTAGCTTTCTCCCTGTCTCACACTTGGGCTCCCCCTGGTCCGCCCACTCCTATGCCACCCATCTCTCCTGCTTTTACCTCCTGGGGTGTCTGCATGCTCCGTCCACACTGGAGGACATCCCGGCGCTATGGCCAGCACCCCACTCCCAGCTCGGCTCAGCTGGGGCCTCCTTCTCTTCCCCTTCTGTGCCCAAAGCCAAGCAGAGGAGGGTCAGGGGCTGTACAGGAGCCCCCCAGCCTCTGCTGCTCTCTCCGGGACCCTGACGTCAAACCTCAGAATAACTCAGCCCCTCGGCCCAGTGGTCGTAAGGCCTTTCCTGGCTGGATGTGGGTCAGAAGCGCGTCCAGCGGGAGCACAGCGTGGGGTCCTGCCCCAGCCCAAGATCCTCCCAAACTGGCCAGGACTCCCAACTGCCCCGGCCTCCCCAGGCTGCCCGTAAATTCTTGGCATTTTCGGCCTTTGGTTATCCAAACAAGAAATGGATCTCGGCTGCCGAACAAAATGTCTTGGGGTTTGATTTCCTAACCTCACTGCTGGCTCCTCTAGACAGTTCGGGGCTGGGGGAGGGGGTGGGGAGAACAGCATCTGCTTCTTGGAAGAATGCTTCTCCCTTTTCCAAGAAGGGAGCCTAGAAACAGCTGGCACAGATGCCCTGGGCCTAGGGATGACCAGGGGGCAGCAGCAGTGCGGCCCCTCACGCGGGATTCCCCAGAGGAACCGGCCGGCCCTGTACTCTCTCCTGTCTCTCTCCTCCTGGTCCCCAGAGCTCAGCCGGGCTGGAATATACACAGATCCTCTCTCCCCTTCATTCCTTGAGCGGGAAATGTGAGAAAACAGGCCCCAGGTCTGCCCTTAAGCCTGTACCTCTGCCTAGACTCTGGCCTCTGAGTGTTTGCTTAGCCCTGGAGTTGGCTCTGAAATGCCTGGAATGGAGCCTGAATCAAGGGCCATGTCCCAGAGGGCTTGCCAACCAGCTGTGGGCCCTGGGGAAGCCACCTGCCTCAAATAGTGCCTCTGCAAAGTGGAATTTAAAATACTGCCTCCCAGCGAGAGGGTAGGATAAAGAAATAGACCAGGAGTTATGGCTGGCATTTATGAAGCCCTTCCTGTGTGCCAGACACTGTCCTTTGTGCCTTGTGAGAATGATTGCACTGAATTGTCACAATGAGCCTGTAAAGGAAGATTGCCTGCCCATTCGCAGATGAAAAAACAAGAGGTGGTGACTTGCCCAAGGTCCCATGACCAGGAAAGGTGGGTCACGTTCACCCTTAGACTGTCTAATGCCAGAAACCACACTCTCAGCACTTACGCCAGTTCCTGGCTAATCGACAAGACCCATCCATTGTGTCCTGGTCCCCGGGTACTCAGCTGGGGCCTGGGGAGCAGAGGTCCTTGGCCGCCAGAGGGGAAACTCACAGGGGCTAGATTTTTCCCCTTCCCCCAGGAGGCCCTCAGCCAAGGAGAACTTGTGCCAGAGAAGATTCACATAGCACCTCAGTCTTCAAGGACAGCCCTTGAGAACTGAGGAGACTCCAAACCTCCATCTTGGTGTCCTCACTGTTACAACCTCCCTCCTTGTACCAGGGCCTGGGGTAAATCCGACAGAAACTGAGCATGAGCCTTGGGGTTCCACTGACTCAACCTGAATCCCATCTCCACTGCTTGCTGGCTGTGTGTTCTCACTTTGCCAGTTTGTGCCTCAATTTTCTTGTCTATGAAACAGGGACAATAGTAGATGTCACTTTGCAGGTTGTCATGGAGATTGAATGAATGAATATACATGCAGGACTGAAGACAGTGCCTGACAGAGCCCAGGAAAGCAAGCTGTTGTAAACACACTGGGGGAACTTCCCCGGCAGTCCAGTGGTTAAGACTTCGCCTTTCAGTGCCCTTCAGCCAAGATCCCACATGCCTTGCTGCCAAAACACCACAACATAAAACAGAAACTATATAGCAGCAAATTCAATAAAGACTTTAAAAATGGTCCACATTTTTTTTTAATCTTCAAAAAAAAAAAAAAGAAAGGAAGAAAGAAAGGAAAACATACTGAGGATGCTCGGCCCAGGAAAGGAATCCATCTTGGAATCAGCACAGGAATGCCAACTTTTCTGCATCCTGCCTGTGTGAGCTTGGGAAAGTCCCTTTTTCTGTTCCCTGGGCCTCGGTTTCCTCTTCTTCAAAGTTGGGGGTGGTGGTGCATGAATCCAAGCACCTCAGGTGAGGACAAAATGAAGTAAAGCATGTAGAGACCTGGTGGGGTAGGCAGGCAGGTGAGGAGATGACTGGGGCTTGAGGCTGAAAGTAAAACTATGTCCCTTGGCCAGAGGAACAGAGCCTCAGAAGCTTAGAATGGAGGAGACTTGTGGCCCTTCGCTCCTGACTCCAGTCCAGCACTCGTTGGTCAGCTAAATGAGGCTGAAGAAAGGAAGGTGATTCCCAGGCAGCTGAGGGGAACCCCCACAGGAAAGCTCTGCAAAAGCTGTAAGTGGGCCCCCCAGGCAAAGAGATGAGCTGGAGAGAGGCTGCAGATGAGGGGCTGGGGCCTCTTCCTCCAGAGTCATGCTGACCTGGGGTCCAATCCCAGCTCTACCTCTTGCCAACAGCCCTAGTTGTTTTCCTCAGGTTATGACTAATTTTCAGCATGCAAATATTGAGAAATATGGAATTGTGTGAAGACGCAGAGGGGAAAAAAAAATCATTGTCATCACTATCCCCTGGTTATTTCCTTGCTGCTCATTCTGTGCATTTTAAATGGTTACTGAAATGTTTCACATGGATGAAAAGGTAGAGAGAAAGATCAGATGAAATTTCTTGTCCCTAAAAACCAGCTTAAGTAACAAAACTTCATCAATCCCTTTAAGCCCCTGCCCCACTCCTGCCTCCCTCCCCCACCAGAGATGGCTACTGTGAATTCTGTGTTACTGATCCCTTACTCCAGGTCCCTCCCACATCCTGTATAAGTGGTCACACTGTCCATCTCTTTCTACAATTTGCTTTTGTTCGCTCAACCTTGTATCTGTGAGATTTATAGCTCCGAAAATGTGCAAAAAGCCTGAGTCTCAGGTTTTCCATCTGTGAACTGGGGACAATGGTAAGTACGTGCCTGAGTTTGCTGTGAGGCCCAAATAACCAGTGCCTGCTGAGGTCTGGGAGCGTGTCTGGCACCACATCTGCTTGTAGGGAAATCAGAAATTCTGCTATCGCTTCTTCTGTCTTCCAGAAGACTCCACACACTGTCTTCTGAAGCCACTCCAGCGACTCCACACACTGTACTGTCTCTGTGCCAGGCACTAGTACCTGTATTTTACAAACATGACTCATTAAACCTCACAACATCCTGAAAGGTGAGGATTGTTATGATCTCCACTTATTGTGGGGAAACTGAGGCCCAGAGAGTTTATACATCTGGGAAGTGAGGGAGGTGGGCTTGAACCCAGGCAAGCCGGTTCCAGACCTCACACTCTTAATCACTACACAGACTGCCTCTCCCTGCTGCCCATTTTACAGATGGGTACACTCCCCTAGGCGGGAGGAATGACTTGACTACATTCACCCCGGGGTCATTGTCAGGGACAACTTTGCTTCTCCTCGCTAGTGCTGAGAGGCATGTCAGGAAACTCATGAAAAAGCCATGTGTCCTTACAGTTAGAAAACTCTGGGATTGTGTGCACACACATGTGTGCACAGTTCCGAACTTAATTTGCCAGGTGGAGGGTTCATTCCTCCATGTGCTTAATCACCCCCTCCGCTGATGTTAGGGCTTCTCCGGTGGCTCAGACAGTAAAGAATCTGCCTGCAATGCGGGAGACCTGGGTTCTACCCTGGGTTAGGAAGATCCCCTGGAGGAGGGCATGGTAATCCACTCCAGCATTCTTGCCCAGAGCATCCCATGGACAGAGGAGCCTGATGGGCTACAGTCCATGGGGTCGCAAAGAGTCGGACATGACTGAGCAACTAAGCATAAGCAGAAGCCATTGATGTTTACCACGAGCTTACATGCTAGTCACTGTGCAGATGGTGAAAATTCAACAGTAAGCAAGGAAGACCTGGTCTTTTGCCCTCCAGGAGCAGCAGCAAAGACACTAACCTGGTAATTTCTCATGTGTACTGATCAACCATGATATTAATACATGCTGTGAAGAAGGGGCTCACCTGTTGTAGGAGTAAATAATAAGGGGCCCAACCTTGATAGAGGAATGGCTCTAGGAAGAAGAACGGAGCTGGGAATCTAAAGCGTAGATTAGGAGTTCTTAGGCAAGGAAAAAAAAGGGAAAAACATTTCAAGCACAGGGACCAGCAAGTGCAAAGGTCCTGAGGTAGAACAGAACAAAGGGATTTCGAGGAAGTAAAAAATGTTCACAGTAGCTGGAATGCAGAGAGTTAGGAGAATGTGGCCCAGATGAGACCAACCTCCCCAGATGTTACCCTGCTCTTGAGGTTCTGGGGTGCTGGAAACTGACATGGCCACTTTTCTGTCCCACCCTCAGTGATGGGCAGTGGCTATGGACATCTGGACCTGCTCCTCTCCTCCTTGCCTGACCTTGGTTCTATCCTTGTCACCCTGTCTTCAGGGCCAGCCTTACTCACCAGTGATGGGTGAGTAGAAAGAGCTTAGCCATTGGATTCAGTTCCTTACTTACCAGCTGTGGGTAACGCTTGGCCTCTCTGGGTCTCGGTTTAAACTCATTTGTCAAGAGGGGAGCAATCGCTCTTTTCCTCCAGGCTGCAGAGGAGGAAGACCAGACGAGGGCAGAGTTACCCACCAGATTTCCTCAGACAGGAAAGCCTGGTGCTACCTGGGGGAGATACTCCAGCAATGCTTCCCTAAGTGAATCATTCCCAGAGAACCTGGACTTGCCCTAGTGAGCTGTTTGTCCTTGGACAAGTTGCTTAACCTCTCTGTGCCTCATCTGTAAAATAGGTAGATAGTATCTCCTACCACAGAGGATGGCAACAGGAATTTAACACACATAGTGGCTAAAACAATGTCCAGCACAAAATAAGTACTAAGTAGACATTTGCCAAGCATAATGGACACACCATCCCACTCCAGGTAAGGGCTGATGCCCAAGTGGCGGGGAGGTAAGCAACTGCAAGAAACGTCACCCTGTTGTTTCAACTCCCGGCTCCTACACTTGGGAGAGTAAGAAGGACTCATCTGCTGGGCCTCATTGTTGACAGTCCTCCCAAGATCAAGGTTTCGACACAGACAACCATAAAGGGACAGCTGAGGCCAAGGCCCCGGTTGCCCTGCCCCAGCTGACAAGAAGCACCGACATCCAGGCGGCAGAGGGGCCCACGTCAGCCGCTCTGCGAGGAGGGATCAGTGAGCCCAACTTTCTGATGAGGCCACTGAGGCCCAGAGAAGCTCCGTCACTGGTCCAGAAAGGACACAGCAAAGCAGTGATGGAACCAGCGCCTGACTCAGTGCCGTCGCCAGGCCCACGCTAGACTCAATGCTGCAGCTGGAAGCTTGGTGGAGCCAGGCCTGTGCCGGGAATCCGGGAATTGCAACTTAAGCTAAGAGCTGAAAAGCGCATCCCTCCTCTACAGGCTGTTGGTGCACGACACTCCCCAGGCCTGGCTCCCTGCCCACTCACTCCACTGAGCCCTGACCCAGAAGGAAAGCAACAGGATCTTTTGCAGCGAGGAAAACAGCCGAAGAAGGCTGGGCCTGGCTGCTTGATTAAAAACAAGACAAATCCCCTCTGCCTTGAGCCCAGGGGTCAGGGCCTGTGTGAACCCAAAGGGATGGGAGGGGCTGGAGATGGGCAGAGGAGGGGCCAACCTTGGCCGTCAAGTCCACAGATACAATGTTAGTTCCATTGGGAAAATGAAACTAGTTAGTTCCTTTGGGAAACTGTAGCCTGGAGGTGACAGGGTGGGATGTGATGTGTCAGGCAAGGGGAGTGGGCCGCCTGTGAGCAAGAGTGTCTGACTTCCGTGACCTCTGCGAAAGCAATAGAGTACTTATCTAGCATGGCATAACAAGTCACCCTAAGGCATTCAGCAAGTTGGGCTTCCCTGGTGGCTCGGTAAAGAATCTGCCCACAATGCAAGAGATCCAGGTTCGATCCCTGGGTTGGGAAGATCCCCTGGAGAAGGAAAGGGCTACCCACTCCAGTATTCTTGCCTGGAGAATCCCATGGACAGAGGAGCCTGGTGGGCTACAGTCCCTGGGGTCGCAAAGAGTCGGACACAACCAAACAACTAAGACTTTCACTTTCACACTTTCATTTAGCAAGTTAATTGAACCCAGAAACATTTGTTATCTCTCACAGTCAGGAATCGGGAGCAGCATAATAAGGTAGTTCTGACTTGGGTCTTTTTTCTAGGTGGTTATACTCAAGTGTCAGCTGGGGCTGCAGTCATCTGAAGGCTCGACTGGGACTTGGAGGATCAGCCTCTAAGGTGGCCCCAGCACAGGGCTGGGAGGGCAGTGCCTGCCTGTGGTGGGAGGCCTCTGTTTCTCTCCAGATGGGTTCTCAGGATTGCTTGAGGGTCCTCAGGATATGGTGTCCAGCTTCCTCCAGAGCAAGAGATTCAGGAGGGACAAAGCAGTAGCCACGACGTGATGATGTCAGCCTGGCTCACCACCACCACGTCTACAGTCCTGTTGTTCACACTGGCCAGTCTGATGACACAGGGGCATGAGAACTGAGAGGGGAGGAGATCACTGGGGCTGCCCTGGAGTCTGGAGGCCACAAGCAGCCCACTGAAGTGCTGACAGCCGTGGTCTTGGGAGCCCAAAGGCCTGGTCCTGAGCCAGCCTCTGCCACTCACAAGCTGTGAGACTTGGGCAACGGGCTCGTCATCTCTGTGCTCCTTTTCCTTGGCTGTGAAATGGGGGCGATGAGACAGCCAAGATCTAAACAGACCAAATAAGGCCCTCGGGGCCATGCCTGGCACCACCTCTGAAGCAGGAACAAGCCTCCTCTGGTCAATGCTCTCCCCCCAGTGCCCTGCATGGGTCCCAGCGCTTCTGAATGAGTTTGCTCAACAGACAAATGAGTCCCAAGACTATGTCAGGTTTCTGGAACTTTCTCCTTCAGATGCCCCAAGCTGTCTCTCTCCCTTGCTCTGAGCCTCCCTCTGCTCCTCCCCTCTCCCTCCAGCTTCCCCTTTTCTTCCTGCCCTTAGACTAGTGGTCTCTCCAAACTCTCTGACCCCCTTGGCAATGCCTCTCACAGGGATCCAGGGGAAGCTGGGGCTGAGTCAGAGTGTCCAAACTTATTTCTAGCACCCAGACTAATATTCCGTGGAAATCTGGTGCCCTTTACATAAAATGGACCCATATGTTTTTTTTTAACAAATAGTTACTGAGCCCCTCTTATTTGTTACTGACTTGGTATAGCTACTGGCACTGCTTGAGGCACAGAGGGTGTAGACATGAACAGGGCACCCCTGTGCTCCTGCGGCTGACATTCCCGTGGAGGGAGAGGGGCGAATAGGAAACGACTGCAGTGATTTCAGACACGGGACATGCTGTGACAAAAGCACAGTCATGGCAGCTGTAGTATGGCTGGGGGTGCACTTACCTTTGATGGGGTGGCCATCAGAGGAGGTGACACTTGTGGGCAGACCTGAAAGTCAGAAGGGAGCTGACAGGAGAAGCTCTGGAAGCTCCTGCAATTGGGGCATGTGGATGTGTGTTGGAGGATTTGAGTAGGTAACACCCCGGCTCTGTGGCCAGACCCCAGCATCCCTCTTCCAAACGCAGTGTGAGAACCACAGACACAACCCTCTGCCCAGAGCAGTTCGTCCAAATCTCAAATGTCCTTACCCTTTAAAGAGGCTGCTATGGTTTGAGGGATTTATCCCCAAGCAGCATTGCAGAGGGATTAGTGACAAGTGGGCAGGATGTTCCCAGCAGCCCTGATGTGATGGCAAACGCCTGGAAATGACCTGCAGACCCAGTGATAGGGGACCAGAAGGACAAACAATGGGGCACTTCAAACAGCAAGGCAAGTTCCTCTTGATGAACATAGAGCAATCTCCAAATTATATTAAGAAAAAAGATGCAAAAAAAAAAAAGAAAGAAAAAAGATGCAGGGTATGGAATAGTGAGCTGACATTGTTATAGACTAGAAGCAGGGGGATAGGAGCATATTCAATGCTGGTATGTGCTTAAGAGTTTCTCTCCTGCCCACTGGACCTGACCTCCTGGCCTTCTAAATCAGCAGACCTGGATATGAATCCAGCAGCTACCAACTTGATGGGTGACCTTGGGGAAGTGACTCTGCATGTCTAAGCCTCCATTCGCTTGGGCCCTTTCTTTGAGGTCCACATCTTCCCTCTTCACTCCAACCCCACATAGTGGTACTGTTACCACCCATTTATTAATGGCGAAATGGAGGCACAAAGGTGAAAAGTGGCAAGCCACGAGGCAGCTCAGGCTGGGGTTCCTTGGTTTTATAAAAGCACTTCTCTCCTTTCCTGTTGTTCTCTTCGCCAGTGGCTATACCACAGATCTACATGGGGTAGTTTATTTCAGAGCTAATTCTTCCAGGAGGGGAGATGTCCAATCCATCCATTCATTCAGCTCAACAAATATTCACGGAACACCTAGAAACTGTCAGACATCTTTCCAGGCACCAGAAGAATTGCTAGCAAAGGCCCTGTACCCGGAGTTAGTGGCCCACTGAGTGTCCACTCATGCAGAGATGTGTGTGGGAGGGGTTTTCAGAGTCTCAGCCTTTCCCGTGCCCTGGGCCCCTCTGGCATCTGGTAAAGATCTACAGCCTCTCTCAGAAGAATGTCTTTAAACATACATAATTATATGCTTCAGGATTTCCCTGGTTGTCCAGGTATTAAGAATCTGCCTGCCAATGCAGGGGACTTGGGTTTGAGCCCTGGTTCAGGAAGATTCCACATGCCTTGGAGCAACTAAGCCCTTGTGCCATAACTACTGAAGCCTGTGCGCCTAGAGCCTGTGTTACACAGGAGAAGCCACTGCAATGAGAAACCCACACACCGCAACTAGAGAGTAGCCCCTACTCACCACAACTCGAGAAAGCCCGCAAGCAGTAATGAAGATAGCGCAGCCAAAAAAGAAACAATTCAGTGTGTATACGTAGATTTACAATGGAAACAAATTGCCTTGTGATACAGATATCAAACATTTTTCAGAACAGATGTGTGATGAGAGAGTAGCACGCACTACCGTGTGTAAAATAGATGGCTGGTGGGAGCTGCTGCATAGCGCAGGGAGCTCGGCTCGGTGCTCTGTGACGACCGAAAGGAGCGGAATGCAGGGGCCGAAGGGAGAGTAAGAAGGGAAGGGATATATGTATACAGAGAGCTGATCTACATCGTTGTACAGCAGAAATTAACACAACATTCTAAAGCAATTTTACTCCAATTAACAACTAAATTAAAAGAAAAAAGAGCAGATGTGTGATACAGTCATATAGTACTTCTGTATTAGTCTATTAAATAAGAAGACCTCTGGTGGATCTAGTACTTGCTGTCATTTTTTTTTTTTTTTTCTTTTGGCTGTGTTGGGTCTTGCGGCATGCAGGATCTTCATTGCAGCGTTTGGACTTCTCTAGTTGTGGTTCCAGAGCATGTGAGCTCAGAGGTTACACTGCGCAGGCTTAGTTGCCCCATAGCATGTGGGATCTTAGTTCCCTGACCAGGGATCGAATCCACAACCCCTGTCTTAGAAGATAGATTCTTAACCACTGGACTGCCACAAAGTCCCCCTTCCATCCTTTTGAAGCTGTAATAAGTATAAACAGTATGTCGTAAATGTCTACAACTACTGGAGTGAGACACGGGATTATCTGTGGTGTCTACTGGTGACAGTCACACGCACTACCACCGCTGCAGTAATTTGTGGCCTACATTCATCACTGTAGGAAAAGCTCCTTTCAGTTAGAGATTAGCAAAATAAAAAAACAAACTGAACAAAACTATTTCCCATCCAAGTCCACAGATTCCCTGAATTCTAGTCATAGATCCCTCAGGGATCCAGGAATAGCTGTTAAGAACGCCTGGCTGACACACGGCTTTTCAATATTATAGTAATTATATCTGTACAGGCAGACCTTGAAAATATTGGGAGTTTGGTTCCAAACTGCTGAAAATAAGTGAATATTGCAATAAAGAAAATCACATGAATTTTTTAGTTTCCCAATGCATTGCAAAAGTTGTTTTTACACTATATTGTAGCCCATTAAGTGTACAATAGCAGTATGTCTTTTTTTTTTAAGTACAGGCCTTAATTAAATATACTTCATTGCTAAAAAATGCCAACCATCATCTGAGCCTTCAGCGAGTCATAATCTTTCATAGTAATTACATCAAAGATGACTGATCACAGATACCTATAAAAATATAATAGTAATGAAAAAGAAATACTGTGAGAATTACCAAAATATGACACAGGGGCATGAAGTTAGTTAATGCTGTTGGGAAAATGGAACCAACAAACTTGCTTGGCATAGAGTTGCCACAAATCTTCAATTTGTTAAAAAATTTTTTTAAAAAGGCAATATCTGCAAAGCATGATAAAATTGAAGTATGCCTGTATACAATCTCATTCTGTTTTTTTAGAATCCAAACAATTTAGAGATACAGAATATAAAAAACAAAAACAAAAAAAACAAAAACAAAACGTTACCATCACCACCATTGTAATCGCCTTCCCTGAAGCAAAGCACCACGGTTACGAGTTTGTGTCTCCTAGACTTTTATCTGAGTACACATAAAAACACATCATCTGGGATTTCTTACACACAAATGGGTCCACACTGTAGGTAATGTTCTGTATCTTGCTTTTTTCTCTCAAGAGTGTATCTGGAACATCATTTCATGTCTGCTCCTGATGAAGGCCGACCTGGTTCTTTTCAACAGCTGCTTGGTAACCCTTGATACAGACTTACAGACATACCAGAATTTTTCCTGTGTCAGTTACGTAATCATGCTTTAGGCCCTTTAAATGGATCATGTCTGGAATCTTCCCTACCATCTGGAGATAGGAGCTACGATTACCTGCATTCTAGAAAAGTGGCCCAAAGAGGTAGAGGTCACATAGCCCAAGGTCACAGAGCCATTAAGCTAAGGAGCTGTGATTTAAACCCAGGCTCATCATATATAAGGCACTACTCTTTCTTCCTGCCTTGGCTTTTATCTGTAGTTGACAAAATGCGTTTCCCAAATCTGAACCGTTTCTACAAAAGAGACAGGCAGGACATATCGTTGTGATTGACCTTTTTGATTCTCTGCCACACCAGACACATTCCCACCTTAAGGCCTTTGCACTGCCTTTCCCTCCTGGGATTCCCTTCCTCCTGACTTTCCTCCAGCTGGCTTCTTCACATCAGCTCAGCTCAGATGGCCCCCTCTGCTGAGCATTTCCCTGCCATTGTGGCTAAACATGCCCCTGACCCCGCTCACTACCCTGTCTTGTTTTCTTTGTAGCGCTCATCACCACTGGAATTTAACTGATATAGTCAATGGAAGTGTTCTGGAATCAGAAAGCTTGCCAGTTTTGTTCATTCCTTATTCTTGAGTACCTAATACAGGATCTAGCATATAATAGGTGCTCAAGAAATAATTTCTTGACTACATAAATGAAACTCAGAAGGTGAGGGATTAATTTGAGGAAACACATTTATAACATACATTTCCCATGGACTGTATCCTTCCAGGCTCCTCTGTCCATGAGATTCTCCAGGCAAGAATACTGGAGTGGGTTGCCCTGCCCTTCTTCAGGGAATCTTTCCAACCCAGGGATCGAACCCATGTTTCCTGCATTGCAGGCAGATTCTTTACCATCTGAGCCACCAGGGAAGCCCATACTTATATATAACACATATTATAACATATATTTTATATGGGACATTTTATAGAACCTTGTGTTGGTGGATTTGTTTTATATTGAGATATAGTCCACATACAGTGAAATTCACCCTCTTAATGTACAGCTCTGAGTTTTGACAAATGTATATCATCATGTAACCACTGTCACACAATACAAAATATTGCCAACACCCCCAAAAACTTCCCCTGTGTCCCTTTGCTGTGAATCCCCACCCCTGGGCCTCAGCCTCTAGCAACAAATGATTCTGACTTTTCCGGAAAGTCATATGAATGGAATCCTACAATCTGTGGCCTTTTAAGTCTGGCTTTTTTCAATGCAGTCTAATTGGAGGTGCCTCCATGCTGTTGAATGCATCAGTAATTCATTCCTTCTTATTGCTGAGTAGAGTTTATTGGATGAGTGGGCCACAATTGCTTATCCATTTACCAGATGAAGTCTTTTTCATTTAGATAATGCAGGAAAAAAAGCAGACTTCAGCAGATCTCCTTGGCCACTGAGACTCTCATGCCTCTTTGCTCAGCTGTATTCTATCCAGCATCCCCTCCTTCCTCCCCCAGGCTCTGCCTATCAAAACTCTTTCCTTTCCTTCAAGGCCCTTTTCAAATTCTCCCTCGCACAAAAGAAGCAGGGTTTACTGTCCCTGTGTCACAGGTTGGTAAAGTGAAGCTCAGGGAAAGGCAGCCCTCAGCTGCTAGAGGCCCACGCTAGGGCGTAGCAGAGCCAGAACCAGACTCAGGGCCAAGGGGAGAAGGGGGCAGCTCAAGGGACAAAGATCAGCCTCTTTGCAGGCCAGGGGCAGTGGGTCAGCGGGGGCAGAGATGCAGGCCCCCTCTTTCCCATGTCAGCCCTTTTACCAGCAGGAGGGTGACAGAGAATGGGCAGGTCCAATCCTGAGTGGGGCTGGGGGGCCGGGGCAGATCCCATCTGGGGTCTGCCCCTCCATGAGGACTTTTCCCTTCCCACCCTTCCAGCTGGTGCCTGAGCCCTGGGCTGGATCCAACCCCCACACACAGGCTGACATTACTCATCAGAGCTGCAGGCTGGCTGAACTGGGGCTCTTTTGCCCAGATTACCATTCTAGAGCCCATGAGTGGGCATGGCAAGTTGGGTGATGAGCCCCAGCTGTGGGTGGCCTTCGCCCCACCCGGCCATTTGCAGCCACAGAACAAATAGAGGACTAATAAGAGTGCTTAGGGGGTTCCCATTACTAGAGAGGACCCCAAGCTACCCTGAGGCCCCAGCCCTGCTGTGCAGACCTGAGGAGCCCCCTGGGCAGGGAGTCTTGGAACCCAGGCCATCAGTTGGTGACCTTGGACAAGTTTTCTGGGTCCCAGTTTGGGGACTTGGGCCTCTGGTCCTGGGTGGAGCTTATGGATACTTTCTCAGAATATTACTTAAAAAAATTTTATTTTATTTACGTAATTTTTTGGTTGCACTGTGTCTTCGTGGCTGCCTACAGGCTTTTTTCTCTAGTTGTGGAGAGCAGGAGCTACTTTCTAGTTGCAGTATGTGGGCTTCTCATTGTGGTAGTTTTTCTTGTTGCAGAGCACGGGCTCTAGGCGCACAGGCTTCAGTACTTGCAGCACGAGGGCTCGGTACTTGTGGCTTGTGGACCCTAGAGCTTGCAGGCTCAGTAGTTGGGGAACACGGGCTTAGTTGCTCTGCAGCATGTGGAATCTTCCTGGGCCAGGGATCGAACCCATGTCCCCTTTATTGGCAGATGGATTCTTATCCACTCTACCACCAGAGAAGTCCAGAATATTGCTTTCAAATGCATAAAATAAGAACACCTAGTGACATTGTGATTATAATGTGCTGTGGTTGTAACATTACCCAGTGGTGGGTTTGAGAATGTCCATTATTCTGAAGTCATGATCAGTATTTTTTGACACTCTAATATCTATGCTGTGATAGGAAATATTTGTGATTTCTGTTGGTAATGAATTTGCAGGATCAGCTAACAGTGTTACGATTTGGAATCTCTGCTCATAATTGAAAGTGAGAGCCGCTCAGTTGTGTCCAACTCTTTACAACTCCATGGACTATACAGTCCTTGGAATTCTCCAGGCCAGAATACTAGAGTGGGTAGCCTTTCCCTTCTCCAGGGAATCTTCCCAACCCAGAGATCGAACCCAGGTCTCCACATTGCAAGTGGACTCTTACCATATGAGCTACCAGGGAAACCCAAGAATACTGAAGTGAGTAGTCTATTCCTTCCCCAGCAGATCTTCTCAGTTCCTGGGGTCTCCTGCATTGTAGGCAGATTCTTTACCAACTGAGCTATGGGGAAGCCCAGTTGCAGGATCAGCTAACAGTGTTATGATTTGGGACCTTGGCTCATAATTGAAGGAAATGCCAAATTTTTATTACAGGTTAGTGAACAAAAAAGAAAAATGTAATTATTTTTTCACCCAAGTTCATGGACCCCCTGCATTCTCTTCATAGGCCCTGTGGTCCCCCATTAGGCACCTATGACCTACAGAGAGAATGCCCAGGACTAGTGCATGAGAGCCCCCAAGAAACCTGAAAAAGGAATCAGATAGGGGATGATGGGAGGGGAGAGGGAAGGAATAGGAAGGGGAGAATGAAAACTAGGGGAGGGTATACCTGGGAAGTACTTCCAGAAGAAGAGAGTGGCCATATGGGTCACTGCTGCTGAGACGGAGAGTAAGCTGAGGACAGAGAAGTGTCTGCTGACCACCCTTGTCAAAGACAGTTACAACAAGGTGTGTTAAAGTGTCTCTCCAGGGCTGGGGACAGGTCAGGGGTGCACAGGATTCAACCATATGGGTTGTATTTTTTTCTTGAGTGTAGTAAATACACAGATTTTATTATATTATTATTTATGCTGTGTGAATGTGTGTGTGTGTGAAGAACACCATAATAACATTATTTTTTTAAAGGTAAGCATAGAGAGGAAAGAAAAAATGGAGATAATTTATTCAAGAAGTTATGTTGTTTGGGAGTGAGCAAAGAAATTGGAGGCACAGATAGAGGGGATCTGTGGAGTCAAGGATATTTTTTTTTCTTTAATTTTTACCTAGGGACCCTTGGACCCATTTGCCTGTTGCAGAGGTTGGGGCCAGAGAGGAAAGAAGGGGTCAAACAGACAAAGGCTTGAGAAGTTCAGACACACTTATCTCCCTGGTCCTCAAGTCCCCTTTGTGACCTCTCCACTTGAGCGAACATCAGATGGATGAGTCTCTCCCCAGAATTTCTGATTCTGTAGGTCTGGATCTGGGACCTAGAAACTTGCATTTCTCACAAGCTCCTTGGTGATGCTTGCCCCAAGGACGCGCTTTAAGAAGCGAGGCTCTGATCGACACCACTTGCGCCCCCTTCAGGATTTGACATTGCACTACAACGAGCCACGCCCCTTAGAAAGCATGGAGGTGAGGGAGGTGTGGGAGCAGACAATTGAGATGGAAGAGAGGTGAAGAGACTAAGGAAGAAACAGCTGAAGCCTGACCCCCAGCCAAGGTCACCCCCTCTCCCTGGGAAGCACCAGCCTTCCCAGGGACCCTGGGAGCTGCCCTGTTGGACCTCCTGGAGGGCTGAGTGACAGGGGGTGGGAAGGAGCCAGAGCTGGGGGATGGAGATGGTGGCAAAAAGCCAGCAAATATGCCCAATGGAGAGGGAGTGGAGGAGGGGCACCAGCTTTCTGTCCTCAGGCACTGAGCCCTGAGAACACGCTGTTCACCTTTGCAATTTGACCTGGTCTCATGCCAGACCAGCTTCTCCTGCTCTTGGGAAAAAGAGCAGTCCTGTCAAAGAAATGAACATTAGCGTGTCAGATCCCAAGATATCTAAGCAGGGAGGACCCTTGGAGACTGGCCAGTTCATCTCCATTTCACAGACGGAGGGGGCCAGAAAATAAAAGTCTGGTTTGATGGATGGACTTGCAAACTCCAGTATAGGGAAAGATTCATCCCCTCTTCCCGCTGTTGGCTCAGTCCTAAGAAGCTGGGTCATGTGCATGACGTTGGGGACTATAATGACAATTGCTGCTTCCCCTCTTAGCAACTCATTGGACATATTTTTTTTTTTAAACACCCACTGTATGCTAAGCACTGTGCTAGATATGGAGATAAAGTTGAGAGCAAGACCAAGCTCCTGGCTTCATGGCATTGACGTGTCAAGGGCAAGTTTTAAAAGGCAATAAACAAATATGTAATACAAAGTTGGGGCGTGATAAGGGGTTGGAAGAGAACTGAAATGACATGAGGGAGTGAGCCTTGTAGATGGTGTGGGGTGGTAGGATCCAGCGAGAGGGAATAGCATGTGCAAAGGCCCTGAGGCAGGTGCATGCTTGCTGTGTTGGAAGGGTGTCACAGAGGCAAGGTGTCTGGAGTGGAGTGAGGGAGACTAGGAGAGGAAACCACAGTGGTAGCAGGAGGCAGGTCATAAAAGCACCTGCAGTCAGGGAAGACTTTGGCTTTTCCTCCCTGACTTTTCTGTGGAAGACTTTGGTGAGATAGGAACCCTGGGAGAGTCCTGAATGGAGGAGAAGTGTGATCTGACTTCAGTTTAACAGGATCCCTCTGGCTGCTGAGTGGAGAATGGGCTGTGTATGGGACAAGGATGGAGGCAGAGAGGTTGAGGAGAAAGCAACAAATAGAGTAAGCAAGAGGTGATGGCAGCCTGACCTGGCATCAAGGCCTCCCCCAGTTGCTCTATGTCCTTCCAGGGGATATATGGAAGGGACAGGAAGCTTCCCCTAGCCCTTACCCGTGACCCCAGCACACTGTCTGTCTCCTCACAGCTGGAAGGGTACATCCAGAAGAACCTGAGGTTGGAGCTGGCACAGGTTCAGCAGCACTTGGCCCAGAACCAGACAGCCACCATGCTGGAGCTGGGCACCATTCTCCTGACCCACACCACTGCCCAGACCCGCAAGCTGACCAGTGTGGAGGCTCAGGTACTACAGGGTGAGGGGGTGGCACTGGGGGCACTGTGGCAGGCCAGGCTGGCTCATAGCCCTAGTCATCTTGCTTTGACCCTTGTCCCTGGGAAGGTCAGAGCCTCCTCTGACCTTGCAGCCCCTGACGACCCCATCACAGAACTGTCTCCCACCAGGCCGTGAGCCCAGAGCAGGATGAGGGGGGACAGTAGACACTGGGTTTGGCTCTTCTGCCTCTGTGATTCCAGTGTCCGGCCTGAGCTGGGATTCAGCAGCACACATCTGCCCTCGGGGGCTCACAGCACTTCAGGAAAATGTGGATAACAAATTAGACCTGTTTATTAGACCTTAGGGGGACAACATCTCTGAAAGAGGAGGCCACAGGGAGCAGCAGAGAGGGAGGAAGGAAAGGGACAGGAATATAAGTGAGAAGGTGAGTAAATGAATGGCTGAAAAGACAGCTAAGAAAGGACCACGTGTTTCTTAAACCTTACTATGTGCCAAGCACTGTTGGAGATGCCTGGTTCTAGTTTACAGCAGTAAATAAAATAGGTATGCATCTGTACCCCCCCCCCCCCCGGAGCTTCCTTCTATGAGCACCAAGAAAACAAACAGGATAAATAACATGTGTATGAGACAGTGATAGTGCTAGGGAGAAAGTAGCAAGGACGAGATGACCGGTGGAGAGTGTGTGCCAGGACTGGCGAGAGGGCCAAGTTGCAAGCTTAGACAATACAACCAGGAAGGCACTACTGGGAAGGCAGAGTTGGGGCCAGGCTTACTAGAACAGCCTTCTCAACAGGGAGAGCAGTATGTGCAAAGGCCTGGAGGTGGAACAGATCTGGCAAGCTCCAGGAACATCAAGGAGGCCAGTATGGCTGGAGTGACCCAGGGAGACTGTTCAGCCAATGTCAGAGGTGATGGGGGCAGATGGCATTACAGGGTTTTGCCGGCCCATGTGAGGTGGGAGCAACAGGAGGATTTTGAGCTAAGGGGCCGCATTTTAAAAGTCTACCCCAGACTACCAAGCAGACAGTGGCCTATAGAGGACACGGTCAGGGACAGGGAGCCCTGTGAAGAGGCCAGCACAGGACACAGGGTGAGAGATGGAGGTCAGGGCCAAGCGGGGCATGGAGGAGCAGGAGAGTGGTCATGTAGCCATTTGGAAGGTGGAGCAAATATCTAATTGCTGATGGATTAGCTATTGGGGTGGGGGGGTCAAGGGTGACTCCTCCCACATACATGGCAGGAGGAATGGAACTGTCATGAACAGGGATGGGGAAGAGAAAATTTAAGATAATTACAAGCCTAGTTAGGTGTCATGGTCCATGCACAGGTTGGGAAAGAATTTCCAGACACAAGGCAGAATGAAAGAAAGGACCACAATATTAGGGTCTATGAGTGAGTGAGTGAATGAAACACTGAGAGGGTGTAAATAGGTCAGCACGTTTCTGGAATGGCAGGGCCTGAGGTCATGTGTGTGGCTGCTGGGCAGGGCTCCTGCAGGGCTTATTACAAAGCTCCCTATCCCCACCTCCCTTGTCGGGGCAGTTCCTGAACCAGACATCACGAATGGAGATCCAGCTGCTGGAGACCTCACTGTCCACCAACAAGCTGGAGAAGCAGCTGCTGCTGCAGGACCATGAGCTCCACCGGCTGCAGGGCCACAACAGGTGGGCACTGGCCCCCTGACATGGGGCAGGGACCAGGGCTGAGCTCCAGGGCTGGGCTGGGCCCCAGGTGGGCAGGGGATCCGGGGTGAGCACCAGAACCAGCCTGAGCTGGGCTCCACTGGGCGGCGAGGGGGCAAGATTAAAAGGTGGACTTGAGCTAGTGCCCAGGATGGGGGCTAGGGCCAGAGGTAGAGGCCTGAAGACCGGAGTGAGGGGCACTAGGGCTGGAGCTAGAGCTGGGACGTGGCCAGGGCTAGGGCAAGGCCTGAAACCAGGGTAGGAGATCAGGCTAAAGTTGAGAGTGAAGGTCGACACTGGGGCTTGGCTGAGGCCTGGCCACCCTGTCCTGAGTGGGGTAGGAGACAGGCATTTTCCTAGGGCTCGGGACACCCTGATTCTTCCTCTCTTCTTTCTCTCTCTCTCTCTCTCTTTCCTTCTTTTCTATCTTCCTTTATTTATTTTATAGATTTTAACAGCTTTCCTGAACTACCATTTACATACCATACAGTTCACCCTGTACACCTTAATTTGATCTACATATCTGGAAATAAATAAATATAATCTCACCTACCAACTCCTCTCCTTCCCAGAAACAACCACAGTGATATGTTTCTTATCTGTATTAGCAGAGAGTCTCAGCATTTATAAGCAAATAAACACAAAGGGAACACCCTTTAAATTACAAAGAGTCCTGGGGTACAGATAAGGCAGAGACATGGACCTCTGAAGCTGATTTCATCTCAGTTTCGAGCTGAGTGGAGAAAAAACTGCCAAGCTCAGGCTGGTGGAGAAAGCAGAACCCACACAGGTAAGCAGTCACAGGCCCATGTACAGAATGAGAAGTTATTGTTGCTTATATGCTGAGTCAAGATACGGACACAAGGATCCTCAAGCTCCCTGTGATCTGGGGACCATTAATGATAGTTTGTGTACCTCCTTATACTTACTCCCCACCCCAAGGGAAGTGGGGAGCGCTGGGACACTACCCAGCGCTCTGAACTGAATTAAAGCGCCTAGAAACTAGCAAGCCAGCAGTGGGTTTCCCTGGTGGCTCAAATGGTAGAGTTTGCCCACAGTGCAGGAGATCAGAGTTCAATCCCTGGGTCGGGAAGATCCCCTGGAGAAGGAAATGGCAACCCACTTTAGTATTCTTGCCTGGAAAATCCCATGGATGGAGAAGCCTGACAGGCTACAGTCCATGGGGTCGCAAAGAGTTGGACATGACTGAGCGACCACCACACACAGAAACCAGTGAAGATGGAGGGTGTCATCAATACACGCTTGGCCCATGGAGACAGCTAAAATTCTAGAATCCAGGTGTGCCCAAATCCTGTCTCTTTCTGAGGCATAATCTGGGGTCCAGGGAAATTCCTCCGGCCCTGGCTGGACTCATTTTCTTACTCTGGAGAATGGTTGGCATAGCCTTGTGCATAAGAAAATATCTCCCTCCTGCCTCATCAATCAGCTACCCACCCACCGGCAGCAGAGGCAAATATGTATGCATAGTCCCCTTTTTAACCCTTTTAAACCCAAATGGAACATACTATTCTTTGTCATGATAGTATTTTCTCTTTTTTTTCCCCAATTATCCTGGAGATGGTTCCATAACTACATGACACACTTGGGCATTCTTTTCTCCAGCTGCATAATGTTCCACTGGACACCTGTCCCCAGATATATTTCCCAGGGCCCAATTAGTGGATACTGAGGTTGTTCCAGTCTTTTATGATTCCAACACATGGTGCTATGAATATCACTCCCATCCCTTATTGAACACACATGTGAACAAATCTGTAGGATAAAATGCCAGAAGTGCAAAAGCTGAGTCAAAAATTTCTTTCTTTTTAAAAAAACTCATTACAAAAATGCCTCATGCTTATTATATCCTCAGACAATAGACACTTGTACAAAATGAAAGGGAAAGTTGGCCCCCTCCACCCATCCCTTCCTTTTCATTTCCATCTGCTCAAACCGGCACCACAGAAGTACCAGCACTTAGTAGATTTTCTTTCACATTCTCTGTAAACACAGGTCCCACCAAGTCCTTCCATATGTCTATCCATGCCTCTTCCTATAAGCTCCCAAGTATCCGTCTACATTTACCTTCATACCTTTTTCTTCCTCTTTTAATTTCTTCCATGCAGGGTTAGACCACAGGCAGTGACGTGCCACTCCGAGTCCCTGGCCTCTTTCCCCTTCTGCACAGCTGTGCTTAGCCTCCTTGCTCTTCAGAACCGCTCCAGATCATTTCCAGGGAAACCAGAACAGAACAGCCTCAGCCACTCCTGGCTGTTGTGCATTTTGGCTGTTTTGTTTTTCCGTATTACAGCCGACTCCCCCAAAGGACATTCTTGCCCATGCCCCCCGCAGGCTGTCTGCGGTGAGTGGACTGCTAGGTCAAAGGACACACATATTTGGGATTTGATCACGGCTACCGGGTTGCGGGTGTGTCCCCCCACCCCACCTGTTTCCTCTACTGGACCCTGAGGCATTTTACTCCAGGGCCAGGTTTCTCTTTCCTCCCTTCCTCACTCTGCTATCCGTGGGCACGGACCTTCCGGATGTGGAAACCTAAGGCAGGACGCTCCCTCTCCGAGCCTCGGTGCGGACCCAGGGGAAAGCCCTTGAGTGTGACTGCACACTGGGGGCGGCGGGTTCACCCCTGTGCGCCCCCTCCCCTCCCCACAGCGCGCTGGAGACGCGGGTGCAAGCCCTGGAGACGCAGCAGCAGGCGGAGCTGGACAGCCTCCGCGACGAGAAGGAGCAGCTGCGGCGCCTGCTGGGCCTCCAGAGCGGCGCCCTAGCCGGCCTCCAGAGCACCCTGCGCGCCGCCAGCATTAACTCCAGCGTCCTGCAGCGCCAGCAGCACCAGCTGCTCCAGTCGGTGCAGCGCCTGATGCGCGTCATAGCCCAGGGCCGGGGTGAGCGACCGGGGCACCCGGGGTGCGGGCGGAGGGCAGCAGAAGGGAGGGAGACCCTGCTTACCCTCCTGCCCTTTCACGCTTGTTCTGGCAGCCACTGCAGGAAGGACCATCCCCGCCCCTACCCATGAAACGGAAATGACAAAGAGTAGTCATCATGGTGACAACAACCAGAGTCCTAAGAGGAACCAATCCAGACTCTCCTGACTCCATGAGTGACCTTGAGCGTGCCCCATCCCTCTCTTGGTCTCCCTTTCCCCATCTGTTCAATGGCGGTGATGATAAGAAGGACACCACCAGCCCAGACTGACAACTTGGGGATTCCAGGATCCACCCTCCATCCCCGCTTGCTTGGGCTTGCCCCCTCATCCCCAGGCCTCAGTTTCCCTGTCTACAGAATGGAGAGGTTGGATTCTGCCCCACCCCACCCCGCAAGGACTTCTCTTGCCCCCTAAACCAAGAGGGCCAAACAGAAGCGGAGACGCACCTCTGGATCAGTTTCCTAAGGACAAAGGCTGGGCCTGCTCCCCAGCCCCCACTTCTAATGGGGCCGACTTCAATCACTCAGTTCCAGGGTCAGTCACTCAGTCAACAAGCACTTACTGAGCCAGCCCAGCGCTGAGTGCTGGGGGTACAGCAGTGAACAGCATAGTTCCACAAATGTCTCTTGCCAAAAAAAAATGGCTAGCCCCCTCTGTGGGTCTCTGAGGGAAGGAGGAAGAAATGCATATTTGTTAAGTGCCTGGTATGTGCTAGGTGCCCTCCTAGCAGTGTTCCTGAAGTTTCCAGACTTGTTTAATTGCTCAGCTGTGTCTGACTCTGCCACCCCATGGATTGCAACACACCAGGCTTCCCTGTCCTTCACCATCCCTCGGAGTTTGCTCAGGCGCATATCCATTGAGTCGCTGATGCCATCCAACCATCTCATCCTCTGTCATCCCTTCTCCTCCTGCCTTCAATCTTTCCCAGCTTCAGGGTCTTTTCCAGACAATGGAAAGCCTAAAACGCTATGTGCAGGAGAGGGGACTTCAATCTGAGGGCTGCAGGGAGTCACAGGAAAGTTTTGAACAGGGTGGGACTAACTCATTTTCTAGGGACTAACTTTTAGGAAGTGTGATTGGAACCAGGGAGGGGAGAATGGGTGGTGAGAGAAAGGGAAAGGGTTCCTACCGCTGCTGGGTCACCATAGGGGGAAGTTGGAAAGCCTTTAAGGCACAGGAGTTGAACAATAATGATGGATTCCAGACACTGTGGCTGGCAGCAATGTGGAGACAGAGGACAGTACCATAGCGCCATCTAAGCTGGGCACCCCCCAAGGTGGAGGTTTGAAAAGGTTTGAGGTAGCCACAGGCAAGAAAGGTGGATACCGTCCATACCATGAGATTAACTGTGACCTGAACCCATCACTGGCTTGTGCATAGAGCCGTGGCAATGAGGCTGCCTAAATTCATCCTGTAGCTCAGCCAAAGGAATGGGGACTGGAGCCAACACCTCACCCCACAGGCTCGATGCCAACCCAGTCTCCAGTTGTGGCCCAATGTCTGCTTCCCTTCCCCAGGGACCAGGGGCCTGGCCAGTGAGACCATGGAGATCCTGTCCAGGGAATGTTTTTGCACAGACTGGGTTGGATTGAGGGCTTTTGTCTCTTCATTTGCGATCTGGGAATAATAGCCTCCTTTCAACAGGGCCTCAGCTCCAAGATCCAGGATTGAGGTTCACGTATGAAGCCAAAAACAGTAAGTCACACACTTGGTAGCTTCCTGGTTCATCCCTGGTCAGGATACCTATCCATCTGGAACTTTAGCCCTGTCCATGGATACCCACCTTAAACTTAGTGACTCAGACATTAAAGGATCTCCCCGCAATGTGGGAGACATGGGTTAGATCCCTGGGTCAGGAAGATTCCTCGGAGAAGGAAATGGCTACCCACTCCAGTATTCTTGCCTGGAGAATTCCATGGACAGAGGAGCCTGGCGGGCTACATTCTTGGGGTCGCAAAGAGTCAGACAAGACTGACTGATTAACATTATTGGATACCCACCTACCCAAAGATTGGATTCTGGTGGATTCATAGCCCAAAGCTCTAATTGGATTCCACAAAAGGAGCCAGAGAGGGGATTTGAATAGTTTATTTACCAATAGTCACTTTTTTCGTGCTAAGCCTGGAGGCACCCAGAGCCCTGGTGGAATTTGGCCATTAAATTAATATCCTCTCTTAAGGCCAATGATCAGTTCCCAGGGAAAGCAAAATGTAGGGGAGGGGCCCACCTAGGAGATGCTGGTAGAGTGGACTCTGGAGGGGACCCTGGGCCACCTACCCCGAGGGAGCTCTAAGGACAGCTGCCCAGTGAGACCCAGAGAGAAGGTAAGCCCTACTCATCCCTTCCCACCCGACCCAGTCGTGAGTCCTTGTGCCAGTTACCTCACTCTTGGGCCTCAGTTTTCTGGTTTATGAAATGGAGAAGTACCTCAGTGAAGTTGGAGCCCCAGTTACCTGTCCTGAAAGACTGTAACAGCCTCATCTCTGGCCTTCCTGCTTTGAGTCTCATCCCTCCCAGTTTCTGTCCTACACTCTGGCCAGAGCACTCTTCCTAGCCACAGTCTACGCTCCTCAGCCCCATGTTCAAGACTGAAATCTCAAGACTCGTCTCTCCTTCCTTGACGACACTTTCTAGTTCATCAAACAGCCAGAGCTCCCTCTGGCCTCAGGTCTGAGATCAGGGTGAGTCATCTCCTTTCTGTGGCCTCAGGCAAATTCCCCATGTGTGTGTGTGTGTGTGTGTGTGTGTGTGTGCGCGTGCGCATGCTAAGTCAGTTCAGTCCTGTCCAACTGTTTGTAACCCCATGGACTGTAGCCTGCCAGGCTTCTCCGTCCATGGGATTCTCCAGGCAAAAATGCTGGAGATCTTCCCACTCAGAGATTGAACCCACGTCTCTTACATCTCCTGCATTGGCAGGCGGGTTATTTACCACTAGCACCACCTGGGAAGCCCCAAATTCCCCTCACCACACCCCAACCCCAGCACACACCAGTCCTGTTCCCACATCAGAGCCTGCGCCTGTGCTGTTCCCGATGCCTGAGACGATCCTCCGTCTACACCTGGGCAGTCCCTGCTCCTCGTCCAGGTCCCAGCTAACTGTCAGCTCCTCTAGGAAACCTCCCCGGGCCTGATACATTCTGTGTCCCCAACATCTCGCAGCCCAGAATCTGGCACAGAGCAGGCAGGAGTGCCCACTTGGCCCCTTCCGTCTCACTTTGTTATTTAGTTGATCAGTCATGTCTGACTCTTTGCAACCCCATGGACTGTAGCCCGCCAGGCTCTTCTGTCCATGGGATTTTCCAGGCAAGAATACTGGAGTGGATTACCATTTCCTTCTTTTAAAAAAATTTTGTAATAATATATTTTATTGAAGTATAGTTGACTTACAGTGTTTTAGGTATACAGCAAGATGATTCAGTTTTACGTATACACGTATATAATTTTTCAGATTATTTTCCATTATAGAATATTACAAGATATTGATTATAGTTCCCTGTGCTATACAGTAAACCTTTGTTGCTTGTTGTGTGTCTGTTTTCTTTTAAATTAGAAATATGCCGTTCTATTCATACTAAGTCAAATAAGCAGAATCAAAATTTGTCATAAATTTTTAGCTAGGCAAAATTTCATAAGTTTTCTAAAGGGATCTTCCTGACCCAAGGATCAAACCGCATCTCCTGCATTGGCAGGTGAATTATTTATCACAAAAGCACACCCACCTTCATCAATGTACATGCATGCTCAGTCGTGTCTGACTCTTTGTGACATCATGGACTATAGTCTATAGGCTCCTCTTCCCATGGGATTTTCCAAGCAAGAATACTGGAGTGGGTTGCCATTCTCCAGGGAATCTTCCCAACCCAGGGATCGAACCTGAATCTCCTGTGTCTCTGCATTGGCAGGCGGATTCTTTGCTACTGAGCCACCTGGGAAGCGTTTTGCTCTCTGCTAATTGTTTTCACCTTGTCTCATTGCAGCCTCCATGAAGGCAGTTGAACAGGTGTTCCAGGACTGTGCAGAGATCCAGAGCTTTGGGGCCAAAGCCAGTGGCATCTACACCATCCATGTGGCCAGTGTGGCAGAGCCCAGAAAGGTTAGGGGGCTCCTTGGGGACTGAGGCCATCACAGGGTGCTCACCCCCACCTGCTCCCCACATTGACTTCAGGCCTTGTCCAATATCTGAGATCCCAAAGAAGGTAGGGGTCACCCAATGAGGGGTCAGATCATGCGGTTAAAGCAGATATTTTCTAGCTTGTTCCATGTGGGATGTTAGGGACTGGGGCTGACGAAGACCCTGAACTTTGAGGACCAGTTAGCAAATGTGTGGAGGGAGGGTAGTCAAGGCAAAATGTGGATGTCAGGAGGGAGGGTTTTGGGGCCAAACCCAGAAGTGGAAGAGTTTAAGGAACAACTAGCCCATCTTCCACTTCATATTCCCTTTTCAGTTTTCTTTCAACCTTGCTGAGTATATCAAGAAGAATGGCTCAGATTATCTTTAACAGTTCTCACACACCTGCTGAACCCCCTTTTAACAAAGAGAAATCAGGCCTTCAATTTATAGCTAGAATTTTATAACACTATATTGTTTTATTATATATAGTTTTATAATTATCTGAATAAAGGCAAGTGTTACTAGTTTTCCTTTCATGGTACTAATAAGATATCCTTTCTAAGATGCATTACTTAAGTGAAAAAAGACACCACTTTTAAAGTAAATATTTTATATGAAATTAAGTGAATTCAGCTATGGTGGAATTTGGGAAGTGTGAATAGCTGAAATTTGGGAACACTGATAGAGGGGGAAGAGCTGGCCTGGGAGGTAAGAGATCTAGGCTCAAACTTCAGCTTTACTTTTGACTCATTCACCTTGAGCAAGTACGTTCCCCTCTCTGGACCTCAGTTTCCCTTCCTGCAGTCTCTGCTAGCCTCACAACACATACCACTGTCTTCTCTCCTGAACAGACCTTTAACATCTCAGAACCTCTCTTCCAGCTATTCCCCTCCTCCACTGGAAATGCTGTTTCCACTCATCTCTATCTGGCAGGCATATCAACATCCAAAGCCTTGTTCCAATGCCACTTCCCCTGGGCAGCCTTCCAGGGCTGCCCCTGACTCTTTCTTGGGAACTCATCTTGTAGCTGCCCAGATGTTCATATTCAGTAGTCTGCCAGTTGTATCAGACATGCTAGCTGTATCAGTCTGCTAGCTTCCTCCAGATGAAACCATCCCTGGGGGTTGATTTATTTCTCATTTGTCTCTGATTTGTCTATTAATAGTATGGGACTAGACACCAAGTATGTCTTCATCAAACATTGAAATCTACTGAACTGGCTGAAAAAATAATATGTAAACAAAAGTTAAACTGAAAGATGTGATTGCAATGGATGGTAAGCTCTTCAAAAGAATGAACTCTTTGTCTTATCCATATTTACATTCTCCATGCCTTGAATGGAGTCTGCTACCTAGTAAGTACTCAGAAAAACATTTGTCCACCAAATGTAATAACATTTTTTTTTTTTTTTTTGGTATCTTGTCCCGACCACATGGCGTGCAGAATGGTTCCCCAACCAGGGATTGAACCCAGGCCTCCATAATAAAAGCACTGAATTCTAACCACTAGGCCACCAGAGAACCCCTATAATAACATTTCCTGAGTCTACACCATATATCAAGCACTTTATACCTCTTGGCATTTCATTCTTAAAGGAACCCTGCAATAATAGTGAATAAAAAGCCTCCGTTTACTGAGTTCTGTTCTTTAGATGGATGACTCATCTAATTCTCACAGTTCCAGTGTGCAGACGAAAACCTAAGGCACAAAAATATGAAGGTATTGGCATCTTCAGTGGACAAATGAAGAGAGGAAGGGTCTGGGCCTGGATCTGTGCAATGCCTTTGACCACCTAGCTCACTGCTTGCTTTGTGATATTCTGTCAGTCAGATGACCCTCAGGCTGGCCCAGACCTGGCTTCTGGCTACCTCCAGGGACTTCGAATTCCCCACCTTTTCAATTCTCTCCAGGTGTTCTGTGACATGGAGACCAGCGGAGGTGGGTGGACCCTCATTCAGCGCCGTGAGAATGGCAACGTGAGTTTCCAACGGAACTGGACAGATTACAAACAGGTAACATTACTGCCCTGGGGAGGATCTTGTCAGTCCTGAAACCTGGGTCAGGGCTTGGGGTGTGGGCAGGCATCTGGTTTGCCCTCAACCCTTCTCAGAAAAAAAAATCAGCCTGCCTAAACCAACTCCCTTTAAACAGGTTTGGCCAGCACACATTTACTGTCAGGGACTCCAACACCCAAAATTGAACCTTCTTTTTGCAAGTCCTGACATATATCCTAAAAATGAAAGTTTAGCTTTCATTTTATTTTAGTTTTTGCAGAAGATACACATTGCTGGAAAAACTTTAAAGAATACCAAAAAATGGAACAGAAAAAAGTAACGTCTGCTGCCCACCCCTGGATGTACTGCTTAAATGAATGTCTTTGTCTTAACACACATACATGACTACATTTGCAGGAGAGATTTTTTAATGCAGAATTGCTGACTCAAAGACCCCATGCATTCTACAAGATGAGGGATAATGTCTGATTGTCTTCCAACTTTTTAATTAAATTTTGAGTAAAGGATTTTTGGCAAGCTGACTTAAAAGCTCTTAAAGTTTTTAAGAGCAAAAGAAATAGAAAAAGATACTCACACGGAAATATAACAACACTATTTTGTGTGTGTCTGCTTGCTGTCCTTTTGATAAATACTTGAAAATGAATACCAAATTAAGCAATGAGTGTTCTTGAACCAGTTGGGTTTTAAAGGATCATTCAAATGGAAAAAAGAAATAGGGTGCTCAGAAGCAGAAATACACAAAAGGGTGCTGACTATAAACCATTAGACTGATCAGTGGTACTAAAAGGGGGAGTGGGGCTTAGGTATGCCCTGTCCTTAGTGCTGAATTACTGTCCTGGCTAAGGGTGTTGGATACTTGTCACCCTGGGATACTTTCCACCTCAATGCTCTTCATTTTACATTTCTGTTACTGAAATTTTGCAGTGGCTGCCATGTCACTGAACAAAGTTTGCTCTACCATGTATGAAGCTGATTTAAGTTTTTAGTTAGTTTTTAATTGAGATTTAATATACATGCATTTCTGTGCACAAATCCTAAGTGTAAGTAAGATTCAGTGACTTTTCAGTGAATATGTATTCACCCATGTGACCACCATTCAAAGATAGATATGCAACATTCCCAGCACCCCAGAAAACCTCCTTGTGTCCCCTCCAAGTCAAGACACCCCCAAAGTAGTGGTTATTCTGACTTCTACCACAACAGACTTTTTTTGGCCTGTTCTTGAACTTCATAAAAATGTGCTTTCAATTGCTTTTAACAGATTTTTACATTTACAAAAGTCTTAGTCTTTTCACTCTAGAAGTTGGGGAGCTCCACCCTTAGGCCTGCCCACACTATTCTTTATGAACTTGGTCATTTAGCAAAATGGCTTTGGGTGAGTGTCCCCAGAGCCCGGCCCAGCCCAGATCCTTAACCAGAGGCATAGCCTCTGTCCTCTGCATGCAACCCACCCCCATTCTCCCCTTCCCTAGGGCTTTGGCAACCCAGCTGGAGAGCACTGGTTAGGCAATGAAGTGGTGTACCAGCTCACCAGCAGGGGAAACTACTCTCTGCGAGTGGACCTGCAAGATTGGGAAGGCAACGAGGCCTATGCCCAGTATGAGCACTTCCAGCTGGGCAGCGAGGGGCAGCTCTACAGGTGGGCTTGGGGCCCAGGCTGGTGGGCGGCGGGGGACCCTGGGCTAGTGGCTACGGAGTCTGCACCAGGGGTCAGTCCCTGGGCGTCTCCTGTTCCTGCCATCTGTCCCCCATCTGGGCGCGCGTCATGGGCTCGGGAGGCGGCTGGTTAGCACTCAGCACAGCCCGGCCACTGGGTGGGGTGGAAAGAATGCCGCTGACGCTGCCGTGCCAGGAGCGGGAAGGGGCCTTCCAAGGTCAGTCACCCCGAGTCAGTCATTTTTCACAGGCCTGGAGTCGGGGAGGTGATGTTCCCAGCCTGTCCTATGCTATGAGGTGAAGTGGAAAGGTCTCCGGGCTGGGAAGTGAGAGACCTAGGCTTGTTCTCGCTCTCTCCAGCTCGCTGTGTGAACTCAGGCGAGTCAAGTCAGCTTCTCCGTACCTCTGTACCACAGGATGGGCTTAAATATGAGCAACTTATAAAATCATCAAGCTCTCCCACCATCCCCCTCAGCCTGGGTTCTTGGTCCCATGCAGAAAAAGAAATGAGCATTTCTTGAGCACCTACTATGTTCCAGGCACATAACTCCGTTTAATCCTCCTGATAACGTTTTGAGGGCTTCTCCGGTGGCTCAGATGGTAAAGAATCTGCTTGAAATGCAGGAGACCTGGGTTCGGTCCCTGGGTCAGGAAGGTCCCCTGGAGGAGGGCATGGCAACCCACTCCAGTATTCTTGCCTAGAGACTCCCCATGGGCAGAGGAGCTTGGCTACAGTCCATGGGGTCGCAGAGAGTCAGACACAACTGAGTGACTAAGCACACATGCACACATAGCCTTCGGAGGTAAGTATTGCTATACCTGCTTTAGTGATGTAGGAACTGCCCAGAGTTACAAGGTAAGGAGGGCCTGGTTTTGAACTCATTTTTGCTGCCAAAACTCATTGTGTTTCTCCTCCATCTTGTTATGTCTCTGAGAAACTCAAGGATATTAAAGATAAGCTATCTTGGAACCAGGGCAGAATTAAATTCATAGACTCATGCTCCTGGGCCACAAGGGACCTCACATGTCATCTGGTTTTTCACATGATGCTAGAACCTCCTCCACAGTCACAGTCATCATCCAACCATGTTGGAATGCTTCCATTAATGGGAAGCCACTTCCTTCCAAAGAATCGCTGATGACTCTGACCCCTTGCACTGTATGCCTCGTTCCCCCTCTGACGACCTCTCAGTGATGTGCCCCCAAACCCTCTTTCTGTGAAATTTTCCTGGTTCCTCCAGTTGGCTGCTTCTGACATCCCTCTTTATGGGACTCAACCCAATCTGACAATGCTCTTTCCTAAAGTGTAAGGTCTGGAGCTAAATGAAACATCCCCAGGTCTGGGCTAGGCTGGCTGAGCGGAATGCCCCCTGACTCCTCGAGCTGACCAGTGAGTAGCCACAACACCCAGCTGACCTCTCTTTAAGCCACTGACCACCAAAGCCAAGGCTTAAATCCTGGCTTTATCCTTATCTCCCTGAGGGATCCTGAGCAAGTCGCTCCCTCTACTGTCTCATCTATGAAATAGGTGCCCAAAGTGTACACACCTCAAAGTGCTGTGAAGCTTGAATGAGACACTACACATGGAGCATTAACACCAGCACTTGGCAAACATTCAACAAATAATATTATACTATTATATTACAGTTATTGTTCCCAAGCCATCCCTTCACACACTTTGCTGGCCTGCTCTGTGCGAGTTCACTGCTGTTCCCATCCCCAGGGCCTGGGACATAGTAAGTGCATAACAGGAAGTGGGGGGTCCCTCCCTTTCCTACACATGTAACAGTTAAACTTCATTTCATCTCCATGACCCAATTCTGGGGCAGCAGCTTCTGTGGCCCCAAGTCCATGATCTGCTATTTTTTAGGGAAGAAATATCAGGAAAATATTATATCTCATTGTGCTAAAGAACATGGCCCTAGAGCCAGATTGCCCGGGGTCTGAACCCTGACTCTTTCACTTGTCAGATTCATGACCCTAAACAAGTTACTTACCTCTCTGTGCCTCAGTAAAACACACTATCCATGTCATAATTGAGATAACCTGTGGGAAAACACCTAGCATATGGTAAGTGTTAAGTAAATGTTAGAGATATATAAGCAATATATCCAAAGACAGAAATACAGTACCTCTACATCTATGTATATCTCAGTTATTTATGTCCGTTTATACAAACATTGGCATTTATGTTAAATTTGGAACTACTTGCTGTGCTCTCCTATGTGAATTTGATGTGCTGCCTCTGACTTTTTATCTGAGACCCGGAGAAGCTCCCTGCCCATTACTCTCAGGTCTCAAAGGGCCCACATCTACTTCACCCTTTGCAGACCCCAAAATAATAACAACAATATATTGAACACTTGCCCTGCGCTAAGTGTGGGCTGGCCTTGGTCATTTGGAGAAGAATCAGACCTGCGCTCTACCCCTCAAAGTTGTTCACAGGCCAGTGTGTCGTGTGTATCTTGGGATGAGTGTGTCTTCCCACACCCCCAGGAGTATAGGAGTTGCCTAAGGGGACAGCACAGGAGCATAGAGACACTTGTGCTATCAAGGAGGGCTCCCTGGAGGAGGTGATGGCTATGAAGAGTAGGCATTCTCCAGGCAAAGAGAGGATAGAGAGGACACCCCAGGCAGCAGGGATATTCTGGGGGGAAAAAAAGACAGAAGAGTTGCCATCTAGCTGGCCATGGAAACCTTAAACTTAAGCCACGCTCTTTCAAAGGCTGCTGGGATCCTAAAGAATAGGCCCTGCTCATTCAGGAACAGTTTGGAAGGTCCTGGAAAACACAGAGGGGCCTGGAAACTGCCAGAGAAGGGCTAGGGGAAAGTGACAGAAACAGATGCTGGCCCCTGGGCCCCAACTGTCCAGAGTCAGCTGCCTGGTAAGATGAGGAGGATCCTCTGAGGGAAGCCCGGAGTGGGGGAAGCCTGCCGGTCAGCAGCTGGGGTGTGGGCAAGAGGGGCACCCTTATATGTCAGATACAGTGATGGGGACCCTCCGGAGCCCAGCTGGGGTGCATGCAGAAGCCTGCAGAGAAGTAGCCATGGAGCGGGGTGAGGGAGGCCCAGACAAGGCGCAGCACGCACTGAAGTAGGCACAGGCCTCCCCGAGGTGCCCACACACCCAGACCCGGCACAAGCGCAAGATACACACAGAGGTGCGTAGGGACACGCACAGACACACATGTTCGTACGGAGGGGCTCACCACACCCCTGGGGTACATACATGGACCTTCAGAGCACAGAGACTCATACAAGTGCCATAGCTACCCAAACCAGCACAGGCACGCAACCAGGCACCTGTGCAAACATGCCTCAGAGAAGCCCTTGCAGATAAACACATGCACAACCCCAGCCACAGACAGATTTCAGAGCACGCATTCAGACCCAACCCACCATAGATAATGCTGCACAAACTCAAAACACAAGCACACATACACACGCAGGCCCAAAGACGCATATCCAAATGCTCACGACCTCAGACACACAGGCTCACACCCCTTCTGTATCTCGCTTGGGGACGTCCAAGGACCCAGGTGTTTGCGTTCCCCAGGCCTCGGCATGAATATGTTCAAAATGTATCTGAAAAATGGGTCAAGTGCGGTTTCCTGGCCCATGACTTCAGGGTCCCCTAGAGATTGCAGATCCCCCTGCTGGCTCCCAGAGGAGAGGGGAAGGGAGGCTGAGGACTTGGGCCCAGTAAGGGGCTGATGCTGCTGAATGACCTCATGAGATCGTTTGGCTTTGTCCAACACTGATTTCACGCAGCCCCAGACTAGACATGACCCCCAACCTCAGCCTGAGTCCCAAGCCTGGCCTTGAAGTGACATGTCTGAGCCCTTAAGGGGAGCCGTCAACAGTCACAAGAAGCTGGGACCATATGAGCAGGTGGGCCGGCCAGCCTGTTCCCACCCCAGGGAGGCCCTGGCTAGGTGGGCCTCTTGGAAGGGGGTTTGTAACACCAGTCATGGGAGCCCAGGGTGATATATTTAAGGGCATAGTTGAGGCTTCATGACTGCCTGCCCTGAGTTGGCCCTGCCCTCTCCGCAGGCAGAATCCATGGGTGGGAGGTACCAGGACTGAGCTAGGCCACATGCCCAGGCACCACCTTCCCTCTGGGGGTATCTTGCAGGCCCTGCCCTGGGGAACTCCCCTGAGCTCCCCTGAACTGCCCTGGCTGGACCTGGTGTCCATTTGCCTCCACCCAGAAGACCTTCTTGATTGCCCCCAAAGTGGTTCCTGCCGCAACTGTCAGTGGAGCCCCTCCCCCGCTACAAGCCCCCAGCACTGTCTTCAGTCAGGCTCAGTGGACGCCTGTGCCAGCCGCGCGCCCCAGGCTGGAAACACATGGACAGGACAGGACGGATAACAACAAGCCCTGAATGTGCTGGGCACCTAGCGTGTGCCAGCACTGCTCCACGCTCGTCACATGCTGAGGTCACCTCCTCACAATGATGGTTAATATGCTATCATTACCGTTTTAAAAAAATGAAGAAGCTGAAGCTGAGAGGTGAAGAAATCTGCCCAAGAGCATGCAGCTGGTGAGCAGCAGAGCTGGGATTTGAATCCAGGCATTTTGTCCCCAAAGCTCATGGTTGTAATCACCACACAGGCCTCAAGGTGCCTGCCAGGGTCTTGTAGCCTGATAAATAGAAACCCTCCCCAGCTGGCTGCAAGGGTTGAAGTCACAGGTGTTGGGGTGCCTTGGGGCCTGATCCATGTGGGCTGGTGTGGTCAAGGAAGTCTTCCTGGAAGTGGGGGCTGGAGGATGAGTGTGAGGAGGTGTGACAGGGCTGGGGATGCAGGATGGTCAGCTGGGGAGGGAAGGCACACAGCTCCCAAGTCAGGCCACTTGGGGCAGGCTCCTTTGGCTCTCGGGAGCTCTGTTTCCTCTTCTGTAAAACAGGAGTTTTAGGGTATGGTGAGGATTAAGCAAGAATGAGTTAACTCATGTAAAGTGCTTTAAACAATGCCTGGCACATAGTCGATGTTCAAAAAGTGTTAGCCATGGTCCTCATTAATACTATTATCATTATCATGATCACTCTCACAACTGTCCAAGACTCAGGTCCAGCTGAGAGGGTCCTGGCACACATGGGGACTCTGTCCCTGGCGGCAGCAGGCAGGGAGGGCAATCCAGGAGGGGAGATGGCCCCGCATCCCAGGATGGGGCTCCCTTCCCAGGACAACCAGAGGGGAGCCCCTTCCTCAACCAGCCCCAACCTGACTCTGGGCCTCTCTCCCATCACCACCTCCGGGTGGCCTCCAGGCTTTCTCTGGGGGGGTACACTGGCTCAGCAGGGCACCAGAGCAGCCTGATCCTCCGGAGCACCAACTTCAGCACACTCGACTCGGACAACGACAACTGCCTCTGCAAGTGTGCCCAGTTGCTGTCTGGAGGTGGGTGCAAGATGGGGTGAACCCATGCCTCCACACAGGCTCACCTGGCCGAACACCCTCATCCCCTCCCCACTTGGGTCTTTGTGCAGCCAGGTGCCATCAAGAAGTGGGTACAGGTCAGGGTCTCACTCACTCGCGGGCTGGCCTGGCTGTACCTCATCCAAACTCCCCTGCTTCCACTGAGTCCTTAAGGTCCCCTCCAGGGTCTCCCTGCCCCCTAAAGCGGGCACCTCCAGTTTTCCGCTGAGACCTCGGAGCAGCACTGATGGTGGGGACCAGGGTGCACCCTAGAGGGGTGAAGTGCCTAATCTGCTCCAACCCCAGATCTGAGACTCCCCCCCAACCCTCCAGGCCAAGCAGGATCGGGAGGAGGGAGACCTGGGTGGGGGGCAGAGGGGCAGCTGCCCATCAACTCTGACTCAAGCAGTGTTTTCTGCGGGGAGCAGGAGATGGGATGTGAGAGATGGAATGAGAGGGACAGAGATTGGAGGGGACCTCCGGAGACACAGAGACAGGGACAGATGGAGATGAGAGAGACATCAGGATAGACAGACAGAGAGGTGGACACAGTGCTGCAAGGGGACAGGGGTAGGTACAGAGTGAAAGGTGGAGAGAGAAATGTAGACCACATTTCATCCACGAAAGATGGATGGAAACTGGGTGAGAGGCAGAGAGACCCAGAAAGGCAGGGTCACAGGGAGCAGAGACAGAGACATCAGAGAGACGGACCCAAGCTCCCAGCCTCTGGAGGCCCCAGGCTGAGGAGAGGGTCTGGGGATCTCCCGCCCATTCCCACCCAACCCCACCCTCAGCAAGCTGGCTTCTCTCAGGGGCCAACAGCCCCGATTCATCTGTGGGGTATGGGGGCTGCCCTCACCCTATTGACTGCGTCCCCACCTCCCTAAAGCCTCTTCCTCTTGCCTCCACCAGGGTGGTGGTTTGACGCCTGTGGCCTCTCAAACCTCAACGGCATCTACTACCCGGTCAGCCACCACCTGCGCAAAATCAACGGCATCCGCTGGCAGTATTTCAAGGGTCCCAGCTACTCACTGCGCGCCACTCGCATGATGGTGCGTCCGTTGGGCATCTAAGGGACAGCCACGCCTGGAGGCTGGTCCCACAGGAGGACCTGGCCATGGTATCCCCTGGACAAGCTGGACTCAAACACAGGACACAATGCCAGGACCTTGTCCCGGACAGCCTGGGGGTCCCCTGAGCCAGCCCTCCTTGCCCCAGGAGTCCAGAAGAGTCACCTCCTGCCGTTTTCCCCTCGAGTTGTGAAATGGTGGACATTTGGGGGTTCCTGCCTCTTCAGTGTCCCTTTTTCCTCTTCCCTCCTGCTTTCTGCAGGGCTCTCCTGCCTGCCTGAGGGTTGCAGTATTCTGAATGAGATACTGCATAGCGGAGAACAGATTTAACTGGGCTCTGCAAAGGAATACGCAGCTAGTGGTGGAATCTCAGGCAGGTGGGAAGGTATTTACAGGAGGAAACCGCCCAGGTGGAGGCCCAGATTCTGTCCCCGGGTTGTTGGGTAGGCCATCTCTTGTTCTAAGCTTTCTCATGTCCTTGAACATCCTTAAACTTTCTGTTTGAGACAGAAGGAGCTGTGTCCCCCTATAACGGGAATCGCCATTTGCACCCACACTGTCCATCACTCCTAGGCCCCAGCATCTAAAGCTCAGACATGGTTTCTCAGGAGCTCTAGGAGATCTAAGAGGTACTCCTTTACCCCTAGAATGTTCTAGAATATGTTCCAGCGAGAATAAAGGTACCTATGGTCTAACGAGGGAGGGAAACACCAGGTTAAATCACTGTAGACAGGCATTTTTAGCTCCAGGCCTTCTCAGAGCCATCAATGTGGTCATGTGCTTTGTGACCGCCCATGAAAGGGCTCGAGGGGGCTGCTTTCCCCAAATTTACTAATTTGAAAATGGGACCTGATTATCCCAGAGCATCTCCTGGGGCTGTGGATGCCCTCAGAGAAAATTGGTTCTCCCAAGTCATGAGTTAAACCCCAGGCCCCATCCCCACCCCCAGCTGTTTTCACCATTTTCAGCGATGAGGGACACCATGACATTTTCAGACAGCCTCTAAAAACAACTGGAAGGAGGCTTTGGGTTAAAACAGACATGCTGTCACGGAAAAAGAGTCTAGAACTAAGTCTTTGGTCTTAGAACTAAGCGTGCCAAGGCTTCTCTGGCCCTAGGAAGCCAGTTTTCTGGCTGGGGCTGCCCTCCACCCTTCTTGTGTCCCCAGCTCATGCCAGCTCTCAAGTTTAGGGACTCTTGGGGACTGCCCACTCTGCCTTGAGCAGGACACCAATCGCTGGGTCCAGATCCTTCCTGCCTCCAAGCCAGAACTCCTAGTCTCCTCCTCTCTCATCCAAGAGCGACACTGCAATTATCCATGGAGACTGGGCTTTGCTGAGTCTGGGCAACCAGGGGCCCTTCATGAGCTTCTTTCAGAGGACAGGAGCAGAAAGGGGCCACGGCCACTCTGCCACCCACTCCCATTACTGTGTCACCCACCTCAATCCTGATGTGGCCACTGAAGACCTGTCGTCCTCAGCCAATACCTGGGCCCAGCCAGGACCAACCTGCCCTCCCGCCCAGACACCCCTCTATCTTCAGAAGGATTTTCTCCTGCATGATGCTGTGTGGTGGACATAGGGCACCTTCGTCCCGCCTGGCTCTGCCCCAGCTCCCACCTCCACCAATCCCCTGAGTCAATCCAGCACAGGTTAGTGCTGCTCTCCTTCAGGGAAACCAAAGGGTGTGGTTGCTAATGGTGACATTTCAGGCAGGAGGGAAAAGTACCTAGGGGCAGGTTGCAGCCCAGAAGGCTGACACCACCTTATCCAGCATTTGCTAGGCGAGCCTTTATTTAGCACTTACTGTATGCAGCGTGGTGCTCTGGGCAGGACTTTGGAGTCAGACAGACCTGCTCCGGCTCTTGAACTTGAAACCGGTGGTCCGGCCTCTCAAGGTCTCGATCATCTGGTCTGTGAGATGGAGATGGTGATTCTCCCTCCTCACTGTGCCAGGGAAGGAGGAAATGAGACCGCGTCTTTCAGCCTCTTAGCAGAGCCCAACAGAAAGCAGGTGCCTAATAAATGTTAGTTCCCAAAGAAGTGAATGGGGTGGAGAAATCAGCCCTAGTAGTACATGCCACCCCTTCTCCTGGACCTAGGGATGGTATGTGCTTTATTTTTGTAGCTACAGCAATTTTTTTTTTTTTTTTTTTTTTTTACTGCAAGTGTATAGGCACTGCTGGGAGCCCCAGGAACAGAGCTCCTCTGGGTGGGGTGAAGGCTCCAATCCCTACCTGCACTCCAGTTGTCTAAAAATGCCAAGAAGCCAATTGGGGTAACCCTCACATATCTGTTCTTTAAAATGGTCATCCTTCCTTTTTAACTTTCCTTCCTTCTCTGTGCCAGGATTCTCAAGTGCAAGGGACAGAAAACTTATCCCGAGGAGTAGATTGACTCACATACAGGGAGTCTAGTGATAGATTCAGGTGTGGTTAGATCCAGGTGCTCAAATGATGTTGCTCCTCACCTCTCAGGCCTGTCATCCTTCCTGCTGACCTCATTCTCCATCAGGTTCTCTTCTGGCAGATGGCTCCAGCAACCGTAGGCTCGTGTTCTGCCTGCTTAACATCCCTCAGCCAGAAAGCTCTCCTGTCCCAGTGATTCCAACAAGGGCAGGATTCTTTCCAGCCAGGATTCATCCTGTGACCATCCTTGCACTTACCACTGTGATTCTGGTTGACGGGACCTGGGTCATATGATCGTGCCTGGAACCAGGGACTGAGGTCAGTCCCCTCCAAGGCATTGGATTGGCCTTGGAGAAAATGAGGAGCTGCTTCAGGAAGCAGGGATGCTGGGTAGTCGAGAACAGGGGTTCACTTTTTCTCCTTCCCTCTTGCAGATTCCCATAGCTCATCTCTATCCCTGCCCCTTCTCCTAGCCTCCGTGCCCCCAAGGCCTGTCCCTCGGGCTCCAGGTAATCCCCGGTTTGTCCCAGACTATCAAGGACACTGCTGTGTCCTGCCCAGAGGTGTCAGACCCTAGTTCACAGTCCCAGCTCTGCCTCTGGAGCAGCGCCCCTGGCCCTCTGAGCCTTTACTGTTCCCATCTGTGCTATAAGGACAGAGCACCTGTGGATGCCTAAAAGACAGCAACACTGACTCAGCACAGCTGCAGACATGAACAGCTAAAGGACTCTGGGTGCACAGGGTCCTGGGGCCTGGCTGACATGGCCTTGGCCTTGGCTGGGTCTGCTGAAGCCACTGCTTGCAGAAACTGCAAGGATACCTACATCTGCAGGTTCCTACGTAGAAGCCTTGTCACCTCTCTCTGCATCAGACCAGCATTCTCCCCATCATAGTGATGAAGAATTTAGAGCTCAGAGAGGGAAAGAGTCTCATCCAAGCAGCTCAGCCAATACCACCTCCAGTGCACTTGCATCTTTCAGTTGCCTTCCTTGTCCAGAGCTCTCTGGAGGCATCTTGGCATCAACCACAAAAAGGCTGGAGTGATGTCCTCTCCACCTATATCAAAGGCTGAACAAACCTTCTGGAAAGTTTTCCAAGACTATTCTTTCTTTTCCACTGGCGTCTGGTAAATCCCTGTGGAGCCAGGCAGGGAGAACACATTGTTCCCGAGATCTCTGCATGTTTCCAGCAAAGGCAGTTTCCACACTGGGGAAGAGAGTTCACTGTGCACAGCCTAGAGACAGCAACCATGGGTGGGGTACGAGGTGGCCCTTTCCTGGGTGCAGTGGAGTGGCCAGCATCAGGATGGTTTGTTTCGGTAGAAAGGGATATTTGTCCCCTTTCTGCAGACTGTACCCCCCCCACCACCACCACCACAGTGTCCATGTGGGCCTTCACCTCTCTCATGAAAGATGCTTTGGAAGCTAACAGTGTTGCCTTGGCGACAGCAGCATCAGCATCTTTTGATGGAGCAGCCCTTCAGAGAAAGGAGTCTGATTCAGGCCACAGCCAGCATAAATGTGTTACTTCTTGTATTAGATCAATGTGTAACGTATCCTATTGAGCTGCTGTTGGATGTATCCAGAGGACAGGGAAGTCCAATGGCCTTTAGCATCCCACACTTTCCTACCCTTCCCCGTTAGACCTCTCTGACCCTCACTTTCCTCATCTGTACAATGGGGAGATTGTGATCTAGTCACAGGGAAGTCGTGCAGGCTCAAGGCAGCAGTGAACGTCCAGGCTTGGCACAGTCACTCAGGTATTTTATTCGTTCATGCACATATTCACTCATTCATATAGCAAGGATGTACTGAGGACCTTGTCTGGGCCAAAGCCTGCCTCAGTGATGGGGGAGCAGCAAGCAAGACAGACAGGCAGCCACAGTCCAGAAATCATAGTGCTTAAGAGACTAAAGGGAAAGACTCACCAAAATCAAAATGTTTTAATTTAAATTAACTGATTAGTCAATATATTATAAGTGAAGAAAATAAATAGGAGTTACAGGTAAAAGATTTCAGAGGGTCCAACTGGGCAGGATGATCAGGGAAAGACTCTGAAGAAAGTCACTTAAGTCAAGGACGAAAAGTGAGAAACAGGCTGTCAGGTGAGGAGCTGTGGGAAGAGCTCTCCCACTAGAGGGAACAGCATGTGCCAAGGCCCTGGGGCGGTCGCAAGGAACTGTAAAGAAGTTAGTGCGGAGGAGTGATGCCACTGAGCCAGTGCTGCCGCTCCCCAGTGAGCTGGGGAGAGGGTGGGAGAGGTGCCCCCAGCACCTTTATCAGAGATCTACTCCTTGCCCAGTGCCCACCAAGAACTGGATTTGGCATCACTCTGAATGGACCTGTGCAGCTGAGGCAAACCCCTGCCTCTCTCTGGACCTCAGTTTCCCGATCTGTAAAATGCAGGCTAGGGATCACTTCTTTCTGAAAGTCTTTCAGATCCTGGGTCAAGGGCCCTGGAGGGCCCTGTGTCCACTGCCCTGAGCCGTGAGCCACCAAGGGAGTCAGAAGGAGGAAGAGAAAAATAAAAGGCTTGCCCTTGGGCTAAATGAGAGTTAGGGGGTTATGGGGGGCGGGGAGCTTGTGCAGAGATAAGGGGCTTTAACCACATGCCTCCTCCGTTTTAGTTCTACACACATCATTTCTGAATCCTAGCAGGTTCTACTGTTGCCCCCGATTTACAAAAGTGGAAATTGAGGCTCAGAGAAGTAAAGTGCCTTGCCTGAGGTCACACGGTGAGTTCTGGTTCGGGCTAAGTCGCTGTAGCAGAAAGACCCTAAAACTCAGTGAGTTAAATATTTCTCTTTTGTGCGAGTCTGGAGTTGAGTAGTCTGTGTCTTGTGCGTGGCTCTGCCATCCTTGACCACAGCTGCCTTCTCTGGGACCAGGGCAGCTGTACTCAAAGGTGACACTTCCCAGCTGGCAGGAAGAGAAGCAGGACATCCGGCACTGCTTCCCCTCCGGCACCTGCCCTCTCACCCCAGCCTCAGGTTTTGCCTGGAAGATCCCAGCAGCCTCCTCATAGGGACCCGTCTCTAGGTGTGCTCCCTCCTGGCCTACAGTCATGTCACTTCCCCTGTCTAGAACCTTCAGAGGCTCCCAAATACCCTGAGTTCAGCCTACCCGCAGGACTTTATCACTCAGCTCAACCCTTTCCCAGCTCCACCCCTGCTCCAGGGGTTCTTTCACTGAAGTTCAGAGACTTCCAGTCGGAAGCATTCCTGCTTCCTGAAGAAAGGGTCCCAGATGGCCACCGGGTATCCTGGAAGAATTGTCCATTTCCACTTGACCTTTATGTCCCTATGGCATGGAAGTCAGGGCCCAACATGCAGTGGCTGCTCTCTCTTTAGTGGTTCAGCTCTCTGATTTCTGCAGAGAGCTGGGTCCCCGTCCCACTTCTGCCCCTTTCAAGCATCACGCTGGAGCCTCCGAAATCCCCATGAAGTCTTAGTAAATTGCGGACCCCTATAACTGGCCCTGTACATAGTAAAGTTCTCTGTGATGCTGTCTCCAATTATTTCTCTATGCCAGGCATACCATGGAGAATTTCCCTTAGAATATCTGGGGAAGCCCTGTAATGACCATGGAAGATAGGTAGTATTATCATCTTCCCCTTTTACAGATGGGGAAATTGAGGCCCAGAGAAGCCAAGACATTTGGCCAAAGTCACACAGTGAGGAGACAGTTTTGGACACAAATGACCTGCTCCAGAGTGTGTTCACCCTGTGACCAAGGTTAAAGGAAAATAAATATATACATAAGCAATTTCTGAGCTCAAGCTGGCCAGTGCTTGAAACACACAGGAAGACAAAGGCCCACTGACGCCGCTGGATCCCCCTGGGGCAGGGATGCGAGTTTCCTTCCTGCTTCTGACTTCCTGACTCCCTTGCCCTGGCTTCGGAACACATGACCACAGCCCCGCCACCTCAGGCTCTTCTGCAAGTAGGACTTAGCTTTTTTCCTTGTCAATTTCCTTGGCTTTCTCCCCATCCCCTTGCCCCCTCCCCGATTTCCCCCTGCCCACCACATCCTGGGCAGGGGAGAGGCAGAGACAGGTCACACTTGCCAATTCTAATCTGGAGAGCAGGGGAGGGCTATGGGAAGCTGGGAAGCCCCCTGGATAGCTGAGGCCCTTCCTCTCTGTCTGAGAGAGGTGTCAGGACCACGGTCACCCAGGCCTGGCTGGTCACAAGTCACAGGGGACTGGATCCCTTCCCTCGCTGGGCCTCACTCTCCTCGTCCATAGAATGAGAGTGAACAGCCCAACCCTGCTAGCTTCACAGAGTTGTTGTGAAACTCAAGTAAGATGGTTCCTTCCCTCAACAAATGCTTACTGAAATACCAGCTGTGTGCCAACAACTAGGCAATGCCAACACAGCCATGAACAAGACAGACACACCTGCTCCAAAGTGCCTACAGTCTAGGGTGGGTGGGAGGACACAGAAACACAGTAACCAAACAGCAAAAACAGCACAGTGACTGGGATAGGTGAACTACACAGTGCTATTGGAGCAAGCGTGGCAACTTAGGGAAGGCATCCTTGAAGGACAAGCAGAAGTTAGGTGAAAGAGGAGAAAGAGGGTTCCAGGCAGAGGGAACAGCACATGCAAAGGCCCAGGGGCTGGTTCAGGGGAAAGCTTCAGAATATTCAGGAAGGGAAGGAAGAGGCTGGAACTCTGACAGAGGCAGAGGTAGGTAGAGCCTTGGGTGCCAGACAGAGAAGACAGGAAGATGCAGTCTAAATCAAAGGAAGCCAGGGCTGTCAGGGAGCCCAGAGCCTCCAGCCTCTCCCATCTTCCATTGTGAGCAAGGAACCTTGACCAAGGTACTTCCCCCCTCAGAGCTTGGGTTTTCCCTCCCCGTGAAAGAGCAATCACAGTACCTATTTCGCCAAGACTTTTGAAGATGAGAGAAAATCTACAAAAGGGCTTCCCAGGTGGCGCTAGTGGTAAAGAACCCACCTGCCAATGCAGGAGACATAAGAGACATGGGTTCAATCCCTGGGTCGGGAAGATCCCCTGGAGGTGGGCATGGCAACCCACTCCAGTATTCTTGCCTGGAGAAGCCAATGGATAGAGGAGCCTGGAGGGCTACAGTCCACGGGGTGTCAGAGTCAGACATGAGTGAAGCAACTTAGCACACACGTACATAAAAGTCCTGTCCCAGTGCAAATGACTTCTCCACAGAGGATGACCACTTTTACTCTCAGTTCAGCTCATGGCATTTCTGGGTTTCCCCCTGTTTCTTGAACATCTGTCATTGTTAACACTAGGTAGCAGACAAGTGGGAATGAACCCCAAATGTTTTAGGGAAATGTTTGCATGTAGAAGAGCCAATCCACGCATTTGTTCTTTTTCCTGTCATTTGAGAAAGGACCCCAGGGTTCCACGGGAACCTAGTTTGAGAACAACATCCCAACAGAATAGCAGAACCATAGAGAAGGATCTAACAAAGCTGACATCTGTGTAACAGGTTTTGATGGCTGTAATAAAAACTAAAGAGCATAAAATGTATTAGCCTCTAACTGGAAACACCAAAAGGAAACTGGATACCATGGAAGGGAGTATCTGCTGGGAAGGGGGACTAGGGCAGCTTTTAGGGGGCCAGGAATGTTTGTTTCTTGACCTGGGTGAGGATTACACGCATATGTTTAGTTTCACCAAGAATTTGTCAAGCTGTACCTCTATTGGTGCATTTTTCTCTACGTATTTCTCTGTAGGTATGTTGGAGAGGGAAATTATACATGTACAAATATATTGTAAGCACAAAGAAAGTTGTTTAGAGAGGAATTTGGCAATAGCTAACAAAATTGTGTATGCATTTTACCCTTTGACACAGTAATCCTCATTTCTAGGAATCTAAATATACACAAACTATGCACAAAGTTATTCATTGCAGCTTCATTTGTATTAACAAAAGGTTGGAATCAACCCGAATGAATAAACAAGGATACATTTCCTTCTGCATATCAAATGACCCCAATCTGGTGAAATACAACCACCATGGGTTTTATTTTGCTCAAGGATTCTGTAGGGCAGGAACTCAGGCAGGGTATTGCAAGAATGACTTGTCTCTGTTCCCCAAGGGGTGGGTGTCTGCTGCAAGACCCAAATGAACGGGAAGTTAAGCTGGGGCAGGGGGAGGGTTAGGAGAGGTGGGAATGCAATCATCTGGAAGCTTTGTTTCTGTCACCTGGGCTGAGACACCCCAAAGGCTAGGCTTGGGTAGGACCACTGACTGGAGAACCTACACATGCTCTTTCCATACTGCTTGGGGTTCCTCCCAACATGGCAACTGGGTTCTGAGAGGAAGAGTCCTGACAGCAAGCATTCCAAACAGGGCCAACAACATGATTTGCAGCACGCTCAGTCACTTCAGTCGTGTTTGACTCTTTGTAACCCCATGGACTGCAGCCCACCAGGATCCTCTGTCCATGGGATTCTCCAGGCAAGAATACTGGAGTGGATTACCATGCCCCCCTCCAGATGACTTGCAGGGCTCAATGCAAAGTGAAAATGTGGGGTCCCTTGTTCAAAGACTAGAAAAAACATGCCAGTAGGGGGTACCAAAATATAAAACTTTTTCTTCTAGTCTCTCAACTTGTCATGATGGTTTTTTTTTTTTTTGCTACAAAATGTTGTTCCAAGTAAAGGAAAATTAAAATTTTATATTATCAGCATAAATTTTACCGTTCATCTTTACACTGTGTAATGATAGTAAAGAATCCGTCAGCAATACAGGAGACCCAGGTTCAATCCCTGGGTCAGGAAGATTCTCTGGAGAAGGGAATGGCTACCCACTCCAGTGTTCTTGCCTGGAGAATCCCATGGACAGACGAGCCGGGCAGGCTACAGTCCATGGGGTCATAAAGAATCGTACACAGCTGTGCGGCTCACTTTCACTTTTCACTTAACAGAAAACTCAACAAATTTTTAAAAGAAAGTGACTTGCATAGCAGTTAGCTTTTGCTGCATAATAAACTACCCCCAGAAGCTAGTGGCTTAAACTGACCCCTGCTGTACTCATGACCCAGTGGGTGGGCATTGTGGCCCGGGCTCAGGGGGCAGAGCTCGCCTCTGGGTCCATCATTCATCTGCAGTCAGCTGTGAATGAACGCTTCCAGCATGTGGCTGTTACCTGGCTGTTGGCAAGGGTGGGGCAGGTGACTGGGCCACACCACTTCCCGTCCTCTGCAAGCTGGCTCCACTTTCTCACTTGGTGGTCTTAGGGTCCCGAGTACAACAGCCCCAATGCACAAGCCCCTTTCACGCCTTGGTCTCTTCCCCTGGGCCAAAGCAAGTCACACAGCCCAGCCCAGACTCCAGGGATCCAGAGAGAGGGCCAGGTCTTTCTTGATGCCAGAAGCTATAATAAAGTCACATTGTGAAGGCATGAGAATGGAGGAATGGGAGGAATTTGAAACCATGGTTGTGAAAAATCTATCTCAGTTTGTTTTACTCAGGTGAAGAAGTGAAGTGTGGGGAGCCAGCAGAGCAGCATCCCAAAGACCAAAGATGGAACAATTTAAGCAAAAAAATAAAATAAAATTGTACTGAATTATACCCCCAAAGAATAAAATAAATATCCATGAGCCCATATAGATATAAATAAATAAATAGAAGAGATAACACTCCTAAGTATTCCAAATATTTATGTAGATACTCCACCCTTAAGGAGGGAAAGTAACTCCCATTTCTTGAGTGTGGGTTGTGCACAGTGACATTAATCCAAAGAACACAGCATAGAAAGAGAGGGAAAAGGGTAACTCTGCACAGAGAACTTGACAGTGATCAAAGTTCCCCTCCACACCAAGAAGTAATATTGACAGTGTCTACCCTTGACAGAAGTGAAGAGGCTGCCACTTCACCTCTGCGACCTCCCTCCCCAAACACATCACCTGGTCCAACAATAAGAAAATCATCAGACAAATCCCAATCAAGGGACATTTTACAAAATACCTGAACAGAACTCTTCAAAATTGTCAAGGTCATAAAAAAAAAAGTCTGAGAAACGGTCACAGCCAAGAGGAAGCCTCAGGAGACATGATGATAAATGTAATCTTGGTGTCCTGGGTGGGAACCTGGAATATAAAAGGGACATTTGGGGAAAACTGAAGAAATCTGAATGGAGTGAACTTTTTAGTTAATAATAAGGGAACAACATTGGTTCATTAATGGTGACAAATGTACCATACTAATATAAGATGCTAATAATAAGGGAAACTGGGTGTGGAGTATATAGGAGCTCTCTGTATTATCCTTGTAATAGATCTGTAAATCTAAAAGAATTATTTTTAAAAAGAAGTCTGAAAAGATCAACCTGAGCCAGAGCCGGTGCAGCCTCCACAGTGTTCATCAATGTCTCAGGTTCCTTCCAGCTTCATGTTGCTCATATTGTTCATGTTCATCCTTACCACGTATGGTTTCATCCTCCAGGTCCTTTCTGACCCAAGATGGCTGCTGGGGCTCCTGCCTTCATGCTTGATTTCCAAGTAGGAAGATGAAAAAGGACACATTGGTTTCCTTCTCAGCTGCATCCGAGTCTTCTAAGGATATTTCTCATAAACCTCACCTAACAACTTCCACTCATTGGCTACAGGTAGCTGTAAGAGAGGCTAGGTAGCATTTTGGCTGGGTACATTGCCACCAGAAATAAAATCAGGGTTTGGCCAACAAAGAAAAAGAAGAGAAGGGAATGGCATAGGAAACCAGCAGTCTATCAGGCACTATTATAGTCCCATTTTAGAGATGAGAACACTGAGGCTCAGAGAGGTTGAGTGACTTGCCCATAGTCTGAGGACAAGACAAGGAGGAAGATGGATTTGAACTTGGAAATCATGTCTCTTTAGCCCTAAACACTAAGTTATGCTGCCACAGCATCAATGTAACAACATTAATTTCAGTGATACAGAGGATACTGCTTTGCTAAACCTGGACTGTCACTAGCAGTGTGCATGTGGGACACTCATCATGCTGCCATTTCTTTTGGGTGTGTCACACACTTCCACCCACCCCTGTGTGCTGCTGACTATTCTCCCACCACTTGGCTCTATTTTTCCCATGGCAAAACATCCTTCCCACTCTCTACCTTTGCATCATGTGGCCTTTCGCTTAGCAGGAACTCATTATACATATCAAGGCTCTATCTGCCCTTTTCTCACCCCTCCAAGCAGGTGACAGTGGTAAAGCATTGTGGTCAAGATCACAGACTCTGAAGTCAGCCTGGGTTCAAATCTTGGCTGCACCCTGTCACTCGCTGTTGATCATGTTGCAATTTACTTAACCTCTCTTTGCCTCAATATCCTTTGTGAAATGGGGATGGTAATGGTACCTATTGTGTGGGTGAAATGAATACCATATGAAAAATACAAAGCACAGTGCCTGGCCCATGGTTAGTTCTCAATAAATGTTATTCTTTTTTTAAGGATAGTTTTCAAATGGGGACCATTTTTAAAGCCTTTATTGAATTTGCTACAGTACTGCTTCTGTTGTTTATGTTCTGATTTTTTGGCCAGGAGGCATGTGGGATCTTTGCTGCATGACCTGGGATTGAGCCAACACCCTCTTCCCAGTGGACTGTCAGGGAAGTCCCAAACGTTATTCTTTTATGCCAGTGTGACTCCAGATCCAAACACAATCCCAAGTAGGTCTTATCTGTGGTTATGCAGATGGTTCAGAATATACTTGAGTTACTTTTTTAAGATTACCATCAGAATAAAAGCAAGCAACTTAACAAGTCTTATGGGGAGCTCATTAACCACTACCCTCAATGCATTCCCAAATACCAGCCTGGGAAACATTCACTTAGAACAAAAAGCCCAGACTTTTCAGATCTGGCTCAAACTGCAATGAACTTGGGGTGTGACCATCTTGGGGCTCTCTGGGGTTCATTTGCTCAATCTTTGAGGTGATGTTGATAATACTGCCAGGACAAATGTGACAACTGGTTGGGAAAGGAATTTGTGATCTTCGAAGTGCTTGGGGCCTGAGGGTCTTCTAGGGAAAACCGGTCCCACCACTAAGTAGAGACATACTCCCTGCTCCAGGGACTGTCTCATCTCCAGAGCTGGCATTTTTTGCAAACAAAGGAGCTCTCCAGGGTCTGTCCTAAACTTGCTGTGTGGCTTTAAGTAAAGCCCTCCTCTTTCTGGGCTTCATTTTCCCCATCAGCTCATTGAGGTCCCCTCTCATCCCATCCCACTGGACCACACAGAAAGGCTGAGTGATTTGCCTAAGATCACACAGCCAGTAAGTTTGTAGAGAACCAGAATTTGAGTCCAGTGCTCTTTCTGCCTAGAAGCGTCCCCCAGCTGCCTGCGTGGACCAGAGGGTCACTGCTCTATCCCACAGATGGTCCTTAATTCCTCACAATGTTCTGTCCTCCCAGTCACCACGTCAACCAAGGTGAAGTGGGTGACAAACACCAGAAAGTGACTAACCAAGAGTCTGGGGGTGGATTAATGGGAGGGCCCACCATTCAAGTTTCAAATTCCTGGGAGAGACTCTGGCCTGGCCAGCCTGCCATCAGGTATCTGGAAACACCTGCGGATTAGCTGTGGTCAGAGGATGGACACCACAGAGATGCCCACCTACGTTTGTGTCTATGATACACATCCCCGCCTCCAGGTGTTGGCACAAGCTACTGGCATCCCTCTAGAGAGAAGCAGGAGGCGATTCTCAGAACTGGGAACAGAAATAAATGCATAGTTTTGTTTCCCAAAGCCTGTCTGTAGGGTTATCGTTTATAAGCACTGTGATCCTGGCTCTAGATCTCTAGATTGATGGAGGACTTAATGGCTGGGGGAAAGTTTGGATTTCCCAGAAATGCTTGTAGGCCCAACCCACAAACATTATCTCCAAAGAAACTGAACTTACCCACCCTGGGAGGCTCTGCCCTATTGCCCGTGTCGGCTGGCACTGCCTAACTCACATGTTCGGAACTATGATAATGATGACAGTAATAAAACTAGCTGACATTTTTTGAGACACTAGACTAGGTATCTGACCTGCATTTCTCATATAATGATAGGTATTGCTTTTTTTTTAATTGGAGTATAGCTGATTTGCAACGTTGGGTCAGTGCTGTATAGCAAAATGACCCAGTTATACACATACATCCATTCTTTTTTATACTCTTTTCCATTATGGTTTATCACAGGATACTGAATATAGTTCCCTGTGCTATACAGTAGGACCTAGCTGTTTACCCTGTCTAAATGTAATCATTTGCATCTACCAGCCCAAAACTCCCAGGCTATCCCTCTCTCTACCTGCCTCCCCCTTGGCAACCTCGTCTGTTCTCCACATCTGTGAGTCTGATTCTGTTTTGTAGATGGGTTCATTTGTGTCATATTTTAGACTTCACATATAAGTGGTGTCATATGATATTTGTTCTCTTTTTCTGACTTACTTCACTTAGTATGATGATCTGTAGTTACCTGTTGCTGCAAATGGCATGATTCCCTTCTTTTTTACGACTGAGTAGTATTCCATTGTAAATATGTACCACATCTTCTTTATCCATTCATATGTCGACATATGTTTCCATGTCCTGGCTATTGTGAACAGTGCTGCTATGAACATAGGCGTGCACATATCTTTTTGAATTATAGTTTTCTTCCAGGTATATTTTTGGATCATATGGTATTTCTATTTTTAGTTTTATTAAGGAACCGCCACACTCTTTTCCATAGCGGCTATACCAACTTAAATTCCTACCAATAATGTAGGAGGGTTCAATTTTCTTCACATTTTCTCCAACATTTGTTATCTGTAGACTTTTTAATGATGGCCATTCTGAATGGTGAGAGGTGGTACCTCACTGTCGTTTTGATTTGTATTTCTGTAATAATTAGTGATGTTGAGCATCTTTTCATGTGTCTACTTGCCATCTATATGATTTTTTTGAAGAAATGTTTACTAAGGTCTTCTGCCCATTTTTCTTGGGTTGTTTTTTTTTGTTGTTGTTGGTTATATGAGCTGTTTGTATATTTTAGCGATTAAGCCCTTGTCTGATGCATCATTTGCAAATATTTTCTCCCATTCTGTAGGTGGCCTTTTCATATTTTTTAATAGCTTCTTTTGCTGTGCCAATGTTTATAAGTTTGATTAGGTCCTACCTGTTTATGGCCTTGGGAGACTGACCTAAGAAAACATTGGTAGGATCTAATGTCAGAGAAAGTTTTGCCTATATGATAGGCATTATTAATAGCCCATTTTACAAGTTAAGAAATGTAGGCTCAGAGAGACTAAATTACTTATCCAGGTCGCACAGCTGATAACAAGCAGAACCATAATCTGAACCCTAAAATGGTCAACTGTTAGAGCTAAAAGGACCCCCAAAGCATATCTAAAGCATGAGATCAATTAGCAAATGGGGAAACTGAGGCCCACATGAAGGAAAATGTTGGGGATGTGCATTTGCACATTTCAGAACTCCCAACAATAGTTCCATGTACCTGAGCTCACTGGCCACCTGGAGAACAGCAATCCTGCTCCCATTTCACAGATTGGACCCTGCAGCTCAGCAAAGGGTTGTCCCTGGCCAGAGTCCTACAGCCAGTGAGCAGTAGAGCCAGGATTCTAGGCACTGTCCCTCCTTGCCAGGCTCTCAGATTCAGGTGTGGCTCTTCTGCCCTTGGGCCCTGCTCTGTTGTGGGGAGGAGGATGCTACCTCTCTCCTGGTCACTGGGCCTGGCCCAGCGGGGAAACTGCCCAAGCTTGCTGGCCCGGGAGCTGAGGGTATTCAGTGGACACCCAGAAGCTGGCTCTCTAGGGGACCAGTGCCCAGACGAAGGAGGGATTGGCAGAGGAGCTGGTATTTCCTAGGAGATGAGGGGCTGGGCCTGGCAGGGCGTCCAGCTTCTGCCTGATGCTGCCTACCTGGGTTCAAGGGTTCAAGGGTTCAAGGGGGTTCAACCCTGGGACCAGGGTTCAAGGCCTGTCTTCTCTCTGGACCCCAGTTTCTCCAGCTGTAGATGAGGAGGTTGGACTCAATAGTTGCCAAGGAACACTTTAGTTCTGATGCTGTAGGATTCTAGGATGTCTGTATTAGTCACCTGTTGCTGAGTAAAACATTATCACAAACTTAGTGACTGAAAACCACCATCTGAGTTACTATGGATCAGGCTCTGGGTGCGGCACAGCTGGGTTGTGTGTTCAGGGTCTCACCAGGCTGAATCAAGCTCTTAGCTGGGCTGCATTCCTTTGGGGAGGTTCAGGGCCTTCTTCCAAGCCCACTCAGGTGATCCGCAGAATCCCGTCCCTCGGGGTTGCTGGCCTGAGGTACACGTTACCTTGCTGGCTATTGGCTGGGAGTCACTCTCAGCTCCTAGAGGCCACCTCAGGTCCCGGCCATCCTTCATATCTCTTTCCCTCACCTCCCATGTCCAATGGTTCCCCTCTGGCTCCACCTTCAGAGTAGACCCAGAATCTGACACTCCTCACCCTCCACCACCTCAACCCCGGTCAGCTAGCTCCTGTGTCTCCCCCAGGACCATTGCAGCAGCCGCCTCACTGGCCTCCCTGCTCTCTGCCCAACAGCCCATTCTCCACTTAGCAATCCAGGGGGCGGTTGTTAAAATACAAGCTCAATCCTGTCCCAGCTCTTGTTCGGAACCCTCCTGCGGCTTCTCAAAGTAAAAGCCAATGCCCTCAGCATGACTTCAGGGCCGGACAGCATCCAGCCCTGTCACACACTGACCTCACCTCCTAGGCAGGCCTCTCCTGTGCACTCAGTCTAATCCTGCCACGTTGGCCTCCGTGCTATTCTGCTGACACCCGATCCCCCAATTCCCTCTGCCTAGAACACTCTTCCCCACAGACGCTCCCCTTGCCTCTGTCTGGCCTCTGCTGAAACGTCACCTGGTAGGTGAAGCCTGCTCTCACCACCCTATTTAGGAGCACAGTCCTCCCTTCTAATAAAATTACACATATACTTCCTACTAGGCCCAGCAACTCCACTCCCAGGTATTTACCCAAGAAAAGGGAAAATATATATGCACACAGAGTTGTACATGAATGTCCATAGCGGGCTTATCTGTAATAGCCAAAAAGTGGAAACCACCACCCAGATGACCATCAACAGGTTGGATAAATAAACAACACGGAGAGCCATACCATGGGATGCAATTGAAAGGAACCAACACACAACAGCATGCATGAATCATGAATGTATTATGCTGCGTGAAAGAAGCCAGATTTCACTTGTAGGAACTCCAGAAAAGACAAATTCAATCCACAGTGGAGGGAGACTGATCAGCAGCTCTCTAGATGGGTCGTAGGGTGGGAGCAAGAAATTGACTACAAAGGTACACGTGGGAACTTCACAGGATGCATGGAAATGTCCATACCTTGTCTGGAGTGGTGGGTAAGCAGATGTATACAACTTCAACTCATTGAACCATACACCTGAAATGGGTTGATTTCATTGTACATCATTTCTACATCCCTGGAGAAGGAAATGGCAACCCACTCCAGTATTCTTTTTTTTTTTTTTTTTTACTCCAGTATTCTTACCTGAGAATTCCATGGACAGAGGAGCCTGGTGGGCTACAGTCCATGGGGTCACAAAGAGTCAGACACGACTAAGCAACTAACACAATTCTACATCAGTAAAAATGGAAAAACCTGAGAGCCCCACTCCCTTTGCCTGCTTCTTCTTCCTCCACAGAACTTTCACTCCCTGGTAGGTATTACCTGTCCCCACACCAGAGGGCATGAGGTTTTTACTTGATTTGTTCCATAGTGGCTCAGTGGTAAAGAATTCGCCTGCCAATGCAGGAGATGCAGGTGTGATCCCTCGATAGGGAAATAGCAACCCACTCCAGTATTCTCGCCTGGAAAATCCCATGGACAGAGAAGCCTGGTGGGCTGCAGTCCATGGGGTCACAAGAGAGTTGGACATGGCTAAGCACACACGCACACTGCTGTTTCTTTAGTGCCCAGGAGAGGATTTGGCGCATGTTGTTATTGTTGTTGTTGTTTAGCCACTAAGTCATGCCCAACTCTTGGCCAACCCCAAACCCACCAGGCTTCTCTGTCCATGGGATTCTCCAGGCAAGAATACTGGAGTGGGTTGCCATTTCCTTCTCCAATTTGGCACATAGTAGGTGCTTAATGAATATTGGGTGTATGGATGAATTCAGTCCCTAAAGGCTCAGAGCTAGTTAATGGAGATGGTTGTTTTGGTGTCCACACACCCACCTAGAGGTTGCAAGACAAGCCCCAGACCAGCCAGGCCTGTGGGACTGTGGGAAGAGTTATCATTCCACTGGGGGCTGCGTCATCACTCAGGCACTTGGATGATGCCATTAACAGAGATGTGTCATGCCCACCACCAGGCGGTCCTGCCCAGAACCTGATGCCTATTGGTTGGGGTTACCTGTGGGTGCTGTGCCTGTGGAAACCAAAATATTACCGTAGAGGGTGGAACCACAAAACCAAGCTGAGCAGAGCCAGAATTTGGCCCCTGGCTGCCTGCCCCAGGGGAGGTGGGGAGCCGACTGGGCCTGCAAACCTGATGTCTGTCTGTCTGTCTCTTTCAGGTTTCTTGCCATCTACTATGTGTTACTTTATTTTAAATTTATTTTTGTTTTTTTATGCATAGATAATACATTCACAAGATTCAACATTCAAACGGTACAAAGAGGAGGAAGTGAGTTTCCCCCTCACTGCTGGCTCCAGCCAGCCAGTATCCACAGGCCACCAGGGTGTCAGGTTCCCTGTGGAGCTCTCCAGGGAGACTGAAGGCCGGTACAAGAGGGTTTGGGAGCATGGTCTCACACCTTGCTCTACTCACAGTACCAGGTGCCCTGCCAGTCCACACCAGTGTCTGCAGGCCATTTTTCTAGTGCTGTGTGTACTGGTGGTGCAAGGCTAAACTGAGCTGAGTTAACCACTTCTCATTAATGGACATTTTCAATTGTTTGCTATTAAAAACCATGGCGTGATAAATACCTATAGCTTTTGCATGGGGTGTTTTTACATTTAAGTAATACTTTCATGTTTAAGGTATTTTTACAGTAAGCCCACCTGATGCAACTCATTGAAAACCTGATGCTGGGAAGGATTGAAGGCAGGAGGAGAAGGGGACAGCAAAGGATGAGATAGTTGGATCCATCAGCAACTCAATGGACATGAATTTGAGCAAACTCCAGGAGATGGCAAAGGACAGGGAAGCCTGGGGTGCTGCAGTCCATGGGGTTGTAAGGAGTCAGACACTACTAAGCAACTGAACAACAACAACAACATTAAGCTCACATTTAAACAGCAAGAGAATAACATACTAAACATTTTTGAGGTCTCATTTTTCATGAGAACCCAGACGCTTTGGGCCTGCTGAACTCCCTTTCTCAGGGAGGAGGCAAGGCTGGGCTAGACCTGTGTCTCACCAGTAACTGCACTAGGTCCTGGCTATGTAAGCTCCAGTGAGACAGCTGTCCTCTCTGAGGCTTTGTGTTCCTCCTGGTAATGCAGCTACCCTGCAGAGTGAAATTAGACACAGACCAAGGAAGAGGTTTGCAAGCTGCAGAGGCTGCAGGCATGTAGGGGATTAAGGGATTTACCTTGCCAATGGACACTCATAAAGGAGAAGGGAGTAGGGAGGGAAGTGGGGGGCATCCAACCAGCTCAGTTTGCCCTTAAGAACCTCCCAGGGCTGCCTGACCCAGCTGTCAGGAGGCCTGATTCCAGCCCAACGCCAGGCTGGCAGGCTCCAGACAGAGCCCCCTGGCTCCAGCTGAATGCCACAGTGAGGGTAGGGGGCCAACCCTGGGGGCTGGGCTAGGCTATTTTCATCCCCAGGAAGGCCAGGGAGAGGGCCCCAGCTCCCTTCCTCCCCAACAGGCCCTAACCCTCCAGAGCCTGGAGTCTTCCTTTCCAAACCCAGAACCAACCTAGTGGCCACAAATACCTCACAGCACAGCTAGGGAAACCAGGAACCAAAAGGTGAATGGTTTGTCTAGCTCACCCAGCTGGGGGCTTAAAGCCAGACCTCCTAATACTCAGGAGTCAGTTCTTTCCAGCATGCTATTCACTCACTCGTTTTCACTCATTCCTTCATCCAACAAATGGTTATGCGATACCGCCTGTTCCCCAGGGGATGCGGACTGGGCCTAGACAAAGCAAACCCCCCTGCCCCATGGAACTGCATTCTAGTGAGAGACACACACAAGAAACATAATGTGGCCTTTGTTTACTGTAAGTGGTGATGGGAGGTGGGCGGCAGGAGTATTTTTCTAGCAAGAAAAATAAACCAGGGTAGAGAACTAATGGTTATTGGAGGCTGATGGTTTAGCAGGGAAGACAGTGAGTGAGTGGGTCAGAGAAGGCCTCTCTGAGAAGGTGCCATGTGGGCACAGACCTGAATGACGAGAGGGAGTGAGTCATGTGACTATCTGGGGTAGGATAGATACTGGCAGTGGAAATAGCAAGTACAAAGGCCCTGAGGTAGAAATGTGTCTAGTGTGTTTCTGGAATATCAAGGAAGCAACAGGCTGTGTCGGAGTAGATAAGGGGGAGGAGGAGGAGGAACAGGGATCCTGGTCATGAGGGCTTGTAGAATACTGTTAGACCTTTGGTGTTTTTTGTTGTTGTTGTTGTTGTTTTTCTTTTTCAGGATGCCTGGCAAGATAGACCCTCACATTGTTCAAAGGCTCTGATAGCCTCACACAGTCAGGCCCTTATGTTTCAGGTTCAGCCTCACCAACCCTCTTTGTTCCAAAAATCTACTCCTCCCACCACAGGACGTTTGCACAGGCTCTTCAGTCTGGAATCCTTTTCCACTCCTAGGCCCACCTCTCCTGGTTAACTTCTACTTATCCTTCACATCTTAACTCAGATATCTCAGGCTTCCCAGACCTCCTTGGTCAGGTCAAGAACCTCTCCTTCCTTTAGGATCTAATCTTAGATATCATAAAACTACTGAGATGATCAAATAGTACCTAGACTAAGTCTCCCAAGGGAGGTATTTGGTTCATTTTGTTTGCTACAATCTCTCCAGGGTGTGCCTAGGACTTGGTATGCAGTAGACCCAAATAAATATATATTGTATGAATGAAACATGAATGGAACAAGCACTTAAAAAGACCATAGCATGTCATTCAGTTTTATCCAATTTACAGAGCTCAGAGAGGTGAGGCAACTTGACTACGATCAGACAACAGGTGGTAGCACCAAAAAATCCAAGTTTTTCTGATTTCAAAGCTGGGAAATTTCCCCCAATACTTCACCTACCACACACACACATGTGTGTGTATGTACGTTAGTTGCTCAGTCATATCCGACTCTTTGCGACCCCATGGACTGTAGCCTGCTGGGCTCCTCTGTCCATGGACTTCTCCAGGAAAGAATACTGGAGTGGGTTGCCCTTCCCTTCCCCAGGGGGTCTTCCCAACCCAATGATCGAACTCAGGTCTCCTGCATTACAGGCAGATTCTTTACTGTCTGAGCCACCAGGAAGCCCATCCAGCACACATAGGCTGTGATAAACTGAAAACTGACTGCAAAAATTCCTCCATGCCTGTACTCATACCCTTTGCAATATGACTAAGAGATGGAGTCTATTTCTCTACCACTTAAATCTGACTTGACTGCGTCAATTTGGTCAATGCAACATTAGTAATCATGACCCAGTAAGAGGCTTTAAAGAACACTTGTGCAATGGAGCTGAACACAAAACCTTAAGATCACCATGTGAATAAGCCCACGCTAGCCTCATGGAGGTGAACTGAAGCACCCTAGTAAACAGCTTGCCAACTGCCAGATATGTGAGCAAGGCCCTCCAAGACCACCAGCCCCAGCTGACTGCAGCTATGTGAGTGAGCCTAAGTAAGATCAGAACTGCCCAGCTGAGCCCAAACCAGATTTCCAATTCACAGAATCATGAACTAATAATTTGTTGTTTAGGGTCTAGGATGTCCTGTTACGCAGGAAGGGCTTACTGATACATACACCTAGTGAACACACACTGTCAATGTCTATACACACAAGTACATGCACATAAATGCACACAGATGAACTTTCATAGCAAGTCTGCTGGCACCCACATAAGCACTCACATGCCCCTACAGGTCTCACACACACACACACACACACACACACAGAGCCATCACCTAACCTCACACACAATCTCTTGGCTGCCAATGTAATGTAATGCATAGTGTAAATGCCAATCTGGGAATAGATGGGTCGACACTGCCCAAGCTCTATGTTGCTGGCACTGCCCAGTAGAGTTCCAAGGTGAATAGAAACAGACTTTGGTTGAATGGGTAAATGAATAAAGCCAAGAGCACAGGACAAGCCAGAGGCTGGCAGCAGTGAGCAGACATGCTGTAGGGGTTCCTGTGGATAAATGCAGAGGCCTTTTATTCCTCTTAGAGACCCACGTGAGCAGGGACAGAGTGGATGCTCACAAGTGCTTATCTTACAAATTGTATTTGTACTTAAAATTGCATTTAAAAAAAATTGGTTCCATTGTTGTTTTTAAAGGGGTGTGAGGATTGTTATAAAGCCCTTGAAGGGTTTCAGGAAGAAAATTGGAACCAAGAAATTATCCTCTATGTGTAACTATGGGGAAATTGAAGATGTCCGAGAATCAAATATGAGTAAGGAGGAAACTAAGTGAATGGAAAACAAAGCAGGTAATAACTCCAGGAAGACCAAAGTTTCACAAAAAAAGGAAATCTAACTGTAATATGCAACTTGGCAAGGAAATATTTATATGGTCACAATATAACAATATTAATTAATCATTTAATGAAAAATTGTGATAAATGTTGACTTTGAAAGAAAAGTGGGTGAGAAAAGTTGTCTTCCTTGATAATAATAACTACAAAAAGAAACAGTTTTGACCACTTACTGGGTGATATGCCTTATTCTAGGCACTTCACATGCTGAATCCTCGTAATAGTCCAATATCTTCAATATTCTTATTACTCATTTTACAAATGAGGAAACTGAGGCACAAGGTAGTTAAGTCTTAAGGTAGCTAAGTCTAAGTTAAGAGGACTTGCCAGGTCATCTGACCAGTAAAGGAAAGAGCTAGAATTCAAACACAGACAGGCTGCAGAAGCCACACTCTGGGAACATCAAACCTGAAAGTCAACATTTGCCTAAAATTAATCAAGAAAATGGCAGGAAAAGAATGCTACTTAGAAATATGGAGGAAAATGTCAGAAGAAATAGTTTAAAAAGTTGAATGTGTTTACTTTGGGGAGCAGGGCTGGGAGTGGGAAGGGAAGGGCAAGGGAATGTTGTTTTCAGTAATATTTAATTTATATAGATACATAGATGCATCCATGAGGTGGGGACAGGAACTGACTGGGAAGGAATGTGAGGTAATTGTTCATGGCTCTGTGTTCTGACTGGGGTTTGGGGTACATTATGTACTTGTCTAAATTCGGCAAATGGTACTTTTAAGATCTATGCATTTCACTGTATATAAATTTTACCTCCCACCCCCAAGAATTAACCATAAACAGATATTTAATATGAAACTCTAGCTGATGATCTACATGTTGAAGTGTCTTTGAGGAGAAGGGTACTGACGCTTCAGTTTACTTTGAAAAGTTTCAAAAAAAACCAATTGTCTTACTGGATGGATAGAAGAATAGATAGATGTCTGATAGAGCAAATATAGCAAAATATTAACAACTATGCATCTAGTAGGTGATATATGTATTCACTGAATAATTCTATCAACTTTTAAGTTTGAACATTTTAATAAAATTTGGGGGGAAATATATAAATGTATCATCTGAAAAATAATATTAAATTTTTTAAAAACCTGGATGGGGCTTCTGTCTTAGGCCAGGATGGATCTGCAGACTCCCCTGGACACCAGGTGTCAGGCAGGATTGGGGGGTCTCCTCCCCCTGAACCCCTTCAGCAACTCATTAGCAAAGGCAGGACCATTTCATCAGGGCAGGGACAATACCCTCTCACCATATCCCTTCCTCTGTCAAGATAAACTGAGGTCCTGCAGGTGGGGACGGGTACTTTCCCAGAGGGCCCATCACACCTTCATGACAGAAGCAAGCAGCCAGGTTGCCAGTCTCCCAAGCCCAAGTGTGTATAATTAGCGGGTGAGAAATAGATCAGGGAGCAAATCTCATCTTTGCCTAATTAGGGGCTAGGCAGCTGGGGCCAGTCTGGCCTGGGGAAGCTGCTATGGAGGCCAGGCAGCCCCAGGGGACAAGGCAGCAGCTGCAGGCCCTCACAGGGGCTGAAACACAGCGGCTGCCAATCACTGCCCCTCACACTCCAACTGGAGGCAAAACAATAGAGGGCCTGTTTCTGTGGATCCCCAAGGCTTGGTAGGCTGGGGGTAAGGGGATGGCAGAAGCCGCTAGCCTCTCCCTCCACAGAATCCTGGCCAAGGGGAACCCCTGTCAGAGAAGTCAAGGCTCAACCTGGCTCACCTTCCTCATTTCCAAGAATCCCTCCCTGCTTTCTTGCATCAGACCCTCCCAATGCCCCTCTCGGTTCCCCCCATCGCAGCTCCTAGGAAAAGCTTTGGTCTTAGGGGAGAAGTCCCTGAATGCATCTGTTCCACCTTATATGACTAGTTTCTGCTTAGTGGCTCCTTCCCTGCCCTGAGACCTGGTGGGGCCCATGGCTGTCTTGCCAACTGCTGGACATCCAGTAGGTGTTCAATAGTGACTAGGAGGAAAGGCTGCCAGGATGGGGAAGAGAGGTGAGGCATGTGTCAGAAGAATCGAGGAGCCAGAGAGCCAGTGACTGGGATGCCTAGGAGGCTAGGGTGTGCCCCCAGGCTGGAGTGCAGACCCACTCTGTGACAGCCCATAAGCCACTACCCCTCCCTGCTCTAAGACAAGAGGTCATCTTCTCAGGTGACCCTCAAAAAGTCACCTTGAGAATTCAGTGACAGGTTTAGTATGAATGGTCTGAGTCCAGCACTCCAGGAACAAGGGGTCTTCCAGATCATCACCAGCAGTCCTGTGACCCAAACCTTAATTTCTTTGCATGTAAAATGCAACCAATGCTCCTTCCTTGTGTTTCTAGAGAACTGATAGCTCACGGCAAGGGGACAATCATTAGCACAGAATTCAGTCTGAGTTGCCTTTGAGGTAAAGGTTTTGACACCTCAAAAGGCACCACCTCTGCAGAGCTGACACAGATTATCCCCCCAACCCCATCACTCCTTTAACACGGGGACAAGGGAGCCCGGGTCCTGCATTGCCAAACCTGCTGGGAGCCTACAGCAGGTCATCCCAGGCCTGTGCCTCAGTCTCCCGATCTGTATCATGAGGGGTGAACTCCATCCTCACGAATTTGAACACCATCCTCTTCTACAACCTGATTTCCCCTTATTTCCCCAAATGGCTCAAGCCCAGTCAAGTCCCCTAGGGACTGGTGGTGGACTGTCAGACAGACAGCTGGACTGAGCTGGATGTTTGTCAACAGCCCAACGGAAATCTCCTCTTTATGCTTAAAATAAAACCTACATCAAACCTGTCACCAAGGGCCCCCATCAGAGCTTCCTGTTTCTGAGTGCTACAGCCCAGGCAGTCTGCAGGAGAGGAAGCGCCACCCAGCCCTGCCCCCCTCCCTCGGGAAAGCAGGGATGCAGAGCCTATCCAGGTTCTCATCCTTTGTGTGCCTGGCCCTAGTTGCTTCATCAGCCAAGGGTGGGTTCTCCTCGCAGGTAACTAACCTGGAGGGAGACAGGAAGAAGCCGAGATCTCAAAGCCCAGTACCAGCCACCTCCTTCCCTTTCCCCAAGCCCAAATAAGACCATGCTGCCAACTCATCCACCAAGGCCCAAAGAGGGAGACTGGCCTGACCAGGGTCACTCAGAGTTAGGGGCAAGGCCACTCATTTTTTTCTATCCATCTCAAGTCCTGCTTCCTCTAAGAATTCCACTTCCAATCTATGGACTGTGTGACCTCAAGTTCAGGGCTTGCCCTCTCTGAGCTTCCTGCCCCCTTGGGAACTGGGCTGGGATGGGAAAGGGCACATCACTTAAGGTTGGGGAGGGTCCATATACCTGTCAACCTGTCCCTGCAGGTCCTCTTCCCAGTTCTATCCCAAATTCCATGAAGAAGGCCCATCAGCAAGCCTCCCAAAGGGGTCTTGAGGATGCCCTGTGAGGCTAGTCTCAGGCCAGGCCAGACACTGAACTCATGTTTCCCCAGATCCTGGGGTGGACAATCACTGACTTTTGAAGGCACCATCCCAAGCCTTCCCACCCTTTCCCCTTGTGAACACAGAAGAATCTGATGACCCAGCCTTTGAAAAACAAGCATTTGTGTTTATTAACTAAAAGGAGGGAAGTCAGAGCAGTGCAGACTCCTACCAGTCCCTTCTGTAGTCCACCCACCTAGGCCCAGGCTGCCAAGGCCACTCTTCCCTGCCCCACCCCAGAGTGAGTTCCCAGGTAACCAAGGCCCACGGGCTAAAGAAGAGGAAGTCAGTAAAGGACAGAGGCCAAGGAAGGAAGAAAGAAACAGAGCTGCTGGGTAGACAGTTCTGGTGAGATCCCCTGGCCCCCCACTCTCAGTGGGGAGGGTTAAGTGCCCCAAATCCAAACCCACAAGCAGGGGACATTCATGTCAAAACCCTACATGTGAGGGCCAGGCAGTGGTCCAAGGTCAAGAGCCAACTCTCTCCAGGTCAGTCCTTGCCAGATGGGTGCTCTGAGCCTTTGCCTCCACAGCAAGTTCACATAAGGCAGCAGCCTTGGGTCTGCTCCAAGCCAGGGAATGGATGCAGGAGAGGTCAAGAGGCCAACAGCCTCTCTAAGATCCCGACTCCAGTGGACACCTAGCCTTCCGCTGCTGGAGTCTCCCGCGCCTGCCGCAACCCATACAGCCATTTGATAACGCGGGCGTTGCGCTCTATCACTGACACGCCGTACGGGACACGCTCCCGAGCCCGCTCCTCGATGGTCACAGAGCTGCGGCGGGAGCAGCCCCCCTCGGAGCTGGCTGGCCCAGCACTGGGCCCCGCCAGCGACACGATGTCTGAGCTGGCCCGTGCTAGGTGGGCCACACCCAATCCCCGCGCCTCCTCCGGGTCCAGGCCACAGAAGTTAAAGAATCGCTCCAGGTCAGCTGCTGCCCGTGAGAAGCGCTCACTCAGGTCCGACTTGGAGCGTTGCAAACCTGGGGGCCGGACTGGGCTAGAGGCGGCGGCAGGGCCTGGCGATGGGCAGGGCTGGACAGGTGACGCCGGCAGAGGCAGGACATCCACTCGTCGGACCGCAGCAATACTTGGTGGTGGGCGTGGGGGCGTGGCCGGGGGAGGCTGCCTGGCCCCCTCAGCCCGTCCGGGGGTACGGCTGGCCTCGGCAGGGGACACAGGACTATCACACAAGTTGATGAGGCTGCTAAGGATGTCCAAGTCCAGCTGGGGCCGGCGGCCGGGGCCAGGCAGGGCTCGGCGGCTAGGTGTGAGCACGGTGCGGCGAGTTCCCGGGCTGAAGAGGGGTTGTTTGCACAGCAGGGGCTGCACAGGCTCCTGACGAGTGTTGGCCACGTGTAGGCTCTTGACGTACTTGGCCTTGTCGGCCTCCAGGCGTTCGACAGCACTAGGTTTCCGGGCTCCACCGTCCGCTGGACGCCGTAGCAGGTAGCCAGGAACCTTGGTCCGTAGACGGATAGGTAGAGCAGGGGTGTCCCGGGCTCCCGGAGTCAGCGTGTCCACTGGCATGGCTGTTACATTCCCCGAGGGCTTCTGTCTGAGGAGACTGGAGAAATGAGAAGACAGAGATCCAAGCAGAAAGCTGGCAGCTGGACTCCACAACGGCTGCAGGGGTGGAAAGAAAGCGGCAGAGCCCACTCAGACAAAGGCTCAGCAAAGACCAAGAGACAGACGACGCCTTCCCTATTAAAAGGTAAAAGCCACGCCTCTGATTCACAGGGAGCCAATCAGCAGGCAGAAGGCCGGGGCCTGTGGCCCCACCCACTCCCCCTCCGAGCAGGGCCCAGCCCAGCTGAAGCAGAAAGAAAAAAGGTACCGAAGAAGACAGACAGGGGCTGCCTGGGCATAAAGGATGGGGATGGCATATTTTAAAGGAAGCAAAGTAGGCTCCAGGCTGGCTGCTGGACATCAGCCAGCTCAACCTCAGTGGATCCTCTTCTCAACTCCATTTTGCACTTGGGGAAACTGAAGCCCAGGGAGGCAAGCTTGAGGAAGCTAATTCAACAAGTTGGTGGCTGTCCCTTGCCTCCCTTGGTTGAGTGGCCAAGAGAAAGGGCTCCAACCCCACACCTCACCTGGAATGCCCACAGGAAGCCTGGAACCACCTCCACCCCACACGTAGGCAGGAAGCTGCCCTGTGCCATCCACCCGCCTGGACATGCCAGGCCCCAGGCATGGCAGCAGAGCTTGTGGAGGAGGAGCACAGAAAGTCCCTACCCCACCCCTGCCCCAGTGGAGTCCAGACACCCATTAGCTTCCAGTATGAAATTCCAATGCCAGGCCCACGGTGATCCATGGATGCCTGTCAGGTGGAAACATCAGCCTTGAGCTATGCGGCCCCAAGAGAAGCTGGAAATGCCCAAGATCACAGCCCTGCTCAGGAGTATCCAGCCGACTCTGCATCTGCCAACAGCAGTAGTATGGACACCCTTAGGCAGGAGGGCCTACATCTGGAGGCACAAGTCTCCACATGATCACCAAGTAATCAGGGCTAGTACCCTGGCCGTCAGGCCACCCCTGTCCCTTTTTCCAAAGAAGAAGGGCTAGAGTCCCAAAGCACTCCCCAAAGCCCCCTGGAGATGGGCTGGAAGAAAACCCATAGACCAAGTCCTGAACCTTTTCCTGTGTAAAATGGGGGAAAGGGACTCCATCAAGATGATCTTCAAGAGGACCTTCAGGCCATCTAAACCAGTATTATCTATTTCAATAGCCACTAGCCACATATGGCTACTCAGCCTTAACTTTAAATTTACAGTAAATATAATTCAGTTCCTGATCACATTGGCCACATTTTAAGTGCTCAATAGTCATATGTGGCCAGTGGTCACTCTACTAGACAGCACGGATTGGAACATTTCCATCTGCAGCAGAAAGCTATACTGGACAGCCCCACCTCGACATCCAGAATGCCATAAGGGAAGAGTCTGGACTGGGGAGGGGAGAGAGGAATCAGTCTTCTAGGCATCTGACATCATCCTCTCCTGTAATCTCAAAACAAGTCTGTGATACAGGTCTCTGTCATCCCATTTTCACAGATAGAGAAACTGAGACTCAAAGAAGTTGCCAACCTAGGTTCCAGAGCCAGTAAATAAGAAACAAAGTCATATGAAGCCTAATTCACTCGTCTAAAAAAAGAGTAGTTTTACTCATTATTATTCATATTTTCCTAAAACAGCTGTGGGGGGGGGGGGGGGGGGTGGAGCGGCAAGGGAGGGTCTGTTTTGTTCCCCTATCTCAGTTTCAAGATATTACTCTTTACACGTAACCAACAGTCAATGGATTTTTACTAAGATGAAATACTTGTGAGGGCCAAATATAAGTATGGAGACCAGGAACAAACTAGAGAGGGGGCACACCCACCCTACTGCAAGCATATGGTTCAAGATGGTAGGTATAGAATGGTCTAGGAAGTTGGGAAACCAGAGTGCATGGAAACTCTAGATTGTTAGTCTATTTGATAATAATAATATTAAAAACTGCACAGACAGGGCAAGCAAAATGCCTGCAAACATATCTGAGCCCCTCCCCTCCCACCCCAGTTTGAGACCTCTGCAACCAAGGCAAGTTGACAACAGAAACTTGGGGGGTGTTGGCCCAGAGCCAGAGCTGCTCCAGAGGTAGAAGGGATGAAGCAGGTGGGAGAAGAAGGCTGCCCCACTCAGGACCAACCCCCAAGGAGACCTCAGGAGGGAAGGGTCACCAGAAAGGTAGCCATGCCAAGCCCTGTCAAGGTAGGTAGGCTCTGCCCCACCCCCCCGGCCGCCACCTCCCAAACCAGTCCAACCCGTTGGTGGCATGAGTTCCCTCCCGGGCACCGTCGGGGAAACAGAGGGAGGAAGGAGGTCAGATGGGCAGGGCTAGGGCATAAGTTCTGCGACCCCCACCGCCAACCAGCTCGGGCTTCCACCGCCTCCAGCGGACCAGGCGCCCCAGGGGCTCTTCTGGCCGGACCAGGGCAGATTCTAGGAGCCAAGCTTGGCTATGGGGCCGCTGGCCAGATCGCCCGGAACTCGCCCACTCGCCCGCTGTGCGCCTTTCGCAAGCAGCTGCACCTCTTCCAGACTTGGGGTTTCCTTATCCGTGAAATGCTGTTAAAAATAGACCTTCCTCATCCTTCAGGTCACCGTGAGGATGGAGAGAGAAAAAACAAGTCGAGCACTTTCGTTCACTGCATGAACTGAGCTCCTTGTTTCTGTTACGAATTGGACCCAACTCCTGAGACCGCTCCTCTCGCAGGGGTCTCTAAGCCTTCTCCAGAAGGGTCTGTCTGAGCCTAAGCCGCGGACAAAGGAGGTTAATCCGTGAACAAGACTCATTCCACAGGCGGGTGAAGCCCAAAGTGCTGCGGCTCCTGCGAGTTGAAGCCAGGGTCCCGGTCCCCAGGTGGGGCTCGTGCCCTCTCTGAGGCCTCCTCTCATCACCCAACGCCCCACCCACGAATCTCAAACACCCACAAACGACCCCAAATACGTCGGCCCCAGGCCCTTCTCCTTGGCATCCTCGGGCACGTAGCCTCACCACGCTCCCTCCCCAGCGGCTTCCCGGGCATTAGCTTCAGGAGGCCTCGGTGGGGGGCCGTGGGGGAGCCCGGATCCCCGGTCTAGCTTCTGCCCTTGCCCTTCCTAGCCGAGGGCAATCTTGGGGACTCCTAGAGGCGGAGGAGGCCCAGAGCCCGGCGGCACGCTGTGTGACTCTAGTCTTCTAGCCGCCCCTCTCCGAGTTCTTAAATGAGAGAGCAGACGGCACGATTCCTGCAGCCTCGTCCAGGCCTGAAGGTGAGTTTCGGCCCGGTCCCCGCCTACCAGAGGAGGAGGGAGAGGTGCCCGGGCAGCCCCGACCCCGGCCGGGCGCCCAGGCTCCGGCCCGCACATACCTGACTGGGTCCTGACCGGCGCTCTGCGCTCTCCAGCCCGGCCCACCTGGGCTCAGGTAACACAACGTTTGCGCAACTTCCGGCGGCCGGCCCCGAGCAAGTGAACCCGCCGGCCCAGGAGTTACTCGAAAAGGGAGAAGGAAAGCCAGGCAGCGGGCCGGAACTGAGCCCGGGCTTGCTGTCCGCCAACTCGGCGCCGGGACCCGGTCTCAGGCGCCCTGCCTACCCCAGGAAGCCCTTCCGCGAGCGGGGCCCGCCCATCCCCGGCTGCCCTGGCCCACACGTGGGGCCCAGTAGGGCAAGGGCACCCATCTTGCAGATGGAAAAACCGAGTCCCCCTTGTCACTGCCACAACGACCACCAGTTAATATATTAACTTTTCCTGGTGTTAATTAACCCATTTCAATCTTCCCAACAATCCCTATGGAGGGAACTCTACTATTATCCCCATATGACTAATGGAAAACTGAGGCTGGGACAGGTTGAGTCAGTTGCCAAAATCACCCTGTAGAGTCCAACTTGGGCTCTTTCTCCTCAGACCAAACCTTAATTAACACCACCCGGCTTTCTGGCTGTGTGTCCCTGAGTAGGTTGCTGAAACTCTCCGGTCTTCCATTCTGTCTAAAGGAGAGTCCCAGGTTCCAGGCCAGGTCAGTGTGAGTTCTTAGAGCTTGAGAGTGCCTACTGAAGCTTTGAGCAAGCTGTAAACATTAGTAATTGACAGCAATAATAACAATAATAATAACTAGAATTTCAGATTGCCAGACACGGTCCTTGTTTAAATCACTATACTACCCTGAGTGGGAGGAGCTATTCCCCATTTTACAGATGAAGAGACAGTAGTAGCCCTGCCAGAAGGAACCCCTGGGAAGGAGGTGACTGTCTCTTCTGCCACCAAGCTCTATTACATCACTTAAGGTGGCACATTCGAGACGCCAGTCTTCACTGGGATCCTGAGGTCCAAAGAAGGAAGTGCGCACTGGCCTCAAACATGAGCCCCAAGGAAGTGAAAGAGGACCCAGTTCCATGTCTGTGCCTGGTGGGGGCTGCACCAGCATTGGGGTGGGGGGCACAAGGGGACAGGAACTGATTCAAGGGACAACTCTCTTCCACCTGGGAATGAATCAGCTCTGAGACCTCTTCCAGCCCCTGGGTCCTGATTTTAGGAGGATAAGGGAAGTGACAAGACCATCACTGTCCACAGCAGACTGCTGGGTGCCTGCCTAACCCTCTACTAAGGCAACAGTGGGGAAGGAAGCAGCGCTTAGTTAGGCTCTAACAGTAGTAAAAGCAAGGCAATGATGACAAGTTTTATAACACAGGCTAAGAACTTCTCCAAGTGCTTTCTTTGTACCTGGCATTTGTTCTAAGCTCTTTCTAGGTATTAACTCATTTATTAATCCTCACACGTACACTGTAAGGTAGGTACTACTATTATGACCATTTTACAGTTGAGAAAACCAAGGCGTGGAGAGTGAGGCCACATGTCTGAGGTCACATGGCTAATAAATGGCAGAGCCAGAACCTGAACCCAGGTCTGGGTCTGGGGGGCAGGGGTGTGGAGGAGACAGTCCCCAGTCTCCTGCTAGTTTTTGGCCACTCACCAGGGGACTCCTAGGGAATCTCTAGCCTCCCCCTCTGGGCCCCAGAGAGAGAAGTCAACTTGGCTATGGTTCTGGACCTGTTTCCTCAGCTATGAGGGCAGAAATGGCAATGTTTCCCCAGCAGAAATCAGATGTCATCACAGCTCTGCTTAAATCACCCCAGCCCCAGCCCCTGAGACTCCCTATCGCCTGAGAACAAAATCCAAACTCTCCACTTGGCCCTCCTCTCAGTCCTCCTCCTCTCCCACCTCCTCTCCAGCCTTCCCTGCTCCAGCCTCTAAGTCCTCCCTGCTGTTCCTGAGCACACCAAGGTTTCTCCTGCCTCAGGGCCTTTGCACCATCCTTTCTCTGCCTGGAACCTTCCATTTTCACTTCCTCAGAGAGGTTTCCCTGACCACACTGGGGCTCCTGCCAACTCTCTTACCCAGTTAGTTCCCTTCCAAGCATTCATCGCACCCTGTCATTTTAGATATTCACTACCACCTGAAAGTCCCTTGAACAGCATGGAGATCAAACCAGTCAATCTTAAGGGAAATCAACCCTGAATACTCATTGGAAGGACTGATGCTGACGTTGAAGCTCCAGTATTTTGGTCATCTGATGGAAACAGCCAACTCACTGGAAAAGTCCCTGATGCTGGGAAAAACAGAAGGCAGAAGAAGAAGGTGTCAGAGGATGAGATGGCTGGATGGCATCATCAGTGCAATGGACATGAACTTGGGCAAACTTTGGGAGATGGTGAGGGACAGAGAGAGACCTGGCGTGCTGCAGTCCATGGGGTCACAAAGAATCAGACACGACTGGGTGACTGAACGTCAACAACCACCTGTTTCCTATCTCTCCCGTGGGCTAAGAACTCCATCCTCCAGGGACAAAGCACAAAAGGGGATGACACAGACCAAGTGGCCAGGCCACCTGAAAAACCAAGGCCCCTCAGCACCAAGCCTCCTCCCAATCCCCTATTCTGCCCAGGCCTTCCTCCACCAGTCCCACTCTTGCTCCAGCCTCCAGGAGCCCCTACTCAAGCTGGGCTCCAGACATTTCTAGCTGAATCCTGTTTTCCCTCCTAAGATGCCACATCCAAGTCTCTGCACACACCGCTGGCAGTGCCTTTTCCCACTCCCTCTCCCTGGCCACCCCTGTAGCCTGGATTCTAGGACTAGCCTGAGTGAGTTCAAATCTCAGCTCCACCAGTGATCAGCTATGAAACTTGGATAAGTTACTTAACTTCTCCGTGCCTTGGTTTCCCCAACTGTAAAACAGGATCCCTAACAGTGCCTCCCTCCCAGCATGAGGCCCGTGCTTGACAAATACCACCAAAATATGAGCTGTGATAACTCTTCAACCAAACAGATGCTCCAGTGCCCAGATGCTCCTCTGAGGCCTTCATCAGCCCAGACAGAATGTTGACCACTTCTCTCAGAGGTTACAAATCTAAGAATGCAGTCACTTGAATAGCTATTTCTCCAAAGAAAGTACCCAAGTGGCCAGTAAGCACAAGAAAAGATGCTCAGCATCACTTATGATTAGGGAAATGCAAATCAAACCGGAATGAGATACCATACCACACCCATAAGATAGCCATTATCAGACAAACAAAAACAGAAAATAATAAATGTGGATGGAGAATGAGGCAAAATTAGAAACCTTGTGCACTGTTGGGGACATAAAATGGTACAGCCACTATGGAAAGAGTATGGCAGTTAAGCAAAAATTTTTAATAGACCTACTATGGAATCCAGCAAACCGACTTCAGGTATATGACCAAAAGAACTAAAGGCAGGGACTTGAAGAGACACTTGTACATCAGTGTTTATAGCAGCATTATTTGCAATAGCCAAAAGGTGCAAACAACCCAAGTGTCCACTGACAAATACTCAAAATGCAGGGTACGGTATACACAGATAGTGGAATGCCATTTAGCCTTAAAAAGGAAGGAAATTCTGACACATGCTCTACAACATGGATGAATCTTGAAGTCATTATGCTAAGTGAAATAAGCCAGTCACAAAAGAACAAATACTGCCTGATTCCACTTATATGAGGTTCCTCAAGTAATCGGATTCATAGAGGCAGAAAGAAGAACGGTGACCGCCAGGGGCGGGAGAAAGAAGAGAAAGAGGAGTTACTATTCACTGGGTATGGAGTTCCCATTAGCAATGGTTGCACAACACTGCGAATGAACGTAATGCAACTAGACTGTATACTTAAAAATGATTAAAAAGGTAAACTGCATTTTATTAATGCACACATTTTAAAAAAAAGAATAAGAAGGTTTAGAGTCTGAAGCCAGACTCCTTGGATTCCAATTCCAGCTCTAGGTGCAAGTTATTAAACATCTCTTGTGCTCAGTTTCCCTTCATAAGGAGGAAATAACAGCAGTAACTACCTTACATCATAGAACTGACAGAATTGAAGGAGTTCATACTTGTAAAGTACTTAGCACACAGTAAGGGATCAAGAGGTGTCAGTGATTTCTGTTCTTTGCTGAGGGCGCAGGAGGTGTGGTTTCTGATGTTTATCATTTTTATGACATTGTGCACTTCCACCTCACCCCTCCCTTCTACCTGCTTCTCCTTTTCTTTAGCAGAAGTCCAGCCCAGACTTGGGTGGAGACAGAGAGGCCCTCTCCTGCTCCAGAGGGATCCAGGAAGGCTCCAAGCAGCAGAGACTGCCAGCCAGTAGGACAGCCCAGCTCCATTTCAGCACAGCTGTCAGGGTCAGAGACACCCAGCTGGGCATCCTCCAGGCCCACGCCAGGCCCCACACTATTTCTGGAGTTTTCCCAGACGCTCATGCCCTGGCCTGCCTGGAGTCAGCCTTGCCCAGGGCAACCTTGCACAAACCTCAGGAAGGGAGAGGTAAACAGGCTGCAGAAAGGGTGTGGGTGCAGTTGCCTAAGGCAGCAGTCTCCTCTTTGGCCCACCAACCTCACACCTCCATCAACTCAGTCCTCTGGGCCTCAGGTCTGCACCCGAGCTTGCCAAATGAGGACAAAGGGACCTGCAGTGGAGACTAAGAGAGATACTGCACACAAAGCCTTCGGGAAGGGCCTGGCACACAGGATGAGGAAGGTGGAGTTGGGACAGACCCACAACCAAGCCCACTTCCTGTCCTGGACTGCCCTCTGTTTGGGCCGAAGCTCACCATCATGGCTTCTTTTCTCGGCCCAGAGATGTCAAGAACCTTGCCCAAAGTCACAAGAAAGTTAATGACAGATCATAGACAGGGCAGTGGTCTCATGATTAGATAAATAATCTGTAATACATATATATATATATATATATATATATATATATATATATATATATATATATATATATTTTCAACCAGGTGATACATGTGCATGGCTTAAAATTCATAAGCTATAAAGGAAATTAAAAAAACACCTCCCTCCACTCCTATCCCCAGCCACCCAGTTCCCCTCCCTGCAAGAATCATTATGATCAGATAGTTGTATGTCCTTCCAGGGAGATTTCAAGCACATACAAGCAATAATGGACATATATTCTATTTTTTTTATACATAGCAACATGTTCTGTGCATTATTTTCATCTTACTCTTTCACTGAATAATATATATTGTTCTTAATAACATGTGTTATTAGCATGTTATTAATTAGAATGTTATTAATAAACTTAATAATATATGTTGTACTACATAAAGAGCCCATCAGTCCCTACCGATGGCCACTGAGCGTGTATCTAGTCTCTATCAAAAACCACACTGTGGCCTCACAGCACCTAGATCATTCTGCCCAGAAGTGAGACAGCTAGGTCAGGGGGATGCATGTGTAATTGTGACAGAGATGGGGGACTGTGATCCATGGAGTTGATCTCCCACCAGCAGAACATACAACAAATGATCAGTAAATGTTAGCATTAGTCATTTTGATTCCTAGGGCTTTGGGCACCCCTCAGTTTCACACTGGAGGCGATTACCTCATTTACCTCACCCTAGCCCCTCCCTGCATCACATTCCAGTCCGGGAAGATAATAAACTCGCTAATAAGTGAAATTATAGGACACTGGATGGGGTAAATGCTACTGAGAAAAACAAAATAGACAAGGCAGAGCATATGAAGTGAGTTAATATTTGTTGAAAGAATGAACACTTCTTTTCTTTCTGAATTTCCAAAGCTCCTCTTCCTTTAAAGCCAGGAGACTGGTTTGGAGGAGAGACAATAAATAATTCCCCTTAAAGAGATTCTAGACTCCCAGATGCTACAATTCTGAGTGTCTAGGATTCTAAGATGGAAGCCAGACAGATGGGGAACCAGCCCCAGAGTTCCCAAGTCTGACCATGTGGTTTGGGGCAAAGGGGCCTAACTTCTTAGAACCTCAATTTGCCCATCTACAAAAGGAAACCAATAGCAACCAGCAGGTGGGGAGGGGGTTCCCCAGGAGGCAAGGCCTGGTGTAGGTCAGATGCTCTACCAGGAGGGGTCCCAGGCCCAGGACCAACTCCAGAGTCTCTGGTACCTAGTGTCTTTGGCTGAGGGCTGTGCCTACCCTTTTGCCCAGAGTAGATTCCCAAGAGTCCTACAGCAATTCCAGCTGCCCACCTGGCACCTAGCTCAGAAATGTCAGTCCTGCCTGAGCCACCCGTATCTTCTGAGAGAGAGAGCTCTGTAATTCAGAGCCCTGCAAGCAGAAGGATCTCAGGTGAGCCCTAAGTCCACCCCTGGCTTTCTGGAGAAATGAAGACAGATGGTGAGGAGAAGACCGCAGGTCGATGCTGGGGAGAGGCAGCCTGGAGGGGATGCAGCCAGGGCTCTCATGTTCCTGTTGATAAGAGGCTAAGAAAGCGACCACCAGTTACCCGTCCGGGTCTCTCAAGGCAAATCTAGATCTATTACACTAGAGGCTGCAAGATGGAGCAGAAAGATCTGAGTCAGATTCTCTGCCAGACTTCGTCTTTTGAGCCTCAGCGTTCTCATCTGTGAAATGGGGTACCACCACCTGTCCGCAGGTAGGACTCGGAGAGAACACACACCGCAGGGGTGAATACAGCCCCCCTTAGACCCGGATTCGCGCCCCGGACCACCCGTGCCCTCACAAGGCGCCTCACCTAGGCGAGTCCCGCTCCTCCAGTGCGGGTCTTGAGGAGGCTGACAGCTCGGACCCAGTCAGGCGCGGAATGGCCGCACCCAACACAGCTCGGGAGGCCCAAGCCCCACGTGAGGACCCGCGGAGGCTTCTTCCGAGCTGTGCTCCGCACCCGAGATAAGCCGGGGAACCTGACTGTCCCAAGGACCCAGCCAGAGCGAAGGTCTGGGGGCACCGAGGGGAAGCGAAAGTCCCGGGGAGCGGGAGGAAGGGGAAATGAGCGCGTCGCTTCACCCCCTCCCCGACACCAGAATGGTTTGCCCCGGACATCCTGATTGGTTTCTCGCTTCCGTTCGAACTCCGCGCCGCCCGCGTTGCCAGGCAACGGCTTAGCTTCGGCGTGGGAGAGCCAGGTCTTCGCAGTCCCTCCTCGCCCCTTACCTGCCCGGTGGTCTCGGGTTCTTTGGGCAGCCGCTTTAGGTTAAGCGGCTAATTCTTTCTCTTGCTCACCCGGGACTTAGCTGATTCCTAGTCCTGACTTCAGCTGACAGGCTATGTGAACCAGTGCAAGCCGGTTTCTCTCTCTGTTTCCCTAACTGCGCAATGCTGAGCAAGTTAGTGTGAAGATGGGCATGCCCAGCAGTCCCGGAATTTACTAAGGATATAACCAAAGATGTGAGCGAAGATTAATATAGCCCTGCGTTATTTATTATGGCAAAATAATGAAAATAACTTAAGTGCTCAGTGAAAGGAGATTGGTTATATAAATCCATCCTGTGGAAGAACTGAATTTATTGAGGTTTTTTTAATATATACCAGAAGCTTTGCATGACAAAACTCTCATCACTGCTCATGGCATAACCCTCTAATAAGTACCTTTAAATACCCTCACTTTTTGATGAGGAATATTATACAGTCATTAAAAATGATGTGGTTTAAATATATTTAGCACTAAGAAAGTTTAAATTTTTCAAAAGTATGTTTCAAAGTACTATGTACAACATAAATATGCATTAAAAACATAATGGTAATATCACATGTACTATATTTATGTATTGGACTTCCCAGGTGGCCCTAGTGATAAAGAATCTGCCTGCCAATGCAGGAGACACAGATTTGATCCCTGGGTCAGGAAGATCTCCTGGAGAATGAGAAAGAATACTCTAGTATTCTTGCCTGGAAAATTCCATGGGCAGAGGAGCCTGGAGGGCTATAGTTCATGGTACTGCAAAGAGTCAGACAGCACTGAGCACAATGCACATATTTCAGTTCAGTTCATTTCAGTTCAGTCACTCAGCCATGTCTGACTCTTTGCGACCCCATCAACTGCAGCACGCCAGACCTCCCTGTCTATCACCAACTCCTGGAGTCCACCCAAACCCATGTCCATTGAGTCAGTGATGCCATCCAACCGTCTCATCCTCTGTTGTCTCCTTCTCCTGCTCTCAATCTTTCCCAACATCAGGGTCTTTTCAAATAAGTCAGCTCTTCACATCAGGTGTCCAAAGTACTGGAGTTTCAGCTTCAGCATCAGTCCTTCCAGTGAACACCCAGGACTGATTTCCCTTAGGATGGACTGGTTGGATCTCCTTGCAGTCCAAGGGACTCTCAAGAGTCTTCTCCACCACCACAGTTGAAAAGCATCAATTCTTCTGCGCTCATCTTTCTTTATAGTCCAACTTTCACATCACATGACTACTGGAAAAACCATAGCCTTGACTAGATGCGCATATTTATGTATAAACATTTATAATAACAGAAGTTAATTTCTTCTTTCTGCTTCTTTCTTCTTTCTTTTTCCTCTTGACTGGTTTAACTGTTGGAAATTTGGAAACATATTTCTGCTTTGGAAATAAGTTACCAAATTGCCAATAGTTAAACTTATTCCTTGGAAGGAAAGTTACGACCAACCTAGATAGAATATTAAAAAGCAGAGACATTACTTTGCCAACAAAGGTCCATCTGGTCAAGGCTATGGTTTTTCCAGTGGTCATGTATGAATGTGAGAGTTGGACTGTGAAGAAAGCTGAGCGCTGAAAAATTGATGCTTTTGAGCTGCGGTGTTGGAGAAGACTCTTGAGAGTCCCTTGGACTGCAAGGAGATCCAACCAGTCCATCCTGAAGGAGATAAGTCCTGGGTGTTCATTGGAAGAACTGATGCTGAAGCTGAAACTCCAATACTTTGGCCACTTCATGCGAAGAGTTGACTCATTTGAAAAGACCCTGATGCTGGGAGGGATTTGGGGGCAGGAGGAGAAGGGGACGACAGAGGATGAGATGGCTGGATGGCATCACCGACTCGATGGGCATGAGTTTGTGTAAACTCCGGGAGTTTGTGATGGACAGGGAGGTCTGGCGTGCTGCGATTCATGGGGTAGCAAAGAGTCGGACACGACTGAGCAAATGAACTGAACTGAACTAAACCAGTCAGGGGGGAAAACAATGACACATTTTTTAAAAGAGAATTAAAAAAATTAACTCTTAACAGCCCTTCCAGATGAGAGGGTGAGTCACTGTTTGGGTCTAGGGCATTGCTCAGTTTGGAGTCAGCCTCTTTCTATCCCAGATGGTGTTTTTCATTCTTTGATTGGATTATCAGTGATCGGGCACTGACTGTGTACATACCTTGGAGAGGCTGGGGAGGAGAACTAATAGTATACCAATAGCTAACAATGATTGCACATTCTGGCATAGGCACCAACCAACCTTATCAGAAAAGGTACTATCATAAACAGGGAGTCTGTGAGCATCAGCTAAATAACAGACCTGGCACTAACTGTGCCCTCTGCTAGATTGTGCTCAAACAAACACACATTTTCTCATTTGACTTCATTACTGTCTGAGGAGATTCTACTAATATTCCTGTTTTATAGATTAGAAAACTAAGGTTTGTCTGGATCCAGCAGGAGTCCTCCGAACCATTCTGTTACATTCCCACATAACAGCAGTTTGACAGTGGCAGTGAGGAGAGGCAAGGAGGGTCTCTGATCCTGAAAGACACAGAGAAAACAGTAGGAACAGGTCCAGACTTTGTACTTCCTGAGGCTGAAACAATTTAAGGAGTGTTAGGGAGTGTTGTTTAAGAGAAGGACTACAAATTTACAAATTAAGTAATACAGAGATGATTTATTTAGAAAGATAAAAGAAGCCATAGCACATTTCAATTTCTACAGAGATTACAAAGTTCAGAAAAATAACATTCTTTTTGTGAATTACCTGTTCGACATATCTCCATACTTTCCACAAACAAGCTTCTGTATGCATTTCCATGTATACACACATTTCAGACCTCTCCTCTACTACCTCATCCTGGTGGCATTCACACTGTAGGACCCTCCATGCCTATGGACCTCTGGCCCTTCACTTTCATGTCACAGTACCAGGTGAGTCACCTCAATGTGCCAGGCAGGGGTATTCCTGGAAGACTCCTGTACTACAGCAGCTGGAAATCACGTACTGGCAAAAGTGACTGGAAACAACATAAATAAAACCACTAAACCCGAACTAAATGTCAAGGTCCTCTTAGCCAGATCCCCAAAATGCTCACACTCACTCCAACCTCATCTGACACAAGGGGAAGTTGGAATAGAAGGAGATGGTGGTTTTAACAGAATGAGGTTAAATTACCTCACTTTGGAAAATTTTTACACAAGCTTATGACCATGGGAACACGTTGCTAGAGTGCCTCCCAGACCTCGCCTTCCCTGTCATTAAAATGGGAATGACAGCAATGGTGTCGTGGTGGAATTCTCTGAAATGTGTCGTTTCAATCACGTGTTGGGAGATATTTGAGATGCCTGGATAAAGGCCCTGCTGACTCTGGGATCTTCAAAGCTGCCTCTGATTGCATGCCCTGGAGCTTCAAATGAGCAGCACAAAAGCCCTGAGTCTCAATCCTGGATTAAGAAAGTGAGGTAAACAGAGGCAGAAGGAACTTCCCTGGGATTCCAAGTTAGACCACACAAAGAGAGATTATTTGAACATAGTCAGATTCCAGGACTCTGAGCATCTTCATGTGTCAACAGCATACCGGGGATGACCTCTGTTTTCCAGGATTTGTTAAGTATCTGATGCCAGTTCAGAGGGATTGAAAGCATCCTAGTTCTCCCCCTTCCCCACTGTGTGGAGTAGGGAAGGAGAACCTGTAAGAATAAGAAGATGGCCAAACTGTCCTTAGTGTGCCCAGATCAGAGGGAGCTGGAGGATCCTAGTGCCCCTTGTGTCCTTATCTTGACCCAGCACGTGCGCAGGGATAACATCTCATCCTGTACCCGGGCCTGTGGCTGTGCCTCCTCCAGCAGTCTGACCTTGGCAGCGTTTTCTTTACTCAGCTCAAAACCAAGATGAAATCAGCCTCAGATGGCAGTTCCCTATCTCCTGTGCACCCTAGGGCTTATTTTATTCTGTTTCATTCCATTCAAAGGGTGTTCTCACTGTACACATTTGCTTGCCTCTGAACTTCTCTGGAAGGACTCACTAGAAGCTGGTCCCAGTGGTGGCTACTGGGCTGACTGAGGAAGAGAGGAAAGAGAAAAGCTTTTCAGAAAATATTTTTTAAACCTTATAAATGTGCATGCGTGCTAAGTCACTTCAGTCATGTCTGACTATTTGCAACCCTATTGCCTGTAGTCACCAGGCTCCTCTGTCCGTGGAATTCTCCAGGCAAGAATACTGGAGTGGGTGGCCATGCCCTCCTCCAGGGGAACTTCCCAACCCAGGGATAGAACCCACATCTCCTGCATTGGCAGGTGTGTTCTTTACCACTAACACCACCTGGGAAGCCCACCTTATAAATGCATTATCTAATAAAAAGTAAATAACACTTCTAAGGATATTCTATGAGAGAACAAAATAAGATAGTGACAGAAAACTCAGCCCAAATATGTCCCTCCAAACATGATGGCTGAGAGGGTCAACTGAGATGGCTGAGACATTCTTTCTGGAGGGCGACATAGTCATTTTTCTCAAAAAAATTTGAAAAATTTTGAGCTGTATCAATAGTTCTGTACTCTGCTTCTAAACTGCTTCTAAAAAGAAACTGACTCTAACAACAGGAATATTTCTAAATATTGTTTCTAAAAAGAAATTGACTCTAACCAAATAATTAAAGAGATTCAGAAACATTTAACAACAAGAATATTTACTATAGCATTGCTATTAATGCCCTCCACCACCAAAAAACAAAGCAAAACAAAACAAAACATAACCTAATTTCCTGGCCGCAGGACAATGCATGGTGGCCAAGGGCTCCCCAACAAACTGAATATGGTGGCCTTTGGAGGCTGATCCCTGTCAACCCCATCTCCTACCACCTTCCCCCTCAGCCCACCTTGCTCCAGCCACCGGCCCCTGTTGCTTCTCAAATACTCTAAGAACCCTTCCTGCCTCAGGGCCTTTGCACATGCTGTTCCCACTGCCTGGGCCTCTCTCCCCTGAGACACAGCTGCCCCCTCACCCCCTCCCTCACTTCCTTCCAGGCTCTGCTCAGATGTCATCCTCCCAGGGGAACCCCCCCCCCCATTATTTACATTTCTCTTCATAGTTCTCCAACCTCCTGATATTTGGTTTGTTCCTGTGTCTGGGTCTCCTCCACTGACTGTGAGCTCCCAGAAAGCAGGGTCCACACTTCTTTGCCCACTTTTCCTGCAATTAGAGGTTGGCAATGCACTGAACTATGAGGAAGGCTCTGAGAAGGCCTGGAACAGAAACTCCTCTTTCTCATTTCTTACTCCACTGTTGCCCAAGCATTCTCAACCCTGGAGCCCTGTGTCCTCAAAACACTTCCTAAACAGCCTGCAGCCTGTAGGAGCAGTGAAAACACCATCTACAGAGGGTGGGTCTCCAGGATATGAACAGGGGTCTTTCCTCCTCTGCCAGTTCCCCTCTTAAATTACAGACTTTCTCCCCAAGCAGCAGACTTCCCAGACTCAGGAACTGTCCTCCATCTCCAGTCCCCTCAGCGCATGCCTCTCAAACTCCCTCCATGCTTCTAGGGGCCAGGTTCCACCTGCCAAATACTCAGGTTCAGCTTCTGATGGGCATATTCCAAGACACACCCCACTGGCTCAGCCAGGTCTCTGGTCCTTTTCTGTTGTGTCCAGGAGTGAGGGGTGGGCGCAGAGTCTTGTTTTCAACCTCTCACCCCAGCAAGGGCTGAGAGTAAAGCCAACACCCGCACAGAGTCAGGAAACCCAGGACCCCCTGCTCTGACACTAATGTGACCCTCCCCCCGGGACACTCTCCTGACCTTTCAGGCTGCAGGCTTTTATCAGGAAAATGGAGGTATGATAGCTCCCAGGACATAATTTCTGAGAAAGAACTTGGCAAGTATAGAAACAGAGCTGTCCAGGTTGGTCTGTTATCACTGAGCTGGGGTTGAGCATACCTCTGCCTCTCCATCTTTCTGGGCCCCAGCTTTCTGTCTGGACCGTTAGAAGATGGCAGCTACTGGTTTGGAGAGAGGATTTGGGCACAAGCCTGACCAGTAGACCTTCCTCCTTGACCTCCCTTTGTCTTGTCTCAAGATGTATTCACACATTCAACAAATATTATCTGAGCCCCTGGTCCATGCCAGTTTCTAGGAAGAGAGATGAAAACACAAGAAATTGTATTCTAGTGGGTGAGACACGACAATGAATAACTGAACCAAGAAATGAGAAATGGTATAAATAAAAATGAAGCAGAGTATAAAAGCAGGTGTGAAAAGAAAGGGGGCTGCTTTATTCAGCATGGTCAGTGAGCCCTCTCCTCTGAGGTGAGACATGAAGGGTAAGAAAGAGGCAGTCACATGGAAACCTAGAGGAAGGAAGAGAAGAGGCAGCCTGTGGGTCCTGGGGCAAGAATGAGGTGACTCTATTTGAGCCCAAAGCCAGTGGCTGGACTGGAGGGAGAAGAAGAGACTGACATTAAATGGCTGAGAGTCTGTAGGCCACAGAGAGGAGTTTTGATTTTAAATATTAAAAAGTAGCAGTTTAAGGTCAAGATTGGGAACTCTGGGATTAACCAGTCAAGGTTTCAAATCCAGCTCTACCACCAGCCAGCTGCCTGGGTTGGGGAAGTTCCTTAAAGACTGAATTTTCAGTTTCCTCATCTATAATCAGAAGAATAATTTCACCTACACTGTAAGGTGTTACCCTAAGTACCCAAGATAATGCCAGCAAAACCCTGGCCAGAGCTGGGCTCAATAAAACTGTGCTATTCTAATAGTAGCTCAGACAGTAAAGAATCTGCCTGCAGTGTGGAAGACCTAGGTTTGATCTCTGGGTTGGGAAGATTCCCCTGGAGGAGGTCATGGCAATGCACTCCAGTTTTCTTGCCTGGAGAATCCCCATGGACAGAGGAGCCTGGAGGGCTACAGTCCATGGGGTCGCAGAGTCAGACACGACTGAGGCAACCAGTTCAGTTCAGTCGCTCAGTCGTGTCCGACTCCTTGCGACCCCATGAACTGCTGCACACCAGGCCTCCCTGTCCATCACCAACTCCCGGAGTCCACCCAAGCCCATGGCCATTGATTCGATGATGCCATCCAACTATTTCATCCTCTGTCGTCCCCTTCTCCTCCTGCCCTCAGCCTTTCCCAGCATCAGGGTCTTTTCCAATGAGTCAGCTCTTCACATCAGGCAGCCAAAGTGTTGGAGTTTCAGCTTCAACATCATTCTTTCCAATGAACACCCAGGACTGATCTCCTTTAGGATGGACTGGTTGGATCTCTTTGCAGTCCAAGGCGACTTAGCATGTGCTAATGATGATATATAGAGATTATACAGCACAACCACAGCGGCTCCTGATAGATCTTCACAAATCTTGGCAAAGAACACATGCACTTGGGCCCTGGAGCCAGGAAGCCAGCTGTGCCAGGTGCCAGCATGAACAATGAGGGCATCCAACAGTCTTCAGAGGTTAGGGACAGGCCAGCAGCTGAGGGAAGCAGAGGCGGGAACAGACAAGCCTTAAGGTCAGGCTGGATTTGGCCCCAGCTGAGCCCCATCAGCTCGGCACTCCCAAATCCTTCAGGTTTCAGGAGGTGGGACACGTCTTAAACCTGAAAATCTCAGAATTTTACAATCCTGAGGTCATCAAATCCTTAGAATCTCCTCAGTCTGAAGTCCTAGATGCGGACTTCCCTGGTGGCACAGTGGATATGACTCCACCTGCCGCTGCAGGAGATACGAGAGACGTGGGTTCGACCCCTGGGTCGGGAAGATCCCCTGGAGGAGCACATGGCAACCCACTCCAGCATTCTTGCCTGGAGAACTCCATGGACAGAGGAGCCTGGTGGGCTGCAGTCCCTGGGGTTGCAAACAGGTGGACTGAAGTGACTTAGCACACAGCGCAGACTGGAATGTACAGCATTGTTTTGTTCCTATTCCATTATTTTTTTCCCCAATATTTTTCTGACTGTGGCAAATGAGACTCCACCCCCTCCCACCTCTGCATGTGACACATGGGGAAACCGAGGCCCAGAAAGGGGAGGTGACTGGCCTGGGTCCCACTGAGCAGGCAGCAGAAGCACGAGGACCCCCATGCTGACCAGGACAGATGGTGGAGGCTGGGAGGGGGCTTGGGTCTCCTCGGGGCTGGGGGCTCTCCCCTCCCCCACCCTGCTGCCTGTGAGCCTGGAAGGTCAGGGCCTGACAGATGGGATTTTTCAGGGGAAAAGTGTTCTGAGAGTGAGGGGCTTTTGTCCTCTTAGCGTCCCAACCGCAGATGGCAGAGCAAGGCCAGAGTGCGGTGGGAGGGTGGGGAGGGAGGGGGCGTAAGGCCCCTCTCAAACTGGAAGGCTGTGGCCCCAGAAACAGAATCTTTGTGGAAACTTAACACCCAAGACCCTCCACCCAAGGGCCTGGTGCAGGACTTTTCAGCTTTCAACTTGAGCTCCTTGGACCCGTCCCGCATTCAGTAACTCTGATCCCAACCTGGAAAGGCTGATTCCCTTTCTGAGTCCTTTTCAGGTCTCCTTGCATCAGTGAGTGAGTCCTCTCTGCTGCTCTGTGCTTAATGCCAATGCCCACTAAGGTCCAGTGTAACAAGTGGAGAGCGGGCCTCAGGTGCCGCCTGGCCACCGCGTCGGCCTGAAACACTGGCTCCATTTCCAGAGGTATCATCCCCATTTCTGGAGGCACATTCAATTTACGACAGAAGATACTTGCTTTTCATTTCGTGTATCAAGAAATCCATGGTCAACTGTAACACGTGTTTTCAGGATAACCAGGGAAGTCAGTTGTGGACTAACTATTAGATATCAGAGAACTATGAATATTACGAAGTGCAACAGTGATCCTGGAAATGGCCTTACTTTTTGGAGATGCAAACTAAAGTCTTTGGGGGCAAAAATTGAGGATATCTACTATTCACATTAAGATATTTCAGGAAGAAATAGGTGAAGCAAATATGGAAAATGCCTGTGTTAAATCTGGGTATTGGGTATGTAGTTCATAATGTCGTTCTGTATTTTTCTGTGTGTCTAAAATTATTCTGCTGCTGCTGCTAAGTCGCTTCAGTCGTGTCCGACTCTGTGCGACCCCATAAACAGCAACCCACCAGGCTCCCCCGTCCCTGGGATTCTCCAGGCAAGAACACTGGAGAGGGTTGCCATTTCCTTCTCCAATGCATGAAAGTGAAAAGTGAAAGTGAAGTCGCTCAGTCGTGTCTGACTCTTTGTGACCCCATGGACTACCAGGCTCCTCTGTATATGGGATTTGCCAGACAAGAGTATTGGAGTGGGTTGCCATTGCCTTCTCCGCTAAAATTATTCTAACTCAGTCTTATCTGGTTGACTTAAAAAAAAAAAAATCATTAAGAAAAATCATCATGGCAGACCCTGGGTGTGGCCAAAACTGTGAACATGCCGTGAGAGTGAAGGAAGCCGGGACAAGGCGGGAAGAACTTCTGGGGTGAGGAAAGCCAGCCCTGTGTCTGGGAAGCTTAGCCCTCCTTCCCCGGGACCCCCTGATTCTCCCCTCAGGGCTGGCTTCTGGTTCGCTGAGCAGCTCCGTGGACCTCACCACTGACTGTCCCCTCCCTGGGACATCTGCTCTCAGGTTTGGGGCCAGGCAGGAAGCCAACAGCTTTACTGTCCCCAGGGGCCCCCAGCCAGTCTGCAAGTGCCTGGGGTGGGGGAGGGATGGGGGCACAGAGCCTTCACACCAGACTGTCCCCCACCTTGGGACCTGGGCCTGGGCCCCTTCTTCTCACTGTCTACCTCACTAGGCAGACGGGGAAACTGAGGCCCAAGCTGACCCTGGCTCTTCCTAAAGGACCCAGGACACAGTCCTGCAGAGCAAGAGGTGGAGAGAAGTTCTGTGGGCACAGAAAGGATCAGAAGCCGGCCTCTGACCCCCAGCCAGTCAGGGTCATGGGTGGGGGAAGGGACAGGCCCCCAGAAGTGTGAGGGGGTGAAGGTGAGGGCTCAGTGCCCCCCCGACAGGAGAGGATTCCGCCTTGAGCAGCGGCAGCCAGGCTCCCCTTCACCTGTTACTCACACAGGGACCCGAAGGTCACTCTTCCTCTGGGGCCCAGCTGTCCCCCCTCAAGTTCTCCTCTTTCACAGCCAACAGATATTTCCTGAGTTTATCTATGTGTGTCTGGCACAAACTAGATACCAGGGCCTCAGCCAGGAACAAATCAGACGTGGTCCCCACCCTGGTCAAGCTGAGGCTGGTGGGAGTCAGACGCCAGGCAAGATGCATAGGAGGACAGGATGCAACCCAGCATTGAGGGCACAGTGAGGAAGACGGGAGCGGCACGTGGAGGGAGACAGGGATGGCGACCAGGCTGTTTTCATAAAGGGTCACCTCTGAAGGCTGGGATTGAGCGGAGACCTGAATACAGGGAGGAAGCGGCCTGGGGTTGCCTAAGGAAAGAGCCCCGGGTGAGGGAACAGCAAGGCCAAAGGCCCTAGGGCAGAGTTTGCCGTGTGAGCGACAGCAGGGAGGCCAGTGTGGCTGGAGTGCAGAGCGAGGGGAGAGAGGAAGCCAAGCTCCATGTGATGCGGGGCAGGACCGCACACGGCAGGTCCACAAGGAGGAACCGAGCCAGAGCCGGCGGCGAGGGTTCTGAGCAGAGGCAGGACGGGCTCTGGGTCATGGTGTGAAGGGCAGAAGCAGGTGGAGTAGGATGGCCAGGGAAGAGATGACTGCAGAAGTCCAAGCAGGACACAAAGGAGGCCAGACGGAATGGTGGCAGTGGAAGGTACAGAGTGGCCAGACTGTATCCCGCAGGATCTGCTAAGAGATCGGATGTGGGGTGTGGGAGAAAACAGCAGTCAGAGCAGCTTCATTTCAGAGACTCTGTTCCTTGCCGTATCCCTGGTGCAGGGGCAGAGTTAATCCCAATGAGCAGCCACGTGAAAAAGCAGATAAAGTGAGGAAAGAGAGCCCCCCAGTCTCAGGCTCCACATTAGATCAGGCTGGTTTTGTTTTGGTTTGTTTCTTCCCCAAGTCTGTCAGAAGGCGATCTCTGGTGGCTAATGATTGGAACTGCAAATCTTCAGGTTGAGGGTCATAAAGAACTGCCCTTGTTATTCAGTCACTTGGTCATGTTCTACTCTTGACCCCATGGACTGCAGCACGCCAGGCTTCCCTACTCTCCACTATCTCCCAGAGTTTGTTCAAATTCATCTCCATTGAGTCAATGATGCCATCCAACCATCTCATCCTCTGTCACCCCCTTCATTGAATATGACCCCTGGAATATCACTGACTAGAAAAAAAAAAAAAGCAGAGACAGCAGAAGGTATAGAGTGGCCAGATTTCCACCCTTCACCCATTTTGCAGATGAAAATACTGAGGCCCACCTACGGTTGAGGTCTCATCTCCATATTGGTTTCCAAGTGGGCATTGCACGAAATTCCCCCACAGCCTCCCTAGATGCTGGGAGTCTGTCCTTGGCATTACTACATTCTTAGGAGACATCATGCTGCTTCAGCCTTCATACATTCCAAATTAGCCCACACCTTCCCTACTTGGCTGGATGGAAAATCTCTATCCCATCTGGGCTGGAATTTCCACCTCCCCTCACTCCCGAAATCCTGCACCAGGGTGTCCAGTAGACGTCAGTCTGCAGTGACCCATTGGCCACGTGTGTGCGTGCTATGTCGCTTCAGCCATGTCAAACTCTTTTTTGTCCCATGGACTATAGCCCACCAGGCTCCTCTGTCCATAGGATTCTCCAGGCAAGAATACTGAAGTGGGTTGCCATGCCCTCCTCCAGGGACTGAATCTGCATCTCTTAAGTCTCCTGCATTGTTTCCATTCCGGCTCAGTTCTTCCCACTTGAGTAGAGGGTATGCTCCGCTATCTGTACCCCACTCAGACGGTGCCACAATTCCCCCCACCTTTAACTTCTGGTCCACCTTGAACTGACATTGCTCCCCACACAGGACAGAGGCAAGGAGAGGAAGGGAAGCCCTAGGGACGCTCTGAGCAGAGCAGAGGAGGCTCTCACCTCCCCTGAGCTGTGTGGAAGACTTCTATTGCTGCACCACTAAGATGGCATTGGGTGTTTCTTTTTTTTCCTTCTTCTCCATTATTTTCTTAAGTAATTTTTAATTTTAGGTTACACAACTAACAGGGTTACAGATTCATAGAAAAGTAAAATATTTCCGTTAACTCTGAAAGTCAGTCCTCTTTGATCATTTCCCATTCCCCTTCCTATTTCTTGACCCCCTCTACATACATACACACAATCCCAAAGATAACTCCTATGGTCAATTTATTTTTTAAAATTTTATTATGTTTTTGAATTTTTGGCTCCTCCCATGGCATATGGGACCTTAACTCACTTACCAGGGATTGAACCTGAGCCTCCTGCATTGGAAGGTTGAGCCTTAACCCCTGGACCACCGAGGAAGTCCTCACTATTGTCAATTTAAAATTTATCTTTCCAGATTTTTTCCTATGGCTATATATGTGGTAAACACATACACAGCCCTAAGAATATGTAGCTTTTATTTGTGGGGAATATATATACATACATATTGGCTTCCCCGGTAGCTCAGCTGGTAAAGAATCTGATTGCAATGCAGGAGACCCCAGTTCAATTCCTGGACTTGGAAGATCCCCTGGAGAAGGGATAGGCTTCCCTGGTGGCTCAGATGGTAAGGAATCTGCCAGCAATGTGGGAGACCAGGGTTCAATCCCTAGGTTGGGAAGATCCCCTAGAGGAAGGCATGGCAACCCACTCCAGTATTCTTGCCTGGAGAATCCCCATGGACAGAGGAGCCTGGTGGGCTACAGTTCATGGGGTCACAAAGAATCAGACATGACTGAGTGACTAAGCACAGTGTATTACACAAACGGAATCATCATACTGTACATATTTGTCCTATGACTTTTTCTCCAGTCTGTTCTGCACTCCTGAGTTCAATTCAGGGCTCTGAGATAGCATTCATTTTTATGAGGTCTGCACCTGGTCAGCTGAACCGGGAGCAAACAAATCCCTAACTGATCAGGAGACACCCTTGAAGGCCTTTTCCCCTAACCTCCTCCTACATCTCCTTTTCCTCTGATCTTTCTGCTTCTTCCCATCGCCCACCTTTTTCTCACCATGGCATTTACAGACACACACACACACACACACACACACACACACACACACACACACACACACCCTCAATGAGAAGATCCTAACACACACACACACACACACACACACACACACACACACACACACACCCTCAATAAGAAGATCCTAAACCTCAAGATGCCCTTTGCAAGGTACATCTCTGGAGTCTGGGGCTTCCTGCGCCCCCTCGTGGCTTTTCTGAGTAACGGCAGCGGAGCTTCCAACCCCTAATCCATTTGCCCATCAACCCAGCGTCCACCCGGAAAGACACTACGAGTGAAACTCCGGGCGATCCGCCGTGAATCAGCTGAAGTCTGCTCTGGAAACACTCCCGGTGGAATGTGAGCGACCTCTTGGCCTGCCAGAAGAGTTTACCTCTTTGAGATCACCCGGGGCTGCGTTTTGTGGGGGATTCCTGGTCCTGGCATAGCATCCTTGGAGAGCAACTGGGTGATTATTCTCAAGAATTTTGTAGTTCGCAGCCAGGGATTGAGTCTACAGATATTTCACACCTGCGCAAAAAGACAGATTGCCACAGTGTTTGTTGCAGCGCTGTTCTTGATGATAAATGATAGGCAACAAGCAATGGGGTAGCTAAATTCATCCCGGTGCTTTTAGGTGATGGCACACCTCTAAGTCCTGCCAATTCCCTGGACTGAGGCTCCCTTGAAGTGGCTCTACAGGCGCCCTGCACTCTGCAACCTGCCCTGTGCTGGGTCCTTTCCCACTCCACCTTGCCCTCATCTGCTCTTTTTTTCCTACAGAACATATCCTCTAACATACTGAATGATTTCTTTATTCCTTACTGTCCATCTTGCTCCATCAGAAGGAAAACCAGCTCTCCAAGGACAATGGCTTTTTCTATTTTGTTCAATTTTATATCCCAACCATCTCTTACAGTGCCTAACATACAACTGACACTTAAAAAAGTTTGTTGAATGAAAGAAGCCAATGAATGAAGGTCTGAATACTGGAGTTATAGAAAGATCTCTAAGAGAGACTAATCCAAAAAAGCAAGCTTCAGAATGACGTTGATAATGTGCTCCATTGTGTAAAGAATATTTTCCCATAAACTTAAAATGGCTAAAAAAAAACACCTTTAATTAATTAAAGTCTACTATTTAAACAACAAAGGCTATAAAAATATCTGGAGATGACAAGGAAGGGGAGAACATTTTGATTGGAGTTCATTCATTCACATATGCAATGAATACTTAAGTTCCCAGTGTATGTATACTGGTTATGTTAGACACAGATGTCAAGAAAATTTCTTTGGAGGAGGTGGTATTTGAGATTGGCTTTGAAATATGGCTAGGATTGTGCCTGAAAAAGATGAGACAGAATGTTGTTTTGTTTTGTTGTTGTTTGCTGCACTACATGACTTGTAGGACATCAGTTCCCCAACCAGGGACTGAACCGGAGTTCTAAGAAGTGAAATCGCAGAGTCATAACTACTGGATCACCAGAGAATTCCCAGAAAGGATATTCTGATAGAAGGATCAGTAAGGAAATTTTGATGACTTTAGAGGTACGGTGACTACTCAGAGAACGGTGGGCAATTCTGGTTGTAAGTAGCAAAGGCTACAGATAGGAAAGAACAAGTGATAGAATTCTCATGGTCTATTAGTCCAGCTGAGAAATGACATAAACATGAGGCCTGGTCCTCATTTGGTGAGCTACAAGGCAGTCTTTGAAGGTTGATAATAAAGATGTATTTCAAAATTAAAATTAAAATTACATGAAGAGCACCTGTGAGATAGTGTGAGTCACACCTAAGACAGAATTTCAGGGAGTCGTGAGGGGCCATCACTGGGAAGGAGGTCAGGCATTTCAGGCTCCTCCAGGGACCAAATTCTTGTGTCTCTGCAACCCAGAGTTGGGTTCAATACTTGCTGAGCCCCTGCCAGCTGAGAGAAGGGTCCAGTCTCTTCCCCTGGGGTCTGCTCACCTCCCACCCCAAGCATTTGCTAGGGCAGTGATTACTTATGAAGTAATTATCTGTCTCAGAGAATAAGGCAGAAAGCAAGCCAGAATTATCTGCAGACGTCTTCACATAGTGAGCAGTTACTAGGTGCCATTTCGCACCGGGCCAGTTTGCATCTGGGCTCAAATCCTCACTCTGCACTTACTGACCTTGAGTGAGTCACTTAACCTCTTTGAACGTCAGTTTCTCCATCTATAATGTAGGGAATAAAAGTAGCACCTGCCTCGGATTACTGAAAGATTTAACTGGATGTGAAGTATTACTGGGCTTCCCTGGTGGCTCAGTTAGTAAAGGATCTGCCTGCAATGCAGGAGACTCCGGTTCAATTCCTGGGTTGGGAAAATCCCCTGAAGAAGGGATACACTACCCACTCCAGTATTCTTGGGCTTCCCTGGTGGGTCAGACAGCAAAAGAATCTGCCTGCAATGTGGGAGACCTGGGTTCAATCCCTGGGTTGGGAAGATTCCCCTGGAGGAGGGCATGGCCACCCACTCCAGTATTCTTGCCTGGAGAATCCCCATAGACAGAGGAGCCTGGCAGGCTACAGTCCATGGGGTTGCAAACAGTCGGACACAACTGAGGGACTAAGCAGAGCACACCACTCCTGCTATTTGTCAGAGTAGCATTTGCCAGTGGGCATCAGATCCCGGCTCAGCCAGACTCTTGTATGTGTTCCGTCTCATGACTTCAGTCCTGAGAACTGCCTGAAGCTCTGCTCCTTCCTGTTTTTTAGGAGCTGATAAGGAAAGAAGGCGCTTGAGAAACAGAAAACAACACAGAGGATTCCTTAAAATTAAGCGTTCCCTGACAGAGGACACTATTATTATCCCCACTTTCCAGGTGTCATCCTTAAGCACTGGTATTCCAACCAAGAATTTCTGCTTCAGGGAGTGCTATTCCTGCTTGTAGGGAATTTGTTGTTCAGTCGTATCTGACTCTTTGCGACCCCATGGACTGCAGCACACCAGGCTTCCGTGTCCTTCACCATCTCCTGGAGTTTGCCCAAGTTCATGTCCATTGAATCGATGATGCCGTCCAGCCATCTCATCCTCTGTCGCTCCCTTCTCCTCCCGCTTCAATCTTTCCCAGCATCAGGGTCTTTTCCAGTCATTCGGCTCTTCACATCGGGTGGCCAAAATATTGGAGATTCAGCTTCAGCATCAGTCCTTCCAAAGAATGTTCAGGGTTGATTTCCTTTAGGGTTGACTGGTTTGATCTCCTTGCAGTCCAAGGGACTCTCCAGAGTCTTCTCCAGCACCAGTTGACCCTAAGGTGGGGCCAGAGCCAATGCCTAAGCAGGTCTTTTGTCTTCTGGGGTTCAAACACTGGCTAATGTGAGCCTTTTATTGTTAAACTGACTCATCAGGGTCACCAGAATTGGCTGCTGGGCAGGTTCCAGACACACAGTAGGCTTTTGGTGAGCCCCGCCCACCATCCCCCCCAACCCCGCCTTCCCCCTCCTTGGGGCGGGGACAGATTAATACTAACCCGGCTGTCTCTGGCCCCTCCCATGCAGAGCCGCCTGAGAACGGGACCAGCAGGTAAGCTGGCAGAGTCGGGCAGGCAGCTCAGGTCTGCTAAGGGCAGAGCAGCAAGTACCAGGAGCCAGTCACTGGCAAGGATCACTGGGCGCCGAGGTGGGGGCACTAGTCTGGGGACAGCGGGTGCCCCACGGCCTTTCCCCTAACTTCAGCTGCTGGCTCAGAGGCCAAGGGATAGGAGGGAAGAAGGGCCTCCTCCCCTGCTGGAGCTAGTCCAGTTGGAGTTGGGGCAACCTGAGCCGGCTGGGTGGACTCCAGACCCCCCCTCCCCAGGCCAAATGAGTGGGCCCCTACAGACCTCTGCCCAGCTGCATCTCCATGCCACTGGGACATCTAGACAGCTGTTCCTGCCAGGTGGGGGCCGGAATCTCCCCTGCCTGGCACCGGGGCCGGAGGCTGGGATGGGCACTGAGGGGAGGGGAACCCAGCCAAGGTCAGCCCCGTGGGAGGCCTGAAGCCCTTCCAGGCCTTGGGAGAGGGGTGAGGGAGGAAGGGAACTCATGGTCCACATTGGCTGGCTGCACTCTCATTATCTTCTCGCTTCCTCCCTGAAGCAAAGCCCTAAAAGCCCGGGCATCTTTAGACCCTTTGGAGACACCAAGACCCAGAGAGCGGGAGCAGCTGGCTTGACAACGCACAGCCGGTAAGCACAAGGCCGGCTGAGCTGGGGGTGGACAGGGCGCAGGCAAGCACTGCTTTCTCCCTGGGCCTAGTTCCCCCACGTCTGCGGGACAGGAACGCTGAGATGGGATGAGGCTCGGGGGAGCTGGTGGAGAGGACAAGCGAAGGCCTCTGGATGCACGTGGACACGGGGCGCCAGGGCGGTGGCTGACCCGGGCCAGGCCTCAAGCGCACCCGGGCCTCTCCCCTGCCTCCACCTCCTGCTTGCTGCAACCCTTCCTTTTGCCCCGCCTCTGTCTTTCTTTCTGCCTGCTTCTGCTTCAAGCTTTTGATTCTTTCTTCCCCTCTGTGCCTCAGTCTCTGTCTTTTTTTCTCCACCTCTTCCTCTAGGAAGAGGTATTCTGTTCACTCAACACCATCTCACTCCTGCCCGGACCACATCCTCACCGCCCTAGTCTTGTAAGGAGTCTGGAACCTGGGGTAATGTTGACTCAGACCCTTGTCTGGGAGCGGTGTGTGGTCAGCGTCCATGCTGTCAGCTGGCACTGTCCGAGCCGCCCTGGATGACTTAACCCCTACGGCTGCGGCAGGCTCAGTTGGGGGACCTGGCCTTTTGCAAACCAGGTGGTCATCTGGACACTGGGAGAGTGGACAGGGCCAGGCTCGCATGGGAGAAAACGGCACTCGACAGATAGACACAGATAAACTCCCATCCCTGAGCTAATGCCTAGTGATGCCATAAAGAAGAAAGCAGAGAGCAGGTCAGTGCAGGCTTAGAGGCTGGGGCTCTGATGGTCAAGGCTGGACAAGGCCCTTCCTGCCTGTGGGGAAGGAGATGGACCAGCCCACACACTGAGGGTGGCCCCTCTTCCCTCTTCCCTTCACTCCCTTGGGCCCGGGACACAGCTTTTTATGCAAGAATCTGAAGGAAAGAGATACCTTTGTTTGAGGCTGTCCTTCTGGCTTCGCTGCCTGTTTGCCCACCTGCTGTAGGAGAATTTCAAGGGTCTCATTCAAAGCCTTAGGTTTCTGGTCTCCCACAGTCGCCGAAGGACCTGGGAAACAGATGTGTTTGGAGTCTCTCCCAGGTTCTCCAGGGCCTGGATCGCATTTCTCTCCCTTTTCCAGCCCAGGTGCTTGGGGAGGCTGGAGGTGAATGGAAAGCGATCCTGCTCAACTTGGCCCCTGAAGCCACTTTCTAACCCCCTCCCCTCCAGGGCCCCACTCAGGCTGCTTAAGAGGGTTGGGTCCACAGATATACCTGGGCTCAAACCTCAGCTTCCAGATGACCAGCTGTGTGACCTCAGCAAATGACTTTCCCTCTCTGAGCCTTAGTTTCCTCATCTATTATATTAAATGGAGACAATTATCACACTTATTCCAGGGTTGTTGAGAGGATTTGACAATAAATTGTGTAAAGTATTTAACTCTGGGCCTGGAGAGACAAGCAGTAAGAAATGGCAGCCTTTGTTGTAGTTGTAACTATTGTTACTGTTTTCATCTGTTCCCCCTTGATAACTGCACCAGCTTTCTAAGGGGTTAACAGGTTTCATCCCTGATTCCACCCTGGTTTCTCCTTACTCTCCTCACAATAGCCAGCAGGATTCTATTTAAAATGAAATTAGAGCTTGCCCAGCAATGGAAGATTTTGACTCAGAGAAAATCTCTAAACTCTTGCCTACAAGGCCCCCCATGACCTTGCCAGTTCCTCCCCATGGGAACTGCGATAGCCACATCAGCCTCCTGGCTGTTCTTTCCACACCAAGACCTGCTTCTGGCTGGGACAGGACAAGTGAGGCCCCACCCCAGGGCCTTTGCACTTGCTGTCCCCTCCCCCAACTACTCTTTCCCCTGACATGGCTCAGTCCCAGGCTTCCTTCAGGTTCCCTCTGACAGCTGCCCTCCCCGACCGCCTGCTCCCCCTGACAGCTCCTTCCCTCCACAGCCCTTATCACCAGCTGACTAGCTCGATGTTCCTACTTTGCATAGTGACTGTTTCATCCCCCACTTTCCTGAGAGCAGAGATTGTGTCCAGCACATAGCAAGTATCCAGTGAATACCGGGTAAATGAATGAACAAGAACTGCAAAGCCACTGTAAAACAGATAACAGAGATGTGCACTTTTAAACAGTATCCCCAGCACTCTGAGCCACTCCTGAGATCTCTGAAGCCACCCGGCCTCTGCACTGGCGGGTACCTCTGTCTGGGACCTCCACCATCCACTGCCATTGATGGCTCCAGGAGCACGTGGCACGTAGTGTGGCTGGCTGGGAATAAGCAGGGGAGCCCTAAAGGAGATGGGCCATGCTGGGCCATAACACCACCGTGACTTGTTTCCAAATAAAGAGAGACTTGCAGAGCCAAATCACTTCCCTCAAAGTATACAGCTGCAGTTGTACCTGCCTCAGGACCCAGAGAACTCATCTCTGTGGGCCATGAGGATTGGGGCTTTCAGTGCATGGGACCCACTGCACATGAATAAAATTCAGGCTCCTTAACTCCCCGGTCTGCCCTCTGCTCCCCATTAAGCCCACTGTTTCAGCCACACTAGCCTAGGCTCATTCCTGCCCCCAGGACCTTTGCACAAGCTATTCCTTCTGTGTATATGTTCTTTGGAGTACTTTTATGATTTTTTTAATTTAAAAAATATGTAAACATTTGATCCAGCTGAAATTGGTTTTCTCTTGATGGGGTGGGGACTGGGTAAGAGATAAGAAAGAGATTCAGCTTTATTTATTTTTCCCAAATGACTACCCTATCTTATGTTCTTACTGGTTCTATGTAGGAAAACTACTTATTTGTAAATGTGTAACTGGCCAGCTTGCTGACCTCATAGTTTTATAGCTGTTCAGGTGATAAAAGGTAACCATCTTCTGCCAATTCCCCTCCTCCCTTTAATTATTTACTTATTCCTCCTTAATAGGTATACCACTTATTGCCTCCTCTAAATCCTTGCTTATTTTATACCTTCTGCTCTCAAGGCCTGAAACAGTGAGTCAAAACCCCACCATTTACTATTCTTCTGTCCGTCTCCCCTAGTATGTCTGAGGCTTGTGGAGAAAGTGATTCAGAATACAGATACTCACTACTGTTTTGACTCCATTATGAATCAGTCTTTATCAATATAAAATGACTCTGAGTCTCGGTTTACACTTTTGATTTTTGCCATCAGATTCCATAGTGAGAGTTACCGCTCCCTCCCTCCGTGTCTTTCTCTCTTTCACTGCATTTTTTCTGGAAGACCTTCGCCCCACATTTACTCCTAACCTGTGCCTTTTGGTATCTCTTTAAGGTGTGTCTCAACAACTCATTTCGTTTGATTTTGGTTTTTGATCAGATCCTAATTGAGGCAGGACCTGAGTTTCTGAGTCAGGGCATTAATAGTAAATGAGATCAGTGTATTCATTAGTTTTTGCTTACCATCACTGATCAGTATACATTCTTGAACATATATCTCTGCCCAGTTAGCCAGTGTTTTGTTATTTATAAAAAATAAGAGTGGCTTAAACAATGTAGAAGCTTATCAACAACAACATTAAACAAGCAAAATGGTGTGGGCGAATGCCTTCACTGTTGACCTGAAACTATCAAAACATTGTTAATCAGCTATACCCCAATACAAAATAAAAGTTTAAAAAAAAAAAAAAGCAAAATAGTCCAGCAGGGGGCAAAACAGGGTTGGTATGGCAGTTCTATGCCTGAGAAGGGATCTAGTCTCCGTCTAGCCCCAACGCCATCTCCCATTTGTGCAAAATGGCTGCTGGCATTCTGGCTATCACATCTAAACTCCAGATAGCAGGATGAAGGAAGAACAAAAGAGCACATTCCCTTTAAGAAGATTTTTTCAAAGTCTCTTGCAACCTTATTGGCCTGGTCTTAGTTCAAGAGCCATGTCCAGCTACAAAGGAAGCTGAAAAATGTGGTCCTTTAGCTCAGTGGCCATTTGTCCAAACAAAAATCTAGTCTTGGTAATAATGAAAGAAGAAAGAGTGGCTGGTGGGAAGCAGCTAGTAGCCTTGGTCTTGGAATATCAACGCTCTATCTTTTCTTTCCTTCCAAAGTGTTTCACTCATCCTAGGCAGAACTCTACCTGAGCTGATGTGGGTCAGCTTTTTTTCAGTGAGATTCTGCCTGCTTTATAACAGGTTCTGGTCTCAGGTGGGAGTGAGCAGCCAGCACCTATTTCTGGGCCTTCTTGGACTGTACGGTGAGCTGCTGAGAAGGTATAATGAACTGCTGGCTTTTGAAAGAGGTCTTTTCCCTCCTCTGCTCCACTGATCCTCTGGGGAAAGACTGCTTCTGTTTTGCTGCCAGTGAGTCACCTGCCTTGGCCAACGTAGGGTGGGAACCTTGCCTTTCCATCCAGCCCCAGCCACTGCTCCTTCTCCCTACCTGCAGCTCTGCCTCTGCTTTGGCCCATGAAGCATCTGGATCCTGCCTCCCACCCACCTCTTCCTCACACTTTTCTCTGGGGATAGCCCCTGTGTCTTTTCTGCTTGCAGCTCTCACAGCACTGGGCACAAAGCAGGGGACTAAATATCCCTGCCTGTTGATTGTTTAGGGGGAAGTGCTGACAAAATTCTGCCTTCAGAAATGATGTGTATTGTGGTATCAGGAAGTGTTCAGGATAACTGTGTTTTGCAATTGCCACATTTTTTGAAATAGTAATCATGATCATTAACATGTATTGAACACATACGATGTATCAGGCATCATATGAGCATTTTGGAAGTTTCATGGTCATAACAACTCTGATGTTGGTACTGGGAGCCTCCCATTTTGCACAAGAGAAATCAGACACCAGAAGTTAAGCCAATTAGTGCAAGGTTGAAGCCGGGATTTGAGCCCAGACGTCTGCCTCTAGACACTAGTGCAGCAAGAGCAGTAAGGTGGCTGGAGGCAGTGACCTGAATCCAGATCTGAGAGAGAGGCCCAAGGTTGGATCCCAGCCCACACCTTATCCCCTACTAGGACGGGATCCAGAGCAAGCCACATCTTGCTCTCAAAAATGAGGGCTAGGCTTAATCAGGGTTTGCAGTGTACCGGGCTTGGAGGGTCCCAGGTGGGTGCCCTAAGTTAAACAGGGCCAAGGGTGATTGTTGCCATGTAGGCATACTGACCCAGTGTTGTCTTCCAGAATATTCTAGAGAAGCCAGAAATCCTGAGTTTTGTATGCCAAATCCTTCCTAACTTGCAGATGTTAGTAACTAATTATTTACAACTCGCCCCACATCAAAATAACACATCTGCTGCTTGCCTGCAGCCCGGGAGTTACCAGTTCACAAACTGGAGCTAGGTCATCTGTAAAGGCTCTTCCACCACTTTCGGAAGGCGAAATTCCAAAGCAGTCCCTGCCCTCCAGGGGCTTCAGTCTCCCTGGCAAATGTACCAGGACACACCCACCCCAGGAGAACCCCGAACGGAGGGGCCCGGGGCCCGGGGCCGGCAGCCAGTGGGGTTTGGGGGCAGAGTCCTGCAGAAAGCTGAGATGTGGATGGGCGCAAAGATGATGCCCCAGCCAGGCTAAGACAAAAGTTTGCCCTCTCTCTGTGGGTCCTCTGGGCACGCCCAGAGCCAGGGCTTGACCTGGGCTGTCAGTGGGGCCAGCTTTGCTGCTGAGGAAGCAGAGCTTTAGTGACTCGCCTGAGGCCCCAACACAGGAGGTGGTGAAATAGAACTGAAAGCAGGTCTGGCTGCATTCCACCTCCCAGAGAGGATTGGGTTTCAGAGGAAGAGAGTCTGGGGTTGGAGGGTCAGCTCTATGTATGGGAACCTGGAAAGGAACTTCCACCCCACAGGGGCTGCTCTGGCATGCTCTAGAAGAGAGACAAGGAGTTAAAGGCTGACCGTGTGAGTTGAGCAGAACCAAGAGATCAGGGTTCTGGGGAGAGGTGGGTGGAGCCATCTGCTGCGGAGGACCCACTCCAATTCCATCACCAGCCTCCGGAGAGGCCCTCCACCCCCGCAGACCCCACCCCATTCCCCATCTGTAAAAAGGATGTGATTGGACCTGTCAACATTTCTCTCCAAAATGGTACCTGTGCCAGCAGTGATTTCAGGCAGTACCTCCAGGGGAACTTTCTTTTATCCTTTAGTAATTTTAATATTCATATGTTAATTTTCAGCAAATTAGAAAAAAATAATAACTATAACAGCAAACCCTTAGTGAGCACTTTCTATGTGCCTGGTACTGTTAAGACAACATATACTCCTTAACGCTGCATCTCATTACAAGCCATGAGGTTGATTTACAGAGGGGGTAAAATGAGGTAGAGGGAGGCAAACTTGGTCACCCCAAATCAGTCAGTTAGCTAAGAGGCAGACCTGGATTCAAGTCCAGGCAGCTGCCACCAGTCACTCACTCAAATCTGTGAACAAAGAGTGTTGCCTGACACCCCAGCTCTACAAGGACTAAGTTAGAACCCACAGCAGTTGACTCTCAGTGCTTCCTGAGGGGAATTCAGGATGGAAAAGCACTCAGCATGAAGCATTCTGTTCTGGATATACAGCCCCCAGACAGTTAAGATGCAAACCAAAGGAAGAATTCCAGTGACCCAGACATCCTGTATCTTCCCTTACATTGAAAAGCACTAAAATCATTAACTTGAGCTAGCTGAGTTTGTGCCTGTGTGTGTGGGTGTGTGACTGGCATTAATCCTTTACCTAGACTTATATATGACCACATGTAACTCCCAACAACAAATTCATATGTATCCTGGCTCCTCCCTTACCTCTTTGGAGCAGTTCCTCAGACCTGAGAGGCTGTCTCCCAGGCTACAATCCTCACATTGCTGTTGCTCAGTCGCTGAGTCGTTCCGACTCTGTGACCCCATGGACTGCAGCACACCAGGCTTCCCAGTCCTTCACCATCTCCCAGAGTTTGCTCAAACTCATGTCCACTGAGTCGTTGATGCCATTCAGCCATCCCATCCTCTGTCATCCCTTTTCCTCCTGCCTTCAGTCTTTCCTAGCATCAGGGTCTTTTCCAATGAGTTGGCTTTTTGCATCAGGTGGCCAAAGGACTGGAGCTTCAGCTTAGCATCAGTCCTTCCAGTGAATATTCAGGTCTGATTTCCTTTAAGATTGACTGGTTTAATCTCCTTGCTGTCCAAGGGACCCTCAAGTCTTCTCCAACACCACAATTGGACCTTTGCCAGCAAAGTGGTATCTCCGCTTTTTAATATGCTGTCTACGTTGGTCATAGCTTTCCTTCATAGGGTCCCTGAATAAAGCTGAAACTCACTGCTCCTATGTTGTGAGATGCTGATTTTTTTTTCAGTTGACAAACCCTCTCCGATGTTTTTTCGTAGACTGAGGGTAACAGCACAGGTGGTGTGACACAGGTAATTGGGAAGGTGGTAAAAAGGGATAGGCTACCCACTCCAGTATTCTTGGGCTTCCCTAGCAGCTCAGTTGGTGAAGAATCTGCCTGCAATGCAGGAGACCTAGGTTTGATTCCTGGGTTGGGAAGATCCGCTAGAGAAGGGAACAGCTACCCACTCCAGTATTCTGGCCTGGAGAATCCAATGAACTGTATAGTCCATGGGGTTGCAAAGAGTCAGACATAACTGTTTTGCACTTCACTTCACTTAAACAGATCACAGCATGGCTCTAGAGGGCTACAGTCAGGTGGTCTCCAAGGGCCTGTCCAGAGATGGAGCTCTATAATTTGAGAAGAAAAACTCCAGACTGGAATCTTATATCAGATAACCATATTTTTGTAACAGATAGTGTGATGTATTTACATGGTTCACAAATCAAAATTATATAAAAAGATCTACACTGAGATGCTGCAAACATCCCGGCAGTTTCTATGTGTCCTTCAAAGTCTGCTTTGCGAAAATACAAGCAAAGAGAATATATTCTTCCTCCTCTTCCCCTAAGTCCAAAACACCACACACTGTCCACCTACCTTGGTGGTGTTCACTTATCAACTCAGCCTTGAGGCCTGTCGCTATCCATCAGCCGGTGAGCTCTCCCACCTCCCTCTCTTTGTAACAGGTGTGTGCCATTCCAACAGGCCATCATCTCTTACACTAGCCCCTCTTCTGTGGATAGCACAAAGGTTGTCTCTTATGTTTTGCTGTTATCAACAAGGCTGCAAGAAATAGTAACTTCGTGTATATCTCATGGCTTTGGAAGAATCTCACCGTGAGAAATGGAGTCATCGTTGATTGACGTTTCCCATGGTGAATGAAGGGGACAGTCTAAGACTTGCTTGTATTTTTTCCTCTGACCTGTTCATATCCTATGTCAACTTCTCTATTGGGTCTTTTTGTTCTTAATCTGTAAAAACTCTTGACATATTAGGAAGAGGAACTTTTTGTCTGTGCTTTACATTGCAATATTTTCCCCCCAGGAAATCATCTGTCTTTTGATCCTCTTGTTGGTATTTTTTTGTCATTTTTTGCAGAGGCTGTTTTATTTGCTTGCTTTTGTGTGTTCTAATATTTATGCGGTAGAATGTTATTGTTGTAGCCATACGTTCCGGGAAACAAACTCACTCAGAAGGACAACGCAGATAGTGGAGTGCAGTTTATTACACCGGTGGGCCCAAGGCAGAGTCTCCTCTTAGCCAAGAACCCTGACCAATTTTTGTGAAAACCTTATATACCCTAAGTGTACACACCCAAACCCACCTCCCCAAATTCCCTTAAACTAGTCTGAACAAAGGAAAAGAAAGATACAATCAAAGTTAACCTATGGTTCATATGCCTTAGGCCTAGGTAGTTAACAGTGGACAATTATCAATAGAACTGTGGCCATACCCCACATATATTGGCCATACCCAATAAGCATAATAGAACTTATGATTCTATTCAGTTACACAGACAATTAGGGTATTCTTTTAGGTGACAGAGAGTCTAGGTATGAGCCCTGGGGCTCTTCCATCTGGGGGAGGGGGGGTCTGATTTTCCAGTTGGTCTGTCATTTCCACAGATACTGGGCACATAGCTCAAAGTCCACAGTCTGGCCCAAGATGGAGTCCTGCTTTCAAGATGGAGCCTGTTCTGTCTGTTTCCTCCTTCAGTATCAAATTTTTCTTTTGTGGACTCTGGATTTAGGAGTCATGATTAGGAAAGCTTTCCCTGCTGAAAGGTTAGTTATAAAGGGATTTGTCCATGTCTTCTGTTAGTAAAAATCCAACGTGTTCATGGAGAGGGGAATAATAAGAGAAAACCCAGGGCCCAGAAGCACAGTCTTTTGCTATACGATGCACCTGACATTGCTCACCTGATATTCTTCTCTATCAAACACACTGCAGGCTGATCTGGGGAGGGAGCTGCCTCCGGCCCAGGGCAGACGTCACCATGGCCTTCCTGATACACCTGCTGGTCTGCACGTTCGGGATGGGCTCCTGGGTGGCCATCAACGGGCTTTGGGTGGAGCTGCCCCTGCTGGTGACGGAGCTACCGGAGGGCTGGTATCTGCCGTCCTACCTCACAGTGATCATCCAGCTGGCCAACATCGGCCCCCTGCTGGTCACCCTGCTCCATCACTTCCGGCCTGGCTGCCTCTCCGAGGTGGCTGTTGTCTTCACCGTGCTGGGGGTGGGCACCATTGCCTGCACCCTCTTCGCCTTCCTCTGGAACGTCACTTCCTGGGTGCTGGGTAGCCGCCACAGCATGGCCTTCCTAGTCCTCACCTTCTTCCTGGCCCTGGTGGACTGCACCTCCTCTGTCACCTTCCTGCCCTTCATGAGCAGGCTGCCCACCTACTACCTCACCACCTTCTTTGTGGGTGAAGGACTCAGCGGCCTCCTGCCTGCACTGGTGGCTCTTGCCCAGGGCTCGGGTCTCACCACCTGCGTCAACGTCACGGAGATATCGGCCACCACCCTAAGCTCTGAGACCACCAGGAACGTGGACAGCCCACAGGTACCTGGCATCACCCAGGGTCTTTGCAGTTCTGTCCTAGGTCACAAGCAAGGTCTTACCGAGGGCTGGTGTTTCCTAGATGTTGGGTAGGCCCGTGTTCTTGACCCGACACCACTTTCGATCACCTGGGGGCGCTGCTGAGATGCACACATATCTAGGGTGGGGCTCCTCTGAAATCCTTGCGGTCAGGTGTATTTTGAAATCTGGAGTTTCAGATTGTAGAACACACTTACCCCACGTCTAAGACAGGGCCTGTGACACGGCAATCCCCACAGCCCACAGCCCAGGGCATTCATGCCCCATAGGCAGATGAGGGCTATAAACAGCTTCATATCTAGTTCAAATGTTGCTGTCAACCGAGTCACGAAAACATTCTGACTTTCAGAGCCTTTCGGATTTTAGAGTTGCAGATAAGGGATTGTGAATTTGTATTTATTGAAAATTCCCCAGGTGCCACTAATGTACAGCCAAGGCTGAGAACCACAGACTTTAGATGTTGATAAACGTTTAGACGTTACCCCATGTGTTTACAGCATCAAACTTTCTCACTGGACATGGGACAATATATACATCTGATATTATCCAAACCACAGCAGTGCAGCAATGGTTGCAAACCAGTGGCCTGGGCTGCCATAGCAGGCAAAAAAAAAAATTTTTTTTTTGAGAGTTTGAATTAGTTAATAACATTCGAATGTTTTGAAATTTCACATAAATCTAGATGCATGATATCTCTTGAAAACAGTCGCCGCAGGGTGCCTTTGGATGGAGCTGTTCTGTCTCAAGCCAGCCCCATCTCTGAATATGCATATTTTCAGTTGCCAGCCCTGGAGGGCATTGAGTGGGCGGAGCTGTAGCTTCTGTCCTGACACCTCCGTGCTCTGTAAAATGGGGACTGCACGATGCTGTCAGAAGACACACACAAGCTGATACTGACCCAGTGCTGCTGCCCAGTGAGTGAGTCAGTGTGAGCATATATTATCCTCACCATAGGAGCTGTGCGTATATTATCCATCACTTACATAATAATGATAATGCCTAGTATTTATTGTATACACACAGACCTCGGAGAGAATTGCAGATTTGGTTCCAGACCACCACGATAAAGCAAATATCTCAATAAAAAAGTCACACAAATTTCTTGTGTGCCTATAAAAGTTATGTTTATGCTATATGTCGTCTATTAAGTGTATAATAGCACTGTGTCTAAAAAAACAATGTACATACCATAATTTTAAAATATTTTATTACTAAAAAGTGTTAACCATCTAGGAATTTCCTGGTGATCCAGAGCTTAGAACTCAGCTTCCACTTTAGGGGGTCTGGGTTCAAAGGACCCTGGTTAAGCAATGAAGATCCCACAAGCTGTGTGGGGAAGCCAAAAAAAAAAAAAATCAACTATCATCTGAGCCTTCAGCGAGTCATAATCTTTTTGCTAGTGGAGGGTTTGAAATAATTCAAGAATTACCAAAATGTGACCCAGAGGCAGGAAGTGAGCAAATGCTGTTGGAAAAAGTACCAATAGTCTTGCTCGACACAGGGTTGCCACAAACCTTCAGTTTGTTAAAAAAAAAAAAAAATCACCCAGGGATCTGACTGGCCCTTGTTTTGTCTTTCCCAGGGAGCTGGCAGCACTTTGGTGTCTGAGCTCGCTGGGACAGCACCCTCCGCGATCCGCCTGGAAAGCCATTACCTGCCCGCCAACTTCCCGCCCTTGGTCTTCTTCCTCCTGCTCTCCTGCATGATGGCTTGCTGCTTCGCCGCCTTCTTTTTCCTCCAGCGTCAACCCAAGCGCTGGGAAGCCTCCATAGAAGACCTCCTCACCTCTCAGGTCACCCTCTACTCCATCCGGCCGCAGGAAGGGAAGGACCTGGGTCCCCCAGAGGACAGCGGCAAGGCCCAGGACCCTCTGGAGGAGAAGACGGCCCCCCAGCACCCGGCCCGCCTGACTTTCATCTACGTCCTGGTGGCCTTTGTGAACGCGCTCACCAATGGCGTGCTGCCCGCGGTGCAGACCTACTCCTGCCTGTCCTACGGGCCTGTGGCCTACCACCTGTCGGCCACCCTCAGCTCCATTGCCAACCCTCTCGCCTGCTTCCTCTCCGTTTTTCTGCCTAACAGGTCTGCCCTCACCTGGCCCTGGAGAGCTCGGGTTGGGGGAGCGCTTCGTGTCAGAACCCAGAATGCACCGCGCCTACCTATCAGGCTGGAGGTGGGATAGTTAAGAACGTGGTGTCTGGGGCTCCGCTGCCTGGGTTCAAATCCCGGCTCTGCCACTTGCTAGCTCTGTGATACTGGACTCCTCTCTGTGCCTCAGGAATCTAATCTGGAAAATGGGGAGAATAATAGCTCTTCTTGGGTTGCTGGGGGCTAATTTTGTAAAGCTTTTAGAGCACCGAGGGCCTGGCACATGTCAGGTCTACATTCGCCACCACTGGCCCATGAGGAGGAATAAGCAGACAGGAAGCGAGGCTCCTATTTACAAATAGAAACCCTGAGGCTCGGAGACGGCGTTCGCTCTGGTCTAATTCCCAGGATCTGAGTCCTGTCCTCCTGCCTGCGGCCCACACTGGCCCTCTTACCGCTGCAATTCTAGAAGAATGGCTGGGCAGATTGATAAAATGCAAATTGAGTCAGCCTAGATGGAGACCTGGGGTTTCAAATTTTAATAAGCAACCTAAGTGGTTCTGATGCAGGGGCTTCAGACCCCACAGGAGAAATACCCACCTTGGGGTCATGAAAGTTTAGGTCCCCCCCTGCCTCCCACCTGCTCCTCTGGCCTGCCTGTCTTCACTGCCTCTGAGCCCTGCCCATCCCCACCTGCCATCCCCACCTCCCCTAGTTCTGCCCACCCTACCCCCATCCCCTACCAGGGAAGGAGGGATCATGAGGATGGGAGAGCTGGGCAGATGTCAGTTTGCCAGAAAGCTGAGTTTTCTCCCTTGGGCTGGAAAACTGTGGAGTGAAGCTGGAGATCTCTGAGGGAACAGACCAGAGGCTGCAGATCTGTGGACTCTGAGATGCCCAGAATGTTAGAAATACAGAGCCTGAGAGTCCCAGAACCCAAGAATCCTGAGACAGAAAGTGTCCTTAGAGGTAGGCAGCCCTCCACTCTAACCTGTCAGTGTGGATGGGGAGATCCCAGGGAAAAGGCCTCACATGAAGGATGGTGTCCTCAGTGGTCAGACAGAGGGCCTACTTGGAAGGCCACCAGAGCCTCTGAGCTGGCTACCAGGGCCCCCAGATCATGTGAATCTCACCTTGTGGACCCGGAAGCTGAGGCTGGAGGGAGGGGGGTCACCCGAGGTCGCACGGCACACCCTACAGTCACGGTGCCATGATCCGAGCCTCCCACTCATCTGCCCAGCTTCCTGGAGTGGGTGGGAGGTGTTGCAGGAGGAAATAGCAACAGATGGTACCAGGTGGGCCCACAACCAGGGCCAGGCCATACACACTCTGCGCCCGTGCATTCTCCCAGCCCCACAAGACTCATTTCACAGGTGAAGAAACTGAGGCTTAGGGCCCAGTCTTGCAGGAGGAACTGGTATTTGAACCAGGCTTGTGTAGCCCTAGAATCTGTTCTGTTTCTCCTGCTGGGATGCTGGGCTCTGCTGTTAGTACTCAGGATGACTTGTGCCAGTCTTGACCTCAGGAACCTCACTGATGCACTTGAACTGGGTAGCCTGGAAGTTTCCACATGGGTCTAACCTCTAAACCTGGAGAAGCTGATGACTCCATGTGGCCCCCTGGAGCTCAGGCCAGGTGGAGGAGTAGGGGCAGAGGTTCAGGCTTTTCACCTCTTCCAATCATGCCCACCCCCCAAACTCTGTCCTAGGTCTCTGCCATTCCTGGGAGTCCTCGCAGTGCTCGGGACCAGCTTCGGAGCCTACAACATGGCCATGGCTGTGATGAGCCCCTGCCCCCTCATGCAGGGCCACTGGGGCGGAGAAGTCCTCATCGTGAGTGTCGACTGCGGCGCTATCCCCCTCCCACCCCTACCTAGCCAAGGCCTAGGAAATCCAGAGTATAGCTCCTTCTATTGACCAAGTGCTTTGTGGTTACTCGCTCAGGAAGCCCAAGGTGGGAGTGGGGGGAGGAGGGATGCTTTCATTGGGGAACAAAGGCTTGAGAAGCTTAGTTGGCTGGTCCGAGGTTAAGAGTCCAGCCTCTCCCATGAACGCCATACTCTGCACTATGTGCATGTCAGCAGTAGCCTTCTCCCAGTTGCCCCTGACTTGATCATGCTATGCTGTACTTAGTCACTCAGCTGTATCTGACTCTGTGATCCCATGGACTGTAGCCCACCAGGCTCCTCTGTCCGTGGGGATTCTCCAGGCAACTTTGGGCGCCATACCCTCCTCCAGGGGATCTTCCCAACCCAGAGATCGAACCCAGGTCTCCCGCATGGCAGGCAGATTATTTTACCTTCTGACCCATCAGGGAAGCCCAAGAATACTGGAGTGGGTAGCCTATCCCTTCTCTAAGGGATCTTCCCTACCCAGAGATCGAACCCAGGTCTCCCGCATGGCAGGCAGATTATTTTACCTTCTGACCCATCAGGGAAGCCCAAGAATACTGGAGTGGGTAGCCTATCCCTTCTCTAAGGGATCTTCCCTACCCAGGAATCGAACTGGGTTCTCTTGCATTGCAGGCAGATTCTTTACCAGCTGAGCTACCAGGGAAGTCCCGACTTGATCATGGGGGACAGAATGCCATTGGGTTCTCCTTTATCCTTGGGAAGTCAACTCAGGGGGCCCCATTAGCTCTCCTTGCACTTAGAGGCTTTTCCATGGGGTTCTCTTAGCCATGTTAGGTCACCCTAGAAGCACCCTTTGCCCCTGGGGCTCACCCCAAAGTCATCTTCACTCAGCATCTCTCCCAACCTGTCTCTGCAGGTGGCTTCTTGGGTGCTGTTCATTGGCTGTCTGAGCTACGTCAAGGTGATGCTGGGTGTGATCCTACGCGACCACAGCCGCAGCGCCCTCTTGTGGTGCGGGGCGGCGGTGCAGCTGGGCTCGCTCCTGGGAGCGGTTGTCATGTTCCCGCTGGTCAACGTGTTGAGGCTCTTCTCATCCGCTGACTTCTGCAGCCTGCAGTGCTCCGCCTAAACCAGCTGAAGGGACGCGATCCATCATAAGGCCCCGCCCTCATTACTAACTCCTGAAAACTGGGACACCTCGAGGCAAGGTGTGTGCCCAAGGTCACAGAGCCAGTGGTAGAGAGCAGTGAGACAGAGCCTGAGTCCTCTCCGGAAAGGTGGGGAATGGTGTGGGCCTCCCAGGGGACGTGGAAATGCAAAGCACAGCCCACCCCAACTCTGTCACTGTGCCTGCAGTTCTAGCTTCTCAGATCTCGTTTCAGCTCTTGAGAGATGACTGTGAGAAATGAACTATTTTCTGCCATATCAGTAAACAAAGGATATCACAGCCACCAGCGATTGCAGATGTCCAACATGAGCCAGTGAGCCCTGAGGAAACTCAGGATATGAAAACACAGGATACTGACCCCAGAGAGCTGAGGTGAATATCAGAGGGATGATTTCAGTGAGCCCAGACTCTTGCTAAATACATAGAAAAGTGCTGAATTGCTTAACTTGCAAGTTCTGGTTTTCTTTCATTAACAGTAATCTATTGATGCTTCCACTACCTGCCCTTTGTGACAAAACTCCTATATCCTAGCTCCCCCCACCAACCTTCTCGGAGCAGTTCTCTCAGGGTTACTTGAGATGCTGCCTCCCAGGCTTGAAGTCCTAAAAATTCCCGCTGAATAAAACATAACTCTTCAACTTTTAGATTGTGAATATTTTTTACCTCAACAGTTCTGCAGCACCCAGCTGGATGGTGTTAGAAGGGGAACAGCTAGGAGGGTGAGCCGCCTGTTACAAGCCATGTGACCTTGGGGAACTCACTTGATTGCTATGTGCCTCTGTTTCCTCCTCCACAAAATGGGAATTATTAGCACCTATGTTATAGGTTTGGCACAGGGATAAAAGGGAGAAGCACCCAGCATGTCCTGATCTGATGACCAAGAATAATAACAGGAGTGACAATCAACAAAGCCTAGAAGTGGCTAGAAGGGTTGAGAGATGTCCCCTTCTCCATAGCCTTTCCACCCCTGTTCTCACAGAGAAGCTTCTAGAAGACAGATGTCTAATGGTGGACTCTCTCTCATCTTGGCTTCCCAGTATGGAGGAACATTGTACCCCATGTACCCCTTCTTGTTACCCCTGCTGATCCAGGAAGGCTCACTCTTTGGAGAGTAAACTACCTCCTAAGAGGCAGAAGGAGAGCATTGGGGTGGAGGGGCCACAGCAAGACTCTGAATATGAGTTCCCCCACCCCATTCACTGGCTGACTCTGAACTGGAAGGCAGTCCTCTGAACTGGAGGGAGGAGGAGAGTGGGGAGGAGTGTGTTAGCGACCTGATTTTTGGTTTTATCTTTTTAAAAAAATAAATAAATAAAGATATTCCTTGTTTTTACACTAAGGTCATCCTTCTAGAGAAAGTCCAACATGAATGCCAAAAAAAATGTTTCAATATAATCAGCTTTCAGTTGGTTCTAAAGTGAAGGCTGAGCTCAGAAATAAACAGAATCAAGGGCTTAGAGAAGGTCTGATCCTGGGACTTCTTTTCTTCACAGGTTTGTTTTGTTTGCTTGCCACCACTCCTCCTTTTTATTTTGAATAGATAATATAAAGTCACATATTTCAAAAATCATAAAATAAAAAATTATATTTAGCAAAAAAGAAATTCCATCCCTCTCCATTTCCTGCTCTGTCCAGCTCCTCTGAACATGCACATGAGCACTTTTATCAGTTCCTTGTTTATTCTTCCAGAGATTATGCAAATGTAAACAAATTCAAATATAGAGTCTTTTTACGTAAAGAATAGTAAATCACTGTGTACTTTGCATTTTCACGCAACAGTGAAAATGTAGTCTTCTCATTCTTTGTCATGACTGCATAGTATTCCACTGTGTGGAGCTGCCAGATTTGTTCAACCAGCCCTCTGTAGAGAGGCCTTTGAAGGTGTTGGAGACAAAATTTTAAAAATCTCCCACCAAACCCAAAAACCTCCCACAAAAGCAGAAAACAGTTTGATTATTGAATATATGTTCAATGTGATTGTGGTACACATCACAGACAGTCTGCTAAAGAGACCGCAGAGGTGGAAAGAAACTCCACCCTTTTACAAAGCCCAGCAGACACAACCTGTTAACATTACATCCAGGTTCTCAAATGACAACTTGTCCTCAAGAAAGAGAACTAGATAGTACGGTTGGTCACCCTGAACTCAGCTGGCATTTGGGGTGGCTGGCTCTTAGCTAATTGTCCTTATCCACAGGAAAGAAGAATTCATATCTTTCTGTGAAGGTGGCATTGCAATTTGGATCCAAACCTTGAAATTAACTCCTCACCTGGAACGGAGTGTGGGTGCAGGGGGCCTGGCTTCCTGATATTTACATTGCAAACAGAGGAGTCCTGCATCCTTGAGAAAAACATTCCTGGATAGAAAAACTGACAAGAGGCTTATTCAGCTTTTTAAAAAAGACTCATATACAAGGGAAAAGGAGCGGAGAAAAAATTTACAAGTTTTCTAAAGTAAATGCTCTAAGAAAAAGGAGCAGGGATGTCTCTTTCCCTTTTTGGCGCCAGGAAGCAATGTTTTTATTTGTATTTGCCCTTCCAAGGGCGTTTGGATTATTTCTAGTCATTCCACCCACAAAAGATACTGGAGTGGATGATGAGCACCAAGACCGTGTCTCTGTACTGATGTGGGAAGACGCTCCAAGATTAATTACACACACAGGAAGCAGATGCACAAGAGCGGGTAGCCTGCAGTGTTAGCCATACTAGTACATTCTGTCAAGGACGAGTGGGAGGGCAGTGACTTGGTATCTGGAAAAGTCACCTCCATCTGACAGCCCTCCCTGTGGTTTCGCTTCCACCCACCTCCTTGGGAGTCCTGTGACCTTGACAGCCTTTAAGTTACCTTGCACAAGTCAGCTCTCCTTGGTCTCTTCCTCTATACAATGGGGACAAAAAAAGCCCCACCCTTTCAGGGTTCTGGTGAGGATTAATTAGCTTTGCACCTGCAAGCAGTGAGCGTTCCATCATTTTCATTAAAAAGCTTCCACTTGGTGAGAATATCTGCTATAGACCCTGAATGCCCCTTAACCTCAGGCCCGCTCTGCAAGGCTGACCCAAGTCACATGATGTCTTTATGGGCCAACCAAGGCCATTTCCCAAAAGAATGAGATCAGGACTCCCGACTCTGCCTAGGGTTGGCAGCGGGTGGGTATCCCTGAGGATGCCCCCTGATAGAATTAAGGTTATAGATCTTAAATAGGGTGGTTACTTTGGATTACTTGAATGGACCCAATCTAATCACATAAGTCTAATCACATAAGTCTAATCTAATCACATAAACAGAGAATCAGAAGAGATTCAGTGAGGACTCGCATGGTGGTTCAGTGGCTGGGACTCTGCGCTCCCAATTCAGGGGGCCCCAGTTCCATCCCTGGTCAGGGAACTAGATCTCACAGTCTGTAACTGAGTTCACATGTCATAACTAAAAAAAAAAAAAGAAGAAGAAGAAGAAAAGAAAAAAAAAAATCCCACATGTCACAACGAAGTTCCAAGATCCTACGAGCCACAACTAAGACCTGGCTCAACCAAATAAATAAATAAGAATAAACATTAAAAAAGAAGAGAGTGAAAGAAATAAGAAATATACAGCATCATACCCTTCAATAGCAAAAAACCCAACAATTCTATTAAGAATGGACACAGGAACTGAAACTATGTTTTTCCGAAAAAGACACACAGGTACATGAAAAGGTGCTCAACATCACTAATCATCGTATGTGTATGCTCAGTCGTGTCCAACTCTTTGCAACTCCATGGACTGTAGCTTGCCAGGCTCCTCTGTCCATGGGATTCTCCAGGCAAGAATACCAGAGTGGGTTGCCATTTCCTACTCCAGGAGATCTTTCCGACCCAGGGATCTAAACCCACATCTCTTGTGTCTCGTGCATTGCCAGGTGGATTCTTTACCAACTGTATACCACATAGGAAGCCCAGTCATTAGGGAAATGCAAATTAAAACCACAAGGCCATATATCATACGGCTGCTATCAAAAAGACAGGCGTTAAGTGTGGGTGTGTGGGAATGTGAAGAAAAGGCAGCCCATGTGCACTGTTGGTAGGTCTGTAAATTCATGCAGCCACAACAGAAAACAGTATGGAGGTTCCTTGAAAAAATAAAAACAGAACTACTAGATGATCCTGCAACCCCACTTCTAGGTATATAACTGAAGGAAATAAAATAAATCTCAAGGAGATATCTGCACCTTCATGTTTATTGCAGCATTGTTTACAACAGCCAAGACATGGAAACAGCCTGAGTGTCCATCGGCAGATGACTGGATAAAGAAATACATTATTATACACAATGGAATAATAATCAGCTTTAAAAAAATAAAGAAATACTGCTGTCTATGACAATATGGATGGACTTTGAGGGGCATTATGTTATGTGAAATAAATCAAACAAAGACAGTACTGTATATTCTCACTTACAAGTGAAATCTTAAACTTGAACTATGTAGAAACAGAGAATCAGGTTGGTGAAAAGTAATTGCAGTTTTGCATTTTTGAACTTTGTCATTTGGTATTGGAATACGCTCTTAAATGTTGTTATATAATGCATATTTTTTTTGCTAATGGTTTATTACTTGCTATTTACTTTATACTTATTTTAGGCCAAAGGAATGACATTAAACAAAAAGCAAATTCGAGTGATTTTCTTATTTGAGTTCAAAATGGGCCGCAGAGCAGCAGAGAAAACTCACAACTTGCACATTTGGCCCAGGAACTACTAATGAACATACAGCACAATGGTGGTTCAAGAAGTTTTGCAAAGGAGATGAGACCCTTGAAGATGAGGAGCTGGTGGTCAGAAGATGACAACAACCAGTTGAGAGCATCATCAAAGCTGATCCTCTTACAGCTACATGAGAAGTTGCCGAAGAACTCAACATGGACTGTTCTATGGTTTTTCGGCCTTTGAAGCAAATTGAAAAGGTGAAAAAGCTCGACAAGTGGGTGCCTCATGACCTAACCACAAATCAAAAAAATCGTCATTTCGAAGTGTCATCTTTTCTTATTCTATACAACAACAAAGGACTGTTTCTCTATCAGATTGTGACATATGACGAAAAGTGGCAATGACCAACTCAGTAATTAGACCAATAAGAATCTCCAAAGCACTTCCCAAAGCCAAACTCGCACCAAAAAAAGGTCGTGGTCACTGTTTGGCAGTCTGCTGCTGGTCTGATCAACTACAGCTTTGAGTCTCAGTGAAACCATTACGTCTGAGCAAATCGATGAGATGCATGGAAAACTGTAATGCCTGCAGCTGGCATTGGTCGACAGAAAGTGCCCAATTTTTCTCCACCACAATGCTCGACCACATGTCATACAACCAATGCTTCAAAAGTAGAATGAATTGAGCTATGAAGTTTAGCTTCACCCACCATATTCACCTGACCTCTTGTTAACCAACTACCACTTCTTCAAGCATCTCAACAACTTTTTTCAGGGAACATGCTTCCATCATCAGCAGGAGGCAGAAAATGCTTTCCAAGAGTTCATCAAATCCTGAAGCATAGATTTTTGTGTTACAGGAATAAGCACGAAATGTAACGGTTCCTATTTTGATTAATAAAGATGTATTTGAGCCTAGTTACAATGATTTAAAATTAACAGCCTGAAACCTCAACTACATGCACCAGCCTAATAGATTAGTGGTTGCCAGGGGCTTGAGGATGGAATAAATGTTAGTCAAAGGGTATGAAGTTCCAATTACAAGATGAACAAGTCCTGAAGAAGAAACGTATAGTCAACAACCATACTGTATACTTGAGGACTTCCCTGGTTGTCCAGTGGTTAAGACTCCACACTTCCAATGCAGGGGACACAGTTCGATCCCTGGTTGGGGAATTAAGATCCCACATGCTATGCAGCAAGGCCAAAAAAAAAAAAAACTGTATTATATGCTTGAATGTCAATAAAAGACTGGATCTTACGTATAATCACCACACACAAAATAGTAACTATTGGAGGTGACGAATGTGTTAACTAACCTTATTGAGGTAACCATTTTACAATATATACATGTGTCAAGTCATCACAGTCATACACCTTACACTTACACAGTGTTATGATGTTTACTGTATCTCATTACAGCTGGAGAGAGAAAGGGAGGAAGGGGCTGGAGGGAAGGAAGGAAGGAGGGAAGGGAAGAGAAAGGAAAATAAAAGAAAGAAAAAAGGAAAGAGGGAGAAAAAGAAGGAGGAGGAAGCAGGGAAAGAAGGAAAGAAGAGAAAGGAAAAAAGACCTGGCAGAAGTCAGAGAGATGCCAAGTGTCTTGGAGCTGAGATTCAGGAAAAACCTATATGCAAAGACCAAGAAGAGAGGCACCGAGGAGCCAAGTACAGCCCTGGCTGACAGCCATCAAGGAAGCAGGAAGCTGTGACCACAAGGAACTTGATTCTGCTGACAACCTGAATGAGCACGGAAACGGATTCTTCTCCTGTGTAAGGACACAGCCCTGTGGACACCGTGATTTAGCTCTGTGAGACCTGTGTCCAACTTCTAACTTAAGAGTTGTGAGACAGAAAATTGGCATCATTTTAAGCTGCTTCTTGAGGTAACCTGCTGTAGCAGCAACAGAAAACAGGTCCAGTGGTATGCCGTCTTGCATCCTCACAGATTCTTTAAGTTTATACGGTGCATGTATGTGTGTTATGACAGCCTTTATAAAACAGCCCCCAGAACCCGACATCACACGGCAGATGTGGAAGCAGAAGTCCAGATGGCGGAATGAATGAGCCAGAGATCCCCAGAAAACAGGCTGCAAAGTTCCTGGCTCTGAATCCGGGGTACTTTCTAATGAGCTGTTGGCTTGAATACTGAGGTATCATACTTCGGATTTACCCTGGAGGAAGGTGGTCCCAAGAACTTGGAAACCTAAAACCAGGACTGCTCTGAGGAGAGACCTGTGGAGTCATCCAAAATGGGATTGGTCATCAAGGAAATCCCCGAAAAGGAAGGGTCCAGCCCCCCACCAATGTCCACCACAGTGATGTGTTAAGAGCTTCCCACTGCTGCCCTCCCTGGCGGGCCAGATGCCCGGGCGAGGGGCCATCCCTGTGGTCATCTGCCACAGGTCTCCCCATGCCCGGGGCTCTTGCTGAGCCTTTACCGATTTAATTCTCACAGAACCACTATGAAACACTTCCTGTTATTATCAGTTCAATTTTGCAAATGAAGAAACTGAGGCACAGAAAGGTTGAGTATCTTATGTGAAGTCACACAGCCGGTGAGTGGGGGAACCCATCCTTGGACCCAGAATGCCTAGGCTCTGTATTATACGATCTTTCTGCATCAGAGACATGAGTCTCAAAGCATGAGAACCAGACAGGAAAACCTTGGCTTCAGACAAGGAAACTGGGCCAAGAGAGATACAGCGCCTTCTCAGCTCATTGTCAGTGTCATCTGGTTTGAAATAGAAAACTCCAGTCCACCCCTTGGCCCCGACTCCATCACTCCACAGGACACATGCACACACACACACAAACTCCTCTGGAAGTGAAATGAAGAGACAAGGAATTAATGCTTTTGTAGGCAGAATGTGCAGAGACTAGTGCTGTCCCTTTAAGAATGAGTAGCTGAGGCACTGGAACCCGCCAGAGTTGTGTATCATGTATTACAATTCTGGTTTTGCCATGGCATGGTCTTTACTGATTCACTTCATGATGTTTATGGAGGTAAAACCTGGAGGAAGATGTGAGACATACAGAAAACATAAAGCAAAACAGCAGATGTAACCTTAGTTCTGATTGGACAAAAATACCACACTCTAACAGGAGACACATTCTAGATTCAAAGATACAGATAGGTTGAGAGTTAAAGGGTAAAACAAAGAAAAAAAAAAAAAATATATATATATATAATGCAAACAGTAATATCAGAGGGTCAATCCACCAGAATGATATAAAAACTATAAATATATATGCACCCAATATATATGAATATATAACAACAGAGCCCCAAAATATATGAGGCAAAAATGGACAGAATTAAAAGGAGACCTAGACAATTCAATAATAAGTGGGCCCTTTAATACCCTGCTTTCAATAATGGATAGAACAACTAGGCAGAAGATCAACAAGGAAATAGAAGGCTTGAACAACACTATAAACCACTAGATCTAAAAAACATTTGTAGAATATTCCACCCCAAAACAGAAGAATACATTTTTCTCAAATGCACATGGGAAATTCTCTAGGATAGACAATATGTCAGGCTACAAAATGAATCTCAATGTATTTTAAAAGATTGAAATCCCACAAATAGCTCCTTTTACCACCAGTTCTAAGAAGTCTGTGGAATGGTTCCACACGAAGATTTAGCCAGAGGATTTCACTGTGGTTGTTTGAAAGCTGAAAGCTTCTAGAAAGCTTTAGGGCATCTATCTAAGCATTACCTCATGTCACCCTATAGTGAGCATTAAGTTAGTGAACACTTGAGAAGCACTTACAAAAGTGCCTGGCATGTCGTAAGCATGTGATAAATTTTAGGTGTTATCATTCTCACAATAATATTATGGGGCAAGCTTCAATACTTCCCCTGTTTTACAGGTGAGGAGATAGAGACTCAAAGATGCACAGTAAGTTGCTTGAGGTTACCCAGCAAATAAGCAGGGGTCCCAGATTAGAAGTTAGTTAGACTTCAAAGCCCCATACAAGTGCAGAGGGGCAGGTCTCAAGACTTTCATCACCATGTTGTTTTCAGTAGCTTAAAACTGGAAACTGCAGAGGTCCACCAACAGAGCTGTTCTGTAAACCAGCCCTCTCAATCAGGCAGTGCTTTGCCCTGGTTACAATAAACGAGGCCACCCTCTATGTAGGGACATGGAACCATCCCCAAGGCATTTTGTTCAGTAAAAAGAACATCTGAAGAAAAGTGCCATAGCCCACAGAAAGCAAAGTCAAATCTTCTGTAAAATCTAAGTTCATATGAGTGTGTGACCTAGGAAGGCTCCTATGAACAAATGAAGGTGATTTAAACAATAGGATCTATTTATAGGATGCTTCCTTTCTCTAGACTTTTCTTTTTGTTGAGTTTTGAAATAACACATGCTCAAAGAAAAAAATTCAGAGTACAGCAAATTGTCAAGAAGAAAAAAGAAATCATCAGAAATCACTTCCTCCAGAATTAATTAGGCTAACATTTTGGTATCTATCTTTTCAAGTCCTCTTTGACTGACTGTGAGTGTGTGTGAGTGTGTGTGTGTGTGTCTGTGTGTGTGTATATATATATATATATATATATATATATATATATATATATATATGGTTTTTCCATATATATATGGTCATGTATGGATGTGAGAGTTGTACTATAAAGAAAGCTAAGTACCGAAGAATTGATGCTTTTGAACTATGGTGCTGGAGAAGACTCTTGAGAGTCCCTTGTTCACCAAGAAGATCAAGCCAGTCAATCCTAAAGGAAATCAGTCTTGAATATTCATTGGAAGGACTGATGCTGAAGCCAAAGTTCCAATACTTTGGCCACCTGATGCGAGGAACTGACTCATTGGAAAAGACCCTGATGCTGGGAAAGACTGAAGGCAGGAGGAGAAGGGGACGACAGAGGATGAGATGGTTGGATGGCATCACCAACTCGATGGACATGAGTTTGAGCAAGCTCCGGGAGTTGGTGTTGGACAGGGAAGCCTGGCTTGCTGCAGTCCATGGGGCTGCAAAGAATAGGACACGACTGAATGACTAACACACACCCATACACAAATTTAAGAATTCCATTGTGTAAGAACATGACCCCCACATTATAGAAGCTTAAGAAACAGAGCAGTGTATTTCTCTATCACATTAAATCTGGGTTCCAAGCAGAGTGTTTGCTCCACAATCATCATGGTTTCAGCCTCCTTCTATTTTCTTGCTGTATTACTCTCAACCTGTGGCCTCCCTTCAAATGGGTAGCATGACCGTCAAGTGTGTGGGCTCTGGTGCTAGACTTCCTGGTCTCAAGTCCAGGCTCTACCATCTACTAGCTCCGTGATCTTGAGTTAGTCACTTAACCTCTCAGCTCCTCAGTTCACTCATCTGTCATAATGCTACTTCATAGCGTTCTTAGCAGGATGATGTGAATTAATGCAGATAAAGGTCTCAGAACAGTGCCTGCTCAATAAATGTTAGTTGTTTTTATTATGTAACTTCAGAAAGGCAACTGTGTGTCCAGAAAGAGAGAGAGGGAAGGGAGGATATCTACACTGTACACAGTGTGGGCAGTTCTGCCTGGACATGAGCCCAGCTGTGAGCAAGATGCTGGGGGCGTGGACAGAATCCCACACATCTGAGCGAAAGCAAATCTAAAATTATAGTGTGCAAACCAATGCAATGGCTACCACACTCTGCCACTCTTTATGTTCAGTGTATTTATTACTGCAAAGGACTCTATTCAGAAAACTGCCAATGCCTTATTTTATGAGAAATTGAAAGGATTTCTCAGTGTTTTTTTTTTTAAATGTGTTTACTTTTAATTTTCTCCTCACCCACGTTAAATGCTCTCCCCCGCAGTATCTGTCATTTCAAAATGATAAGGGCTAGAATAAATGCCAGGGACTTTCCGAAGGTTGAGCTGATAGTTGGGGAAGCCAGAGAGAGACTCCACCTTGAGGACCCACAGTCCAGTGCCCTTTCTTCGATCCTAGCTCTGGGGGACAGCCATGACCTTCTCCCAAGGGCCCCCGACCTCCGCTCCGGCTCCTTCCAGAGTGAAGGGGAGGGCAAGTCCATATGTAGAACTTGAACACACTCTAGAAGGGTGTTTGGAGTGAGGAGAAAGGGGATATGGATTCGAATCCCACCCAGCTTCACAGCTGGCTGTATGTGACCTCCCTGAGGTTGCTGCATGAAGGTTACACTATAGAGGTTGACACCTACGTCGACATACGCATACGTGGACACAGTAAGAGCTCCAGAGTTTATTCCCTTCCCGCCATGTAGACAGGGAACTCTGGGTGCAATGTAGCTTTGAGCCAGCAGGTGGCGCTGCAACCCAAGAAGCAGGAGAAAGGGTAAGAAAAGGGTCTGTCCGGAGGGCTGATCAGCTGGGGTCCTGCTGACCGGAGGGCGTGGGCAGGGTCTCAGCCAGAGGGAAGGTGCCCGCACGAGTGCCTGCCACGCCCACACGGGCAGACACACCCAGCATCTCGCGTAAGTGCCTAACCAACAACCAGCCTTAGATGAGAAGGAGGCCTTCCCCTATGAGATCTCCTGGAATCTTCACAAGGATTGGAGGATTGGAAGGACTGATGTTGAAGCTGAGACTCCAATATTTTGGCCACCTGATGCGAAGAGCTGACTCATTTGAAAAGACCCTGATGTTGGAAAGATTGAAGGTAGGAGGAGAAGGGGACAACAGAAGATGAGATGGTTAGATGGCATCACCGACTCAATGGACGTGAGTTTGGGTAAACTCCGGGAGTTGGTGATGGACAGGGAGGCCTGGCGTGCTGTGGTTCATGGGGTTGCAGAGTCGGACACTACTGAGAGACTGAACTGAATCCTCATACCTGCCCTATGGATAGTGCCAATGCGATCCCATTTAACAGGTGAGGAAACTGAACCCAGAGAGGCCAAGTGAGCCGTGCTAGGTCAGAGAGCAAGTCCATGGCAGAGCAGGGATTTGAACTATGCCCATAATAATATTAACAGCCAACCCTAGCAGAGCAGAAAATGTTCTGTTGGAACAGCTAACATTGTTCCAAGGCCTTCTGTACACATTAACTCAATAAATCATAACAGCCCTATGCAGTGGGTATTAGCATTTTTAGTTTCAGGTTACAGAGAAGATGAGGGCACTGAGAGGTTGGGCAACTTGCCCAAGGCCACACAGCCAGAGCATAAGAGCTGAGATTTTTAACCCCAGTGTCTCTGCTCTACACCACTGCACTCCTTGGCCTTCTGAGGACAGGCGTATGGGATGCACGGACACACCCCCTCTCGTGCTCACATTCTCAGCCAGGGCGGCTCCAAACTACCGAGTGCAAGGTCCCTCGGTGCTATGCAGGGAACAGAACCACAACACACCCCTCACCTGGCCCTGACACCACCCTCTGCCTGGCCACGTCAGGAGCCACTCCCCTGTGGGGAGGAGAGAAGACATCCCCTGGGAAGGCCCCTGCTAAATGCTGCCCTTTCCCCAAGGGAGACTCCTACTTGACGTCTTCCTGCAGCCCCCAGACGCCATGAGGTCACCCCTCCTGTCACAGCCCCACTTAGGCACGAAGGCAGGATCTCTCTGGCCGCCGAGGCAGTCCAGGAAGGAGTGAAGCAGGGAGACCAGTGCGGAGGCCGTGGCAATGGCCCAGGTGCTGGTTGGGGAAATGGAAGGAAGGATTTGGATTCTGGATATATTTTGAAGGACGAGCCCACAGAATTTGATGAATTTGATGTGTGGGTGTGAGAGAAATTGTTATGATAAAATACGTGACATACATTTGGTGAGAAGGTATTCGTTATCAAGTGCTGCACAACAAAAGAACTCAGAACTCAGTGGCTTAGGATGACAATAAACATTTATTATCTCCAACCGTTTCTGTGGGTCAGGAATTCAGGGGTGGCTTCGCTGGGTGGCCCTGGCTCAGAATTTTTCATGAGGCCGCAGTCATCTGAAGGCTTCGTGGGGCTGGAGAATTCACACCCAAGGCAGATGACTCACATGATGCAGGTTATACGCGAAGAGCCCTGGTTCCTCTCCACAGGCCGCCTGCGTGTTCTCCTGACAAGATGGCTGCCGGCCCCCAGCCAGTGACCAAGTGAACAGAACGAAAGACGCCATGCCTTTTATGGCCGAACCCAGGAGTCACCCTCTCCTTCCTGCACGACCTGTTGGCTGCACAAGGCAGCCATCAGGGCATGAACAGCAGCAGGCACGGGTCCCTGGGGCCCTCTTGGAGCTGACTCCCACGTTAGAAGAGAATTGTTCTCCTTTCTTTTTTTTTTTGTCTTATTTTTTTAAATTTTGGTAAAATATATATAACAGAGAAGTTACCATTTTAAGTATACAGTTCAGTGGCACTAAACGCATTTCCATTGGTGTGCGACCAACACCACCAGTTATCTGCAGAACTTTATCACCTCCCCAAACTGAAATTCTGTACCTGATCAACTACAATGCCCCATTTCCCCTTCCCTGGAGTTCCTAGCAACCACGATTCTACTTTTCATCTCTTTGATTTTGATTAGGTAGCTCACATAAATGAAATTATGTTTGTCCTTTTATGTAACACATTTCTCTCAGTGTAGCATCATCAATGTTCACCTATATTCCAGCATATGTCAGAAATCCCTTCCTTTTTAAGGCTGAATAATACTCCATTATATATACCACATTTTGTTTATCCATTTATCTGTCAATGGACACTGGAAATGCTGCCACCTTTTGGCTGTTTCGAATAACGCTGCTATGAACACGAGTGTACAAATACCTGCTCAAGTCTCTGCTTCCAGTCCTTTAGCTATGTACCCAGAAGTGTAATTGCTGGATCATATGGTAATCAGGAAGATACCCTCGAGAAGGAAATGGCTACCCACTCCAGTATTCTTCCCTGGAAAATCTCATGGACAGAGGAGCCTGCCGGGCTACAGTCTGTGGGATTGTAAAGAGTTGGACAATTGAGCGACTAACACTTTCACTTTCATGGCAATTTTATGTTTAATATTTTTGAGGAACTGCTATGCTCTTTTCCACAACAGCTGCACCATTTTGTATTTCAACCAGCAGTGAACAAGGATTGTATTTTCTCCATATCCTCACCAACACTTACTATTTTCTGTGTGTGTGTGTGTTTTTTTAAAACAATAACAATCCTAATGGGTGTGACATGCTGTCTCACTAATTGTGATTTTGATTTGCATTCCCTTAATGATTACTGGGCTTCCCAGGTGATGCTAGTGGTAAAGAACCTGTCTGCCAGTGCAGGAGACTTAAGAGATGCAGGTTTGATCCCTGGGTCAGGAAGATCCCCTGGAGGGGGCATGGCAACCCCCTCCAGTATTCTGGCCTGGAGAATCCCATGGACAGAGGAGGCTCCTGGGCTACAGTTCATAGGATTGCAAAGAGTTAGACACAACTGAAGCGACTGAGCATGCATGCAGTGATGTAGTAGCGTTGAACACCATTTTATTGGCTTACTGACCATTTGTATATTTTCTTTGGAAAAATGTCTACTCAAATGTTTTGGCCATTTTTTTCATCGGGTTGTTTGGTTTTTTGTTGTCTTCCCCTTTCTTGGCAAATACATACCCTGCAAGCAGCAGCAAATCACCCATTTTGGCTCTACCTGTTTTCACCCAGCTTCAGTTTCTGCCAAGCCTCACCCTATGGATGCTGTGGGGAGCAAAGGTCAAAGTTACCTGCCCTATGGAGCTTACTCCATGGGGAACCGGGCGCTAATGAGAGGTCAGCTGGTGACAGAGTAGCTTTTATTTCAGGGGACAGCAATGGGCAGTCCCAGGCCCCTTTCAGACTTTGTGCCTGGCATGTCAGCTCCTCACAATGTGTTCTAAAAGTCTGAAAGAGTTTCCAGCATTTTTAAATATTGGGAGACAACATCAAAATGTAGATTTACTGCTACTTGGGAAAAACTGAAAGCTGTGACCACTGGGCCTGCCTTGTCCACTAGCCGACATCACCTGATTGAAGTGCCAGCCCCCACCCCCACCCCCACCCCATGCCTACAGTGTTGGCTGCTGACGGCTCATCTCTGCCGGAGCAGTCACTCCAAAGACTGGTCAGCACAGAGCACAGAGGCCTGACCTGCCTGTTGTAGATCGTGACATCTCTGAAGGGCTATCCCCACTCCAGAGCTCCTGATGGAACTGCCCAAGGCCTCCTCTGTTGCAACTGCCTAACCGTACCACTCTCACTCCCTCAATATCTAAAGAGCATTCCCTGGGAAACCACCTGCTCGCAAATCTCCGTCTCAAGGTCTGTTTCCTGGGGACCCTGCCCTTCCAGAAGGATATGTGCTTACCTGCTCCCCAAAGCCCTGGCCTAGCCCACCAGGCACTAGAGTTCTCCAGCCTTGGTTATGTCCTGGCCTCCCCATAGTAATAACAAAAGGAGGAGCTAACACTTCTGAGGCAGAGACCACATGCTCATGTTATAGGCATTATTCCCAGCATTTAATGCCCACAACAACCTCGTGACCCTGCGATCACTACATACTTATTGAAAGTCCAATTTAAAAAAGGCAAAACTGACAATACTAAGTGCTGGTGGGAATGCAAAATGATACAGTCACATTGGAAAACAGTTTGTCAGTTTCTTATGGAACTATAAATATAGTTGTAATATGATCCACTAATCACACTCCTAGATATCTACCCTAGAGGAATGGGCTCATGTCCACACAAAGGCCTGCATGCACATGTTCATAGCAGCCTTATTTATTATAATCGCCAGTAATTGGAATAGGCCCAAATGCCTTTCAACTGGTGAATGAGAAATAAGTGGTGGTGTATCCATACAATGAAATACTACTTGGCAATAAAAAGGTACAGACTTCTGACAAATGGAACCACATGGATGAATCTCAAATGCACGGTGTTGAGTGAAGGAAACCAGAGTCAAAGGGCTACATACTGTAGGATTACATTCATCCAACATTCTTGCAAAGGCAAAACTCTACAGAAAACAGGTCATGGTTGTTGGGTGTATTCATTTCCTAGGACTATTGTAACAAAGTACCACAAACTGGGTGGCTTAAAACCACAGAAACTGGTTCTCTTACAATTCCAGGGCCAGAAGTCTGAAATGAGTGTTGGCAAGGCTGCACTCCCTCAGAAGTTTCCCGAGGACAAGCTGTTCCTTGCCTCTTCCAACTTCTGTGGCTCTCTCCTTGGCGTGAGGCCACATCACTCCAGTCTCTGCCTCTGTGGTCACATCAGCTCCTCCTCTGCATGTTTGCCTCTCTCTTATAAGGGATGTGATGGCATTCAGGGTCTGCCTGAATAATGTAAGGTAATCTTCAATTCGAGATCCCTAATTTTATCACATCCACAAAGACTTTTTTTCCAAGTAAGGTAACATATATGAAATTCAGGGTTAGAACTCAGCACCTTTGGGGGGGCACCCTTATTCAACCTACTGTACCAGGGATTGAGGGAAAAGAAAGGAACTACAAAGGGGCATGAGGGAATGTGGGGGTGATGGAAATGTTCTATATATCAATTGTGGTGACAGTTGCCTAACTTACACATGTGTCATACCTCCGGGGGAACTGGGGATGAAGGAGGCAGGCTTGGCGCTGAGACTGTTCTCAAGGTAATCAATGCACTATTTATTATTTGGGAAAAAAATGAGGTGGGGGGGAGGGGTTCTGTGTTCCACTGCTAATAATTAAGCAAAAAAAAGTTTGAAAATGATGGAAATGGATGAGCTTCCCGCCAGCAATGACATTTCACGATTCTCCAGTTCTTCGGCTTTCAGACTCCTTCCTTCAGAATTTCACAAGGCTGAAGATGCTGCCCACTCTGGAGCCAAGAGGGCAGTTGTCTGAGATGCGTGAGCTGGGTGGAGGCAGGGGGAAGATGCTGGGGCTGGATGGAAATAATAGCAGGGGGAGGGTTCTGACCCCTCTGCCCACAGAGCACTCACACCCTTTCTCTGGGGACACGGCCTCTGTCCCCTCCATTCACTCACCCCAGCTGATACCACACCCCCCCTCCAGGGCTCCCCCCCCACCTCCTCTCATTGTCTGAAGGGCTCAGATGGAGGGGCAGCCCATTAACCCCTTCCTGGCCTCATTGCTTCACTCCACAGCTGTCACACCCGCAGCCTAAGGCCCGAGCAGGAAGGAGGACCCGATAGTTAATCACAATTACCACGCGGAGTGTCAGCTGTGAGGCTGGCCTCCTCCATCGACTGCCAGCCGGCCCAACCCGGGGCAACCCGCACCAACCACGCAGCAGATTCTGAGACCTACAGAGGCAAAGAGAAGACAGTCTCTTCCTGGGTCATTTCTGGGGACTTCCCCAAAGACCTTGGCAAGGTGTCCTCCATGGTCAGGGCTGCAGCCAGGAGCCTACAAAAGTCCCAAGCCTGTCCCCTGTCCCCCGCACCTGATCATCACATGGTGGATTCCTCATCTAGAAATGTCACCTCCTCCAAGAGGCCTTCCTTGAGCATCCTGGCTGATATGGGGCTGCTGCTCCCGCTCAGCCCTCTGTACATGCCCTTTTTATGAGCTGCTTTATTTTTCCAAAGCACTGTCACTACCTAGGATTGTCTCAGGTGTTGATTGGTTTAGCGTGAATATTAGTTTCCTGGGGCTGAAGTAAGAAATTGCCACAAACTAGATAGCTTAAGGCAACAGAAATTTATTCTCTCAGTTCTGAATGCTTGAAATCCAATATCTTGATGTCAGCAAGGCCATGCTCTTTCTAAAGGCTCCAGGGAAGGAAAAGGATGCTTTTTTGCTTTTCCAGCTGTGGGGGCTTGCCCGCTATCCCTGGTGTCCCTTGGCTTGTAAACACATCACTCTGTCTCAACCTCCATCTTCATACGGCCTTCTCCCTTCTGTGCCTGGGTCCAGATTTCCTTCTTCTTTTAAGGACACAAGTCACTGGATTAGGGTTCACCCTAATCCAGTATGACCTCATACTGATTACATCTGCCAAGACCCTATTTCCAAAGGAGGTTATCTTCACAAGTGCCAGGGGTCAGGATTTCAGATCACACAGTGCCCAGAAACGTGTCTTCTCTACACGTCCTGAGAGAGCAGGGCTGCGTTGGCCCTGTCATGGGACGGAGCCTCTGTGCAGCCATCAGTTTGTTTCAAAACATCAATTTATCAAGGCCTCTGCCCCAGGCCAGTGGCTCTAATGCAGTCTCTGGCAGAAGCCTGCCGTCTAGAGGGGAACAGACATGGAAGCAGGTTCCTATCCATCTCCGGGAACCCTGCGGTCCAGCTCGCAGTGAGCACCAGTATACATGGCGGTCTGGACAGATGAGGAAGAAGGGAGGACCATGGAGGCCAGAGCAACCCACTCAGACTGGGGCTGGTGAGAACGTCGCCAAGCAGCCGACCCTTGCAGGAAAGTGAGGCTGAGGTAAGAGGACAGGGCCGAGGGAGCATGGGCACCCGGGGCCGAGGGAGCATGGGCACCCAGGGCCAAGGGGGCACTGGCGTTGAGCGGCCGGCAGGTGGGTGACGAGTACCTGGAGGGATGCTGCCTGGATGAGGCGGAGAAGGCAGGAAGAGCTGAGTCTGAACTTTGCCCTAATGGTGCTGGGAAACCACTAAAGGATTTAATGCAGGGGTGTGTTGATGTCAGGGCTTCCCCGGTAGCTCAGCGGTAAAGAATACGCCTTCAATGCAGGAGCTGCAGGAGACATGGGTTCAATCCCTGGGTTGGGAAGATTCCCTTCAGCTCAGCGGTAAAGAATACGCCTTCAATGCAGGAGCTGCAGGAGACATGGGTTCGATCCCTGGGTTGGGAAGATCCCCTGGAGAAGGGAATAGCAACCCACCCCGGTATTCTTGCCTGGAGAATCCCATGGGCAGAGTAGCCTGGCAGGCTACAGTCAATGGGGTCACAAAGAGTCAGACATGACTGAGCACATGTTGATGTCAAATTTGCATGTAACTGATCTTTTCATTTTTAATTTTTATTTAAGTAATATATTCAGCTATGTAAGAGCTGAATTAAGAGTCAACAGGTGTAATAGGATATGGCAAAAATATTAAGAGTCAACAGGTGTAACAGGATATGGCAAGGAAGTCTCCTTCTTCCCCACCCGGTTCCCAACCTGTAGGCAGCCACTGTTACCAGCCTCTCCCAGAGACAGTCTATGCAGATACAGGCAAATTTCTTTCCTTTTTAATCATAAAGGACACGTAATTTACACACTGTTCTGCACCTTGCCTTTTAAAGGTGAAAAGGCATCATTTAGTACAGTGAAATGTATCTGTGTAAACAATACGCAATCATGAAACAGAACATTTCCAGCACCCCAAGAAGTTCTTTCACATCCCTTCCCAGTCATTCCCTCCCCATGGCCTAGAGGAAGTCACCGATCTAATTTCTATCACCATCAATTGATTTATTTCAATTGTTCTAGAATTTCATATCAATAACATCATTGTGGCAAGTCATTTTATGTCCCGCTTGGCTTTGCTCAGCTGTGTTCGGAGATTCTTCCAGGTTGTTGCATGCAGGCACTAGCTTACTCACTGGTGCCACAGTGTAGCATCCCATAATGTGGAGTGGCCAGTTTGCTTATCCATCCCCTGGTTGACCGACACTAAGCTGCCCTCACTTATTGTCTATTACAAATGAAACTGTTACGGATGTCTGTGGACCAGTCCTTGTGGGAACATATATTTCTTTGAGGCAAAAACCTAAGGGTGAAGTTGCTGGGTCATAGGGTAGGTGTATGTTTAACTTTATAAGAAACTGCCAAACTGTTTTCCAAAGTGGAATATCTGAAATGCTGTTTCATGTCAGTGCACCGTGAATGTCCTCGTTTGTGTTTATGAATGCGTAGTGCTCCAGTGCCTGGATGTTACCAAATGTGTCTAACCAGTCCTCTAGTAAGGTTGTTTCCAGTCCTTTGCTGTTACAGACAATGCTGCTGTGAATAACCTTTGTAGATATGTCACATGTCACATGGGTGAGTGCACCTGTAGGACACACTCCTCAAAGTGACAGAGACTAATGGTTCTAATAAGACTAATAAGCCTCCACTATCCAGGCTTCACTTCTTCCTTTGAGACAGAACCTACTGTTTTCATCTGGACACAGGATGCCAGAAACACACACTGTGTTTCTCAGCCTGTCTTGTAGCTTACTGTGGCCATACAATCAAGTTGGCCTGTGAAATATAAGCAGAAGGATCGCATGTGACTTCCAGAAAGGGTCTTTAAAGGGACTTGACCTCTTTCTAATGATGGGAGGTCTCTCCCTCTAGGATGAAGATGTGATGGCTTGTGTGTGAGCAACCATTCTCGGCCATGAAATAGAAGCCATATTAAAGCCAATATACTAAAAAGATAGAAGGAGTCTAATTTTCCCAACTTTGGAGTACCATGCCAGCCCTAGACTGCTAGACACCAAACTTTATTTACATGAGAAATGCCTCTGCTTTGAACCACTATCAATATGGGGTTTCTGTCACATGCAGCCACTGAGTTATAGATCCTGTGCCTTTGTAAGTTTAAAAAGTAGTGCCACATAGCTTTGTTTTTAGAAAGGTCCTTTTGGGGGATGGAGTACAGGTAGACTGAAGGTCTGAGGAAAACAAGGAGACATCAGGACACTGGTAAAGGGGAAGAATGAGAAGGCCTGAGCCCACGTGGGAGCAATGAGATGGTGGGGGATGGAGAGAACAGCCAAATTCTCTCCAAATCTAAAGGAAAGAAGGATAAACTAGAAATGACAAGACAGGTGCTCCCATCCCACTCCACCCACAGCCTATGCTTTCATCTGACCCTCGGCCCCTTGGCCACCCCCCAGCACAGTGAGTTCCAGACCCCTCCCCAGTGAGCCAGTCTTCCTGGGTACACCTTACTTGCTGTTTCAGCAATGCTTTGTACCTGCCGACCTTCTACTGGCAAAGGCCTCCTGCGACCAGGCCCTCCACCTCCTCAACTGGCTAACCCCCACTTGTCTCTCCGGCCTTATCTCAGGCCAGGCCTCCTCCAGGCAGCCCTCTCAGGCTCCCTCCTCCGCAGAAGGTCTTGCTCTGAGCCCACGTACAGAAGTCAGCCTGCAGCATGAGAGAGCCTTATGGCTGGTGAGAGGGGAACCAAGAGGGGCCCAGCCAAGGACGCAGCATTTAAAAAATGTGACCCACTTCTCAGGCCTCGATCTGAGCACTTAACACTTGACTAACTCAAGCAATGCTTCGCAAAGCAACTCTGTGACTGGGCGAATAAATGAATGAATGAACGAACGAATGAATGAAATACCCACCAGGGGGCGGTGGCGCTTTGCCTCTTCAGACTGGGAAGAGCCGCTTTCCCACTGCCCCTCCTACACACACACACACACACACACACACACACACACACACACACACACACACACACACACACACACACACACACACACACACACACACACACACACACACACACACACACACACACACACACACACACTCTCAGCCCCACGAGGGAATCGCCCTAGCCCCGCCCGCCCCCTCCCTGCCTCAGATAATTAACTCGAACCAATAAAAAGCTGATTGCGGCGCCTTTGTACGCGCCGCCTCGGCATTGTCATGGAAAACGGGGGTCCCCTCCCCATCCCGGTTGCCCGCCCCTCCCCAGTCCCCGCAGCTGGCCCAGAGTCGGCCCGAGCCACCTGGACGGGACCGGGGGACCCCGAGCCGTCCGGCGCCCCGTCCATCTGCTCCTGCTCCCCAGCCCCGCCCGCACCGTCAGCTGCGGACCCGACCCAGCCCCGAGCCGGCGAGGGCTGCCTACGAAGCCCCTCTTTCCTCCGCCGCACCCCGCGGGACCTGGAGCAGACGCCCCGATCCCCGACTGCAAGCCTGGGGTTCATCCTCAGACACTGCCCGGGTGGAGGTGCATTCATGGTCAGAAATAATCCCAGTGATGAGAAGTCCAAGAGCACAGGAGGGAACCAGTGGGAAAGCCCACCCGCCCCCCATCCTTAGCTCCCCAACAAAATCTTCCAGAAACCTTCCAACATATGTAAGTACATATGAGAATATATTTTAATGAGGACACAAGTAACAAGGAAAAGAAACTGGAGGTAAGCAATTTAGAAAGTGCTCTAGGTTTCCCAAGACTGTTCCCCCTTCCTCCTCATCTCCCCCACGACTATCAGCTTGGGGATATTTCTCCAGAGAGCCTTCTCTGCGTGCACATTCATAAATCTATCTGCATATACACACACATGTACCACCCTAAATGGAATCATGCTGTACCTATTATCTACGGGTCGCTTTATTTTACTTGACAAGGAATGTAGTGAGATCCCTTCGGAGATGTGTTGTTTACAGAACACCACCACCGCAGGCCCCTCTGATGGCTCCCAGCCCCCTTCAGCCTGGGTGTGATCTGCTGCCTGGCCTGTGTGCCCTTCCCAATGTGCTCACCCTTAGGGGAAGGTTCTGTCCCGGCGTCCCTGCGTGAATATGGAGCGGGGTGAGGTCTGTGTGTTTCTGGGCTTCTGGGAACCTATCAGGTCTATGAGCTGCCTTTCAGCAGAGAGAATAGGAGAAATAACAATAATAACAGCAGCAGCAGCTGATGCAATGCAAATATATCCAAAACATAAGAAACAAGACAAAAGGAAGCCTGTGTGTCTTTTCAGTGTCATCATAAGCACTGTCTGATCAGCCCATCAGGGCACCTGTTTCTCTAGGTGATACACCTTTGTTTGACTTTGCTGTTGATTATTGATCCAAGTCCTTGCTCAGTGAAGTAACAAGTTATCTTATAAAAAAATACACAGTTGCAAATTATTTCTGTCCTTTAATAAAAATAATGGGAAAGCTTGTGATTTTGTTGCCCTGTAAGACTTTCACCTAATGCCATCTTGTCCTTTATTAAACCAGATTTACCATCCTTCTGTTTCCCCCATTGAGGAGTTAAATAAACCTTTGATGTGTACTTGCTGTGTATTTGCATGAGCTTCATGTTTTCAGCTTTCTGAAAAGAATACTTTGAACCAGTTAACTTTTCTTGAAGGTTCACTTTGTGCCAGGCACCTCCTCTGGGCTTCACTTGGAAGAAGGAGCTTAGAGGGCCAACTCTAGGGTGACAGATCTGGGTGTGACTTCCCCTTTGGCCACTCACCAGCTGTGACATCTCAAGCAAGACTTTATTAAGCACTATCTCTGTGCCAGGCTCACCTACATTCTTATCTTTTACGCAACTCAAATTGCATGACATCCTTACAAGAGGAGAACAGCTTTTACATTTTCCAGTTTGTACATGTCCTGTGTACATCCCTTCCCTCAAGACTCGGGCTCATCGATTGTGAGGCGAGGTTGGTGATGGCTACTTCCCAGAAAAGTGTGAAGATATAGTGGGATAATGCTTGAAAAGACAGCTCCATCAGAAGTGCATCTTGGTACCTGTAGTTCAGCAGCCAGAAGCTCAGGGAGGGGAAGTAACCTACCAACAGTCACAAGGTCCCAAAGCCTGGGCCGTCACACCTGCTGCCTCAGTCATGTAATGTCTCAGAGCCTCTATTTCCACATCTGTAAAATGGGAATAACAAAAGCTGTTGCCAAAATGAAAGCAGACCCTGCCTGGTAAGAAGTCAGCTCTCGTGGCAGCTGCAAACTTGGTTTCATTGTTGTGTGAAAGCTGTAAAGTGCTTATGTCACACCTCAGGTCACCTGTTGAGATGCCTTTTGACACTTGTTTTTATTTATTTATTTTAAAAATATTTATTTACTTGGCTCTACCAGGTCTTAGTTGTGGCATACGGGATCTAGTTACCCGACCAGGGCTTGAACTTGGGCATGCTGCATTGGGAGCTTGGAGTCTTAGCCACTGGACCACCAGGGAAGTCTCTTGGCTCTTGTTTTTAGAACTAGCACCTAAGAGGAGGTGTATTTTTCTTTCTTCCACCCCAACAAGATGATTGCTTGTGTTTTGAGTTTCAGGCTCTTCTTAGGGGATCCTTGGCAGCCTCTTTGCTTGTGTAGGGTTTTCTTTCCTAAAATGGACCCCATCCAGATTTGAGGTCAAAAGTAGCAGCTCCCAAGACTGCAGGCTTGGAGATTGCATTGTTTTCTGAGACTTCTGTAACAAAGCAGCAAAACGAACTGAATAGCTTAAAACAACAGAAATAATCATAGTATTGTCTCATAGTTCTGGAGGCTAGACACATAAAATCAAGGTGTGAGCAGGGCCATCTTCCCTCTGGGGCTCTGGGGACGTATCTGCTCCAGGCCTCTCCTGACTTCTGGGTTTGTCCACAATCTGTGGCATTCCTTGGCCTATAGAAGCATCACTCCAATGTCTGCCTCCATCATCACATGGCCATCTCCCTATACCTGTGTCTGTGTCCAAATTTCCCTCTTCTGATGAGGACACTAGGTGTTGGCTTAAGGGCTGCCCTACTCCACTATTACCACATCTTAACTTGATTACATCTGCAAAGACCCTATTTCTAAATAAGGTCACACTCTGGGGTTGTATGCGGACACGAATTTGGGAGAAGGGGATGTCATTCAACCCAGTACAGAAAGCAAGTGTCTCCCTGGTGATCCTGAAGGGACCTGACCCTCCCTACATTTTCTGGATTGCTAAAACCCCAGGATTCCTGTGAGACCCTCTGGAGGAGCAGTATCAAGTGTCAGACCACCCTATCAGTGGACAGCTAACAGTGGCATTTCCTCTGATAAATTAAGCATGAGCATGCCGGTGAGGACTGGACAGTACCTACAGCCCATGTCTCTTCACTTTAAACTGTGTACATAGTGGTTGGCTCTGAGCTGCCAGCAGGTTTTTGGTCTATATTTTCCTCATCTGTCAAATGGGCACAGTGAGAACACTTACACAAATTTTGAGAATACACAACATTCATGGTGATAAAAAATCAGAATAGTGGTCACCTGGGGGTTGGGCAGGAGGCAGCCTGCTGGGTGGGGAAAATATTCTGTAAATATGGATAGTAGTCACACGGGTGTATACTTACATAAAAGTTCAATTAATTGCACACTTCAGATGTGTGTGCTCTAGCTACTTTAGTATTTATTTTTTTAAAGATTATTTATTTATGGCTGTACTAGGTCTCTGTTGCTGCTCACGGGCTTTCTCTAGTTGCATTGAGCAGGAGCTACCCTCTAGTTGTGGTGCACAGGCTTCTCACTGCGGTGGCTTCTCTTGTTGTGGAGCATAGGCTCTAGGCTTGTTGATTCAGTATTTGTGGTACACGGGCTTAGTTGCCCAGTGGCATGTGGGATCTTCCTGGACCAAGGATTGAACCCATGTCCCCTGCACTGGCAGGCAGATTCTTAACCACTTGACTACCAGGGAAGCGCTAGTTTGTATATTTTAAACCTTAATAAAAAGGTTAGAAAAGGAAGGAAGGAAGGAAAGGGGGAAGGAGGGAAAGAAAAGAGAAGGAAGAAAGAGGAGCACAATGACCCTTGCCAGGCCTGGCTTCCAGGACAAAGGGGAGAGGCCCACCACCGGGCCTTTCTGCAAATGGTGGGCAGACGGGCACTGAACTGTAACTTTGGCCGCAGAAACTGAATAATGGGGTGGTGTTGGGCATGGCCTTCTTTCTTTGTCCTCTCACCCCAGGCCTGTCTATCTCCCAGGCCTCCCTCCTGGAAGATCGGAAGCAGGACTTGGGAGTCACATCCACTGGCTGTGTGACCTTGAGTGTGTTGCTTGCTTTCTCTGAGCCTTAGGCACCTCACCTGAAACATAAAGACAACACTCTCAAAGAAGTGTGGCAAGGACTGGGTCACTGGCTGGTGGTGGGCCTCTGGTCAATGGTTCACTCTGCTGTGGCTCTGCTCACAGCTGCTCCTCCTAGCCCAGGGCCAGAGTGGGCAGGTACCCAGCCACACTGTCCTAGCATGATTATAGGCAAGTGAGAAGCAGTGCTGGATTCCTGGGGTCAAGTCCTGATGTTTCCCACTCACCACCTCAGTGGCTGTAGGTCAACCGATGTGTTGGTTTCCTTCTCAGTAAAATGCCTCCCCTCCTAAAGCTATCATTTCATCCACTCATTCAACCTGGGGTGGTTTCCCACACTTTTCTGTGGCTCAGTCACTCAGGTGTGTCTGACTCTTTGTGACCCCATGGACTGTAGCCCGCCAGGCTCCTCTGTCCATGGGAAAAAGTCCAGCAAGAATACTGGAGTGGGTTGCCATTCCCTTCTCTGGGGGATCTTTCCGACCCAGGGATCGAACCCATGTCTCCTGCATTGCAGGCAGATTCTTTACCATCTGAGCCTTCGTGGCTTGGTCTGCTCATCTCTACAACGGGAATTTAGAGAGGCAGAGGACTGATGTGATGATGAAAGAAATCTGCACTTAGAGCAGTGTTTGGCCCAAAACAAGGCTGATATCACCCTCCGTGCCCACCCACTGATTGAACTTCTGCTGTGTGGGGGGTACCAGGCTGGGCACTGGGGGGTCCCTGTGAGGCCAGCCAACCAGCAAGTGGAGGAGAAGGGGGCTCTGGAGCACCCAGCCTTCCAAGGCGGCCGCCTCCCAGGCTGAGTGTTTCAGCTGTACCCAGGCCAGAGGCACAGTTCTGCCAAGTAAGGTGCTGAGAGAGGCTGTCACCGGGCGGCACAAAGGCAGCTCTGCACGTCATGGGCGGGGCTGGGGAAGAGCTCCAACCACCTGGCTCTGCCACTGCTCCAGGGGCAGCCTGGCCCCACGCCTGCACTCCTGCTTCTCCGCTCCGGTCCAGGAAGGATGGGGCAGGGCAGGGCCTGCGCAGGAGGCAGGCCCAAGACCCAGCAGAGAAGGGGCGAGAGCTGGAGCATCGGGCCTGCAGGCAGGCAGGGAGGGAGCCCACCAGCAGGAAGGAGGAAAGGAGGGGAGGGAGGAATATTAACAGAGGAGCAGATGCTCGCTGAGCAGTGACTCCTCAATTACTCCTCGTAACAACCTCAGTCGCTGGTCTGTTACTCCTCATAACAGCCTCAAAAGAAGTGCCCCTTAGTGAGCACTTCATTTTACAGTTCAGAAAACCAGAGCACAGAGGGATTAAGTAACTCGCCTGAGGTCACACAGCCAGTACGTGGCAGAGCTGGAATCTGAACCCAAGACAGCCAGGGTCCACGCTGTTAATCTTTATGAAGATGAAGAGGAAGGTAAAGGACAAGGGAAGGAGAATGACTAGAAAGGCGGAGAGAAGGGCAGAAGGCAGAGGGAAGGGAGGAAGGAGAAAAAGAGGAAATGAAGGAAAGAAAAGCAAAGATGGAAGGAGAGAGGAGAAAGAAGAGAGAGGTGGAAAGAGTGGAGGGGGAGAAGCAAACATTCCGGAGGGCAGGGGGCCCCTCCCTGGGGGCCTGGGAGAGGGAGGCTGCCCTCCGCCTGTGCCACCCGTCCCCCTCCTCCTGCACCCCCAGTGGCTACCCACCCCACCTCCCCACCCCCGTCCCACTTACGGAGCTGCTTTCTGAGTCACACACCGGGCTCCTGGGAAGGTGGAGAGTTGAAGCCGGAAATGGTGGCTTTCCTGAGAAAGGTGATGGGGCCAACAGCTGCCCAGAGCCAGAGAGAGGAGGTCGAGGGCCAAAGAACCGGAGGGTCTGCCAGGCAAGGAGTTCCCAGTGTGCCTGTCCGGAGGACTTGTTTCTACCCCATGGCCCCCCTTCAGGGGGCTTGTCCCTAGCTCAAAGTTGAAGAAGCCAAAGTCAGAAGGTGAGGTTAAATCCCCCAGGGCCCAGGACTGGTGAAGCTCCACTGCAGAGCTGGAGCCCACGGTCCAACCAGAGGCTGCTGCAATTTCAGCCTCCACACTCCCCAGCTTCCACACTCCCCAGCCTCCGGACCCTGGGCCAAGTACCAGCTTCAACAGCAGGCGGAGCTCAGCTGGAGAAGCCGCTTGTACACAATCCATCGGGCACGCTCACCCTCTTCTCTCAAGTGACCTACTCAGCACCCCAGACCCACCAGCCTCTCTGCAGGACAGTCCACCAAGGGCACAGGGAGGAGAGCCCAGGCCACTCACAGCCTGGACCAAGCTGAAGGCCCCCTGCCATCAGCACAGGCTGTGTCATTACATAAAAGTCAGATCAAAGCTGAGGCCTCCCTGCTTACTCCTCACTGAGCTGATGTCCACAGGGGCCAGAAGGGGAATCTGGAGTCTGGGGGCCAAGATTCTGCTTTGGATGACTTGAGATCCCTTTGAAAGTGTACCCCAATTTAATTCTGTGTATAGGTGACCTTTTCTGGCCTTTGGTTTTCATCAGACTCTCAAAAGGGGTAAAATCTCCCAAAAGGTTAGGAGTCACTCAGGGACATTCAGCTCAAACAATCAGTGACTTAATACAGATGAATTTAGAAAATCACAGTAAAATAGGAGGCCTGAATCTTAGAACTCTGAGGATAGGGGCCTGGTCTATTGTAACCTGTGTCTCCAATGCCTGGTTCACAGGAGGTGACTGAAAAATGTTCATGAATGAATGAGTGAACAATTTACAGAAGGCCACCAGAGCAACAAACAAGAGGAGCCAAGAACGGGTGGGGAAGAGCCCTCACTGTTTGATGCTGCAAAACAAATCACCACCCCCCCCCCCCAACTCAGTGACTTAAAACTACAACAACTATAAGTTAATGGGTTTCAGGAATTCTCTGGGTCAGGAATTTGGGACCAGCTTGGCTGGTGGTTCTGGGGCTGCACTTATCTGCAGGCTTGACTGGGGCAGGAAGATCTGCTTGCAAAGTGGTTCATTCACAGGACTGGTAGGATGGTGCCAGCTGGAGGTGGGCCTTTCCACAGGCTTCTAGAGTGATTTCATACATGGCAGCTGGCCTCCCCAGGGTGACCAAATCCAGAGACCAAGGCACTACATCTCAAGACCTAGCCTTGGAAGTCACATTTCACCATTTCCAGAAAATCCAACTGGTTACACAGGTCCACATTATTACAATTCAAAGTTTAGGTGAATTTCAGGAGAAGGGGATTCTTGGGGGCCACCTTAGTGGCTGGAGGCCACAGAGGAGTCTGAGGAAAGGTGAGATGAGTCAGGAGTCAAGTGAGAGGAAAATATGGAGAACTCAGAATCCTGAAGATCAGAAGTCTCCTGCTCTTACATCCTCCTATCAGTATCCAAGGGTAGCATTTGCAATTAGAAGAGATGGGTCAGAGTAGGGCTCAAACCCCAGAGCTTCCAATTACTTTATTTGCGTAGTCAGGCAAGTTGTTGACCTCTCCACACCTCAGAGTCCCCAGCTGTAAATGCACAGATGTTCTTCACCTCCCAGGTGGAGAGGAGTGAGTGCTATGACATAAGAGGCATTCAAATCCTGGCTCCACCTCTGGGTAGATGACTTCATCCCTCAGAGCCTCACTTTTCCCATCTGTTAAATAGGGACATAGCTCAGTTGGTCAAGAATCTGCCTGCAATGCAGGAGACTCCGGTTCGATTCCTGGGTTGAGGAGATCTGCTGGAGAAGGGATAGGCTACCTACCCCAGTATTCTTGGGCTTCTCTTGTGGCTCAGCTGGTAAAGAATCCGCCTGCAATGCGGGAGACCTGGGTTTGATCCCTGGGCTGGGAAGATCCCCTGGAGAAGGAAAAGGCCACCCACTCCAGGATTCTGACTTGGAAAATTCCATGGATTGTATAGTCCATGGGATCACAAAGAGTCAGACACAATTGAGTGACTTTCACTTTCACTTTCTTTCAAGTAGGGACAACTAGATTTGAGTTGTCAGATTGCTCTGGTTCTGCAACTGCACTCATCCAGGTAAATGTTCTACCCAGAGCCTGGCACGTGGTAGATACCACAGCAGACTTGGCAGGGTGCTCGTTCTCCCTTCAAGGGAGAACTTGCCTTTTGAGTACCAGGAGAGCAGTGAGCTGACAGCCTCCAGCGGCAGCAACCTCAGCACCCACCTCAGCTTTTGAGCCAAGGTCACGGCCTTCCTGGACAATCCCAGCCAATGTCCGAACCAGCAGGAGAAGCTTCTGCTCAGCGTGGGGCTTCCCTGATGGGCGGACTCTTCTCCAGAGCTCCCGGTTGGGTTGGCAGTGCCAGACAGCCACATGGCAGTCTCAAGTTCTCTTTGTCCATTTCTGCTCCCCACGCCCCTGGTCTTGCATAGCCATCAAGCCCCAGTAATCCTCTTACTCTTCTGGCTCCATCCAGTGTCTGCACCTAAAGGACCTGAACTGACAGGGCACTCAGTGGAACAGGGGATCTCAACGTGTGTCACCAGAACCAGCAGCGCCACCATCACCCAGGAACTGGTAAGACACGCACATTCTCAGGCCCTACCCCAGACCTGGGGGTGGGTCCCAGCAATCTCACGCAGCCTTGAGAACTGCCGGAAGAGAGGAGAGCTATTGTTTAGACATCACAGTAGCAGTGCGGCCGGGAGTGGGAGGCGGGGGTCGATCTGCGGGAAGGAGGGAATGTTTTATCACAGTCTCAGCAATTGCCACCCACCAAGTCCCTCCCTCATTTATTCCCAGAATCCAGAGGGCTGGACCAACAAGCACCCCTCTTCACCCCATTTGAGGAAGGGACCAGTCTAGCCTCCAGCTGGAGACATCATAGGTCCAGGGTTTGTAAGGCTGCACACAGCCCTGCCTCCTTCCCTCCTGCTCCTCGCCCCTCCTTCTTCCCTCCCTCCCCAGGGGCACCCCCGCCCCACCCGCCTGCCGCCCCTTTGTCTGCCAATCTGTCTCCATCCCAAGATGAGCCCCGGGCCTCTGCCAGCCAGTCTGTGCTCTACCTACAGGACATAGAGAGAGGACTCTAAGCTCCCAATTGCTTCTCACTTACCCTGGGGAAAGCTCCAGGGGAATAGTTCATACTTCCCAGCCCAGGCCAACATTCGCCACCTCTTCACTGCCCCCAACCCTTGGGTCTGGAGTGAACTCTCCTATCTAAGCACTCAAAGCATCTCCACATGACACGTGAGGAAATGGGACAGAGAGGCACAGAGGTTTGCTCAAGGTCACAGAACAAGAAACAGGAACAGCCAGAATTTGGACCTTGCTCTCTTCCCATCTCAGCCTCCCACTCCCAGGCCCCAGCAGGTGGCAGATGACAATTCTGAGATGGTCACACATGTGGCAGGGACATTGCTGGCCCTGGGAGATCAGAGGCCACACAAAAGCAGACACAGCCCATCCCTGTGGCATGGAGGGGCCGCATTCTTCTTTCTCCAGTGGGCGTGCTCCTCGTCCTTCTTGCTCATGCCACAGCCCAGCACATAAGGCTCAGAGACAGGCAGACACTGGCCAGAGGTCACACAGCGGCTCTCATCTTTCTAAACTGGAAGTAGGGCGATACTTTATGGGTACCCAGCTCGTCCTCTGTCTAGCCCCACCTCAGAGAAGCCTGGGCTGTCAGAGCCAGAATAATAGTGGCAGTAAGGACAGGCACGGGCTTCTCAGGTGGCTGAGCGGTAAAGAATTCACCTGCAATGCAAGAGACTCAGGTTCGATTCCTGGGTCGGGAAGATCCCTTGGAGAAGGAAATGGCAAACTCTTGCCTGGGAAATTCCATGGACAGAGGAGCCTGGCAGGCTATATTACAGTCTATGAATTTGCAAAAGAGTTGGACGCAACTTAGAGACTGAACAAAGGATAGGCAGACTTACAGAGCACTCACTGCATCGCCAGCACGGCTGGCATGCACTCCACAGACTCTGTCCTACATAATCCTCCACAGGAGCCCACGACAGGCATGCAGCTGTCAGCCCCACTCCACACATTCAGTCACGAGACTTGGAGAGGCTAATACCTTAACTCTAACTGCCCTAGACCAACCCCTCCGTTTTATTTTATTGTATTTATTTCATTTTATTTATTTATTTATTCTGGCAGCTTGTGGGATCTTAGTTCCCCAACCAGGGAATGAACCTAAGGCCTCAGCAGTGAGAGTGTGGAGTGTTAACCCCCCCAGGGAATTCCCCAACCCCCTTCATTTTATAAATGGGGAGTTTGAGGCCCAGAGAGGTGATATGATTTGTTCAAGGACACCTAACGAGTTAGTGTCAGGGCCAGTCTCTCCCAGGCAGCTTACCTAATGAGACTAACCCTAGTCCACTCACAGAGCACATAATGGCTGCCAAGCTCTAGTCCTCTCTCAGTAAGACAAGGGTTTCTTTTGCTTCAGTTCAGTTCAGTTCAGTAACTCAGTCGTGTCCAACTCTTTGCGGCCCTATCAACTGCAGCACACCAGGCCTCCCTGTCCATTACCAACTCCCGGAGTTTACTCAAACTCACATCCATTGAGTCAGTGATGCCATCCAACCATCTCATCCTCTGTCGTCCCCTTCTCCTCCCGCCTTCAATCTTTCCCATCATCAGGGTCTTTTCAAATGAGTCAGTTCGTCACATCAGGTGGCCAAAATATTGGAGTTTCAGCTTCAGCATCAGTCCTTCCAATGAATATTCAGGACCAATTTCCTTTAGGATGGACTGGTTGAATCTTCTTGCTGTCCAAGGGACTCTTCTTTTGCTTAATGGTTATCATTTGGGGTTTTCATATGCTGCGCCAATATAATTCTGAAAACTTTATAAATATTCACTCATTTATTGTTTACAAGTACTCTATACAAGGTGGGTGCATTTATTATCCTGATTTTACAAGAGAGGAAACGGAGGCCAGAGAATTTAAGTCATCTGACCAAGGTCACACAGCCAGGATTCAAATTCAGGCTGCCTGAGGTTTTAACCACTATGATGTCCCACTCCTTTCGCAGATGAAAAACCCAAGGCTCAAATAGAGGACATGACTTGCCTGAGGCCACAGAGCTGGGGCGGGGGAGGGAGATGGACAGCAGCTGGCCCTCCTGCCTCCAAGCCTAGTGCTGGTCCTCCTCCCCAGCAGTGCGCTTTCTCACTCCATGTTTGTTGATTAATGTACACTCGTTGGGAAACTTCTTCCAGAAGTTTCCAGAACAGCCTGCCCCAAAGGTGAGGCAGACAGGATATAGACACTCATAATACTGAGGGATGAACGGGTTCATGGAGGTACCAAAGACAGCCGTGGGAGTACCTAGCAGGACACTGACCCAGCCTGGTAATAAAAGGAGCCTTCCAGAAGTCTGATCCTTGAGTGGAGTCTTCAAGTTCAAATGGAAACTTTTCCAGGACAGGGAGATGTAAGGCATCCCAGACTAAGGAAAACCATTGTGAAGAGTTTGGTTCAGCCTTGAGCAAGGGTGGGGACAGAAATGACTGAACAAGGAGGATCATGAAATGCTTCTGAGAGAGTCAGGATACTGAAGTCCTGACCCCAAATCTGCCCATATCTCAGAGCGACCTCAGTATTCCCATCCACAAAATGGGAGTGGCGATAGATGGTTGGTGTCTAAGGGCCCTGTCAGCTCCAACTTTCAGCTGGTGGAGTCAGGATGGATTTGAACAGGAGGAAAGTTTTGATATGAAGGCAGGAAGCAAGGGAAAGAAGGTCATTCTGGGAAGAGGGAACCAAAGGAACAAAAGTCCAGAGGAAAGAAAGTGTAGGGCAGGTGTTGAAAATGGTAAGGAAAGACTATAGTTTCAATACAGGATCTCTGGGATGGTCCAGACAGAGGAAAGCACGTGAAAATGTTGTATCAGTCTGGATTCTGTTGTATCAAGTCAAAGGAAGGAAAAGAAAGGAACTATTGATTTATGTAACTGAGAAGACCAGAGTGCTGACTTCAGGCATGGCTGGATCCAGGAGCTGATATGTTATTGTGTGGACCTTGTCTCTCCTGTCAACCTGGTTTGGGTTCTACATTATCATTTTCACTCTCAGGGAGTGTCTAACTTCACAGAAGCAAACAAAGGTAACCATCAGTACCTCCAGAATCCACCACACAAACTATACTAATGAAAAAATAGATTCTCAAACCCACTCATGGCATTAACCTGGCCCTTTTCTTTCCCTCATGCCTAACATTACATCTATCCTCAAATCTTGTTGGATTTACCTATAAAAGAGATCCAGAATCTGCCCCCACATCTCTCCACCTCCACTGATAACAGCCTTGTCCAAACCACCCTCATCTCTTCTGTTTTTTGAGATATTATATTCATGTGGATGAGAACACAACCAGAGATGTACACCTGGTTCAACGAGTTGTCACACAGTCAACACATGATGTAACCTCCATCAAGACATAGAACACTAACTGTACCCCAGAAGCCTCCCTCAAAGTCTTCCTAGTTAATACCCCCTCAACAGTGTATCCTGTTATGTGTCTGAGGCACCATCCCTCTCTTCAGGTTCAGGGCACCAGTCCCTGGCTGTCTCAAGCATTCACTCTTGCCTCTCTCGGTTAATTTGGTTAATTTAGTCAATTCAGAGATCCTGTAAAGTGTACGTCAAAAGATCTTCCTTTGTCTGCCCAAACCCTCCCATAGTTCCCATTTCCCTTGTTATAAAAGCCACAGTTCTGACCATGGCCTGCAAGGTCCTACACAATCTGCCACCTCATCTCCTCTCCCAAGTCACACCCCTTCCCTCAGCATCCCCTGCTCCAGGCACACTGGCTCCTTTCTGTTCCTCAGACACTCTCAGGAACATGTGCACAGGACCATTGTACTTGGCTGGCCCCATTATCTGGATGGAATCATCTTCTTCCCCCCACACCCATATCCCCATGGTTAACTCTATCATCCCCTTCAAGTCTGTGAAGGTTCCATTCTGATGTCTGCTCCCACCTAAGATGGAGTAGCAGGAGCTGAATTTACTCTCCCACTTGAAAGAACAAAAACAAAACAAACAAACAAACCAAAAAAAAACACGACTAAAGACATGAAATGACAGTTTTCCAGGCAGTCGGTATCAGGCAATGAGGAACAGTGATTCCTGAGTGAGGAGAAGCAAACAATATGCGCCCTGTGATTACTCAGGTTTACAAGGCTGTATATTGTCACCCTGCTTATTTAACTTATATGCAGAGTACATCATGAGAAACGCTGGGCTGGAAGACACACAAGCTGGAATCAAGATTGCCAGAAGAAATATCAATAACCTCAGATATGCAGATGATACCACCCTTATGGCAGGAAGTGAAGAAGAACTAAAGAGCCTCTTGATGAAAGTGAAAAAGGAGAGTGAAAAAGTTGGCTTAAAGCTTAACATTCAGAAAACTAAGGTCATGGCATCTGGTCCCATCACTTCATGGCGAATAGATGGGGAAACAGTGGAAACAGTGGCTGACTTTATTTTTCTGGGCTCCAAAATCACTGCAGATGGTGACTGCAGCCATGAAATTAAAAGACACTTAACTCCTTGGAAGGAAAGTTATAACCAACCTAGACAGCATATTAAGAAGCAGAGACATTACTTTGTCAACAAAGGTCCATCTAATCAAGGTTATGGTTTTTCCAGTGGTCAGGTATGGATGTGAGAGTTGGACTATGAAGAAAGCTGAGTGCCGAAGAATTGATGCTATTGAACTGTGGTGTTGGAGAAGACACTTGAGAGTCCCTTGGACTGCAGGAGATCCAACCAGTCCATCCTAAAGGAGATCAGTCCTGGGTGTTCATTGGAAGGACTGATGTTGAAGCTGAAACTCCAATACTTTGGCCACCTGATGCGAAGAGCTGACTCATTGGAAAAGACCCTGATGCTGGGAAAGATTGAGGGCAGGAAGAGAATGGGACGACAGAGGATGAGATGGTCGGATGGCATCACTGACTCAATGTACATGGGTTTGGGTGGACTCCGGGAGTTGGTGATGGACAGGGAGGCCTGGTGTGCTGCAGTTCATGGGGTCGCAAAGAGTCGGACACGACTGAGCAACTGAACTGAACTGAACTGACTGCCTGGGAGGAGTTTCTAGATCCTAGTACAGGAAGGAGGTGATACCCAGCTGACACTCTGAGTTAACGAAATGAAGCTGAGAGTCCATGAAGACCAAGGAAAGCAGAGCTTTCCCTGGTGGCTCAAGTGGTAAAGAATCCACCTGCAATGCAGGAGACCCAGGTTCAATCCTGGGGTCGGGAAGATACCCTGGAAAAGGGAATGGTTACCCACTCCAGTATTCTTGCCTGGAGAATTCTATGAACAGGGGAGCCTGGCAGGCTACTACCGAGCAACTAACACGTTCACTTTCACATCAGACAGGAGACAGCTGCACAAAATGAGAATTTTAGAAATCTTCAGGAAGTTCCCCTACCCTAGAATATTACACTGAGTACTGGTTGATGCTTTTGTGTAACAAAACTACTCTGGGCTGGGAAAAACATGGTTAAAGATTACAGAGCAGGGCCTAGCAGTCACACAGGACCAAATATAGTGCCAAATAGAGAAAAATCATAATTCATGGGGTAATGGTTAGAGTAATCAGGAAGGTCGTCTCTCAGTATTGGTACAGAATTAGCCTTTAACAGAGCAATGCTCTGGACACAGTCAACAAATCATAATAGCAAGACTTGAAAGGATCAAAGTATTTCCAAGTAACCTAATTGAATTTCAGAGCAAAACTCAAGATTTATCAGTTCAGTTCAGTTGCTCAGGTGTGTCCGAATCTTTGCAACCCCATGGACTGCAGCAAGCCGGGCTTCCCTGTCTATCACCAACTCCCAGAGCTTACTCAAACTCACGTCCATCAAGTCAGTAATGCCATCCAACCAACCATCTCATCCTTTGTCACCCCCTTCTCCTCCCACCTTCAGAGTCAGTTCTTCCCATCAGGTGGCCAAAGTATTGGAGCTTTAGCTTCAGCATCAGTCCTTCCAATGAATATTCAGGACTGATTTCCTTTAGGATGGACTGTTTGGATCTCCTTGCAGTCTGAGGGACTCTCAAGAGTCTTTTCCAACACCACAGTTCAAAAGCATCAATTCTTTGGTGCTCAGCTTTCTTTATAGTCCAACTCTCACATCCATACATGACTACTGGGAAAACCATAGCTTTGACTAGATGGACCTTTGTTGACAAAGTAATGTCTCTGCTTTTAAATATGCTGTCTAGGTTGATCATAGCTTTTCTTCCAAGGAGCAAGCGTCTTTTATAGAAATATAAAAATCTATAGCATCCACCAAAGGTAAAATTCACAATGTCTGGCATCCAAATGAAGATTACAGGCATGCAAAGATGCAAGAAAACATGGCCCATAGTGAGGACAATAATGAATTAGTTGAAACTGACCCAGAACTGACAAAGAAGTGGTGGATAAGAACATTAAAACAATTTTAAAAACTGTATTCTATATGTTCCCAAGTGAAAGAGACACATGGAAGATATAAAAAGATCCAAATCAAACTTTTAGAAATGAAAATTACAATATCAGAAATGAAAAATATGCTAGAATTAATGGCTGACTAAACATGACAGAAGAAAAGATTAATGAATCTGCAGACACAGCAAGAAAAATTATCCAAAATGGAACATGTAGAGGGGAAAAAAAATTCTTTAATAAAAACAAGAAAAGTATCGAGAAATCTGGAACAACTTCAAATAGTCTAATATATGTGAAACTGAGTTCTCCAAAGGAAAGGAAAATTTGAAAAAAAATGGTTGAATATATTCCAAATCTGATGTAAACTATGAACTCACAGGTGCAAGAAGTTTAACAAACCTCAAGCACAAAAAAAAAAAACAGAAAATTACCTATCATGATCAAATTTCTCAAAACTGGTGACAAAGAGGAAAATATTTTTAAAACTGTCAAAGAAAAAAGGTATGTTAAGTACAGAGGAACAAAGATAAGGATAATGAAAATTTATTACTGGACACATGGAAGGGAGAAAATAGTAGAGCCACATCTTAACTTACTGAAAGAAAAATAAACGGGTCAACATAGATTTCTGTTCCCTGTTAATATATCTTTCAAACATGAACGTGAAATAAGATGTCTTCAGACATACAAAAGCTGAAAGAATTCTTTACCAACAGATCTGCACTACAAAAAATGATAAATGCACCTCTCTCCTGCACATGTCTTTTCAGGCAGAAGAAAAATGATACCAGACAGAAATCTGGATCTATGCAAAGGAATAAAGAGCAAAGGAAAAAATGTTAACTACATGAGTAAATATGTAAGATTCCATATTATCATTTAGTTGTCCTTAACAGGTAATTTGCTGTTTAAACAAAAATAATAATATTTGGTGGAGTTTGTAACATCTACACAAGTAAAATGCATGATAATAATAGCATTAAAGTCAGGAAGAGAGAAATGGAAGTATACTATTATAAGGTTCTTACACTACATATGAAGTGGTATAATATCACTTGACAGTAGACTGTGACAAGTTAAAGACATATACCATAAATTCTAATGCAACAACTGAAATAACAGAATGAGGAATTATAGATAAGAAGCCAATAAAGGAGGGAAAATGAAATGATGAAAAGTGCTCAGTTAATCAGAAATGAGGCAGAAAAAGGGACTGTCCTGACAGTCCATTGGTTACGACTTCACCTTCTAATGCAGAGGGTGTGGGTTTGATCCCTGCTCAGGGAACTAAGATCCCACATGCCCTCAGAGCCAAAAAATCAAAACATGAAACAGAAGCAATGTTGTCACAAATTTAATAAAGACTTTTAAAAATTGTCAAAATAAAAAAAGAAAGAAAGAAATGAGGCAGAAAAAGAAGAAAAGGAAAGAGCAAATGGGACAGAGAAAGCAAATATGAGATAATAGGCTTAAATTGAATCATATCAGTAATCACATTAAATGTAAATGGTCTAAACGCTCCCAATTAAAAAGCAGAGATTGTCAGATTGAATTTTTATAAAGACCCAAATACATGTCATCTACCAAAACAAAAACAAAACCACACATCCACTTCAGATATAAAGACACAAGTTAAAAGTACAAGGATTTGAAAAGATATACCATACTAACACTAACTAAAAGAACACTAGAGTGGTTAGGTTAATATCAGACAAAGTTCATTTCAGAGCAAAGAATCTTACCAGGGATAGAAAAGGTCATTTCATAACAAGTAATGGATTGATTAATTAAGAGCATAAAACAATTTAAAATGTTTATACTCCTAATGGCAGAGATCTAAAATATGTACAGCAAAAGCTGGTAGACCTTCAAGGAAAAACAAATCCATAGTTATACAATGAGATTTCAACTTTCAATAAATGAAAGAATAAATAGAAAATCAAATATTACTTTCTTAGTAAGTCCTACCTTGACCATCAATTTGAATTGTGCTCCCTCATTCCCAACCCCTCTCTCCTGCGCATGTCATCTTCTAACAAATTGTGTATTTGTCTATTTTTTAATATTTAAATTTATTTATTTGTATAATCCAAGAACAGTGTCTGGCACTTAAAAGATTCTTTAAACAACAACAACAAAAAGAACTGTTGAATAAAAGCATGATTGAAAGACTGTTAGTTGCTATCATTATGACAACTCATCTGACTCTGCATGGAGTCTTTCTCTTTTGTTACTTCAATGAGTAGACCCCAACAAAAATCAATATTGAGGTCCCAGAATTCTAGAACACAAGGGCAGAAATCATAGACATCCAGAATGGTCATGTAAGATGCACAGGATGTTAATATTCTAGAATGTCAGAGTCTACAACTCTGAAGTCTTAGAATGTTTAGAGTCAGAACATTAGAATCAGGGACTAGAGTTGACAAGGGATCTAAACTTAGTCTGTACTGTGGAGAAGAGGGGTGGTGCATTCAGAGTCAAGCAGTATTCTCTTTATTCCACTTGCTGGTTCTGGGTGTCTCCTAACTTTAGTACCCATCAGTTCAGTCGCTCAGTCGTGTCTGACTCTTTGCATAGGGAGGTATATTCCCAGCTCACTAACTCAGCTTAGCAAGGCAAATGGACTAAGAAACTATTCACCCATGGCCTCAGGGGCTGTGGGAATGAGGGAAGTTGGGCGGGGGGAGGGAAAGGAGGGGAGGAAGGGGAGGCTGTATTTCTCCATTTTAATTCAGCTTCTGCTCACAGGGCCCCTTCTGGACTATAAACCCGTGAGGCCTTTCTGTCATGCAAGACTGGAGGCTGTCATTATCCGAAGGAACCACCACCACCACCTGCACAGGAATAAGGGGGAGAGCCCACAGCAGACTGAGCCTGCCCATCATCCCAGGGACCCTGCCCCTGGGATGGCCACAGAACTGGCTAGGGGGTCTAGGTCCCAGGGAGTAGAGAGATGGGTTGCAGAGTGTCAGGGCGGCCTAGGTCCCTACATTCCAGAGTGCAGACTTCATTACCCGGGCATCGGGGCATTCGGGTGGTGGTGGGGAGGGGGTGTCCAGCAAGTGGGGCCCACACACCAACTCAGTTGTCCTGCTTTATTTTAATCTCCAGCTCTATTATCTCATGACTTCTGTGTTTATCTGCTTTCTCATCCCTCTCTCAAGACTAGATTGTGAGCCTGTGAGGACGGCAAGCAGCTCTGCTTTGCTCACACTGTCCTAGCATCTAGGGGCGCCCTTGTGAACTCTGCAAACAGTGAGTGTTCAGTCAGCATTGCTGGTGGATTACCCGGATGAAGCTGCTTTGCCAGCCCCCTCCTCAGGGATTCTGTGCACACTGGGTCACACCCTTATTATGAGCACTAGTGAAGGCTAAGAATCCTTTACTCAAACAAAACTCGAACCCTTCACAAGCTGGTGCAGACACTTCCCAGGGAACACACACACACACACACACACACACACACACACCAGCCCTAAGCTCTGCACAGACCACAAGCTTTGCACCCATGCCCACTGGCCCTGGAGCAGGAAACTCAAGAGCCTGTTTTCAGCATCATCTTTCACCCATCAGCTTTCAGTCCCTGTCCTGTGTCGTCCAGGGAAGGCCAGAGAAAATCCCAAGAACCAACACCGGTGAGCACATGCTGGATGCCCAGCGCTGACAGCCCGTGGCCTCCACCAACCCGGGCACAGAGCTGTTACCTGAAACACAGCCTCCCACAGTGAGTTGGGAGCTCTTTCTAAACCACCTTGCTATTGGTCTCTACAATCGTCCTGCATTTAGCCTCCATTTAGGGCCCGGGTTCTCAACACTCACTAATCACAGGCTGCCTTTTTGAGGCTGGGTCAACTGCTGGCAAAACACCAGAAAAAAATGCACAAAGAAGCATGACTTATCAGAGAAATTCCCAGGGCCTCTCCTTCTCTCCTCCTACCCCAACCACAGCCATCCTAGTCTGCAGAGCCCCAAGCGTGTAACCAGAGGTCACACACCTGGGTACAGAATGGGTGGCAGGGCCCCTTCTTTTTTTGGACACAGCTCGGAAACCCCTCCATTCCTTAGACTGCTGCTGTGCCTCGCTCCCCCCACTTCTTAATTACTACCGCGCTGCTTAATTGGGCGCTGTGTGTGTGTGTGTGTGTGTGTGCGCGCGTGTGTGTTTCTCGGGGGCTGGGGGGCGTCACTCCTACACATGGAGCGACCGGGTGGAGGGGGTGCTGGCTCCCGGCCCGAGAGCGAGACCCCTCCCCCGCCAGGCCGCTGGAGGATTGCGCAGCACAAACAGATGGACCGAGCCGAGGGGGCGGGGGCGCGCTGACGGGGTGCTAGACGGCAGCGACGGCCGCGCCTCCCCGCGCGCGGACAAAGGCGGGGGCCGGGCGGCGCGCGCGCCTTATCAGCGCTAGCAGACCCGGCGTCCGGGCGGGCGCCGGCGGCCCTCGTGCAGGCGCACAAAGGCCCGGGCCGGGCTGCGGGGGGCTGGGGGGGCCGCGAAGATTAATTGCCCAATCAAGTTGTCGGCGCGGGGCGGGGGCGGGGCCGCGGCCCCGGGGGGACGCGGGGCGGCGCATAATGAAGTGTGCAAAAAGTTAATTTGCTCGGCGATTCGCTGCTAGCCGTAATCAAAGGCGGGCGGCGGGGAGGGCGGGAGTGGGGAGTATGCCTCCCACCCCGACCCCCGACCCAGACTGCGATCCCGGGGGGCGCCGGGGGAGGGGACCCAGGACAGCCCCCCAGTTCCGGAGCAGGGGTAGAGGTCTTCAGACGCGCGTTCCACTCCTCCACTTTCGCCGGCCGAGTGTCCCAAGCGCCGCTCGCCTTTCCTGCAAACACAAAGGTTGACATTTCTGGAGCGTTCACTCCGGCCCGGCTCTGCGCCAAGCGTTTCCGGGCGTGATCTCCTGTCTCAACCTGGGGAGGTAGGGCCGGTGATCATCACGTTTTGCAGCAGAGGAGCCCAGAGCCTGGAGATGCTTAGGAAGTGATCCAAGGTCACACGCGGGGCTCTAAAAAGGCTCGGGGGCCTTAACTGAAAAACGGCACAGTAGAAGAGTGTCAAAGACAAAATACATCAGACAATGGGAGAGGTGACTTTTTTTTCAAGCTCTTGCAATGGAGAAGCACCCGCGAGCCCAAGACCACGGTGTCTGGGCTGGGCCGGTTTGCCTGACTTTTATAGGGTGGAGTAGACAGGTTACAGGTTGGGGGATGTTTGTCTCAACCAGCTGAACAGGAAATGTTTATCTCTGTGTCTAGTTTCAGATGGCACAAACAGTTCTAACCTCAGCTAATCGACCAGGAGACAAAGAATGGGAAGGTCTTTGTTTGGCCTTAGCAGGCTCAGTCAAAAGGGAAAAGGTCACAAACAAGGGGAGTCATCGCCAGTCTTAGGGGAGCCATGAGAAAGATGGATAGAGTCTTACCTAAGTATTATGGAGAAGGTGGTGACTTGCAGTAAGCCATTTACCAGAACAAAATGGGTAGAGGGACTGCAAAAAACAAAAAGTTGAGGAGATTTCTTAACCATCCATATTTTCTATGGGCACAGGTAAAGTTTAACACTGTCAAAGGTTGGCAGATGGTAAGGTAGAAGCTCTGATTTCCTGTGACAGCAGCTTTGCTGAGTGGTTTCGAATCACTGCCTTGTGAGGCACTCATCCTCAATAAATATAAATGCCCCTTTAGTTAGCTCCCCTGGGGTTGTGACCTTGGGGAAATCATTTGACCTCTCCTCATACAATGGGAGCCATAATAAAATACCCACCCTATAAGATATAGTAAGTCCCCCACGTACAAACAAGTTCCTTTCCAAGAGTGTGTTGGTAAGTTCAGTTTGTTCGTAAGTACAACAAAGTCATCCTAGATACCCAACTAACACACCTAGCTATATAATACTGTACTGTACTAGGTTTATAATACTTTTCACACAAATAATACATAAAAAAACACAAAAAATAAAACATTTAAAATCTTACAGTATAGTGTCTTGAAAAGTACAGTGGTAAAGTACAGCAACTGGCATACAGGGGCACATTCGCATCTCTGAAAGTTCCTAACCTAAAGTTTGTCTGTGGGGGACTTACTGTATTATTATCAGTGAGAGCCTAAACAGTAAGCTCCAAGCAAAGCACCTGGATCATGGTAGGTGCATCGTTCCTGTTAGTATGAGTGCTAGCATTTTCTCAGAAAGCAGAGGTGTTAGGATTTGAATTCAAGCAGCATGGTTTCAGAAACTGCAAGCTCACCCAGGTGCACATCTAGATCTCTGTGTACTGCTTCAGTTCTCCAACACCAGATACATCCAAAACCTGTGTCCGAGGTACTGGGTGTACAAGAAAAGGAGCAGGCCCTGCCCTCCTGGAGTGGGTCATCCTGCAAGGCTGGCCAACCCAAGACAATAGCAAGAATACCACGGTGGCCATGGGAGCTCAGCAGAGGTGCCAAACCTGGGCTTAGGGCTGGCTTTGGGAAGGCATGGTGGACATACTCCAGATGCCCAGGACAACTGGCACAGAGGAGTGGCAGCCATGACCCGAGCCCCATCAGATTTCCACCCAGGCCCCCCTCCTCAAGGAGCAGCTTCCACGCCCTGGAGCTGACTAGTGGCTCCTGAATCCTGGTTCTCTGATCCGTTGCCCAGGCCCATCTCTGAGCCCAGGCAGGACCAGGAGACTGAAGAGGAAGCCCTTGAGGGTGACAAGAGCCAGGCTTGCAGACGAGAAGGGGCGGGATTACAGCCAAGCCAAGATTTATGGGCCTGATCATAATAATGAAAGAAGGAAAGAAAAAAGGGACGCGTGTTCGGCAATGCCCAGGGACCAGGGCTGCTGCCCTATTACCAAAAATGTCGTAGCTCTCGACTCTGCAAATTAGCATAAAACATGCTGTTTTGCATCTATTTGCATGTAATTTGCATGCTAATAACTTGTCGCCACAATGCACCCAGTCCCCTAAGTGGCTTCTGGTCCTTGCTTTTCTCCCAGCTCCTGCCCCTTGTCTTGCTTTGAGAAAACCAGGGGATCTGGGTTCTAGGCTAGGCTGAGCCACTCAATCCCTGTGGGACCTGGGCTGGTCCCTGTCCTTCTCTTGAGTCTCAGTTTCCCTGACTGTGAGCTGAAGGAGATGGACTGAGCAGGAGTTCTCAAATTATGCTCCAGCATCCCCCTTGAGGGCTGCAGACACAGAGACGGGGAAGCAGGTGGGGCAGGCACCCCCTCCCTCTATCCCCTTGAACAGCTGGGCCTCTGAGTAAAATTTCTCTTGAGCAATGCAAAGCCTCTTGTTAAAAACAAAGACCAAAAAGTTTGCAAACAAACAGACTCGGTTATCTTAGAGTCTTTCTAAGTCTTTCCAGTTCAATGTTCTCTAAAGATTTGAATAATAATACCAATCGGAGTTAAATATAGCACTTACCATGGGACAAGCAGTGTTCTAAGCACCAGGCACAGTCTTCTAAGCACACATGACTCAGTCTTCAGACAACCCTTGAAACAGATGCTATTATTATACTCCCATTTTATAGATGAGTAAACTGAGGCACTGAAAATAATTTACCTAGGTTCAAATAGCCACTACATGGTAAAGTGAAGATTCAGACAGTCTATCTCTAGAGTCTACACTGAATTTAATCAAGTCAACCCTTCCATTGTACAGACGAGGATACTGAGGCCCAGAGAGGGAGATTGAAAATTTCTAAGCATCACAGTTAAACTGGCGCTTGAACCTTGCTTCCTGCATGAGCCCCAGGCTCTTTGCAATCTGGGGAAAGGTGAACAGAAAAGGGAAGTCTGGAGTTTCATAGGTGCTCAGGACTACTTCTCTCTGGGTCCAATGGGCTTGCCAGGTTGAGACATGCTTGCTACCCGGGTTACTACCAGAGCCTGCTTCCTCCTCCTCAGCTAGCCTCATCCCAGCTGGTGGACGTTGGGGAACAGGCCCTGAAACCAGCCAGGATGAGCCCCTAAATCAGGACAGACAGCAGGCTAGTGAGAGCACCAGGTGTGCCTGTCAGAGCCAGCACACAATGCCCTCGCCGGCTGTGCAGGTGGAGCAACTGCCCAGGGGGGCTCCACTGCAGGGGGCTGTGGGGCTTTATCTCTGCAGAGGCAGACAGTGCCAGGCCAGCAGGTGCTCAGCGCTCCCCCTCAGGGGTCTGGCTGGGAAACCCCCAGATGTAGGGATGACTGGCCTGCCCAAGCAGTGCCCCCTGTGGGTCTAGTCATCCCTCTCTCGATTCAGTATCCCTCCACGGCACCCTGGCCCCTCTCGCGTCCCTGTCTGACCTGCCACCTCTCACCCTGCTCCAGCCACCTGGCCTTCTCACTGCTCCTCCCCACACCTCCAAGCTCAGTCCTACCTGGCCCCTTTGCACTTGCTGTTTCCTCCAACTGAAACACCCTGCTTGGCTGCTTCATGCCCTTCAGATCTCAGCTCCAGCCCTCAAACCTTCCCAGACCACACCCTCCGAAGCTCTGCCTCTCCTCCCCCTCACTCCCCAGCACTTAACCTTGATGTCTTCTCTGCCATTATTACAATCTGAATTTATCTTGTTTATTTATGTGTCTCCTCATTTAGTGCCTGTCTCCACCACTAGACCCTCACTCCAGGAGAGTCAGGACCATGTCTGTCTTATAGAAATATAGTTCTCAATAAATATTTGTTGAAGGAAAGAAATAAAGAGGGAAGACAGTAGCTGCTGAAGATTTATTTGGTTAGTTTCCACCACCTTCCCCTCCCCAACTCTGCCCTAGAATGTTAGCTCCATGGTGGGACGGGGCAGAGGGGGGGCGGTGGCGGGTACAGGCATTTACGCCTGTTTTTGTCATCTCTGTGATTCCCAGAGGCTAGCACTGTGCCTGGCACACAGCAGGTGTTCAATAAATATTTGTGCATGAATGAGCTCAGTGTGTAAGATCCCTGCACTGGAAGCCAGGAGACCTGGCTTCCTTGCCAGTAATGCCCTTGATGGTGGGTAGGATCCTGGGCAAGTTCCTTCCTTCTGGGGACCTCCGTCTCCATCTCCTCATCTGAAGCCTGGACACTGGAATCCCTGCCACCTTCACCAGGACCACAGAAGGGAGAGTGCAGTCTGTCCTCACTTCTCCCTGGGGAGGCAAACGGGGCAGCTGGTGAAGCTCCAGGGAATAGGCCCTGGAATCGGCCAGGATGAGCTCCAGGAGGCAAGGGACAGAGAAACCTGGGTTCCAATCAGGACATGGCTATTACCTGGCTGCGTGGCCTTGGGGGAGTCACTGTTCCTCTCTGAGCCTCCGTTTCCTCATTTGCAAAAGGGACACAGTAGCTGTGAGGACTGCCACAAGATGACAGAAGGGAGCATTGTGCACCATGCCCACAGTTGTCATTTCTCATCAGCAAGGCAGTGCAGCAAGGAGATCATGACATGCCTCTACCCAGCACGTGTGTTTCTTATCTACAGAAGGAAGTCCCAAGAGTACCAACCTTACAGGGCACTGAGGTTGGATTGAGATGGGAAAATGTTATGTATGTACCTGGCACATGGTAGGGACTTTACAACCACAGCCCTTATGGTCTTTAACTGCCTCTGTGACTGATCTTGACTATGGATTTCCCAAATCATCAGAGCACAGAGGAGACTCAGGGTGAGAGTGGGTGTGGGTATGGTTTGAATTCAGTGTTGGGGGTGGGCTGGGGAGGATGAGGCAGCAGAGGTATAAGGTCAGGATAAGATCAGGCAGTCCTGAGAACTGGATAAGGAGTTAGCCTTTATAGTGGGAGCAGGGGGAGCTACAGGATGCTTTAAAGCAGGGAAATAAAATGATATGAGTTTAAAAACACTCACTCTGGCTGCTAGTTTTCGGGTATGGCTGGGATTACTGGTGGTTTCTAAGCCGATGGTCTCCCTTTCCCTTAGTATTAGGACCCCGCAGACCTTGCTGAACACATGGACATTAGAATAGAGACCACACTTCCTAGCCTCTTACAGTTAGGTATGACCATGTGTCTCCATCCTGGCCAAGAGGAGGAAAGTAGAATACCATGTGCAATTTCTGAGAGAGGTCCTTAAAGAGAGGCAGAGCACTTTTTGCCTCTTCCCCCTTCCCTCTGGCCAGAATGTAAATATGATGACTGGAGAATGAGCAGCTATTTTGGGCCATGAGGTGTTGAGGAGTGTGGAACAGTAAGATAGAACGAATCTGGGTCCCTGTGGACCAAAGAGCCATCTTGCTATCTTAGGACTGCCAGCCTCTGGACTGTTTATGAGAAAGAGAAATCAGTGTTTATCTCCTTTAAGGCACTCTTCTTTGGAGTTCTCTTCCACTCACAGCCAACTCCAAAACAGATGCAGTTGGCACAGGTGATCTTGGAGCACTGTGGCCCATCTTGAGGTGCACAGGGCAGAGAACTCACCTGGGTCTTTTTTCTGCTCATATTGACCCTGAAGCCCCTGGCCTCTGCAGCCAGGCTCTGCCTGTCCAAAGGCACAGCCCAGGTCAGCCCAACTGGTGGGCATCCCTGGCTGGGCCAAGCTCTGAGAGGTGCAGAGCTCATGAGGAACTAAGATCAGGACTCCTAACTGAGTCCTTCACAGAGAAGGACTTCTCAGGGTCCTTCTCAGAGCTTCACAGCTCTGAGAGGTAGGGCAGAGAGCAGATAGTAGACAATGGCAGGATGGCACTGTCCATCCCAGTGGCCACTTCAAGCCCCTTCTCAGCCTCTCAGCCTCTCCACATGGCACCCTTCTTAGAGCCCTTCCCCAAACTCACAGATTCCACCACAGCACCCTCCTGTGGCCCCCCAAGGCCTTCAAATTGACACCAATCCCCTCTCTGGCCCACCATGTCCTTGAGGATGGTGCACAGCTTTGAATGAGACCCATGAGGACAAATCCCCTCTCTTGGGTGCCCTGTGACTTTGAGGAACTCATTGAAGCATCTTGGGTTTAATTTCCTCCTCTGTGAAAGGATGATTGTAACAACTAATTCCTGAGTCAGTGCAAGGGTTCTGATTATTGACTGTTGAGTAACAACCCACCCCAAATACAGTGTTGTTAACCAGCTTCTTAAGCTCACAGATTCTTATGGGTCAAGAACTCAGACAGAGCACATGCGAGATGGCTTCCTCCCATTCTACAGTATCTGGGGCCTCAGCCGGAAAGAACTGAAGACCAGGCACCAGAATCATTGAAAGAAGTCTGCCCTTACATGTCTGTCAGCCAAGCCTAGCTCGGCTGAGGCTATTAGCTGGAACAGCTGTATGTGGCCTCTCATTGGGTCGTGAGCTTCCTCACAGCATGGCAGCTGGATTCCAAGAGCGAGTGTCCCCTGAGACCCAAGCACAGGTGATTATGGCCACATCTAACCTATCCTCAGAAGTCACACAGTGTCACTTCTGCCATATTTTATTTCTAGAAACTATCATAGGAGGGGTCATAGACCCCACCCCTTGACAGGAAGAGAGTCAAGGAATTTGGAGCCATATTTTTTAAAATGCTTGAACAATGTGTAGCTCATCATAAGGACACATTAAATGTTAGCTGGAAGAAGCGGCAGTAGTAAAATAGTGGCAGGGTTCAATCCTCTATATGCTGCAATAGCCGTGAGACACTAGGCATAAAAAAGTTAATGGAGGAGCCACAGAAACAGGTCCCTGGAACCTAACATCCCCACTAGGCTGAAAGACAGAGTTTGGATAATAAGAGCTAATAGGTATTGAGTGCTTACTAGATGGCAGGCACAGAGCCAAGCACTTTCCAGGCATGATCTTATATAATCCACATAGCGATCTAAGAGGCAGGTCTTAGCTTTCCACCCATTTACTGATGAATAGCCAGGGCTCAGAGAAATGAGGGCTTCCCAGGTGGTGCTAGTGGCAAAGAATCTGCCTGCCAATGCAGGAGCATAAGAGATGAAGGTTCAATCCCTGAGTCAGGAAGATCCCCTGGAGAAGGGAATGGCAACCCACTCCAGTATCCTTGCCTAGAGAATGCCATGGATAGAGGAGCCTGGCGGGCTACAATCCATGGCATCCCAAAGAGACGGACACAACTGAGCGATTAATACCTTCATACCAGACAAGCGAAGGGTCTTGCCCGAGCCCACACAGCTAGGAAGAGGCACAGTCAGGATTTGAACCTAGGCAGCAGGTTGTCAGAGCTGGGCAGCAGGTTGTCAGAGCTGGTCCTCGTTTCCCAAGACGAAGCTGGGCACTAGCCAGCCTGCCAGGTGGAACAGGCCATCCTGACTGTTTGGTGACAGACAGGGAGGGCTCATGCTACTGGATGGAGAGCCAGGACCAGGAGGTTTGTCAGCTGCAAGCCCACAGTCACAGGCTGGGGGAAGGGGGCCAAGACCTCCGTCTGGAGGGATGGGGGAGGGGGGCAGTGAAGAGAGCCCAAAGAGCAAAACAGAAACCCCGTCCAGAGGCAGCAAAGCACGAAGGGATGAAGATAAAGCCTGGGTCACCAGAACTGAGCCCCAAAATCACAGGGGGCTCTGACCTCTGTCCCCTGGAGCACCCACCAGGCGGTCACTGGTCCCCCACCTAGAGCAGGACTCAGCCTGCCACTGGAAGCCAGGAGGGACTCGGTGTAGTGGGAGGAGCAGGAGGATGGGGAGGGAGCACCACTCCATCCCCCAGCCAGGAGGGGACTCACCACAGTTCTAGGTGCATAAGGGAGGCAGCACACTGCCGGGGGGTGGGTGGCTCTCTCCCACTGCTGGTGGGGTGCTGCAGGCCTTGGCTCCTCTTCTCAACTGCTCTCTTTCCCTTCCTTCCCTCCTTATTTCCAGCCAGCCCTCCTTCCATGCTTCCTTCTATCCTTTCTTCCATGCCTTATTTCCACGCTTCCCTCTCTTCCTTTCTCCCTCCTTCGTGCCTTTCTGTCATTTCTTCCCCCTTATGAAATCTCACAGGGAGAAGCTACATTCCCCAAAGGCAAGGGTCAATCTGGCCTGAACCTGGTCATAACCATGGACTTCTTCATAAAATGAAGCATGTGTGCCGAACCATCACAAAGCCAATCCTAAGGGTGTCACGAGTCTGTGACGAGCTCCTTCCACTCTCCCCAAATCAGATACTGTTGTATCTGCCAAGTCCTCTCTACCCCAGAGTCAGAGGGCATCTCCCAGAGCACATGAGTACCCTGAGTGTTACTAGGAGGCAGCTTCAGGGGCACTAGATTATGAGCTGGATCGCCTTGGACTAATTGCTCAGTGCCTCTGAGCCCTGGTTTTCTTGGCTGAAACCACTTCACAGGTTGAGAAGAGGGTAGGACAGGACAACGCAGTTGTGCCCAGGAGTCCCTCTGTCTCCACCAGTCCCTTGCTGGCACAGGCCTCTGACCTTTCTCCCAGGCCCATGGGGCAGAGCCAACTCCCAGCTGACATTGGCAAGCGCCTGGGAGGGTGGACCGGCAGGCTGTCAGGGCCGGCCTTGTGCCCAGAGAACCTTCTGTGCCGCTGTTCCTCGGCCAGGCAGGCCCAGCCCACCAGCCACTTCCGTGCCCCTGGCAGGACAAGGCTGGGGGCCCCTCCTCTCTGCCTCTTGCTCAGTTGACCAGCGTGGCTACCCTCCTCCCCCCAGGCCCTGGAAACAGAAGTCTCCAATATAAATGCAAATTCGCTGTGGTCCCTAGTCTCAGGCTGGCAGCTCCAGCCTGTACCACAGGCTGGGGACCTGAGCTGACACTGGCCCAGAGGAGATAAGCCCCTTCTGGGCCACCCCCGCCCCAGGCCCTGCCCACTCTTCCACCTGTCAGTTCCACGAAGACCCCAGGGAGTCCCAGGCCTTCCCCTTCCCTGCCCCAGAAGGCCTGTGATGGCTTGCAAAGCTCCCCTCACCATAATCAAGGAGGACTGCAATCCTCAAATAGTGATGATGTTCTACCTCCTGAGCCTCCTATTCTAGCCTCCTGGGCTGGCAGGGGCAAAGCCTCAAAGCAGAGAGAAGGGCAAGCAACATGGGCCAATCTCTACCCTCATAACCCACCAAGCTCAGAGTCACACTAGCCCACAGCATCCCATTGTGTGAACTAGAGACAGCCACTCCCTCTCCCTGGTGCTAGGTGGCCTCTTAGCTGGGTACCCTTGAGCCCAGCACTTGCACAACTATAAGCATGGCCCATCTCCTCTTTGGGACTTGGTCACCTTTCTGGCCAGAGGGATCACCTGCAGAGACCTCTGGGTATCGTACAACTCCTCGAACACAGAGGCCCTAGAACTGGACAGGGCAGCCCCATGGGCACGAACTCTTCCGGCTTGGGTGTCTTATCATCCTTCCATCCCTAGGTCCCAGACACTCCTGCCCATAAGCCACAACTCTAGGACACTTAACAAGGGAGCCGGGTGACTCTGGCAGAAGCACCCGTGAGCCACCTGAGGCTGAAGTGGCACAGGTCTGAGGTCATGAGTGGGGTTGGGAACAAATCCAGTTCATTCATGGCGCCAGCTTCAATGTCACCTCCTCGGAGGAGAAGCCTCTCCTGATGACCTCATGTGGCACTGTCCTTTCCTTACCTCCAGAAACCATATCTTTTTGCCCTGTTGGTTTTCTTCATAGCAGTTATCATTATGTGAAATTACCTCATTCATGTATGTCTTTCTGTGGTTGTTTTCTGCCTTACTTTTGCCTTACTGGAATTCAAGTTTCTACAAGAGCAGGCACCATGAATTGATAACTTCTCCCTCGACACGTTCTGGGAAGTGATGGATCCGACGCCAGAGGGTGAGTATAAAGTGTTCATGGAGACAGCCAAGGCTGCTTAGCAGAGAGCCAGCACACAGCAGGCACTCAATAAATGCTAATGGTTATCGTTGTTACTGTTGTCATCAAAGGGTTGTGGGTGTACTGGCCCCAGAGGTCCAAGTCCTGATATACTTCTTCACAAATTCCAAAGCCACCACTAGAGCCAAGTCCTCCTCTCCCATGTATTCACCCCATGAGCATGTGTGTGTGTGTGTGTGTTCGTGTGCATGTGTGTGTGTTAGTCACACAGTCATGTCCGACTCTTTGCGACCCCTTGGACCCGCCAGGCTCCTCTGTCCATGGGATTCTCCAGGCAAGAATACTGGAGTCGGTTGCCACTCCCTTCTCCAGGGGAGCTCCCCTAACTTCCCAACCCAGGGATCGAACCTGGGTCTCCCACATTGCAGGCAGATTCTTACCATCTGAGCCACCAAGGAAGCCTGCTCACCCCATGAGCAGCACAAGCAAATTGCTTCTTCCCTCCAGGCCTCCATTCCTCTCTGTAAAGGAATGGGGTAACCTCCCCCATAGCCTGAAATTGCACAAAGCTGCTACAAGTATTAAGTGACAATGAAGAGGGAAAGACACTTATTAGTCCCTACATATGTTTTCGGTAACATAAAGAATGACTTGCCCCTCCTCTGAATAGGATGTCTCCATCTTCTGGAGCTGCCCAGAGGCCTCCCTAGAGTCCTAAGGCTTTGCTGTTCCCTGACCCAACCCAGCCATGTCTTAGACTTCTTCAAAGGAGGGGGTTTCCATCAAGGCAGAGTTTCTCAAAGTTTCTACACAACTATACCACCTCCCCCCACCAACTCTTTCTTTCTTTCTGTTTGTATTTCATATAATTTACTCAATATTTTTCTTTAAATTGTCTCATTAAAAAAATTAATAAATAAAGCCAGTTCGCACTAGTGGAAAACTGTATACCACCACCATAAACAAAATTTAGTATCAATTAATAATTTTAAATATATGTTGATATTTGCTAACATAAATACTTATCTATTAAAAGTTTGATACTCCTAGCAAGATGAGGGTCCTATTCTAAGGTTTTCAAGTTCTCAAGCTGAGCGTTCTCTGGGGGACTTTTTTTATTTTTCGGTTCACTGGAAAAATATTTCATGAGAAACTTGCTTACCCAGTCGCAGTTGGCAGCAGCTGTAAGTGACACTATTACCAGTTCTCAACATACAGAAAGACTAGTTGGGGCAGCCACTCACACTGTTCAAAATAAAATTAGTTAGAGACTTCTTTGGCAGTCCAGTGATTAGGAGGCCAAGCTTCCACTGCAGAGGGTACAGGTTTGATCCCTGTTTGGGGAGTTAAGATCCCACAAGGCATGCAACGTGGTAAAAAAAAAAAAAAAAAAAAAAGAAAGAAAGAAAGAAATACAATTAGTTAGCAGAGAAGTAACACCCAGGCCAGTCTCAACAGGTATTTCTTGGCTCTTTTTGTTCAACACCACCTAATAAAGGCGTGTTACCTGTGAGGGCAGTGGGAAGGAGTGGGGTAAAGTCTTCCCGTAGAGGGACCATCTCCATGCCTGCAACCAAACCCATCTCCTAACTACTCTCAGCTCAAAACACAGTCTCCAGGACCCCCTACCTGGTGCCATCCATCCACTTTGCTGATTCTAGACTCTTGGGAAGGGCAATTTAATACAATATCATGTTGTTCTGGGAAGGGAATCAAGTAAGATCTCTGGCAAATTTGCTACAATGGATCAGAAATCTTTAATTGGAGGGGCAATTTCTCTCCTAGGACTTTATCTATGAGAAATCACCATGAATGTAGACCAAATAGCTGCAGGATGTTGTTGACAAATCTGTTGATAATAATGAAAAACTGAAAACAACATAGGAGATGAAAACATGCATAAGGGATTCAGTAAATAGTATGTTTCATGCAATAAAAAACTATGCAACCATTTACCAATGATGCTGTAGAATTTTAGACATAGATAAGTGTTCATGTTATATTCTTAAGTAGAAAGTGTTAATCGCTCAGTCATGTCTGACTCTTTGCAACTCCATGGACCATAGCCCGCCAAACTCTTCCGTCCATGGGATTATCCAGGCAAGAATACTGGAGTGGGTTGCCATTTCCTTCTCCAGGAGATCTTCCTGACCCAAGGATAGAACCCATATCTCCTGCATTTCAAGCAGACTCTTTACCATCTGAGCCACCAGGGAAGGCCCCATAAGTAGAAAAGTAGCTATAAAATAGGACATACAATATGTCTCATTTTTAATATATGTATAAATGTACTGTAGAAAGATTAGGATGGATTTGTGTTGGTGAAAATTTTTCAAACAAGAAGCAAAAAATCCAAACCATAAAAGGCAAATATTAATAAACTAATCTACATTAGAATTAAGACTGTTCAAAGTTCATCATAGAAAACTGAAAAGATAAGCCACAAACTGGGAAATGTTTGTAACAAACTGGGAAATGTTTGTAACAATCTGACAAAGATTAGTATTCAAAGTATATAAAGAGTTCCTACAAATCAACAAGACAAAGACAATCAAAAAGACAAAAAAGAACAAACACAGAAAACAGAAAACATGAATAGCCAGTGAGCATATGAAAAGATGCTCAACCTCTTAGTAATACAGGAAATCCAAATTAAAAGCTCACTTCATGTCCACTAGATCAGCAAAACCTAAAAGGCTGGACAAATCCAAATGTGATCACTTGCATGGAATAAGGAAAACTCCTTGACACTGGTTTTAGGGGGGGTCAATTTGTACAACTTTGGAGAATAACTTGTCATTATTCTGCACTTACTCTACAACCCAGCAGTCCCATTCCTGGATACATTCTAGAGAAACTTATACCTGTGCGCAGGAAAGGTGGGCAGTGATGTTCAGGTTGGCAGGACTGAGCCCTCAGCCTCCTGCCCTTCAAAGTGAAAGTGTCAGTCGCTCAGTCATGTCCGACTTTTTGTGACCCCATGGACTGTAGCCCACCAGGCTCCTCTGTCCATGGGATTCTCCAGGCAATACTACTGGAGCAGGTTGCCATTCCTTTCTCTAGGGGATCTTCCTGACCCAGGGGTGGAACCCATGTCTCCTACAGTGCAGGCAGATTGTTTACCGTCTGAGTCAAAGATGCATAAAGCACCTGATAAATTCATCTCCCTTCTACCCTGCCTTCTGGCTTTCTTGTTTCATTTGCCTTGGGGTTGGGCCCTAACTCTTGCACAGTTCCGGGTGGTGTGATTCAGCCTTCAGTCTTGTTGGGAAGCCATGGATGGGCAAGCAGATCTCAGACTCATCAACTGAGTGGAAGTAGTGAGATGAGCTGGAGCTTCAGTGACTCTCCCAGGGGCCAGGGAGAGCCAAGAGTGCTTAGGGTATTGGGAGAAGTGGTAGGTTTGCTGGCAGAGCTGGCTCACAGACCACGCCGCTGCTATACAAAAGACCGGGCAGCTCGATATGAAGTCATCAGAAGCATCTCTAAGATACACTGCCAAGGGGAAGAAAGCAGGCAGAGCAGCTACCCTTGTAAAGTGTGTATACGTGCATTCACTTGTGTGCAGAAAATACCTCTGAGCCCAGAAAACTGGTGTCCAGGGAGGAGGAGGAGTGGCTCGCCATCAAAAGTAGGAGAGATTTCCTTTCATTCCATCCCCTTCTGTACCTTTTTATTTTGTATGCTGCTATGACCCTATGGGGAAATAAACACAGTAATTAAAAAATGGAAACAAAATGCAGTCATATTAAATATAACGCTGATGTAACTATTAGGTGACTCCAATCTGTTGTTGATCACCAGTTGACATAATGCTGCTTCGTAGACACATAATTGAACTTTATTGCTTTGAATTTTAGAAAGTTTTCATTGTTTTTTATTTGGCTGTGCCAGGTCTTAATTGTGGCATGTGGGATCTCAGCTGTGGCACCCAGGGTCTACTTCCCTGACCAGGTATCAAACCCAGGCTCCTGCTTTGGAAGCATGGAGTCTTAACCGCTGAACCAACAGGGAAGTCCCTGGGAAGTTTTGAAAATATTTTTCCAGCCAACTTTTATAGGTTTCAGGACCCTGTGGCTTCTTGCATTGCCCCTTCCAGGTCAAAGGCATAGAGCAGACGCTTCATCACCCATGCCCAACAGTGCACTGATTCCTCAAGGGCTACTTTAGGCCTGCATCCCTTTGATTTAAATCATCTTTTGGGTCGTACCTCAGGGTTGCTCTGTATTTCAAGTGAGTCCATGGGGAACTGGCATGGCCCTCCCCTTACTCAGGAGCAAAAATACCCAAGGTCACTTTCTAGACCTCAGCCTCCCAGTGGTCTCTATGGTACCTGAGATACTCGGCTGTCTCCTACCCCTCCTCCCCTTGCTTACTCTTGTACAGCCCCACTGGTTTCCTTGTTCCTCAACTCCCACTATGGCAGGAAGAATTCTAAGATGGCACCCAAGATTTCCAACCCCCTAGGTGGGCCTGTCCAGCATAATCCCCTGGACTGTGACTATGATGGAGTTCACTCCCGCGATTAGGTTAGGTTATATGGCATAGCTGACCGTGTGATGAGATGGTTGGATGGCATCACTGACTCAATGGACATGAGTCTGAGTAAACTCCGAGAGTTGGTGATGGACAGGGAAGCCTGGCATGCTGCAGTCCACGGGGTCGCAAAGAGTCGCAATTAAACTGAACTGACTGTGCCAGACTTGGGACTCATAGAGCTGTGAGCTAAATGGATCTTGTTTTCAGCCACTAAATTAATCCCTGGGTTGGGAAGATCCCCAGGAGAAGGAAATGGTAACTCACTCCAGTATTCTTGCCTGTGAAATCCCATGCACAGAGCAGCCTAGTAGGCTACAGTCCATGCGGTCACAAAGAGTTGGACACAACTGAGTGACTTACCACACACACAAGCCAGGTCTTAGCTGCAGCCTATGGGATCCCCAGTTGTGGCATGCAGGATCTAGTTCCCTGACCAAGGATCGAACCGGAGCCCCTGCTTTAGGAGCTTGGAGTCTTAGCCACTGGACCACCAGGGAAATCTCCATAGAACCAATTTTTATTCGGGTGTGTTGTAATCATTTATTCACTGTCATCATTTTTTCTGATGTTCAAATCATCCCAGTAGCTCCTAGGCTCTGTTGACATGTCCCCAGCATAACTTGAGCACTGTTACTTATTTTATAGACAAAGTAGATGTTCCAGGCTTACTGTGTACTTTCCTTGGCCCAGCTCTCAAGTCAGTCATTTTCCCAAGGATTCCTGGTTCCTTTCAGTGGACAATGCTACATTTAGCAACCAAGATTTGGTGTTATGAGTACTCATTGCTATGCGGGTATTAGTGCTCCTAGGTTCTCTTTGTGGATAGGACTGAGAAACACATGTATGGGGCACAGACACACACATTTACATCTATGCTTAGCTGTCTACACTTATCAAATGCCATTAGCTCATACTGATTCCCCCAGCACCACTGGGTTCACACTAGCCTTTCCCATTTCCATATCTGTGATTCCCTTCCCTGACCCGTCCTCACTCAGCTGCTTTTCCATGACTGGTCCCACATCCTGCCCACCACCTCCAACAAATATTGGAAAAGGGAAGGAGGAAAGAGGAAGCTGAATTAAAAAAATTTTTTTCTGCACTAGTACAAAAATTAACACTATAGAAAAGAACATAGTGAAAAATCTCCCTCCCACCCATCTCATTCCAATCCTGGTCCTGTCCACAGTTAACAAGTATTATTATTAGTTTGTTATATACACAGCTGGTATTAAAATATTTTTTATTTCCCTGCTCTTTCACTCAAAGTATTCCTGACATCCCTTTTATTTGTCAATATATCTTGGAGATCTTTCTGTATCAGTACATAAAAAATGACCTCACCCTTTTTGTAGTTGTATAGTCTTCCTCTGGCTCGTCCATACTTCATTTAACCTCATTTAACTTCATTTAAATGATAGACATTTAGACTGCATCTGAGGTGAAACAAGATTAAACTGGGCTAAACAAGACTGCAGTGAATAACCTTGAATGTATTCATTTCACATGTGTCCATACACATCCACAGAATACATTTTCAGAAATGGGATCATTGGTATGACCTTATATGTTTATGTGTTTAATGATGAAAGGTCTCCCCTCTTAGAATGTCAGCTCCAAGAGGAAAGGGACTCCGTTCTTTTTTTTTCTCCTGGCTGAGCTGGGTCTTCATTGCAGCCGCGGGCGTCCTCTAGTTGGGGCATGCAGGCTCTGCACTGTGGTGCACAGGCTTCTCAATACGGTGGCTTCTCTTGTTGCAGAACATGGGCCCTGGAGCATGGGCTCAGTAGCTGTGGCTGGCAGGCTCAGTTGCTCCACTTAGTATGTGGCATCTTCCCAGACTAGGGATTGAACCCACGTCACCTGCATTGGCAGGTGGATTCTTAACCACTGGACCACTGAGGAAATCCAGGGACTCTGTTCTATTCATTACTGTTTTCCCAGCATCCAGAACCATGAGACTACGTCAGACACTCTGTACATATGTATTCACTAAAGGAATGACCAATGCCCTATGGTTGTGGACTTGACTCTCAAGCACATATGGATCATTCACTGTGTGCTAGGTGCTATGCATCATCTTGCTAATCCTCCAAACGCCCCCGTTTGGACGCCCCCACTTCACAGATGAGAACCCTGAGGCCCAGAGAGGGAACACAATAGGCTGATGTCACACAGCTAATCAATGACAAAGCCACAGTTCCGACCCAGTGAGTCAGACTCTGGAGCCACCAACAACCTCACCTACGGTTCTCAGTACCTCTCTTCTCTCCCCACACACAGCTCAGTCTCCCAGCCCCATGTGGCCTCTTCATCTTGACTCATCTACTTTCCTCGTCCTAGCCACTTCTTAGCCTCAACCCCAGCCAAAGGCACCAGCTCCGCACCCTCAGCCAACACAGGACAGATCCAAGGAGAGGCGCTGTCATTTCCATACAGCTGTCCCCGGGACCCAGGCCCTGCCCAAGCCCCCCCATTTCCCCTGAAAAAGCTGAATTGTCTTGGCTGTTTGGGGGGCACCTCTCGGCACAGGCCGGGCTGCCGGGGCAGGGCCTGGCTGAGCTATTATCCTACATTATCTCACTCCCCTGCTCCTGAAAAGAACCAGTGACTGCTCGCCCCCCTCAGCCCTCCCCTGCCTGCTCCTGTCTTTTACACTTAATTACCTCACTCATTACCCCGCAGCCTGCAGAGGCCGGACCACAACTGGGGCGTGAGTAATCCCCACATCACACACCCAGCCAGCCGGCCAGCAAGGAGCAAATTGCTCACGCAGCCCATAAATAAAGGAACAGGGCCCACTCAGGCCTTCGGAGCAGAAGGACCTTCATGGAGGCTGCAGTGTGGGGCAGGCATGGGCCCCAGCTTCCCAGTTGGCCTTTGCCAGCCCTGGTGAGAGGATGGCCCCTAGCTCCCCCACCTCTGCTACCCCAGACGGTGACCTTGAACTTCCCCAGGCCACTGAAGTCACAGCTCATTGCCACTGACAGATGGGGCAGCAGGGACCCACACCTCTTCCTCACCACAGCCAGGGGGCTGTCCATGTGGCTTCCAGGCTTCCTGCGTGACCTCCCCAGCCATCTCTCACCACCTCCAACCCCCAAACAGAATGCCCCTGTGGCCTCTTTCTTCCTCAGCTCCTCTGCACATGCTGCTGCCCACGCTGCCTGAGAACCTTTCCTGAGCATCCACAGACCTTGTTCATGTCTACTCACTTGAGAGACCACCTCTTCCAGAGAGCCTTCCCTAATCCCTCCGGACTGCGTGAGGGAACCCCATGGACCCATCAAAGCATCAAGCCTCTACACTGTCACTGGCTTTGCTTGAGTCTTACGAAGGGAGGGCTGAGCTGCATACATGTCCCTTTGCCTAGTTCCCAGCCTAGGTCCTGGCACATTACCAGGTCACTTACATGAGTGAGTGAATGAATGAATAAGTGAATGAATGAGGTGATGACTGGTAAGCTGTCTATGCTGCATGAAGGGATTTGAACCCCCTTTCCCCTGTGACAAGGCCTCCCCACTCCCAGGCTATAGGTTCCTGCAGTCCAGAGCCTCTGAGCTCATAAGGGAGGATGATCTAGGACTTCTCTAAGGCTAGAATTTCCCTCCACCTCTAGAAGGTCAGGCTCAGGCTCCTTCCCTCGCATCACCTTGGCAAACACCAGTTTCTCTGTCCTGAGACAAGAGAGCCCAGCCTTGGCCCAGAAGTCACCTGCACAACCTCCTCTCTCTCACTTCCTACATCACCTACCACTTCTGCTGGTCCATCACCTCTCACAGCACCTCAGGGTGGCTGACCCAGAAGCTGGCTGTGCGGTCAGCTTCTCCTGGCCTGAAGAACTTCATCTCACCTTCCTGCTCCTCTCATAGACCCAGGATATTGGAGGGAACTCAGAAAGGTTCCCTTGGAAAGGCAGGGAGCTCCTAAAACCCGATGGTCCAGAGTTCATGAAACCCTTTGATATCTATTGAAGCCTATGGACCTCTCTCAGAATAATGTCTTTAAATTCATAAAATATATAGCATTACAAAGGAAACCTATATATTGAAAGTTATCAAAATATTAAAAATAAATCTTCATTACAGTAATACATATGCTTCTTGATTATGCATTATAGCACAAGGATTTAGCAATTTCCACGTCATGATGAGTGTAAATGGTATTTCAAGTTATCTGGAACATCTGTAATGCAACAAGAAAATATCTGTGATTTCTATTAGTGACAATGTTACAAGCCCTGTTAATGCCACTATGATCTGTGGCCTGCATTCATTACAGAAGGAATGATAAATTTCAGAAAGAAGCTAGTGAAATTGAAGGTGCAATCCTTTTTCTATCTCAGTTAATGGGGCCTCCTGTATTATTTCTATGGACCCCAGGTTAGGAGCATCTGTGATGGGGAATGACAAGTGTATCTCAAGCAAACTAACATTTCCATTCCTGTATCTTGGCAGACATCATTAATCAATTGGAGCAGTCTCCCACACTGAGCCCAAACTCAGTTCCAGAATCTATCTCAGCACTATGCTCTGGGCTACAGCTACCAACCAATCAACATGGGTTCTTAAGCTGAAGTCAATTTGCCATTCCTTGGGGTGGGGAGGGGGCAATGAATGCCATTGTCAGAATGAGATTAAGGGCAAAGAGGCAATAAAATAAGGTCGAGCAACAGTGCAGGACAGCACAGCAGCAGTGCATTAAACAGCAGAGACATTACTTTGCCAACAAAGGTCCATCTGGTCAAAGCTATGGTTTTTCCAGCAGTCACGCATGGATGTGAGAGTTGGACCATAAAGAAGGCTGAGCACTGAACAACTGATGCTTTCAAACTGTGGTGCTGGAGAAGACTCTCGAGAGTCCATATTGTACAGCAAAGAGATCAAACCAGTCAATCCCAGAGGAAATCAACCCTGAATATTCATTGGAAGGACTGGTGCTGAAGCTGAAGCTCCAATACCTTGGCCATCTGATGCAAAGAGCCAACTCAATGGAAAAGAACTCTGATGCTGGGAAAGACTGAGGGCAAGAGGAGAAGGGGCGACAGAGGATGAAATGGTTGGACGGCAACATCGACTCAATGGACATGAGTTTGAGCAAACTCCAGGAGACAGTAAAGGACAGGGGAACCTGGTGTGCTGCAATCCATGGAGTTGCAAAGAGTGGACAGGACTGAGTGACTGAACAACAACAAGAGTACAGGGAGGCATAAAAACCGAACAGCTGAATGTACATCAGCAGGGCAAACAGTCACCAAAAGCTTATGAAATATCTGGACAAGTTTTAGAAGTCCAATATCTAGAATGAGGAAGGTGACAGTCCCTTTCTGCTCAGCTCTGCTCATATATTTTGGGGAGTTCTGTGTTCAGTTCTAGACCCCCACACTTTCAGAAAAACAGCAAAAAGCTGGAACATGGTTGAAGGAAGCAGCCAGGATGGGCAGGTATGTGGAAAGCATATCCTGTACCACTAATTTGCTCACCGTGAACAGGTACTAAGACTTTCCTCTGAGTCACCTCGTGCTGGGAGTTGGGAACACCAACAGAAGCAGCCCCAGGCCACTGCCCTTGGAGTGAACTTGGAAAGAACTGGGTGTCTTCACATCCCTGAGGAGCCATTCTGGACCAGAAGGATGGAACTTGTGGTATTCCACTCAATTTGGGAAAAATATTACTACTGGAGTTTCTAGCTTCCCCAAGTGGCACTAGTGGTAACCCACCTGCCAATGCAGGAGATATAAGAGACTCAGGGTTAGATCCCTGGGTTGGAAAGATCCCCTGAAGGAGGGCATAACAATCCACTCCAGTATTCTTACCTGGAAAATCCCATGGACAGAGGAGCCTGGCAGGCTACAAGCCATAGGGTCTCAAAGAGTCAGACACAGTTGAAGCAACTCAGCATGCACACATGCAGCACGCACACCGGAGTTTCCAGACAATGGCTGCTGAGTCATCAAGGATCCATGGTAGCAAACAAGCTTGAAGAATCTCCAAGAGGGTCAAACACCAGGATAAGAGGCTTCTTGTGCCCCCCCCCCCAAAAATAAGAGAAAAAAAAATAGGTCAAAGGCCTGGCCTGAGGGAGATGTCCCTGCTAAATGGGCCCCAAGGCCAACGCTGGAGGCTGAGTCCCTGACCTTTGTCCCTGGTGCTTTTGGACACTCAGTATAGAGGCTGCCATACTCTAGCCAGTATGTCATGGGCCTAGGGCTGATCATGTGACTGTCCCTAGCTACAGAGGACGTGGGGGAGGCCAGTACTGACCCAGCTAATAGGAGGAGGGGACTCATCAGATCAGGTAGTTGGAAGGCTCTGGGCGATTGAAAGGAAGGTCACCTGTCCACTCCAGTCACCGAGGGTTAGGTTACTCTGCTGTGCCCGGCTCTGTGCTCAGCACTTTCCTTGGATTGTCTCTGTTAAGCATCTCCTCTCTCCGCAGTGTGTGGTGTGCTTATCAATGCACATTTGACAGGTAAGAAAAGCAAGACCCAGAGAAGTCAAGTCATTTGCCCTGTTCTTTTAACTCCTCCACAGAGGAGGGCCAGCTGAAGCAGAGGGAATCACTATCCACTCTGAAGCCAACCCAGACAGGTGGGTTCTAGGTGCCCCCAGACCTGGGATCTCTAGGACTGTGGACTGCACCTGCTGCAGCCAACACAAGTGTGGATTCCCTGTGTCCCAACCAAGCACCTGCTGCCTTCTGGACTCTATGCAAACATCATCTCTTCAGAGAGGTTCCTTACCCACCCCATCTAAAACAGCCCCATTCTATCTCTGCCTCATGTCACTTGTATTCCTGACGCTTTAGGAAGCTGGCATATCTACCTGTTTATTATTATCTGTCAGCACAGTAGGACGGACATGAGAGCAGGTCTTTGTTCTGTCTACTGCTGCATCCTCAGTTCTGAGCGCCGTACCTGGCGCAGAGTAGATGCTCAGTAAATATCTGCAGACTTACTAGCTGTGAGCCCTTGGGCAATTTCTTAACTTCTCTGTGCCTATGTGGTCCTTTATAACATGAGTGTCATCATACTATCTCCAAAAGCAGTCATGAAAATTCCATGAGTTCATGCTGTATCACAGCCAAGGAAGAAGAGAAGTCGCTCAGTCGTGTCCAACTCTTTGCAACCCCATGGACTGTAGCCCCCCAGGCTCCTCTGTCCATGGGATTGTCCAGGCAAGAATACTGGAACGGGTTGCCATTTTCTTCTCCAGGGGATCTTGCTGACCCAGGGATCGCACCCAGGTCTCCTGCATTGCAGGCAGATTCTTTACCATCTGAGACACCAGGGAAGCTCCTGTATCACAGCCACGAAGACCTTTTAATGAGCCCCTACCACGTGCCAGGTCAGTGGGATTTCACTGCAGGGCCTTGACCATTAGAGCCTCAGGAGTCGAGAGGAGATACTCCTTGGGGCTGAAAGGTTTAAGAGGTCAACAGAGAGAGTGGACTCCACATTCAAAATGGCTGATGTTACTGAGTACCAACCGTGTGTGAACGAGCATCCTAAGCATCTCACTGGATTCCCACCTGCTCTGTGAGGGAGGTACCATTAGCATCCTCCTTTGACAGCTGAAGAGAGGGAGGTACAAACAGGACAGGTAAGTTGCCCAGGGTAGATAACTCATCAGTAAGCAGCAGAGGAGGGATCTGAACCCAGGCCATCCATGCTTTTAACCTCTCTGCTCCCCTGGCCCTCTACAGCCAGAGTGAGAGACAGGGGAGGCTGTGAAGGTGTGCACTTGGAGCCTGTGGGTGTTCTGACTTCTTAGGAGTCTGTCCACTAGTCTGGGGTCAGGCACAGGTCAATATTGACAGCCCCCTGCCTCCATGCACCTGGGCCACCTCCTGGCTTTCTCCAGAAGCTGATGGGTCCCAGCTGGTATATGAGCAGAAGCAGAAGCAGGAGGCAGAGCTAGAGGGTGCAGAGAAGGGTTGATTCCTCTGTGCCAGGAGCCCTGGGAGCCCAGAAATGCCAACTCTGCAGCTTCGGCAGCCGCCTCAGCATCTGCCAGGGATGGTTCTCAGCTCAGCTGATGGGGAAGAGATGGAGGCAGGAGAGGCCACTATGGGGTGAAGGAGCCAGCCTTGATCCGGCAGGCAGCAGCCTGAAAGTCCCAAAGAAGGCACTTGCTTGTTCCATGCCTCAGTTTCCCCAACTGCCAAACAAGGATAGGCAGGGAATGATGCTGATATCCTGAAGGCTGTTCAAGTACAGCTTCTATTTATCAAGTGTTGATTATGCACCAGGCCTCATAGAGCCCTATTTAGCCTCAGTTTACAAAGTTGACACAGAGGCACATAGAGGCAAAGTGACTTGCCTAAAATTACACAGCCTGCAGAGGCACAGCTGGGATTAACACTTGGCTCAGGGTAACCCAGGCCCAAACTCTGAACTATCTCACCTGCTTCAATGTGAGGCTCTTGTGAGCGGCTGTTTAGCCTCTCCATCCCTGACACATGCTGAGGGCTTGTCCCAAGGCCCCCTGACCTGGCAGGGAGCCCAGTGATCAGATTCTTGCAACCAGCCCTTTTCAGAGGTTGCAGGGAGTTGCTTAAAGGGTGACCTTGCCATGGTTCAGGAACATCTCAAACTTGGAAGGAAAGATACTTTAATGGGGCAAGGTCAAGGACTGTGGTAGTCAGGATAGGGATTCAATTATCCCCCAAAGGAGAGGAAAACCTTGAGGGTTGATGAACTAACCCAAGCTCAGGCCAAAAAGGATCAAGGTGAGTTGGGGGAGATGGATCACAAGGTTTTTCTAGTCAGTTTATTCATTCATTTAAGATACATATTTATTGAGCACTTATTATTTGCCCGGCACTATGTAGGTGATAGGATGTGGCAGTGAATGGAACAGATATGGGCCCCCACCCCCATTAAGGAGCAGTCAGCCCTGGGTGGGTGTGGAAGAGGGAGACTCCCTTTGGCACCTCTGGCCCTGTTAGAAAGAGGGATTGTATATTTAAGATCAGGGTTTGAATCCTGACACCTAGCTGGGTCTCCGTGGGCAAGTCACTTTGCCTCTCTGAGTCTTGGTTTCTTCATCTGTAAAATGGGGATAGCTGTGGGCCCCCACTTCAAAGACTGTTTTGATGATTAAATGAGGTAATCCACAGAAAGGGTTGGATTTGGCTCCTGGCACATAATAAGTGCTCAATAAATGTCAGCTAGTATTATCGCTCCTTCCACTGCATATCATCTCTGTCCTGGGCTAGATCTTAGAGTCAAGCAGGGCAGCAGTAGAGGAGGGGTTAACTAGGCAAAGAGGGAGGGAAAACATGCTCTGGGCAGCAGAAACAGTATCTGCAAAGGCCTTGAGGTGGGAGGGCTTGCAGGAACAGGGTAGAAGCTCCAGGAGCGTGTGGGACCCTACCACACCCTCAGCTGCACTAGTCAGGCCCTTTCCTGAAGTCTGTTGAGGCTCTGAGCTCTGGAGCCAATGAGGAATGAGAATGGAAAGGTTCCCAGGAGAGGAGGCGGCAAGGCAGAGTGGTGAGACCACAGGCTCTGGAGCGGGCTGTCTGGACTGGACCCATGGCTCACCACCTACTGGCTGTAACGCCTTGGGCAAGTTACTTAACCTCTCTGGGCTCAGTCTCCTCCCCTGAAAATGGGGCTCACGATACTGACGAGTCAGAAGGCGAGTGTGAGGATTAACTAAGGTGATATTTGTAAAGTGTGCAGATGAGTACCTGGCACATAGCCCAGAGCTGTGTTTATTAAATGAATCAAGAAAAACATGCAGCAGCTGAAGGGAGGTGCCTGCCGCTCTGGACTGCAGTCCCTGAGAGCCTCCCACTGCAGCGCCCTCTCAGTCGGCCACACTGTCTGAGCTGAGGCCCCTCTCCTTCTGGGAGGCTCGGCTGATGACTGGGCACAGTGGGGAGCCAGGGCCTGGTATTCCACCAGCAGGAGACTCCTCTGCAGGAAGTCTTGGGCCCGGAGCTCCCTGTGGCTTTGGCCAGACTTCCTTCGAGCTGCATCGCTGCCTGGGGCTCCTCTTACCCAGTCTCCTTCTCTCCTTTCACAGATGTCAGACTTGCACCCTAGTCTGAAGGCGCACCTCTTTTTCTTGCAGGTGTTACCCCCATAAGTTGCACTTCCATCTTGGTTTTCAAATCTGCTTCCGGGGACCAAATTGACCAGAGAGAGAATATAGCAGTGATCAGGTTCCAGAGGCCCCGCCCCCGCAAGGCCTTGAACCATTGTCTCCGAGTCAGGCGTACACAGCTGTGAAGAGTCAGTTTCAGGCTTCTCCTACCCTCTTTCCTTAGGCTCAGAAAAGGGAGGGCCTGGAGGAATACACTGGAGAAACAGCCAGACTAAGGAAGCTTACCAGAGAAAAAGCCCCATCAACATCAAGTGGATGCATTTGTAGCCACTCTCCTCCTTGGAATTCATACAGAATTCCATTATTGGTGCTGGACAGCAGCTCAGGGACCAACTTGTCCCATGCCCATTTGACAGACCAGAAGGCTGGAGCCCAGAGGAGGAACAGAGAGAGAAGAATCAGGCTCCTGACTCCCAGAGCAGTGATCCTTTCTAATACCATGGAGTAAAGCCTGAATATAATGCCTGGTCCCCTCTTTACAGATGTCCAGAGTGAGGTTCAGGCAGCTCTGCCAGCTACCTGGGGTTACACAGCACTGCAAGTCACACCCAGACACTAATAGCTGGCCTCCTTCATGATGGGCAAGACAGGGTTGAAATCTGAAGGATATCAGAGCAGATGGGTAGGGCAGAAAGGGCAGAGCCTGCAGCCTTCACCAGCTAAACCAGTTATGCCAAGCCTGGGACTCCTGGAGAGGCAGGCAGTAGACCACAGGGATGTTAGACCCTCCCCAGCTCTTCCCCACAATAACCATATGGCCTTGGGCCAGTCATTTCACCCTCATCTGTCAACAGGTCAATAACAGAGCCTTCTCCCATGAGGACATGGTGAGGCTTAGATGAGAAATGATATATAAACAAAAGTACAGTCAACAATCACCAAGTCAAATTATTGTGTGCCAGGCACTGCTCTAAACCCTTTACAGATACATTATCATTTAATCCTCACTGCAACACTAGAGATGGGCTTCCCAGGTGGCTCAGCGGTAAAGAGTCCACCTGCCAATGCAGGAGACACAGAAGATGCAGGTTTGATCCCTGGGAGGAGGAAATGGCAACCCACTCCAGTATTCTTGCCTAGGAAATCTCATGGACAGAGGAGCCTGGTGCACTAAAGTTCATTGGATCACAGAATCGGACATGACTGAGCAATTGAGCATGCATGGACACAACACTGGGGATAATCCCTTTTAAAATCTCCATTTTACAGATGAGGAAATGGAGGTACAGAGAAGCAAAGCTGGGAAATGACAGAGCATGGATTAGAACTGAAAACAGGCTGATTCCAAATCCCTCTATAGAAAGCCTCTGGCGAGGCCAGTTTCTGTGAAGGGTAGATATTTAGAACAGTGCCAGGCATGTGAAGCCACTGTTGATATAGTAATAATTATTGCTGTCATTGGAGAAATTTGCCATAGGCAATGCTATCTTCTCAAAAGTCAAAAGAATGTGTTTCCTGACATGTTTTTTGAAATTTTATCATTCCTTCTCTTCAGAAGTAATGGAGAAGTTAGCAAGTGTTCAAGATAAATGTTTCTTGAACTGAAACATTTTATAGTCTTTGGAAAACACAAAAAAGAAGGTGGAGAAACACCCATAGTTCCACCATCCTTCTTTCACTTTTCTGTACATGTTTATCTTTACTTTGGCCCATAGTTGCAAACGTGCTGTAAGGGATTTCAAAATTTTGCATCTTTCATTGAAAGACAAGGTCTTCCTCCATATGATAATTTTTAATGGCTGAAGAATATTCCATCAAGGGAATGTTTTCTTCACAGCTCCTCCCCATTTTTTCCAACTTGAGGGTTTTATTCCAGTCTCTGATGCTGTAGCAAGCATGCCTGGGATTAAAATTCTCTCCTTATTTGATGTGACTTGGAGAAATGAATTCCTAAACATAGCTTTTCTGAAACCAATGAGACAGTATTGGGGGGAAGTTTGGGAGACAGAAGGCTCTCCAAGTCCTAGTGCTGAAACCATGCCAGAGGTTGTGTATTTCATCCTTGCTTAAGGACACCCAACCCCGTGGGTATTTTTGAACTTCAACTTCTGGGCTGAGGGTTTCTTCCATCTGCTAAAGGTGCCTGCCCGCCCACACCACCTACTAGCCGGAAGTCAAGAGATCTGACCTTCAGATCTGATCTTCAACCCGACAGTAGTGAACTATGGACCTTGGATACATCACTTCTGTGGGCCTTTCTCTGTCATTTCAAGGGGGGATTACCTCTCCACCCTGCCCCTGGAGAAGATCTGATGAGGGAGAGTCCAGTCTCAGTCCAGTTCTATGCCTAATTCACTGTGGACCCGCACTGTCCTGGGAAGCTCTCTGGGCTCAGTTTTACCATCTCTTATGTAAAAGCCTGGAATAGTAGGATCGTCAGGCAGGTAGAAGTGAGCTCAAGGGTGCCCACTTGCATTATTTACTCCGCTGTATTAAGCACCACTAAGGGACAGAGATCCCAGTACCCAGTACAAACTCAAGAAGATATGACTACACCACCAATAACTATTAACAACTTCTATGTGAGCAGTGAAACGTTGTTCTCCAAATTTAAAGATCTACCTTTGAATAGATCCACCTTTTAAGGCTGAATCTCACCCAAGAACCAGAAATCAAATTGCCAACAATTTCTGGATCATAGAGAAAGCAAGGGAATTTTTTAAAAAAATCTACTTCTGTTTCATTGACCATGCTAAAGTCTTCCACTGTGTGGATCACAATAAACTGTAGAAAATTTTTAAAGAGATGGGAATACCAGACAACCTAAGCTGCCTCCTGAGAAACCTGTATGCAGGTCAAGAAGCAAGAGTTAGAATCAGACATGGAACAATGGACTGGTTCAAAATTGAGAAAGGAGTTTCTCAGGGCTGTATATTGTCACCCTGCTTATTTAACTTATATGCAGAGTACATCATGTGAAATACCAGGCTGGATGAATAACAAGCTGGAATCAAGATTGCCGGGAGAAATACCAACAACCTCAGATACGCAAATAATACCACTCTAATGACAGAGAGTGAAGAGGAACTAAAGAGCCTCTTGATGAGGGTGAAACAGGAGAGTGAAAAAACTGGCTTAAAACTCAACATTCAAAAAACTAAGATCATGGCATCTGGTCCCATCACTTCATGACAAATAGAAAGGGAAAAAGTAGAAACAGTGACCATCTTTATTTTCTTGGGTTCCAAAATCACTGTTGATGGTGACTGCAGCCATGAAATTAAAGACGCTTGCTCCTTGGAAGGGAAACTATGACAAACCTAAACAGCCTATTAGAAAGCAGAGACATCACTTTGCCGACAAAGGTCTGTATAGTCAATGCTATGGTTTTTTCCAGTAGTCATGCATGGATGTGAGAGTTGGACCATAAAGAAGGCTGAGCACCAAAGAATTGCTGTTTTTGAATCGTGGTGCTAGAGAAGACTCTTGAAAGTCCCTTGGACTTCAAACAGATCAAACCAGTCAATCCTAAAGGAAATCAACCCTGAACATTCATTGGAAGGACTGATGCTAAAGCTGAAGCTCCAATGTTTTGGCTATTTGATGCAAAGAGCAGACTCATTGGAAAAGACCCTGATGCTGGGAAAGATTGAGGGCAAAAGGATAGGGGGGCGACAGAGGATGAGATGGCTGTATAGCATCATCGACCAATGGACATGACTTTGAGCAAACTCTGGGAGATAGTGAAGGATAGGGGAGCCTAGCATGCTGCAGTCCATGGGGTCAAAAAGAGTCAGACATGACTTAGCAACTGAACAACAACTACAACTTACCCCATCGTCATTCACTCATGATTTATTGAACACCTTCTGGGTTTGGGCCCTGCCAACTTCCTGACCTCATCTCCTCCCACTCCTTGCTATTCCTGAACTGGCCCAAGCTCATTTTTGCCTCAGGGTCTTTGAACTTGTGAAGCCTCTGCCTGGAGCTCTCTTTCTCTGGCTCCTTCCATGGCTGGCTCCATCTCATCACTCAAGTCTCTGCCTAGATGTCACCTCTTCTAGGAGACCCTTGCTGGCCACCCTGTCTAGGAACCAGCACCCTCCACTGCTCACCCAATTTTATGTCCCTTGAATGTCACCTCCAAGGAGACCAGGGACTAGGACTGTTGAGGTTACCACCTATTATGTAGAACCCCACAAACATGTGTTAGATGAATCTTGGGTGCTCCAGGCACAACTGTACTTACAGAACACACACAGAATGAGCACCTACTATATGTAAGTGCTCATCAGCAGGCTTACATACCTACTATATGCAAGCCCATTTTATAAGATGGGAAACTGAGGCACAGAGAAGCTGAATAACTTGCTTAAGATCTTATGGTTAGTAAGTAGAGGAGCTGGGATATCCTACTGCATGTTGCAAGAGTATGCTGAGCCAAACACAGGACAGAGTCACACAGCTCAGGGGCCAATGGGCAAGCTGGCCTAGTCTACCATGTAGGAAGTCAGGGACACTTCCCAGAAGAAGTGATGCCTCAGCTATGCCAATGCAGGGTTCCTCTGAAAAGAAGAACCAGAGTAGAGGCCAAGGAGAGAGCAGTAAGTCTGCAAGACGAGAAGTCAGCTTGTGTGGCTGGAATAGGGAATACTGAGTGCGTCATGAGCCCGGGGGTGTGGTCACCTCAACTCTCTGTGACTGAGGTTAAAAAAGGTCCCAGAGGGCAAAATGTGGGACAATATCTCTGAGAATATGGGCAGGACCCCCCATATCATTCAGGACCTTGGCAAGATCAGGGGTCCAAATTTTATTCTAAGATTTCTAAGCAACACCTCACAATTTGCATGAGGTCCCAAAGGACCACTGGAGTCTCTGGAAATTTCTGCTGACTCCCTGTGGGACCCTGGGCACCTCTGCAGCCTCTCTTAGTCTTCAAGGGTCTTAGTCTCCCAACTGGTATTAGATGACCCAGTCCCAAAAGCACAACCCCACTCCATCAGTCTAGCATCCCATAAACAGAATGCTGTTAACCAATGAGATCTTGACATTCCTAGAGTCTGATTCCGGGACTCTTGTGCTCTGGCCATCACATACTTGCTAAGGCCGGCCCACCACCATGGCACTTTGCCAAGCAGCCTCTCTGGGCAGGGGGTTGCATTCTCCTGCTCCTTGGTCCTACCCAGATATGGGAGCTCCCCTAGGTTTTGGCTGGATGGTGGGGGCGGGGGGGTCTGCTGAGATCCTCCTGGAGACAAAGGAGCTGACCTGCAAAGAGTTCCAGCGGGAGCCCCGCTCCCCCTCCCTTCCCCCCTCTCCCTTCCCAGTCCACGTGTCTCTATTGTCTGCTCCCCGCTTCAGGGAAAGACACAGCCTCGGATGTGTCAAAACCACCACCCCCCGGCAGGCAGCAGGGAAATTAATTACTGGACGATTTTCACTTCCTCTTGCAGCGCCCGCCTGAGCTAGGCACCGGAACAGGACTGGCTGAGCTAGGCTGGGCATCAGCATGGGGGACTTGCTCCCCTCATCAGTTCTGGAAGAAGAAAGTTGAACCCCAAACCCAACAGGAAGCTTCAGTGGGAGGCCAAGCTGGGGAGGGGGGATGACTTCCCCTAGTTAAAGCTGAGTGTCCAAACGGGCCCCTTCAAAACTAGGGGACGGGGAGGGGGCTGGAGGCAGGGGGGGTCTGACGCTGTCGAGCTCACACTCTTCTCTGCATTCCCTTCCTTGTGTCCCCATGTGCCTGAACCCCGCCTGCTCAGACCGTTCTACCTCCTCTCCTCTCTCCTTCTGTCTTGCATTTCTCTTCCCCTTTCTTTGCATCCCTGGGGTGCTTTCTTTTTGTGTATCTGGAGGTCTCTTTTTCTCCCGTGGGTGTGTGTTGTTACTTCTCTCCGTCTCTGCCTTTCTCTCTCTCTCGCTCTCTCTCTCTCTGTCGTGTCTTTTTGTCCTTATCTTGGTCTCTGCTCCTATTTCTATCTCTTTCACTGTGTATGTATCTCTCTTTTTCTGTATGTCTCTTTCTGTCTTTCTCTGTGTATCTCATCTCCGCTCTCTCTCTCTCCCCCTTGTTCCCCCCCCCCCCGCCCCCCTTTCTCCGTCTCTCTCTATCTCTGCTTTTCTCGCCCTCACTTTCTCCCCTCCTGCCTGCCCAGGCTCCCTGCGCCTGGCCTGCCCCCACCGCCGCCGGTTCAGGGGAACGTGTGCGGAGCGATTGTCCTGGGGGACATTTGATGGATTAGAGCGCTGAACAGTTCCATTGCTGGGGACCACCTGATCTCCTCCAGCCTGCGTCCCATATAAAGCCGGCAGCCGGAGTGCTGAGCACAGCTCCAGCGATCGCCTGTCTGAGAGCCGCCGCCGCCGCCGCCGCCGCCAAGCCCGAGCGGGAGCCAGAGCTACAAGCCGGGGCCGCCGCCACCGGTGCCGGCTCCGCGCTGCCGCCCGCCCGCCCGCCCGCTGGGAGCTGTCCAGTGCTGAAACCCCGCGCAGACAGCCAATCGCGCCCGGCTGGCCTCCTCCCCCCGACCAGGGCCCCTCTCAAGTGCCCCCGCCGAGTCCCACGCCAGTCGCACCATGCCCCGCTCCTTCCTGGTAAAGAAGATCAAAGGCGACGGCTTCCAGTGCAGCGGGGTGCCGGCCCCCACCTATCACCCCTTGGAGACCGCCTACGTACTGCCTGGAGCCCGGGGGCCTTCCGGGGACAACGGTGAGTGGGACCCGGCGGGGGGGAAGAAGAGGGGAGGGGAGTTCGGGCCCTCCCCAACTCGGGCCACGAGGAGGGGTGCGCGCGGCAGGGAACCCCGGGAGGAGATTTCCCTGGCTGTGTGCGCCTCCCGGGCTTCCCGAGGGCCGGGCAGGCGGGGCGAGGGCCAGGTTCGTACAAAGGGGAAGTCGCAGGGTCGGCCCATCCCGCCGCTGAGTGAGCGTCAGCCTGGACTTTGAAAGTTGTGGCCCTAGGTTGGTACTGGAGTGAGGGATGGTGAGAGAGAGTGGTGTCCATTAAGGGTTAGTGCTGGGGGGCTAATGCACAAGGCGTTCTAAGGGTCCCCTCCTCCTGGTTGAGGGAAGGAGGCTGGTTGTTCGAGAGTGCTCTCTTGATGGGGAAGGTAAACTGGCCTGGACCACCAGTCCCTGGGGAGAGAGGGCTGGCTCCCTAGGGGTAGCTGGGGGCACGCTCTTTCCCTTCAAGCCTGCTCCCCCTGGTGATGCCAGACAAGTCTTCTCAGCCCCCTCTCTCAGCAACTCTTTTGTTACCCTCAGCCACATGCCTGCCAAAGGCTGGGCCTGTCCTGGGGACTGAGAGGAAGAGGGAATTTCTAGGAGGGGTTCCCCCAAGGTGGCTCTTGGTCTCCTGGGTCGCACCCCCTTCCTCCCGCTCCAGCTTCTCACTCCCCTCTAGAGCCAGCCCTGCTGTTTCTTGTCAGTCCCCCACCCCCAACACACTCTATTTCTTTTCAGAGCAAGTTCCTATAGTGACAAGGGTTTGGGGGACAAGAGAGGTCATTCAGGCCCAAAAAGGGGTGATCTCTGGAGGTTGTGGGGAAAAATCAGAGACTGGTTCTGTGGACCCCATCCCCCATTAGGGGGATCACAAAAGGGTTCTCCTCTGATGGTCCCCACCAGGACAGGTGTCTGAAGAGGAGGCATCCCTTTGGCAGTAAGAAATCTGACATCACATGTGGCATCAGCTTTGGGGTGTGCGTGTGTGTTGTATGTGTGTATGTGCATATGTGTGTAAGTGGGAAGGAAAGAGGAGAGGAGAGAAAAAGGAGAAAAGAAAGGGCTGAAGATGAGGAGGTAGCTGAGATGGCAAAGGCAGGAGGGTGGGAGCTTCTGCCTCAGGGATTTCCAAGCACTTCGCCCACATTCCATCACTCCGCCAAGCCAGGTAGCAAGAGGGCGCTGGGTAAAATGCTCTGTGACCTCATCAAGGTCAAAGAAATTAGGGAGCAAACAGGGATACAGCTCCAGCCCCTCACCCCCTGACCTCCCCCAGATCCCCAAGAGAACCAACCCCCTTTTCTTTGCCCCACGTTTCTTATTCTACTGTCCTCTTTCTTGACCCCAGGGGCTCTGGGGGTTGAGGACTGAATCCCAGGGATATGGCTGGGCTTATCTGAGTGCTGGCAGGACAGAGGGTGGACCTGGGGCCATGCCAGGGCCGGGGACCTCGGTAGAAATGGAAATGCCTGCAAGCCTGAGATGTGGATCCCTTGGAGGATGGACACAAAGCCCTGGGTTCCTGCCCACTGAGGGCCCCTTGGTCCTGTCCCAGGCCAGCTGAGGAAACCCAGAGAAGCCCAGAGAATTTCTCGCACACAGCCAAAACTGCAGACTGTTCCTCGGGAGGGAGGCAGGAATGCCTTGCCTTGAATTCAGTCCAAAAAAGCTTTGAAAGGAGCCTCTGAGCAAATAGTGGGAAGCGAGGTAAGGGCCAAGCCATCAGCAGGGATGTTCTACCAGCTTTAACCCCCTAGAACCACCCTGTCCTTGGCCCTTACCCTAAAGGGCTCCAGACCAGCTCCTTCTGGGGAATCGTGAGGTTGTCCTGACAGTCTGATATCTGGCCTGGAACTCTGGGAGGCCTGGGCTGTAGGTCTCTGACTTGCTATGTGACCTTGGGCAAGTGCCTTTCCTTCTCTGATTCTCCATCTCCTCACAGTGAAAGAATTTGGATGGCATGATCTAAGCATCCTTCCAACTTTGACAAGCTGAGTTTCTGTGAAGGTCAAGTGTGGGGTGGGAGGCATTGGAGATGATGATGAGGGTCTAACAGAATGCAGGGGGCCATTGTCAGGGTTTCTGTAGGGCTCCATTTACCATCCGATGTCTGGCTAAGGGTGGCAGAGTTTCTGAGGCCAAGCACTTTTCTTGGTTTCAGTCTCTGCAGGCAGCCCAGGGCCGAGGACAGGTACTCTGACCTGGCTGCCCTGGCAGCGTCTGCAGTAAATGGTTAGTGCCAGAGACCAAGGGGTGACCCTTCAAGCCTGAGTATGGCTGGGAAACACAGAGTCTGCCTTATTCTGTGATGAGGCCGGGTGGGGGGGGGGGGTGCCTCTTCCATCCCTGGGGTGTGGCCAGACTGGGAAATGAAGGCTCCTGCATCCCACGGGTGGGTAGGGGTGCTGGGGGTCCTCGGAGAGCCTGCCGGCATCTAGTGGTCCGTTGTCTCCGCTCTGCCGGAAATAACCTTGCTGAGCGTTTGAGGGAAGTGTGAAAAATTGCTGAGCCGACGTTTTTCTCTCCCAGCGTGTGTAAGTGTGCTGGGTAAACAAGGAGAAAGAGAGGAGGGGGGGAGGTGAGGAGAGTGCGGGAGAGGAGGAGGGGGGAAGGAGAAAGGAGGGAGGGAAAGGGGGAGAGCCTGGGGCTGGAGATAGTTCCAGTTATTAGAAAGATCCTCTTACAAGCCATTCCTGCAGCAACAACGGCTGCAGGGTCAGGGAGACCAATGGGAGGGGAATCTGGGATGGGGGTGGTGGGCAGGAAGGGAGCCTGTGAATGTGGAGGTCAGGGGAACCACAGGCTCCTGACTGATGAAGATGCAAGACCCCAAATTAAAGAGTACCCCCAGCCCAGGGAAAGCTTGGGAGTGCTGGAGAATTCCTGGAGGACTCCTCCTCCTACACACACACACACACACACACACACACACATACATACACACACACACACACCAGCAGCCTCTGTGGGCCCGGCAGAGGGTGTGGCAGGTACATCTGGGCTCCAGGCTCCCCCTGAATGCACCTAAATAGGGAAGAAGCCCCACAATGGGGCAAGTTCCAGGTTTCTCTGCAGCGCTCCCCAAAGAAGGGAGAGCAGATCTAATTTCACCATCCTCTCCAACGTAATGCCTCTTTTCTCCCCCTCTTGCTTCTCCACTGCTTTCTGCCTCCGTGGAGCCCTCCCTTCCCCTCCTTTCCCCTGGGTGATTCTGAGCACAGATTCAGTCCCTCAATGAGATGGCAATTCACATCCTCCCAACCCTCTCAGAACCTCATCCTCCAACTCCATCAAACTTCCCCCTTCCCAGGCCTGGGCCCCATCCTGGGGAACGCTAGGGACTCATCCATCTGAGAGAAGGAAGCTGCCCACCCAGCTGCACACCAGTGGTCTCCATGGACCCACAGACATCTTCACTGCCCCCGGAGTATCGACCTCTCCACACACCCTAACTCTGAACTCCAGCTGGATGCCAGGTCCTCCATCCTCTTAACCCCCACCACGCCCTGCCCTCATACTCCTTCAGAGTACATCCGACTCAGGCAGATGAGGGATCAATGCCAATCCAATAACGCAGTTGTCTGCCCTCCGCAGCTACATTAAGCCTCCCCAGCAGCTGAGGAAGCGCTCCTACTTCTGCCCATGGGCTTCTCTAGTTGACCACATTATACCAGCACCCGCTTCCGCTCACTCCTTCTGATGGCGCCAAGGAGTCGCCCCAGTCCGGGCCTGGGAATCTGCTCAAAGTCCCCAATTGCCACACGTCTACCCCACACTTTAGAAAGTCTATTTGGGGTGCAGGGATGCAAAAGGGTATCCCCAGTCCCTTGGCAGAGGGAGCTCAGAGAGGGCCGTGGAGGTGTCAAGGGACGCACAGCAGGCCCGCCTGAGTGTTCTTTAACCACCTCTGCCCCTGGCATCTTGGTCTTGGTCCAGGTCCAAGGTCAAGCTTAGAGACATGGCAGAGGTTCAGGTTCAAAGTCCATGTCCAACCTTCATTCTAGGACAAGGTCTGAAGTCTAGTTCCAAGGTCAATGTCCCAGGTTACAGGCTCACTTCAAAATTCAAAACAAATCCATGTCCAGGTTAAAGTTTCAATCCATGTTCAAGTCAACATTCATGCTCCAGGATCCGGATCCGGATCCAGATCCAATTTCTAGTCCAAGGTCATGTCCAGGTCCATTCTCAAGGCTGGCCAGTTCAAGTCTTAGAGCCAGCTTCCTCTGAAGCTCTGAACTAATCTTCCCCTACCCGAACCTTAGTTTCCCTCTTACAAAAAAAAGCAGTCGAACTTGATCTCTTTCAGCTCTGGCCTTCCAGGGACCCAAAATTCTATTTTTTAAAAAATCTGTCAGCAGGAATGTGCAATAAAAGGGATGGGATACTGAATATGGGATACTGAATCTGGGGTCCATGCCCCCCTTAAGCCTGGGGTCACAAGGGGGACATGAAGGAACCAGGCTGAATGTCCACTCTTCAGACAGTCTCAGATTTTGGCTCCTGATAGAGGTCAGGAGAGTATATCAAGTCCCTACGGCAGCATAGCAATTTATACATCCCAAACACACACGCATACACACACAGAGTGGGCTCAGGGCAGCAAGCGCAGAGTGCAGGCGAAGGTCAGCTTCAGCCTCCAGAGCGAAGCTGAGGTTGGAGAGGTGGCTTGCCTGAGGTGACAAGGGCATAAGCGGTGCACTGCATCACCCCTCCCAGGTGGGTGCTCCATACACGTTCCCAGGACCCCTCAGCCTAGAGGTGCTCTCAGGGGCGGGGGGGGGGCGGGGGTGCGCTGTGAGATGCTGCTGGGAGAGATGAGGCCCCGGAACTCTTGGCTTCCTTCCAGCTGTGGTCTCCCCTGGGATGGAGTAGCTGCCGCCAGCCTTTGGCTAAGAAGGGAGGTTGGCATGGGCCCTCTGCCTCTTCTGGGGCACAGAGAGGGTAGGGCAGGAAGCAGGGGGCCCAGAGAGACAATGTACATTATACAAGACACCAGGCCTCCAGAAGGAGGCCCAGAAAGGGCCTCAGAGATGCCTGAGAGGGCGCGGGAGGCTGCTCCACCCAACAGTGCTGGGCAACTCCAGACCCTCAGCCACCAGGCCTATTTCCACAACCCCTTGAAAAATCTTCCCTATTGATTCCTGCAGAGCTGTGGACCTCCCTGTGGGCCACAGGAATTGGGTCACAGTCAGGAGAAACCAGAATATGGGGGATTTCAGGAGGCGGGGAGAGTGGGGAGAGGCTCTGGAGTGCTCTCAACATTGCCTGGGTTTGAGTCAGTGGGCACAAGCCCCACACCCTACAGCCCTGGACATGTTGGGCCAGACCCCACTCTGTCCCCCACTCATCTGGACTCAGGGGCCCCCTCCCCAGTGGGCAGGTGTACCAGCTGCCAGGCCCTTGGAGGAGGTGGGTGTCATTTCTGGTCCAGTGCCCGGGGAACTGCGAACAAAGATGCTATAATAAGGGGAGGGGGAGGCACCAACCCCTTTGCCCAGCTCTGTGAGCAGACAGGAGAAACTATTTTTATCCCGCTTTGCTGCTGACAGACCTGGCTTTCTGCTCAGCTGGCTGGAGCTGATTCTCAAGGCCCGAGGCCCTGGCACAGCAAGACGCAGCTCTAAATATATTCATGCAGCAGCCCCTCCAGACCCCCACCTAGCAGGGCCCAGCCCTCCTCAGGAAAGTGGGCTACCTGGGAAGCTGGCCCATCACTAGGCCCTCTCTTCTTCTACCCAACTAGAGACAGGGAAGTGGGATTTGGGCTGGAGATTCCCTGGAGGAAGTCTGGGACACTGGGAACCTGAGGGAGACTAGGAAAAACAGCACTGGCCCGGGAGACAGAGGGCCAGCCTAGCTCTGGTGGGAACTCGCTTTGTGACCTGGCAAAGGCCCCTCTCTGGGCCTCAGCTTCCATAGAGGTAGGGTACTGGAGCAAGTGGCCGCTACGTTCCCTTAGACACGAGCTAACGAACGTAAAATACTGAGCAGGGTGCCTGGTACACAGTAAGGGCTCAAGCAGGGTTAGTCATTACTTTTATTAATTACTTACAAAGGTTTACAAAGGGCTGGTGCATTTTCTAGAAGAATAGCTTCGCCCCACCCCTAATACCCCGTCATTACACCAGACACAGGCCAACGAGGTGGTGAAGAAACTCACCGCCCCTGCCTCCCACCAACTGAAAATCTTCCCTCCCTCAACAGGTCTCCATGCCTGCTCAGGGGTTTGGGGGGAGAAAACACAAATTCTGGAGGATTTCAAGCCTTACTCCTCCTCCAGTGACCTTGAGCAACTCCTCTGCCCTCTCCAGGCCTCCGGGCTTAGTGCAGTGCCTGGCACAGGGGGTGGGCACAACAGCAGCTGGAAGCAGCAGTGCTTCTCAGAGGTTCCCCCACCCTCATCCCAGGGGGTCAGACAATTGGAAGAGACAATGTGAAATGCCCAGCACCAGATTACTCATAAAATTCCCTTGCAAAAATTTTTTTAAATGTATTCTGGACCTTCAGTCTAAAGTATCAAAACTCTTGAGCAGGGAAAATCAAAAGTCACTCTCAGGTGATGTACATGACATCTCCGCTTCTCCTAAGTGTTTCTGAGCCTTCCTTATAGCCCCATGCGACTGGAGGGGCTCTGTTCTGTCCCTCAAATGGGGCACTGGAGCCCAGAGAGGCTTTGTGACTTACCCATGGTCACACAGATGGAATATGAGTAAAAGAGTCAGTCGTGTCTCCCTGGGTCCCTGGCCCTCCCTGTCTCTATCTGTTTCCAAACAAGAGAGGCCTACCTCACCCTGTTGGCAGGGAGACAGGTAACTCATCCTTCTATGATCACCTGTAGGACAGAGGGAGGCATCTAAAACCTGTGTAAGTTCCATGCACTGAGTCAGAAAAGCACTGCCTCTAATAGTGTCCTAAAGGATTCTGCAGGGTTGAGGTCCAGAGAGGTGAGGTGGTTTGCCCAAGGTAACACAGCAGCCTGAGATGACCCACGTGTGTCCCCTTCACTCTTTAGCAGATTAGAAAATGTAGGAACAATAATAATGACAATTAAATAACACCTTGAGAGTCTACTGTGTGCCAGGCATTGTACTAAGCATTGTACACCATTAATTCAGTCAGTCCTTTTATAAGTTCCTTTATCCAGATGCAGCACAAAAAGGTTTAATAACTTGCCCAAGGTCAGATGGGCTTCCCTGTTGGCTCAGCTGGTAAAGAATCCGCCTGCAATGCGGGAGACCTGGGTTTGATCCCTGGGTTGGGAAGATCCCCTGGAGAAGGGAACAGCTACCCACTCCAGTATTCTGGCCTGGAGAATTCCATGGACTGTATAGTCCATGGGGTCACAAAGAGTCGGACATGACTGAGCAAATTTCACTTTCACTTTCAAGGTCACATAGCTAGGGAGAGGTCTGTGAGTCTGAGAATGAGATGGAGCTGATAGGGACTGGGGGATAGGGGGACAGGACAATTGGCATCATTGAGGGGTCCGTTCAGCCACGATGCAACAAGGGTCTTTCGAGCATCTCACTCAACCTTCTACAGGTAAAGACAGAGTCCAGAGAGGTTAGGCAACCCGATCACGATCACAAAGCAAGTTAGAACCACCTCCACCAAGACGACCACATAAACTCTCATGCAACCCTCAACTCCCACCCCACAACTCATGCCAAACTCCGCAGCTGCTAGCCACCATGTCTGGCCCCACAATTCCTGACCGGAAGGCAATTCCACATCTGTCCCTAAGCAGAGGCTCAGCCTTTGAGGTGCCAGTATTTCTATATAGAGATCCCCAGCAACAGGAGGGAGTGCTGCAGTACTAAAACTCACCACCGGAGGGCACCACAGAAAGAGTCCCGCTAGGGCAAGGACTACCCAGACCATTGAGCTGCTACCAATTTTCTGGATCACCAGTTTTCTCATCAGAGCATGAGCCAGAACCTACACATCTTGGGTGAGGAAACAGTGGCCCAGGTTGGAGGTGCAAGATGTGTCTGTGCAGATGCCAAGAAAACTGTGGGTTTCCAGCACAGAAACCCACCTGGGGAGATTGTTATTGTTCAGAGTAACAGCCAACATGTATCACGCCAGGCACTGGGTTGGAATCCTGGCTCTAAGTTACTAGCTGCACAACCCTGGGCATGTTGCTTAACAACTACTTTATGCCTCAGTTTCCTCATCTGTAAGATGGTACCAACCTCAGAGCCATGAGGGTGGGATGCATTCGTGTGTAAAACCTTTAAACAGTATCAGACACAAGAGTGCTCTGGGAATGTTGGTTATTATTTGTTCACTTTTCACTTATTGTTTGTTTATTCATGGACTCTGTACTACAAACTGTGTGAGTTAGGTGCTTTTATTTTCCCCTATTTCACAGCTGGGGAAACAGAGGCATAGAGGGGTCAAACACTTTGTCTAAGATCACACAGCCAGGAATAGTAAAGTTGGAACTCAATCCTGGTAGTCTGGTACCAAAATTGTGCTCTTAACCAATATTCCATCATTCCTTAATAATAGCACATCCAAGGTCACATTATCAGTGTCCCCCTCCAAATGGATTCTATATATCCCCATACCCAGAGAACAGAGCAGAGACACAGGAAGACATACAACTTGCTGTAGGTCACCCAGCTATTATCAGTGTCAGGAAATCAAGTTGTCCCAAGATCTGGTAGACAGAATGGTCCTGGCAGACCCTGCTCCACTAGGGATTGAGGCTGGCCTGGCAAATCTTCATCACCCATTCACCACCCATTTCACAAATACTTATCAAGTGCTCATTAGCTGGGGCTCTGCCAGTAGATGAACAACCCAGCCATGCCCCCTCCTCCCAGCGTGTGGAAGAGGAGCAGTGCAGTGGGTTCCAACTCTTGTCCCACCCTGAGCAAGTACCACCACCACTCTGCATCTCAGTTTCCTCATCTGTAACACAAGTATTTTTGTGGTGATTCAGCAAGGTGACGGGAGAGAAGCACTTAGCACAGAGCTTGGTACTTAGTATCTTCTTCAGCTGCTCAGTCGTGTCCGACTCTTTGCGACCCCATGGACTGTAGCCCACCAGGCTCCTCTGTCCATGGATTTCCCAGGCTAGAATGCTGGAGTGGGTTGCCATGTACTTAGTAAGTGCTCAGTAAATATCAGCTAGTATTATCATTACCATCAATAATCACAATGGGAAGAAACACAGAAGAAAGAGGGTATCTAGGCATGCCTAACAGGTATTTGACTCAGTCTGAAACAACACTCCTTGAAAGTTTTGGGGGCTTTAGTACCAGGCCTGATTCCTGGAGTGGGAGGAAGGGGAACCTCCAGATGAAAGGCAGACAGGAGGGGAGAATGGGGTGCTGAGAGGCTGCAAACCCGCCCCATTATAAAACTGCCACCACCACTGCCCTCTCTGCATCTGACTAGTGCCCTCCCTACTGAGTCTCCCACCTCCACAACCCCCAGTCATTGTGTGTAGAGGTCCCTGCTGGGCAGCTAAAGGGACAGCGTTAAAAAATAAAGGTACACTTTCTGGGCCGGGGTGCCTTCGGCACAGACTTCACCCTGTGACCATCCCAAAGGCCAGAAGAGAGGCAAAAGCACAAAGGCTGAAGCAGGCAGGTTGTTTCAAGGGATGAATGTTCTGAAACCATTTCCCTGCTTACAAAGCCCTCTTCCACCTGCTCATTTGAATCAAGGATGCTGGGGGTGGTGGAGGGTCATATTTCCTGCTTTGCTACTCTGGGTAAAGAAGCCTAACCCCCACTGTTTTTTGCAATCAAAGGACAAGGGAAATAATTGGTATTTCAGGGCCAGTTTCGTAAGTTTGTGTAATATCTGCCAGAAACTCTCCTGGGAGCCCAGGTCCCAGGGCCCTCAGGGAGGGTGCTGGGACCAGGCAAGGCCCAGGGAAGCTGAGTCAAATCAGGGTGGTCCCTGCCCTTGGAAAGCCCCTGTAGAATGCCCTGGGAGAGTGCCAGCCCACCCACCCAACAGTCACTAGACCTTGAAGTGGACAGGATTTCTGATCCAACTCTAGAGAGGAAGGAGGGGCTCAGAAGGGGGATGAATCTCACAAGGGGACTCCAGAAGGCTTCCAGTGGAGCAGGGAGCAAAATGGGCTTGGGAGCAAGTTACAAGGACATGCCCTTCTTGGAGCATTTATTACATGCCACATACTTGACCTCTTTTAAATCCCCCAGCAACCCTGGGAGGTGGGTTTAACAGGACTGTGATTCGTTCATGCAATGTCTATTCTTTGTACACCTCCTTTGAGCCAGGCACATGCTGGGCACACAGATTTCACTCCGAGAAGCTCACTGTCTGGTGGGGGGCGAGGGGCAGACAATTAAATAATCTTCAGTGAAGTCGCTTTTTCAAGCAAGTAAAAAGTATAATTGTAAGAGCTAACAGTTATACAGCAATTACTGTGTGCTCTTTCTTTACTTCCTTATATGTAAAATGGGAGTTAAAACAGGATCTACTTCATAGGGTCAGTGATGACTAAATGAGTTAACCAGAATAAAGCATGGAGGCGGAGCTTGGTGCACAGGAACAATTAATGCATGGCTCTTCTCGTCACTTTACTCAGTCCTTCCAAAGACCCTGGGAAGGAGTGTCCGATCATAAGCTCCATTTTGCAAATGAGGAAGCTAAGATTCAGGTAAGTCAAAGGACTCGAATGACAGAATGCTGCTGGAATAAAGAAAGCCTGGGTTTTGGCATCAGGCTGCCAAGGTTTGGATCCCGGTTCCACCAAATACTCGTGGGCTTAGACTATATACCTCAGTTTCTCTCTCTGTACAGACTATACAACAATACCTTCCCTGCGTGGCCTTGAGCACTTAAGAAGATAGTCAACACCAAGTCAGTAGAATTCAACCCCACCGTGCTCCACAAGGATGGAGGTGGGTGATTTTTAGTGCGGCCCACGGAGTTAGGATCTGAACCCGGGCATCCTGACCCCAGAAGCACAGAAGCAGGATAGCGACTGCTGCTATACAAGCGAACTTCAGTTCCCAAAGAGAGGCCACGGGGTCGCCTCCTGGGCGCTTCACCTTCCCCGCCCTTGTCTCATCCCCTCCAGGTTACGCCCCGCACTGCCTGCCCCCCAGCAGCTACGATGCGGACCAGAAGCCAGGCCTGGAGCTGGCGCCGGCCGAGCCCGCGTACCCGCCGGCGGCCCCGGAAGAGTACAGCGACCCCGAGAGCCCTCAGTCCAGCCTGTCGGCGCGCTACTTCCGCGGGGAGGCGGCCGTGACCGACAGCTATTCCATGGACGCCTTCTTCATCTCGGACGGGCGCTCGCGGCGGCGGCGCGGCGGGGACGCGGGCGGCGCGGGGGACGCCGGGAGCGGCGGGGGGCGCGCGGGGCGCGCGGGGACGCCGGCGGGCGGCGGGCACCGGCACGCGTGCGCCGAGTGCGGCAAGACGTACGCCACGTCGTCGAACCTGAGCCGCCACAAGCAGACGCACCGCAGCCTGGACAGCCAGCTGGCGCGCAAGTGCCCGACGTGCGGCAAGGCGTACGTGTCCATGCCCGCGCTGGCCATGCATGTGCTCACGCACAACCTGCGCCACAAGTGCGGCGTGTGCGGCAAGGCCTTCTCGCGGCCCTGGCTGCTGCAGGGCCACATGCGCTCGCACACCGGCGAGAAGCCCTTCGGCTGCGCGCACTGCGGCAAGGCCTTCGCCGACCGCTCCAACCTGCGCGCGCACATGCAGACGCACTCGGCCTTCAAGCACTACCGCTGCCGCCAGTGCGACAAGAGCTTCGCGCTCAAGTCCTACCTCCACAAGCACTGCGAGGCTGCCTGCGTCAAGGGGGCCGAGCCACCCCCGCCGCCGCCGCCGCCCGCCGGCCCCACCAGCTGAGCCGCCCACCGCGCCCCCGGGTCCCCCAGCTGCGTCCCCCTGCCCACGGCCCTCGTGGGGACCCTACTCCCAGACCGGAACTTCTCTCTCCGACCCCCAAACCCAAAACTCGCTTCTGCCACTGTCTTCCCCAAGTACATCCCGACCCGCCTCGTCCTTACCGGCTACCAAGATTCGGACCTTGACCCGCTGTCCGCGCTCTCAAGGCTCCCAACTCAGGCACCAGGTCCGCACCTTTGTCGGGCCCCCTAGCCGGAATTTTCTCCCGTCCAGACCCTGCAGCTCTCCCCTTCTAACTTGCAGACCTTTCCTCTCACTTCCCAACTGCGTTTCAGGCCGGTTCTCTACTGGAGCCCCCCACTCTTAAGGCTTAAACCTTCCGTTGACTCTCATGCCTGCCATGGATTTCCCTTCCACACCAGGACGCAGGCCTTAGGAATCTAATTCAGTCTGTCCCAGATCCCCCTGCCCTTACCTTGGCCTTAGTCTAGCCATTCACACACCACCTTCCTCATCCTCTGGGGGACCTTCTCACTCATTACCACCTCCTACTCTCTCCAGACCCCTCATCCCACTAGCAGCGCTCAACCCTCTTGAGTTCACCTGACCTGGGGCAGACATGAGGGTCAATTCAGGGCTTGGCCCCCTAATGTAGCCCCTCTCTCACCCTGGGATAGCCCCTCCTTGGGCTTCCAGCCTCTCCAGCAGATTCTCTGAGCACTTTCCCTACCCACAGGACTACAGGTACCCTCTTTATCTGTTGGGGGAGGTCTGGGGCACCTCACAAATGCCCTTCTCCCCATCCGGCTGGGCCTCTCCAGTGTATTTATTTGTGTGTTTATTTATTTATTTATTATTCTAATTAATCTCTTGCCCTCACCCAGTAATGGTCTGGCTTTCCCAGCTGGACTGGGAGGTCAGGGAGCCAGTCAAGGAGAGGGACAGCAAAGGCCATAGAAGGCTGTCCCCCCACCCAACACACCCCATTTCGGGGAGTGGGGAGAAGCCCTACCCTCATCAGAGCCTGAACTTGCTGGGGAAGGGGGCGTGAGAACGGGAGGGATAGCCTGGTGACCCTCAACTGGGGGGAGGGGGACATCAGGAGGTCAGTCTTGGGGCAGGTCCCCGCCCTCCTGAGCCTTCTATTCCCACTGCAGGGAGACCGGAAAGAGGAGCCTCCCCGATATGTTTCCTATTCATTCCTCTTCTTGAGGAACCCCAAGTTCCAGGGACCGACTGAGCCCCGGACCCGCTGGGGCTTCCGGCCCGCTCCGCTCCGCTCCCCGGGAGGAGCGCTCCCTCCCGCCAAGTCTATGCAACTCTCCCGGGCAGAGGGGCCGGGGCTCCCAGCAGCCCCTCCGTTGGCCGCCACTACCTCCCCCGCCGCGCTTTTGCATGCCCGGGCGAGGACCGAAGCACACACCTCCATGCTCGCGGGCCCTTGCCCCCTCTGCTTTAAGCACACGCCTCTGCCCCATCTCTAGGCGCCCAGCTCGGGGGCAGGAGTCCCAGAATCTCTGACCCTCCCCCCTCTTCCCTAAGCCGCAAATGAGGGTGGAGCCTGGACCTCCATCCCCCCATCCCCCGGAGCAGGGGCACTTCTCTAGGGCTTCTCAGCTCCAGGCCCACCTGGGAAGGGATACGGCAGGGATGAGGGGAGGGAGAGGGGATGCAGAAGCAATTATGGAGGGTGTTGATCCTGTAAATAGGAACTTCCGACAGCAATAATTTTCCATGCATGCTAAGCCTTTTGGCCATATTTTGTATGAGCGCTTGGCGCTCTCCCTCCCTTCTCCTCCCCCATCTCCCACCCCAGACTCCCATCCCTTCCTCACCTTCAGCAGTATTACTTGTAAGGCAATTCAGGGATATTAAAGGGACTTTGGCCACTCATCAGTGCCTCTAGACCTTGTGATGGGGACAAGTGGGGGTGGGGGTGGGGGGACATCTAAGAGGCAACCAGATTTTTTTTCCACTCAATCCCTCCCCACCCCCCACCAGCCTGACCAGCCTGTAGGTGTCACCAGCAGTCACACAGCTCAAGGAGTCCCTTGACATCCACAAGTTACCAGGCATCCTCAGTCCTAAATGGTCCTCATATACTGGGATTGCAAACTGAAAGGGTTCAAGATCCAGATTAATAACATAAGTGAATGAGGCAAGCTGCCCTAAGACATTAGGGGATGGTGGCACCTGAAAACAGCATGTCTCACCTTAATTGCAATGCAAATTAACTGCACCTCTCAAACAAATACAACTGTGGGCCAGATTTGTCCCTTGACAGCCAGTTTACAATTCTTATATTCTTCCCCACTTCACCCTTCTCTCTGGGCCGGGGGCAGGGGAGAGGGTGCGTGTTCTGGCCAGTCCTATTGGTCATACAAGTGGCAAATGCAGGCATGCAAAAAGGTTGACTTTGGCTCAGCAACATTGTCCCAAAACTAGCAGCTACCCCTAGAGCCTGTGAGCTACCTGTCACCAAAAGTGTTCAGTAAGCTGGTGGGGCACCAGTCCATCCTCCTTGCCAGCTGGCTTGGTGAGCTTTAAAAATGCAAATCTCTCCTTGCCTTACTAAACAACTTCACTGGGGACCACTAACATTGTGCCATTTAACTCCAATCCCCCAGCACAGACTCACAGGGTGGGGGTGTGCTCTGAGGGCACAATGCCAGGCTGGGGGGTTGGGAGTATAGGCTGGAACTCCATCTCCCTTTGAGCCACCTTTCAATTTTCTTCTTTTTATAGAAGGGCACTCAAATTTTATACCCTTACCCTGGTGCCTGTCCACCTTTCCTTTCATACACCTCTGGACAGGCTGACTGCATCCTGAACTAAGTTCTAGGTGTCTCCAACAATGACAGCAGTATGGAAATCCCCCACAAAGTTTCCAAAGGGAGTCTGAGGGGCCCAGGCATTTGACACCTTCCCTGGCCATCCACACTGCTCCTGATTGGTTATTGCATCAGTTATATTTGTTTCAGGTCCAGGGAACAGAACCCACCCTAGATAGCATTTTATATTAATAAACATCTAATGTGTCATCTTGTGACCTTAAAGGGAACCAGCCTTAGCATGAAGCCCACAGCCTGGATAGCAGAGCAGAGATGGGAAAGCCCATATCCCCATTACCTGCAGCCCAGAGCACCTCAATTAGCATATGTCCAGTCTGCTTTTCACAGTCCTCTCAAAAGAAGGCCCCTGGGATGCAACTCTGGCTCTCCTCTGCACTGTCTGGCTGCTCCACTTAGTGACTTTGCAGACTCATCTTCCTGTGCCTAAGTAAGGAACCCACTTCCTGTTCCCTCTGTCCTGATCTGTGCTCCTCAAGGTCTCTCCTAGACTCCTCTTCTCACTGTGTATTCTCATGAAGCAATCACACCCACAGCTTCAATTTTCACCCACATGCAGATGACTTGCAAATTTACATTTTCAATTCTGACCTCCTCTCTGAGCTGCAAATCCACATCTCCCTGCAAACCACCTCCACATGGATATCCCCAAAGTACCATAGACCAGCCCAAGTCTGAAGCCATGATGTGGTTCTCTCCTGCATCTATCTCCTTTACCCTTCCATCTAATCCATCAGGTTCTGTTTATTTTTTCTCTTTTTCTTCTCAGTTTCCACCCTAGACCATAGCTACCATCATCTCTTACGTTCTTACTGGTGACCCCGGATCCATTCTGCCTCCACCACCTCCCTTCCTCTCTCCATAGTGACCACAGGGGTCTTTTTAAAAATGCAGATCTGATTATGTCACTCCTATTCCTCTTCTATCTTTGAATGCCTCAATGATTTCTCACTGTGGGGGCTGGGGAGAGGACCCTGTTTTCAAAGACCTACCCAGTCTGACTCTATCACTCTAGCTGAATCTTCAGACATAAGCCCCTTTGCTGTTTGAGTTACAGCCACCACTGTTTAGCAGTTTTGCTTTCCCGGCTGCCACAGGGCCTTTGCATAAGCTTTTCTGACCACCAGTAACATACTTCATTTGCAATTCCAACACCACCACTGTTGACTAGTTATTTTTTTTCAGTCTTTATCTCCCAGCTTGATGATCACATCCTCAAGGACCACATGATTTTGGTTCACAGCACTTACCAATAATGTACACTTTTCCATTAATTACTGTGACATCTGGTTATTCTCTGTCTCCCCCATTAGATTATAAGCTTCATGAGAAAGGCACTGACAGTCCTTTGGGTCAGGGACTGACCTAAAATTTCCTGGGACTACCGCAATACCTAGCCAATAGCAGATGACCAGTAATTTTTTTTTTTTTTTTTTTAATGAACTACACACATTTAAGTCATAATCAATAATGGTGGCTTATGCTTTAAAAAAAAAAAAAAAAGTCTGTTTCCCTCATGGCCATAGATGATTGGTTCAGATTTGGGCATCTGACTAGAACTTGGAAATTTCCTCTCTCCAAATCACAAGACCTGTAACTTGAGAGCTGTGGCTCAGATTGCTAGCTACTTATCAATATCCATCCTCTCCTTCCTTAGTAAGAGAACTCCGTTGTTAGCTGAGCACATTGCCACATTGAATGAAGACTACATGTCCCAGCTGCCCGTGCCGCCAGCAGTGGCCATGTGACCAAGTTCTGGTCAATGACACACAAGGGAAAGTCTTATATGGAACTTCAGAGACAACGCCCGAAAATGGAGGGGGTCATATCCTTTGCCTTTCCATTTCTCCACCTTCTTCCAGGCTGGCCCTTCAGGAACACCCTTGAACTAGGAGGCGACCCTACTCTAAAATGATGGAGTTGACAGAAAGGGCCTGTGCCCCTAGAGACAGTGGAGCGGCCACCCCAGTCCTGGACTTCCCACTTCCAGATTCTCTGTCATGAGAGGAAACATGTTAGGGCATTTTAAGCCTTTCTTGTTAGCTTTCTATGACTAAAAGCCAAAGATAACCCCTGTTGATAGCCACGTTCCTATCACATGGAGGTAATCCCTCTGCCAAGGGAGAGACAGAAAAAAGCCTCCGAACCCACTTTTCTCTGAGGCCTAGTTTCACCTTACAGTCAAGGGAGCAGCCAAGTGTTCCATTTTCATTAAGCTGATTCACGCTGGCTTTCTACGCCTGCAAACAAGAGCCTGGGCTAATACGTTGGAACTAGTCTAGAAGTGCAAAGACAGAGAGACCTTTGAGATCTATTATAAATTTTAAATGTTACCAAACATATTTGATTTGATATTTGACAATATGATATTGACATATTATCATATTTATTGAGCACTTACAGTGCGTTGGGCACTGTCCTAAGGACCTTACTTATATCATCTCTTTATTCTCTCAACAACTGTACAAGTTAGGCACCATTATGAAGGCCATTTTGAAACTTAAGAAACCAAGGCACAGACAGGTGCCTGGTCCACAGTCATCTAACAAGACATGTGTAATTTTAACACAGGCAAGGCTCAGAACTATTGAGGATGATACATGAAATTCCCCCTTTGCCTTAGTTTTGACTTCCCAGTGGTAAAGTCGTGAGTGCAGGTAGTTTATTTGGGAGGTGATTTCAGGAAGTAGGAGTGCAGGGGCAAGAAGAATGAGACAGAGAGTGTGTTAGTGGGGTTGTTGCTATAGTAATGGGCCTGGTACTGCTATTTTCTGAGAAGGATCAAAAAAAGGGCCAAATGGTCTGGAATGTCTCTCACAATTCTCCACCTGTGACAACTAAGACGCTTTTACTCAGCAGCTCTGGTTGCCACTGGCGCACCTGAACACCTCTAGGAGACTCCCACAGGGATGGAAAATATGGAAGCCTTGGCTAGGAAGCCAGTAGTGCTAGGTGAGTCTGGGTTTACACAATACTGCCCACCACAATTTTAGCTGAGATCAAAGGTAGGCCAAGGGGACGTGCCACTGATATCCAGGTCTTTAGTCCACCCTTTCCTTGTCGACAAAGCTCACATTTGTTCAGACATGTATTCATCACTTAACCCATCCAGGGGGCTCAAAGGGGGCTGACCGCAGGGGTGTGGCTGATTGGTCTCCTCCAACCCAATCAGAGTCATCCCAGTGGGTGATCGGTTCCAGCACCCACACTTAAGCAACTTAGCTCATGGTACCTCCGTGGTGGTGGTGGTTCAGTCGCTCAGTCGTGTCTGACTCTTTGTGACCCCATGGACTACCCCACGCCAGGCTTTCTTGTCCTTCACTATCTCCTGGAGTTTGCTCAAACTCATGCCCACTGAGTTGGTGATGCCGTCCAACCATCTCATCCTCTTCTCCTTTTGCCCTCAATCTTTCCCAGCATCAGGGTGTTTTCCAATCAGTCAGCTCTTTGCATCAGATGGCCAAAGTACTAGCTTCAGCATCAGTCCTTCCAATGAATATCAGGGTTGATTTCCTTTAGGATTGACTGGTTTGATCTCCTTACGTCCAAGGGACTCTCAAGAGTCTTCTCCAACACCACAGTTCAAAAGCATCAATTATTTGGTGCTCAGCTTTCTTTATAGTCCAACTCTCACATCCATATGTGACTACTGGAAAAACCATAGCTTTGACTAGATAGACCTTTGTTGGTAAAGTAATGTCTCTACTTTTTAATATGCTGTCTAGGTTGGTCATAGCTTTTCTTCCAAGTGTCTTTTAATTTCATGGCTGCAGTCACCATCTGCAGAGATTTTGGAGCCCCCCCCAAAATAAAATCTCTCACTGTTTCCATTGTTTCCCCATCTATTTGCCATGAAGTGATGGGACTGGATGCCATGATCTTAGTTTTTTGAACGCTGAGTTATAAGCCCATTTTTTTCACTCTTCTCTTTCACTTTTGTCAGGAGGCTCTTTAGTTCCTCTTCACTTCCTGCCATTAGGGTGGTGTCATCTGCATATCTGAGGTTATTGATATTTCTCCTGGCAATCTTGATACCAGCTTGTGCTTCCTCCAGCCCAGCATTTTTCATGATGTACTCTGCATATAAGTTAAATAAACAGAGTGAAAATATACAGCCTTGATGTAAGCCTTTCCTGATTTGGAACCATTCTGTTGTTCTATGTACAGTTCTAACTGTTGCTTCCTGACTGAATGTTTATATCCCCCCAAAGTCCATATGTTGAAGCCTAATCCCTAGTGTGCTGGTAGTTGGTGGTAGGACTTTGGGGAGGTGATTAGGTCATGAGGGTGGGATGATTCTGATGCATGATGTTTCCTCACAGGGTCTCCAGCAGAAGTGACCTCAGGTAACCATCATGTTAACCTGCTCATCAGTGTCCTCTATATTGGCGTTTCTCCCTTCCCCAGTCTTTCCTGGGATCACTTCCTATAGCAGATTATCTTCCAAAGATGGTCCCAACAATATCTCTTTTGTGGGAACAAGCTCTTTTAGAACCTTGCTTCACTTTCCATCAAGAGATGGAATCTCTGTCCTTCCCTTGAGCCTGGTTGGGGGCAGGGTGGTGGTGTGACAGATCCTACAAATAGAACACCACAGAAATGATGCCATGTGACTTCCAAGACTAGACTGGAAAAGGCCATGAAGCTTCTGCCAAGTTCTCTTGGGACACTCATTCTTGAAAGCCAGCTGCCATGCTATGAGGAAGCCCAGGCCACATGGAAAGGCCCCGTGGAGGTGTTCCGGCTGACAAGCAGGATGGTCCAGTGCATGTGTGAGTGAAGACACCTCAAGATGATTTTAGCCCCAGCCATCGAGTCACCCCCAGCCATTGAATCACCTCTCAGCTGATGGCCCAGATACTGCAGAGAAGAGACCACCACTGCCCACGGTGCCCTGCCTGAATTCCTGACCCACAGAATCTGTGAGGATAATAAAAATGGTCGTTTTATGCCACTGCATTTTGCAGTGGTTTGTATTACAGTGATATAATAACTAGAGCAGCTCCCCAAGAAAGTACCTGCAGACAAGTCCCAGTTTCAGAGTCTCCTTATGGGAGAACCCAAACTAAAACAAAAGAATATTGTTAGATCCCAGAATTTCTCCAGCTTCCAGTCCCACACTTACATTAGCCTCAGTGGAAGGTACCTCATCTTAATCCCAACACAAAGGTCAAGCCTTCATGTCATTAGTTTATGGGTGGTGGTGCTGTTCAGTCACTCAGTCATGTCTGACTCTTTGTGACCCCAAGGACTGCAGCACGCCAGGCTTCCCTGTCCCTCACCATCTCCCAAAGTTTGCCCAAGTTCATGTCCATTGCATCGGTGATGCTGTGGATAGTTTAGGGATAGATGGGCCAAAATAATGGAACTGCTGACTGGCCAGGTCCTCCTCCCCCATCAATCCTCCTTTCTCAAGGAGTCTTCCCCAAAACCACACAGGAAAACAAGGTTGAAGTACCAGGCCTTGCCAGTTCTGTTCAGGGATCAGAGGCCATGAACTTCAGGGGAGGGTAAACCTTCTTGAGCCCAGAGGTAAACATCAGTTAAGCTAAACCAATCAGTATAAGGCTTCCGAGGTGGCCCAGGAGTAAAGAATCCAATGCAGGAGACTCAGGTTCAATCCCTGGGTCAGGAAGATCACTCCTCCTGCCATCCCCTGGAGGAGGAAATGGCAACCCACTCCAGTATTCTTGCCTGGGAAATCCCATGGACAGAGGAGCCTGGTGGGCTATAGTCCAAGGGATTGCAAAGGGCTGGACACGACTGAGCAACTGAGCATGCATGCACACAATCAGGGTAATTCCACTCTCCTTGCCAGGGACTGGTTTAGGCATGGAAGTATGATGAGACATGAGGAAAACCGTCCTGGGCAGAAGGGTGGGGAAGCAGAGGATAGTTACTAAAGGTTTCTTCAGTCTTAAAAAGAAGGGCAAAGGGATGTCAATGTCCTAACTTCCACCTTTGAAAGCTGTTGTATACAATGCTTGAAGCTACAGCAAAACATCTTGGGACCATGAGGGGCAAGCATGAGGATAAAAACAAGAACACAGAGGATGATGGTACAAAAAGCTGGAAAGAATGTGACAGTGTTCAATAACCTCTTCACCCATCATAGGTATACCTGCCTCCAGAAATCTTAATTATGTGGAAATACAAGTCTTCTTAAGGCTTAAAATTCAATTTTGAGTTGAATCACAGGTATCTCAACATACAGAATTTGTTGCCAGGAGTGGGGGGGTTCTCACTGGGCAAACTATGATGAAAGATTCCGGACAACTCTCCATTTTTCCATCCCAGAAGCTGTTCCCCCGTTTCTTCTTACTTTCTGAAAGGAGGAAGTAGTTCTAAAGGAACAACTTCCCTCTTGATGAAATTCTCTAATTACCAGTAAGTTTGGGGCTGAGGGGAAGCCCAGGTGGCTCAGTAGTAAAGAATCCACTTGCCAGTGTAGGAGACACAAGAGACTCGGGTTTGATCCCTGGGTTGGGAAGACACCCTGGAGAAGGAAATGGCAACGGGCTACAGTCCATGGGGGTCACAAAGCATCAGACATGACTGAGTGACTGAATACACACACATGTGCTAGATTCCTTTCTAAACACTATGTGCTACTTTCATTTACTCTCCCTGGCAATTGAGAGAGGAAACCAAGACACAGAGAAGTTGAGTGTCCCACCACAGACACAGACACACACACACACACACACACACCACACTGGCTAGTCGGTGGCGGAGCCCGGACTTAAATCCATCCCATTCCAGTGACTCCAGATCCTATACCCTAAACCACCACCTGCTTCTTCCCTGTTTTCCCTCTCCAGAACCAAGCCACTTTCCAGTATGAATAACCCCTCCTCCAGGAAGCCTTTCCTGGTTCTCCTTCAGCACTCTGGGTGTCCGTGATGAAACCTGTCACCTTCCTTGATTATCACTCTGTAAGCACTGATTTGGGCTTCCCTGGGGGCTCAGTGGTAAAGAATCCCCCTGTAATGCAGGAGATACAGGTTCGAACCCTGGATCAGGAAGATCCCCTGGAAGAGGGGATAGCAACCCACTCCATTATTCTTGCCTGGAGAATCCCATGGACAGAGAGCCTGGCGGGCTACAGTCCACATGGTCACAAAGAGTCAACCATGACTGTAGCGACTTAGCACGCACATTGCCCTCTAACAGCTATTTTCTCCAAATATTTTCACAATCCCCTCACAATCATTTTACAAAAGAGAAGACTGATGCTGTTGCATCTTGCCTGTGACCACACAGCCCGGGAGTGGCCATTTGGGATCTGAACCCAGGCCAGTCTGTGCCAAAGTCTTAATGTTGCCACAGATGCTATAAACAACACCAGAGATTAAAACCAGGAGCCTCTGCCTGCCTCCCTCTGGCTCCAGAGGACACTGGGTACTGAACCTGGGATCAAGGGGATAGAAGAGAGTGGGGATAGCAGTTGGTATGTTTGGACCTAAGTCACAGGCTTCCCTGATAGCTCAGTTGGTAAAAAAATCCACCTGCAATGCAGAACTGAGTTCTATCCCTGGGTTGGGAAGATCCCCTGGAGAAGGGAACAGCTACCCACTCTAGTATTCTGGCCTGGAGAATTCCATGGACTCTACAGTCCAAGGGGTTGCAGAGTCGGACATGACTGAGTAACTTTCACTTCACATCACCACCACCCCTTGCAGCCCTGGTGTCCTCATCTGTAACCAGGTGTTTAGTGGCCTGAGACTCTGAGCTCAGATAATCAGACTTTCATCTCCAGCGGCCCTACCTTGAACAAGTGCTTCAACAACCATGTCAGCTTCCTCGAGGTGCTGTGGGGATGAAAGCAGACAGTTATTGTGGAAGTTCAAGCCAGTGCCCACACACTGTCAGCACCATTCCAAAAGGCTCCCTGGGACTTCCCTGGTGCTCCAGTGGCCAGGACTCCATGGGCACAATACAAGGGGCCTGGTTGGGCCATCCCTGGTTGAGGAACTAAATTCCACATGCTGCAACTAACACCCAAAGCAGCCAAATAAATATTTACAAAATGTTCCTTGGAACCCTGGTTCAGCCACTAGCCCCATGACCTTGGAGGAAAATCACTTAAACCTCGCTGTGCCTCAGTTTCCTCATCTGTAAAATGGGAATAATAATCATACCTAGCTGGTAGGGTTGTTTGATGTTTAAATAAGGTAATGTACATGCAAAGTGTTTAGAACAGTGCCTGACAGCACCACATTCAGCAGATTCCTTGTATTACTGTCTTTGGTATTACTATCACCTCCGCGGTTATCAGCACCAGTGCTCCAAGGGCCGGGCGGCCAAGCGCCGAGTTTTGCCGACTCACCGTCGCTGGGCACGTCTGGTCCCCTCTACCCTGTGCCCCCGCCATGGGCCTGAGTCACCCCGGAATGTGCGTCACCCGCGCCCCTCCCACTCCACGACCTGCAGACTCACCCTGAGTCAGCCTGCCCGGCAGCTTCCACTTCTGGAACGCCGCGCGGCGGAGGGCAGGCGGCGAGGCGCCCCCCAGCGGAGGGCCGAAGCTCCGCGCGCGTCTGGCAGCTGGGGGCGAGCGGAGCAGAGGTCCCGCGGGGGCGCTCGGTGGTGGGCGGGACCATCCTGGGGCCAGGGGAGAGAGACGCTCCGCGCTGCCCGGCTGCACCCCCCCTCCGCCCGCACGGAATGGTACGGCCCGGCCGAGGTTAAAGCCCGAGGGCGGCCGTGGCGCGTCCCGCGACGGCCCGGGCGGCGGCGACGGCGGAATGATGGGTCTCCGGGCGGGAGGAGCGCTGGGCAGAGCCGGGGCGGGCCGGGGGGCGCCCGAGGGAGCTGGGCCGAGCGGCGGCGCGCAGGGCGGCAGCATCCACTCGGGCTGCATCACCGCCGTGCACAACGTGCCGCTGAGCGTGCTCATCCGGCCTCTGCCGTCTGTGCTGGACCAGGCCAAGGTGCAGAGCCTCGTGGACACGATCCGGGTGAGGCCCCAGGGAAGCCGGCCGCTGGGAAGGCTTCGGAGGAGGGAGGTCGCGCTGGACGCGAGAGGGGACTAGTTCAGTTTCAGTCGGAACTCAGCCTTTGCTCTGTGACCTTGAGCAAGAGTTTGGGCCTCTCTGGGCCTCTGTTTTGTCATGGAGCAAGGAGACTGGAGGAGGTCATTAAAATAACTATCTCTGACTCCTATAAAGATAGCACTTGATATGGGCTTCCCTGGTAGCTCCCAGTAAAGACTGCCTGCGATGCAGGAGACCCGGGTTCCATCCCTGGGTCGGGAAGACCCCCTGGAGGAGGGCATGGCAACCCATTCCAGTATTCTTGCCTGGAGAATCCCATGGACAGGGGAGCCTGGCAGGCTGCACTCCATAGGGTTATACAGAGTCCAATATGACTTAAGCGAATAAGTAGCAGCAACTTCTTCATACCAACTCTGTAAGGCAGATACTACTATTGTTCCTCTTACAGACAAGGGAATGAGGCCCAAGAGGATCCAAGCACCTTGTCCAAGGTCAGGCATTTTAGAAAGTGGCACAGCCTGGTCATTGCGCAGCTGCATGGCCACCACATAACCTGTGTGGTCACTTCTGGCCGTGGCAGTGGGACTCGGGGTGTCCTGTCTGCTGGGAAGACCTTGTTTGAACTGGAACTGGGAGAGAATGGGGTCAGCCACATCTCAGAGAGAGAGAGAGCTCAGGAAGGCCGGGGTAATCCTGGAGGGAGGGGACATGAGTGCCAGGTTAGGCCTGCACAGCATCATGTTCCCAGCCTCCAGACCCTCAGAAGTGGCCATAGGAGACCCCGAGGCCCCACCAAACCTCTCTACTGCCTGCCTGTCGTCTTTCGGTCCTAGAGTTTATACTGCTGCTTCCACTGCCTGGAACTGCTTTCCAGCGAGCCACAGGGACTGCTCCCTCGCTTGGGTCAGGTGCCTGCCTCCCGGCAGCCCTGGCTTCTGTAGGTCTCCCACTAACCTGAATAATTCGCCTTGAAAGCATAATTCAGGTTAACGCCTGAGTTATGTTATCTGTGTGTTTGTGTTTTATTGTCTCCCCTCCCCATCTCATTTGAACTCCAAGGAGCTGGGATTTTGTCTGGTCATAGAACGAGCATGGTGCCTGGCTGTTTGTGATAGATCTGTCTAGGGATACTCTCTCCTACCCCTAGGCCTTTGCACAAGCTTTTCCCACCCTGCCAGAAACACTCTTTCATCACTTCTTTGCTAACTCCTTCTCGGCCTTCTGTTAGTGTCAGTGTCTTCCTTGACAGCCCTTGTAAGGTTAGGGGCCTCCTGTGGGCCCCTAGCCACCTCCATACCTGTCAGCACACCTCTGATTCCATACAACTGGGGTGTAATGGCCTTAGACACCTGTCTTCCACACCAGCACCATACGTTCTGGGAGGCAAAAACCAGGCCTGTCTTTGCTTATGGCATGTATTAGTTTTCTATGGCTACTGTAACAAATTCCAGAAACTTAGTGACTTAAAGCCAAGATTTTATTACTTTATAGTTCTATAGTTCAGAAGTCCAGAATGGGTCTCATTGGGCTAAAATCAAGGTATCAGCAGGGCTGCATTCTTTTCTGGAGTCTCTGGGGGAGAATTCATTTCCTTGTCTTTCCCAGCTTCTAGAGGCCACCCACATTTTTGGCTCATGACCTCTTTCCTCCACCTCGGAAGCCAGCAAAATTAGATCTCCTCTTGCTCCTCTCTGTTCCACATTTAAGGTCTCTGGTGATTACTTTTGGCCCATCTGGACAACCCAGGATAATATCCCCATCTCAAGATCTTTAACTTAATTCCATCCTTGGGAGTAACATATTCACAGGTTCCGGGGATCAGGACATGGACGTCTTTGGGGGCTGTTATCCTGCCCACCCATCCTCAGAGCCCTGACACCCAGCACAAGGCTTGCCTGGCGCAACTGCCTCTTTTTGCTGCTGCTCTGCCAGGCAGACTGTGCTCCACGCCTAACTTATATCAGCTTCCCAACTTCATCAACAGCCTATAGGGTATCTGTTCCCATCTTACAGATGAGGAACAATGCCCAGTGGAAAGGCCCCTTGCTTACAACTCCCTCCCTACCTAACCACCTCCCTCCCGCTCCGGCTGCTCTGTGGAGGAACTGGGATTTAAATGAGCAAGAGCCCCAGCTCATAACTGCTGGGGCTTACTGCTTAATAATAATTTCTGGGATAAATGGAATAATGAATCCATCAATGCAGCCTAATAAGAGACCGCTTTAGGGCCAGTGTAGGAGGCCTTCTAGCAACTCATTTAATTCCGTCTCTCCCTACTCCACCCCACCCTGCCCCAGACTTTCCTGATGTAGAGGTCTGCCCACTCTGCATCTGGCACTCAGGCCCTGAACAGGAAGTCAGCTTAGATTCTCTTCTTCCCCTTCTCACACTCACCCTTCCCCTGGGATCTGCCCCCTGAACATGTCGCAAACCTGTCCACCTCTCCCTGTCGTCTCAGCGCCCTCACCCAGGACAGCCTCTTCTGCTGAATACCTGCTGGGGACTTGCCTCTGTCCTCCCTGCTTTTGTCTTTGTCCACCTAACCAAGGCTGCTTTCTCATTACACCTTTCTAGAATGTCCCTCATATCATGTCACCCTCTCCTGTTTAAAACACTCCAGGACCTAAGAGGTGTAAACTTCCATTTATAAAATAAATGAGTCATGTATAAAATGTGCAGTGTGGGGAAGATAGTAAAAAACTACATAATATCTTTGTATGTTGACGGAGGGTAACTAGACTCAATCATGGTGATCATTTTGAAATGTATAGAAATATCCAATCACTGCGTTGTGTACCAGGAACTAACATAGTGGTGTACATCAATTATACTTCAAAAACAAACTCGTAGAAAAAGAGGCCAGATTTGTGATTATCAGAGGTAGGGGTAGGAGGGGGAGAGTAAGGAGAAGGAAAATTGTATGAGGGCGGTCACAAGGCACTAACTTCTATTATAAGATAAATAAGTACCAGGGATGTAAAGTACAACATGATAAATATAATAAACACTGTTGTGCATATATATGAAAGTTGGTTAGAGAGTAAGTCCTAAGAGCTTTCATCACAAGGAGGCTTCCCTGGTGGCTCAGATGGTAAAGAATCTGCCTGCAATGCAGGAGGCCTGGGTTCAATCCCTTGGTTGGGAAGATCCCCTGTAGAAGGGAATGGTAACCCAGGATTCTTGCCTGGAGAATTCCATGGACAGAGGAGCCTGGTAGGCTACAGTCCACGGGGTTGCAAAGAGCCGGACACAACTGAGAGACTAACACTTTAGTCACTAGGAAAACAAGTTTTTTATTTCTTTAATTTTATACATATATGAGAAGATGGATGTTCACTGAACTTATTATAGTCATCATTTCATGATGTTTTAAGTCAAATCATTATATTTATACCTTTAGCTTATACAGTGCTGTACATCAATTATATCTCAATAAAACCTTTCTGGCCTCTTCTGTTCCACAGACCCCTGAGTCTATTCTGGTTACACTGGCCTCTTTGCCATGCCTGCAATACAGTGAGCTTGTTCTGGCCTCAGGCATTTTGCACTTGCTGTTCTCTCTGCCTGGAACACCCTTCCCATGGGTAATACACACTGTGTATTACTGAGCCTATTCCATGTGCTAAGTGTTGTTTGAAGCACCGTGTTATCTGTTAACTCATTAAACCCAATAGTTCTATGAGGTGGTTGTGTCATCTTCATCCCCCGTCTGGGGCAACTGAGGCACAAATATGAATTGCCCAAGGTCACAGAGCAATTAAGTAGCAGAGTTGAGATTTGAACTTGGCAGTCAGGCTCTTTCTCTAAAGATTCCACCTCTCTGTCTTCCCCAGGGGAGTTCTCTGTGTTCAGGTCTCTGTTTCATTGCCACCTCCATCGTTGTCATGACAACCTCTGTTATTGTCTTCATAGCATTTATCACTCTAGCATCCATGTGCCCCATGATGGCAGGGGCTGTGTCTGTACCTTATTCCCAGAGTCTAGAACAGTGCCAGGTAATATACATGTGGTGTGATAAATGGTTAACAACCTGGGGGTAGAAAGAAGCCTTGATTTGTAGTATCTGCCAATTTCCTTGGTGTAAATACTCTTACCGTGGCTGATTTGCATGCTACCAAGGTCAGCCGGCTCACAAAACTGACCACATAACTGTTGCCTCTCACAAACCAGTGTGAGCACATGGAAGCATTCAGCTTAGGTTAACAAAGTCTGCTTTGCAAACTGTCCAACACCGTGCCACACTTATTCACCCTGTGTCCTCTTCTTGCCAGGAGAATCCAGACAGTGTTCCCCCGATCGACGTCCTCTGGATCAAAGGGGCCCAGGGCGGTGACTATTTCTACTCCTTTGGGGGCTGCCACCGGTATGCAGCCTACCAGCAGCTGCAGCGAGAGACCATCCCTGCCAAGCTTGTCCAGTCCACCCTCTCGGACCTAAGGGTGTACCTGGGCGCTTCCACGCCAGACTTGCAGTAGCAGCCTCTTTGGCACTGGCCACCACTACCAGGAACCTGGAAGACACCTGGCCTCCAGTGGGTTCGGCCATGCAAAGGTGTAACAGGGATGCATTCTGTCTGTGCGTGGCAGATGGGTCTGGCTTGAAGCATCCTCTTGGCTAGCTGCAAGACCTTGGACTCATGACTGAACAGTGTGGGAGCCCCACTTCCCACCTTGGGGGAAATGGGGTCCTGTGTTTGCTCTTGAGGGATTATTGAGAGGCTGAAATGAGAAAGGAGATGGATTTGGAGAGTCATATGCCACTGGCTCCGGATTCCCAAGGACAAGGATCCTTCTGCATTTCTGTCCTTGTATTGTATCGTGTGAATTCATTCATCTGCAAGTGAAGGAAAACCTAGGATACAGTGACTTAAACAAAGAGAAGTTTCCTTTTGCACATAGCATGAATTCTGGAGACAGTTGACTAATGGTACTGGTTAAACCACTCAGCAAAGTTAGGGCACACATCTTGTCACTTCTCAGTCACAAGATGGCTGCTGTACCTCCAGCAATCGTGGCTATGTCCAAGGAAGAAGGGAGTCGGGGAGGAGAAAGGGCCCAGCCAGCTGGACCCATCAGCTTCTATCATAAATTCAGGACTTTTCCAAAGGCCTGTTTCCTGCTCTCTTCCCCTGTGTATTTAGATCTAAATAGACTTAGATCTCCTTGGCCCAAACCAGGTACAGTAGCCACCCCTAGCTGCAAAGAAAGCTAAGACAGCAGGAACACAGTTGTCACAGTTGAGTAGATCAATCATATCCCATCTCCTAGAACTGTCACACAGCCTCCTAAAAAATATTGGAATCCCATTGCCAAGAGAGAAATGAGGAATTGTGTATCAGTTAGCCTTTGCTGAGAAACAAACAATTCCTGAACTTGGCAGCTAAAAACAAGTTATTTGCCTACAATTCTGTGGGTTAGCAATTTGGGCTGGACTCATCTGGGCCATTCTACTGATCTTGCCTGAGGTCACTCATGGGATTGTATGCAAATCAACTGTCACCCAAAATGGCCTGGATGATCTCAAATAGCCTGACTCCCTTGTCTCGGCAGTAGGTGGGCTGTTGGCTGGGTGACTTGGTTCTCCTCCAGGTGGCCACTCCACCAGTTAGTTCAGGCTTATTCACATGATGGCATCAGGGCTGAGAGAGGAAGAGAGAGAGAGAAGTGGGGTGTGCATAGGGGACAGGAAGAGAGAGAAAGATGGAGAGAGAAGAGAAGTTGCAAGGCTTTTTTGAGTTCTAGGCCAGAATTGGTATAACATCACTTACGCTAAGTCCTTTTGGTCAAAGCAAATCAAAAGTTTGGCTCAGATTCAAGGGCTGGGGAAACAGACTATACCTCGTGGAGAAACTACAAATGATTTGTGGCATTTTTTCTCTCTATCACAAATGACTTTGGATAGCAATTAACAGTGCTTCTTTGTTTCTTGCTTTCTTGCATGGGGCCTTGCTCTGTCCAGGCTGAAGTCACTAAGACACTGTCCTGGCCCTGCAGAGGGGAAGAAGTGAGGGGCGGTGGATGGGTCTCTCCTAGGGCTGGGCCCACTCTGGGAGGGCCCTCAACATCTGTACTCTGGTAGGTTAGGGCGGGTGGGTAGGCCAGGTAGGACACTCCAAAGGAGCTTCTGAAATCCTGTAGTCCTGCGGGGAAGGGAAGAGGCAGAGGAAGGGTGCAGAGTGAGGTGGACCTTACTCTTAGACTGCACTGCTGAGGGAACTCCATCACTTGGCATTTTCAAACTTCATTTTCTCCAGCTCAGTAATGAAGACAACAGCTTTCCCACCCATTCTCTGTCCCAGGGATTGATGACTGAGGTGACCAATGGAATTTTAAAGGGATGTAGTCTTAAATGCAGTGTGATATCCTGGAACAACAGCAACACAAGGACATTAATGGAAGAACTGGAAATTTGAAGAAGGTCTGGATTTTAGTTAATTTATACAAATGTTGATATTGGGGTAGGCTGGGTGCAGAGTATATGGAAACTCTGTACTGTATTTACAACTTTTCTGTTAATCCAAAATCACTTCCAAATAAAAGTTTATTTAATAAAAAGAGAGGGAGTAGTTGAGTTAAACCAATTGTTCTGGTTCACAAAACGGGTTTGCTAAATCACAGATGACCAGACTGCACCCCCAGAGTTGCTGATTCAGGTCTAGGGTGGAGCCTAAGAATTTGCTTTTCCAAGTTCCCAGGTGATGTTGATGCAGCTGATCAGGGACCACAAGCTCAGAACCACTGATCTAGACTGTGTTGCTTTTTTTTCAAGTATGGTGACAGCCCTTCACCTCCAATGGAGAAGAAAGAGTTTGGTCCCAGGAGATCCAAGTTTTGGAACTAGCTTGTGCACCTACTCCATATGACATTGGGCAAGCCCTTTCCTGGGGCTTTTTCCAAGTTGTCTAATGGACTGTCTACCCCGGAGGTCTGTAGTGGCGGTTGGCGGCGGGGGAGGGTAGTTGAGGACATGGCTTTATAGGTTGTCATGACTTGCTGCTTCTCATGTCAGACACCTGCACCCACTGAGTTAGCACAGTGGTTACCCCTTCTTGGAAGGCTTTTCCCTCGTACAGATAAGGCCCAAGCAGGCAGCGCTAGGAGTACTCCTGGACACAGAGAGGAAGCTGCGGAGCGGACTTGGAGCGGGAGGGACTGGTGGTTCTTAAGGAAGAGGTGCTGGGTTTTGAAGCGTGAAACCTGGTTGCTCTCAGTGGAGACTAAGAGCTGCATTTCCCGCTTCGGCCAGCAGATGGCGCTGCTTTCTGGCTGCCCGAGCGGGGTTGGGCCTCCGACCTACAGAATAACTGCTGTGGGAAGAGGGAAAGATGGAGGGGTCTGACTGTGATGGATGCCCATAGATTGCCCAGAGAAGCCGGGGCTTCAGGCGGGAGAAGGAGACCTGGCTGGGCGTTTGGAGTTTCAGGTTTACTTACCCTTGTCGGATCTTGCTCTCTGGCCCTGCACACATCATGGCCTCTCCAGGCCTGTCATAGGAGACTAGGGTCTCTACAGTGGGTGTGCTGGGCCAACTTATCTCAAACTCACCTCCTCCAGGAAGTTTCCAGATCCTCCAGGCTGAGCTCCATGCCTCTTCTGGGCTCCCCTTGATCCAAAAACGTGTCCCCTCCCCAAACAAACAACTGCCCCAGGGAACTTGGGTCCAGTGAAAGGCAGTGTGTAAAGAAAGTGAAGTCACTCAGTTGTGTCCTACTCTTTGCGACCCCATGGACTGTAGCCTACCATGCTCCTCTGTCCATGGGATTTTCCAGGCAAGAGTACTGGAGTGGGTTGCCATTTCCTTCTCCAGAGGATTTTCCTGACCCAAGGATTGAACCCGAGTCTCCCACGTTATAGGCAGACGCTTTACCGTCTGAGCTACCAGGGAAGTCAGCAGGCATGTAGGGACCTCTTATGTCCTGTAGTGCCCTGGGATGAACCCCTTTCACCACGGTAGACTTTTTATTTATTTATTTTTTTTTCACGGTAGACTTTTTAAATGTTTTCTTTTCACAAGGTAAATGTGTGTATATTTACCTTTTAAACATTAAGATAGCAAAATGCTAAATAATTAATATTAACAGTAAAATATGAGAGGCAAGCTGATATCCATCATGGTTGTCCTTCTGCCCTCTCTGTTTATGGGGTAAACACCTTCATGAATTTGGCATATACCCTTCCAGACTTTTTTCTAATTTAGTAGGTGTATGTGTGTGAGTATACAGGGTTTTTCTTTTTTACTTAATTTTGCAGGTCATATTTCTTCGCTGGTGATGTGCCTTAGTCCTCCACCCCATGAATGCCTTTGTTATTCTCCCAGAGTCTCCCTCATTCTAGTTACTTCTTGAAAGTGAAAAAAGCAAAGTGAAAATATGAGTCGCTCAGCTGTGTCTGACTCTTTGCAGCCCACCAGGCTTCTCTGTCCATGGAATTCTCCAGGCAAGAATACTGGAGTGGGTAGCTATTCCCTTATACGAGGGATCTTCCCGATCCAGGGATCAAACCTGGGTCTCCCACATTAAGGGCAGATTCTTTACCATCTGAGCCACCAGGGAAACCCCCCTTGTTGATTCTCAGAGGGGCCTTTCTTATCACTATTTAAGCTGTCCCCCCTCCCATCATTTTATCAACACACTCGGTTTTATTTTCTTCATGGCATTTATCACACTTCTAGAAATTATCTTTTGTATCTGTTTATGACTGTCTCATCCACTAGAATGTAAATTCTTGAGGCAGGACTTGATCTGCTTTTGACTGTAGGCCCAGTGCCAAGAACTTCCTGACAGGGGCTTCCCTGGTGGTCCAGTGGTTGGGAGTCCAACGTGGGGGACTCAGGTTCAATTCCTGGTCGTGGAACTATGATCCCTATGCCACAGGGCAACTAAGCCCCCTCGCCACAACTAGAGATGCTGCAACCAAGAACTGATAGAGCCAAAAATAAATAAATATTTTTTTAAAACTGCCTGACACATAAATGTTCAATAAAAATGCTAAATGAGTAAAGTCCATATAGGTCTAGCTCATTCTCTTCATTGCTGCATGGTGTTCCAAGGTCTTCATATAACCATGTATTAGTCATTCTGTTAATGACTTTGAGGGGTTACTGTTATTTGCTGCTGTAAACGCTTTCTGCCATCATGCTCTGTGCCCAATCAGCTCTGTACATAGGCGTGGCACAGCCTGGCCTGTGCATGGGTGTTGGCAATTGCTCTGCAGAGTGGCTGTTCTATGCCTTTCCCTGAGTTTGGGGTAGAGGTTGGGGGTCAACTTTCTGTCCCTGCACTCCAGCCGGTGTTTCTTAACCTGCTTTAGATGGTGAACACAGTTGAGAATCTGAAAGACAACCATGAGCTCCTTCTCCAGAAACACACACGAATCTGAGGATTTCTGAGGATGCCTGGATTTAAAGGTCTTATCCTCCAGGCCCTGGATCCAGTGTTTAGAATCCTAGTTGTTTCATTGCATGGCCAGGAATGAATGAGGCACACACAGGTGTGAACAAATGAATAAATGGGATCTAGTTTTGTGAGGGTAGATAAAAGTGCTCAGACCCTGATCTGTCTCCAGTCAGAAAAAAAAACAGCTGTGTGAGAGGCCTGGGGGGCAGGGGGAGGCCCAGCCCTGCTCTATCTTGGACCCTGGGGTCCCCTGAGAACCAGATCCAAAGGCTCTCTAGGCTAGGTCTGGGTGGCTCCACTTGTCAGCCCTGGCAAGAGGTAGGCCAAGTCTGGCATCCAGGGTCAAAGCTGGGAGCCAGGGAGAGGCCTTGACTTCCTGGGGCCAGATAAGGACACGGCAAGGCGTCTCTCCCTGCCTTCCACCCAAACCGTATTTGCTCCAGTGTTTGCCGGCAGCCGTTGAGTTCGAATCCCACCTCTAGCTCTTCCGCAGAGCCGGCACATAGGGAGTGCTCGTTACAGAAAGGCTCCGCCGTCAGCACTTCCATACTTGATCCTGCCGTCCCGAGAGCTGGACAGAGAGGAGATGATCTTCCCTGTTGGACAGAGGGGTAAACTGAGGCCCGAAGCGGGGGAAACCGGGTTAGGTGACCGCACACAGGGACCCCCGCCCCATCCCCGCCGGCCCATCCGCCCCGCCCTCCCCGGCGGCCCCTTCCCGGGGCCTGACCCCCGGCGCTGCCTGACAGATGACCTCAGCTGCCGCCAATCCATTGGTTCCAGCTCCCGGGGGGAGCGCAGAACAAAGCGCGCTTTGTGGTGGGGCCGTCCCCTCCCCCGGCGCGCCGCCGCCGGGACCCCCTCCGGAACTCCGCGCGACGCCCCCCGGCCGACAGCCGTGTAATGTCTTCCAGGCCCTCGCAGCTCCTCGCAGAGCCCCCGGAGCCGCGCTCGCCTCCCCCGCCCGCCCGGTGGGGCTCCCCGGGCGGCGGGATGGGCGGGGGGCGCCCCCAGCGGGAGGTCGCGAGGCCGCCCACCTGTCCCCGGGAAAGGCGCGGGAGGGCGCGAGGCACCAGCGCCAGTGGTCCGGCTGCGGGCGCCAGGCAGGTGCTGCCCGCTGACAAGCTGAGCGCTGCCGCCCCGGGTGGAAAGTGTAGGTGACTGCGTTACTATTATTGTTATTGTTGCCATTACTATTATTGTAACTATTTTGTGATTGTGAGGGGGAGTCACTTTCACGGAGGTAGGTTTGCATCTTGGCTTTGCCACCTGCTGGCCATGGAACCTTCCTGACCGCCTTCACCTCTCAGAATAACAGCAATAGTAGCCAGCATTTCTTGAGCACCTACTTTGTGCAGACCCTAAGTGCAAGGGCTTTGTGCTGTGCTAAGCCGCTCAGTCGTGTCTGACTCTGTGCGACCTCATGGACTGGAACCCGCCAGACTCCTGTGTCCTTGGGATTCTCCCAGGCAAGAATACTGGAGTGGGTTGTCATTTCCTTCTTCAGGGGATCGAACCCAGGTCTCCCACATTGCAGGCGGATTCTTCACTGTCTGAGCCAATGAACTCATTTAATCATCCTCACCACAAATTTAGGAGGGAGGATTATCATCCCTCTTTCACAGAGAAAGGAACCCTGGCCCCAGCTTTCCTAGAGACACATTCAACTCCTGTGCCTGTTTTCTTGTCTGCAAAATAAGCTCCCCGAGGGCTGTTCACTCTTATTGGTCTTACCTCCTTCTAGTTGAGGACACAGGGCTGTTAATGGCTTGCTCCCTGGCTTGCTCAGGAGCACCCCACATGGGTCTGCCCCAAAACCCTCTGTCTTTTGAGGACTGTCCCTAGAGGGCGATGCTCTTGCTAGTTCCTGTTGGGCTCGTGGGGGAGGGAGGAGTTGGAGGAGGGTCTGCCTGCAGCTGGAAACCTTTCCCCTGAGAGATAAGCTTCCATGTCTTGTGCTGCCCTTGAAGGCTGAGGAGGTAAGGGCAGGGAGGTGGGGATGCCATGTCCAAAGAGGGGACCAAGGATCCAGGAGGGGGCTGGGAGTGGCTGCCCCCACCCTTCACACACTCCCTGGATGTTCATTCTCCCTGGGACCTATGGGGCACCAGACACTGCTCCAGGTGCTGAGAATATCAGAATACAAAACAGATGGAAACTCTCATCCTCTTGAAGTCCACTTGCGGGAGATAAGCAAGAAACACACATGGAACATGTATAAAATGTAAACTGCAGTACCTGATAGTGTTAAGTGCTGTGAGGGAAAAGCAGGGGAAGAAGAAAGAAGGATATGGGAAATATCAGTTTCATTAAGGTGTTAGGCTTCTCCAAGGAGGGGGCATCAACCTGAACAGAGAGGAAAGAAGCCCTATGGCTGTCAGAAGGAACAGCACGTGCCAAAGCCCTGAGGTGAGAGCCCCTTGGAATGTCCAGGAAACGGCAGGGTGGCCAGTGTGGTGAGGGCAGCCTGGATGGGACAAGGCTGAGCCGGGCAGCTGATGAGGTAGGAGAGGTGGGCACTGTCAGCCTGGCACTTTGACTGGGAGCCATGTGAGGCTTGGAGCAGAGGAGGGACCTGCTGTCTCTGGCTGCTGAGTCAAGCAGGGTTGGAAAGGGGGTGAAGGGGAGCCTGTTGCTGTCACCAGGGCCCCCAGGTTCTGGTTGGTGGATTGGATCAGGGTGGAGATAAGTGACCAGAATCTGGATGTAATTTGAAGATAGAGCCCCAGAATTTTCCAATGGATGGAACTGGATCTGAGGGATGAGGGTAGGAGAGAGGATTCTAGTGACCCCCAGATTTAAGAGTCTACCAGTCCTTTTCAGAAACTTCACTGCAGGCCAGAATGTAGACAGAGTCCCCGGGGTGAAACCATTCTGTCCCCAGTGCCCTGGAGGACTCAGCCAAGCATGAGACACACATTACAGCTTCCAGTTCCTCAAGAGTGCAAAGAGGAGGTGAAGTTAGAAATATGTTTCCTAAAATCCCATCAAGAGCCTCCTTCACAATTTGGGCCACTTGGGACAGGAGGGTTCAGTATCACCTATAGGAACCACTGTTTTTGAATTGTTAAGTCTATTTGCTTTTATTTTACTTAAACAACAAAAAAAAATTTTTTTAAGAAACTTGAGATAGTTGGACTAAATGGAAAATCAGTAGCAGGTGACATAAAACTATGTGACGATCAATGTAGACAGTGTAACCGTAACAGTTACTTTGTCCAACCTCTGTCTCCCCCTTCCCCCCTCCCTCTCCACTCCCTTCCCCTCTTTCCTTCCCTCCCTCCCAACCCCATCAATTCAGGACTTTTTCCTGGACTCAAAGAGATTGAAAAAAGATTAGTCTTCTTGCTCTCTGTGTCCTCACCTTTTTTGTTTTATTTAACAGACAAAAGAACTTGTTATGTTATTTAAATGCTTCCCAAGTATAAAAGCATTTAATCCTCACAACAACCACTTGCAGTGGACACACTTATGATCCCCATTTTGCAGATGAGGAAGCTGAGGCTCAGAGGGACAAGGCCCCTTGCCCAGAGTCACACAGCAGGGCTGAGGCAGAGCCAAGAGGCAAGCCTAGTCGGGCCCATTCTGAAGGGCCACTCCTTGTACAGTGAAGGCATATTATTATCACTATGAACGTGCTGAACTACTGGAACTAGAAGAGTCTTCGGTTAATTTTAAGTCAGTACATATTTATTGAGTGTCTACTAAAATGAAAGTCATACTGTAACACCTTTGCTTAACAGTATTTGAGGATCGAATTTAGAAAACAATTCCAGGCTCCTCGCCATAGATGCCTTGAATGACCTGCCCTTCCCCACCTCATCCCACTCCAGCCAGGCTGGCTGCCTCACAGTTTCCAATTGCTTTCTGACCTCAGGGACTTTGCACTTGCTCTGGACTCTGTTTGGAATGCTCTTCCTCTGGTTCTTCTGGCTCCCTCGCATTCTCTAGGATTCAGCTCAAATATCAAATCCTTAGAGAGGCTTCCCTTGCTCCTTCATCTCCCCCATAGATTCCCCAATATTCTCACCCTGTTTTTTTCCTTCATGGCTTGTAATTGTTTTATTTACCTGTGTACTTGTTCTTTATCTTGCTGCCCTGCTATGATGTAAGATCTTCAAACTGAACCTAGTGGTTCAGCTTAGAGCAACTAAGCATCTGGGGCGAAGAGCCCAGAGAAGAGCAGACAGGGGGAGGGGCATTTGGGTTGTCCTCAGATAGGGAAGCAGATGTGTTTGTGGAGCCATAGAGGGCAAGGGGTCACCAGGAAGATCAATTTAATGTGAGGAAAAGTCTTTCACATAGTCCTAACATTTGGACATTAGAAAAGGCTAGGTCATGGGTAGTGAGCTCCCCATCGCAGGGGCTATGCAAGTTGAGATAGGATAGCCCCTGGTATGTTGGGGCTGTGTAGGATTACTATCAATGGGGTAGATATTCATTCACTTGCTCATTTACCCATTCATTTATTCTGTCTTTTATCTATCCCTTTATTCATTTACTCCACTCAGTTGGTAAAGAATCCACCTGCAATGCAGGAGACCCTGGTTCGATTCCTGGGTTGGAAAGATCTGCTAGAGAAGGAATAGCCTGCCCACTCCAGTATTCTTGGGTTTCCCTTGTGGCTCAGCTGGTAAAGAAGCCACCTGAAATGCGGGAGACCTGGGTTGGGAAGATCCCTTGGAGAAGGGAACGGCTACCCACTCCAGTATTCTGGCCTGGAGAATTCCATGGATTGTATAGTCCATGGGGTCACAAAGAGTCAGACATGACTTAGCGACTTTGACTTTCATGTATCTTGCTTTCCATGTTTCCCAAACTGCTGTGTGATGGACAACCTTCATGACCTGGCCACACCCACAGGGCATCTGTGTTTAATATCTTAATGCTATATATGCTATGTACATAATGTCTTCAGTCAGTCTTGGGAGGCTGACTGAAATTTAAATATATATGTGTTTTAATATCAACTTTATTGAGGTAAAATCTACACAGAATAAAATGCTTCTACTTAAGGTGCACAGCAATGTATTTTGACAAATATACACACCCACGTAACCACTACCTCAGTCAAAACAGAACATTTCATTACCGTCACAAGTTCCCTTGTTAACATCAGGCTCCCCCCAACCCAGTCCCAGATAATCTCTTTGTCAGAAAATGCCAACCCTTCTCCATAGATTTTCCAGGGCTACTTTGTACTCACACCAGCAATATCCAAACAGAAACGAAAAATCAGTATCCCTTACCACAAATAAAAAGTGACCAAAATGAGCAAAACGGAAACAAAACAATATTCTCAAATTCGAACTGGATACAGTTGCCTGTAGAATTTCTGGGTCCAAGACCAGCTTTGTCCAGGTGAAAGAGAGAGCAAAAGAGACTGGGAGAGCAAACAAGTAATCCACAGGTGTTAGAAATATATTACCAGCATCCTTGGAGACTTTCTCTTTGGCCTATTGGAAAATCTGGAAGATACTGAAAAAAGAATGGCTTTTTCATGGTATATTTGTGGTTTAATACCTTGTTGTTCACCCACATCATCTTTAGTCCACTCCCACAATCACCCCACTGATAGATTCCATATTCAGGAAACATGGCAGTTCCTTGTCTCCCCTTTCATCCACCCACTCATTCATTCATTTACAAGTGTTAGTGGCCATTCTGAGCCAGCTGTGGGAGCTAGGAGAGACACTCTCAGCCTTTAGGATAGCATAGTGGCCAACACCCCTTAGACTGTGAGCAGATACCTGTTGCATGGATCGTTGTGGGTTGAAAGACACAAACACTCACATTCTCCTTGATACTCTAAGCTGTCTCTCCAACAATGTCTTCCTAGGGCAATCAAGGGAGGCTGCCCTGTGAAGGTGGCCCTCGAGCAGAAACTTGACCACCATCTTCCATTCATTTGACAGATCAGGAAACGGGGGCGCAGACAGGTAACTCTCTCAAGGTCACACAGGAAGAAGAGAGGAAATGAGGGATGGGCAGAGCCTAGAACTCGGGCCCCAGCCCATCGTTTATCCCAAGGGCTCGGCCAGGTCCCAGACTGGCAGACCAGAGAGCAGGGCTGGGGAGGGGGCCCCTAGGCCCTAAGTCTGGAATCCATTTGCTCTGGCCCAGTAATGTTTTCCCAGGGAGGAGTAGGAGGCCCTGGCCCTACCTCTGCCCACCCCAACACCGCCCCCCCCCCCCACCATCTGCTCCCTGTTTATTTATTTATACTGAAGTCTCACCTCCCAACCCTGCCGGGGACACAAACATACTGGCATCCCTGCAGAGAGGGGAATGAGGGGGAGAGAGGCAGTGTCAGCCCCCCTGGCTGGGGGAGCCCAGGTCTGAGAGCCCCACCACCCTACCCTGCAGAGACCAGCCAGGATGACTGGGTTCAAATCCCAGCTGTGGGACCTCTGGGCTGTGTGAGTGCCCAGTGCCTCTGTCTCCTCATCTGTAAAATGGGGTCATTAATAGAGACCACTGGTTTTACCAGCACTTTCCCAGCTAGTGAGATTCAGGAACGTGCTTCGGACACAGTCTGGCACAGACTGGCTCCCAAGTGTTTCTGTTGTACTGTGTGACCTTGCTCAGCACCCTACCCTCTCTGGCTCTTTCTCTTGTTTCTGCAACAGTGGCTACTTCAGGATCTAAGGGGTTCCAAGCCTAATGTCCTGAGATTTGCGAGAGCTAAAACCCCGGTGCCCTCCCCGGGACCCACACCCGTGGCCCTGGCCAAGGTGGATAATTGATGCCAGCCCCCCTGCCTCCAGTGGACTTTGCCCTCCAATATCCCCTAATCTGCCCGGGGGGGGAGGGGGCCAAATCAACGCCTTCCCCAGCCCTGCACGAGGCAGGGGAGGCCCTTCCTGAGATCTTACCTCAGCTGCAGGAATCATCACCCCCTGGAAGGTCAGTCTGGCTGCCATCCACAGAGGTGCTGCTGTGCTGAATATCTGCAAATGCAAATCCCAGGAAACGGGGGCCCAGCTGCTCATTAAAGACAATTAGCTCAGGGTCTGTCAGCTGGGAAGAAGCTTTGGGCGACTGCTCCCACGGGCTTTGCTCTGGGGCTGCGCTCCAGGGACCCAGCCTCCTCCCTGAGCTTCAGGGGGAGGGTGGGCACCCACTCCTCCCCAGACTGATGCTCCCCTATGTCCCCTGGCCCCCTGTCTCCTGTCCCCCTAGGCCCATTCTCCTCTGAGCCTACAGCACCCTCCCCTTCTGTCTCACCAGCCTCTTCTGTGCCCCCTGCCTCTCTCTGAGTCCCGGTCATCAGGAGCCCCTGTCACCAAGTCCTGGTGTATTTCACTGAATCCTTGTTTCTGTCTCTGCTCTCACATCTCCTTTGAAGACCCTCTTCTCTCATTAAGCCCCACTCCTCTTCCCCCATCCCTCTCTCTGAGCTCATTTCCACCCCCAGTCTGGCCTCCCACACCACACACTACTCAGGTGCCCACTTGGGCTGCATGTGCCATCTGCAGGGCTTCTGGACGGGGTGGGTCACAGGGCAGCTAGACAGACCCCTCCACTCTGGGGTCCACACTGTCATCTGGTAGCCACAGGGGGGCAGATTTCTGCGAAGAAGCGAGAGCAGGCAGGGCTGAGGAGCCACCTCACCAGGGAGTGAGCGCCCATCACCCGAGCCCAGAGGCAGAGCCCTGCCCACGGCTGCGACTGGGCTCCTCGCAGTGCAGAGACACAGCGACCCCAGGGCACTTGTGCCAGGAGCCCTCTTGGGTCAGCAGACCCGGCTCAGTTCTACATTCCTTCTGGGGAAGGAGGGTGAGTTGGGGAAGATGGGTGGGGGCTTCCATAACTAGCGAGGGACGAGCACTGGGAGTTTTGAGAAGCTGATGGGAGGTCTTGGGGACAGTCACCAGCCTGCTTCATTGCCTACTGGACCATGTAAGGCATGTTCGCTCCTCCTTGTCCAGAGGAAACTGAAGCTCAGGAGGCACTATTGTCTTGCATAGACGAGCCTGAGCTGCGATTGGACCCAGCCGGGCTCACTCCATACCCCACTTCACTACAGCCAAGCCTCCCAGGCCAGAGGGAGAGAGAGGACTGGAGAGAGCCCTGTCCCTGTCCCTGCCGGACGGCCCTGCCTGGCGAGAAGGGGCTGGGGGAGCAGTAGCCCCAAGGAGGGCAGGATGATGGGGGAGGGAGAGAGGAGGCAGGTGTCTGTGGGATCTTCTCTCCTCTCCTCCTCAGGCCTCTCCCCCACCCAAGTGGGCCCCTGACCCCCCCAACCCCTTTCTCATCTGGCCTCCATGTGCTTGGCCTGCACCTGAATACACACTCGCCGACGATCCGTCTTGGGCTGTCAGAGGATCAATGGGGCTCCCAAGGCCCGGCCCAGCAGGGAGCTGCAGGGAAGTCCCTAACATGAGCTAAGAAGGAGAACAGGGACCTGAGCCTGGCCCTGGCATCGCATCGGGGGCAGCCCCTGGAAGACCTGGTTCCCCAGTGGGGAGACCCAGCCACTCTTTTGTGCCTGGGACCCAGGCTGCTTTCCAAGTCTCCTCTTTCTAACGTTGGGAACCTGTTCCTTCCCCACTCTGGGCCTCGGTTTCCTTATTTGTGAAAGGGAAGGGATTGCATCTCAGGTGGAAATAAGGTTCTAAAATCAGCAGGAGATCTTTATGTGCAAGTATATCTCCAAAACGTTAAGTGAAATAAAGCAAGATGCAAAGCAATGTGTGTATTCAGCTACATCCCGTGTGCAATAGCTCTTAAAGAGGGACTGGTGTGTATTAGTTGGCCTGGTGTATAACCTGCTAGAACACTTCTGGAAGACACAAAAAGCAGCAGGAGTAGGGATGGCTCATGAGGAGACCTGAAGTGTCTGGAGATGGGGTGAGAGAGAGACTCGTCTTTACACTCCTTTGTACTGTTGAATTCTTGGTCCATGTTATGTATTCAGTAGTTGAATAGGAACTACATTTAATGAAAAAGATGTATGTGGATAGGAAGTACGAAGAGAAACAGAATATCTGCATTGTTTTAATGCATTTCCCTATCGGGAAGGTCCCCTAGAAACGGAAATGGCAACCCACTCCAATATTCTTGCCTGCAGAATCCTATGGACAGAGTCTGGCAGCTACAGTCCATGAGGTCGAAAAGAGTCAGACACGACTGAAGCGACTTAGTACACACACACAGATAATGACAAAGAGGAAAAGAGTAACTTTACTGTGGGCAAACTGGCAGACCCCACCTTAACCAAGTGATCAAAGTGGACATCAATAGTAATCAGGCAAAATGAAATTGTGTGCCCCCCATAAGTGATGTAAACAGCATCACTTCTGTGGTCTTCTTGCCTGAAGCACCTGATGTGAATCTATTCGTAAGGAAAGATCAAAAAGATTCCAAATAAAGGAACAATTAGCCCATACAGATTCAAGAATGTCAAGGTCATAAAAATCAAAGAAAAAGGAGCTGTTCCAGATTTAAAAAAAAAAAAAAAAAAGAGTAAAGAGACACAAAAACTAAATGGAACATATATCCTGGATTGGGTGTTGGGTCAGAAAAAAAAGTTTTTGTTTGTTTGCTTTAAAGGGCAAGAGTGGAAAAATTGGAAACATTTCAATAGGTCTAAATGTAGATAATAGTTACCTACAATGTTAATTTCCTAATTTTTGCATCTGTTTTTTAGAAAATGTACATAAAACCATTTAGAGATAAAAGGGCGTGGTGTCTGGAATTCACTCCCAGCAGTTTAGACAAAATATATGCAGAGACAGAAGGATAAAGCAAGGGTAGTAAAATGTCAACACTTGAGGAATCTGAATGAAGGACAGACAGGAATTCTTTGTACTATTTTTGCAAACTTTCTGTAAATCTGAAATTGTTTCAAAATAAAAAGTCATCCTTGCACAGGGGCCATGCTAATCTATAAAGTCAAGTATAGACCTGAAGAACCAACATCTCATGGGTGTCCAGGGGCTGGGCTTAGTGCTTGGCGCACACAGTCAGATTTCATCCTCAAAAGAACCCCATGAGAAAGACGTGACTGTTTCCTCTTTTGAGCAAATGAAGACACCCAGGCACAGGATGAAGCAATTTGCCCAAGTTCACCCAATTGGAAGAAGTGATGCCAGGGACTCTTCTTCAACAACATTCTAAAGATCTAGGAACGAAGGGCCTAGAAATCAGAATTCTAGGCTTTGAATTGTTTTCCCAGCACTGAGATTTTGCTGCTATTGGAAAAGTAGCCTTGATGTCATTACTCACGCTTTCAATCAGGCATTCATTCATTCATTTATCTGTCCAACAACATATATCAGGCACTTCCTCTCGACCAGCCACTGAAGCTAGAAAGGTGAAATGGGATGATCCCTGCCCTTGTGGAATGCCCGCCACGTACCAGGCTCTGGGTTTGGCATGAGGACTAAAAGAGATGAGCCACACCCAGCTTCTGCCCTTCAGAGGCTCACTGGCCATTGAGGGAGACCCGCAGGGAAGCCAACCAAACCAGAAAAGAGAACTGCAAAGGGCTGTGGGAGCCCAAAGGAGTGGAAGGCAGGAAGAAATTTCACCGAGGAGAGAGGCTTTAGTGGGTCTGTCTGGTTGTTTGGTTGCACTGGGCCTTTGTTGCTGCACACAGGCTTTTTCTCTTGTGGCGAGACGGGGCTCCTCTCTAGTTGCGGCTCACAGGCTTCTCATGGCGGTGGCTTCTCTTGCTACAGAGCACAGGCTCTAGGGCGCACAGGCTTCAGTAGTTGCAGGTCACAGCCTCTAAGGCTCAGGCTCAGTATTTGTGGGACACTGGCCACCTAAGCCAGGACGAGACTTAGGTGCCTGGTATGATTATGATTATATCTCAGGAGGCCATCTAAAGACTTTTTCCCAGGGTGGGGGAGGGGGAGGGGAGGGTGGGGGAGGGGTGGGAGCACCAGTATAGGCAGGCAGGAGTGGGAGACACAAAACAATGACTATAAGATAAACTACAAAGACGTACTGTACAACATGGGGGACATAGGCAATATTTTGTAATAACTGTAAATGGAGTGTAACCCTTAAAATTGCATTAAATTTTTTAAATGTTTTAATAAAATAAAAAATTTTTAATTAAAAAAGTAAAAATAAAATACTTTCCCCTTCTTCCTCCTCTTTCTCCTCTGCCACTGCCTCTCCCTCTTCACTCCCCTTCCCAAAAGTTGGTACCTTCTTCTCTTCTCAATTTTTCTCCTGACTTACTTATTTTTCTTCTTTCTCTGTTACAAAGAGAGAGCACATCCCATAGGGGTCAGAATATTTGTCAGTTTTGCTCACTTATGGCTGTTTCCCCAGTGCCTGAACAGTGCCTGGCACACAGTAGGTCCTTGGTAAAGATTTGTTGAATGAATAAAAGAAGGGTCAATGCCTGGAACCACATACAGTTTGAAAATAAATTGAAAAAGGGAGACAGAGATGGAAGACAGCTAGGCTGACAAGCTCAGAAGTCACGCAAAGGAACACCAGAATCCTAAGTTGCCAAGGACCCTTCAGGACTCACGTTCAGGAGCCTCCCGCCTAGTCCCTGGGGATGCTGCCCGCCAGGGAGCAGGTACCATCCGGATCCAGGCCCCACCCCCCTCACCAATTCTGGACCAGAATCCCCTGAGGCTGAGACAGCTATGAGCTGCCTCACCCCAACTCCACAACTCACCCTGGGGCCCAGGTGTCCAGATAGACAGAAAGAAAGAAAATGAAGTCGCTCAGTCATGTCTGACTCTTTGCAACACTATGAACTGTAGCCTACCACGCTCCTCTGTCCATGGGATTTTCCAGGCAAGAGTACTGGAATGGGTTGCCATTTCCTTCTCCGGAGGATCTTCCCGACCCAGGGATCGAACCCTAGTCTCCCATATTGTAGGCAGACGCTTTACCGTCTGAGCTACCAGGGAAGTCAGATGCCCTTGTAATTTCACCATACTTCCCTCCTCTGATGTTCCTGGGAAAGTATAAGATACTGACTCATTAGAAAAGACCCTGATGCTGGGGAAGATTGAGGGCAGGAGGAGAAAGGGACGACAGAGGATAAGATGGCTGGATGGCATCACTGACTCAATGGACATGAGTTTGAGCAAGCTCTGGGAGATGGTGAAGGACAGGGAAGCCTGGCGTGCTGCAGTCCATGGGGTCGCAGAGCTGGACACGACTGAGCGACTGAACAAGAACTGATTTGGAAAGACCCTCCTGTCGCGTTGCTGGAGCTGGGCTGTGACTCCAGACCCCAGCTCCTGGGGTTTAGTGTCCAGACACCTGGAAGGAGATGCGGGGGGAGAACTATGAGCCGCTAAAGCACAGCAGGACCCTGCTGAGGCTTGGAGTTGGGCCAGGGAGCCAAATGGGGGGAGGCAGGATGTTTTCAAGCCATCAAGGCTGAGAGACAGGGGGCTGGGGAAATGAGTGAGGACACTGGGATGCTCTCGCTGGTGGAGGCCTTCAGAAGAGTGACTGTCAGCCTTCTGTTTACCTTTCTCTCTGCCCTGCCCTTCTCCTTCCTCCTCCTCTGCCCCCAACCTTCTCTAAAGCTGGCAGGGTGGGTTAGTGGTTAGACAATCAGCTCTGGAGCTAGTCTCTTCTGGCCCAAATTTCAATCCCTCATTTGCTAGTCCCATGACAAGTTACTTAGCCTCTGTGTGCCTCAGTTTACCTCTGTAGCAAGAGGAGAGTAATAGTGTCTACTTCCGAGGGCTAAAGAGTAGCTGAAGTGAGAAATTACCTGTGCCGGCTTAGAACATGCCTGTCTAAATAGCAGGAGCTCAGTAAATGGTAGCTATTCCCTTGCAAACCAAATCTCCCATGGAGACCAAGCTAGAACATGGGGAAAGAATGGGGGCTCTGCTGAAAGCTGAAGCTCTCTTCTCTCTACCTTGCAGTGGCCACAGAGGCCCCTCTCAAAAGCTGAATGAAAGTCACCCCAAAATTGATCTAATTTTTTACCATGCAGATGGGGAAATTGAGGCCCGAAGTGAGGAAGCAATTCTCAGCCGTTTCTAATATACCACGTTTTTGTTGATGGTCTACCGTGTTTCAGGCCCTATGCTGGGTGTGTGGTGGGGGTGGGCAGAAAGGAGGAAAACTGGGAGAAAACCCTCCTCATGGAGCTACTATCTAGTTCAGGGAAAGGACCAAAGGATTGAAAGCTGACCAAGGACACTAGATACCGGAAGGAAAAGTCGAGGGAGCACCAAGAGAGACCAGCTTTGGGGAGCCCTAAAGAACCCGACAGCTAGGAGGGGTGATCAGCAAGGTGACATCACAGCTGAGATTTCAAACAAGAAGTTCCCATATGAAGAGGAGTAGAGAGTAACTAGATGTTACTGAGACTGTTGTTTGTAATAGCAAAACCCAGAAATGACCTGAATGTCCACCAACCAGGAATTCTGGATAATACACTGTGGTTTATTAATACAACGGTACGCTCTACAGCCGCCACAAGGACCTGCAGCTGCCTGCATCAACACAGATGCATCCCGAAAGCGTGCCTGGGCTGCTTAGTCATGTCCGACTCTTTTCGACCCCACGGACTCCAGCCTGCCAGGCTCCTCTGTCCATGGGAAAAATCTAGCAAGAATATTGGCATGAGTTGCCATTTCCTACTCCAGGAGATCTTCCCAACCCACAGATCAAACTTGCATCTTCTGTGTCTCCTGCATTGGCAGGCAGATTCTTTACCACTGCAACACCTGGGAAGCCCCAAAACATGCCATGGAAGAAAAAGAAGGCAAGTGAGACAGGATACATATCCTAAATACAAATGTATGCTTTATATCATGGGCACTTCTATACACTTTTGAGAATGAAATACAGTCCTATACATTGTATAATGATTTATATCGACACAGTAAAAGTTAAAACATTCCTGGGAATAATAAATACCAATAGAGAAGTTTCTTTTGGTTGGAGAGGGACATGGTTTGTTGGGAAAGGATATCAGGGGCCTTCTGTGTTAGCTATCTATTCTGCAAAACAAACAACCCCACAACATGATGTTTTGAAGCTACAATAGTCATTTATTATTTCTCACAGCTTTTGCAGGTCAGCAGTTGGGGGGTGATTTAGCTGGTGGTTTTGGTCCTCAAGAGTTGGCATTCAGATGTCAAGTGGGGCTGCAGTCATCTGAAGACCTGACTGGGGCTGGAGAAACTGCTGACAAAGTGGCTCAGGCACATGGCTGGCAAGTTGGTGCTGGCTGTTTGCTGGGCATGCAGGGGAGGGAGAGGAGAGGGACTCAGTTCCTCTCCATGTGACCTGAATCCCATCACAGCGTGGGGACTGGACTCCAAAAGTGAGCATTGACAGACATCTGGGCTGAAGTTGTATCCTTTTTAGGACCTAGCCTTAAATATTACTTTCACCTCATTCTCTTCATCAGAAGGGAGTCACTAAGCCCCACCCAATACTCAAAGGGAAGGGAAATTAGGGGCCCCCTTTGAAGGAAGTTGTTTCAAAGAATTTGTGGACGTATTTTAAAACCACTACACTTTCTTAGGGCTTCCCTTGGTGGTTCAGTGGTTAAGACTCAGCGCTTTCACTACTGGGGGCATGGGTTTGACCCCTGCTCAGGGAATTACAGGTTCCACACACCACGTGCAAAAAAACCAAAAAACAAAAAACCACTATACTCTTGAATTGTGTTTGACATTTTCTTCCTTAAACAGGGTGATAAGAACATGCAGCTTTATTATATTAGCCTTTGTATTTCTTAGAGTGTTTAAAAACACGGCAGGAGACGGGGAGTAGAGAAGGGGAGCCATGATGGATGAGTGGTAAGGAAGGCAAGGCCGGCAACCGGTGAGCAGTGCCCCCAACCATGCAGGGTCTTGTTGGCCAAGGTCCTGTCATGGATGCGGCAGAGTCAGAACCCTGAGCAGGTCAGGATGGGGTCTGCTTTCCCTCTGAGCCCCTGCACCAGGCAAGCCTGCCTGGAGAAGATGATTCCAGTGTGGGCAATGATTCCTTCTCTGAACACACCTCCTGGGAACCAGCTCTTCTGAAGTCTCCCATTCACTCCTTTCCCCTGACACCTGGCTCTTTTCCCCAGGAGCATCCACTCGTATTAGTTTCTGTGACATTCTTACACAGAGATCCCATTTGTTTGTAAACATAAACACAAATACATGCATTTTTATTCCCCCTGCCAATGGAGGTGTATTATACACACCCGTTTAAATCACTTTTTCCCCTTGCCAGGGTACTTTGGTGATTCTTACAAATCTAATTAGTACGTAGCAAATGTCACCACTCTTTTTCATGATTTTGTTGTCATGTGAAGGTGCTGTAATTTATTCAACCAACTTCTATTTATAGAAGTTTATTTATTTTGTTTACCTTTATTACTGCATTTTAAGCTTCAAATGTAGTTCAGTTCAGTTCAGTCGCTCAGTCATGTCTGACTCTTTGCTACCCCATGAATCACAGCACGCCGGGCCTCCCTGTCCATCACCAACTCCCAGAGTCCACTCAAACCCAAGTCCATCAAGTCGGTGATGCCATCCAGCCATCTCATCCTCTGTCGTCCCCTTCTCCTCCTGTCTCCATTCCTTCCCAGCATCAGGGTCTTTTCCAATGAGTCAACTCTTCGCATGAGGTGGCCAAAGGACTGGAGTTTCAGCTTCAGCATCAGTCCTTCCAATGAACACCCAGGACTGATCTCCTTTAGGATGGACTAGTTGGATCTCCTTGCAGTCCAAGGGACTCTCAAGAGCCTTCTCCAACACCACAGTTCAAAAGCACCAATTCTTCGGCACTCAGCTTTCTTCACAGTCCAACTCTCACATCCATACATGACCACTGGAAAAACCATAGCCTTGACTAGATGGACCTTTGTTGGCAAAGTAATGTCTCTGCTTTTTAATGCTATCTAGCTTGGTCGTAACTTTCCTTCCAAGGAGTAAGCGTCTTTTAATTTCATGGCTGCAATCACCATCTGCAGTGATTTTGGAGCCCACAAAAATTAAGTCTGACACTGTTTCCACTGTTTCACCATCTATTTCCCATGAAGTGATGGGACCAGATGCCATGATCTTGGTTTTCTGAATGTTGAGCTTTAAGCCAACTTTTTCACTCTCCTCCTTTACTTTCATCAAGAGGCTTTTTAGTTCCTCTTCACTTTCTGCCATAAGGGTGGTGTCATCTGCATATCTGAGGTTATTGATATTTCTCCTGGCAATCTTGATTCCAGCTTGTGCTTCTTCCAGCCCAGCGTTTCTCATGATGTACTCTGCATATAAGTTAAATAAGCAGGGTGACAATATACAGCCTTGACATACTCCTTTTCCTATTTGGAATCAGTCTGTTGTTCCATGTCCAGTTCTAACTGTTGCTTCCTGACCTGCATATAGGTTTCTCAAGAGGCAGGTCAGGTGGTCTGGTATTCCCATCTCTTTCAGAATTTTCCACAGTTTATTGTGATCCACACAGTCAAATGTAGAGACCTAAGTTAAACAAACAACAAAGAAAAACACTCCTCAGTTCATGGCTGATTGTCAGTGTTGACCCCTGCATTCCCATCCTTTGTTTTATTTCTCTCCCTCTATTCCTTTTTCTTCTATCTCCCCTGCCCATTTTTGGGACCTCCATAGACCCATTCTGTTGGGTTCCATGTGTGTTATTTAGGTGTAAGTCTCCTTGTAGAACATAATGAACACAGTGTACTTGTATGTGTACTGTTGCTTTCTGTGTTACTGTGTTTTCTGCAGTTTTAGTTTATTTGTGCTCCAGTATTGATTCCCTGTTTAATACTGATATAGTTTATGATTTGACCTGTGACTTCTAATTGCTGACTAAGACTCCTTGGTTTGCATCCACCACATTCATTCTTCTTTCTTACTTTTCCAGTGATGAGCACTGGGTGGTCTCTAAGTCTACCACCATAACAGCACTGCTATGTCCTTGGATGGACTGGCATGAGAATTTTGTCTGGACAAATAGGTGTGTAATTACTGGTTCATCAGGTACATGTATTCTGATTATCTTTTGCACAACAAAAATTGCCCTCAACCGAGAGGCGTAAAACAACACTTTGCTTTGTTTGTGATTTTGCAGATCAAGAATTCACAAAGGGCTTGGCTAGGGAGCTCAGCTCTGAACCATGTGGTGTCAGCTGAGACAGCTGGGGCTGAAGGTTCCCTTCTAAGATGGCATCTTCACTCATGTCTGCAGTCTTGATGTGCCTGGCTGTGCTGTCTCTCTCTCTCTTTCTCTTTCTCTGCTTCCCCACCCTTGGCATCTCACCCTAAAGGACACTTCTCCATAGCTACCTGAACTTCCTTGCAGCATGGCAGTCTCACAGTGGTTGGATTTCCTTCTTGGCAGCTGGGTTCTCCCCAAGCAGTCATTCCAAGAATGATTGGAAGCTGCTAGTCTTTTAAGATCTAGGCCTAGAGACTGACACAGCATCCCTTCTGCCATAGTCATTGGTACAGACAGCTGTGGGCCAGCCCAGATTCAGAGAGCAGGTGCATAGACCTCACTTCTCTATGGGAGCAGTGTCAGAGAAGTGGTGGCCATCTTTTACACATTCTGATATATATATTTAACACGACAGATTGTTCTCCAGATGGCAGCTCCAGCCCCCACTTCCCCAAGACTATCTCCACATCCCCACCCACACTTGGCTGAATCCAGCCTGCTCAGTTCTTCCTTTACATGCAGCTAACATTCTTGCATATGGGTCATTTCCCCACATGCAAGTGTGAATGTAGGAAAAAGTCCCAGAAGTAGACGTGCTAATCAAAGGATATGTGCATTTGCAATTTTGACAGTTATCGCCAATCCTTCAATCAACCCTGAGCTCCATTTCTTCATAACAAATCCAGGGCACTGCTCACCACCTCTGCCCTCACCACTCGGGTACCAGTCACCCTCCCGGTGACCCTGGGCTCCCAGCTTCCATTCTGGCCCCCACAGTCCATTCTCCACATGCAGCCAGATGCCTTCCCTTAAAACCTGAGTCAGATCCTGTCCCTCCTCTGCTCAGAAGCCTCTGCTGACCTCCCATATTACTCAGAGTAATACATTCTCTCGATGACTCTGAAACCCTGTATGCCTGACCCGGTGATCTCTGTCACCTGGTGTCTTCCACGTTCTCCTTCTCTGCCCCACCAGGTTTTGAACCCACCCAGCATGTTAGCACCCGGGCTCCTGGCAGGAGTCTGAACCTCCCAGGCATGCTCCCATCCCAGGGCCTTTGCATTCAATGTTCCCTCTACCCAAAATGCTCTCTCCCTGCAGGTCTCCATGGCTCCTCCCTGCTCAATCTGTTCCTCAAATCAAACACCACCCCTCCCACTCAAGTTCTTCTCTTTATCCTGCTTTGATTTCTTCATAGCAGTTCTTCCTCCAACATGCAGTATGTGGAGTTGTATGTTCGTTTATTATCTGTCTCCTCTCTAGATCACAAGCACAGAGCAGTGGCAGATCATCAGCCCTGCTCAGTACCTGGCATTGAGGAAGAGCTCTACAAACATATCTGGGATATTTGTGGAGTTCAACCACCCTCCACAGAGATTTGTGCCAATTCACTCACCACCAGCAATGTACAGACCTCAGGAACTGGAATCAACCCAAATGTATTCCCAGATACACGTTGTTGTTTAGTCGCTAAGTCGTGTCTGAATCTTTTGTGACCCCATGGACTGTAGCCCGCCAGGTTCCTCTGTCCATGAGATCTCCCAGGCAAAAGTACTGGAGTGGGTTGTTATTTCATTCTCCAGGGGATATTCCCAACCCAGGGATGGAACCTGTGTCTCCTGCATTGGCAGGAGGATTATTTACCGCTGAGCCACCTGGGAAGCCCCCCAGATACATAGCCTTTAAGTTAAATCTTCCCTTGCTCAGAACGTTCAAGGACTGCCCATTACCTTGCTTGGCACATCTCAAACTGGAACCCAAGATCTCTTAATACCAGTCCTAAGCGTTTTCCCAGCTCTCTGGAAAGAAGTGCATGGATGAGATTTTTCTCAGTGTTGAGTTTTTCCCTTATCCATTCTTCTAACATTAATGGCATAGACTCCCACTTAGCTAGAAGAATCCTTGAGATAAAAGGGGACAGCTCACAAACAATGAGTTCACTGGTTGTGGTTTCTAATGCTCTACTGAAGCTGATCCCAACTCAGCCCCAATAAACATCACAACTGACCTCTTGGACCAAGTGTGCTCTCCTGGCTGAGCCTCAGTTTACCCATCGGTGGAGTGAACAGAACAGCACTGTTCCATATGGTCTGCTTGCTGCGTGCCAGGCACAGGGCCAGGTACTGGGCACATTTTAACTCACTCGATCCTCATGGTCACTGTAAGAGGTGCGTATTATAATTATTCTCCTTTCTCAGATGAGGAAACTGAGGCCTAAAGCAATTAAATAACATGTCTATATGTCCATAGCTGGGGAGTAGTGAGACTTGGATATGAACTTCCCACACCCCATGCCCAGGCTGGACACAAAGCCCCATGACTGAAGCTGTGCCCTGTCAAGTCCACGGTCCTCTCCGGGGTGTGAAACAAGGCTTCTGGACTCCCAAATGGCTTTTCAATAACATTCCAACCTCTATCATTACTAGAATAATTACCATCAATAACAGCTAACAACTATTACATGTCTCCTGAGTGCTAAGAACTTCCTCTGCATTTTGAATCTCTCAACAACCCTGGAAGTTAATGACTCACTTGGCCCCATTTTACAGGTGAAGAGACTGATCTCAGCAGTGGAGCTGGGCTTTGGCCCCTGCGCCACTACTCACCATGAGCCCTTGGAGCACCTCGGTTTAGCAGGGACTTTCACGCCGTCATCTCATTGGACGTCACAGTCATGCCCTGACGTCCATTCTCCTCCTCTCATTCCCATTTTGCTGACAAGAACATTGAGGGGCAGTGCCCTGCTCGAGGCCATGCACAGCTCTTTCCAACCAATCTGCCTGCCTCACCTCCCCCAGCAGCATCCAGGATGTCGGATGGGACAGCTGGAAGGGACCCGATTTATAGCGCAGGAAGGAGCAAGTCAAGGCCTCTGGGGTGTGGGGCAGTGTTCTCAGGCAGTTGCCCAGAAATCCTGTTTACTGGCAGGACCGGAGACACACCAGACCAGGATGGAGGGAGGCCCAGGAGATGGCCCACGTGTGCATCTTCAAAGCCTTGCCCATCCTCAGGACTCCCCAGAGGGGCAGCAAGCTTTCACTTCCATGGAACGTCCCCCTGCCTGACCGCACTGACTCAGGCTGGCCTCTCCACCCCTGCACTTTGCTAAGCCCCGGCTGCTTCCCCAGCCAGACAACCCCCTATCTGGGCTTTGGCAGCTCATTCATTCACTCAGCAAACCACTTTTAAGTGGCAGCTACTATTTTATGCAAGGGGGATAGATACATTCATGAGTAAACAGTGATCCCTGCTCTGTAGTGTTGATATTTTAGGATGAAGAAAATATGGTAAATATAAAACACACTAAGTATAATAGATAGCACGTCTGCTATGTTTACAGAGGATAACCAACAGGAACCTATTGGATAGCGCATGAAACTCTGCTCAATGTTATGGGCCAGCCTGGATGGCATGGAGGAGGGTGGTCGGTGGTGTTGGGGGAGAATGGATACATGTTTATATATGGCTGAGTCCCTTTGCTTTTCACCTGAAACCATCTTAACATTGTTAATCAGCTATACCCCAATACAAAATGTTTTGGTGTTAAAAAAATCAATTAATTTAATTTAATTAAAGAATATATAGATATGGCATGTTTGGCAGTTATAAGGATCATGGCAAAATAAAAAAGAGAGCAAGGCAAGTGGTTTGGGAGTGGGGAGGGAGGGTCATGGTGTTAAATCAGGCAGGCCTCACCAAGAAGATGACATCTGAACAGAGACCTGAAATTCCAGGCAACACCTGGAGGAAGTGTTCCAGGCAGTGGAGCACTGTCCACAGCGTGTGCAAGGGTCCTGAGGTGGATGGAGTGTCTTGTGTATGAGGCAAGAGGCCAGTGTGGCTGGAGAAGAGTCAGTGAGGGGAGAGGGTAAGAGTTGAGGGGTGAGAGGGTAGGAGAGGGAACAGATCCCTGGGGCCGGTGGGTCATTGTATGCATTCAGCTTTTGCTCTGAGTGAGCTGGGAGCCAAGGGTTTTGCACAGGGGAAGGGAAGGGTCTCATTTGTGCTTTATAGGACTAGTCTGGCTGCTATGTCGAGGGCATAAGGCAGAGTGGAAAGGAAGGAACCAGGATACTCGTGAGGAGACCGTTGCAGTAATCCTGACAAGAAATGAAGGGGACTTGTCCAGATTGGTAGCACTATTCCAGTTACCACTGCTACAGAACAAACTCCCCCCAAAGTGCTTAAAGCAACTACTATTTTGTGATACATATGAATTCAGAGCTGGTGTGATGGGGATAGCTTGTCTCTGAGAAGTGGTATCTTGAGCCTCAACTGGGAAGACTCAGGGATCAATAGGAATTAACAACTGAGGGCTGGAATCATCTGGAGGTCCCTGGACTGGAACGACTTGAAGACCAGAACTGCCAACAGGAACACCTGCATGTGACCTCCCCACGTGGCCTGGGCTTCCTCACAGTATGGCGGTCTCAGAGCATTTGGGCTTCTTACTCAAAAGTTCAGGGTGTTCCAGTAAACAGCTGAAGCTGCCTTGCCTTTCATGACCCAGCCTCCGCAGTCACATAGAGTCACTTCTGCCATGATCTATTGTCTAAAGCAGTCACAAACCCACCCAGACTCAAGAATAAAGGACATGGACCCAACCTTTCAATGGGGCCATGTGTTAAAACCACCACGAACACTTAGCATCTGCATGGCAAATTGAAAGTTTCTTTTGTTGGCTGATGCAGGAGGTACAGGGGAGAGCCATATCAGAAGTGGTTTTGCTCACCCAGGGCTCATAGCCCTGTGACCAAAACATTTACCTCTCAGGGGTAGAGGCAGCCAAAGAGGAGCTCCAGTCTAGCTTGGCAAATCAGGGCAGGCTTCCTGGAAAACGCAATGTATGAGCTGAGTCTTAAAATGTGAGAGGATCAACCAAGAGAAATGAGAACGGGCATCCCAGGACAGGGAGAATTAGGGATGCTCACATTGAGAGGCAGGAGCATGAATGCTTGAGAGACGGAGTCTGGATTTGAGTTCCCAGTTGCCATTCCGAGTCGGTGACATTGGGCAGAACACCTTGCCTCTCTGAGCCTCTGTTTATCATAAAATAGGTGTGGTAATAACTGTGCTGTCTTCAAGGGAGAAAATGCAGCAAGGAGCCTTCTAGATGAAAAAAAAAAAAAAAAAAACCCTCAAACTGTCAGCTCTGACTGGGAAGCCATGGGTAGAGGTGAGCAGCTCATGCTCCCTGGGGGTCAGATGAGGAAATGGGCAAAGATTTGCCCAGTGCCACCCAGCGTCCAAGAGGAGGACATGGACCACACCCCCACTGACTTGCCACAGCCTGACCCCTGACCCCTCCCTGTCTGCTCTTACTCTTCACCTCCCGCCTGCTCCCCGCCCTGTCCCCCACCACAAGTTCACTTGAAGGAGGGGGTATCACTTCTTCCCTGTATGTGCCCTCATCCAAGAAATCTTGTGAGGCCTCCAAAGGGGATCACCTGATCTAGAGGTGATGCCTTGAAGAGGGGGGTGATTGCTGACCTGGTAAGGGCTCCCCCCTGCTGCCTTCTCTGCATCCCCGTTCAGCAGGAATTCCTCAGTCCAGCACGGAGTTCCGGCGGATTTTATGGGCCAGCCGCAACAGACAAATGGAGAAGAAAAGCTTCCCTCTGGAGCTCTGCTCAGCTCTCAAAATGTGATTTCCGCTCTGCTGGAAGGAGCCTGGGCTGCTTTAACCCTCTGTGGGAGGGGACCATGGGGTCTGATTCAAGATCCTCCTAGCTGACTGCCCTGCCTGCCGCCGCCCCCCCCCCGCCCCCCCGCCGCCGACTGGCTCCCTCCCTTCCTCAGCAGCTCTTACTCTGGCCTCCACCCTGCCCTGGGGCTCAGTTTCCCCTCCTTCCTTTGCAGAATGGCCTCAAAGACCCCAGACCCCATTTAGGATCATACGCGAAGCATCCACTTGCCATGAGTATACCAGATGCCCGGCATCTTGTAAACACGGGCTCATGAGAAGTCTGGAGTGAGGTGGGCATGGGACATGAACAGAGATGGGTTTGAGACCAAGCTTTGCCTGTTCTAGTTTGCAAGATCTTGGACTAAGTCCCTTCACCTTGCTAGGTCAGAGTTTCCTCATCTGTAAAATGGGCTTCATAATAGGATCTGTCTCATAGGAGTGTTGTGAGGAATCAATGAGATCAGATATGTAAAGTGTTTAGCATGTAGCCTTCAATGAATGATAGTTGTTATTATGACTACCCCCTCCCCTCCGCAAACCCGACAGGGTAGGTATCATCACCCACATTTGACCACATGACAAAATCAAGGCTCTGGGGACTCGTTTTCACTTGCTCAATGCCTTACTACAATTATCAATCAGGACTGCAAACCCTGAGCTTGTTAAATAATACAGTCGATCCTTATAATTTGGAGATTCCATATTTGTGAATTTGCCTGCTCCCTAAAATTTATTTGTAACACCAAAATGAATACTTTCTAGTGGTTTCATGGTCATTCACGGATGTGTGCAGAGTGAAAAAAAATTTGAGTCACCAACACCCACCCACTTTTCCAGCTGAAGTGGATCATACTAACTCTGCCTTCTCGTCTCCACTATCATACTGTAAACAAGTGTCTTGCTTGTGGTCTATTTAGTGCCTCTCTTTGCACATTTTCATGCTTTTTGTTGGTGATTTCTCTGTTTAAAATGATCTTAATTTAAGCATAGTGCTGAAGTGCTGTCTGATGTCACCAAGCTCAAGAGGGCTGTGAGGTGTCTTACAGAGAAAACAATGTGTGTTAGATGAGCTTTGTTCAGGTGTGAGTTATAATGCTGTTGTCCATAATTTTAATGTGAATGAATCAACAGTATACATTAGATAGTGCATGCGTACATGCTCAACCATGTCCGATTCTTTGTGACTCCGTGGGCTATTTAGCCCTCCAGGCTCCTCTGTCCATGGGATTTTCCAAGCAAGAATACTGGAGTGGGTTGCCATTTTCTTCTCCAAGGGGATCTTCCCCATGCAGGGATCAAACCTGAGTCTCCTGTGTCTCCTGCATTGCAGGCAGATTCTTCACCGCTTGAGCCATCGGGGGAAGCATCATATATAATAGATAAGGCATCCTTATCTAATATAAAGCACACCTAAAACAAGGCTATGTATTGATCAGTTGATGAAAATGTGACTAGGGTCTCACAGCAGACTACCTCTATATTTTTCCCTAGGAGTGATGTTCTATATTTGCTAATTCAGTGTTGGTGGTAACTTTACAGACTATAATTACAGCAAATAATAAAAAAAAATCAATTAAATTTTCAGGGGTTTGGTACTTTCAGGTGTGAAGATAATACTTAGGAGGTATTGCAGTGAGCTGCAGTGACAATTAGCATTGCTTTGGGACAAATTACCCTACAAGTTAGTGTCTTAAAATACCCATTTTCTTATGTTCGCCGAGTCTACGGTTCAGGATTCATAATAATCGACACAGCAGGGAATGCTTGCCGCTGTTCCCTGATATCTGAGGCTTCAACTGGGAAGACCCAAAAGTAGGGGTGAGGGAAGAGGGAGGCTCAAGAGGGAGGGGATAAACACATAGTTATAACTGATCTGCATTGTTATATTGCAGAAACCAACGCAATGTTTGAAGCAATTATCCTCCAATTTTAAAAAAAAGTGAAGATGTTTCAACAGCTTAGGGATGGAATCATACGAAGGCATTTTCATTCACACATCTGTCCCCTGGGCTGGGAGGACGGGAAAAATAGTATAACCAATTAGAAGCACCATCATGTGACCTGGGCTTCCTCACAGCATGGCAGTCTCAGGGAATTTGAACCTGTTACATGGCAACTCTGAGCTCTGAGTAAGGAGGGCTCCAGTGAACAAGGCAGAAGATGCATCACCTTTAAGACCCTGCTTCAGAAGTCACAGAGGGCCACTTCTGTCAAATTCAACTGGTCGGGACCTTCCCTGGTGGTCCAGTTGTTAAGAATCCACCTGCCAACGCAGGGGACACTGATCTGATCCCTGGTCCGGGAGCTAAGATCCCACATGTTACAGGGCAACTAAGACTGTATGATGCAACTACCGAGTCCTCTTGCCTAGAGCCTGCGCTCCACAGCAAGAGAAACCACCTCGGTGAGAAGCCTGAGCATCACAACAAAGAACAGCCACCCCACCCCACCTCTCCCACCACTCCCCCCGCAACGCACTGCAACTAGAGAAAGCCTGCATGCAGCAACGAAGACCCAGAACAGCCAAAAATGATTAAATAATTTTTAAAATTCGGCTGATCAAGCAGCCACCAACCTGTCCTGACTCGAGGAGAGGGGACACAGCCCCTAGCTCTTGATAGAAGGAGTTGGGGGAAGAGTATGTTTTCAAACTACCACGGCCATTAACACCAACTTAATAAAATTAGAGACCCAGGTCCAAATCTTTGACTCTCCCCTTCTCCTAGTTGGGCAATTGTGGGCAAGTTCCTTAACCCCTCTTAACCCCTCATTTCCCTTTCTGTTGCATGATAGTAATTACAGGCCCCCACTTCTAGGATGGTGAGGATGAAATGAGACAGTGGATACGAGACTGTTATTCAACACCTGACACACAGTGCAACATAGACGGTGACAGTATGAACATTATTCTTATGAGAGCTGGATGGACTGATAACAGCTTGTATTTGACAGCATGGAAGAAAAATCCAATAGAGTAGCTTCACCAAATAGGAGTTTTGTTTTGTCTTCCCCTCCCACAGCCCCCCCCCCCCCAAGAGATTAGGAACTACTGTGGCTACTCAAGGAAATTATCAAGGACCCAGCTATTCTGGCTTTCCACTCTGCCATCCTTAGCATGTGACCTTTGTCCTCATGGCAGCAAGTTAGCTGCTACACCTCCAGGAACTGCATCTCCATTCCAAGCAGGAAGAAGGTGAAGGGTAAAGGACAAAAACTTCTTAGGAGACTCTGTCATTTCACTTAAGGAAGTAGGCCCTCCCTAGGAACTTCTGTCTTCATCTCAAGGGCCAGAATGAAGCATATGGCCACCCCTAGCTGCACTGAAACCTGAGAAGGGTATTATTAACAGGGAGCCCATTGCCACCCTAGACAAACTGAGGTTCTGTCAATAGCAAGGGAGTAGATATTGTGTAAGCAGATAGAGAAGTCTACATGCCAATCCAGAGGATGACTCACAAATGTACCTGTTGTGCCAGCATCACCACTGACAACTGAGATTACACAGAAATACAACTTCATCATGAGTGAGTGAGCGAGTGAGTGAAAGTTGCTCAGTCGTGTCTGACTCTTTATGACCCCATGGACTATGCAGTCCATGGGGTTCTTCAGGCCAGAATACTGGAGTGGGTATCCTTTTCCTTCTCCAGGAGATCTTCCCAACCCAGGGATAGAACCCAGGTCTCCCCCGTTGCAGGTGGATTCTTTACCAGCTGGGCCACAAGGGAAGCCCACAACTTCATCATGGGGCTCCCTTATTTAAGGTAGCTGAGATGCTGTAACCTGGATCCAGGCCACCTCCCTCAGAAAGCCTTTCCAGTCTGCACGAGGTCTCTGATGTCACTCTCCTCTGAAATCCTATTGTCTGGTCTGGGCTACCAAACCTGGAGCTGGGGATAGCATGATCTCTCTACGCCAGAGTTTTCAGGGGCCCACTCCCCAACTTGCACCCCCTACACCATGTAGGGTGCAAAACAGAATAGAACTGTCCACAGGCACAGTCAGCAGCTGAGCTGGGAATGAGGTGTCTGCCCCTGACACTCAGCCTTGGGGATGTTTAATAGGACTCTGACTTTTCAAAGGACTCCTTCAATGGTGGTTTCATTTAGCAAGTTTTGAACTTACGTATCATCTTAGTGACTATGTCACCTGGCACTGGTATGAGAGCCAGCCTGAGCCAGGTGGGTATCTAGGCAGGCTAAATTACTTAGTACTTTCTTCAGCTTGATGGCCTCTAAACATGAGACTCTAAACATCCTTTGGAGGGATGGAGCTGAAGGCAAACAGCCATAGCAGGAGCAGCCTCCTCTCTATTAGTGAGCAATTTCACCTTGGCCTCAAATTTGCATCCCCTACCCCACAAAATCAGAACACTGCAGTTAAAAGGCCTTTTCTCCCTGGGGTGGAGTTTTGTGAGCACCTGAGTTTAAAATACCCTTAAGTGGGTCTCTTCCCTCCTCATCCCAGTCATAAACAATTTATCAAAGAATTCCTGTCACTCCCTAGCTGCATGATCTTAGGCAAGTTACTTAAACCTCTCCGTTCCTTACTCTACTCATCTGTTAAATGGGAATATTAGCAGTACTTAGCTCATGGGGCTGTTCTGAAGATTAATTGAGAAGATGCCTACAAATGTTTATAAGAGTGCCTGGCATATAGTAATCCCTCAATAATAGTATTCTTCCTATTTTCATGGCTCTTTCCCCAATGAAAGTGCCAAGAAACACATTTCCCCCCCCAATATTCTATACTTCTAATGATGTTTTGGTGTCCTCTAGAGAGTGGGGCTCTGGGAAAATGCCCAGAATCCCTTTCTTAACCCAACTCAGCCTGGTAACCAGCAGCCAGCTGCTCACTTCCCCTCACCCTTATCTAATGTACTCTCAAGAAAGAATGGGATACCCACTCATATCAAGATAACTGTCAATGACAAGAGCTGGAGAAACGTCCTCTACAGTCCTTACTGAGTGTCTGTGTGGTGTGGGGTGGGGGTGGGGGTTTGTGGGGGGAGAGTCTGTGTTCAAATAAGCCTAGAAAATGAAGACTGAAAAGAAGCCTATGGATGTTATTTGTGCAGGATTTCTCAGGGATTTTAATAGACTAATATCTGCAACTCTCTAGAAGGAAGAGGCAAAATACAGCTTCCCAGACTTTTTCTTATCATGAAACTCTGGGCATCTTCCAGAACAAGAGTTCCCAGGAATTCACTCTTAAAAATAATGGCCTGGAGGGACCTCAGAGGAACTGAGCTCTTGTGATGGAATCAAAGGTTCCGGCTCCTCACCGGAGGAACCACATGGGGTCAATGGTGCTTTCTTATTAAACAGAGCAACAAAATAAAACAAAACCTGGCATCTCTATGGAAGGACAATTTAAATGCTTATTTGACAGATATTTCTGGATACATATTATGTGCAGGGTACTGCCCTAGGTCCTGATCTTGCTCTCTAAGAATTTCAATGGGATGATGCAAGTGGGAAAAATTGCTATCAGGCCAAATTCTGCTTCCACAACTTAACTGGTTGTGTGACCTTGAGAAAACCTCTTTCAAGGATTAAATGATGATAACAGCTAACACTTATGCCAAGTGCCAGGACTGTTACAAACGCTATGTATTTTGAGTCATTTAATTCTCACAATAACCCTCTACAGGCAGGCTGTGTTAGAGCCCATGATTTACAGACAAGGAAACTGAGGCACAGAGAAATTTGGTAAATTTTTCAAGATCACAGGGATGGTAAGTGGCAGAGCTGAATACAGGCAGGCTCCCAAATCTCAAATTTAACCATGTGACCCTGCATCATCTCCAGAGGTAACCTCTACGGCAGGCATCACTAGAGAGTTCCAGTATCTAGTCTTCCTTTCTTCTATAGGAAAAGAAACCCAGCAATGAAGATTATATTCCTTAGTCTCCTTTTCAGTAAAGTACCTTCAAAGGGCAAGGTCTGGCCAATGGGATGTGAGCAGAAGTGAAGTTGTAACTCCCAGACAAGTGTCCTCAACAGATGAAGTGTTCCCTTCCTTCTTCTGATTCATTCTCCTTTTGCCAGTTGGAACACAGACAGAACGGCTCCAGCAGCTATACTGGTCCATGAGATGACCTAGGGAGTGGAAGTCACAGATGGTGGAGCAAAAAGATGGGCAGAGCCTGGGTCCTTGATACCATCTGCTTTAGTGAGTTAATGTTACATAACAAAATACCCTAAACTTAGGGGCTTATGACACCAATGATTATTTATTATCTTTATATTTCTTTGTTTGTTATTTTTCACAGTTCTTGCAGGTTGGGAATCCAGGATCCACATCAAGGAAGGTTCAGTCACATGGCCCCAAGTTGGTGCTGGCTGTAGGCTGGGAGCCTCAGTTCCTCTCTATATGTCTCTCCACAGGACAACTTGAATGTCTCATGACACGGTGGTTGCCATCCCCACAGTTAGTGATTCAAGAGAACAAGGCAGAAACTAAGTATCGGCAGACCTTGCTTTATTGCACCTGATTTTATTGCACTTCATAGATAACATATTTTTCATGAATTGAAGGTTTATGGCAACCCTTCCTCAAGCAAGTCTATTGGAGCCATTTTCCTTAAAGCTTTATTTCTAAACTAAGGTATGTTCTAGACATACTGCTATTGCACACTTAATAGACTACAATATAGCATAAACATGACTTTTATCTGCATTGGGAAATCAAAAAATTTGTGTGATTCACCTTTTTTTGCAATACACATTTTGTTGATGTGGTCTGGAATGGAATCTGCAGTATCTCCAGGTCTGCCTATATCTTTATCAGCTCGATTCAGAGACAACTTGCTGTCATTTCTGCCATAAAAGTCAGATCTGATTCAATGGGGGGAGGTGTCTACACAAGGGGGTGACAGGGAGCAAGGATCATTGGAAGCTACATACACTACAGAATGTCAGACCAGCCTACCTGCAAACACCTTGAATGTGAAAGAGAAATACACTTCTATTTTGCCTAATTGAAATTAAGATTGTGATTAATATATCTATGAGTTCTTGGCACAAAGTAGGTCCTCATTGGGCTTCTCTGGTGGCGCAGATGGTAAAGAATTTGTCTGCAATGCAGGAGGCCTGGGTTCGATCCCTGGGTTGGGAAGATCCCCTGGAGAAGGGAATGGCTACCCACTCCAGTATTCTTCCCTGGAGAATTCCATGGTCAGAGGAGGCTGGTGGGCTACAGTCCATGGGGTCACAAAAAGTTGGACACGACTGAGCAACTAACAGTTTCACTTTCAATGTTCAGGCTCTCATTAAATGCTAACTACCATTAATCTTTTTTCCAGGTAGATTGAGTTGTAGGACTTTGCCCTTGTTTGTGTGTCCCCTTGTTTGCACACAAACACTTGTACCACCACCATCAAGGTCAAGGTTTGGTACAAAGTAGGTTTAGGAGAAGGCAATGGCACCCCACTCCAGTATTCTTGCCTGGAAAATCCCATGGACTGAGGAGCCTGGTAGGCTGTAGTCCACAGGGTCGCTAAGAGTCGGACATGACTGAGCGACTTCGCTTTCATGTTTCACTTACATGCATTGGAGAAGGAAATAGCAACCCACTCCAGTATTCTTGCCTGGAGAATCCCAGGGATGGGGGAGCCTTGTGGGCTGCCATATACGGGGTCTCACAGAGTCGGACACGACTGAAGTGACTTAGCAGCAGCAGCAGGTTTAGGAGGCTGTGTATTAGCCTTTTAACTAATGCATTCATTCATTCATACAATAAGCATTCACTATTACCCACAATGTCCGGGTTCTGGCCTAAGATTCTGGGGTAATATCCCTGCCTGGAGAACTCATAGTCTAGTGGGAGAGGCAAGCACAGTGAAACAGAAAACAACCCACTTCTCTGTCATCAGAGAAATTCAGATTAAGACAGCAAGTAGGATGATTCCAAGTGCCAGGGATGACGTGGGGAAAAGTAGTCCACTGTGCCCTCTTGGACAGCAGCCATCCTAGACTGCAGTCAGACAGCACTTAGGCTCTGTGTAATCTCTCCACTTCCGGAATCCTCCCCCTGGGTGTACAGGCCAGAGAAACACGCACAGGAGTCCAGGAGAGCCATGCAGCAAAGTTTGTCATAGCTTTGTTTGGGGAGGTGTTTGAAGTGGAGTTAGCCCCAGTGCCCATTAGTCAGAGAGTGAAGAAAGGAGGCATGGTGGACACATGCACGCCACAAATACTAAGCAGTAGGAAGAAGCAATGGACTCCAGTTAGACTTCACATGGAGCTTGGGGTCAAGTAAACAAAACAACCTAGAAACAGACCTATGAAAACTTCACATCTGTGTAAGTTGAATAGCAGGAGGGCATGGCAACCCACTCCAGGATTCTTGCCTGGAGAAACCCATGGTCAGAAGAGCCTGGTGGGCTACAGTCCATAGGGTCACAAAGAGTGGGACAGACTGTAGCACTTAGCACACATGCAGTAACCCACTCACACAGATCAGCACCATATATTTGTATAAGGACACCCACATATTCGAAGACATGCATCAAAAACATTAGAGTAAACATGGAATATCCAACACAATACTAGAGAAGGACGTTGGAGGACCGACACCACCCGACCTGGAGACTTACAATAAAACTACAGTAATCAAGACAGAGTGGAGCACAGATATTCTCTTCAACCAATGGTGCTGGAACAATAGACATCAACATGCAGGAAGATGAATCTAGACACAGACCTTTCACCCCTCACAAAAATTAACTCAGAATAGACCCTAGGCCAAAATGTAAAACACAAAACTATAAAACTCCTGGAATATAACAGGAGAAAACCTAGACATACCCTAGACATCGGGTATGGTAATAACTTTTTAGATATGACACAATCCATGAAAGAAATAATTGAGAAGCTAGTTGTCACTAAGATTATAAACTTCTGCTATGCAAAAGACAATGCCATGAGAATAAGACAAATGACAGACTGGGAGAAAATATTTTGCAAAAGACACATCTGATAGAGGACTGTTACCCAAAATAATACAAAGAACTCAAAACTCAACAATGAGAAAGCAACCCTATTAAAAAATGAGCCAAAGACCTTAGCAGACACCTCACTAAAGAAGGTGTACAGATGGCAAATAAGCATACGAAAAGATGCTCTCCATCATACATCATAAGGGAATGCAAATTAAAATGACATATCACTACACACCTATGAGAATGGCCAAAACCTGGAGCACTGATTACACCAAATGCTGATGAGAATGTGGAACAATAGGAACTCTTATCTATTTCTGGTGGGAATGCAAAATACTACAACCACTTTGGAAGACAGTTTGGCAGTTTCTCATAAAATTAAACATATTCTTATCATATGATCCAGCAGTTGTTCTCCTTGGTATTTACCCAAAGGAACTGAACATTTATATCCACCCAAAATCTGCACACAGATGTTTATAGCAACCTGATTGTTCATTGCAAAAACCTGGCAGCAACCAAGATATCCTTCAGTAGGTAACTGGATAAATAAATTATGGTACATCTAGACAATGGAATATTCAATGCTTCAAATAATGAGCTATCAAGCCATGAAAAGATACGGAGGAACATTAAGTACATTCTGCTAAGTAAAAGAAGTAGATCTTTCTGAAAAGGCTACATACTATCTGATTCCAACTACATGATATTCTGGCAACGGCAAAAACTATGGAGACGATAAAAAGATCAGTGGCTGCAGGAATTGTGGGTAGATGAACAAGCAGAACACAGAGGAATGTTAGGGTAGTAAAAGTACTCTGTATGCTACTATAATCATGGATATAGGTCAGCATATGTTTATCCAAAGCCATAGAATGTACAACACCAAGAGGGAAACTAAGGTAAACTATGGACTCTGGATGACCATGATGTGTCAATGGAGGTTCAACAACTGTAACAGATGTACCATTCTCCTGGGAAGTGCTGATGACAGGGAGGCTATTCATTTGTGGGGACGAGTCAATGGGAAATCTCTGAATTTCTCAAGTTTGTTTAAACGTAAAATTGCCCTTAAAAAATTGTCTTTAAAAATATAGAGTGGGGACTTTCCTGGTGTGTGGGTGCTTAGTCATTCAGTTGTGTCCAACTCTTTGAGACCCAGGCTCCTTTTGTAGCCGCCAGGCTCCTCTATTCATGGGATTCTCTAGGCAAGAATATTGGAGTGGGTAGCCGTTTGCTTCTCCAGGGATCGAACCTGGGTCTCTTGCATTGCAGGCAGCTTCTTTACTGCCTGGTCCAGTTGTTTAGAATCTGCCTATCAATGCAGGAGACACGGGTTCAATCCCCAGTCCAGAAGATTCCACATGTCGTGGAGCAACTAAGCTGGTGCGCCACAACTACTAAAGCCCACACACCCTAGAGCCTGTACTCTGCAACAAGAGAAGTCCCGGCTCACCACCATTGGAGAAAGCCTGCGCGCAGCAATGAAGACCCGGTGCAGCCACAAATAAATAAATGTATTAAAAGAAAAAAATTTTAAAATAGGGTGGTTGCCATGTAGGAGGACTCCCTGATAGCTCAGTTGGTAAAGAATCTTCCTGAAATGCAGGAGACCCCGGTTCGATTCCTGGGTCAGGAAGATCCGCTGGAGAAGGGATAGGCTACCCACTCTAGTATTCTTGGGCTACCCTCGTGGTTCAGCTGGTAAAGAATCCGTCTGCAAGGCGGGAGACCTGGGTTCAATCCCTGGGTTGGGAGGATCCCCTGGAGAAAGGGATAGCTACCCACTCCAGTATTCTGGCCTGGAGAATTCCATGGACTGTATAGTCCAGGGGATCGCAAAGAGTCGGACACACTGAGCCCCGTAGGGAGAGGGAAAAGGGAGTGGGGAATCAGGGAGAGAAGTCAAAACATGGTGTATGAATACAGGACTTTGCACCAAGGTGGAGGAGGAACCACAAAGCGGGCTCCACTGAGAAGCTCCACTGAACTTTGATAGAGCAGTCGAGCTGCCTGGTCAGACCCAAAGGGATGGGCACTCCAGAAGAGGTGGTCAGATGGGCAAAGCTGGGGCTGCAGAGGAACCGCAAGTGTTTCAGATGACTGAAGCCAGGGTGCCCTGGTCTGGAAGGCAGGGGCCATCCGTGGTCCTGAAAGACCCTCCTCCTCTAACCTGGCAGACCTCAGTCCTCACATGCCTCTGGGCTGCCTGAGAGGCTGTGTGGCTGAGGAAGACCGAGCCGAGTTCCTCTGCTGGCCCCTGTGTGACCTTCTCATTGTTGTTTAGTCGCTCAGTTGTGTCCTACTCTTTGTGACTCCATGGACTCTACCTGCCAGGCTCCTCTGTCCAGGGGATTTTTCAGGCAAGAATACTGGAGTGGGTTACCACTTCCTTCTCCAGACGATCTTCTCAATCCAGGGATCAAACCCGCATCTCCTGCTCAGCAGGAGGATTCTTAACCACTATGCCACCTTGGCAAGTCCTGTTTTCCCTCTTGGAACTTCAGTTTCTTCATCTGTAATATAGGAATAACAGTACCTACCTCAGAAGGTTGTGATGAGCAAAGTACAAAACATAAAGTCCTTGCCGTAAGAAGCTTTCATTAAGTCCTCTACATACAAACCTTCAAGTTGCAAACTTCCAAAGATGCAAACATGCATTCCATCATCAGGCATGAGTGAAACTGCAGCTTGTCCTCCGTCTCCTACTGTTGACAACCTTTCAGCTCTACCATCTCCCATCTCCTCTCCCTTCCCAGTAATTCTTCTTGCCATTCACCCAGCACCAGCCTCTGTATGCCAGCTTTGTACCATACTACTGTACTTTTCAAGGTACTGTACTGTAAGATTAAAAATATTTTATTTTTTTTTAAGTATTATTTGTATGAAAAGTATTATAAGCCTATTAAAGTACAGTACTATATAGCCAATTATGTTAGTCGAGTACCTCAGCTAACTTTGTTGGACTTACGAACAAATTGGACTTTTGAACACCCTCTCGGGCTGGAACTTGTTCATATGCAGGGGACTTATCTTCCTGATGAAGATAGACAGTTGGCAGACAGGTAAATATGTGGTCTGTTCGCTGCTGTATTCCCAGTACCCAGAACCATGCCTGACACAGAGTAGGTACTCAATTAATGTTTGTGGATGAATGAATAAATGAATGAGTGAAAGAAATGATAAATACTCTGGAAAAAAAATAAAACAGGGGAAGGGGAAGAGAGATAGCCAGAGAGGTGCTGGTGGGTAGGGAAGGCCTATCTGAGGAGATGAGATTTGAGGGAAGATGGGGAGGAAGGAAGGGAACTAGCATTGGGAATATTTGGGGACAGTTGGTGCCTGGCAGAAGTGTGCTCCAGGGATAGCAAGAAGCCCCGCGATGCTGGAGCAGGTTGAGGAACAGAAGAGGGGAGGGGCTGAAAGCCTAGTGTGGGTGGGCTGAGAATGTGGCAGGAGCCCCCTCCCCCTCCCGGGGAAAAGGCCCCAAAGAGTCCAAGCTGCTCAGTGCCTTCCCAGGCAGAGTGCTCCTTGGCAGGGTCCAGCCCCTGACACGGCTAACGGCTAGCACCAACCACTGCTAGCCGTCATGCATTCCGTGTGCCAGGCCCCAGCTTTATTGGCATCAACTCAGGGAACAACCACCAAAAGCTCTAGGAGTGTGGAAGTGGTGGTTTAGTCGCTCAGTCCTGTCCAACTCTTGCGACCCCATGGATGTAGCACGCCAGACTCCCCTGTCCATGGAATCCTCCAGGTAAGAATACTGAAGTGGGTAGCCATTTCCTTCTCCAGGGGATCTTCCTGGCCCAGGGATCGAACCCAGATCTTCTGCAGTGCATGCAGAGTCTTTACCGACTGAGCCATCAGGGAAGCCCTGGGAATAAGTACTATTATTACTCCTCTGTTTTCAGAGCAGGAAGCTGAGACTCCAAGAGGCAGCTAACCTTGGGCCGGAACTGGGTCTCTCTGATGCCAGGCCCTGGCTTGCACTGTCCACATTGTCCTGGAATTCTTTGTTTACAGCTTGCCTTCCCCTCTGGACGGCAGAAGGCCTTGAGTCTCATTCATGGTTTTATTTTACTCCCAGGGTCCCCTGTGTCAAAACCTGCCTGAGGAGCGAATGAATGAATACGCCTTCCAAGGAAGCCCCCCTCCCCGCCTTCCGGGCCCAGTTCACGCCCTATTTGGCTCCTCCAGGTCGTGCTGGAAGGGGAGGGGGCTGGACAGAGGAATCTCAAGCTGCCTGAGGGTCCAGAGCAGAAGAGAGGGGGAGAAGGTAGGGGGGGAAGCGAAAGTGAAGGGAGCGGGAGCCCCTGTGAGGAGGCGCAGACAGGGAAGGAAATCTCCCGGTAATAATTCATCGGCTCAGGAAGCAGCAGCCTGGCCTGGGGCTGTGTGTGGGGCTGGCCCTGCAGGGAGGGGGCCGAGCAGACTCCTTCTCCTCCTCTCCAAAGCCCAGCCTGTCTGGGGTCATGGTCAAATGAGGTGGGGGGAGAGCCAGGTGTGGGAACAGACCTTCCTGAAGGCCCTAGGGCCTGAAGACTTCAGGGACTGCTCTCCCAGAGGCCAACAGAAACCCTCCAGCTCCCTGTCTCTCCCCAGTTCTGGCCTGCATCTGGAGAGCCAGGAAAACACAGCCTGGCAGAGCTAGGATGCATCAGTCCAGAGAACTGATGCCCAGAAGAAAGATGGAGCCTAAAGCACCTAGAGCTCCTCCAACTTCACTCCCTGGGCTCTCTCTGCTTCACGGGCTGCCATGTGGGCCAAAGAGAAAGTTATTGTCAAGGTCAAGTGAATCCAGGTTAGGCCAGCCCCACAGAAGGGAGCTGGGAAAGGGACATGAGCAACCTGGGGATCCCAGCAACCATCATCATCTCGGTAATTCTTCCCAGAGCCTCTGAGGAAGAGGACGTGTCAGAAATCTGGCTGAACAATCTAAGGTTTCCAGAAGGAAGGAAGGCAACAAGGGAAGATAGTTCCTCCCACCCCCTCTCTCTGTAAGCGCCTGTGTTTTGAGGGGGTGGTGTTGGCACTTCAAGCAGAAGGAAAGGGGAGGGTGTGGATTGGGAGCCAGGGCGGCCGCAGCAGGAGCCGCACAGGATGGGGCTGTGGGGAGTAAGGGAGAGAAGCTCTCCTTGTACTGGGGGTGGAGACAGAACAGGGGTGATCATGAAGACACGCAGGCTAGGGCCAGTGCTCTCACTCAGCCTGAAGGACAGAGCTCTCCTCTGTCAATCAGGGGCACCTCCCCACAACTTAGCACAGAACAGTAACCATGACGCAGCCTTGTGTCTGGCACAACCATTTTGGTGGTAGAACCTCAACCAAAATGCCAACTCTGTGAAAGCCAAGAATTCGTTTTGTTCACATTTCTCTTCTCACCTAAAACCATGCCTGGCATAGCCGGGACCCAGTAAGTATTTGTTGAATGAATAAATGAATGAATAGAGCTACTGGCGTTTGTGTGTTTCGTTTTCGTTTTCTTTCTCTCCCCCTCTCCCTTCTAAGTTTGTTGTCAGGGACGTGACAACACTGAGTCCTTATTTGGAAAGATTATTAGTGTTTCTCCGATTGTTCTCCGTGGACACCACCATCCTGTAGAGAATGCAGATTCCTGGGTCTGCTGAATCAGATTGGGAGGAATCTGGGAATTTATCAAGTTAAAAGCTCCCCCCCCCTCCCTTATTTGACAACACGTGAGTTGCAGCATCACAACAGCAGAATTTGAGGGCAGAAAAACCCGAGTTGGTTTCTCTGTAACCCTCTTTCCAAACAAGGAAATTGAAGCCAAGAGAGAAGGGATCTGCCCGCAGTCTCCCGGCGGTCTAGGCTGAAGATGAGTCTGGATCTGAGTACAGCCCATCCCACCCTCGCCGACCCCCACGTTTACCCAGCTCGCCAGCGGGGACCTGGAGCATTCAGGGCGGGCCACCAGCTCGCGGGCCGCTTTCAACCTGGGGGACGGGGGGCGGTGGGCGCCTAGCCATTGGCCGGGCGGCGGCGGGAGCCTTCCCATTGGCCGGGGCGGAGCCCCCCCCGCCCCGGTCGGGGCGGCCTCCGGACTGGCCCCTCCCTCGGCTATAAGGCTGCGGCCGAAGGGGCCGTGGGAGCGCGCGGGAGCGCACGGCGGGGCGCGGCCAACGCCGGGACGCTGCTCATCCAGGGACTAGGCCGGGTGCCCATGGCGTTCGCACTGCTGCGCCCCGTCGGCGCGCACGTGCTGTACCCGGACGTGCGACTGTTGAGCGAGGACGAGGAGAACCGGAGCGAAAGCGACGCCTCCGATCAGTCGTTCGGCTGCTGCGAGGGCCTGGAGGCGGCACGGCGCGGCCCGGGCCCCGGGGGCGGGCGGCGGGCGGCGGGCAGCGCCGGCCCGGTGGTGGTGGTGCGACAGCGGCAGGCGGCCAACGCGCGGGAGCGGGACCGCACGCAGAGCGTGAACACGGCCTTCACGGCGCTGCGCACGCTCATCCCCACCGAGCCGGTGGACCGCAAGCTGTCCAAGATCGAGACGCTGCGCCTGGCGTCCAGCTACATCGCACATCTGGCCAACGTGCTGCTGCTGGGCGACGCGGCCGACGACGGGCAGCCGTGCTTCCGAGCTGCAGGCAGTGCCAAGAGCGCGGTCTCCGCCGCCCCCGACGGCGGCCGCCAGCCACGCTCCATCTGCACCTTCTGCCTCAGCAACCAGCGCAAGGGGGTGAGTGCGCGCCGCGCTCCAGCACTGCGCCCGTGGGGTCAGGGAACTGGCCCCTTAGGTAGCAAGAGAGGGGCAGAGACCCCAGTGAAGAGAGGGGGGAAGCGACACGGAGTCGTCGGGAGTGCGGCTGTCCAAGCCCAGGGTTTGGTGTGGAGCACAACAGCTCACAATGTCCCCCAAACACGGGGTGCAGGGAAGCCCGGCGCTCAGGCGTAGTTTAGAGGATGGAGATTGCTCATCCAGGGACACTCGCTCCAACTAGAGGTGTGCTGGGAAGAGCGCGTGGGGAGATCATAACAAAGGCATTTTAACATAACATAGGCCCTACCTCGGAGAAGGCAATGGCAACCCACTCCAGTACTCTTGCCTGGAAAATCCCATGGACGGAGGAGCCTGGTAGGCTGCAGCCCATGGGGTCGCTAAGAGTCGGGCGACTGAGCGACTTCACATTCACTTTTCACTTTCATGCATTGGAGAAGGAAATGGCAACCCACTCCAGTATTATTGCCTGGAGAATCCCAGGGACAGAGGAGCCTAGTGGGCAGCCGTCTATGGGGTCGCACAGAGTCAGACACGAGAAGCAACTTAGCAGCAGCAGCAGCAGCAGGCCCTACCTATGTAGGGGCGCCTTCGTGGTCTTCTTTCTTCTTACCTTCGCAGGAACCCCCATCAGGCAGGTAGCTTTGCTGGTTTTATCAGGATCTGAGTCTCAGGGCTGCCCTCATCACCCAGCTCGGAAGCCAGAATGCAGGCTCCGGGTCTGCTGGGTGTGTGTGCCCTGAACTGCCCTTTTTGTTAAATATTTGTTATGCATCCTGAGACTGACCAAGGGGCAGGAGATTAGAAGAAAAGGGGACGCACAGCCCCAGTCAAGAGCCAGAGGCACCCAGCTCGTGAGCAGTAAGCATGAATGAGGGGGTCCCCTGAGGATACCCACCCCCTAAAGGAACGGCGCGTCCAGGAAAGGCACTGTTGAGTCATCGGGGCAGAGCTTGAGGTAGGCTCCTGTGGTCTGTCCTAGGTAAGGATGGGTACCAGGCTGGTAGGGACTGGGTAAGGGTGAGCAGCCGCAGAGGTCGCTGAGGGGCACTTGTGGCTGAAAGCTGATTCTCCCCTTGCACCAGCCCCAAAGAGCCTGCTTCACCCCTAGCCTTTCCCCTTCTGGCCTGGGCTTTTCTTAGCATAAGGAGTCTTGTCTGTGTGACCGCTTTGCATCCCAGCAACTTCCGTTTACAGCTGCAGAAACTGAGGCTGAAAGAGTCCCTGACCGGCCCATGGCCTTTTGGAAAGTGACAAGGCATTGAGGGCACAGGGAACACTGCTCAGAATTCTGTAATAACCTAAATGGGAAAAGAATTTGAAAAATGATTGTTGTTCAGTCACTCAGTTGTGTCCGACTCTCTTCCACCCAGTGGACTGCATCGCGCCAGGCTTCTCTGTCCCTCACCAGCTCTCAGAGTTTGCTCAAGTTCATGTCCATTGAGTTAGTGATGCCATCTGACCATCTCGTCCTCTGTCGTCCCCTTCTCCTAAAAAAGAGTAGATACATGTGTGTGTATAACTGAATCACTTTGCTCTACACCTGAAACTAACACAATATTGTTAATCAACTCTAATGTAAAATAAAAATTAAAAAAAGCATGAGGGATTGGAGTCAGGCCTCTGAGGGTCCCCCAGTCTTTGGTTCTCAAAGCTGCCCCAGCTCCCCTCTTCACTCTGTTTGAGGAAAGCCCCTGGGTCCTAGCCTCAGACCACCCCCTTCCAGCTCATCAGACTCCCATCCTGGCCTCCCACCCTGATGGCTGCCTCCGTTTCCCTAAGTCAGTCTTGGTAGGCTCAGACTTGAACTCTCTCCAGGGTCCCTGTCACTCCCAGCTGTGGGCCCTTGTCTGTGCTCCGGGCTGGACTGAGAAGCTAGGACGGGCCTGCGGGCAATCCAGCCCAGGCTGTGAAGGGCTGACTGGGCCCTCAGCGATATTCCCTGACTGCCTTTCACCCATCCACTCGGTTTAGCAAACCTCAGCTACCCGACAGCTGCTTTTTGTTGGCCCTGAGAACATTCCCAGAGAAGCAGGTGGTAGGTGCCTGTGCACTGCAGTCGGGAACTCCCAGTGCGGGGTCAGGGCAGGGCCTGGAGGTGAAAAGAGGGATGCTATGGTCTGATGGGGGTGCACAAAGGGACTGTCAGGGTCAGAGGAAGCCCCTGACCCAGGGGCTAAGTCCCCGACAATGCTTGAGGATGGAGGCAGGCAGGTTGAAGGGTAGGGGAAGGTGTTCTAGGGGCAAGGCACAGGCAGAGCTGGGATCAGAAACCATGACCTAAAGAAGGGAAGACGTTGAAAGTGGCAACACACAAAGGGGAGGCGAAGACAGGCCAGTGACAGCGGTGTCAGCAGTCTTGATGAGCCCTGATCTCTCGTGCTAACCGCCCCCCGACGTGTTACCATTAAAATCCCCCAGCAGGGACTTCCCTGGAGGTCCAGAGGTTGAGATTCTGAGTTTCCAATGCAGGGAACACAGGTTCCATCCCTGGTCAGGGAACTAAAATCCCACATGTTGCATGGTGCAGAAAAGACAAAAAAAAAGATAAAAACCCCCAATAGCTGGGGAAGAAGGTGCTCTAGTTATCCCTACCTGCTTAGAAATGGCATTACTGGTTCAGAGACACTGCCCATGAAGAAGCCAGGATTCAAACTCAGGCCTGCTCGATTGGGAAATAGGAGGTTAGTGTGGGAAGGCCTGGTAACAGTAGGCCTGGGGGAGAGGGTGTGTCTGTCATGTGCCCACCCACATAGCAGGTAGCCTGGGGGCTTCTCTGCTGGTCTCATGGCTTCGCCTGGATCTGGCCCCTTCCCTGGGATCTGTCTACAGGACCTAGAACCCAGCCAAATTTGGCTGCAGAAGCCATGCTCTCAAGTCCACAGACTCCTCTGGGAATAGGCAGAAGGGGCGATCCTGGCCGGCTCTGGCTCCTCAAAGACTTGGGGACTCAACTGGAAGAAAACTGGCTGTCTTGGGGAGCCCATGGGAGCCTTCCAGAAAGCTCTAAAGCCCCGGACTCTATCCCTTCACTCCGAGCTACCGTCTCGCCCCAAGCTGGCTGGTCAGGGGTTGGGGTCACCATGGAGATAGCTCCCTGCAGCATCTTGTTTAAGGAGGGATTAGGTGTGGCCCTCTGTGGTAGAAATAGCAAGGGGAAGTAGGGGGTTCTTGTCTTTGCCCTGTTTTCCCTTTTGTCACCTGAGGGTAGGGGTCACATAAGATCATCTTGTAAAGCCTTCCCCACTTGGGGTACCAGCCCAGGAGCAGTGGGGCAAGGAGATGCCATCATCAGGTGATGCTGATGCTAATACTTGTGAATGTTCATTGAACACTCGCTATGTTCCTGACTCTGCTAAGGGCTTTACCTGTGTCAATGTGTATAATCCTCATGGTGACTACACATGGGGAAACTGAGGCTCCGTGAGCTGAAGTCACTTGCCCGAGGTCTGACAGGTAGTCTAAGACAAAGCTGCGGTTGAAGCCCAGGTCTGCTTTATTCTAACCACCTACTAACTACAGGGCTTCTCGGAGCCCTTGGCACTCAGGGGCAAAGGGACAAAGAATCTGGGGCCTAGTCAAGGCCTCTTCTAAATGTGTTTGGCAGTTTCCAAGCCTCTTTCACAGCTGCATTTGCGTTTGACTGCACCTCTGTGGTGGCAAGTAGAATCATTTTGTCCCCATTTCATAGATGAAGAGATTGAGGTTCAGGGAGGTGAACAGTCTCAGCATTCTCAGGGAAATGCCAGTCTCACGATGACTGCCAGACGTGGGGTAGAGGCGGCTCTCCTGATCCTGAAAAGGTGGGAAGCTGGTTTTCTATCCTCCAACCTCAACACGACCCCCCCCCCCCAACCCCGCGCCACCCCCATCCGCCCTTCTCAGCTGCGGCTGCCAGAGTTTGTCTGAGAAGCCCAAGCCCCAGGCTCTGCTGGGACTGTGGCCTCAGCCCTCAAAATAGCCTTGCCTGTGAATGAACACGCTGTCCCTGGGCCCAGAGAGCCTCAAGGGAGGCTGGGCTTGCATCTGGATGGATCTGCCCCAACCTGGGCCCAGGAGTGGAGGGGGGCAGGGGGCAGAGCTCCCAGATGGTCAGCTATTTCTCTAGATGGCTGAGAAAAAGGCTGGTCCCGTCATCCCCTAGTCAGGCTTAGGAATGAGCGTTTACAGTGGGATTTCAGACCCCACTATGTCCTGGAAACCAGACAGACTGGACAACATGGATTTTCTAGCACAGCCCTTTTTACCAACTGGCTGGGTGCCTCTGAGCCATTCATGCAATGCTGGAGGACACAAAAGAGGGGGTGCTCTAATGTCTGTGACTTTGCTGGCTTACAGTAAGGCTGAAACCCTGGTGTCAGACCTCAGAATAGCGGGGAGAGACTGTCCCTGCCGCGTGAGAGAAACAGGTGGCCTCCAGGGCTGCCACCATTAGCTCGTCTTCCAGTGGACACCCCTGATCCAAGCAGCATTGGTTGGTAACTGCTCCATGCCAGTTCCCAGGCTGGAACTGGGGCTACAGAGTGAAGGATTTTCTCCAGCCACCCCCCTGAGTTCCCAGCCTGATGGGAGAACAGAGAGATCCCATATTCCCCTTCTGGGTTTTATCCTGGCCCCAGAAAGGCAAGGAGTGCCAGGCAGTTGCAGGAACAGAGAAATCTTCCCAGGACAGGACCAGAGTGCATATTCCTGCGAACACCTTGAATGAAGGCAGGGAGGCCAGAATTCCAGAATCTACTTTTGAGGCTGATGAGGAGGCCACTGAATTTACAGCCCAGGCAGCAGGAGAACCACTGTGGAATGTGTTATGCCCTTGAGTGTAAAATTGTATGACTTGACCTGTATTGGATTTTTTTAAGCAACGGATTACATGGGGAAGAAATGAAAAAGGTAAAAAAAAAAAAAAAAGAAATGAAAAAGGTAAAAAAGTATATAGAGTTTTTTTTTAAAAAGCCTCCCTCCCATCCTGTCTCCTCCTTATCACATTCTTCTTCTCTGATGAACCCATTAGCAGTTTCCCATGTGCCTTCTCTGGACATCTCAGCACACAGGAGCACGCACTCAGTCCTTGGTTTTGTCTTTAAATGTTATTGCAGCATCATCCCCTGTTAGTCCATTTAGTGTCTTCTGCCTTCTGCTTCATGAACTTGACTGTGTGGCTAACTGATGTGTTTATCAAGTCCCCTATTGCTGGGCACAGAGGTTAGTTCCAGCATTCAAGGAGACAGTTGAACCCCCTAATACCTCTTTTTTCCCTTCCCACAGGGAAGCCGTCGTGACCTGGGGGGCAGCTGCTTGAAGGTGAGGGGGGTAGCCCCACTTCGAGTGCCACGGAGATGAGCCTGGATCCCTGTGTCATTTGCTCCAAGCAGGACCCTGAGAAGAAGGCCAGAGGCCAGCCACTGGGTGAACAGGGGAGAAGACCCCAGGAGCCAAACCTGGGTCCCTTCTTTGTGGAGGGACCAGAGGACAATGACCTGGGCCCATGACCCTCAGAGCAGGCCCCCTGGGACATCTCCGCCCCACCCTGGAGAGCCGTGAGGACCCGTCCAGCCGGCCCCAGCCCTGGCTGGTCAGAGACAAGGCAGATCCTTTGGAAAAACATAGACTGTTGGTGACAGAGGATGTGTGCATCTATGGATGAGTGTGGGTGTATGTGTGAGAGAGAGAATTGATGGGTTTAAAATAAAAGGTATTTTTAAGTAAAAGATGTTCCCAGCTGCAGAAGGGAGGGGCCTCGGGACATCAGAGGTCAGAGGTGGCCCTTCTCCTGGACCTTGGAAGAGACACAGGTGTCACAGGTGCTGCCCTGTGCCCTGGAGGGAGTGGGGCTGCAGGACGATAGGGGTCTCCCTCTCTAGAAATCGAGATAACCAGTTTTTCATCACTGTCTTCTTGAACAACTGTTGCGTATCTGGTGTGGTTGGTAAAAGAAAAATCTTAATTTTATTTATTTTTTAATGAGGAATGTATTCATCCACATGGTTCACGAGTCAAAAGGTACAGAGGGGTATGTGGTAAAAAAAAAAAAAGTCTCCCTCCCTCCTGTCCTCCAGCCACAGTTCTCCCGCTGCAGACAGGCTCAGCCACTAGTTTTGTGTGACTTTTCTATTCCGTGTGAATAACCAAGCAAATACAGAAATACTCATGTATGTTTTCTTCTACCCTTTACACAGACAGTAGCCCCTTGTTACCTTCTTTCTGCTCCAAGTGTTTTTCTTTTTTTTTTTCTCTTAATCTAGTTTGGCTATTATCCCAAGTCAGTACATAAAGGTAAAGGGTTCTCTTCATTTCTTTAGTAGCTGTTTGTTCCATCTTGTGAACGTACCATACTTTAATCTATGCCTTATCCATGTCTTTACAGACAGGGTTGGGGAAGCATGTGGTTTTCCACATGTGCAAATGAGTATGTGCTAACAGGGGGTACTCTTACCCCTGTTGTAACTGAGATGGTTTGAAGAAATAATGACACCCAAAGGCGCATGGCTGGCACATGGCAGGGTGATGATGTGAGGTCTGTCCACCTGTAAAGCCCAAAGTGAGCTCCTTCCCCTGCCCTGGAGATGCCCCAGTCGGGGTGCCAGCCCCTGTGACCCTTGTTATCCTCCCAGCAGCTCTGAGAGGTGGGAGGTGGTGTTTCCCCATCTCACAGGTCCAGCCGAGAGGGCGATGGGGACGGCTGGTCAGTGGAGCCATTCTTGGCTCTCTCTGTGGGGCTCTGTCCCTGTGGGTCCAGGATCAGAGAAGCTGGGGAAGCTGGAGGCAGGGAACAAGGAGAGGGGCCAGGAGAGACGGCAGAGCCAGGCAGCCGCCCTTTCCTCCAGGTACTTTCATATGCCTATTTCTTTATTTTTTTCAACAGACACTTTTTACCAGCTGAAGACTGGCTTCAGATTCTATGCTGCACCCTCTCTGTCACACCCTGTATTTGGCCCTCAGTCAGAGCCTGAAATGGGGCCGCCCATTTTGCAGATCAGCAAACAGTCCCCCTTTGGGAGCTAATTAGGAAAGCACATTGTACACCCCACACCTACCCAGGTCCAGGCAGCCCCTGGCAAAGCCACGGGAAGACGACTGTGACCTTGTCAATGGCAGGAAACCTGGGAGTAAGGACAGAGCAAATAGTTGGATGCTTTGGGCTAGAGGCCCACGTCTGCCACCAGATTTGCTGGGCGACCCCAGAGAAGTTGCTTGACCCCTCCTAGTCTCCCTCGCCTAATCCCTAACCAGCGAGAACAGCTGAGACAGAATAATAATTATTTGTTTTGCCTTATTAAATAGTTTTTAATAGGCCATTTATGCACTGAGTAAACAAGACCAGTTGTATCCAGTAGATGCAGTGAAAAGTATGTACCTCCCTCAGGCTCCTCCCCAAAGGCAACTGCTGTTAGCAGTTTCCGTGTGTCCTTCCAGAAATTCTCTCTACTGATTACTGGTTCTGAAAAAGTATATAGATTTCTCTGCTCAGGTACTCATTGTGTATATATATATATATAAACTCAAATATTGCAGGATCTTAGAAATACCACCATCCCAAAGACAACCACTGTTAACACTATAATAATCCTGCAGAGTTTTTGTAAAACACATATACTTAAATAATCATTTACAACATACTAAGTTAAAACTTTTATCAAAGTGTAACATAAGTGCAGGATGGTCCATGTGCCATTAAGTGTACTTTCACAGGCTGAGCACACCTGCGCACCCAGCATGCAGAGCAAGAAATGCGATTAGCATCATCCTAGGAGCCCCTCACGCATACCTCCTCATACAGGATTGCTTCCATCGTATTCCCCTTGAAATAGACAATGCACTTACAGAGCTCACACTTCAGAAGACAGAATAAACACAGTGAGTCTCCTCTCCCAGTTACTCACTTCTGGTTCTCAGAGGCAATTCTGTTAACCAGAGCTTAGGGATTCTTGTAGAGATAGTCTTTGCAGATACAAGCATATCACATGTATCTTGTTTTTCCATGTGAGAAGTGACATTTCACACACTGATCTGCACTTGCGTTTTTTTTTTTTTTCCCCTGAACAATACATCTTGGAGACACTTCAGTGTTTAAAGAGCTGTTTCATGCTTTTTTGCTGCCTCATGCTTTTTTGCAGCTGCATACTGCTCCATTCTGCACGTTTTGCTGCTTGTTGTCTTCCCTGGGCCTCATTCCTGGGACAGTTAATATCTTGGGGCCCATGTGAGCTCCAAGGCCAGTGCCACACACATGACTTGGGAGAGGCACAACTGTGGGCCAGTATCTCTGGGAGCCACTTGCCAAATATCCCTGCCCCCAACACACACGCTTTCTGCCTGTAGGATGGGACAACCCAGCCATTCCATGTTGCCTGAGTGAGGACTTAACTCAGGGCTAGAGGAGTTTAAGGAGTTCAGGGAGGAGAAACCCAGGTCTGGGGCAGGTGGGATGAGCAGCTTCATCCAGGCCACCTGAGACCCTGAAGGGGAGGCCTAAATATCAGTTTATACCCTCCACCCAAGACTTCTTAGGCGCAAGGAGCATCAGCGCAAGAAGGATCTCAGAGTGCATCATTTCACCACGAGAAGTTGAGCCGATACAGACAAGCAACCTGCCCGAGGTCCCCTAGCTAGTCCCTGGCTCTGCTGAGCCACCAGGAGCCCAAGTCTTCCTGCCTGCCATTTAGGACTCTCTTCTCTAATTCCACAGTTGCAAGTAGGAAAGCCTCAGAGGCCACCCATGGAAATGGAGAAACAGAGAAGGACAGTGAAGGGCCAGAGTTGCACAGCTTTTGGAGCTGAGAATGCAAAGTCCCTCTCTCTAGCCCAGGGCTCCTCCACCACTTTTAGTTCCCCTCAGTAGCCCAGACCACTTCCATTTTATGATGGTCCTATTAGATTTTTAAAAAATAAACACACTACAGAATAGAATCCTCAAAACTCTAGCATATTCAGCAAGTTAATTTATTAAGCAACCTATATAATCACAAGAATGATGAATTATCATGAGAACGTTAGAAGATTTACAAAATCATCAGTCTGTGGGACACACATGTAAGGTTGACCATCTTTCTTCAACCTGTCTGCATCTCTTGCTATTGTATGTTTTACCTCCTGTGGGCTTGATATCTAAAGTCTAGATAGGGACAGCAAAATGCCACATGCCCCTGGGCTGGGCCCTGTCCTGCTGGGGGTTGATGCTATAGAGAATGTTACTGGGCAGTTGTCAAAACTGGAGTAAGAACAACAGATTAAGGTATATCAGTATCACACTTGGGGCTTCCCAGGTGGCTCAGTGGTAAAGAATCTGCGTGCAGGAGACACAGGAAACTCAGGTTCGACACCTGGGTTGGGGAGATCCCCTTGAGGATGACACAGCAACCCACTCCAGGGCCTGGAAAATCCCACGGACATAGGAGCTTGGTGGGCTATAGTCTATGGGGTTACAGAGTTGGACACGGCTTAGCAACTGAGCACACACACATACATCAACATTACATTTACTGAATTTGCTAACAGTACAGTGATGTAAGAGGATATTCTGATTCTTCAGAAACACACTCTGAAGTATTATGGAGTAGAAGAACATGATGTAGGTGACATACTATCAAATGGATCAGAAAAAATTAACTGTGAGAGTGAGAGCAAGACAAAGCAAATGTGGCGAACTGTTAAAACTCGGGGAATCCAGGTAGAGGGTATATTGGAGTTCTTTGCACTCCTTCTGTTACTTCGCTGCATGTTTGTAAAGAACTCCAGAGCAAAAAGTTAAAACAGAGCTGAGATCTTGGCCCTCTAGAAGGTAAGGCCTGCCAATGGTCTCTTGGCCCGCTCTGACCTGCCCTGTTCCAGCTGCCCCAGCAGAGGACAGAAAAACCCCCAGTGGACCCAAGCATTTCTACCCATGACTCTCAGGCCGCTGTGCCCTTCAGGAGGCTAAGGTGGTCCCAGCCCCAGAGGCTTCTGCCACCATGATTTATATCCCTGTGAGCTTCAGCAGCTGTGAGCACGGGTCCCGCCAGGCAGCCTGCTGGGGGGGGCCCGGCGTTTGCTTACCAGCGTGTCTAATCCAGACCAGACTTGTAGACCCCACGAGCCTGGGATTGGGCTCCCGGGGGAACCAGGGTCAGAGGGTAGGCCACCAGGGCCTGGAAACCAAGGAGATCCTGAGGTTGAACTGGTTGGAAGACAGGAGACCTGGCTTGGCCACTGTTCCTGTGTGACCTAGGGTGGGTGTCTGCCTCTCTCTGGGCCTTGGTTTTCCTCATTTTAGCACAGCCTGCACCAAGTAGACCAGAAGGGCTATATGAACTAGGACAGACTGGCCCTGTGGAGGGAAGACTGGTAAAATTTAGGAGTTGGTGTTTTCTGAATGCCCAGATCCTCTAGACTTGGAAAAGTGCCTGACTTTTTTTAAGGTTCTACTAGGTGTCAGGTCTTGGTCTACACACTTTGCCCAAGTTAATGTAACCTATAACCTACTCAACAAGTTATGGCTCCATTTTATAGGTTCGGGAACTGAGGCACAGGGAATATGCCCACCTTTACATGGCCCCTGGCAAGCAAGTGGATTTGAACCAGGTTCTGGCTGCAGAGCCTCAGTGAACTCCCACCCCTGGCCCACACGGCCTCACCAGGTATGTGCCCAGTCCTGTAAGGGCCTGGACGGAACCTGAGCTTGCAGAACAAGATCGAAAAGGTCATTCTGGCCAGACAGTAAGACAGATGTGGTGCCTGTTCTCACGGAGGCCAAGGTCTATCCGAAAAACAGGCTGTGAGCAAAGAAAGAGTAAAAATATGATGGGTGCTTCCAAGGTCTGTGGGGGTGTGTGAATGAGAAAGAATAGAGGAAACATAAGGATGATGCCTCAGAGGCAAGAAAAGACTTTGCTGAGTGTGCAAAGGTCCTGCAAAGTTGTTCAGGCCAACCCTGCATGAGATGCAGTGCTTGGGGCTCTTGTGGGTCCTTGGACCTCCCCTGAACATAACCTGATAATCCCTGACACGTCTCCTCTGGGCATCCAGGGCTGCTCTGCAAAGTACTCAGAGCAAGGCAAGCCTCTGTGGACAGAGGAGAAAAGCATGGGGGAGCTCACGGAGCACCAGGTCTGCGCCGGGCGTGGTATGAACCCATAATTTATCTACTTCTTCCAACCCCGAGAGGCAGGGACTGTTAGCATCCTCATGGTCATTCAGCCACTGAATGATAGACCAGGATTTGGACACAGGCATGAAGAGTCCCTGGAGAAGGGCATGGCAACCCACTCCAGTGTTCTTGCCTGGAGAATCCCATGGACAGAGGAGCCTGGTGGGCTACAGTCCATAGGATTGCACAGAGTCGGACACAACTGAAGAGATAGCATACACGCAGAGTCCAGAGCCACCCCTTCATCTTCCTCCTCTGCTGTCCACGTGCTCAGTGTCGAGGTTCCGAGGCAGGAGGCAACTCTCCCCAGGCCCCTGAGCTGGGCCAGAGCCCCTGCTCACAACACCCCTGGCTTCCACCATCACGCGGCAGCATCCCAGGGCTTCACACGGTGCCAGCACATAGCGGGTGCTTAGCGGAGACCTGCCGAAGGACCAAGAGGCTGGGCTTCCAGAACAAGATGGAAAAGTTCATCCCCCCAAGTCTGGGTCTTCTCCCCTGCCCAGAGTCCAGCCCACACTGAGGGAACTAGAGTCTCAGAATCAGAGTCTCGTATCCACCCTGCGAGGCGGGTTTGACCCATTTCATAGGTGGAGACCATAAAGGGGCAGTGGCTGACCCGAGGTTACACAGTGAGGAGCACAGTGAGACCTCGAACCCGGCTCTGCAATTCATCCCATCTGTAGAAACCCACGCCTGAAAGCGCAGAAGATACTGGCAACGGGCCTTTAGCCAGAGAGGAGAGAGGGATGGGCCCAGAGCTTAGAGAAGAGAGGAGGCGCTGACCAGCTGGGAACTCCGTGGGAACGAATCTTGCCCCCAACCCCACCCCACCCCAGTGCATCCCCCCAGGCAGCAGCCAGGGCAGCGGGGGGAAGGGGTCAGGGAGACGGGTCTTGGATTCCCAAGGAGCACGCCCCCTCCTGTCCCCTGTGGGGTGGTTTTGAAGCCACCCGGTCAGAGCTGGGCCCGTCTGCAGCTCGCCCAGCCTTCACTCTTCTCCTTGGATGCGGCCTCCCCCTCCTCCCCACCCCTCACCTACCTTCCCCTGCCTCCCTCTCTCCTCTCAGCCCAGGCCCACCACCTCCCCCGCCCCAGGCTCTCAGAAAGCCCTGGAAAGGCTGCTTTCTTTGAGACAGGAAGGTGTCCTCAAGTCTCAGGAAGGAAAAACAGTCAAGCTGAACCCACCAAGACCGTCTCCAAGGGGCCGGGGCTGGCGCGGGGCCAGGACTGACATCACCTGGGAACTGCCACGGCCCGCAGCTGCAACACGCCTCCTGGGGGGACGCGCTTTGGCTATTTAAAAAAATAATAATAATAAAAATAAAAAAAACATTTCCAGTCTGATGTTTTCAAATGTGCTTTTTATAGTGGGCCCTGGGGCGTGGGCGTTTTGGTGTCCACCCGCCCCCCTCCGCTTTTTCCTCACGTCCTGACTTTCACACTACACAATGCAGTCTTTGACCAATTCCAGCTAATTCCCGGGGATGCTGGGTGGGACCTCCTTCCAGTCTCTGATCCCCTCAGATTATCTTTTATGTATCTGAATACACTTAATTTTAACTTTCAAAATATGTATCAATAATACATGCCCACAGGGACTTCCCTGACTGTCTGGTTGTTAAAATTTCGCCTTCCAATGCAGGGAATGCTGGTTGAAGAGCTAAGATCCTGCAAGCCTCGTGGCCAAAAACCAAAACACAAAAAACAGAAGCAATATTGTAATAAATTCAATAAAGAGTTTTTAAATGGTCCACGTCAATAATAAAAAAAAAAATAATAATATTTGCCCATGTTACCAAATTCAAAAGTTGCCTGAGAGCATGAGATGAAATAAGTCTTTCCACCGCCGCCTATCATCTCCTGTCTGCCCACTGTGGCAATTCCTCTTTTATTTTATTCAACAAAATCTCCTCTAGTATGTTCTATGTGCCAGGCACTTTTTTAAACAATTATCTAATATTAACTCATTTAATCTTTATAAAAATTGTATGAAGTAGGGTTTCCATTATCTATATTATTGTGAATATTGCCAAAGGTATTCTATGCATATAGAAACAAATCTAGATGTGTAATCTTACCCTCAACTCCCTTTTTAAAAACAGAAGTTTATTATACACACTCATCTGCACTTTCCTTCATTTACTTAAAAATGTATCTTAGAATCATTTCAGATTGGTGCTGAAAGAGATTCTTCATTCATCTTTACAGCTGCATGGTGTTCCCTTCTATGGAAGGATTACCATAAAATAATTAATATGTCCATTCTTGGTGAACATTGAGGATATTTCAAATTTTTTCTCTTATGAATAATGCTGCAATGATTGCCCAAGTGATCCTTCCAAAGCATAACTTGGGGGAAAAAAAAAAACAAAGCATAACTTGGAATTCATCAGTCCAATATTCAAATATTCTCCACCTTTCTCTTGTATGCAGAAGAGCATCTTGAACATAGTGGTTATCAAGAACCCCTCTGAGACTCTGATGACAGCAATCAGCCTGCTCTCTGAAAACAGCTCATGAACAACTGAGCTTCATATAAAGTTCAGAGACTCCTGGAAACCCCACCCTGGGTCCAATAATGCTATTAAAACCTCCCCGGGCTGTGTGATGTGCCCATGACTTTGAACTGGACTCTCTTTGAACTGTCAGCTCTGCTGCCAGCTCCGCTGCCATCTCCACTGCTTCCAGGTTTCAGGGCTATGGGGACATTGCTTAATTTCACCAAGCCTCAGTTTTCCCACCTCTAAAACGGGACTAATTACAGTAGCTTCCTCCTAAGACTGTGAAAAAGAAATTAGATCCAGACTCTAAAGTATTTAGCTTGGCACATAGCACATCCTTAAACCAAGTTAGCTATTGTTGTTTCTGCAAGATACATTCCAAACTCATTCATTTATTCAACAAATATTTATTGAGAACATACTATGGGCAGAGAACTAGGGGGTTCCAGGAAGTGAGGAGAGGTAGCAGTTTGGAAAAAATCAAACCAAACCAAGCAGCCATGCATGACAGCGTCCTCTGGACTGCTGGTGGAAGAGGCAGGGGAACACAGAAGAGGAGGCAGCTAAGGTAGCCTGGGGTGTAGACAGTCAGGGAAGTCTCTGCAGAGAGTGGTGCTGGGTTGACTCTTAAAGGATCATGGGGGAGATTCTCTAGGTAAAAAGGGACCTGTGTAGAGGAGAGGGTATGTGCACCAGCCTTGAGGAGAGAGCCTGAGGCAGCAGGGGGACTCCTGGAAGGCTCAGAGCGCCAAGGTGTGGGGGGCGAGTGTGAGGGGAGAAGAGACTGGAGAGCTGGACAGGGCTGGACTGGAAAGTGGGAAGACGCGGCTCTCACCAAGGGAAGGACTGGTCACAAGTGCAGGTAGAAAAATCCTCCAGTGGACATGGTGGAGGCCCTGTTAGCAGGAGGCCTGAAGGCTGGTTGGAGGCTGCTTGTGTTATCTGTGTTAAAAAATGATAAATTAGGTAGTGGTCATGAAGGTAGGAAGAAGAGGGCAGCAGCCCAGGAGAGATATTCAGGAAGCAGAGGTGAGATGACTGACCTGATTAAGAGACAGTGCTGGAGAGAGGGGAAAAGTTGAACAGAAAGGGCCAACTCCTGCCCCTTCTCCTGCCCACACTTGCAAGGGTTCTCATCACTCTTACAACCAAACCCAAAGTTCTCTCCCTGTGCTTCAGCTTCTGCCCCCATGTGGCCTCATCTTCCTCCCTCCCTGTCCCCCTTGCTCTCTGCCTTCCCTCCTTGCCCTCTTGGCCCCAGGCACACCAGCTTCCTAGCAATTCTCACAACGCTCCGGGCACACTCCAGCCTCCTGGCTTTTGTTTGTGCAGTTCCCTCTGCCTTGACTGCTCTTCCTCCATGTATCCTCAAGGCTCACTAATTCCCATTTTTCATATCTTTGCTCAAATGTCCCCTCCTCAAGGAGGTCTGCCCTGACTACCATCACTACAATAGCGCTCCTCCACCCATCTATTTTTTAAATTCTGATAAAATAGACATAACATAAAATTCACCATTTTAACCCTTTTGTGTGTACAATTCAGTGATATTAAGTACTTTCACCATGAACACCATCACTGCCATCTGCTTTCAGAACATTTCACAATCCCAAACAGCTCTCCACCAACCTTCATCCACTTTGTTTGTCCTAGTTTTACTTTGTAAGTTATTACTACCTGACCTTATGATACTTATTTATCAATTTATCATGATTATTGCCTGTCTGTTTAGACTAGAATGGAAGCTATGAGATAGCATGGCTTTTGGCTGTGTTGTTCACTGTTGCCTTACCAGCCCTTCAACAGTACCTGGCATGTAGACGTTGTTGTTCCCTTGCTAAGTTGTGTCCGACTCTTTGCAACTCCATGGACTGCAGCATGCCAGGCTTCCCTGTCCTTCACCATCTCCCGGAGTTTGCTCAAACTCATGTCCATTGAGTCGATGATGTCAACCAACCATCTCATCCTCTGTCACCCCCTCCTCCTCCTGCCCTCAGTCTTTCCCAGCATTAGGGTCTTTTCCAGTGAGTCAGTTCTTTGCATTTGATGGCCAAAGTATTGGAGCTTCAGCTTCAGCATCAGTCCTTCCAGTGAATAGTCAGGGTTGATTTCCTTTAGGATGGACTGGTTTGATCTCCTTGCTGTTCAAGGGACTCTCAAGAGTCCTCTCCAGCACCATAATTCAAAAGCATCAGTTCTTCAGTGCCCAGTCTTCTCTATGGTCCAACTCTCACGACCATACATGGCACTTAATAGGTGCTCATTAAATAGTTTATTGATGCTTTTGAAGTTTGATGTGGTGTTGGTATCAAAGATGACTGCTAACAATGCTGGATCAGGACTCATCCTTTTAGAAACCCCTTGGACTGGGCCCCTTTTCTAGTAGTTCCAGCAGAAGTCCGAGAGAAGGCCCCCATTAGCCTGCCTTGGGTCACATTACCGACCTGTGCCAATCACTATGGCTAGAGGCGCAAAGCATTCTGATTGGCTAGACCTAATCCTATGGCCATTTCTGAAACCGGTGTGGGGTTTGCCTGACCTGAGCTACAAAACCAAGAATGGGAGGAGCGGTGGTTTTCCCAAAAGAAATGGCCACTGGGGCAGGCAATAGTCCCAGATGTCAGCAGTGATGAATGTAACAGCTATGCCTCTGTTGGAGCACTGGCCACACTGCCACCAGGAACTTAAGTTATTTTTGTCTTCGCCTTGAATCTGTGAGTGCCCTTGGGCAAGGTCTCAGCTCAGGGTCTAGCACATGGACTCTGCTTGAGGGACATCATTGTGCTTACCTCCTCTCCTCCACAGTCTGAGCCCTCTACACTCAGTCTGTGTTTTGGCCATCCAAAAGAAAGACCAAAGAAAGACCCTGACCCTAGCTAGCACAGTGGCCAGGCCCGCAAGAGTATACATGATCCCTGACCCTGGCTAGCACAGTGGCAAGGCCCGCGAGAGTATACATGATCCCTGACCCTGCCCTATCCCTCTGGCACAGCATGTCCCCACCACAAGGGGATCAGGAGGTCCAAGTCTCAGTCCATGTCATCTATGTGACTTTAGAAAAGTCCCTTCCCCTTGCCAAGCCTCAGAGGTCCTTTCTGTTCCACAGGGGCTGGCAAGGCATTTGACCTAAGAGGCATTTCCTACCTTTCAGCCCATCATGTCCCTCTTTTAAATTTTTTCCATGTCTGGGTACCACCTGTGCCATCAGTTATGTAATATTTTTTTTCTTTAAATGAACCCTCTTTTAAAAACATAGATATATTCATTTCAAAAGGGAACTTTAGATCCCTCCATAAATGGAAAACCAGTATCTCATGCCATAAATAGAAGGTAACCATAAAAATAAGTACAATGAAAACAAAACAATGTCATTAAATTCTTGCCAGATCCGGCTGCCTGCCGAAGGCTCGGAGGTGGAGGCCTGCTCTCTGTTAAAAAGGGAAGTAAGTGTTAAGAGAGGTGTTAAAAACACACCAGCATTCAACAGTGACTTTCTCCTCAACAACAAGTTGAAGGAAAACGGGAAAGGGAGGAAAATTCCACTCTGGGCTCAGTTGCTCTTAAGTTGGGAGTGGCTCCACCTGGCAGCAGCTCAGGTGGGACCTGTCCCACTCCACCTACTCTTAGGAAGCTGTTTTTCCTGTGGAGGGGCCGAGCCTCCCCTGCACACAGGCCAGGGTGGAGAAGGTCAGGATGGAGCTTGAGTTGGGAGCTCTGGTTCTTGTACATGGGCACGGGAGTCTCCACCTGTTCAGTCCCAGCTACTCTCACCAAGCATGGCCTGGGGGTCAAGGATGTAGTTTTCATTTGCATAAATTTGAATGAAGAAACTCTGAAAAGATCAGAAACGAATAAAAGTGGTGGGAAGGAGACAGAATGGGAATGAGACTCTTCACAGGATCCCTTTTTATACTTTTTGAACTGTGTGAATATATCACCCACTCAAATTTTAACAAATATTTATTATAGCCCCTGTTATGTAAGCAGTCTTTGTGTTAGGCACTGAGTTCATTCATTCATTCATTTATTCATTCTTTTACAACTGTACTTCTGCGACTGGTCCCTTTGCTATTCCTCAGATACACCAGACTCTTTTCTACCCTGTGGTCTTAGCACATCCTGTCCACTCTGCTTGGGATGCTAGCTTCTTCTCTTTCTTCAGGCTTCATTTTAAATATCTTCTCAGGAAGCCCTTGTAAAACTGCATTATTTAAAGCAGAGATTGGCAAACAATGGCCCATATTCCAAATCTGGCCCACCATTTGTTTTTATAAATAAAGTTTTATTGGAACACAGCCATATACATTTATTTACATAGTGTCTATGGTTGCTTTCCCATTATAATTCAGAGCTAAGAACTGTGATAGAGACTAGATGTGCCTCAAAGCCTAAATATTGACTGTTTGGTCCCTTACAGGAAAAAGTTTGCCGACTCCTTATCTAAAGTAATCTTTCCCCTCTTCCCAAGTTTTATTTTTCTTTTTAATTATAGTCCATTTACAATGTTGTGTTAATTTAGAGAGAATTCAGTTGTACATTGTACACATTCATTTTCATATTCTTTTCCATTATGGTTTATCGCATAATATAGTTTAATATCACATAATATGAATATAGTTTCCTGTGCTATACAGTAGGACTTTGTCCCCAGTTCATCTTGATTGTATCACTGCATTGATTTATTTCACGCACTTAGAACAGTGTATAATTATCCTGGTTGTTTGGCATGTGTGAGTGTATATAACTGTCAGTTGTCTCAAAGAAAATTTAGAGACAAAGGAGCTAGAAAGCAAACAAAAATGTACCTGAAAAGAAGTTTTGGAATGATAAATCAGTGAATAAAAAATATAACAGTGGGGCTTCCCTGGTGGCTCAGTGGTAAAGAATCTGCCTGTTAATGCGGGAGACGTGGGTTCAATCCCTAGTCTGGGGAGATTCCCACATGGCATGGGACAACAAAGCCCATGTGCCACAACTAGTGAGTCTATGCTCCAGACCCGGGAGTCACAACTTCTGAAGTCTGAACACTCTAGAGCCTGCGCTCCACAGCACGAGAAGCAGCCGCAATGAGACGCCCCTGCACCACAACTAGAAAGTAACACCCGCTCTCCACACCTAGAGAAAAGCCTGTGCAGCAACAAAGACCACAGATACAATACAACAGGTATTTGTATTAACAAAATAAAAATGCAACAGATATGTCAAGGGAAAAAAATTACCAAGGATTAGTCTCTCCAAGTTAGAAAAAATGATTTTCTCACCTGATTATTATATCTGCAAAGGTAATCACTTATTTTTGGACATAGTTTTGCAGAAGTAAGAAATAAAGTTGTTTTTGTTAGAGAGGTGGAAATTCACAGGAAAGCCTCAAGGCTTGGCTTGTTTGGGGATTTAGAACTAGACAGGAGAGCCCTGGTTTTTCTCAGGCTTTTATAAAGTGCTTTTATAATCTGATCTGACTATTAGACAAAAATGGCAGAGACTTGGTTTGGCTTCCCAAAACTTTCTGTTCCCTAGACCACTGCCCCACTATGAGAACTTAAGGGAACATTTAACATTCTTCTCCCTGAGGGAGATATTGTGTCTGTATGGTTTACCTCTGTATTACCTGTACCTAGTACAGATTTGACTCATATTGAAGAAAATTGTAAACGATTTCAAAATGGCAAAATGCAAAACAAAACAAGAACCACAAAGATCACCGGCTGTCCTATAGAATCCTATCTCTAGTCTTCACCTCATTTGGGGTTAACTGATTCTGTGATAGTTGATCCCTTTCCTTTCCTTTGAGCTATGGTGCATCTCTGTGTAAGTTGTAACAAGACTGGTAGTGACACAAATAATTCTTGCCTTAGGGAAGCAAGTAAGTTTTATCTGCTGGAGGTATAATCAATCCCCCCACCCCCCTCCCCATCCCTCTTGGAAGAAAATAGTTTTACATCTTAACTAATTAATTTCAGCATATATATGCTTTGGCTTCTCCTTTGATCTAGTTTTTAACATCTTATTGTTTCTCTCATTAATTAATCATTTAAATAAAAACTTTGACACATGTTCATTTTATGTTTGAACAAGGGACATGACTTTTTCTTTTGAAAAAATTATTTTTAATATATATAAGCTCCGTTGTTAAATATTTGTATAATGAATGCTGGAATGAAACGTGATTATGCTCTCAGCATTCTGTACTTTTGTTTAGCCACAAAGTCGTGTTCGACTCTTTTGCAACCCTATGGACTACAGCTTGCCAGCCTCCTCTGTCCATGGGATTTCCCAGGCAAGAAAACTGGAGTGGGTTACCATTTCCTTCTCCAGGAGATCTTTGCAACCAGGGATCGAACCCATGTCTCCTGCATTGGCAGAAGGATTCTTTAACCACTGAGCCACCAGGGAAGCCACTGTAGTGATTTAATAATTTAATTAACTTTGTAGCACTGATTTAATAATTTAATAATTATAGTTATTTATGTATTCATTTATGTATTATCTGTCTCTCCTCACTGTACATTCCATGGGACAAGGACTTCAACTTGTTCACCACTGTGTTCCCCAGAGACTAGCATAGTGGCTAGCACTGACAGAGTAGATGATTATATACACATATATACATATGCATGTGTCTGTGTATATGTGTATATACACTTGTATATGAGATAGATAGATAGATAGAATGGGGTTATGTGCTTCCCAGTTTAGAATAGACCTAGAGACCTCTTGAAAGATCCCAGTACAAGATGGAATCCTTCCAAATTTCTGAGATAAACTGAATAAATAAAAGGGGAAAGGAAGGAAGGAAAGGAGGGAGGGAGAGCAGGAGGGAGGTAAGGAAGGAGGGAGGAAACCGGTGCTGGTTCTCTGATAGGAACAGGACAGGCTAGTGGCATTCAAGATGCACCTCATATCCCCCACTCAAATTCAGGCACCATCTAGCCTCACTGATAAGGTAGCAGAAGCCAAGATGCTCTGTGGACTGCTGAGCATTTTATTGTAGAAGAGCTGTGATTACTGCACGGTCCCTTCTGCCCCCAACTCTGCCTCCTCCTTCCAAGATCTTCTCTGCCCCTTCACCCAATCCAGTTCTTCCGTAAGTTACCTTCCTGAGTCCCTCCACTATAGCTGGCTTCCTCCCAGATGCCCAGCCTGAACTTTAGTCCTCTCCATTTGATCATCACCAGGCAAAAGCCCTCTAACCCACTTGTTCTGATTCCATCATATCATCAAAACTCTATCCAAGGTCTGAGAGAGCTTCCTTCTTAAGTCTGAGCTAGAAGCTGCCAGGGATATCAGAGTGATGTAATATAGCCTCCTGCCCCTTGGGGAGCCTGCAGTCTAGTGGGAGAGACCATATCTGTCCCTACAGAGTTCTCACACCATGAAGAATACTGGTGCTCACATATAGGGTCCTCATTTGTGACAGAGACCACTGCTGGTCCTTCATACCCATTCTCCCCTTCTCGTACAGAAATAAAACCTCTGATCTTTAGCTGGACACCTAGCCACACAAAATAGACTCTAATTCCCAGCTTCTCCCTTACAGCTAGTTCTAGCTATGTGACTAAATTCTGACTAAAGGTACACAGAGTACCCTGCATGTCTTCTAAGTCATGACTGCCCCTTTCCTTCCCCCAACCCCACTCCTGCTGGTTGGCCATGGTGTAGACATGGAGGAGCTATCTGAGACCATAAGGAGCCAGGCGACACCTTAGACATGGCAGAGCTACAAGCTAAGAGAAGCCTGGGACCCCAACTTTATCAAGCTAGTCCTGAGTTATTATGTCCAGGCCTGAAACAAAGAAAATACTTTCTTCTTTATGCTATCATCACTTAGGATTTGTGTTATTTTAGAACAACTGAGTCTATGTGTTCTATATTCTAATGGGTCATCCATTTTCTTTGCAAAAGAATTCAGTCAAGGACTTCCCTCATGGTCCAGTGGTTAAGAATCTGCTTGCCAATGCAAGGGACATGGGTTGGATCCCTGGTCCAGGAAGATTCCGTATGCCACAGGTCAGCTAAGCCTATGTACCACAACTACTGAAGCCTGAACAGTCTAGAGCCTGAGCCCTGCAACAAGAGAGTAGCCCTTATTCGCCATAACTAGAGAAAAGCCCACGGGCAGAAACAAAGACCCAGTGCAGCCAAAAACAAATAAATAAAATTAAAAAAAATAAAGACTGACCTTGTCTTAAGCTATCAGTCACATTAAAAAAAAATAATGACAACATTTTATTAAGAATTCAAGCAAAAACAAATATTTATTGTCTACCGTGTGCCAGGCACCATTTAGAAGTCTGGGGATACAGAGATAGTCTCCAACGTGATGGAGCACATGTTTTAGTACATGAGTGACTTTGTCTAAGTCATGTATGATTCTCCTCTTCCCACTGCCCCACCTCCTTCCCTACTCACCTCCAAAGCTCAGTGACCAGCACAACCATACAACATGACCAAAGGACCATGAGAGAGAGGAAGTGGAGTGGGAAAGACATGGAATTTGTAGCCTCATGAACTAGATTTAAATCCTGGCATTAACTTCTCTTATTCTTACTCTTGTCCTTACCCCTGCTTGAACTGAGTCTTTTGTTTCGCTTTGAAGATTCGGTTAGGTAGGCCCTAGTGGGGAAAAAAGGGCTTCTCTGGTAGCTCAGATGGTAAAGAATCTGCTTGCAATGTGAGAGACCTGGGTTCCATCCCTGGTTTGGGACAATTCCCTGGAGGAGGGCATGACAACCCACTCCAGTATTCTTGCCTAGAGAATCCCCACGGACAGAGGAGCCTGGCGGGCTACGGTTCATATGGTCGCAAAGAGTCGGACACGGACACGACCGAGCAACTAAGCACAGCCCATTAACTTCTCTGGAGGAAACTCTCGAGAGTCCCTTGGACTGCGAAGAGATCACCAGTCAGTTCTACAGGAAATCAACCTTGAATGGTCATCGAAAGAACTGAAGCTGAAGTTGAAACTCCAATGCTTTGGCAACCTGATACCAAGTGCCAACTCATTGCAAAAGACCCTGATGCTGGGAAAGACTGAAGGCAAAAGGAGAAGGGGAAGGCAGAGGATGAGATGATTAGATAGCATCACCGACTCAATGGATGTGAACTTGAGCAAATTCCAGGAGATAGTGCAGGACAGGGAAGCCTGGTATGCTACAGTCCACTGGGGTCATAAAGAGTTGGACATGACTTAGTGACTGAATAACAACAATAAATTAATTTCTCAGAGACTCAGTTTCCTCATCTGAAAAATGGAAATGAAAGTAGTAACTACTTCTTGGGCTTTCTGAGGGGCGGAGAACAAAATGAGATAATGCATGGAAAGCTTAACACATAGTCTGTGATGAATAAAACATGACTGTAAGAGAGTAGCAATATTATTAATAATTACCTGAGTAAAGGCAACAAGGATATATGGCTACTGCTAAGTCACTTCAGTCGTGTCCGACTCTGTGCGACCCCATCCCTGGGATTCCCCAGGCAAGAACACAGGAGTGGGTTGCCATTTCCTTCTCCGACGCATAAAAGTGAAAAGTGAAAGTGAAGTCGCTCAGTCATGTCTGACTCTTCGCCACCCCATGGACTGCAGCCTACCAGGCTCCTCAGTCCATGGGATTTTCCAGGCAAGAGTACTGGAGTGGGGTGCCATTACCTTCTCCAACAAGGATATACTAGATGTCTCTTTCTGATCCATCTTCACCTAAGATGCTACAGACTAAATGTTTTCACCTCATCTGCTCCCTATTTCTTTCTTTCCTCCAAAGGCCATTCTTTTCTTTGTCAAATCCATGCCAGTTCCTAGGGCCTCTGCTGTCACCTCTCCATGAATGGAGAGCTGAGGTCTAAGGAAATCCTCTTCACCATCCCATCCTAAGCAGCCTCTCCCCTGCCTTGACGTGGGTTTTTCTTCACTGACATGTCTGCCCAGATTTGGGAAGTAGAAACATTAGTCTAGGAGGCTGCAGGCAGTTACAAGTCTCTACTCTGTTGCTCTTAGTAAGGTTATGTGCTCACTTCCCTGCGTTAGGACTGTTTCCCCCCAACAAAAACACCAATTGAACTTCTACTCATCCTTTAAAACCCAATTTAATAGCCACTCATCTTGATAATCCTTCCTTTGTTCCCTCAGACAGAGTTTAGGGGCTGACTTCTCCCCCACAGTGCTTGGTACAATCATTCTCCTATAATAGAAGCCATCACATTACGTTTAACTACTTCCTGGCTTGTCAGTCTTTCTCTACTAGACTCTGAACTACTTGAGGACAGATTGTAGTTTATTTAGCCTGTATCCCCAGTGTAGATTCCTAGTGTAGATTATCCCTAGGTAACACGGAAAATGAAACATAAATGGATGGATGAAACACAACTGGATAGATGGGTACAAATGGATGATAAAATGTTTAGATTAATTTTATATGGCTTCATAGGCATCTGTTGCATAGATGATGATAGATGTGCCTAATAAATGATAGATATTTAGTAAAAGAATGAAGTATGGGTAGTAGATGGAAGAGAAATAGATGGAACCTAGATTGGTGACTTGATGATTAACTTGTGAATGATAGATATGAAGAAACGAATGAAGAATATATGTTGAGTGGATACTTGATGTATGAGAAAGAGTGGAAAGATAAGTGACAAGTGGAATAATGAATGGATGGCTGGATGAGGGATAAAAAGATGCATAAAGAATGGGTGGATGAGGAACTAATAATTGTATAAAAGATGGTGGATGGCTATTAAGGGCTAGTGAATGGTGAAAAGATGAATGACGGTTGGGTGGATGATAGATAAATAGATAGATGGAATTATGATGGCTGGCTAGGTGGCTGACTGAATGGAAGTACAGGTGATAAATAGATTGATGAAGGATGGATATAGAATGGATGATAGGTAAATGAATAGTGGGTTGGTGGTGAATATATGATGGACAGTTGGTGAAGTCTAAATAGACATTTGGCTAGATGGATGGTGGATGGGTGATAAATGAATTGTTGGTATTTGAATGGATGTATGAAAAATGGATAAATGATAGCTGGGTAGATTGATGGATGATGTGCAAACAGTTCATGTATAGGCATGTGTGTCACCATATATATATTTTTGAGGGTCCTTCTTGCCTTGATATTGTATGACTACCTCTTCCCTGGGAGATGAATGAAACTGATATTTGATATGTTTCCACGAACCAGGCCTCTTCATGGGTGCTTGACCTTGTCATCTCTAGTAATCATTACAACAACACTGAAAGGCAGATATTGTTATGCTTACCTTACAAATAAGGAAAATAAGGCCCAGGGGAGGAAGAGATTTTCTCAAGCCTGGTTCCACCTTGTTTCTGTGTATCTTTTCTCCTTCTCCCTCTAGTAGTACCTTATCCCCTCTGCTAACCATTTTGCACTTCCCTGCACCATTCATGGCTTGCCTTCCCACATCCCAACCCTCAGGGATCTTTCTGCTCTGCACTTGAGACCTCCCCTTCACCCTGCCCATTTCTACATTTCACTGGTTCCTACCATGATTGACAGTTCTCAATCATTACAACAGACTCAATAAATACAACCATTTATTGAGTGCCCACCATGTGCTGGGCATTGAGCTTGGTGCTCTACATATATTACTTCATTTTCTGTCCATGAGAGACCTAAACTTAGCTATTATTATTCTCATTTTAAACATGAGAAAGTTAAAACTCAGAGAAGTACAGTGACTTGCCCAAGGTCATCAGTTAGTTAGTGAAGAAGATGGGAGTGAAACTCTGGACTGTTTAGTTCCAAAACCTGCATCTTAAACCTTGACACCATATATCCTCTTGGCTACTGTGATGTTTGGTTATCCATGTTCATTTGTATAAGTGTGTATATACGTGTATCCTCATGTCTTTGTGTCCAATTACTTCATGAATTGGAAGAGAGATAGTTTGTCACACATTTCCTAAGCCCTCTTCAGTATCAGATATAGAGAAGAGCCACAGAACACTAATGAAGATAGAGCCACCTTGGACAAATGAGTTCAACCTCTTTATGTTCCCAGTGAGATCGCTCCAGGCCAGAGAAGTGATGCAGTATGCTCAAGACCACACAGCACACTGAAGGACTGGGCTGGGACCTGAACCTGAGCCTTGGTGCTCAGCCAAAAATGTATTGGGAGGGGAAGGGGGGAAAAAGAAGAAGAAAGAGGAGGAAAAAGAAGAGGACAAGAACAAAGAACAAGAAGGAGAAGAAGAACAAGGAGGAGAAGAAAGGAGAGGAAAAAGAGAAGAGAAGGAGAGTGGAAGAAAGAGAAGGAAGGGGGAGAAGGGGAAGGAGAGGGGAGGAGAGGTGAAGCAAATGTAACTGTTAGGCCACACCCAATGTAAATAGTCTCCATTCCACTGAGTGGTATAAACTTAATCTTGCTCAATTCTGGCTATCTTGTTTCACTTTCCCTGCTCAGATGACCTGCTCTCTCACCTCCTGGGATGTGCAGAAAGAGTCATGGTCCAGGGGGTCTGCATACCTTCTCGGACATCTAGGTTCACAGCTTTCTTAGGTTTAACCCAGGATTGAGACCATAAGTTCTGCTCTCTGATCCCTTAAGATTACCTGAGGTTTCTGTATTCTTTTCTCAGAGTCACACACCAGTATGTACTCACTTTATAGCTTCCTGTATCTGACCTTCTGTGTTACTTGGGATGCGAATTTATCTAGTGTAACACAGGCCAAACTGTGTCCCATATAAGACAGAGTGATGCTGAAGCTAAAGCTCCAATACTTTGGCCACCTGGTACGAAGAACTGATTCACTGGAAAAGACCCTGATGCTGGGTAAGATTGAAGACAGGAGAAGAAGGGGATAACAGAGGATGAGATGGTTGGATGGCATCACTGGCTCGATGGACATGAGTTTGAGCAAGCTCTGAAAGTTGGTGATGGACAGGGAGGCCTGGCATGCTGCAGTCCATGGGGTCACAAACAGTTGGACACGACTGAGCAACTGAACTGATACAAGATAGAAGTTGATTTCTCTCTCACTAACCAGTCGAGGGTAGGAAGTGCAGTTGGTATGGAGTCCCCTGGTGTCAGCGATCTTAGCTTCTTCCATTTTATTGCTCTGATATCCTTCTCACGTGGCTTTCATCTTATGGTCTAAGAAGGCCGCTCCAGCTTCTGCCAGCATGTCAAACTCCAGCTGGCAGGAGTAGAAGAGGAGTGATGATAGAACGTCCCTTTTTTCTTTAAATACATAACCCAGAAGTTGCACACACCATTGGGTTCACGTGTCCTTTGTCAGTACCTAATCATGTGGCCACATCTAATTGCAAAGGACACTGGGAAATGTAGTCTTCAGCTGTGTGACCATCTGCAGCTACAGAAGGGGAAGTCTGATAATTGCCTGATGACTAAGTATCTTTGCTACACTTCCTTTCTCCCCACTTCCCAGATAATCTTTATCTCATTTCCTACAGAGGAAAACCAATTTTGATTCAGCTATTCTTCCCACTCTGTTAGTTACAGCATAAATTGTATATGCTCAAATTCTTCAGGGCTTTGACTAAATTTCTATAATTTTTCCAAACCAAAAGCTTAGGACTTTGAGACTCAAAAAAGAATTTCTTCCTTTTCTGCCTTGTCTAAGGTGCTAGAGGCCACTAACAAACAGGGGAAAGGAAAGGCAAAGTGTAAAAGAAATGCAAGTGACGTCTTCAACATTACAAAATGCTTACAGCGACAGATACAACCCAGACATCTCCCTTTCCTGACAGCTCTTCTGGTGGCTTCTCTCGACCTTGGATTCTTAGTCTTGGCTAAATGTTAACCCCTCAAAGAGGTGTTCTCTGCCTACCCTATTTGTTTCCTTCATAACAGACACCATGATATGTAAGTTATAAATATACACACTTTATTTGGCTTGTGAATGACATGAGGGAGGGATCATATCTGTCTTATCATCTGTGTATCTTCAATACCTGGCACAATGCCCAACACACAATAGATGCTCAACAAATAGATTGAATGATGAATTTGCATACCACGGCTTCATGAGGTACAAACAGTGTTCAAATCTCTTCCCAGGCAACTAAGTGGCTGGGAGTGGCTATAACTGTATTTACACTTAGCGTCTCAGGAAGAACTATGTTTCTTTGACTCTAGAAGTCAATGTATCAACATGAGTGGAGTTTTTCTCAGTGGATGCCAAGGGGAGGCGTGCTGGAGAGCGGGCTGGGGCGGGGCGAGGGGGGACTGCTACATCTTGAGAAATACCAGTCATAGACCTCCCCATTCACCCCCAACCAATATCAAGATGCTCCCACCCATCCAGGACTTAAATTAATCCAGGAAAAAACAGAAGACAGGGAAAGTTTGACTCACTCAATTTCATTCAAATCTGAAATAGTTTTTTTTTTGCCTAGATTTGATTGAAGTTTGCATTTTTTGGCATCAGGAAAAATAGGAGCTCAGGAGAAGCAAAATCCTTACAGAAAACGGAGTGTTACATTTTTTTTGCATGTCTGAGTACATGGCTGAGAGGTGTGTTTTGGCCACATTAAAATGATGCCATTCTGGAATCACAGATGGATTAACTTATGAAAATTTGTAATCACAGAGTGAAAGTCACTCAGTCTTAGAATCACAGAAGGTTAGAATCATAAACTCTATTCCGAAAGAACGTTAGAGATTGTCTTAACTTGGATTCCCCTGAGACCAGAACCTGAGACAAGGATTTGAGTGCCAAGTAGCCCAGGAAGCAAGGGGGGAATTTGGGAGACTGAAACAAAGAAGGGAGGAAAAGCAATTAAAAAAAAGTGACTGAGCCAGTTTCCAACATGGGTAAAGGTGCCCTATCTCATGTCTGACCTTCTCAGCAGCCAAGGAAAGTCAACTCCAGTGAATAAGAGGCTGAGACAATAGTCTACTCACTTCAACCCCCCACCTGCATGATAGAGGGCTGCCTCTGGAAAGGGTCAGTTGATCCCAAGTCCTGGCTGGGAGTTCCCAAGGCTTCAGAGAAGCCAAATGACTGACAGGTACTTGAGGTGGGATACCATTAGTTTGCTGGGAAGTTACCACCACAGCTCCAGCCAAAGTCAGCAGTGTGGGATGCCAATAATAACCAGGGATCCAGTTTTACCCCAGAACAAGAATTCCCTTCTAAAGTCTAGACTGAGAGTCTGCACACTACACCAGTCTAGGGGATGCATTTTGTTTCATTTTATTGTTCGGTCGCTAAGTCGTGTCTGACTCTTTGTGACCCCATGGACTGCACCACGCCAGGCTTCCCTGTCCTTCTCTATCTCCCAGAGTTTGCTCAAACTCATGTCCATTCATTTGGTGATGCTATCCAACCATCTTATCCTCTGTCATCCTTTTCTCCTCCTGCCCTCAATCTTTCCCAGTGTCAGGGTGTTTTTCCATGAGTCAGTAGGCTCTTCGCATCAGCTGGCCAAAATATTGGAGCTTCAGCTTCAGCATCAGTCCTTCTGATGAATATTCAGGGTTGATTTCTTTTAGGATTGACTGGTTTAATCTCCTTGCTGTCTGAGGGACTCTCAAGAGTCTTCCCCAGCACCACCATTCAAAAGCATCAATTCTTTGGTGCTCAGCTTTCTTGATGGTCCAACTCTCACATCCATACATGACTACAGGGAAAACCATAGCTTTAACTATATGGACCTTTGCTGGCAAGTGATGTCTCTGCTTTTTAATAAATACACTGTCTAGGTTTGTCATAGCTTTCCTTCCAAGGAGCAAGCATCTTTTAATTTCATGGCTGCAGTCACTGTCCACAGTGATTTTGGAGCCCAAGAAAATAAAATCTGTCACTTTTCACCTTCTATTTGCCATGAAGTGATGGGACTGGATGACAGGATCTTAGTTTTTTGTATGTTGAGTTTTAAGCCAGCTTTTTCACTCTCCTATATCACCCTTATCAAAGGATCCTCATCAAAAGGGTCTTTAGTTCCTCTTCACTTTCTGCCATTAGGGTGATATCATCTGCATATCTGAAGTTGTTGATATTTCCCCCAGCAATCTTGATTCCAGCTTGTGATTTATCCAGTCCAGCATTTCCCATGATGTACTCTGCATAGGAGTTAAATAAGCAGGGTGACAAATATACAGCCTTGATGTAATCCTTTCCCAATTTTGAACCAGTCTGTTGTTCCATGTCCAGTTCTAACTGTTGCTTCTTGACCTGCCTACAGGTTTCTCAGGAGCCGGGTAAGGTGGTCTGGTCTTCCCATCTCTTGAAGCATTTTCCATAGTTTGTTGTGATCTACACAATCAAAGGCTTTAGCATGGTAAATGAAGCAGAAGTAGATGTTTTCTGGATTCCCTTGCCTTCTCTATGATCCCACAGATGTTGGCGATTTGATCTCTGGTTCCTCTGCCTTTTCTAAACCCAACTTGTACATTTGGAAGTTCTCGGTTCACATATTGCTGAAGTCTAACTTGAAGGATTTTGAGCATTTTTTCATCAGCACCTTGTTAAAATGAAATCAGGATCTAAAGGCCTTTAGGAGATGCCCTCAGTCTTCATTTTGCTCTATGCCCCACCACTCCCCATTGCCCACACGCTCTCAGACTTGGTTACCTGTCCAGCTTGCAGAGCCATCTGGCCCTGAGGCCCCCACACAGCAGCTCCCATCAGCTGCAGGGCCCTCAAGAAGACCTTTGTCTCACATCTGTGTCTCCAGTTCCCTTATGCACAGCCTGGCCCATAATACGGCCCAGTAAATCTGCCAGGGAATGGCGCTTCTGCTTGCATTTTTCCCTGCCTGGGAGCTCACTCCTTTCAAGGCTGCCTGTTGTATTGTCTACTACCTGCCCCCACCCCCTCCTGCCCAGGCCCCAGTCATTCCCAGTGGGGACTGGGGGTGAAACTCCCTGCTTGGGGTGAGCAGCAGGTTAATTTCCTCCTGGAGCTTCCCTCGGCAAACAATGAGACAATGGCGAGCCGGAGGTGGCCTGCGTAAGACTGCCGTGGAGGGGAAGTTGTAATCTGTGCGTGAAGCCAGCGGGCGGGCAAAGGGGCGAGGAAAGCAGCCGGGGCCAGACCAGGCCCTCCACCCAGCCGGCCCCTGGGACCAACCTGAAGGTCACCTGAGTCGCCCTTGAGGAAAACAGACACGAACCACCAGAGCGAGGAGAAAACACGGATGGGTGGGGCACGCCCCCACACCCCTTCCCTGTCCAGATGGTCCTAGTTCCTCTCTGCATAACCCCAACTGCCCACCTTCTGAGCCCTGCTGGCAGGGAGTCATCCCCAGACAGACACCATCTGAGTCTGGCTGTGCACTGGCGGTGTGACCTTGGGGCGTGTTACTTAACCTCTTTGTGCTGTTGGTTCCTTATCTGTAAAAAAGAGAATAATACCACCTCCTTCCCCTGGTTGTCAAGAGGATTCCTCCATCATCCCATAGGCTTGTATTGAGCATCTATGTGCAGACACTGTGTCAGACGCTGGGGTTACCACTGTGAACAAGACAGCGTCCCTGACCTCATTAACTACAGTCTTAACATGGAGATAGTCAATAACCGAGTAATCACACCATGAAATTACGACAGTGATAGGTGTTGCCAGAAGAGGAGGTGGCAACCTTAGGACCAAACAACATAAAACTCAATCTAGTTTGCAGGTCAAGATGGGCTTCCTCTAGGAAGTGGCAGTTAAAACTGAGCTGAACAGGGCACAGAAGTTTACCTGGCCAAGGGGGATGGGTGTAGGGATCAATGCAAGGCTTGGATACTGGAACAAAGTTGGCATCAATGAGGAAGAACCAGGAGGCCTGTGCACCCATGACAGGAGTCTGTTCTTCATCTGGAGGGCAACAGGAGGCCACTGAAAGTTGGAGTGGAAGGAAATCATTCCACTGGCTTTCAACTGATGCAGGACAGCACTTAGCACAGTACCCGGGCAGGTGGGGTCCCTTCTCCTCGACAGGCGGCCCTGTCCAGACACGTCAGGCACAACAAACCACTACTTTCCTACCCTTCCCATCATTGCGCCAGGGCTGGGTTTTGCTGTATTCCCTCATGGCGGCTGAGGATCAGGGGAGAGGGAGACTGACTGAGCATACCAGTGGGTCCAGCCCCCTCTGGGGGCGAAGGATGAGTCAGAAGGGCAACCTGAGACTGTAGAGGAGGACCCCCAGACTCCTCTGCATCTCAAGGTGGCTCTTTGCCCCTCTTCCCTCACCCTAGTGGCTCTCCTAAATCCAGCTCTGGCCTCAGAAAGGGAAAGCAGCTGCAGACAACTCAGGGGTATCCCCATCCAAGGTCATGACCCCACACATCCCTGGGAGTTGAGCAGCCTCATTCAAAGCCACACCCATGCTCACATTCAAAGCCAGCCTTGAGCTCTGCCCAAGCAAGTGGCTTCAGACTCACAGAAAGAGCAACTCCCACCCTGGGAAGCTGTCGCTACACCCTTCATGGTCCTTCTTCTTGGTCATCTGAATGCTATGAGCCCCCCTTTTACCAAGGAGGAAACTGAGGCTTGAGAGGGGGAGTTCCCTGCCCACACTCAGAGCCGAGAAGCAGCCTTGCCTGGTCTCAAAGCCCATGCTCTGAGGGCGCGTCTCCTGCAGCATCGCCTACGCCACCCCCAACCCCTGTGGGTTATTTTGCAGACATGTCACTGCACATGTCAGAGCTCTTGGTGGTTTCCCACGAATGAAGCCAAGGCCCTTCCTGGGCTACAAGCCCCCACCTCTCTCTCAGCATGGGCTTCCCCCTCCTTCCCTCACCTGCACCCACCTCTGAGCCTTAGGAGCCCACCGCCCCCTCTGCAGCCTAGCCCACTTCATTCATGCCTCAGCTCTCCGGTCCCCTAGCAGAGGCTGTCCCCCAGCCCTCACACCCTGCTTCACTTTTCCCCATCTCCTCCTGACTTTACGGGGACTTTTGTCTGTGGATTGAGCCTTGGTCTCTTGTGCTCACTGCTGTGCGCCAGTGCTTGGCACAATGGTAAGTGCTCAACAAGTTATTTGTCTCACGAACGAATGAAGGAGGATGGAGGATCTTCATCCCACCCTTGCCCCAGTGTATCCCCCAAACCTGCCTCCCCAACACCCCCCAACACCTCACTTGCTCGTGCTGAGCTTTATCCCCTCACTGGACCATCCACAGGCCTTGGCAGGTCCTGGTCACAGGCCCCAGGCTAAGGTGTGAGGAGACCAGATCCCAGCAGGAACCTGTGGCTTGTCCAAGGTCACAGAGCCCCAAAGGTCACAGAGTCACAGTTGTCTGAAGGGGTGTCTCATGGCGGCCCATCACAGGAGTAGGCACCTCTTCTAGGAGCGTCCAATGTAATGGGAATCCTGAGGCTCCAGCTCACCCCCTTTTTCCAGAGAAACCAGTTATGTTTGGGGGGCGGGGTGGTGTTCTGCTGCCAGCAGCTTTCCTCCTCCCAGCTCTGGGACTCCAGCTCCGAGTGTTCCAGGAAATCCAGGCCGCATTTCCCTCCAGGAGCCGCCGCCCAAAGGGACCCTCTGGGGAGAGACAGAGCATTTTTGAGGAAAAGGGGGGTGAGGGTTGGGGGTGTGGGAGAAAGAGTCACCAAAAAAAAAAAAATTAGTGGCTGGGCCAGGAATGTGCCTGGGTGAATTGGAGCCAAGCCTCCTGTCACATCCACAGCTGTGCTGGCCAGGGCGGGGTGCAGGGCGCAGGCGGGGCCAGGTCACTCTCCGGGCAGGACACCAGCTGCCAACCTGCTCCTGCTGGACTCCCTGCCACCAGCCTGGTGGGGGAGAAGCCGGGCAAGCATCTGGGCCAGGAGTCAGGACCCGGGGCTCTGTCACCCTAGCCCACTCGCCAGCTGGGGGGCCTCAGTTTCCCCCTCTGTGCAATGATGGGATTTGGAGAAACGCTGAGACAGGGTGACTTTTCAATCAGAGATGGGGATGAATAAAGTGAGGGCAGCCACACTCTGTGGCAGAGGTTCTGGACCTGGGCTCCAGGACTCAGGGACTCTGTGAGCTTGGATAGGAATGAAATAAAAACTGTACAGTCACCAACCTCTAACTGAAATTCAGCGTTCCCTTCAAGTATGAATGGGGACCATGAGACCCAGGAGGGTCAGCAGTGACTTTGCCACAACAGAAGTTGGAGACACTTGTCTGACATCATCACAGTGCGTGTAGACACCCCCCACACACATATTGTTTAAGCTCATCGAGACCCCAAACCTGCCTGCGCACCTTTAACTTAATGTCGTTATAAAGAGGCTCTTCTGTTACTACATCGCGAATTCTTGCTGCTGTTGCGGTCATGGCATCTCAGTATGATTGACTTCCTTTGTACCTCTATGCGCTTTATTTTATGTGGTTAAAAACCATGATTGTGATAAGGGGTCCATCCTACCACCAGATGCCAAAAGGGGTCCATAGGACAAAAAGCTAAAAATCCCTGCTTTACATGCAGCCATTTTTGGTTGTAAGTGGGGAGGTACTCTGTATATTGACTTGGAACAGTGTCAAAACACTGTGCTAAGTGCAATACAAAAAGCAGGATGCATCAGTGTCCGTGTAAAAACAATCTGGGTACCTACATTTGCTTGATGTGCAAGGAGGCCCAAACCGGAAACAGTGGTCATCTCCAGGGTCCCAAGGAGATCCATTGCTCAACACCTCGAGTACTGATTTTTCCCCCTGTGCATAAAAATTCAGAAAGAGTCAGGCTTCTGGGAAGATGACTGTGACTGTGGTCGAAACACAGTTTTTGAATCTTTCCAAATCCCCGCATCAAAATAGGTGAAGCAAGTAGTTAGCAAACCAAAACCCCACCGCCCAGATTTACATCCAAACCAGGTGACGAGCCGTCCCTACAAATCCCCAAATACCAGTGGATGGAGATCAATCTGCACAGGATCAGGGTCTTCATGGGAGAACACTCACACTGTATTTGTCTCCAGGGATACATGACTTTTAATAATAAAGCCTCAGTCACTGCCCCAGGGCCCAGGATTAGTGGGAGACACAGTTAACCACAGAAAGACATATAAAATTGCAACTGTGGCCAGAGTGATTTTAAGAGTTCCAGATCCTGAAAGTATACAACAGAACCCATGTCGAACAAATCATGGTTGAGAAAAAAGGACAAAGCAAAAAAGAAGAAAGAAAGAAAGAAAGAGCCCAGTAGACAGACAGACACACAGATAATCCCCTCTTTGCAGACCCAGCTCAGTGGCCAGGAGACAGAGCGGGCAGCTGTCCACCCATGCCTGCTCCAGGGAAACTACCCAGCCCCCCAGCCCGAGCCTCAACACCCACCGCCCAGCGTCTTCCTTCACGATGAATCATGTGTTTGTGGACTGAAGACAAGGTGATCTAGCCAGGAAGTCTGCAGAGTCATTAGCATGGAAGCAGCCCCTCAGAGCGGAAAAAACACAGACCTCAGAAGCTGGAGATGTGGGTTCGAGTCCCAGCTTGGCCACGTAATTCACAGCGTGCCCTCACACAGACCCTGGAGGTACAGAGAGCCCGTATCTCCCAGGTCTCACACGCACATCTTTAGACGCTTCTAGACTCCAGGTGGGCTCTCCTGCACCTCAGCTCCTCTGTGCAGAGGGAAATCGGAGGCCCTTGGTAGCCACTGGACTGTCTCTCACAGGGATGAGGATGAAGGCCTGTGCCCTCTCGCCTTAGGCTTCCCAGATACTCAGGTGGCACCGACAGAGCCCTGGGGACCCAGCCGCACTTCTGTCCACTCTCAAGAGCAACTGCAGGAGGTAGGTGTCCTCATCCCCATTTGACAGATGAGAAAACTGAGGCCCAGAGAGGGGAAGAAGGTGACCTGAGGTCACACAGCCCTATTGTGCTTTGACCCTGGTTACTCGATGGGTGCACCTCACCCCCCTCCCCGGGGACAACGAATCTGTCCTGGCAACTCTGGCCCCACGCCCAGTCTGGAAGCCCGCTCAGGGGTGCGGCTGTCTCCCTGTGAACAAGACTATTTTTAGCGTCAGCAGCAGGGGCCAGGGGCCAAAGCCAGGAGTGACAATGGGGGGAAGGGGGTGGGGCTGCTGGCGGCCGCCCCCGCACCCAGCAGCCGCCCCATTTCCTCGAGGAACCAGGCTGTGCACAATACAAGGAAAGCCGAGTGGGGAGCGGCTGGGGGCTCCCGTGGGGGGGCTGACCTGGCCCATCAGGGCAGCTGGGGGACTGGAGGAGGCCTCTGGACCAGGGGGGAAATGGACCGTTAGTCCAGCTGCCTGGCCTGGGCAGAGATGATCTCTCATGCTTTACACACACACACACACACACATTCATTCTCTCTCTCACACACACCTCAATCTGCCTCTCACACTCAGGCTCATTCTGTGTTTCTTTCTCTCACATGTACTCACCCATACACATGCGCACATGTGCGCACACACACATATACACACACAGGTCTTTTCCTAACTCCTACAGTCTCACTTCCAGCCTCAGAGGCAGAGCACTGGGGCCCTGGGGACTCAATGAGGTGATTCTCACAAAGGAGCTGATCCTCCCCAACCAGGAGCTGATCTGGGGTCCAGGTGAGAAATGCCATCATGAGCACCCCAGACCCTCTGCCAGGCTGTGGCTTCTCGGGGAGGGGTGGCCCTGCTGGGGAGGGTCCTAGGCTGGAGCTCCCAGTCAAGGGGAAGCCGTGTGACAGGAGCAAGAAGGTGGCTCCCTCCAGCCTGGCAGCAAGGGCTCCTTCCTTGACCTCTACACAGGGGGCTCCAGTGCTGCTGGGCAAGGTCCCTGAACCGAATTTGACATCTGAGGTTCTCACGGGTCCTCCCATGGCCCAGGGCAAGAGACTGTGCCTCCGGTTCCCTGCCCCTGCACTGCCATCCATCCCACCTCCATACCCTGGCTTATGCCATGCCCCTGACAGGGGTGCCCTCCTGGTCTCCCCATTCTCCTGCCACCATTAAAGCTCTGAGAGCAAAGACAGCGACATTCTTATCTGCCACCATCACACCTCCAGAACCAAGTACGGCGCCGGGCACATAGCTGGGGTGCAATAAACACCTGTCGAATAAAACCCTTGTCTCCTGCTGGGGGCCTCCTCTCCCCTCACCAAGGCCAGAGTTATCTCACTGGACCTTCTCCACTGCCCAGTGAGGCAGACACATTCATCCCCACCTCGGGGAGGAGAAAACAGACTAGGAGGGGAGGCAGCTTGCTGAAGATCACACGACAGATAGTAGCCTAGGCAGGACTCAGTCTGGACCTGGGATCCCAGGCTGTGTCCTCACAAGGCCACACCTGCCCCCGGCTGTCAGCTCTCAATCTAGAATTGATGTGGTCTAAGTGCCATCACAGTCCAGCTGCCAGATGAAAGTGACGAGGGGACAGGGGAGACGGGATGGAGTTCCAGATGTATGTTAGAAATGGGAGCAGCAGGACAAGACGCAGGGGTGAGGTGGGAGGAGTCAAGGCGGTCCCTCCTTGGTGTTGGGTCTGAGCAGCGGCATGAAGGGTGGCCCTTTACTGACAGAGAGAATTGCAGAAGCAACAGTGGTGGGCACGTTGATGGGCACGCAGATAGCAGCATCTAGAACTCAGGGAGAGCCTGGATTCACATGTCAGATTTTTTTTTTTTTTTGGTTGTTTCCCACAGTTTGTGGGATCTTAGTTCCCTGAGCAGGGATTTAGCCTATGCCCCTGGCAGTGAAAGCACAGAGTCCTAACCACAGGACCACCAGGGAATTGCCTACATGCTAGATCTACATTTAAGAGTCATCAGGGCATGGGTAGGCTAAAGTCGCGGGGCTGGGTGACATTACCTGGGAGTGAGTCCACAGAGGAGAGAAGATGGCAGAATTTTACTATGAGAGTAATCAACGCTGGCATGAGTGAGGTTTCTTTGCCCCAAGATTTCAGGTCTTTGTTCAAATGTCACTTCAGAGAGGCCCTCCCTGACTACCCTCATGAAACAGCTCTGCTCACCTCTCGGGCTTTACAGCCTGACCTGATATTATTGTACACTGATTTGTTTCCTGTGCCTTGTCTGTCTCCTTGTGAGACTGGGGGCTCCTTGAATTGGAACTAGGTGTCTTCTCAGAGGGACTTAGTTTCCTGCTAGGAGGAGCCCAGTAGCAGCCTGGCACACGGTGAGCCCTTCCTAGGTGTTTGTTGAATGAATGAATGAATGCTCTGGACAGTGCCCATCTGGTCACTCAGTTGCGCTCAGAGCGTGTGAGCCACTGAGGCCGGGGACTCTGGGCTCACCTTGATGGCACCAGCATTGCGCAGCACAGGAGTGAAGGTGGCATCTGTTGAGGGTCCCTCCACAGGGTCCCATCTGTGGAGTCTGGAGTGGCAGGGGTCCAGAACCCTGGGCCAAGGGCCTGGCCTGTCCCCAGCCCACCCCTTCCACTCTCCCCTGAGACTCCAGACTCTGCTTCCTCTCTTGCAGCTGTATCTTCCGCCTCCCAGCCTCTTCCTTTCCTCCTCATCTGGGCCCCTAGCTACATCTCCTCAGGACTTTATCTTCCCTTCAGCTGCTCTGGAGGGACAGAGGCCCTCCCTACATCCTTTCCTTCCCTGCCTCCCTGGCCTGCGCCCTAAAGCCTCCCCCTCAGGCTCAGCGCCCCAGCCATCCTCTCATCTCCCCTCCAGCCACTTCCAGGGGGTACAGTGGGGTACAAGGCCAGACAGGAGTGGCCGGAGGAGCCTTGGGGTCCTTCCAAAGGCCTTTGAGCCTCCAACTTGCTGCGTGGTCTCTCCACTCAAAACGCCAGCTCAGAAACTCAGTTGTCTGTGCTCCAGTCCCCAGTCTGCCACTTGTTACCTGTGTAGTTTTAGGCAAGCCACTTAGCCCTCCTGTGCCTCATTCCTCTCAGGTGAAAAATGAGGGTTAAGACACCCACCTACTTCACCTAGAAGAGTAAAATATAAAGCCTGTCAGGCCTTTAACAGAATGCTTGACACAGAGTTAGTCTTAACACGAGGGAGTGATGCCACTGCGTGGAAGTCTTTGTAAAACTGCAAAGCCCTAAATGACCCTTGGCTGTGTATTTGTGCCATGTTTCTGACCCAACAAACCCAAAACTCTGAAGGAGGACCTCCTAGTGGCCCCTAATCTATCCCAGATGTTCTCTACCATCATTATCCTAATCAGTACATGATCAATAACCTCCTCAGGCTTTAGAAAGGCCACAGACAAGGGTTGAGGTTCCAGAGAACACCCTGGAATAGCATCCTCCAGCTAAGCCCACTGTCAGCAGAGGCCTCACAATAATCCAAAACAGGGAAGAGTCATTATTATTCCATTTTACAGATCCGGATGCTGGAGCTCAGAGAACTTCCAGCTCCCTGACCCCAAAGCCCAGGCTCCATTGCTGTCCCCAGCTGGCTGACTGGAGTCTCGGCCCAGCAGTTCACACCTGCACTCAACCTGGGGACCCCTTTGAGCTCCCCAACACTCTTGCTCAGCAGCTTCTCCCTCCCATTTTCACCAGGTACTTGCCTGTCCTTCCAGGATCCTTATGTCAGTCAGCCTGGGAACATGCTAAGAAGCTTCAGTCATGTCCTACTCTTTGCGACCCCATGGACTGTGGCCCGCCAGACTCCTCTGTCCATGGATTTCCCAGGCAAGAATGCTGGAATGAGTCGTCATTTCCTATTCTAGGGGATCTTCCCAACCCTGGGATAGAACCTGCATCTCTTGCATCTCCTGCATTGGCAGGCGGGTTTTTTATCGCTAGTGCCACTTGGGAAGACCAGGCCAGCAAAAAATCAACTGCTTTTTCCCCCTAGATTCCAGAACAAGAGAAGCTGGTGTCACTGTGAGCCTGGAGGCCCCAGGCCTAGATTTGCCTGTCAGTATTACCAACAGCCCCCACATGGAAGGGGCTCTTATTCCCATATTACAGTTTGACTCAGAAGAAGTTAGGTGAACAACTTGCCTAAGGTGACTTAGCTAAAGAGGCTGTGAGCCAGAGTTGAAACTCAGGTCTGTTGGATTCCAAAAGGCTTGCTGCCAGCCATCAACGAGTTGAGTGACATCGAGTGACCTCTTTCCCAACTCTAGTCCTTAAATGCAGATAGCAACATGTCGTTTGTTGAGTTGTGAGAATTAAGTGGAAGAGTTTATAAAGTGCCCAGAACAGCACTGTGCACACGAGTGTGGTATTGCTGAAGGACCGGGGGCGCTGAGGTCAGGCCAATCTAAGGTCAAGACCCCGCTTCACTTTTGCTCATGGAGACAAATGTTGTATCTCTCTGAGCCTCAACAGACTCATCTGGAATACAGGAATGATCAGCCACTCTCATAAAGATGATCCCCAAAGATCAACTTTTTTAAACTTAAAGACATAATTCTCGTACAAATAAATAGTAAGCATGTGTCAAGGGGTTCCCTGGTGATCCAGTGTTTAAGAATCCGTCTTGCACTACAGGGGTTGTGGATTTGATTCCTGGTCAGGGAATTAAGATCCCACATGCTGGGGGCATCTAAACCCAAGCCCCACACTACTGAACCTGCACACCACTGCTAGAGAGTCAGTGCGCTGCAGTGAGGATCCCGAATGACACAACTGAGACCCTGTGCGGGCAAATAAATAATTCTCTTTTTAAGTGCTTGTCCTCCCTGCTCTCTCTTGGGCCCACATTCTGCGCAACCGTGTCTTGCTCTCAAGAGGCATAAGTCATCTCCCCCAGCAAAGCCACCCAGGTTGCGGAGGAGGCGGCATGCAGCTCCTCTTTGCTTGGCTCTCAGAGCACATCATGGCCCTGATCATGGCCTGAAATTCAGATAGCCCTTCCTTCTGGGTGCTTTGGGAGAGTAGCTCCATGTTCTGGCTTCACTGTAAAACACTTCACAGATGTAGGAGCTGGTGTCATAGATGAAGAGCATAGAGGAAATGTTGGTGTTGTACTGTTATTTTGGCCAAGAAAAGTTTGAAGTCAAAAAGGGTGCTAGAACTACACAGCTCATTTTACCCAGAAATAGAGAAAGTTCAAGTTTTAGATGACACTGAAAGGGTTCAGGAAGTTTTGGTTCCTGGAAATAATTAAAATTTATACCAAGAACAGAAAATGAGAAAAGGTACTTTTTCCTTGAAAATAAAGACTTTGCTTAAGAAAAAAAAAAAGCACATGCCAAAATTATCTGTAATTCATTAGCATTTAACCAATCAGCAGGGCCGTTAAGCTGCTTCAACGAGTATAAGAAAGTTTATAACCAATGAAAGGCAAAATGCTGAAAAATGATTGCAGAGTGAAACTGCCTAAACTCCTACAGGGCAAAACAACTGCAACCTTCAGGATGACCTTTTCTACTGGACAAAAATCATAAATAAACCTACAAGTGAACACAGAACTTCCCTGTGTTTGGGCCCTAGCAGATGAGTAAATGACAAGTCAGAAAAAGATCTGTTCCCCTAGAGACTTAGATAACCCTTGAGTGGGCCTGTTAAAAGGATGCTCCAGCATGTTTCTGAAAGAACACACAGTTCTCCTTTTGCATTATTGCTGAGTGTGGGGTAGTTTTTTTTAACCTGAGGGTGCACTGCAATAACAGAGGTAGAAAGGATTTACAAATTTATTATTTGTGCAGTGTCTGCCCACCAAACCCAGAACTCTGGAGGAGTCCCTCCAAGCAGCCCCTATGATAACAAATGAGGTAGACAGTGAGCTAGGATTGCTTGCAAGGCTATAAACTATTTACAAACACCATCTTATTCATCCTTTTTTAAAAAATTCATTTATTTGCTTTTGGCTGTGCTGGGCCTTCTCAGACTTTCTCTAGTTGTGGCAAATGGGGGGGTACCCTCAAGTTGTGGTGTGCAGGCTTCTCACTGCTTCTCTTGTTGTATAGCATAGGCTCTGGAGCGCAAGAGCTTCAGTAGTTGTAGTACATAGGCTTTAGTTGGCCTTCAGTATGTGGACTCTTCCTGAACCAGGGATCAAATCCACATCCCCTGCACTGGCAGGCAGATCCTTAACCACTGGGCCACCAAGTACGTCCCTTTCCTTATCTTTATTTCCTTCCAGATCATTCTGAATGTCAGGGTTGGGACTAGGGTGAGGTGATACTGAACATCACATAATCCATATCCTTTACATGGAGTCCCTGCTCACCCACTGGCTGTCTGGTAGGGTCTGGAAAAGTGTTTAGTTCTATTTATTCAATGACTATTTCCTGGGGGGCCTACGTGCTGCCAGCACTGTCCTGGGTACTTGGGATGAAGCAGAAAGCAGTCCCTGCCTTCAAAAGCCTAGAATCTAAACAGGAAACAATCAACCAAGATAAGGTAGCTGGGTTTCTCTGGTAGCTCAGACAGTAAAGAATCCGCCCGCAATGTGGGAGATCTGAGCTTGATCCCTGGGCCGGGAAGAAGCCCTGGAGAAAGAAGGGAATGGCAACCCACTCCAATATTTTTGCCTGGAAGATCCCATGGACAGGGGAGCTACAGTCCATGTGGCTGCAAAGAGTTGGACACAACTTGAACGACTAACACACACACACACACACACACACACAAGCACTCAAAAGCAAAAGAACAGGGGTGAAGAGGAGCAGGGCTGCCAGCTTCTGGGCCAGCAGAGGAAAAGCTTTTCAAATGGTGACATTCAAGTTGGGGCACGAGGAATGACAGGATGCCAACCAAGGAAAAGATTGTGGAGAAGGCATCACAGGTGAGAGGCACAGCACATGCAAAGGCTATGATGCAGGAACCAGCTTCAAGGACAGAGCAAAACAGTGTGGCCATTGCTTAGAAAGTGGCAGGAGATAAGGTGAGGAGAGAAACCAGGACTTGTGGTAAGGATGGAGGGGAATCTGATCAGAGACAGATTTAATTCTAAACGTGATGGGAAGATACTGGAGTGTTTTGGTCAGACACCTCTGTTGCCTCATCTCTGAAAGGAAGGAGGTGGTCTTGATTTCTACTTCAGGGCTCCAACCAGGGGTTCTGATGGTGAGGCTCCTGAACTGGCAGCATCAGCATCCCCTGGAACTTGTTAGAAATACAGATTCTTGGGACCAACCCCAAACCTATAGATCAAACACCCTGAGAGTGGGACCCAGCAAGCTGGGTTTTAACAAGCCCTCCGGGTGATTTTGATGACGTACAAGTTTGGTAACCACTGCGCTGGAAGCAATTTTGTCATTCAGTCACTCAGTCATGTCCGACTCTTTGTGACCCCATGAACTGCAGCATGCCAGGCTTCCCTGTCCTTCACCATCTCCCGGAGTTTGCTCAAACTCACGTCCATTGAAGTCAGTGATGCCATCCAACCATCTCATCCTTTGTCGTCCCCTTCTCCTCTTGCCCTCAATCTTTCCCAGAATTAGGGTCTTTTCCATTGAGTTGGCTCTTCCCATCATGTAGCCAAATTATTGGAGCTTCAGCTTCAGTACCAGTCCTTCCAATGAATATTCAGGGCTGAGTCAATAACCCACAAGTTAGAAATGCGACCCTGAGTCGCCACCTCGTGTTATTTTATGGGAACTACAGCCTGGATACACATTCCATCACCAGCCGGCTGGGAAGAGGAAGAGCACTTTCCACCAAAAGGACACAGACCGTGGTCCTGGACAGGAGGGCGGCTTTAGAGTGTACCTGCCCACTTTTCTCATATGCAAGGACACACAACATAGGAGGGCTTCCTCAGTGAATAACTTCAGGTTTTTTCCCTGCTACAGTCAGGATAAAGCCCAGATTCCTGGCCTGGTCTGCTCTCTCCCTATCTTCCTGTCCTCACCCTCTCTCTCCTCTCACTCATGCACTCCCTGTCAGCTTGCTTCCTCTTTGATTCTCAAACACACCAAGCATATCAGGGCTTTGGTACTTGCTGTTCTGCCTGGAAAGTTCTCCTTGCAGACTTGCGTGGCTCATTCCACTTCAATCAGATCTCTGTTCCAATGCCACCTCCTTCAGGAAGCCTTAACTATACCCAAGCAGCCCTAGCCCTATTTCTATGACCCTGTCTTCTTTTTCTTCCTCCCTGACATTGTTTTATACATTTATTTGATCTTTGTTTATCTTTCTGAGACCATGAGTTCCAATAAGGGAGGGATGTTCATTCTGTTCACGTTATAGCTCCAGTACATACAGTTGGTGCGCAACAGATATTTACCAAACAAATAAATACACTGTGAGACAGGTCTTACCACCCTCTTTCTGACCAATGGGGAGACTGAGGCTTAGTAAAGTGACATGACATGACTAACTCAAGCTCATACAATGAGTAAGGGGCTGAGATTCATACAGAAAGAAGGAATTCTGAAAGCTGATGTGTGAGCTATGTTCATAGAGGCTAGAGGAACTCCAGTAACCCTGAAGTTGCTGAGGCTAGGGAGACTTTTTTTCTTTTTTGGCTCCTCTAGGTCTCCATTATAGCATGTGGACTTTTTTCTAGTTGCAAGAGAGCTTAGCTGCCCCATGACATATGGGATCTTAGTTCTCTGACCAGGGATCGAACCTGTGTCCCCTGCATTAGAAGGCGGATTCTTAATCATTGGACCACCAGGGAAGCCCCTAGGGAGACTCTTCAATCTGGCCATCAAGATTCCATCACCCAAGGTCAGCAAGAGGCACTTAGGAGTTTCAAAGGATGTTCTTCAAGGTCAAGGGACAGAGGGCAAGGGTCCAGTGCCAAGATCTCAAGTGGGGCAGCATTGTCAGGGGTGTTGGGCAGCCCCACTGATTGGGGGTGTGGCCTGGGCATAGAGCAGGAGGAAAGCAGGAGTGCAGACATCCTGCAACGGATCCCAAGTCAAATGCGGTATTCAAACATTCCATTATTAATTAGCATAGGTGGAAATCTTGTTTTTAACAATCTGAGCCTGGGACTAAATTCTATTTTACAACAAACACAGTGTGTGTGTGTCGGGGTGGGGTGGGGAGGAAGGGGTCATTGTTTTTTGTTGTTGCTTTGTTTTTGCTTTTTTGGCTGAACCAGGAGGCTTGTGGGATCTTAGTTCTCCAACCAGATATTGAACCTCAGCCCAGGGATTGAACCTCGGCCCTTGGCAGAGAGAACAATCCTAACCACTGGACTGCCAGGGAATTCTGGGAGGCTTGTTTTGCTTCATTCATTTTAATAGGCTTTATTTTAGTTTTAGGTTTGCAGAAAATTTGTGCAGAAATTACACCAAGTACCTCTATACTTCTCCCCGGAACACATCCAGTTTCTCCTATTTTTAACATCTTGCATTAGTGTGATACATTTGTTACAACTGATGAACCAATACTGACACATCATTATTCAGGGAAGTTCATAGTTTACATTAAGATTCACTTTTTTATGTTGCAAGGTTCTGTGGGTTTTGACAAATGCGTAATCCTGTATTCACATGACAGTATCATAGAGAAGGGTTTCACTACCCTAAAAATGCCCATGCATCATCTATTCATCCCTCCTGCTCTTCCCCCAAATCCTTGGCAACCACTGATCTTTTTATTGTCTATAATTTTGCCTTTTCCAACACAGTATTTGCTTGGTTTTAATAAACAATGAATCTGCCAAGAAAGCAAATAAGTTGGGAACAGATCAGGTTGTGCTTGGTTCAGAACTTTACCTAGAGCTGGCACTCACATTTTGGACCATCACAGCCATGCAGTTGTAGCGTTTGAGTAGTCGGAGCTCCTGATTCAGCCCACAGATTCACAGTGAGTCCACTGACAGCCATGCCCTCCCAACTACAAGTCATCCCCTGGTATCCAGGGAGGAATTGGTTCCAGGGCCTCCTGCAGATACCAAAATCCACAGATGCTCAAGTGTGTGGATATATAAAATTATATAAAATGGTGTATAGCATTTGCATATACCCTACATACATCCTCCCATATACTTTAAATCATCTCTAGATTACTTATAATACCTAAAACAATGTAAATGTCATGTATTTTGGTGGTGATGGTTGTTGTTTTTTTGGCTGCAGTTTGGAGCATGTGGGGTCTTAGCTCCCTGACCAGGGATCAAACTCAAGCCCTCTGCATTGGAAGCAAGGAGTTGACCACTGCACCTCCAGTGAAGTCCCAAAACCAAGTAAATAGTTGCCAGTGTGTGGTATATGCACATTTTGCTTTTTAGGTCTTTCTGGAAAAAAAAAAAATTTTTTTCCCAAATATTTTCAGTCCAAGGTTGGTTGAATCTTTGGATATGGAGGACTGACTGTACTTCGTGACAATATTGTGCCCAAATATTTTTGTGTTGTTTTTTATTCTTTTTTAGCTGTTCTGGGTCTTTGTTGCAACACACGGGCTTTCCCTAGTTGTGGTGAGTGAGGCTGGGCTACTTCCCAGTTGAGGTGTGCAGGCTTCTCACCAGGGTGGCTTCTCTCGTTACAGAGTCAGGCTGCCTGGAGTCCAAAGTCAAGTGGGCCTTAGGAAGCATCACTACGAACAAAGCTAGTGGAGGTGATGGAATTCCAGCTGAGCTAGTTCAAATCCTAAAAGATGATGCTGTGAAAGGGCTGCACTCAACATGCCAGCAAATTTGGAAAACTCAGCAGTGACCACAGGACTGGAAAAGGTCATTTTCATTCCAATCCCGAAGAAAGGCAATACCAAAGAATGTTCAAACTACCACACAATTGCACTCATTTCCACGCTAGCAAGGTAATGTTCAAAATCCTTCAAGCTAGGTTTCAGCAGTGCATGAGCTGAGAACTTCCAGGTGTAGAAGCTGGATTTAGAAAAGGCAGAGGAACCAGACATCAAATGCCCACATCTGTTGGATCATAGAAAAAGCAAGGGAATTACAGAAAAACATATACTTCTGCTTCATTGACTGCACGCTAAAGGCTTTGACCGTGTGGATCACGACAAATTGTGGAAAATTTTTCAAGAGATGGGAATACCAGACCACCTTACCTGTCTCCTGAGAAACCTTATGTAGGTAAAGAAGCAACAGTTAGAACTGGACATGGAATAACGAGCTGGTTCAACATTGGGAAAGGAATATATCAAGGCTGTATATTGTCATTCTGCTTATTTAACTTATATGCAGAGTACATCATGCAAAATGCCAGGCTGGATAAAGCTCAAGTTGGAATCAAGATTGCCAGGAGAACTGTCAATAACCTCAGATATGCAGATGACACCACCCTTATGGCAGAAAGCAAAGAACTGAAGAGCCTCTTGATAAGGGTGAAAGAGGAGAGTGAAAAAGCTGGCTTAAAACTCAACATTCAAAAAACTAAGATCATGGCATCTGGTCCCATCACTGCATGACAAATAGATGGGGAAACAATGGAAACAGTGATAGACTTTATTTTCTTGGGCTCCAAAATCACTGAGGACGGTGACTGCACCCATGAATTTCAAAGGTGCTTGCTCCTTGGAAGAAAAGCTTTGACAAATCTAGACAGCATATTAAAAAGCAGAGACATTACTTTGCCAAAAAAGGTCTGTCTAGTCTAAAGCTATGGTTTTTCCAGTAGTCATGTATGATGTGAAAGTTGCACCATAAAGAAGGCTGCGTGCCAAAGAATGGATGCTTTCGAATTTTGCTGGAGAAGACTCTTGACCTTGGACAGTGAGGAGATTAAACCAGTCAATCCTAAAGGAAATCAACCCTGAAGAGGTTGGAAGGATTGATGCTGAAGCTGAAGCTCCAATACTCTGGCCACCTGAGAAGAGCCGATGACTGATTGGAAAAGACTCTGATGCTGGTAAAGATTGAGGGCAGGAGCAGAAGAGGGAGACAGAAAATGAGATGGTTAGACAGCATCATCAACTCAATGAACATGAATCTGAGCAAACTACAGGAGATAGTGAAGGACAAGGAAATCTGGCCTGCTGCGGTCCATGTGGTCACAAAGAGTCAGACACAGCTTAGTGACTGGACATTTCCTCATGAATCGGCCATGCACTTTAACAGAAATACCACTGAAAGTATGCTGCATCCCCCTCAGCGTCATATGAGGGATAGGTCAATCTGCCCCATTACTGGTGGTTCTTTATCATCACTTGATCGGTTTCTTCACTGTAAAGTTACAATGTTACCATTTGTAATTAATAAGTACCCTGTGAGGAGACACTCCAGGACTATGCAAATATCCTGTTTCTTGTCAAACTTTAATCCACTATTGCAATATCCATTAATGATTCTCTCCTGAAACAATTATGACTAGAATGGTTGCCAAATGGTAAATTTCTAATTCCTCTTTTTCTACATTTACTTGTTCTTTTACTGTTAAGAGCTTTCCTTTCCCTTATGTGTATATGTATGTATGTATGTATGTGTGTGTTTATACCTTAATCTTATATATACTCTCTTAATCCTACTCCAATCAGACTTTTGCTCCCATTTTTCTATTTACACTCTTTCCTGTAAAAGTAACAATGCCCTCCACTTGGCTAAATCAGTTCTTGATCTTTATCTTCCTGGACCTCTCAGCAGCATTTGACACAGTTCATAAATTCTCCCCGCCTTGAAATGTTTTCCTCACTTGGTTCCCAGGGCCATTTTCCTCACTAGCTGCCCTATCTCAGGCTCCATTGTTGGTTCTTTGTCTCTTAATGTTGGGGGCCCCGGGGTCTGAGTCCTTAGCCCTGCCCTCTTCTCTGTCTATGCTCACTCTGTTGGAGATTTCACCCAGCCTCATGGCTTTAAAAATCCTTTCCACAATGATGACTCCTGTGTTAATCTACTCGGGCTGCCATAACGAGATACCAGACTGGGTGGCTTAAAAACAGAATTTTTTTTTATTTCTCAGAGTTCTGGAGGTTGAAAGTCCAAGATAAGGGTGCCAGCAGGGCTGGTTTCTATAAGAACTCTCTTCCTGGTTTGCAACCTTCTTTGTGTGCCTTCACACAGCCCACCTTCTGCGCGCACACACACACACACACACAGAAAGACAGAGGAGACACTCAGATGTCTCTTTGTCTTCTTCTAAGGATTACTGAATTAAGGCCCTACCCTCATGACCTCATTTAATCTTAATTACCTTCTTTAAAGGCCCCATCTCCAAACATAGTCACAGTCGGGGGTTAGCGTTTTGACACAAATTCTGGGGAGACACAAGTCAGTCCATAACAACTACCAAAATTATAACTCCAACCTGGGCTCAGATTCACAAATGCAACTTCTAACTAGACCTCTCCACTTGGAAATCTGATAGGTGCCTTAAATATAACAAGTTCCAAATATTAATAGAACCGTTAATTCTCCTCTCCTTTCCCCTGCAAGAAAGTTCTCCTTCTACAGACTTACACATCTCAGTTAATGGCAAATTCCTTCTTGCAATTCTTCTGGGCAAAAATCTTGGAGTCATCCTCAAGTCCTCTTTCTCAAACACTCCATCATCAATCTGCTACAAAATGTAGATTAATTTCATAATAACCCCCAATTATTACCTTCATAATAATCCCAAAGTCGAACTTTGGTTCAAACCATCACCATCTTTTGTCTGGACTGTGGCAGCAGCCTCTTATCTGGTGTCTCTGCTTCAGCTCACTCACATTCCATTTGTTCTACACCCACCAGCTACAGAGATGAGATCCTGTAAAAATGCAAAGTAAGTCCTGTCCTTTCTCTGGTCAAAACTCTCTAATATGGCCCACCTCACTCATAGCAGAAGCCAAAGTCCTTACAATGACCCACAAAGGTGTGCATGAACTAGTCCCAGGGGAACCTCCCTGACATCATCTTTCCTTTGCTTATTCAGCTCAGCCATCCTCTCTACTGGCTTCTCCTTAAACCCACCAGGCATGAGTCCACTTCACGGTCTTTGCCTATTCTCTGCTTGAAACAATCTTCTCCCATATACCCTTGTGACTCCCCACCTCACCTCTTCCACGTGTTTCCTTAAGAATCACCTTCCCAGCAAAGCTTCCATTGACTATCTATTTGAATTTACACCGTAGCACTCCCTTCTCCCTTCCCTGCCTTGTTTTCCTCCATAGTGCTCATCACCTTCTGACAGAGCACGTCTCTCTCTACAAAACGTGAGACCTGGGAGAACAGGGACTTCTCTGTTCCCAGTTGCAGCCCCATAATAATCACTCACATTGACTTTACTCTTGTTACATGTCAGCATATTTTTAAGGGCTTTACTGTACCACTTGGGGGCGTCCCAGGTGGTGCAATGGTAGACTCCACCTGCCAACGCAGGGGATGCAGTTTCGATCCCTGGGTAGGGAAGATCCCTTGGAAATGGAATAGCAACCCACTCCAGTATTCTTGCCTGGAAAATTCCATGGACCGAGAATGGCGGGCGGGCTACATACAGTTCATGAGGTTGCAGAGTCAGACACAACTGAGTTACTGAGCATGCAGGTGCTGTTATCACTCATTTAATCCTAACAAGGGCCCTTAGAGGTGGGTATAGCATAATAGTAATGCTACATAATAAACCATCCCAAATACCCATGCCTTACGGCAGCAAATGCTGATTTCTCCCTCTTCCACCTGCATTTGGGGTTTGGCTGATCTCAGCTGGGCTCTGCTGGGTTTGACTACTACATGTGTCTCTTATTCTTCTGGATTTGATGTTAGGGATTTGGACAGAAACTACTGCTTTCCTACATTGACACAGAGCATTCTCCTCCTACCTGTTTAGTTTCCTGACATGCAAAAGAGAAAGAGTTCATGGGAAAAAAAAAATAATACTTGCAAAAGAGGAGACTTCCCTGGAGGCTTCCCAGTGGAGAAGACTCTTCTCTCCCAATGCAGGGGGCCCAAGTTTGATCCATGGTCAGGGAACTAGATCCCACATGCTGCAACTAAGAGTTCACATGCCACAATAAAAACTGGAGATCCCACATGTGGTGATGAAGACCTGGCACAGCTAAATAAATAAGCAAAAATACAACCTAAAATTTAATACTAGGAACTCCCTGGCAATCCAATGGTTAGGACTCGGCACTGTCATTGCCAGGGGCCCAGGTTCAATCCCTGATCAGGGAACTAAGATTCTGCAAGCTATGTGGCTCAGTCACCCAAAAATAATAATACAAACAAAACACTAAACTATGAAACTATCCTCATCCCAGACTTTTCTATGGCAACTTTGACTGACACTGTTTCAAAAGATGGAATATACTAATGACAGTCCCATCCTTATGACAGAGAAGGAAATTCCAAGGAGGCAGCTGAAAACATGAGAGATCTCTTAAGGCCTAGGCTGAACTTGCACATTGTCATATTCATTCACATTCCATTGGCCAAAGCAAACTGCTTGGCCACATCTAATATCAACAAAGTAGAGAGTATCAATCAGTCCTAACTGGGGGAGAGACTGAGTCATTGCATAGTAATCTAATTTGCTGCAAGATTTGTCATACTGCACCCCAATGTTCATAGTGGTACTATTTAGCCAAGAAATGGGAGCAACCTAAGTATCAATAGACAGATAAGAAAGATATGGCGTACATACATATACATATATACACAATGGAATATTAGTCCACCATAGAAGAATGGAATATTGCCATTTGCAGCAACATGAATGGACATAGAGATTAACATACTAAGTAAAATAAGTTAGAAAAAGATAAATATTATATGATATCACTTATATGTAGAAATGAAAAATAACACAAACTTATTTACAAAATAGATCCACAGACATAAAAAACAAACTTATGGTAACCAAAGGAGGGTGGGGGAAGAAATGAATTAGGAGTGAGAGATAAATGGGCTTCCCAGGTGGCACTAGTGGTACAGAACCCGCCTGCCACTGCAGGAGACTTAAAAGATCCAGGTTATATCCCTGGGTTTGGAAGATACTCTGGAGGAGGGCACGGCAACCCACTCCAGTATTCTCGCCTGGAGAATTCCATGTTCAGAGAAGCCTGGCAGGCTACAGTCCATGGGGTGGCAAAGAGTCGGACACGACTGAGCAACTGAGATTAACAAATGCACACTATCATATATAAAATAAACAAGGATTTATTGTGTAGCACAGGGAACTATATTCAATATCTTACAATAACATGTAGTGGAAAAGAATCTGAAAAAGAATATATATATATATATATATATATAACTGAATCACTTTGCTGTACATGTGAAACTAACACAATATTGTAAATCAACTATACTTCCACTAAAAAAAGAAAGAAGAAAAAAAAAAGGAAGAATCCTGAAAATAAAAGGCAATCAGTATATTATCCTAACAGGAAAAAAATACAAAAGATATATGTCATGCTATATCCTCTCCCCTTTCTTTCTTCCTTCTCTCTCTCTCTTAACAGATAAGGAAACTAAGGCTCAGAGAGGTCAAATAACTTCTCCAAGATTTACTACTAGTAAATGACAGAGCTGGAATCCAATCAAGTTGGAGTCAAGGTTACATATGCCATGTATCTGAGACCAAGATGTTTGGGCTTTCTTAGAAGGTAATACAATGCTACTGAAAACTCTTGAACAAGAAAGGAGCAGTCAGTATGCAGAGCACGTGGGAGAGGGAAAGAGGAGGGGCCCCCTATGATAGTCACAAAATTTCGGGTCAGAATTGATAAGGGGCTGGGCTGGGGTGTCAAAAAGGGAAAACAGGGACTTCCCTGGTGGTCCAGTGGTTGAGAATCCACACTGCAATGCAGGGGACATGGGTTCAATCTCTGGTCAGGGAGGGAACTAAGATCCCACATGCCATGGAGCAACAAAGCCCGCTAGCCGCAACTACTGAAGCCCATGCACTCTGGAACCCGCATGACACAACCAGAGGGCCCGAGTGCCACAACTAAGACCTGATGCAGCCAAATAAATATTTTTTAAAAAATCAGTAAATGTAAAAACCAAATAGAAAGAAAGAAGTAAGAGACAAGTTAAGAACATTTAAAAATTTTTTTTTCTTTGCTACATGTAGAAATAAAGTTATCTTTGTTGTACAAAGAAAAAAATCAAACAAAAAATTCACACTGTGCAGACAAAAGTGTTTAAAGTAAAATTTCCCTCCTCTTCCTTTCTCCTGAAATAAGTTCCATTAAGAGTTTATGGTAAATCTTTCCTGAACTATGTCTAAAGCCACATAATACTTATACATATACCTGTTTTTAAAAGTTTTTTAAATGTGTTCTCACCAAACTTTTGTCTCTTGCTTTTTATCACATACTAGTATGGCAAGATCAGTTTTCTATGTCCAGAAATCACTTTTAAGGGCTCTGCCACTTACTAGCTGCGGGATCTTGCACATGTGGCTTAACCTAAGACTGGGTGTATTTAATCTATAGCTTTGGATAAACATGAACCTGTCACACAGAGCCATTATGAGGATTAAATGAGTTAATACACAGAAAGCATCTTGTACAGTCTGACATATTAAGAGCTCAAAACATATTAGCTCTCCCTATTAATAGATCCATGTTTAGCTATACCGTAATATACTTAACCAGTTCTGTACCCATGGTCACTTAGTGTGCTGCGTTGTTCATAAAGATGGTGACAATGATTCCCCCACCCCACATACTTGACTCTGTAATATGACTCTGTTTTCTTTTCCATCAAGAGACTATTTCTAGTCTCCTTGAATCTGGACATGTGATAGGCATTGATCAATAAAATGTAGTGAAGATTATGCTATAGCACTTCAGAGAACTTCAGAACCTAGGCCTCAAGAGGTCTTGCTGCTTTGGTTTTTTCCTTTCAGAGGCCATCATGAGGAAGCCTGAGTTAGCTTGATGAAGCCACGTGGAGAAGAACCTAGGCCCTCAAGCCAGCAGTCCCAGCCATCTGCCAGACTCGTGAATGAGGCCATATATGTATGACCAATGAGTTTGCTGACTTGCAAACTGACTGCAATGCAGCAGTAAGCTCAGGCAAAACCATGTACAGCTGAAAAGAGGTGTCCCAGCTGGACATGTCCAAGTTGCCAATCCACACAAACATAAGCAAAAAATTACTGTCATTTTAAACTACTCTGTTTTGGGATGATTTGTTAAGCAATAATAGAAAGTTGATATGCGGAGGTTCTTAGGCAGTGCCTATGGCTCTGGTTGAAATGTAAGCTCCATTTCTTAAGTGACCTTGGGCATGTCCTGCAACCTGACTGAACCTCAGTTTCCACGTCTGTATAGTGGGATACTTTTAGTTCCTACCTCACTAGGCTGATGTGAGGATAAAATGAGATGATGAACATTCAGTGTGTGGCACAGGACAAGTACTATGAACATTTTAACTATGATTGTAGCTATTGTTATTGTTTGAAGAAAGTTTAATCTGAGAGCTGTGCTATGGAAGGACAGAGGAATTAGTATTAAAGATAACTAAGCTGTTTTTGGAGGCGCCATAACTACTGAACATTGGAGATTGAGAACTTTTTGGAATCAGAGACCTATACCAAGCTGGCCTGGAAGACAGCAGGGGTTGGGTCTCAACTGTGACCTACAGTGTGGGGGGTTGTATGTGTGTGTCTGGGTGAGCCCTCTGAATGACGTCACACATGGAGGCTGGAATTGGGTAGAAGAATGAAGAACTGAGGCTGTGGGGGCTGCTGAGATCATTGGAAAGGTCTCATGAGGGTTACACCCTGGGACTTACCCCTACTCTTTTCAGATGAAATTCCAGACTCCTAACCATGGCCTGAATGCCCTGGCCACCTTTCCCACCTTATTTCCTACTCTTCTTTCCTTCATTCCGAATGCTTTGGCTGCCCTGGCCTCCTTCCTCAAACTTATCAAGCTTTTTCCTGCCTCAGGACTTTTGTTCTGTCTTTCCCTCAGAGGGGCTTCTGAACCACTCAAGCTAAAATTCTCCCCTCACACCTACTTATCTTTTTTCTTCATAGCGTTTGTTCACTTGTTTACCTGTGTGTTATTTGTTATCACTTTAGAAGGTGAGTTTTACAAGGAACTGGTATCTGTCTTGCTCATACCACATCCTCAGCACTGTCTGTCTCATGGTGAGTGATGAAAAGCTATGAACTGAATAAATGTGAATAAAGATAGGGGAAAGGAACCAGAGAGTGAAAAGACAGCTGAAAAGCTAAATGAAGGCCTCATTTCCTGGAAGACAGCTTCACAGAAACCTAGAATCATCTTGTCTAACCTGTGAAAAACTAAGACTCATAAAGCAGAAGTAACTAGCGTGAACTCTAACACTTTGGCCACCTGATGCGAACCTACTCACTGGAAAAGACCCTGATGCTGGGAAAGACTGAAGGCGGGAGACGGGGATGACAAAGGATGAGATGGTTGGATGGCATCACCGACACAACGGACATGAGTTTGAGTGGGCTCCAGGAGTTGGTGACAGACAGGGAAGCCTGGTGTGCTGCAGTCCATGGGGTCGCAGAGTCGGACATGACTGAGCAACTGAACTGAACCGAACTAGCGTGACGGCACTCAAAAGAGTCATTACTGTGGACTTTTAGTCCACTGAGGTCAAATGCCACAGACCTCTCTGACAGACAGAAGAGGCCCAGAAAAGGTCACAGCCACCTCCCTGAGGCCACCACTGTATGTCTGCAGCTGCCACCACTCCATCCCTCAGGGGAGGAGACTGTCTCTTTGACAGCAGAGGTGCCAGTCAGCTGAAGAGCTGTGAAAGGAGAGCTGGAGAAGGTGGGGAGGCCCACCCCCTGGGTCAAGCAGCTATTCTGAGGCAGCTCAGGGATAAAAACAGGTACCAAAATAACCCAGCCTTCTCGCCCTTGTTCCAGACCTCACACCTCTGCCCCACCAAAGGTGAGGCTAACACCTGAATTCCTCTCAGTAACACACATACCAGCTTTCAGCAGGGCCTGCAGGGAACAGGGTGACCATCAGACTCAGCCCTGTCCACTGGGAGGTCACAGTCTGATGAAAGAAGCAGGCCAGGGATGGTGAAGGACAGGGAGGCCTGGGAGACTGCAGTCCATAGGGTCGCAGAGTAGGACACAACTTAGCAACTGAACAACAACAACAAAGGGAGGGAAGAACCCCAGAGAAAAGGATCCCTGGATTGGTTCAATGGACATACCGAAGTTAGCCAGTCCAGGAGGTGACAGTAACAGAAGTAATTGCCAGTGCCAAGGGAGGGAGGCAACACAGAAAAGATCCAGGAACAGTCTGCAGTTTTAGTGAGTGGGAGCCTCAGGAAATTTTAATGAGCGGCAGAAGAGGCGGCTTGAGACGGCGGGGGCGGGGGTGAGAGAGGATGGCGACAGTGTCCAAATTATGCAGAAACTCCGATGTTAACAGAAGAGCTTGCGCTCTTTTTGGTGCACAAAGGAAAGTCTTGGGAGATGTTCAACCAAGAGGACGTCATAATCAGTTTTGCACAATAGAAAGTCCCCTATACCTGCCTTGGGGCGGTTGCCCGGGAAAGTGGGGTGGAGAGGCAGATCGAAGAGACAAAATATTTTATTCTGGCTAGGACTCCTGATGAGCAGGAACTGGGTTTAAGTCTCCAAAGGGCTAGTACCGTCACTTCTCGACTCCTGCGCCACCCCACTCCTGGGGCCCAACTTTCGTTTACTTGTTCCGGAACTCGAAGTGTGAGCAGAAAAAAATGTGCTGCTGGAACCCCGACCCTAGACGAGGGACCAGTGAACGAGACTTCAACTCCCAAAATGCTTCGCTCTCCAGCTCTGCAGGTCGCGCATGCTTCTTTTCACGAAAGGCGGACCGGCTTGCAGACTGTAGGACTTGCCAACTGGATGAAATGCGGGAAACCTAGGGACCGCCATCTTATCTTAGGTCAAACCAATTGTACACTTAGGGGGAGGTTCGTGTTCTCTCTCTCGTCAGCTCGCACAGGTACTGCAATAAAGTTCGCTTAATTATTTCAAGTCTCCTTATTATGATTTACGATAAGAACGCCTTCCATTTTGCGCCGCAGTTCAGAACTGAACCCCTAGGGATTCAATGAGACATCCCAGCATGGCCGCACTCTGCGAGACTCCGCTGGGGGAGGAGTCGGAAGCGGTCCCTCCCCGCCTCCCGGTCGGAGGGGGGTTTCCGCTTCCGGCAGCGACGGCTGCAGCCTCGCTCTGGTCCCTGCGGCTGGCGGCCGAGCCGTGTGTCTCCTCCTCCGCCGCCGCCATATTGTCTGTGTGAGGAGCGGGGAGAGCGGCCGCCGCCGCTGCCGCTTCCACCCCAGGTACTGTGGGAGCTGCCAGGCGAGGTCGTTGGGGGGTGCGGGTGGGCCCAGGCGGGCAGCAGGGCGCGGCTGCCTCTCACGCCTCCAGCAGACTCCCGAGCGGCCCTTCGTCTTCCCCTGCCCCCCCCCCCCACCCCCCACACTCACCAGCCGAGGCCCCTGCAGCTCATCGGAGAGGCCTGGGGCCACTCCCCAGGGCGGGGAGGGAGGCTTTGGGGGCAGAGGCTGATGTGAGGATGGAAGCTGGCTCTCGAGTCCAGCTTATGACCGGGGAGAGGGTTGGACTGGGGCGGGGACTAGGGGGCAACTTGGAGAAGGGGGTCGCCAGAGGGGGAAGGGAGCTTGAGGGGTGGGGCCGCAGGGGGGGATGCTAGGGGAGGGTGATTAGGGGAGTGATGCCCTCAGTGTAGGCTGGGGTGGACCTTCCTGTGGAGCAGAGCTACTGGAGTGGAGGCCTCCTAAGGTCCCTCTGGGCGAGGCAGGGCTTCCCACCTGCACACTGGGGTGCAAGGTGGAGGCGACCCGGGGCGAGGTCATTGAGGATACAGAGGAAGGGAACCTAGAAGTGGGACAGAACGGGTGGAGTTGGAGTTAAGGGTTAGTTGGGACCTTGGGTGGAAGAGGAGAGGTACACAGAATGAAAGATTGGCTGAGTTTATATGTTAGTTTGTGACCTTTTGAAGAGTAGGACTTTTATTTTTGTTTTTCGGGGGTTGTGTTTTTGCTTTTGCAGCGTTGGAACATTTCTTGCCTTGGCAGGTGATGGGTGGAGCTTATGTAGTTTGTTTTTGGGAAGCAAAGTCGAGGTCAGGAGAAGTTGCTTCTTGGCTATTGCTGTTGTGAGAAGGAAAGAGTTCTGGCAGGGAGGTGGCAAATTAATTGGGGAGGCCTGATTACCTTTTCAACTGCTGGATTCTATGAGAAGTGGGCGTGTGGAGAGGAAATGAAAGGGAAGATTTTTTTCTAAGAGTTGGAAGAGTCCATTCCATCTAAGAAGTGGCAGTACATCTCTGGATTCCCAGTTAGAAGTGCCACTGCTGTTTCCCTGTGTGACCGAACTTCTGTAAATCTGTTTTTCTGTCTGTAAAATGGGATGAAAATATTTCTTAGAGGATAAGTTTGTGGTGAGTGAATAAGATAATTTGTGTCAAGTGCTTAGTACAGTGCCTGGCAGGTTGTAAGTGCTCGATAGACCTTACGTGTCGCTTTTCTTTTTTTTTTTCTTTTGTGTCGCTTTTCTTAAAGGGCCTACTTGGTATATTTGGGGTTCCGCCAATCTAGGTAAAGTGTATGGTCAATAATCTGACAGTAGGCAAGGCTTCAGAATATTATATTTGTAGTCGTTGTAGTGTTTTGTTCTAAATCACTTGACTTAATTGTCTTGGTGGACCTTGAGCTGAAAGACCAGGACTAGTGCTAGTTCTTCGTGTTTTTTTTTAAAGTTCACCTGCAGTTTTACCTAGACAGGTTTGTCCTTCTGTGACTTTGAAATATTTGACTTTCATTTGCTGTTGGAGGAGGGTGTGTGACTTGAAGAAAGAATGAAAATATTTCAAGTTTGCTTAGATCAGTTTATCAACTGATTACAAAATTAGGTCACCCTGAGGTAACTTTTTTTAAAAAGCAAAACCCAAATATGTCTAGTTATATCCTTTTATATGGAATACAGTAGAGAAGAGAAGCACACATTTAAGGGAGAACAAAGGGTGAGTTTCTACCTAGTGTGTTAATTGCAAAACTGTTTAGGGATGAAATAAATGTATTTTTAATCTCTTTTGCTTAGCCAGTCTCTTCAGGATGAGTCCTTAGTTTTATTGTTGTCTCTGTCTCTGAACGTACACCTTTAATTCACACACTCTTGGAGAAAGAAATTTTCTTTGGGGACTGAGTTTAAAGCTTTACTTTAGGGTTTGGAGTTGTAGTAGGCAGAATGACCACCACCACCACCCTCAAGACGTCCAAACTCTTAATTCCCAGATCTGTAAATATGTTACATGGTAAAAGGCCTTTGCAGATGCTACTAGGGTTAAACATCTTACAACAGGGAGATTATCCTGGATTTTGTGGGTAGGCCCAATCTAATCACATGCGCCCTTAAAAGCAGAGAACTTTCTCCAGCTGGGAGTCAAGAGAGATGGGGCAGAAGAGGAAATCAGAGAGAATTGAATCGTGAGAGGGACTCCATTTGCTGTTGCTAGAGGGGGCCACGTGGAAAGCATGAGTAAGGAATGCAGGGAGCCTCTAGTAACAAAGACCAGCCCCGGCTGACAGCCAAGAAGGAAATGGAGACCACAGTCCTACAACCATGAGGAACTGAAGTTGGCCAACAACCTGAATGAGCTTGAGAGTGGATTCTTCCCCAGTTTCCAGCAAGGATAACACCTTGATTTTGACCTTGTGAAACCCTGAGCAGAAGACCTACCCAAGCCCACCTAACTTCTTACCTACAGAAACTACGAGACAATAAATTTCTGTTGCTTTAAGCCACTATGTGTGTGGTTTTGTTACGGCAGCAGTAGAACACTAGTCTAAATTTTTGTGCCAGAAATGGGGTAGTATTACCTAAAAACGTGGAAGTGGCAGTAGAAGAGGCCAACAGTTTTTTGAGGAGGAGCATGAGATAGAAAAGGCCTAGAAACAGATTGTTAGTAGAAGTAGTGAAGACTCAAGTGGAAGTGAGGTGTACATTGGAAACTGGAGAAAAGATCTTTTTACATAGTGGCAAATAAACTTAGAATTGTGTCCTGAGGTCATGTGGAAAAGAAAACTTACAACTGATGAACTTGGATGTTTAGCTGAGGAGATTTCCAAGCGAAGTATTGGTTTATTTGTAGATGTGGGTTTAACGGTGAGCTCCTGTGAAATTCACGTGAAACCCTCTAAGTTCTTGATCATTTTATACTAGCAGAAACAATGTCCACTTGATTGAAAAACATAGAGTATGAAATTAAAGGGGCCTCTCAACCCTTCCTCTCCCCCAGATTTTTTTACTAGTAAGAAGCAGGCTGGTAAAACTAGAGATATGAATGTGTTTCTTTTCTTTTAAAAAAGGGTGACTTAGAGGGTGGAACCAAGAGCCCAAAGAGGTGGAACTGAAGGTTACAGAAGAGATTTCCCTGGCTTTGAAATGTAATGGAGTTTGCCCACATTTTGAAACTGCTTTGGACCGATGGATCCACTTTCCCTTATATTTTGCCTGCTTTCTTTTATAGTTATATTCCCTGTTTGAACTGGAATGTTTTTGACTATTACCTTATGCCTGTCTCACCATTACAGATTGGGAGCAGATAACTAGTTGTCTTTTTTGTTTTTTTTTAAAGAAATTGTGCTCCAGGGGGTTGCACTTAATGTATTATACCCAGAGCTTCATCCACACCTGGTTTAGATGGTGAGATTTGGGCGTTTTAAATCGATGAACTTTAGATGAGATTTTTGGACTTAGAGTTGATGTTTAGTGAAATGAGACCTTATGATGAATTGGATGGTTTTTGCATTTGGGAGAGTTATGAGTCTTTGGAGGCCATTAGGGTGGACTCTTCCAAAGATCCTCTGGAATCTGAGTTTGTTACTGTTTTGTGGCAAAGGGACTTTTCAGATATAACTGTGGTTTAAGAATTCTAACATAGAATGGTTATCCTGGATTTTCTGGGTAGGTAGGTCCAGTCTGTTCACATGAAAGCAGACAGCTTTATCCAGCTAGAGTTAGATTTGAAGCATGAGAGGTACTCAACCTGCCATTCCTGGAGGGGGCCACGTGGTAAGCACAAGAAGGAATGCTATCAGCACCAGCTGACAACCAACAAGGAAATAGGGACCTTAGTCCTGTGCCCACAAGGAACCTCTTTCAGCCAACAGTCTGAATGAGCTTAAAAGCAGATTCCCCACCTCAGAATTTCCACCAAGGAACATAGCCCTACAGACACCATGATTTTTGGCCTTGCATGACCCTAAATAGAGAATCCAGCCAACCCTACATCACTTCTGGCCTATAGAAGCTGTGAGATAATAAATTTGTGTTGTTTTATGTTTGTGGTAGTTTGTTCCAGCGACAATAGGAAACTAATTAGAAAATTTTAAAAAGAAAACTAACTAGAGGGATTTTGCTTACTTTATTTTAGAATCTTTCAGGGATTATTTTCTAGAGAACAAAGACAGCAGAGATTATTCTGTAAAGTGGGTATTTGGTCCTGGAAGACCTCACAGAATAATGGTGTTAAGTGGAACCTAGGCTTCTTCCTAGATGTGTAAGCATGTGTCATTAGATGAAGTTTGAAGGGGCTAGATGAACAGCTTGGTAAAACATAGATTCTAAAGTTCTAGGCCATTTTGGTAGAATTTCTATAAATTGATGATTCTTCCATGCCTATAATAAGCATCCTGGGTAATTCCTTCATCTTTATTAGCGGAATGAAGCATTGAGTTTATTTGACAATCCTTCCTGATAAATCTTTCCTATATTTGACAAGACTTCCTGTTTTTTCAAAAGAGCTGAAAATGGGTGATTATTTTTTAGGAATTGATAGCCACCTATATACAGTAGTGTCTTCTTTCAGACTTCCCACCCCAACCCAAAATTGTTACAAGGTCTTTCTCCCTGTCATTGCCCACCCCCACCCCCCTTTTTTTTGGCTGAGCTGGATTTTTGTTGCTGCATGGACTTTGCTCTAGTTGCGGTACACAGGCTTCTCATTGCGGTGACTTCTCCTGTAGCAGAGGACGGGCTCAGTCGCCCCACAGCATGTGGAATCTTCCTGGACCAGGGATCAAACCCATGTCCCCTACATTGGCAGGCAGGTTCTCAACCATTGGACCACCAGGGAAGTCCAATCATTGTCATTGGTCACTTGAGGTTAAGAATAAGATTTGGGGACTTGCCTGGTAGTACAGTGTATAGGAATATGCCTGCCAGTAAAGGGGACACGGGCTCGATCCCTGGTCTGGAGAGATTCCATATGCCACAGAGCAACTAAGTCTATGACTGCTGAGCCCACAGCATGCTGCAACTACCGAAGTAAGTGCGCCTAGACCCTGTGCTCCCCAGCAAGAAAAGGGACTGCAGTGAATAGCCTACGCTCATGTCTGCTAGAGAAAGCCCATGCACAGCAATGAAGACCCATAGCAGCCATAAATAAGATTTGGGTATATGTGTGTGACTAAATCACTTTGTTGTGCACCTGAAACTATTGTAGCACCATAGAGCAACTATTAATTTCTAGAAGAGCCAATACAGTTTAAAAAAAGAAGACGATTTTGGGATCATAATTGCAGAAAAGACTTCTGACTTTTAAGAAAGGCCTTTTTGTTGTTGTTTATCACTATGTTACTGATTAGATACATGATGTGGACTCTCAACTTTAGTGAAGGGAACTTCAGAGCATGGAGGAAATAAGACAGTTTGTCTTTGAGTTACCTGAATAGAAAGATGATTACAAAATTAGAGCATTTCAGGTTATGAAGGACTTTTGTGATTATCTGTTTGACTTTTAGGTTTAGAGTAAAGGAAATTGGGCCACCTGAAGGTTAAGTGACTAAACCAAGTATCTCAGTCCTACAGCTGGCCTAGAATCCTGGTCCAGGCAGTGGGGATTCGTGGCTTTAAGAATATATTCTCTGTCTACCTCGATCCTGTCCTTTTTCTATATTTTACCTTACATAGGTTATCTCTCTATGCCTCATTTTCCTCATGGGGTCATTGTGAGGATTGATTGAGATAACACATATAACACATTTAGCGTAGCACCTAACACAGTAAGTGCCCAAAAGATGTTAACTGTTACGTTTATGATAATTATTTTGACAGCTGTTTGGTATCTTTTGCATAAATATTACAGCACAATTTGTACAAGTTCAGAAACAGAATTACGTGATTTGGCGTTGGATTAGGTAAGGACTTACTCTTTTAAGGTAATGAGAAACTGGATTTGATCCTTGGTCTGTCACAATTAATTCTTTGGGTGACCTGGACCAAGTTTGTTTCACAAGAATGTTAGTGTCTTCATACATCTACATTTCTTTGAACTCCTAAAATGGATAATTTAAAATGGTACTGTATCATTTAGTTGTTCCTTAATAGAGAGAGATCTAAACCATCTAGCTTTTCAAGGGAAGAAATTCCTCTGGAATTATTAAGAAAAAGGAACGGCTGTCACTGTAACAAATATTTACATTGGGTTATAGGCAGTTGGTAGTTTCTCCAAGGTAGAGTTCAGCTGACCTACTTGTTGACCAAACTTTTTTCTCTTTCAATTATAGAAATCAAGTATTATCTTTTTAAAAGTTTAAGGTGAAAGAATGAATAGTATCATACTAAGAGTGACTTTTCACTGGTTTCTACAAAGTGTGTCTTTCAGCCTTAGACATAAGAAATGTACTTAGCAACAGTTACTATGGTGGGCAAGCTTTTATTACATTAGTGATGATAGTGTTTTCTTGCATAGAAAATATGTGTTATCTGAAGTGAGGATTTTAGGGTTAAATACCAGGGTATACTTAGAATAATGTTTTATAATTTTATATGTGTCATGTCTTAAATGCCTTTATATTGGCCACTTTTTTCTTTTCATACTTTCTGGTCTTGTGGATTTTTTGGACAGATTTTTATTAGCTGAAGCATTTTAATCTGTTTGGAAAAGTGAACACTTGGAAATTTTTCTGAAGTTATGACTAATGCCCTAGTGGGCATTTCTCAATTTAGCTCTCTCATTAATGTTCTATAATTTTTAAGAAAGCAACCTTGTTAAAATGAATGGATAAATTATTTTCCTAAAAATTTAATCATGTCATATCAGAAAGTACAAAATAGCCATTTGACCTTATTGGATTTATAACCAGTCAAATGATGTTAATTCTTTCAACAAGCCGTGAGTGCCTGGTGTATTTCAGGTAGGTGCTGTGCTTACCTGATCTCTAGATGGTCCTTGACCTCAAACTTAAAATTGAGTGTCATTTTGTCATAATGTATGTGTCATTCCGTAACTTGGCAGCTTTCTGCACTTGATCTTAGCCAAAAGGCAGAGAAGCCATAGCAGCAGCTTTCTGGAGTGTTTTCTTATGAAAACTCTTACTGGCTTTGTATCTTAGGTATAGTTTCTGAAACAGCTGCAGAAATTTGGTGGGCAGTGGATTCAGGATTTTTGATTCTTAATGAAATTCTTTAACCAAGATTACTGGGGCTCAGCCATAAAAAGGAACACCATTTGAGTCAGTTCTGATGAGGTGGATGAACCTAGAACCTATTATACAGGGTGAAGTGAGTCAGAGAAGGATAAGTATCGTATTCTAATGCACATATATGGAGTCTAGAAAAATGGTACTGAAGAATTTATTTACAGGGCAGCAGTGGAGAAACGGACATAGAGAATAAACTTATGGACATGGGGAGAGGAGAGGGGAGGGTGAGATGTATGGAAAGAGTAACATGGAAACTTACATTATCATATGTAAAATAGATGGCCAACGGGAATTTGCTGTATGACTCAGGAAACTCAAACGGGATCTGTGTCAACCTGGAGGGGTGGGATGGGGAGAGAGGTTCAGGAGTGAGGGGATATATGTATACCCGTTTCTGATTCATGTTGAGGTTTGACAGAAAACAACAAAATTCTGTAAAACAATTGTCCTTCAATAAAGAAGAAAGAGAAAAAAAAAGATTACTGGGGGAACTAAGGGAGGGAGGCAGCAGGATAGTTGGGAAAAGCGTCAGCTTTGGAATGAGACCAAGTTTGGGTTTAGTAACCAAGTTTACTTAACTCTTAAGCCTGGATTTTGTCATCTCTGCAATTGGGATAACAACTACCTTGGGCAACTTACTTATAGCCTTCTGTTCCTTCATCTATAAAATGGGCATCAGTACCCATATCCTCTGAATATTCTTGTGAGGATTAATAAGTAAAGCACCAGCTAGTTATCATAGCTCAGTTGGTAAAGAATCCGCCTGCAATGCAGGAGACCCTGGTTTGATTCCTGGGTCAGGAAGATCCGCTGAAGAAAGGTTGGGCTATCCACTCCAGTATTCTTGGCTTTCCTGTGGCTCAAGCTGGTAAAGAGTCTGCCTGCAATGTGGGAGACCTGGGTTCGATCCCTGGGTTGGGAAGATCCCCTGGAGAAGGGAATGGCCACCCACTCACTCCAGTATTCTGGCCTGGGGAATTCGGGTCGCAAAGAGTTGGACACAACTGAGCGACTTTCACTTCACAACTGAAAATTAAAGGAGATAATTTATAAAATGCCAGGTACCTTTTCCTTCCCTGTCAATGAAAACTATATGTTCATTGCCATTTTCTGCTGCCAGGAGTTCTTATTTTTCAGTGAGGCCTTTTGACCTGTACTTCCTGTTTCTGATGTGGCCTGTGGGATGGGTGAGGTACTGAATTGCTGCTTAGGGGTGGGTCAGTATGTAGCTCATGCCCAGTGTAGATTGCCTCAGTTACTCATCTACAGTGAACATGGTCAGGTTGTTATCTAGTCTTGGTGAATCTAGGGTTCTGCTGCTTCTAGATAGAAAAGTGACTCCATCTCAGACTTGGGGAAAGTTCAAAGTTTGCTCACCTATGGACTTGTGAACCTGAGATCAGAGATCTTATTCCTGATGGTTCTTTGATCACAGTTTGGGAATTAACTTGTGTATTGTGTGTTAGGGATATGTTTGGAGGAGAACTTTTTCCTGCATTAACATCTTTTCTGTGTCTTGCTCACTCAGGTAATCCACTAACTTGCTTTCTTTGCTCTGTATTCTTAAATCATACACACACACCCTTAGGCATAGCAGAAACCTGTCTTCATCAGTACTTACAGTCCTCTGTATATTTTTGACTCTGTATAGAATGAATACAAATAGCCATCTGCCTTGGGAGTTGTCCCATCTTTCCAAATCTGATTCTGTATACCACTGTGACATTGTGGCCAGCCCGTTCAGGTAAGAGAATAAGGAAGACTCCAGATTGTTGAAAGTCAAATCTCTCACCCCTCCCCTTGCCTCCAAATTTAAAGAAATCCATTTCATTGTAGTATTACAAATGATAGGTTGTTGTTGAATCAGTGTGCAGAATTGGGGAAATAGTGTTAAACTAGTAAAAATAATCCCTATTTAGGCTTTGAAACGTAAGATTTGACTTGGGTTCAAACCTGGCCTCAGTTACTTAGTAGTCCTGTGATATTTGGCAGGTTATTTATCCTCTGAATCCATGTTTATTTCTAAAATGGGAATCTGCATCTAATACCATGTCTGGCTTACAAGAGACATTCAAATGATAGTTATTACTTATAACTATATTACTACATATGGTGTGATATATTACATATGGTGTGATATATTACATATGGTGTGATATATTACATATATGGGCTATACTTTAGATTACTCTAGGTCCCAACGAATCTTTTGGTTCCGGAGGGTGGTAGCAAGTGGAATAGAGTAGCAGATTGTGACTTTATTTCACTGTGTTGCCTGGTAAAAAGACACAGGTGGTAGCTTCTTTGCCCACCATTTATTGTATTTTATATTATTGGAAACAGTATTGTACTTCAAACTTACGTCAAGTGTTTGAGGTAGAACTGTGTTAATTCAGATCAGACTGCTTGGGGATGTTTGATTTTGGTATTATTAAAATGTAGTTGATTTATAATGTTTCAGGTATACAGCAAAATGATTCAGAAATATTTGTATGTACTAGAGTAGCTTAGTGTTAGTCGCTCAGTCATGTCCAATTCTGTGATCTTATGGACTGTAGCCCACCAGATTCCTCTGCCCATGGGATTCTCCAGGCCAGAATACTGGAGTGGGTAGCCTTTCCTTTCCCCAGGAGATCTTCCCAACCCAGGGATCAAAGCCAGGTCTCCCACATTGCAGGCAGATTCTTTACCAGCTGAGCCACAGGAAAGCCCAAGAATACTGGCGTGGGTAGCCTATCTCTTCTCCAGTGGGTCTTCCCGACCCAGGAATCAAACCGGGGTCTCCTGCATTGCAGGCAGATTCTTTACCAACTGAGCTATCAGGGAAGCCCTTGTTAGGATTATATCAGGTGTCATTGTGAAATTTATATTCCAAATTCAGACCCTTAACAGGATTAAAAAAAACTTACACTGTTAGCTTTGAACCAGGTAGTTTTCTTCCTTTTCAGTGTTTACTTGGGATCTTGGAATTTGAGGGTTGGAGGGGGTATTGCGAACTGTCAAGGAGCTAAATTGTTAACTTTTTGACCTCTGTATTTTTCCCCAATTGAAAAAACACCATTGATTATGGCATTAGTTTGATAGATGAGGGAGAATCATTTTAAAATAGAGGAAAGAAGATCGCTTCATCTAATCTTCATTTTATTTCCACCATTAACCTGTTTTCTTTTGGCTTATTCTTTCAAGCTATAGGGTTAGGAGATTTAGGTTGTATTTATTGTTTTGGGTTTGTTGTGCCAGTGATCTCTGAATGGATGACCTCCCAGAAGAAATGGTAGTACTTGTACTTGAAAGCTGTGAAAGATAAATTGTGTGTCTGTTAAAGGAGCACTATGAAAATAGTTTTCTCAGCCTACTGCATGGATTTTGACAATTCAGCTTATGATCTCTTTAGTTAAATCAGAATTTTTCAGCCAATGGACTATGTCAGGGAGGGTTACAGATATGCTGAGATTCTGGTCCCCTCAGCCTTCAGGCCATTTGGGCAGAGTACAGGGCCTCCAAACCAGTAACCTTAAGCCCAAAAGTCTTGATCATTTATCCATTATTAAAAATACTATTATCTCTTTGTGTTTTGAGTTTTTAAAAGGCTGCATGTAAGCGCTAGTTGAGAAAGTTCAGTAATTGAGTATCTTAACAGTTTTAAGGTTCAAGGGGATGCTGATCTGAAAATAGTCTTGATTTAAGTTTAGAAAAGACCATTTTAAAGTGTATCTATCTGATCCTCAAGCACTTCCCTTTCCACAGATAATTCAGGGGGTATACTTTAAAATGTGAGACTAAACGATTAGAGTTTGGGCACTTGTGAAGAAATTTGAGTTCTTATTTTTTTAAGCAATAATGTGAAGCAAAACAAGTTACCTTGTATAAAATTGGTGTCCTCATCTGACTCTGAATGCCACTGTATCTTTTCTGGGAGCTGACACTTTGTTAATCATTCCTGAGCCATGGGTCTCCTGCTTTAACATAAATTGAAACCTAGGATACATTGTCTTCCCCTCTTCCTTTCCGAAAGAATGGGATATACTTAACTTAAAATTTTAATTGTTTAATATTTATGTAAATTATGAAGTTAGCTTCCCCCCTCCCCCTTTTTTGACTATGCTGTGCAGCCTGCAGCCTCTCCCCAACCAGGGATCAGACCTGTGCCCTCTGCAGTGGAAGCATGGAGTCCTTACCACTGGACCACCAGGGAATTCCCATCAAGTTAACTTTTAAAAATTGATATTTTGTAGTGTTAAAATATCTCCTTTTGTCTGACTTAACAATTCTTAATTCTGCTGGGGTTTACAGATTTTTCTGAGCCTGTAGTGAAAGCTACAGAACTTTATTTCAAAAAATGTACTGTACACACTACTTTGTATTACTTTAGGGAATTCATGGACCTCCAGTCTCATTGATGAACTCCAGTTTGAAATTTGTTTAGTCCAAATAACAGTTCCCCCATTTTATTATTATTAATACAGTAACATTTGTATGCTTTATCATTTTTCACAGTATTTTTTAATTGAAGTATAGTTAATTTACAGTGTTGTGCCAATCTCTGCAGCACAGCAGTGACTCAGTTTTACATACATGTGCATTCTTTTTTTTTAATATTCTTTTCCATTATGGTTTATCCCAGGAGATTGGATATGGTTGCTTGTGCTATACAGTGGGATCTTGTTTATCCATTCTCAATGTTGTAGGTTGCATCTACCAACCTGAGATTCCCAACTTCTTCCTTCCCCCCTCCTCCTTGGCAACCAGAAGTCCGATCTCTGTGTCTATGAGTCTTTCTCTGTTTTGTAGATAGGTTCATTTGTGCTATATTTTGGATTCCACATATAACTGATGTCATACGATACTTGTCTTTCTGACTTCACTTAGTTTTAATAATCTTGCATCCATGTGGCTGCATATGTCATTTTTATGGCTGAATAGTATTCTATTGTATATATATATGTGTGTTACATCTTGCTCAACATTTAGGCTGTTTCCATGTTTTGGCTATTGTGAATAGTGCTGCTATGAATATAGGGTTGCATATATCTTTTTGAATTACAGTTTTGTCCAGGTATATGCCGAGGAGTAGGATTGCTAGATCATTCTATTTTTAGTTTTCTGAGAAACCTCCATACTGTTTGCCATAATGGTGGTATCATTTACGTTTCCACCTTTAGGGTAGGAGGGTTCCCTTTTCTTCACACCCTCTCCAGCATTTGTTATTTGTAGACTTTTTAATGATGGCCATTCTAACCAGTGTGAGGTGGTACCTTGTAGTTTTGATTTGCATTTCTCTAGTAATTAGTGATGTTGAGCATCTTTTCGTGTATCTACTGGCCATCTGTAGGGCTTCCCAGATGATGCTAGTGGTAAAGAACCCACCTGCTAATGCAGGAGACATAGAGATGTAACTGCGATCCCTGGGTTGAGAAAATTCCTTGGAGGAGGACATGGCAACCCACTCCAGTATTCTTTTCTGGAGAATCCCATGGACAGAGGAGCCTGGCTGGTTACATTCCATAGGGTCACAAAGAGTCAGACACAACTAAAGCGATTTAGCATGCACACACACACTAGCCATTTGTATGTCTTCTTTGGAGAAATGTCTGATGCATCCTGAGGTTTCATCACAAAACTCATGCTATTGGGGATAATCCTTACAAATGTAATGTAAGGTCTGTTTGTTTTGCTGTTGTTGAGTTGTATGAACTGTTTGTATATTTTGGAGATTAAGCCCATATCGGTTTGCATCATTTGCAAATATTTTCTCCCATTCCCTGAATTGTCTTTTCATGTTTTGTTTTGGTTTTTCAGTTTCTTTTGTTGTTGTTGTTTTCCTTTGCTATGCAAAGTCATACGTTTGATTAAATCCCATTTTTGTTTTTATTTCTTTTGCCATGGGAGACTGACCTAAGAAAATACTGGTACAATTCATGTCAGAGTATATTTTGCCTTTATTTTCTTATAGGAGTTTTATAGTGTTGTGTCTTATGCTTAAGTCTATAAAGCATTTTGAATTTATTTTTGTGCATAGTGTAAGGGTGTGGCCTAACTTCATTGATTTACTTTCCCAGCACCATTTGCTGAAGAGACTGTCTTTTTTCCATTTTATATTCTTGCCAGCTTTGTCAAGGATTAATTGGCTGTAGGTGTGTGGCTTTATCTCTGGGCTCTGTTCTGTTACATTGATCCATATGTCTGGTTTTGTATCAATACCACACTGTTTGGATTATTGTAGTTTTATCTGCTTCCCTCATGGCTCAGACTGCAAAGAATCTGCCTGCAAAGCAGGAGACCTGAGTTCAGTCTCTGGATTGGGAAGATCCCCTAGAGAAGGGAATGGCAAGCCACTCCAGTATTCTTGCCTGGAGAATCCAATGGACAGAGGCAGGGTACAGTCCATGAGGTCACAAAGAGTCGGACATGACTGAGCAACTAACACATACATACATATATACATACATAGTATTGTCTGTGATCTGGAAGAATTATACCTCTTGCTTTGTTTTTTATTCCTTAGGTGTCACAGTATCCAACAAATATTTCTGCATGGTATTCTGTATGTCAGCTTCTGTGATAGACTCCTGAGACTGCAAAGGCAATATTCTCTGCCTTTGAAGCTTTATTTAGCTAGGGCGACAGATATGTGAAACAGTACAGTGACAGTGCTAAATGGAAGAGGTAAGCAAAGTATGCTGTTGGAGTACAGAGGAAGGAGGGTCTTGATCATTGAAAATTTTCTATGAATCTAGTCAGTTCTGTATTTCTTAATTGGCCGAAAGCATACTGCGAACTACCCCATGATTTTTGTTTTTTAAGCTCTAATTGAACTAATAACGGAAACTAAATCAAGAAGCAAATGGTCTTAAATTGAGAGCTTAAATGGGCTTATTACTGTTGCATCTGATTATGCTGAATATTTTCTTTGCCCGTATTTTTCCCTAGTTATCTTTTTAAAATAGTTTTAAATTTATTTATTATACTTATAAAATTATATGTTTAATGTAGGTCAGGGATTGCTAACTGAAATACCTGCAGGAGTCAGGCCAGTAAGATAAATGTGTAGAATTGTTCAGGTTTACCTATGGCATCTTTGACTGGATAATCATAGTCAGCAGATCCAAAGTGATGTGGTCAATGCAGGAATGCAGAATCATTGTTACCAAAAAGACAGACCTACCTACCTTTTCTCATTTCTTCTTATAAGAAACTGAACATTAATTTGGTTTTTAGTGTTGGCAACCAAGTTACACTTAAAAATACTAATTATTTATCACAAAAATCTTTAACACATAATTCAACTTAATAGCTGATTCACTTTAAAAACACTGGAAAATTTGCATAGGAATTTGCATAGGAATTGCCTAGGAATGTTCATAGCAGCATTAGTCATAGTGGCCATAAAGTGATAACAAATGTCCATCAACTGATGTATGGATGAACAAAATGTGGTATATCCTTACAGTGGATTCAGCCGTAAAAAGGGATGAACTATTGTAAAGCTACATCATGAATGAGCCTTGAAAACATGCTAAGAGAGAAGCCAGACACATAGGGTTATGTATTGTGTGATTCTGCTTTTATGAAATGTCCAGAATAGGCAAATCTCTAGAGGCAGAAAGCAGATGAATAGTTGTTAAGACGTGGGGGAGGGCGGGGGAGGAGTTATTAGGAGTGACTACTATGGGATGTTTGTTTTCTTTGGAGGTGAAGGTAATCATATGGTAGTGACGGTTGCATGTTAAACACATTAGAAAAACCACTGAATTGTACACTTTAAAATGATGGATGTGATGTTGTGTGTCTCTCAGCTTTAAAAACTGGAAGAAAAGAGACTGCATGAGCTAAATAGGGTATATATGTTTGCTGTAAAGCAGAATGAATAGGTTTTGAATCTAGACAGAATATCTTAAAATCACTTGCCCTCAGTGACATTGTAAAAGTTGTTCGGATTCACCTACTGTAACATGGGAAAGGTATTACGTAGGTCTTGGGCTTCCCTGGTGGCCCAGCTGGTAAAGAATTCGCCTGCAGTGCAGCAGACCTGGTTTCCATCCCTGGGTTGGGAAGATCCCCTGGAGAAGGGAATGGCTACCCACTCCAGTATCCTTGCCTGGAAAATTCCATGGACAGGAGCTTGGCAGGCTACAGCCCATGGGGTCGCAAAGAGTTGGACACGACTGAGTGACTTTCACTTTCACTGGGCTTGTTATGTTCAAAACATTTTAAATCCCAAGAAACAGTATAGGTATAGGCATTCACATTTCTTTAGATTTGGAAGCTGGATAGATAATGTTTGCTGTCCTGTTTCCAACCTGTTATGTGTTGTTGGTAAGTCTAGGACAACCCACCCTATTTTTTATTGCTTATTGATCATCTGCAGGAAGTATGGTTGTCTCTTAGGTAACCTACCTCCATGATAGTAAAGGAGGGAGAGGGAGAGACTATTACTCTTTATATCCTGCAGTTTTCTCAGTGAAATCAGATAGGTTAAATGACAGTCCCAGAGCCATATTTGGTCTTAATGGCTCAAGTGTTCCTGTTCTTTCTACCACCTTCTGAGACCAAGGTTCATGTTTTTCAGTAACAGAGTACTATATTGTTTCTGTAGTTCTATCAAGGATGCTCATCACATGGGTAAATTACATGGCCTCATAAAAGCTCATGGCTCTAAAGAAACATCTCCCACACATTTTGACTAAATTCACATCTCATTGGGAAGTGATAGTATGACTGTTTTACCTCTGTTAGTGATGTGTGTGATAAAATTTACATGTAAAACCAAAGAGCAACTGTAAAATCAGCTACAGATCAAATATCCACTATACAGCCAAACTACTTGTCTCAGTGTTGAAGAGGAGCAGATCCATATGCAAACAGGTTTGATCTTTGCCAATATATTGTCTGTCACTGTCTTAATATCAGTTCATCAAATATTCATGAAACATTCAGCATGGCTTAGGCACAGTGATAAATAAAAAGTGTTATAGAAATATTAAGCTATGCAGTAGGAAAACATTAGGATGGAAAGGAGGTTGAAAACTGATAGCCAGTTATACTGATTGAAATGGAAATGGCTAGATATTCAGGATTTTCATTTCTTCTTGTATCAGCTTTTCTAAGTCTTCTTCCTCTCAATATTTCAAATTTGTTCCTCATGTTGTCCTATGTTTTAGGATACGGCATGTGATAGGATTTCCCCCCTTTTTTAAAATTTTATTCTTTTAATTAATATACAGTAAAACTGATTCCTTTCCGTGTGTCAGTCACTCAGTTGTGTCTGACTCTTTGCAACTCCATGGACTGTAGCTTGCCAGGCTCCTCTGTCCGTGGAATTCTCCAGGCAAGAATACTGTAGTGGGTGGCTATTCCCTTCTGCAGGGAATCTTCCCAATCCAGGGAGCAAACCCAGGTCTCCTGCCTTGCAGGCAGATTCTTGACTGTCTGAGCCACCAGGGAAGTAACCACCATCACAGCCAAGACACAGAACATATCACCTCCCCATGTTACCCAGCCTCCCACTCCTGTTCTCTGGCAACCACTATTCTGCTCTCAGTTATTATAGTTTTATCTTTTTGAGAATGTTATATAAATTGATTCAGGCAATATATAATATTTTGAAAATTGGCTTCTTTAACTCAGCATATTGTTTTTGAAACTCATTGAAATTAGGTATATCAGTGGTCAGTTCCTTTTTATCGTTAAGTAGAATTCCACTGTATGGATGGACAACAGTTTGCTTATCCATTTAAGATTTTTTTGGTGATTATGAGTTGAGATGCTGTAGATGCACTTGTAGAGGCTTTATAACATGGGAGGGTCGCCAGGTTACATGAAACTTTGTAACTTTCCAAGAAACTTCCGCACTGTTTCCAGAAGGGCTTTGCTGTACTCTTTGCATTCCCACTGGCAGTGTAGGAGAGCGTCCAGTTGTTCATGTCTCTCTAGCACCTAGTGTTGTCTGCATTTAACTTTTAATTGGAAATAATTTTAGACTTAGAAGAGTTGCAAAGATAGAATCCTCACATACCCTTCACCCAGCTTCCCCTGATGTTAACATATCACATAACCATGACACTTTATTAAACTAAGAAATTAGCATTGATACAGTACTGTAAATTAAATTGTGGACTGTATTTCGACTTTTTACCAGTTATGTCCTTTTTCTTGTATTTTCCCTGACTCAATCCTAGACTAAGCCATTTCTCTAAAGAGCCCTCATTCCTTTTATTGGAGAAAGGTATTGAGAAACCAAGGTTTGGATGCTCCTTTCTCTTGATGCTACTCATTAGCACAGCTTCTGGGTGCTGTCAGTGGACAGAGCTCGGAATTTGCAGCCAGTAATGTCCACTCTTTGTCATGGACAGTTCTGTGGGTTTTGAGAATACTTAGAGTAGCAAATTAATAGTAAACAGAACAGTTGCATTTCCATGTGTTGGTCATTCCTGTTCTGTCTTTTTCAGTATGTCTTATTGGAAACATACAATATCTAGCTTTTTGGATCTGGCTCCTTTACTTAACAAAATATATTTAATATTCATTCATGTTGTACAAATCAATAACTTGTTTTCCATTGTGTGATTATACACGTACCATTTATCCATTTACCTCCTAGACATCTTGGTGGTTCCCTTTTTTTTTGGCAAGTAATGAATAAAGCTGCTGTCTGCATTTGTATACAGGTTTTTGTGTGAACATACATTCACTTGAGTAAATACCTGGAGGGGAATGCTGAGTTTATGGTAAGTGTTTATGTAACTTTGTAATCAGTGACCAGATTTTCCCAAGGTTCCTATACCATGTTGTATTCTCATCAGAAGTCAGTTCGTTTCTTTTGCTGTAATTAATTTCTGTTATATCCTCACCAACTTTTGGTGCTGTCATTTTTTTTTTTTAATTGGACTATTTTAGTATATAGTGTATCTCACTTTTTTGTGTGGTTGCACTGGGTTTTCATTGCTACATGTGGGCTTTCTCTAGTTGTGTCGAGTGGGGGCTGCTCCTCATTGCCACGTACAGGCTTCTCATTGCATAGGCTGCTCTTGTTGCAGCTCTAGGTGCTCTTGGTGCATGGGCTTCAATAGTTGCAGCACAAGAGCTCAGTAGTTGTGGCATTTGGGTGTTCCACAGCATGTGGGATTTTCCCAGAGGACAGATCGAACCCGTGTCCCCTGCATTGGCAGGTGGATTCTTAACCACTTCACCATCAGGGAAGCCCTGAAATTGGCTATTTTTAAAATATTCTGTTCCCTGCAGAACATCCCTTATTTCACTTCTGTAAGGGTAGTCAACGTAGTTGTTTCCTTGAGTCTAAGATCAAAAGTCTGTAGAGTTCTTTTGTTATCAGTTCTTTTTCTTTTAGTTCTTACTCTGTTACAACCTGGATGTCGTATTTGAAAAATTATTTGTAAGATTCATTTGAAGCCCATAGCAGGCTTCTTTTCTCTACAGAGAACCTGCTCGTGTCAGGTATCTGTGGACACAGGTGATCTAGAGGTCACCTTAAAACAGGCTTCAGCTTTCCTTTCGCCGCTGCAGCCGCGGCCATGAGTATGCTCAGGCTTCAGAAGAGGCTTGCCTCCAGCGTCCTTCGCTGTGGCAAAAAGAAGGTCTGGTTGGACCCCAATGAGACTAATGAAATCGCCAATGCCAATTCCCATCAGCAGATCCGGAAGCTGATCAAAGATGGGCTGATCATCTGGAAGCCTGTGACTGTCCATTCCCGGGCTCGATGCCAGAAAAACACCTTGGCTCACCGGAAGGGCAGGCATATGGGTATAGGTAAGTGAAAGGTTACTGCCAATGCTCAAATGCCCGAGAAGGTAACCTGGATGAGGAGGATGAGAATTCTGCGCTGGCTGCTCAGACAATACCATGAATCTAAGAAGATTGACCGCCACATGTGTCACAGCCTGTACCTGAAGGTGAAGGGTAACGTGTTCAGAAACAAGCAGATTCTCATGGAACATATCCACAAGCTGAAGGCAGACAAGGCTCGCAAGAAGCTTCTGGCGGACCAGGCTGAGGCCCGCAGGTCTAAGACCAAGGAAGCCCGCACGCACCGTGCGGCTCCAGGCCAAGAAAGAGGAAATCATCAAGACTCTGTCCGAGGAGGAAGAGACCAAGAAATAAAGTTCTCCCCCTCTTCTCTGTACATAGTGGCCTCGGCAATTGCATAGATCACTCATTCAATAAAAGACAAGCCTTTATCTGCCTACCTCTCTGCTTCCAAAGTCTTCAGTGGGGTCTTCACTGTTTACAGGACCAGAACTGAGGACTGAGATACAGACTCTTCCCTGGGTTCCTGCTTTGTTGCTTTGTTGACTCCTAGCCTCTGGTCAGGCTCATGCCCCCTCCATCCATGGTGTGTGGGGCCTACTTTGAAGGGTGGGGAGGAATGACTTCTACCCAAGCTTCGGATATTGTGCCTCAAAACTGCCCTTTACAGCAGAGAAAGAGTGGCACCTCAGACATGGTCTCAGATGTTGGTTTTTGCTTGGTATTCAGTTGTGAGTTGTCACATTAATTAAAAACGACAGAAAATAATATCCTTGGGCTCCTCAACTGCACTGAGGTTCAAAGTTGCAGTCTGCTTCCTTGGAACCCCAGGACAGTGGGGGTTGAACCACCACCGGTCCAGAAGGTATGATCTGAACCTGAACTGCTGGCTGCTGTCTGAGCTCTTTAGACAGCCTTATTGAGATAGAACTGAAGCCATCATTTTGAGCATCCCTATTTTTAATTTTTAAACCTTTTTTTTCTTTTCTGCCCTTATCAGTACTGTTTCCTGTTTTGTTTTTTGCTTTATAACCATTAAAAGGGGCCCAAAGGAAAAAAAAGACTTTCTTGGCAAGAGTTGGAATAAAGGCACATAACACACACTTGTCAAAGCCATTCTGGGTTAACTTTATACTCTTTGCAAATGAGAAGTAGGTTTTATCTTCCCTGTTACATGGTAGTAATAATCAATAAAGTATCTGCTGTATGAGCCAAGTACTAAGGCATTAAAAAAAAAACAGGCTTCATCTCAGATATTCCCTCTACAGATGGGACTGTAACTCTTCCCTGGATCTTTTACTTCCTGTTCACTTCCTCCCTAAGATTGTGACTCTCAGGTCTCAGCTTATTGTGACAAGGGTCTTTATCCTCCCTCGTTCCCTCCTCCCTTCCATTTATTTATTTACCTGTTTACTAATTATGAATAAATTTTTAATAATAAATACCTATTCATTATTTATTATGACTCCTCACCTTGTCAGAACCCTGGGCTTTGCCTTCTGTCAGAACAACGCTCTAATTTTAGGGGATCAAACAAAGACCCTTTGGGCTCCCCTGTTTGCTTTCTTCTCTGAGTTCTCATTTTCTCTTCACTTTTGGCTTTATGCTTGTTTGTCAGATGTGAAGAACAGACTTGTGGACACAGTGGGGGAAAGAAGGGGTGGAATGAATTGTGAGCATAGCATGGAAACATGCACATTACCCTGTGTAAAATAGGTAGCAAGTGGGAATTTGCTGTTTGGCACAGGGAGCTCTACCCACTGCTCTGTGACATCACAACCTTGAAGGTGGAATGGGGAGGGAGATGAGGGCGTTGTTCAGGAGGGAGGGGACATACGTATACCTATGGCTGATTCATGTTGATGTATGGCAGAAACCAACACATTATTATAAAGCAGTTATTCTCTAATTTAAAAAAAAATTTTTTTTAAGTGAGACAGATGAGCAGAGGAAGAGGAAAATGGCAGGGGGTTGGGGGGTTGTTAAAGCCATTCTCTTTGGTTCTCTGTAGGAAACTTGACCTAGTCTGCCATCACTGAAAGCAGGAGTTACCTGCAAAAACCTTGATTTCTTATTTTTAAAACTGAGAAGCAGTCACACTTTTAAGGATCATCTGCATACTCTAGCTACTTGGCCTTTCTAGGCGTTTTCCTTTGTGACCTCGGCACCTCTACAGTAGAACTGATTTGTTTGAGGAGTAGAAAAGGAAAGAGAATGAGATCTCAGGTGGAATGGTTGTGAATTAATCATTGTTTCAGGGCAGAGGAGAGAGGCGCACACAGTAACAGTGGAGTAGAGTGCCCTGGTGTTTTCTAGATCAGATATTAAAAGATTGTTGATTTGATATGCTTCTTATAGAGGACTACAGGGTGTGCCAGCTTTTGGTCATTTGGGGATACAAATTATAGTCTTTAAAATTCCTTACTTGCTTAAAGAAGGACTTTGTGATTTCTTGTTTTGGTGTTTTTCATCTGAATAATTCCTGTGCATGCCTCAAAACTGAGTATAGGTGTTATTTCTTCCCTGACTGCCTTTCCCAAACATTGAGGTACTCCACAGATATTTATTGAATGCATGGTAATGGATTGGTGGGTGACTGGAGTTCCCTTCAATTCCTGCAAGTGCACCCTGACTTTATTCTTTCAAGTACTTATTGCTTGTGATTGTAATGGTCTGTTTTCTTTGTTGGAGGGCAGAGTTACTTTCTCTTTATTCTCTAGGGCCTAGAGAAAAGATCCCTTCCTGGCAATCAAGCATGTTTCCTGGTACATAGTAAGTATTAGATAAATGCTTAATGAGTGAACATTCTGCTCTTGATGTGAAAGGAGTAGATAATTGGAAATTAAGAGCAACTGTGGACATTTGAAACAATTGATTTCAGATAGTATTAACTACTTAGGCTTTTTTGGTGTTCATTTGGCCTTCTAAACAGTGCTACTTTGAAAGAGGAAAGGACAAGTTTGTATGACTAAACAAATGTTTGCTTTTGCTTCTACAACAAGGCAAAAACATATACATAGTTTGTTCCACAAATCCTCTCACTAGTTTATGCTGCCTGGTTGCTGAGAAGAGGTCATTCTCTGCCACTGCTTCAAAGCTGTTTTTTCCTCATACAACTGCTTTTCCTCTAAACGAGTAGTCCTAAATCATGTAGTCAATGCAGTATAAGCACATTCCTCATTCTTTATGGTAGAACTCATCTTTGTTCTGTCTGGATGAGTATGAGCTCTTGTCTGTTCATTGTGGTTGATCTAGGGATGGAAGGGGCAATTTTTATTTTTTTTAAGATGGAGACCCTCAGTAAATAGTAGGGTTAAAAGACCTAGAACTGTTTCACGGCTTGAAAATTGTTGAAAGTTTCAGAATAATCTTTTCCAGTTCTCATACTAGAAAATTGATCCATAAAGATATATTTAGCACAAATAACTGGTTAGACTTATGCAGTTTTCTGTTATTGGACCATTTACTAAGCCTCTAATTTTCTTTTTTTCTGAAAAACAGAAATCACATGGAGTAGAAGAGATTAGAGGGAGAGACTGGCTGAAGAGGGCAAAAGGAGTTTTTATTGAAATTAATTAGTTCTGTTACATTTATGTCAATAAACTTATGATTTTGACAGTATATATTTTAGCCTGATGATTTAATGAAGTTTTCATTTCCTTGCATTTTATTAAAGAATAGGTCAATCAGAGCCATGTAATTGGCTTTGATTGTAGGTGTAGTCTGGCTTTAGTAGGGAAACTTGTTGACAAGATAACTTTCCATAGTTGATTAATTGGCTTTTATTAGGCTAAACTTTGAACAGACAAAACTTAGCCATGTCTTCATTTAGTTTGAGGGCTTTTAAAATAGAAGTGATCTGAAATTGTTAACCACAAAAGTTGCATCTATTATACATACATGGGGACAGTAAGGACTAAGTAAGGTCATTTAAAATAGAAATTAAAAAAAAGGTGATGCTTCTTCTGTAAGTTATATTTTTTTAAAGGTACACTTGATTGTGAATGGCAGGTAGGAGAATTAACCTTCAGAACTCAAGCAGTTTCCCTGACTTTTCAGATAAGCCATTGTAAAAATTGCTAAACTAAATTTCTTAGTATTCTCTTAATTCTAATTGTTGTGTGAGAGACAAATTTTAACTGTGGCCCTGTCATTTGATAGAAAAAGCTGTATTGTGAAGGGGGAGAGAGCGGAAGGAAGAATTACTCAAGAGCCCTTGAGTTAGTCTTTTAGTTTTTCTAGCTATGTACCAGATGACCTGAAGTGTTTCGGGGTACCCTGCTTTTTGGAGGCAACTTCATTTATGTTTCAATTTTTGGAAAAAAAACCAACATTGATTTGATTGATGAATAATATTTACTGAACATCCTACAAAATGCAATGCCTTGGGCTTGTACTGTAATGTAAAAAGATGGATTAGGTAATGAATCTTGACTTCAAGGAGCCAAAGGTCTAATAAGGAAAGTAAAGTTTGAAGACTACCATATGATGTAGGAAGTGTTAAGTTCGATAGGAATGTAAAGACACCTTGGAGGTCAGTCATCTTGGCTTTGAATCCCAGCTCCATCTCTACTGGATGTTCTTGGTAAAGCTGCTGAATTTACTTAGGCTGTTTTCTTAACTGTAGATTAGGAAAAGAAATGCCTGCCACATAGGATTCTAGGGGAGAGGTGGGGGGTAGATATTTTAAAGCTGGAAAACTTTTAGCTCCAGACTTGTAATACCTAATTGCCTGTTCAGTTCTCTTTTTAACATGTCAAAGAACCATTTTAACCTTATGTTCAAAACCTGACTTGGTGAGCTCTCTTCCAGAATGTTTTCTATCTCCCTGAATGGCATCAACAGTCTCCCTAGCCAGACATCTGAAAGTCACTTCCACTCCTTACACCATTAATCCAGTCTACCCAGAGCTGTTGATTTTACACCATAAATTTTGTTCATTATAATTAATTCTTTTATCTCCATTGCTACCACCATAGGTCGGGCTTTCATCATCTCTCTCACATAGGCTGCTGTTGATAACTTTTCTGTTTCCCTGAATGTATTCTCTCTGCCTGTCTCACACCAGCCAGAATAAACTTACTCGAAATGTACATACAGGTCACTTGTCTGCGTAAAACTCTTCAATGAATTTCCATTGTCCTTAATCTGCAGATAAAATCTTAAAGGCATATTCATCTCACCCTGTTCTGCCTTGCTTATTATTATATTCCCACAGCCTAGCACACTACTTTTTCATAGTAGATGCTCATATGGTTAAAGGGATGAACAAAGGAATGTCTGAAAGAACCAAATCTGTAGTTGAGAGATTTAGCCCATCCCTGTATTTCTTCTTTCTTGTTAGGCTGCATGTAAATGTTGTTCAGTTGCTAAGTCATGTCCGACTCTTTGCAGCCTCATTACTGGAGCATGCCAGGCATCCCTGTCCTTCACTATCTCCTAGAGTTTGCTCATACTCATGTCCGTAGAGTTAGTGATGCCATCCAACCATCTCATCCTTTGTCGCCTCTTCTCCTTTTGCCCTCAGTTTTTCCCAGTATCAGGGTCTTTTTCAGTGAGTCCCAGCATCAGGTGGCCAAGATACTGGAGCTTCAGCATCAGTCCTCCCAGTGAATAATCAGAGTTGATGTCCTTCAGGATTGACTGGTGGTTTTGTTTGTTTGTTTTAACCCTAAATTAGTTATTTTTATTTATTTTATTTTTGGCTCTGCTGGGTCTGTGGTATGGCACACAGGCTTAGTTGACCCGCAGAATGTGGATCTTCCCTGACCAGAGATGGAACCTACATCCACTACATTGGAAGGCAGATTCTTTTTTTTTTCTAACAAATTCATATTATTTATTTTAATCCGATTTGTTGTTGGTGGTAAGCCATGTCCGACTTTTTGAGACCCCATGGACTGTAGCTTACCAGGCTTCTCTGTCCATGGGATTTCCCAGGCAAGAATACTGGAGTGGATTGCCATTTCCTTCTCCAGGAAGGCGGATTCTTAACTGCTTTATCACCAGGGAAGTCTTAGGATTGACTGGTTTGATCTCCTTGCTGTATAGGGAACTCTCAAGAGTCTTCTCCACCACCACAATTCAGTAGCATCAGTTCTTCAGTGCTCATGCTTCTCTGTGGCCCAACTCTCTAGTCATGTAGAGACGTCTCTACATGACTACCGGAAAAACCATAGCTTTGACTAGACAGACCTTTGTCAGCAAAGCGATAATCTCTGCTTTATGCTATCTAGGTTTGTCAGAGCTTTTCTTCCAAGGAGCAAGCCTCTTTTAATTTCTTGACTGCAGTCACCATCCCCAGTGATTTTTGGAGCCCAAGAAAATAAAATCTGTAAACAGTTTCCAGTTTTTCCCCATCTGTTTGCCGTGACGTGTTAGGACTGGATGCCATAATCCTAGTTTTTTGTATGTTGAGTTTTAAGCCAGCTTTTTCACTCTGTTCTTTCATGTGCATCGAGAGGCTGTTTAGTTCCTCTTCACTTACTGCCATTAGAGTGATATTTTCTGCATATCTGAGGTTGCTATTTCTCCCGGCAATCTTGATTCCAGCTTGGGATTCATTGAGCCCAGCATTTTGCATGATGTACTCTGCATATAAGTTAAATAAGCAGTGTGACAGTATACAGCCTTGACACACTCCTTTCCCAGTTTTGAACCAGTCCATGGTTTCCTGTCTGGTTCTCACTATTGCTTCTTGACTTACATACAGGTTTCTCAGGAGACAAGTAAGTCTGGTATTCCCATCTCTTGAAGAATTTTTCACACAAAGGCCTTAGCATAGTCAGTGAAGCAGAAGTAGATGTTTCTCTGGAATTCCCTTACTTTTTCTATGATCCAACAGATATTGGCAGTTTGATCTCTTGTTCCTTTCTAAATCTAGGTTCTACATCTGGAAATTCTTGGTTCGTGTTCTGCTGAAGCCTAGCATGAAGGATTCTGAGCATTACCTTACTAGCATGTGAAATGACCACAGTTGTACAGTAGTTTGAACATTCTTTGGCATTGCCTTTCTTTGGGATTGGAATAAACGCCAACCGTTTGCAGTCCTGTGGCCACTGCTGAGTTTTCCAAGTTTGCTGACATATTGAGTGCAGTACTTTAACAGCATCATCTTTTAGGGTTTGAAATAGCTCAGCTGGAATTCCATCACTTCCACTAGCTGTATTCATAATAATGCTTTATAAGGCTCACTTGACTTCACTGTCCAAGATGCCCGGCTCTGATGAGTGACCACACCATTGTGGTTATCCGGGTCATTAGGACCTTTTTTGTGTAGTTCTTCTGTGTATTTTTGCATGAAATGTTCCCTTGGTATTTCTAATTTTCCTGGAGAGATCTCTAATCTTTCCCATTCTGGGTTTTCCTCTAATTCTTTGCACTGTTCACTTAAGAAGTCTCTCTTATCTCTCCTTGCTTTTCTCTGAAACTCTGCTTTCAGTTGGATATGTCTTTCCATTTCTCCTTTGCCTTTCACTTCTTTTCTCAGCTATTTGTAAGGCCACCTCAGACAACCATTTTGCCCTTTTGCATTTCTTTTTCTTTGGGATGGTTTTGGTCACCGCCCCCTGTACAGTGTTATGGACCTCTGTCCATAGTTGTTCGGGCACTCTGTCTACCAGTTCTAATCTCTTGAATCTATTCATCCTCTCCACTAAATGGCAACCCACTCCAGTATTCTTGCCTGGAGAATCCCATGGATGGAGGAGCCTGGTGGGTGGGCTACAGTCCATGGGGTCGCAGAGAGTCGGACACGACTGAGTGACTTCACTTCTTTAGTTCTACTGTATACTCATAAGAGACTTGACTTAGGTCATAGCTTAATGGCCTAGTGATTTTCCCTGCTTTCTTCAGTTTACGCCTGAATTTTGCAATAAGGAGTTCATGATGTGAGCCACAGTCAGCTCCCGGTCTTGTTTTGCTGACTGTATAGAGCATGTGAATATCCATACACATTTACAGAGGTGCAAGTGAAGTAGTATTTCTGAGCAGAATAATGTTTATCTTCTTTTTTCCATCTTCACATCCCCTCTCCATTCCATCATCCTCCCTCACCTCTCCTTGTACCATTTTACTTACCTGAAGTTGCTGGGCTATGTAGTTCACGATTATACACATGCACGCACACCCATTTTCTTCTCCCCGCATAATTAACGAAGGCCAGCTATTTGAAATTCATGTGAATGACTCTTACTCTAAGCAAATTACTTGGTATGCAAGACAATAAAGTGAAGTACCGCTTTGGGTTGCTGCAAAACAGCCAGTTGTCCTCCCAGTGGAGGATGAAATTCCCCTGTTCATAATAAATCAGGTCCCTGTTGATGAGGCACAAAGCTGCAAATGTCAGTTAAACAGGTATTTAAATGAGGATTTCAGGGGTTTCATTAGTGAGTAGTCTTGCTCTGCTCTTCTCAGAATACCAAGGCCATATGAGAGCTGAAGACTTGCTGGTAAGCGTGTGATTGATACTTGGTCTGTTAAAGGAGTTGGGGAATATTTTCCATGTGAGTCAGATGATTTCATGGAGAAATGAGGTCTCATTTTGTAATGGCGTGTCCACCCATAAGTTGGCCCTCAGAGACTGGGAGTTAACCTCAGCTCCTATAATTTTTGTAAATGAAGTGAAGAAAACTAAAATTGAAGACCACAGCCTTTTAAGGCTAGGCTTCTGCTTATTAGTTTTCACAAAGGAGCAATGGTATAGTAATCATTCAATGTTAATTTACATTGTGTTTGGTGTTTCTGAGCCCTTTTTGGAAGAACATCTCACTTGAGCAAGTGCAATTAGGCAAGTTTTTGTAAGTGATGAATCAAAGCTGGAAGAAGCCCAGTAGAGGTCCTGCAACCAATTAGGGATTTGAACTCAGGACTTGACTGCTTGTTTCATCACCCTGTTGCATCTAATCCCAGTTATTAAATTTATGCTGATTTTGTAAACTTGTTAAGTTCATAGGGGAAGAGCTTTGAGACCCACAGTTAAAGGTCGTCTTATAGGTATAGAATATCAACAGAAAGAGTAAATTTTAAAGGAATATAGAGACTGAAGAGGAAAATACTGTTGCAGAGAAGGTAAGAATTTAAAAGTATCTAGTATCATTATAATTTATAAATTCCCTGGACAGTATTTCTTCTGGCTTAATGCTGCTGTCTCTACTGTTTTGGCTGTTTGTGCACATACACACACCTTTACTCATCTCCCTAGTGTCTTTTGCTGTTTTTAGTGCAGGGATAATAGTCACCAAAGAAGCCAACAGCCCTAAAGCACAAATGACCTTGTTTCTTTGGGAAAAAGGAAACTTAAAAGTGTCTGCTTTCTGGTTTTTTGCTTGTTTTGGGTATGTGTGTCTGTTTATAATTAACTGATATTAGATTAAGATAAATTAGGTTATTACCACTCAAGTTGTTTTATAAAACCAAAGAAATAATTTGTAAATATTTTAAAGGCAGTTTTGATCCACTTTTTAATAACTATCTGAACTATTTTGTTATTTTCTGGCCATATAAATTGTATAATTACAGGACACCAGAGGTCAACAGTGGTGGTTATATTGGGTTTTATGAATGGGAGAATCCATAAGTAGACACATGGATCTTTTGGTCTCGTGTATTGTGGGAGGAGTGGGAGTATCACTGTCTGTCACTTCTGGAATATATGGTTAACCCCTGCTCTCTCATGCTCTTCCTCTAAAGCTTTAAGCCACTGAAACTAGGTATAAGGAGACAAATTGGAGAGAACATGCAGATTGCTGTAAATGAGTTTCATTGAGCTCTCAAATAGGCAGAGTTCTAGATATTTTATTAGCTTATTGGATCCTCACCACAAACCTAAGAGGTGAATACAATTATCTCTTGATTTGTAGTCTGGTTGAACATTGCCAGCTCCTTCTAACTGTGTGTCCTTTGGCAAGTTACTTAATCTTTCTTCACTTCATTTTCCTCATCCTGTAAATTGGAAAGAATAGTAACCTTTCCTTACCATTTCCTCATGTGGTAAGGATTATGAAATATTCACGTAAAGCACATCATGAATGCCTGTAGATGTTAGCTTTTGTTATCTAATTAATTTATGATTACATGGCAAAAATAAGTTGCTGCCACAAGAAACAGAAGTTTGGTTTCTGGTCCTTATTCTGCTATTAAGTAGCTATGTGATTGTAGGTAAATTTTCCTCTGAGGTAAATAAGGCTCAGTTTTCTAATGCTCGTTTTTTAAAAACTTTTTATTTGGACGTAACTTCAAATTTACATGAGACCAAAATAAAAATAGTACAGATAGGACATCAAAAGCACAGACAAGACAAAAAAGACAAACTAGACTTCATCAAAATTTGAAAGTTTTGTGCATCAAAGGATACAATCAACAGTTTAAAAAGACAAACCACAGGGCTACTCTGATGGCTCAGTGGTAAAGAACCCACCTGCAACCCAGGAGTTGCAGGTTTCGATCCCTGGTCTGGAAAGATCCCACTTGCCACGGAGCGAATAAGCCCATGCACCACAACTACTGAGCCTGCGCTCCACAGCTGATGCTCAGCAACAAGAGAAGCCACTGCACTGAGAAGCCCGTGAACTGCAACTAGAGAATAGCCCCTGCTCTCCCCAACTAGAGAAAAGCCCGCACAGCAACCGAGACCCATCACGGCCAAAAATAAGTAAATAAAGTTTTGTTTTGTTTTTTTTAAAAAAGACAAACCACATAATGTGAGAAAATATTTGCAAATAATATATCTGATATTTGATATATCCAAAATATATAAGGAACTTCTGTAGCTCAAACCCCCCCCCTGTTTATTTAAATAAACAGTTAAATAAAATACTTGCATAGTCATCTCTGAAGAAGCTAAATGGCCGATAAACACCTGAGAAAGTGCTCAGTATCACTAATCATTAGGAAAGTACCAGTCAAAATCATAATGAGATACCACTTTATACCTGTTAAGATGGCCGCTATTTTTTTTAAAAGCCATTACATGGAGAGGATATGGAGAAATTGGAATCTTTGTGCATTGCTGATGGGAATATAAAATGATGCAGCCACTGTGGAAAAGAGTGTGCTGGTTCCTCAAAAAATTAAACATAGCATTGCCATATGATCTACAATTCCACCCAGAAGAGTTGAAAGCAGAAACTCCAGAAGATGTTTGTGCATCACTTTTTCTAGCAGCATTATTCACAATAGCCTAAAGGTAGAAACAACTCCTGTCTATTAATGAATGAATGGATAGACAATATACATACATACAATGGAGATATTCAGCCTTAAAGAGGAAGGAAATTCTGGCATATGCTACAACATGGATGAAGCTTGAAGACATGCTAAATGAAAAAATGAGCCAAATGTAAAAGGACAAGTATTCTACCATTCCAGTTGTATAAGTTAGCTAGAGTCAGACTGAGAGAACAGAATGGTGGCTGTTAGGCGCTCGGGGATGAGGGAGTTGGTGTTTAATGGGTACGGAGCTCCAGTTTGGCACGGTGAAAATTTCTGAGGATGGATGATGTGATGATTGGACAAGAATGTGAAAGTACTTAATGCCTTTTAACTGTATGCTTAAAAACGTTTAAGTTGATAAATTTTATATATATTTTACAATAGTTTTTAAAAGTGTTTCTGCAAAATAAAAATGGTACAAAGAACATGTTACACCATTTGCTTTATCATGTGTAAGTACTCGTGTACATACCTGTCTAAATTCCAGTTTTGTCATTTGGCCTGATAGTATTGTTTTTTATAGCATTTCTCCTGCTCTAGTACAGGATACAGTCTAGTCTAGGGTAGGACATTGTATATAGTTGCCATGTCTCTTTAGCCTTTCTTTATCTTTTATAATATTTACATTTTTGGAGAGCACAGTATATTATTCCCCATTGCTGACTTTTTTAAATAGAAGCTTCTTCATTTTCTATGTGTGTTTTCCTTGTAATTAGATTGAGGTTACACAATCTAGGCTGAAATATGCACGGCCTGGAGACTCATTACATTTTTTAAAAATATGATTGTGTTTATTCAGATTTATGCATTGGACAGTGTCCCATCAAACAAACAGAGGGGGGGGGGGGTTCCCGCAATACATTTGTAATTAAATGCAGAGTAAAGGGAATCAAGAAATGCTATAGGACTCTTCGAGAATGGAGATAACTAGATTGGAGTGGTTGGTGATGGAGGAGACTTCATTTTTTACTGGTTTGGTAGAAAGCACACTTCTAAAATTTCACCACCTTTTCCTGGGTATAAAATTTTGTGTTAGTTCAACCAATATATATTACTGTCTTCTACCAATTTGTATTAAGCTTGCTGGTATATTAAATAAGTCAGGAGGAAATTACTGTTTGTATTTTTTTCTTTAATGAAGTGTATTTCTCAATTGGTGATCATGTGCCTATCAATTATTACATAAGGCTCCCCAAATAATAAAATAATATTGAACTTTGATGTATGAGAACAAGTGTTTATTCCCTTCCTGGTTTCATCAAATATTAGAGTAAGACTAAGGTTTGTACTCAACTTTGCCACCACTCTAGAGCCGTTTAGCACCCCTCCTTGAGCTGTAGAAAACTGTTGAAAAGAAAGCTTTTTGTAGAATGTGTAAATAGTAGTAATGCTGATGGGTGTATTCTCAATGCCATTGTTCGCTTTCAGACTGCAAGAGCATCCAAGCTTTTGATGAAGAGGTAACAGGCTACTTTGTAGGATAGGATCAGGGCCAGTATAGGCTTAGATATGTTTCTTGGAGTTCTGTTGTTTTACTTTTTTCCCCATGTTTTAGGAAATAATGATTGGCACAGTTGGGATACATTCATTGGTTAACCAGTAGAGAGCCTGAGGTATACTTGAGACCATTACTGTAAGATGACTTTTTTTCTTCCCATATGCTTTTTAAAAATGGTTCCTTGGCCTTTATGTGTTTTGTTTCTGCAGTTTGAAGAAAACAGGTCTGAAACAAGGTCTTGCTCCCCAGCTGCCTCTCAACACAGTGACTGCCAGTTCTCCAGACACCAAGCCCAGCTTTGTCCGCCAACCTGTCTGACATGTCGGGACCCGTGCCAAGCAGAGCCAGAGTTTACACAGATGTGAACACACACAGACCCCGAGAGTACTGGGATTACGAGTCACATGTGGTGGAATGGGGGTAATCATTTCCATTCACTTCATTGTTCTCATCCAAAGGGCCGACTGTGGTGGATTGTTGAGTAATTTACATCAGAAATTCCCTGACTGCATTTATAAATTTCAAGATTGAACCCAGTTTTTGTTTTCTTCTACAGAAAAGAAACAGGTTATTGGCTTTGGCAAATTCACAGTTTTGTTGGGTTATCATTTAAAAATCATTTCAATCTTATTTTTTTCTCTGATACATATAAAGCTGGTAACAAAGAGTTACCTATTAGCTTGCTCACCTAAAGGCTTTGCAGTTAGGTGAGAATTAATACTTGAGAGAGTTTGAAAACACTAGACTCTTATATAAAAGAATTTTTGAGGTCAGAGAATGTTGTCCCATGATGATACTGATGGATAAAACAGTTCTCCAGAAAGGTGTCCTCTTTCTAATGAGAAGCAAAACTAAAACCTTAAAACATTTGCCCTTATCATGAGACTAGCCATGTGTAACATGGAATTCGGCCCCAATTCCATTCTGAGCAGTTGCAGTCTGCCTGGACGGCTATATTTGCCCTTCTAATCCTCTGTGCAGTCTCCTCTGGATTTTTGCATATCTTGTCCCAGCATAGTATGTACTTATATAATTGATCGGGTTGTACATTTTGTGATAAAATTATTTTGATACTCAGATACAAAAGGTAGCAATTTGAAAACTCAGTAAAGCTGCAGCTCCTATATGTTACATTTTATATTTGTCCACATGTGATTTACATAGCATGTAAGTGTTTACAGGCAGTCTTCAAAAATTATCATAGGGTGTGTTTTAATCCTGATAATTAATATGTTGATGGCCATAATTCTTAACAGTAAGTATATTGCCTCTGCACAAGGAAGCTCAGTGTGCTTCAAAGATGCCATCAAGAACTGTGGTACAGTGCCAATAAGTGTTACTGATAATCTTAACAGTTTTCCTCTACATCACATGCTTTGGACTCTAGGAATATCTGAGTTTTACTGCAGAAATTTCAACCACTGTCTTCAAATTAAGTCCATTGTGCTTAGTTCTGCTTAAATGACACTAAACAACCCTTTTGAGTTTTTGGCTTAGTGCTGTTTGCTTGCTTGCATTTGTCTTCTAGGCCCTCCCACAGGAAAAGAACTCAACCAGAACTAAGAGCTTCCTTCCCTAGGCCTGCACTGATTATTACATTGTCCATTCTCCATAGTACCTTTTGCCTTCTCTGTTCGTTTACTTTCTTTATAGCTGCTTGAGGAAAATGAATGGTGGATTTTTTACATGTTGGATTTTCAAGGGTCCCCAGCAGGAGTAAATAGCATTTAGGCCTTATTGAAAAGGCTGCCATTCTTAAGAGCAAACTCCTCTAAGTTGTAAGCAGAGGTAAAGAAAAAATGTTGGCATTTTCCCTTATTCCTTTTCACCTCAGATGTTGCTTAGTGGTCTTGGAATGTGGGTGAAAGTAGCGGGAAGAACACCAAACTGATTCATGTTCTATAGTGTGGTTTGCAAACTCCAGTACATGGACTGTCCTCAGAGCCTTGGAGAACAAGTTGGAAGTCAAACCTATATGTTTGAAAGTCACTTATCTGCAAAGAGACCCATTAGAAATCAGCAACTCCCGAAGTGTGGCTGAGTTGAAATATTCTTACAGCACGTATTGACTTCTTACTAGATGCCAGCAGTGGGCAGGGCTATGGGGGACAGAAATATAATAAAAATTATTTTCCAAGGGAAAGCTGTCTGTTGTTGGAGATAAACATACATAACAAACCCCAATACAAGCTATCTATGTGTGGTATGTCAGTAGAAATATAAACAGCTTGGGATTTGAAAGAATAACTGAAAGACTTGAATTTTTTAATTCTGGGATTTGGAAGATACATTTTTAATTGGCCAACTTAAGGAAAAAAATACAAAGAAACCAATTAAAGAATTATTTGAACTACCTCTTACTTCTTTTACTCTACTGGGTATAGTTTTGTATGGACTTCCCTGGTGGCTCAGATGATAAAGAATCTGCCCACAATGCAGGAGGCTGGGGTTTGATCCCTGGGTGGAGAAGGGAAGGGCTATCCACTTCAGTATTCTTCTTGGTGGGAAACCCCATGGAAAGAGGAGTCTGGCGGGCTGTAATCCATGGGGTTGCAAAGAGTTGTACCATCTTAGCAACTGACACTTGACAGTTCTGTAAATTGAATTAGTCCTTGATAATTTGAACTTTGTAAATCACTTTGATTCTTTTTGTTCCCAGAAATCAAGATGACTACCAGCTGGTTAGAAAATTAGGTCGGGGTAAATACAGTGAAGTATTTGAAGCCATCAACATCACAAATAATGAAAAAGTTGTTGTTAAAATCCTCAAGGTAAGTACAAAAAGATTGTAATTCAGAGGTCTTAAGTAGCATTTGAAGGTGTTTTTCTAGTGCTTTTAATGCCTTCATTTTATTGCTCCTTTGAAGTTGATAGAAGAGATTATCTTCATTTGACAAATCAGGAAACTGAAGCAAGAGCAGTTTTTTGACTCAAGTTGTATAGAACACTGTACAGGCCACATTGGCCCATGGGCTACTGTTGTACAGATTGTTTTAGTTATAACTGTACTGTGTACTGTCACATACCAGGAACTTAGCATATAGTTCCTTACCACAGAAACTTTTCTATATTTGACACGAGAAGCAGAGGGCCCCAGACTTTCTCAATTTATAGCACCCATATTGCCTCATTAACTTTGATGGTGCCCCTAAGCCAAATGAAATAGTTTTGTTTATTAAGTGAAGTAGAAATAACTAAAAATAGTATTTATGTTTCAACTTGGTAGCCTTTTAAAATATTACACACATGAAGTTAAAGAGAAAAGTAATATTGTTTTATTATTCTGTCACCATAATTAATTACTATTGGGATATGTATACCTATTAGTCACTACACAGCTTCTCATATGTCAGAATCACACTGGACATTGGTAGCCTCATTTCCTGTTCCACACTGATTTTTGCATGATACTTGCTTTTTGTCATAGCAACTGCTGAAAACCCAGCTTCACAAAAATATGCCATCAAAGGTAATGTAGTGCAGTGTAATATTGAAACTGTGAACTACTTCAAGCTGGTCGTGACTAGCAGACCACAAGTATTAACTGGTGCTTCCCTCAAAAATTAAAAAGCCCACAGAGCACCTGTGAATTTTCTGGGTGTTTTGGCATACCTTTCAAGAACCAGAGAGTTTAAGTATTTATATCTTATTGTGTGTATGAAGAGAACTAGGCTGAAATCTGGACTTTTAGATTCTAATCCCACTTTAAAAGTAATTAGCCATGGTAGTTGTTTTTTAAAGACTTGATTATCTTTGAAAATGAGATAGTCTTGCTTTACCTGTCTTTTTCAGAGTTATTAGGATCAAACACAAAATTGTATATAGATATACACTTTGGAGACCGAAGTTCTATGTAATTATAAAATGATATTCCTACAGAAAAGTATATGATAGACTGAGGTGATAGATCATTTAGAGTCATATGAAAGGCACAAGTAGTGAGTCTTACAGTGTAGAAGACAGTGGTGGTGCTTGGGGAAAGGTTCCTGAAACTGTTTTCAGGGCCTGAGTGAGGAGGATTTGGATTGGTGTGCATGGGAGGGTGGGAGGGAAGCATAATCTAGAATGCACAAGATAAGAAAAGAGGAAGAAATAAGTGAGAGAAATGTTTCATATGGAAGCTATCATGTGACCATACATAGAAAGTAAACTTGGAAAGGGAGAATAAATTAGTGATGACCTGTAAAAGATAACCTCTGCATTTCCTTCCAGCCAAAAAATTACAATTTTTGTTTCTTCTAGGTTGTTGGGAGCCATTGATGGTCTTTAGTGATGGGTGGTTTGGAAAGATTTTTTTTTTTTAATCTCCTCCCATTTATTAAGACAAAATTTGCATTGATCACATTAAATTAGGGTTTAAGTGACCCGCCTGGTCTATCACAAACTAGCTTTTGTAAGTTTATAGATTTTAAAGGATTCTATAGGAAAAACATCTTGTAAACCAGGAGCTATTTGCCATCAACCAGCAATAGAGATACAGCAATTAGTAGAAAACAGAAGAGAGATTACTGGATTAGTTTCTGGAGAGAAGGGATTCCCAGGTGACTCAGATGGTGTACATTCTGCCTGCAATGCAGGAGCTGCTGCTAAGTCGCTTCAGTAGTGTCTGACTCTATGCGACCCCAGAGACAGCAGCCCACCAGGCTCCCCCATCCCTGGGATTCTCCAGGCAAGAACACTGGAGGGGGTTGCCATTTACTGCTCCAATGCATGAAAGTGAAAAGTGAAAGTGATGTCGCTCAGTCATGTCTGACTCTTAGCGACCCCATGGGCTGCAGCCCACCAGGCTCCTCTGTCCATGGGGTTTTCCAGGCAAGAGTATGGGAGTGGGGTGCCATTGCCTTCTCCTGCAATGCAGGAGACCCAGATTCAATCCCTGAATCAGGAAGATCCCCTGGAGAAGGGAATGGCAACCCACTCTAGTTTTCTTGCCTGGAAAATTCCATGGACAGAGGAGCCTAGCAGGCTACATTCTATGGGGTTGCAAAGAGTCAGATACAACTGAGCAACTAACACTTTGACTTTCCTAGAGAGGAGAAACATCTCCTAGATACTCTAGCAGATGAGAAAGATATAGTTGAAGCAAAAAGAAAACTTATGATTAGCTAAGTTTCCCACCCAGTGTACTGAATTCTAATAGAAGCAAGGCTGAGGCCATGGATTGAATTAAAAATGGAATTCACTGTTAGTATAATCAAATAGCTTTCATTTATTGAATGCCTACTTTGCATTGGACTTTTTTTTTATTTTTTGTCCACCCGAGGTCCTCATTGGTGTGTATGGACTTTGTCTAATTATGGCAACCGGGGGTTACTCTCTAGTTGTGTGTGCAGTGGCTTATCTTGTTGCAGAGCACGGGCTCTAGGGCACACGGACTTCAGGAGTTGCAGCATGCATGCTCAGCAGCTCTGCAGCATGTGGAATCTCCCTAGGCAAGGGGTTGAACCTGTGTCCCCTGCATTGACAGGCGACTTCTCTGCCACTGAACTACCAGAGAGGTCCCCACGTTGGGCCCTTTTCTAGCTGTGGTTTTATATCACAATTCTGCAAGGCAGGTGTAAAGTTCAGAAACACTTAAGTGTTTTTCCCAAAGTTGCACAGCTACAAAGCCAGGTTTTCAGGACAGTCTGTTTCCAAAACTTTCTCCTTTCTGCTGTACCATGTGCTTAGGATTCAAGGTTTAAAAAGTCTGCAGTATTGTTTAGTAGTTCCTAGACCTAAATCATCAACCAGCGAAATGTCTAAAAATAGATCTCCATCTTTCTTCTCAAGATTCTGATTCAGTGGGTCTGTACAGTTTGTATATTAAAAAATTCAGGTTGATAATCAAAGTTTAGTGACCAGTAGTCTTGTTAAAGAAGAGATGTTATATGCTTACAATAATTTCTAAGAAGTGTATACTGTGTGTCAGTAGTCTGAGGTGACCAAAACTGATAGGAAGGACTCACATGGTCCATTGTGGCAGACACAGGTCACACTGAACATTTGAAATATGGCTGATCCAAATTGAGATATGCTGTAAGGATAAAATACAGCAGTTTTAAAGGCTTAGTACCAAAAAAAGAATATAAAATTGTTCATTAGTAATTTTTTATATTGATTTACATATTGAAATTATAAGATTTTGGATTTTTTTTTGTTGTTAGCCCTAAAATATTAAATGTGGGTGCTAACTGACAGCAATACCACCTCTGAACAATCTTCCTTTTCAGCATTTCTATTCCAATATAATGGCTGCTTGACCCAGTTGAATAAAACTATGTGTAACATAACAAAAAAAATGTGGGTGCTAGAATATTTTAAATAGATACGTGAGGAAATCCCTGGCAGTCCAGTGGTTCAGACTTTGTCCATTCACTGCCATGGCCTCAGAGTTCATTCCCTGGTCAGGAAACTAAGATCCTGCAAGTCTCGTGGCATGGCCAAAATAGATTGAAAAATAAAATACACATGTGGCTTGCATTGTATTTCTTTGGACCAGCACTGTTTTGGACTGTTTAGAAAGAAGACTTTGCAGAGGAGGTGCATTTGGACCACAGCCCTTCTCAGAAAAATGAAAGCGATTTCTGTACTAAAACATATGTGGAAATGATGGGTGAAGACAAAGGAATATGAAAGATACATTGGTTATAAGGCTTAACAGATATTATGTCTCAGCCATATTCTGAAATCTTTTTAGATGTCTCATTTGAGTCTTGCAATAATTTTATAAGTATTCTTATTGATCGTTTTACCTGTAATGAAAGGTTTAGAGAGGTTATATAACTTGCTCATAAGCACACAGCTAGCAGGTAATGAAAGTAGGATTCACATTAGACAGTCTGACTCCCAGGCCCACTTTTAACCCAAAAGGTTATACTGCACAAAGATAGTTTGGCCATCTTTGCTACTGGTCCTGATTTCCTTCATTTCTGTAGGGTGTTAATAAGACTTAGAGGAAGGAATGGAAACAGCCCCATGTTTCATTCTAATGTTAACACATTAAGACTGATCATCAGAATTAAATACCAATTCTGCAGGGTTCTGCTATTTGGAGTAGAAATCTGTATTTTCTCTCAGTTCAGTATTGCTAAGTAGCTGCCAAGTACCTGGCACAGGACGAGGAGAGGGGACTTCAGAGAGATGTCTGACACATGTCCTTCCTTCAAGGAGTTCATAAGCAAACCATTTGTGTATTATACTACCTGTTGAAATATCCTGAAATAATTTTTTTTTAATTTTGTACTTTTACCCTTTCAGCCAGTAAAGAAGAAGAAAATCAAGCGTGAAATAAAGATTTTGGAGAATTTGCGAGGCGGTCCCAACATCATCACACTGGCAGACATTGTAAAAGACCCTGTGGTGAGTATAGTAGGCACTAGTAAGGCCCACAAGGGCTGAGGTGGTGTTTGACCTTGAGCACAACTGGCCTCTTTCTGTTCTTCCCTCTGCCATTAAGTCCTGCTTTAAAAGTGCTTAATCAGTTATACCATTTGACTAGTTCGGGTCTTTCTTTCAAAGAGACCTCCACCCACAGACTATTTCTTATTCTTCTAGGCTAAGAGACTGATAGCACTGGAAACTGAAATGTGTTAATCCATTTTGCAAACTCAGGTCCGATGCCGATGGGCGATGGGCGCATTGTCGGGCTGCCTAGAGCCTGGTGAGACTTCAGCTCCATGTCTTCTGTTTGAAATCCATCCCCAAAGTGACCTAAGTGTGGTGATAATCAGAGTGGGGAGGGCTTGTAGCAATAGAGGGTTTCCTACTACTGAGGCGAGGACTGCCAAATGCACCACGTAGTGTCCACAAACATTGTGCCCACTAAAGCTGCCAGGTCTATTGCTAATGTGTGTTTTCTTTTTCTTTCCCCTAGTCACGAACTCCCGCCTTGGTTTTTGAACACGTAAACAACACAGACTTCAAGGTATAATGTATAACCAACCATTTCAAGCTGGGTTTTAGGCCATATAAAAAACCTTTTAGGGATGTTACTGTTAGAAGAGCTTTTCATCCTGATAGTGTTAATTTAAAGGTAGACATACTGTTGGATAGTGCCTACTTTCCACATCTTGTATTTTGCTCTTTTATTTGTTTAATGCTCTTTAATGACCAGTGCGTAGGTTTGTCACCATTTGACAGTTTACCATTCATTTGACAGTTAGCACTGATGTCAAACTTAATGAAAGCAACAGCTCATGTTTAATCAGGATCTGGCCTTAGAGCATTTTGCTTTAAAAACGACAAAGTTCAAGAAGGAATATATTATATATATAAAAGCAAGGACTGCTTGCTATACCTTAGGATTCCTCAGAAACTTTGGGCTCTTGATCTTAAAAAGAGATGGATGGGAAAGAAAGGGTGGTAGTAAATTCTGCTAAAACACAAACTCCTGAAATAGGTATCTCTGACCTCCAGCCAAATTCAAACAGTTCTCAATTCCAGTACAGTAGAAGAATGTGGGCACTCCCTTGGATTTTAACTTGCAGAAATAGTTGATTTGCGTTTGCACAAGTCCAGTATTAAGAATGTTGGATGTCAATAAATGATTGAATTCTTATGCTGAGAGGAGGAAAACAAGGAAGAAAAGTTTACTTTCAAATTGGGGCAGAAATATTCTGTTCAATTGTCCTGATGTGTTTGGCAACAAGCCATCTGCATACCCACTGGTGATCTGCAGTGGCTATGACTGTGTAGGCCAAAGGTGGGTTAATTCCCTACTAAGGAGGTGATATGTTTGCCCACATTCCTTTTATGAGAGGATCTGGAGGTAAATGAAAAACAAACTAAGCCGAAAATGTGTATCAGCGCATGTTGCAAATATCAATTGGTATGCTTCCAAAAGTAGATTATAGTTTGAACAATATGAGCTTAAGTAGTTCTTCACTTTTACATATAGAGTTGAAAACCCACAGTATCTCTTTAAAGTTAATGTATTGTTGGAGAAGTAGAGACTGGTAAACAGACAGGTCTTAGAACAGTGGTACATGAGCCAAGTCTTGATTTGAATTACTACAAATGAGGAAGAGAAGTTGCCTTCTTTTCAGTACTATTTCATGGCTCAAATGTTAACATTTGTCTTCAACAGCAATTGTACCAGACGTTAACAGACTATGATATTCGATTTTACATGTATGAGATTCTGAAGGTAAGGGATTCTTGAATACTAAATATCTTTGGATTGATCTCCCCTTTGTTAAATAATGCAAATGACTGTAGAAAAGCCAGTGGGTTGACTTTGTAAAATTTGTTGGGGTGGGGGAGTCTGTTTCTATAAATATTTAATAAACTAATAGCATCAGAACTCTTATGCTGATTGAAAGATAGAGTCTAGTAGGAATATAATTTATAATGCTTTGGAAAGGGTATTTAGAAGAGAGGTTAAAAGACTCCTTAACAAACATTTGTAATCTCTATCAAAAATAATTCCTGTTGTACTGGCTTCTGATGTACTTTATTTCACTTAAAATTGGGCAAATAAAACAGTAAACTTTGACTTAACCCTCAAAGAGCCGTTGTCCTAAGGATTATGTGAATCTCTGCTTAGAAGTTGCTGATTTAGAATGAGCTTTGATTTCTAAAGTAGGATCACCAAATATATTGCTTCCAGTACTCAAAAGATCAGCTTTATAGGTAAGAAAATTGTTAAGAGTTGGCTAGTGCTTTACTAAATGAGGGTTGACATAAAATCTACATTTGAACTATAGAAGTACCCTAGAGAAACTGTGCCAGCAGAACTATTTTATCTTTCATTGGCTCATGCAGTCTTGTGGCACGCAGGACTTCACAAAGTTAAGGATATGCTTGCCTAACCCTGGGTATCATAGGAACCCAGGTTGTCCTTCAGAAAGGACAAAAATTTGGCCAGTGGCTTCAGCTGGCTTGAAGGCCTGGATTAGCAAACTCCAGAAGTTATGCCTCTCACTAGTTTGAAGTTGGACTTGGTTTTCAAATTGGATTTGATGTCATAAATCAGGAGTTTGCAAATTTCTTTACAAGGCCAAATGGTTTAAAAATTTTGGGCTTTGTGGGTCAGAGGGTCTTGGTCACACTACTCAGCTCTGCTGTTGTAGCATGAAAGCAGCCACAGGCAACATGCAAGCAAATAGTTGTGGCTATTAAAAACAATAAAACAATGTATAAAAACATCCCAATAAAACATTCACAAAAACAAACCGCAGGTCATATTTGGCCCATGGGACTGTCGCGATTTGCCAACCTCTGTTGTAGACTCTTAGCTACTAGAGATTTACTATTCTTTGAATAAGAGGTTTGTAGTACAGGTCAGGTTTCTTCCTTTGAGGGGCTCATGTTTGTGAAAATAATCCAGGCTCTCGGTAAGAGGGAGAAATTAGAAGTGAAGTAGTTGGTATACACTTTGAGTTTTTAACAAAAAAGATGTTGAAATACCTCTGCAGGAACAGGTCTTGGGAATTTAGAGTCCATGGGTTTGCACAAGTCTCTGAAAAATACCTGTGGAAGTGATTGTCCTAACCTTGACTCTCAGGAGTGTTGGAGGCTTGAAGGAAAACTGGAAGAGAAAGTAAAAGACTTCAACTAAAAAAATGTCTTATCCAAGCTAACTCTTCCCTTTTTTACATGTTCCTCCCACAGGCTCTGGATTACTGCCACAGCATGGGGATTATGCACAGAGATGTCAAGCCCCATAATGTCATGATTGATCATGAGCACAGAAAGGTAAAGTGATAGAAGGACAAGTCTTATTTATCAGCACAAGAAAGTTAACAGCCCGTCTTTCAACATTTTATCCCTAGCATCTGTCATAGTCTGTGGTACCTGTTAGGTACTTGATAAATGTTTGACAAATGAATGAATGAACAAATCAGTGTGGAATCTAAAATATGGCACAAATGAACTTATCTGTGAAACAGACTCACAGACTGGATACCAAAGTGAAGGTGCGTGGGGGAGGGGTGGGCTGGGAGTATGGAATTAGCAGATGCAAAACATATATAGAATGGATGAACAACAGGGTCCTATTTTATAGCACAGGGAGCTATATTCAATATCCTGTGATAAACCATATGGAGAAGAATATGGAAAAGAATGTATATATATGTATAACTGAATCACTTTTATGTATAGCAGAAATTAACACAACATTGTAAATCAACTAGAATAAAAAAATTTTTTAAAAATCACAATGTTTAAAACTTCATTCATATTCCTATCAAAAATAAAAGAGATTAGTGTTGTGGGTAAAACATTAGTTTGGGTTTTAGTCTTATTTATTGAAAAACTACTCTCTTGGGAAATGCTTTTTCTCATCTGCCTTTTTTTCTTATGGGGGTATACAAGTAATAATATTTGTTGTACATGCCACTAGGTTATTATGAGGATTAAGTGTGTACAGTTGTAAAATGGATGAAATATTCAGAAACTGCTGCTGCAGGTGTCATGAGTATTAGTTGCAGTATAACATTTCTGTTTTTTAAGGTGACCCAAGCCCACCTTTTGTATGCAGTGATGGCTTTCTGTTGCAGGCTTTGGAGATATAGGTGATTTATTCATTCAGTTAATATCCTGTTACACATTTATACACTATGTGTAATGGGGACTGTTCTAGAGGCTGGGGTGTATGTGTAAAACAAAAAATTATTGTCCATAGAAGCTTGCACTTGAGGGAGACTGGTGGCATACAGAGTTAAAAGTGGTATGGAAGAAAAATAAAACAGGAGTGGGGAGTGTCAGAGGGTGTTTCAATTTTAAACAGGGTGACAAGGAAAAGATTTTGTTAGAAAGGTGACATTTTGTAGAACACTTGAATTAGCTGTGTGGTTTGAGAAGAGAGTAGAGCAGATGCAAAAACCCTGAGACAAGAATGTGCCTGGCATATTAAAACAGCGCAAGGGTAGAGCTAGGATAGAATGAACACGAGGAAGAGAAGAAGGAAATGAGATCGAGAGAGATAAATAGAACCATATCTTGTAAAACCTTGAAGATCACTGTCAGGCCTTTTCTCTGAAGATACAGAAGTTTTTGCAGGGTTTGAGCAGAGGGTTGATAAGTTCTCCCTTCTGTATTTAAAAATTTACTACACATCTATTAGTACAGCTAAAAGTTTTAAAAAAGAATTCCAAATATAGACAGGAATGTGGAGTAGCTCAATCTCTCACACATTGCTGGTAAGAATGTTAGGTGGCACACTCATTTTGGAGAATGTCAGTCTATATTGTTTTATAGTTTGTCAGTTTCTTTAAAAACTAACCATATGCTTACCAGACAACCCAGCAGTGACATTTATCCCAGAGAAACAGACTGAGATCCATACAGAAACTTTCAGTTGGGTAAATGATTCTTTAAACTCTGATGTATCTATACCATTGTAGTATCATTACTGATTAGTAAGAACTATTGATGATACAACAACTTGGATAAGTCTCATGCTGAGTGAAAAAAGCAATTCAGAAACTTAAACTGATGGTTCCATTGCTGTAATTCTCACAATGACAGAGTTAGAGCACGGAAGGGTTGCCAGGGCTTAGAAAGTGAGAGGAAGGAGTAGCATAAAGGATAACTGTTGTGATGCTCTTTATCTAATCATGGACTAGGTATGAATCTAGCTGTATGAATCTGCATATGTGATAAAATTGTGTAGAACTATACACACATGTAAAACTGTTGAAAAGAAAGGTCTCTGAATTGTGTCAGTTTCCTGGCTTTAATATTGTACTATAGTGACGTAAGATGTTACCATGAGGGGAAACTGGGTGAAGGGTACACAGAACACCTCCAGATTCCTATGAATTTATAACCATTTTACAATATTTTTTAAGAGGATCATTTTGGTTCCTGTGTGGAGAATCGAGGGTAAAAGTGAAAGGTAGACCAGTTAAGAAAAGCAGCTATTGCAGTAAATCAGAGACTGGTGATAGCATGGACCAGGGCGGTGGCAGTGGATGTGATGATAGGGTCAGAATCTGATAGAACCATCAGGATATGCTGACAGATTAGATGCGAGGTAGAGGGAGAGAAGAGTCCAGGGTGAAAAGTTTTTAACCTGAATGATAGAATAAATGAAATTACATTTAACGTAACAGAGGAGGAGGAGGATTCCATGGGAAAAAACAAGTTTTGCAGTGAATAATCAGAGTTTTAATTCTGAGATGTCTTTCAGGTGATCAGAGAGAGATGGCTGGTGAGAGGTGTGGGCTAAATATAGGTGGGAATAGCAGAGATGCTGTGTGTGAAGCCACAAGACCAGAAATAATCATCTGGGAATACTTAACTGATAAGACAGGAAACTCAGGAATAACTCTGGAGCACTGATATTAAGATGTTGAAGAGAAAGACTATTAAAAAGCTACATTTTCATATTTTTTGTTATATTTCCCTTTGTTTTCTAAAAGAATACACTGAACCTAATTAACTGAAGTTTTGGAGACAGTGCTGGAGCAGTCAGGCATTACTCAGGCCCTTCTGCTCACACAAGTTATGGTCATGCTTTGCATGAAGGTCAAATAAGGTTGCCTCTTGTCCTTGCTACTATTGGGGTGGCCAAAAAGTTTGTTTATTTCTCCATACGATGACTCTAGTAGCACTTAGTTGTCTTTAACTTCATTAGAAATAATTGTGTTGGATTATATTGTTATCAGTGTGCATTTTTTAAAAACTTAGCCAAATTGGTGAATTTTTGTGAAGCCATTTTAATGTTGAAGATGGAAGAAAAAAAGCAACATTTTCAGCATATTATGTTTTATTGTTTCAAGAGAGGTGAAAACGCAACTGAAATGCAAAAAAAAGATTGGTGCAGTGTGTGGAGAAGGTACTGTGACTGATTGTGTCAGAAGTGGTTTGCAAACTTTTGTACTGGAGACTTCCCGCTGGATGATGCTGTTTGGTCAGGTAGACCAATTGAAGTTGATAGCGATCAAATCGAGACATTGATTGAAAAAAATCAATGTTACATACCACGCAAGAGATAGTCAACATACTCAAAATATCCAGATCAAGCGTTGAAAATCCTTTGCACCAGCTTGGTTATGTTAACCACTTTGATGTTTGGGTTCTACATAAGTTAAGTGTAAAAAACCCTTCTTGACCGTATTTCCGCATGTGATTCTCTATACTTAAACGTAACAAAATTGTTCATTTTTAAAACAAATTGTGACGGATGATGAAAGTGGATACTGTACGGTAATGTGGAATGGAAGAGATCTTGGGACAAGCGAAATGAACCACCCATCAACCACACCAAAAGCTGATCTTCATCCAAAGCAGGTGATGTTGTCTATGTGGTGGGGTTGAAAGAGAGTCCTCTATAATGAGTTCCTTCTGGAAAACTAAACGATTAATCCCAACAAGTGCAGCTCCCAGTTGGACCAACTGAAAGCAGCGCTCCAGAATTGGTCAACAGAAAATGCATAATCCTCCACCAGGATGACACAAGACCGCATGTTTCTTTGATGGCCAGGCAAAAACTGTTTAGCACCTTGGCTGGGAAGTTCTGATTCATCTGCCATATTCACCAGACATTGTACCTTCGGATGTCTGTTTATTTTGGTCTTTATGAAATTATCTTAGTGGAAAAAACTTCAGTTTCCTGTAAGACTGTAAAGGCACCTGGAACAGTTCTTTACTCAGAAAGTGTTGGGAAAATGGAATTGTGAAATTGCCTGGAAAATGGCAGGATGTAGTAGAACAAAACGGTAATACGTTGTTCAATAAAGATCTTGGTGAAAATGAAAAATGTGTCTTTTATTTTTACTTAAAAACCGAAGGAACTTTTTGACCAACCCAATACTGTTTTGGTAAGAGCTGTATTTTTATTTTTCTCCTGTGTACTGAGCATTATGTTGAATTCTAAAAATTAGCAAAGGTGAATAAAACAGTCCCTACCCTCAAGGATCTTACAGTCCATATTTTTTAAAAAAGTAGAAAGCAAATATTCAGTAAAGAGTTGTAGGTTCTATTAAAGAAATTTATCTGAGATTGGTGGGTGAGGCAATTCAAAGACAGTAGTTGCTTCTGTTTACATAATTAGAAAAGATTTCGCTAAAGGAGTTAACTCAGAAGAGATGTTCACCAGAACAGGAGTCTAGATTGAATAGTAGAGACATTTTAGTCAGAGGAGTAGTTGAAATTTGCAGAAACACAAAATAATTGTATGTTAAAAAAGAGTAGTTTTGGGAATTCTTAACTGCCAAGGGCCCAGGTTCAATCCCTGGTCGGGGAACTAAAAATCCCACAGGCCACACAATGTGGCCAAAAAAAAAAAAAAAGAGTACTCTAATGGCACTGTGGGGGTATCTTAAAAGACACACTTATTTATTATCTTTTTTTTCCCTTCAGCTACGGCTAATAGACTGGGGTTTGGCTGAGTTTTACCATCCTGGCCAAGAATATAATGTCCGAGTTGCTTCCCGATATTTCAAAGGTCCTGAGCTACTTGTAGACTATCAGGTGAGAAGAGAAGGGCAGATAAAATTTTTGTCCTATGTTTGTTTTGCATGTGATTTTTTAAAAATGTTCTTTTGCATTTTGAATGGGCCATTTTTGCACATCCATGACTGTCCCTTTTATAGGAGTGTAAAATATGAATCTCTTCAGTTCATCTACCACAACTTTTGTGTGTATTGTCACAGTGTCAGTAGAATATAAATCTGCATTTGATCCTAACTGAAAAGAAAGACACTTGTAATCAGAAATTCCAGAGCTTCTTTTAGAATTGAAAGTTCAGGCTCTGTCCTAGAAATTTCTTTTCTGGTATAGCCCTGAATTCAAAGAGCATTTTATACATAAAAATATTTTTTACAGCATTATTTATAATGGTGAAAAACACTATTCTACTATAGGGTACACTAAAGATTAAATTCTGAAACAGTCATGCTATAAAATAATGGTACATATTAAAAGGTTTCCATAAGCTAACAATTGGGTATTCTTATGTAAGTGAAGAAAGTAATTCAAAATAGTAGGTACAGGTTTCAAAGGAGAGGGTTAGGAAGTATAAGTGGAAATGCAAAGAAGAAAAGACTGAAAAGAAATATATAAAGATACTGATATTTGGACCTTAAAGTTAATGGAGTGGGATTTGTTTGTTTTTCTATTTTTAAAAAAGAGCTTTTTATTTGAAGTGACAAGATTCATCTTGTCATTTGACGTGTGATGACAACATTTTCTTTAATGCAGATGTACGATTATAGTTTGGATATGTGGAGCTTGGGTTGTATGCTGGCAAGTATGATCTTCCGGAAGGAGCCATTTTTCCATGGACATGACAATTATGATCAGGTAATATATGTTGTTCCTATTGGGAAAGTTATTGATGTACCCTCACAATGGCCAGATCTGCTTACTCCTTAGAAACTGCAATGAATCTTGCTAGAATACAAATGCCTAACCCCTACCTGAGAGCTATTAATAAATTAGAATCTCTGAGTGTAAAACTCCAAAATAGTTTTCAGTTAATGGCTTGTTCACTTAATGATTCCAGGGTCTTGTGGGAGGTACTGTTGCTTTGCTTGAGCACAGTGATTTAATTTGAGATAATGTAAATTGATGTGAAAGTGAAAGTCACTGATTTGTATCTGACTCTTTGTGACTGCCTGGACCATAGAATTCTCCAGGCCAGAATACTGGAGCAGGTAGCCTTTCCCTTCTCCAGGGAATCTTCCCAACCCAGGTCTTCCACATTGTAGGCGGATTCTTTACCAGCTGAGCCACCAGGGAAGCAAATTCACGTAAAGTTACCGTAATTAATACAGAGAGATATAGTATATCTTTTACCCAGTTTCCCCCAAATAGAACTTTTTGCCGACTATGTACAGGATCACAACCAGGATATTAATATCAATACAACCAGAATACCAGAACATCCCTGTCACCTCAAGAATCCTTTATTTGCCCTTTTGTAGTCACACCAGCTTCCCCCCGGCCTTCACGCTACTATGTTGTAATCTCCATTTCTGCAATTTTATCATTCCAAGAATGTTACGTAAATATGACTTTATGAAGTCATACTTACCTGTGACTTACATATTACAATTCATATGAAGATGACTACTCTTCATATGAGTTGAAGAATATTGGGTGAATTCAGTTAAAATCAGCAGCTTCTTGTTAGGTGCCACACAGGTGTGAGGAATATAGAAAAAAATAGCCCCCTGTCCGGCAAAAGGTTTTTCACAGTCTTACCTAGTAAGAGAACCAAATGTATAAGAAAATAAGTTATAGTTATAAATGTCAGTGAAAGTGTAGATAAGATACACAAAGGCGGTTATAATGGGAGTGAGTGGTCTGAAGAAGTGTATGTAGAACTTTCCAAAGGAAGTAACATCTTCAGCTAGGTTGTTGGGGTCAGGGGGGAGGGATGAGACTTCACCAGAGTGAAGGAACCAGGTTATAAAATAGTTTGTTTTTTCTTTTTGATATGTTCACATTGTTGGATATGTTCACATCCAACAATGTGAATGTTGTGTGGAAATCCATTCATGCTATGCAAGGAAATTTGAAGTAAATGGGTGTAGCATTCATACCTGTAGCCATGATGGTCCCATTCTGTTAACTCGATCATGGTTAATTGTTGATTTAATCATGTAATGTGCTTTTGGTGTGGGTTTTGTCTTCTTTCAATCCTAGTTGGTGAGGATAGCCAAGGTTCTGGGGACAGAAGATTTATATGACTATATTGACAAATACAACATTGAATTAGATCCACGTTTCAACGATATCTTGGGCAGGTAAGTCATAAAACAAAATTATGCATCTGTGCCATAAGCACTTTAGATGTAAAATGATACTTTGGATTCCCAAAATAGTTAATGTTCTGTTTGCCTGCAAAGTGTCTGTGGTCCACTGCTACAGGATGCTGCATAGGCAAGTCTGTGATGAAAGCTTTGGATTGAATGGCCATTTTCCCAGATTCACTAACAGGAGTCTGAGTGTGGAGGTTGTAGGCAGAGGATCCCTGACCTTGTAGAGTCTAATAGAAGGGTTGTAGTTGAGTCAGAAATCAAAATTTAGATTTATCTTGCTTCTGTAGATGACAAAAACCCCTCTAAGAGAAAGAAATAATCATAGAAAGTGCATGTTTCAAACTGATTTACAGACAATAGACTCTAAAAGTAGTGACTAGACCCAATCCTAATTCACTCACCACTTAACGGGAAGAGGTAGGCTTTCTTGTTACAAAGGCTTTTGGAGGCCAAGTGGTAGAGATGCCAGGAATATGGGTGGGGGTGGGGAGGAGGCCAACCAGCCCAGCCTTCTATAACCTGAATTGTGTTTCATAAAATTGTGGGGACCCAGATTTCTCTTTTCTGCAACACTGCCATTTCCAGTCTCTCCAGTTAGGTCTTAAGTTTTGACCTCTCTTTGTGATTGGCTGGAATGCTAGCCACTAAGGAAAATGTAGGATTGAAATGTTGGGCTTCTCTCCCTCTGGGTCCACTTCTCATTCTCCTTTTTGGCTCTGCAGACATTCCCGTAAGCGATGGGAACGCTTTGTCCACAGTGAAAACCAGCACCTTGTCAGTCCTGAGGCCTTGGATTTCCTGGACAAGCTGCTGCGATATGACCACCAGTCACGGCTCACTGCAAGAGAGGCCATGGAGCACCCCTATTTCTGTGAGTCCAGCTGTTCAGTCCACAGAGCCTTGCAGGCCTGCCCAGCAGACTGTACAGAGCAAGGGAGAATACATGCTGTGAAGAAAGCTCTGGACCCCTAGAACACAATTGGAATCCCAGCCTCCCTTACTTAGCTTGCTGCAAAGTTACTTCACCCACAGTGAGCCTTGGTCTCTTCAGTGTGGATAGTGATGGCAGTTGTCTTGCAGAATTGTTGAGGGGATTCTTGTCTAACAGAATACCTGACACATGTCATCCCTAAATAAACTTCTTTTCTTATTGTGTGGGCAACAGTTCTCGTGGCTAGTTTGGAGTGGTTGGATTAGAACATACGGCCCTATGTCTGTCCTATTAATCATTCATTGGAGAGAGTCAGAGAGGCTTGAAAATCTAATTATATGAACACCTTGATCTAGGTTTGTGAATATAGCTAACTCTGCTGTCTTGAGTGAAAATGCCACTTAGCTAACTCCACTGCATCCTCACTGTGATGTTAGCTTCAGTGTCAGGTTATTCCTTGGGGAGTGGTGGGATGGTGTTTTAGTGAATCAATTATATTCTTGCTCAGTCTCCTGTACTTGAAGCTGACTGACAGGCTGATCGAGATGGAGAGTGAAGTCTGTGGTCATAGCAGTAACTTGATCAGACCTGTAGTTTTGGCCCATTTGGCACCATGCTTGACCAACTGCAGCAAAACTCATTCATTCTCATAATACTGATAGGTAGGGTAGGTTGTATTGTCTCGTTAAACTATAACAGGATTGTTTTTGCCTTAAATTAGCTCTACTGGGACTTCCCAGTGGTTAAGACTCTGTGCTTCCACCACAGGGGGGCACAAGTTCAATCCTTGGTTGGGGAACTAAGATCCCACATGCCATGCAGCATGTCCAAAAGTAAATACTTTTTTTTTTTAGAAATTAGCTCTACTATGATTACTTCATTTTCCTACCATTTAGTTTTAACAGTTGGCCTTTGTTACAGTTTTAAGCAAAAATAGTTCTATTTTATATTACTTGTTGATTTCATAGTGAAGGTAGTTGACACCTCAATTCTTTTATTAGGGGAATAATAAAGAGTCTAAATAAAATGTAAAGAATCAGGATGGCTGCTATAAGACCCTAGACCATTAGTTCAGTTCTTCAAGCATAACAGAACCTAACATTTTTGTCTCTTTTTCTAGACACTGTTGTGAAGGACCAGGCTCGAATGGGCTCATCTAGCATGCCAGGGGGCAGTACGCCTGTCAGCAGCGCCAATATGATGTCAGGTCAGTGTCATTGGTAAATTTCTTTTTTTTTTTGTTAAATGTATATATAGAAGTCAATTGTCATTCTTAATTTTGCTCCTTCTTTGTGGCCTGATTTCTATGGCTCTCCTTTATAATGATTACCTTATTAACATACTGACTTGTGTGGCTCTCTCCACCAGATTTCAGGATGCTTTTGAAACCTCTTATCCCTTAGTAGTTAGAGCTAGTGTCCCCCAACCTCTGGGCCACAGAACAGTACCTCCTGTCAGATCAGCAGTGGCATTAGATTAGAAATAAAGCACACAATAAATGTAATGTGTTTGAATCATCCAGAAACCATTCCCCACAACCCCAGTCCTTGGAAAAATTAGCTTCTGTGAAATCAGTTCCTGGTGCCAGAAAGATTGGGCATCGCTGAGTTAGAGTATCAACAGTCTCTTTGAGGCCAGAATCACAAAAATTGTTTGGGACTTGACAGTCTCAACAAGCCATTAAGAATGAAAAGAGGGGAAAAAAAAAAAAGAATGAAAAGAGATCCTTTCATCTCACAGGTTAGAGTGGCAGTAGGTGATGTTGTCCGCATCACATAAGAAAATGAGGGAGAGTAGAGATGGGTTTGTACATGGGTACACATGTGTATAAGAATGGTTCTTTTTTCCAGAGTAGCTACAGAGTGCCTAGTAAATTACAATGGTTTGTGTGCAATTACTTTTTATTGTTGTTGTTGTTGAGTCATTATGATTTAGAGTGAGTTTTTACCGAGAAGAAACCACAGTTACCCAAAAGAAATCATAGGCCTGTCCCCTAAGAATTATATACATGGGCAGCACCCACATGGATACTCTTGTGAGAGCACCTATTCCAACACCCTCAAAAAATTGCTGTTGTCTCAATTTCTTTCTTTTTTTTTTTTTTAAGAACTAGCTGCCTTCTAGAGTTCAACCTCTGGGTATCATGCAAGTGTACAAAATGATACATACCCAAGGTTACTCATTTTAGCCATATTTGTAATCAGAGAACATTAAAAACAGCTCCTTGTAGAATAAGGAATTGATAAGATGAATTATGGGGCATCCTTTCAGCAGAGTACTATATACTCTGAGAAAAGAACAAGTGTTTTGTGTTCTTTTGTAGCTTCAACTCAAAGATAGTAATGTGAGGTGAAAAGAAGCAAGATGCAGAACCATGCTTAAGACTAGGAATGGGCAAAAACATAGAATCAAGTTCTTATATGTGATTCTTATATGCATATTTTTATAAAATTCAAGTATATCCATAAAATATTTCTGGAAGGATACACTCCCAAAAATAGTGCTGTAAGTTGGCCAAGTTATAGGATAAGGGAGAATTCTCACTGTATCCTCTTTGCAGTTACTTGAGTCATGTAACCATATTACATATTCAGAAAATATATATATACTATTTTGAAAATTTAAAGAACTAGCTGACTGAGGGCAATGTAACAGGTAATATGATCAAGAAAGTAAGTGGAAATAAATCCTAAAACACTATTTTAACTTAGAGATGAGAAATGATCCTCTCTGCACCGGCTGACTCTGGGCACGGTGGCCACGAGCACATGAACTTTGACTCTAGCCTTCTGCTGTTCAGTTTGTGGTGACTAGCCACATGTGGCTATTTAAATTCGCTGAAGTCAAATACAATTGTAAAATCAGTTGCTTAGTTTAGTTACACATTGCAAATGCTCAGTAGTCACATGTGGCTAGTGACTGTCATGTTAGTACAGGTTACAGAGCAGAAGGTTTGGTTGGACTGTGTTATCTTAGACAGTCTTGGGTTGGAGTCCAGGCATACATACCTGCTACTTAGCTTTGCACCTTGGACAAACTGCTCAAACTCTCCAAACTTAGATTTCCTTCTCTGTCTTCTAAATTTGTTGGAACTTAAATTTTAATTTGTGAGGATTTAATTTGAAATTAATTTGTAAAAATTAAGGCGAGGCATTCAATAAAGAGAGTATTTATTGTGTCACTTTTGAGATAGGTGCTTTGAAAAACTGGTGACTTAAGAGTTCTGTGGTTGGTGCTTCTAGCTCACTGTCAGCTGTTTTCTTTCAGGGATTTCTTCAGTGCCAACCCCTTCACCCCTTGGACCTCTGGCAGGCTCACCAGTGATTGCTGCTGCCAACCCCCTTGGGATGCCTGTTCCAGCTGCCGCCGGCGCTCAGCAGTAATGGCCCCTTCTGTCTCCTGATGCCTGAGCAGAGGTTGGGGAGTCCACTCTCTCCCTTGATGCAGCTTGCGCCTGGCGGGGAGGGGTGAAATACTTCAGAAGCACCGTGTCTGAACCGTTGCTTGTGGATTTATAGTAGTTCAGTCATAAAAAAAAAATTATAATAGGCTGATTTTCTTTTTTTTCTTTTTTTCTTCCTTTTTCTTTTTTTTTTTTTTTAACTCGAACTTTTCATAACTCAGGGGATTCCCTGAAAAATTATCTGCAGGTGGACTATTTCACGGACAAATTTTTTTTCTCCCCTTCCAAATTCAGTTTCTCGTCACTAAAGATCAAAGATAAACCAGCCTCAGTTCCAGCTGCTGTGTTTGGGTGGAGATTTCTTCCCATGCTCACCATTGCTCCCCTACCATCCCACACTCTGGGGGGGTTGTACTTCACACTCTTCTCCAGAGATTACAGAAATGTAGCTTCTTCAAGGGAGGTGGGAAGGAAGGAGGAAGGGAGGACCCAACCTATAAAAGCAGTGCACTGCTAGTCACTTACATCCCTTTACTCTAAAAGTGCTTCAGTGGGGTTATCCTGGTGAATCTAGTGGAAATATGTCTTAGTTACATTGAGATGCTGAAAATCTACCCAAAGTGCAGACAGGTCCTGAAAACTTCCTTGCAGTTTGAATCATGTCTTATTGACCTAACCTAAATCCAGCTCATTTATAATTTAGTTTGTTTAGTTTAAAACTTTAATACCATCCCTCCCAGACTCCTTACCTTGGTTGTCTTGCCCTTTCATCTCCCAACATGCTCTATAGCTGGTAGGAGGGGGAAGGTAAAATCTTTTTCAGTTTTCTTTGACTTGGCCCTTTTGAATTCAGTTAGTTATTGGGCATAACTTATTGCTTTTTACAAAAGGAAAAAAAACATTGTCTATGTAGGTTTCATGCTAGCAACTCTTTAAGAGCTAATGAGAGATGTGGCCACTGAAGTTTATTTTCAGCTTTCTACCTTCATTTCCTCCTACCTTCCCCTTCCCTCATATGTCATCCAATGAGAAGACCTGCCCCTCAGGTTTATAAATGTATCTGAGTGGTAGGAGCAGAGCCACTATCTCCAGTGAAACTGAAATGGTAGACCTGTAATTGTGGGAAAACTAAACTCTCTTGTTACAGCCCTGCCACCCCTTGCTGTGTGTATATATATAATACTTTGTCCTTCATATGTGAAAGATCCAGTGTTGGAATTCTTTGGTGTAAATAAACGTTTGGTTTTATTTATCAAGGTTAGATTTAAGTTCCCTGTGTAAAGGTCTCGCTGGGTGGGTGTCTCACGTTCACATCTGAAGGGCCTGCAGCCCTGTACCATGGAGGCTTCCCAAGGCCCCCATTTTTATACACCCCTTGTTCAACCCATGGTACCGGGCAGGGCAGAGAGGCCTTAAAAAAGCACCACAAGCCAAAGCGTCTCTGGGGATTAAGGATCCTTTGCCATAAAATCATTTTGTGTCTCAGCAGTGCAGGGATTGGGGATGGGAAAAGTCGCCAGTTTTTGTGTGTTTGTGTGTGTGTAAAGTGGATTTTCCACTGTAATCCAACCACCTAAGTTTATCAGGTGCTTCACTGAGGAAGCCTAGTTTTTTAAGCACAATAGCAAAACCATCAGCTCTGTATTATCTCCTGTTATTCCATTACAGTAGCTGCTTGTGGGGACTAGGAAAAATTCTTCCAACATATTTTAAGACCTGAAGTCTTAGTTCCCCATTCTCCTACCTTTATAGATTTACAAATTTTTCTCACCCGGGCAGCAGAGGTAAACATAATTGTTTGAGGAGTTGAATTTAATGAACTTATCTAACTTTGTAACCCATCTTGGCTCTAGTAACTTTATCAAGGTGGTGGCTTTAGTAAATATAATGGTAAACTTTAGAGAAAGCTAAAGCCTTCTTTTATGTTTCTCCACCATAGGGAAAACATTCTGACTGTGTGGCAGGGTGATTTTCTTCTTTGTGGCCACATACAGTGGATATTTATTGTTCTTGACCCTTTTTTGCCCTAGAATGCTGTAGGGGGTTACCATGTTGAATCTGTGCAGAAGCTCAAAGCACCGGATGTGCCAGAGATGCAGTCTGTGATTTCATTTGCACTGGATTATGATTTGAACAGGACTAATAAATTCTTTCTTCTGAGGTGGGGAGGAGGGTTGTAAATCAAGATTTTACATCACATCCTTGTAGCTCAGAGAACAACCTAGGTGTAGCTGAGGCTGATGTGGGAAGCTGCAAATATCTGGACCTCCTAACATGCATCAGACCTTGAAGGAAGCTGAAGGTGAATGCAGAGGACTCTGAAATGCTACCCAAGAGCCTTTTAAAAGAAATAGAAGTTTTAAAAATGCTACTTAAGGAGTTACTGCAGAAGCATGAAAAATTTAAAAAAGACCCAATTGGGTGGGTGGGAGGGACAAGGGTTTACAGAGTAACAACTTCTGTGTTGTTGTAAATTACCTCATCTGTATACCTGGTATTGGGACACTTCATTTCTCAGCACTACCTGTTTGCATTGATTAGATGGCAGGATTTGGAATGCCAGTCTCAGATGTGTTGGCAGTTACTCTGAAAGGTTTTTTTTTTTTTAAGTATTCTTTTAACATTGAAGTGCTCCTCCCCCCACTTTTAAGTTTGAAGTCATAAGTTTCCCCTCCCCACCTCAATGATTTATCGGTTGTAATTGTATTGTAATTGGTATAACGAAAACATAAATTGTGCTGGGAAGAAGTTGTGCCATGAAGGTCTTTAATTTTTTTTTTTTTTTTAATAAAAAACATTTAAACAAATGAAATGTCCCTGCAGCCTGAGCAGTATGCTTCTCCTGCCGACACCGTGTGTTATAGATTCCTTAGTTCTCATGTGCTTTGAATTTAATACTGGGTTGATGGCAATGTGATGCGGGATGGATTAAGGTTGGTGGAGGAGCACTGAAGTCTAGGAGTTTTTAACAGAGATACAATGAAGAGAGCATGATGTTACTAAACAGGATTGGTTTCATTCCTGCCCTTGTTACATACTTGGCTACTTGGCAAGTTACTTCTGGATCTGTTTCATCATCCACAAAATGGAGCCACTGCTTCTTTGGGATTGAATGAGAGTAAATATCAAGTGTCTGGCACCTGTTAAACCTAACTCCCCTGGCCCCTTATATGGAGGATTAGTCCTTGGCCCTGACTTTGCAGGTAATTCAAAGTATGACCTCTCTCTCCTGTGGCTGTCTTGGGACCTCTGTGTGTTCAGTCAGGGGGAGCCTGGATGAGATGTCTTCTGAGCTTCTTTTCAGCTCTGACACCGATTTTAGAAAGTTTGAGTTGGTGCATAAAGGCCCATAGAGACAGTGTGTTAGCAGAAAAGACCAGTGTTAGTTAATGGCAGTAAGCCCTGTGGAAGATCAGTCTTGGAGATACCTCCCAGTGTGGGAGGCAATTTGCAGTCTTGGGGCCTAGAATGAAAGGTCCACTGGTGAGCTTATGGGAACATATTTGGCAGCTTAAATAGAAACTATGAAAAGGCCAGTAAAAGAAGTGAAACAGAGTTGGCTTTTGTTGTTTTGGTAAGTCGTGTCTGACTCTGTGACCCCATGGACTGCAGCACACTAGGCTTCCGTGTCCCTTGCCGTCTCTTGGAGTTTGCCTAAGTTCATATCCATTGAATTGGTGATGCCATCCAACCATCTCACTCTCTGTCTCCCCCTTTTTCTGCCCTCAGTCTTTCTCAGCATCAGGGTCTTTTCCAGTGTGTCGGCTCTTTGCATCAGGTGACCAAAGTAGTGGAGCTTCAGCATCAGTCCTTCCAAGTATTCATCATTGATTCTCCTTTGGATTGACTGGTTTGATCTCCTTGCTGTCCAGGGGACTCTCTCAAGAGTCTTCTCCAGCACCACAATTTGAAAGCATCAATTCGTTGGTGCTCTGCCTTCTTTATGGTCCAGCTATGACATCTGTATAGGACTACTGGAAAGATGATAGCCTTGACTATATGGACCTTTGTCGGCAAAGTGATGTCTTTGTTTTTTAACACACTGTCTAGGTGTGTCATAGCTTTCCTGCCAAGAAGCAAGCATCTTCTAATTTCATGGCTGCAATCACCATCCAAAGTTTTGAGCCAGCTTTTCACCTTCATCAAGAGGCTCTTTATAGTTCCTTTTTGCTTTCTGCAATTAAAGTGTTGTCATCTGCATATCTGAGATTGTTGATACTTCTCCTGGCAATCTTGAGTCCAGCTTGTAACTAACTCATCCATCCTGGCATCTTGCATGATGTGCTCTGCATCATAAGTTAAATAAACAAGGTGACAATAAACAGCCTTGTACTCCTTTCTCAATTTTGAACCAGTGAGCTGTTCCGTATAAAGTTCTAACTGTTGCTTCTTGACCTGCGTACAGGTTTCTTAGGAGACGAGCAAGATGGTCTGGTATTCCCATCTCTTGAAGAGTTTTCCACAGTTTGTTATGATCCACGTAGTTGCTTACTGATGTCAAATGAGTATATTCTACAACATTATATACTTGAATTGCCATTTATTCTTTCTCATTTAAAGAAATAAAGTTGAAATCAGGAGATGCTGTTATCCCAGATTCCTAGTTTTCTTTAAATGTTCAGTGCATCCATATATTATTAATATTGGGAGTTGAGAAACATGGTTTAGATAAAAGGAGCCATTGCATAATATCATGTATCTGAAATGCCTAGGTTAATTGAATGTTAATTTCTGACATTATCTCTTTCTTATTTTATCCATGAGACAGGAAGATTAAATTATTAGAGTGGGCCTATTTTAGGCAGAGGAATATACTTGGTAAAATTAGAACTTCAGGGTGTGGCCAATGACTGTAATCCTAACATAGTAGAGAACATTGCGGATTGGTTGACAGATTTCAAAATTTTTTATTTCCTCTCAGTCTTTAAATTTCATCATGTTTCACCTGTTGTCAAGTGTGTTATAAATATCTCTTGAAAAAATACCTAGTTCTGTCACCATTCCCACTAGCAGATTTCTCCCCTGAGATTAGAGTTGGGTTTGAGTAATTATTTCGTCTTTTCAGTCCTTGCCTACGTCCCTGCTGGTAATTTCACCCTCCCTTGTGCCTCAGCTTTGAGGACTGTGGCTGATCACTAGTAGTGTGCATGCGAGAGAGGCTTTCTTCCTGGGATTTTTTCCTGCTTGACAAATGGTCATCAGAAGTCTTTGAAGTAAAGTTGTCCCCAGTTCTGTCTTCTAAAAAATGGGTCTAAAAACCTTAATCTCCACCATATTTAAAGTCACCTCTCTCTGCTTCCCCCACTACCATCTCTATCCCTGTGCCCTTTTTCCTAGTAACACCTGAACTTGTTATTTTTGTCTCTCTCCCACCCTGCATGCAAACTCCCTGATGACCTTGTATGTTTTACTAATCTGTGAATCTGTGCATCCTCATAAAAGCCTTTTATGAGGATGTGGTAATATCCCTCAGAATTGAAGATCAGTGGAGTATCACAGGGAAAATGCTTGGCACCGTGTGTGTGTATACTTAGTGGTGTCCAATTCTTTGTGACCCCATGGACTGTATAGCCTGGGAGGCTCCTTTGTCCATAGAATTTTCCAGGCAAGAATACTGGATTGGGTTGCTGTTTTCTTCTCCAGGGGATCTTCCTGAACTAGGGATTGAACCTGCATTTCTTGCATTAGCAGTGTCCTGCATTAACAGGCAGATTCTTTACTACTAGCACCACCGGGGAAGCCCTACCACGTTCCTAGTAGGTGCTCAATAAATAGTAATTCCATCCTACACTCCCAGTTCCACCTTCCTCCTCCCTCACATATAATAAGTTAATTGGAAGTATTGTTGGATAAGATCTTAAAATCAGAAGATCCTTGTTCATAGGTTTGCAGCTGTAATTATAAGATATAGGCCAGACTGGATTAACACAACAAAATTTTTATTTAATGTTTGCTGCTTTATTTAGTAATGTCATGAGCCTTTGGTGAAATCTTAAGTGGCCGAAGGCTGAGCAATGATCCTGACCAATTTAGGAGACTTAGATGCCACACACAATATCCCTGCTTTACACCATTTGTATATAATAATGTGAAATTCAGGCTGTTCTCCAAGTAGAACAGACATACAGAGGGTGTCACAGGGTAGTCTGATTCTGGAGTCAAATTTAATGTAGACAAGTGCTTTCTAGATTTTATAACCTTACTGTGATTCTGTGGTAAATTTTTACTACTGCAAAGAAGTAACCTAGTTGAACTTCACATGCTCTGGTTCTGCTGAGAGTTATGCTACACAAGAGTATAGTTTTAGATCAGTAGTTTAACCTCTTGAATCCTTACAGATGACTTAAATTATCATTGTAAAACTTTTTAGATGTACCAAGTTGTAAAGAATCTGTAACACACCCATGAACCCACCCGAGTCTGTATTACCAATACAAATGAAGCCCCTTTTGCCCCTCTTCTCTTCCTCCCTGCCCCAGAGGTTCTAATATTGTTTTCATATGTAAAATTTGAGTCTTGGTATCTATTTTGTAAAGTGGTTATTCAGGTTAGATACAAATGCTTGCCACAGTGTCTGGCACATAGTAAAGTTAGGCTGAGATTCATTTCCACTCTGAATTGTGTGTAATTGTGTAGGTCACATGCATGTGCAGGAAAAGATGCCACATAAGCTGTGCAGTACTGTAGACTTGTGCATTTATTTCTATAATTTTACAGCAGAAGGCTCTAAGTATCTGGTTCTAGAAGAAAAAAAAATCCATGCCCTAAATATGACAGGTTTTCAACAGATGCGGGTTGTTTCTAATTTGCATGAAGGCCAGCATTGGCCTGTTCTCACCCCCATCACTCTTTGCCTCTAAGATCCTACCACTCTTGTCTCTGAATTTTTCTCTACTGAAAGCCAAATATTCTTGCACTACAGCAAATTACAGTCTGGATTTGTCTCCCTGTGGTCATAATCACCAGGGATTCTTAGTGACCTCGATGTAAGAAGTTCTTCCCCAGACACCCCCAGATGGGAGACTACAGGATGGCCAATCCCTTTCTTGGAGAAGTTCTTGAGGGGATTGGGTATTTCTGAATCAGCTTCACTCTTGCATCACCTGCTTTGACAGAATTTTCTTGGCTCCTCTTATGATAAAAAGGAAAAGTAGCAGCAGCTGGCAAGTGGTTTTCTGATTTCATCCTATGAGTCAGAGTCTCAGCTATAGATAGACATCTGTAGACTTACCTAGAAAGAGAGGATTTGCTTCTCTGTTGAACAGTTCTGAGAATTCTGTGGTAAACTTCCTATGAAGAAACCTAAATTCTCATAGCTGTTTACTCATTCTAATTCCTTGCTCACCCACTCAACTTCATCCCCTCAGCCCAGAATCAGGGTTACTTTTCTACTCATCTTGACTGGTCTTTACAGAATTCATTTTTTTATAAAATATGCCCCTCAGTAAACATGTGCTGATGTCTGTGAGCCTGGCCCCATGCTAAACATTGGAGATTGGGAGAGATGAGATGCACAACCATGGGGAAATGTGTTATTGTCAAACAGAAAAGCAGAAAACAAATTGTTCCCTAGGGGGGAAAAAATCATATTGCTAGTCAGCATAGTGGATTGCTCTAAAGATAGGTACTTACCTCTAAATATGTGAGGATGCTGATATAACTTAATTTACTTTAAAATAAATAGCCAGTTTCAAAGAAAGAAGTGGGAATTTCCAGATGGCGGAAAGAAAGACAGAATTCATCCTGAAGGTAAGTGGATATTGAAGTCACAGTGGGCCCCAGGACATGTGTCTTGGATACAGGGGGGTCTCAGAGGCTAGGGGCTAGGATTTGAATGCCCCGAGGGAGAGAGAAGACAACCTCAGTGTCTTTGAAGGTAAAAACAAAGAATCCTCTGGCACTTGAAAAGGCTGCCTCTGGGAAAAGAGTTTAGAAGAAAACAAAGTTTAGCTATAGTTGCTTCTGAAGGGTGAGTTTGTGATACAATGTTGTAGAAAAACTGCTTAGGAAGAAAGAAGTCCTGAACTCTTGATGAGGGGAGAATGATCAAGAAAGCCTTTGCAGAGGAGGGGATACTTGGAGCTGAGTTGACAGAGGCCCTGCCTTAGCAAGTTCGAGCTGCCAGGGCCCACACTTGCCATCAGAATCCATGTGTGTTGCTTGGTTCTGCTTCACAGAGTGCCTTTGTATAGCTGTGGTTCCAGGATCGCTGTCCAGGTTTCTAACCAGTCATTAAAGATAAATTTTCTCTTGCTTTTTTTTTTTGCTCTCTGGTCCTTGCATTATCCTCACACAGATCTCTAGGTCAACTATAGTTCAACTGATCTAAAGAGGGTTCAGCCAAGCGGCTCAGCTTCAGCTTGAGGATTGATGGGACTGAACTGAGCTCCTGTGTTTGGTTTCAGGCTCCATGTAGTTCCTTCTGGGTCCCATGCTGAAGTTGCAGCAGCTACCCAGGGCATATTCTTATGGTGGATGGCTTGGGGCACAAGAGGCCAAAGGACAGACACCAAGCCACAGAGAGATCCAAGAAGCTCTAAGAACATGAAACAAATTTATACACACACAACTAGGCATACCATATTCAAAATACTAAAAGGACTTCCCTGGTGGTCCAGTGGTTAAGAATCAGCCTGCCAATGTCAGAGGACACAGGTTTAATGCCTGATCTGGGAACTAAGATTCCATATGCCAGCTAAGGTGGTGTGCCACAGCTACTGAAGTCTCCATGGCACTGAGAAGCCCATGTACTGCAGCTAGAGATTAGCTCCCCACTGGCCACAACAAGAGAAAGCCTACCTACAGCAATGAAGACCCAGTGCAGCCAAAAATAAAGTATTCTTTAAATTTTTTTTTAATGTTAAGAAAAACTCTTAAAGGCAGCCCAAAGGGGAGAAAAAAAATGGGACATTCCATGTAGAGGAAGCTTAAGAATTATCAGAAACCATACAAGCTAGAAGACAATGGAGTGAATTTAGTACTGAAAGTAAAAACTCAATCTAGAATCCTATGCCCACTGAAAATATCTTTTGAAATGAGGGGGGAAATAAAGCCTTTTCTCAGACAAGGAAAAACTGAGGAAATATGTTACTGGAAGAAATAATAAAGGAATATTAAAGGAAGTTCTTCAGACAGAAGGAATAGGATGCCAGACAGAAACTTGGACCTACACAATGAAAGAGTACTGTAAATGGAATAGATGAAAGTAAATTTTTAAAAGATTTAATTGCCTTAAATCTAAAGTAGGAGGTAGGCAAACTTTCTGTAAAGGAGCAAATAAATGATTTAGGTTTTGCTGATGACATGATCTCTATTGCAACCACTCTGCTGTGGCATGAAAGCAGTCTTAGACACTAGGTAAAGCATGGTTGTGTTTCAGTAAAACTTTATTTATGGATTTAGATCTGCATTTCATATAAGTTTTATGTGCTGCAAATTATCCTACTTGGATTTTTTTGCCAATAATTTAAAATTGTAAAAGCCACTCTTAGCTCATGGACTGTACAAAATCAGTCAGTGAGCTGATTTTGGCATGTATGAGTTACCCTTTGCTAACCCCTAATCTAAAGCAAAAATATTAACAATGAATTGTGTATTTATAGCATGTTACAGTTTTTAAATGTGAATACATGAACTGCAGTATATAATGAACTACTAAGCAATAAAAAGTAATAAACTTGATATATGCAACAACATGGATCAATCTTAGAATATTATGCTGAGTGAATACTAGACCAAAAAGACTACATACTATATGGTTCCATCCATAAAATATTCCAGAAAATGCAAACTAATTAGTGACAGAATGTGCTTAAGCAGTTGCCTGCAAGTGTAGGTTGAGGTAGGGTTGGGGTAGAAGGGAAAGAGGAAGGAATTTAATAAGCAAAGTAAGGAATTTAAAAAGCATATGATAGCAGCATGAAGAACAAAAGGGAGGAAATGGGAATCTACTGTTGTGAGGTCTTTATACTTCCCATGAAAGCAGGATATTATTTGAAGGCAAATTGGTAAATTAAAGATATGTATTGTAAATCCTAGGGCAATCATAAATTAATCTCCACCTCTTTCCCACTCTCAGCACCAGGGTTTGGGAACTTTTCTTGGAAATGCAGAAACAAAGACAATTCAGCTGTATTTCATAGAGTCAGATGTAGGAAGTATGTGAAACCTGGAGCTGCCACAGTCATGTTATGAACCCAGGACCTGTAGAAGAATGCAATCAACATGAAGAGATGGGCAGCTGAGAGACAGGAGATGTAGAAGGGCCACAACTTTTCATTTAATGTGAACCAGTGTATCTTTTTGCCTGAGCGTTTTTTTTGGGGGGGAGGCGGGTGGTGAAATTGTCCATCCCTTTGCTCTGTAAGAAAACACCACAAATTGATAAAACGCCTACAGGAGACTATCCCCTACTTTGAACGTCTCTAGGGAAGGTCTGCACTGTCTTTTAAATGACTTGCTTGATTAGGTCCACCCAGGCCAATCTTTAAGTTGACTACAGAATCAACTGATCTGAGACCTTCATTACCTCTGCAGAATGCCTTCATCTTTGCCATATAACATAACATCACTGAATCGTGAGACTGAGATCCTATTATGGTCACAAGTCCTGCCCACACTCAAAGGGAGGGAATTCATCAGGCATGTACACCACGGAGTGGGGATTTTGGGGACCATCTTAGAATCCTGCCTACCACACAGACCTAACGGGTGCTCCTGTGCCCTTTACTCAGTTAGGAGTCTTGGTTTCTGGGATTTTCTGTGTTCTCCCAGATTTCTAGGTTGCCCTCTTCTGAGCTCTATTCACTTGGCTTTTCAATTGCCTGGTTACTTGTCTCTTTCCCATTAGAAGTTGAACAACTCAACTCAATCTATGGCCTGTCTCATAGCCTAGCACTGGTTTCATCCATAAACTTTTGTTATATGGAAAAGTGGAAGTGATTCTTATTGGAGATAAAGATTAATCTAGATGACATCAAAGAACATATTCAATGCTAAAAAAAAAAAAAAAAATTCTTTAATTCACCCTGCTGACTCCATCCAGTCCAAACTCTGAATATGGTTGAAGAGATTCTGTCTGGCTTGTCCCTGCACACTTCTCTGCCCTTACTAGTGTCAAAGTTCATTTTGTCTTTCCTGCTGTGCTTTAAGAAAACTAAACCACTTGTAGTTTCTAGACTACAATTTGCTTCCTCATAGCTTCAAGATAATGCCTGTGCTATTTTCTCCGACTAGAATGGTCTTCCCTACATCAACTGACTTACTGCTGCCCTTTGCTCTATATAAGTTTAGAAATCACTACCCCAGGAAACTTCCCTTCATCACCCTCTTCTACCCTTGTGTGTGGTTGATCCCGTTCTTTGGGCTTGCATAACCCTCTAAGTTTCTTCCTTTCCTAAAACTTGGCACGCTTTGATAAATCCATCTCCCTTACTAATCTGAGCTTCCTGGAGCACAGAGACTAAAGCTTCATTATGTTAGCTCCTAGCATGAGCTGGGGGAGGACCATGAGCGTTTGTTGAGCAAACAGTAATCTCCATGTTTGTCACTGGGGGTCTTCCAAGATATTAATGTTTCCCAGTGTCAGTGGCAGACCAACCCAGCGGGCTCCACACCCAAGCCACAGTGCAGTGGGCATGACCAGTGTTCAGATCATAGGCTAGTTTCTATTGACTCAGGAAAGTTTCTTCAAAATTTTCACCTGCCACCTAAATCTCTAAACAAGAGTGGACATGGAAAATTAAGAGGCAAAATCACTAGCATCTTTGCTCACCCTCTCATTTAGAACTCCATGGTGATGAACTGCAACTATAAGTGCTGCTCAAAGCCCATTTTTTCCACAGCCCCACCAGCATTTGATGTTATCAGTCTGTAAAATTTTGCCAGTCAGAGAAGCAAATTATATTTAATCATCTCTTCATTTCTTTTTTGTATCTATTATTTACTGCTATATGTCCACCTGCTAGGGCAGGGGCTCTCATAAAGGAAGACTCAGTAGATACTGATTGAATGAGTGGAAGAATTAAAAAAAAAAGAATGCCCTGTCAGTGCAGTGGTTAGGTGTCCATGCTTTCACTGCTGAGGGCCTGGGGTTCAGTCCCTGGTCGGGAAATTAAGATTCTGCTAGCTTCATGGAGCTGCCAAAAAAAAATGTGCTATTCAGAAGATGGGGTACCAGTCTGGGACAGAAACTGATTATCTCTAAGGGACACCTTGTTCCTTCTTCTTGAGCACTTGACAGTAGTTGGCCCTCTCCCCCTTTTCCTGGTGAGCCAGCCACTTTCTTGTTTTACAGAGGATGTGAGCTGGCCCAAACTTCACAATAACCACACACTATTTAGCCGTAGAGTTGTGATGGTGGAAGGGGGAGCCAGTCACGTCTCATCACTATTGCAAGCAGGAATCCAGCTGGCTCAACTGGCCAGCACAGTAACTGAGAAGGGAAGAAACATCCCAAATTGCTTCAGCATGCTACTCCCAGATTGGGTTGACCTAATTTTTTCTTCAAAGCAATAAACATCTTTTAATCATAACTATGATTTAAAGATTAGAAATGTTTTAAACTCACTGAAAATATTTTTGTGGTACTTTAAAAAGAAAAGTGAATTATTACATTTATAAATGCAGTTGCAAATGTTCAAAGGCAATTAATTGATGAAGTTTTATTAATGGTAGTTACCAAACCAAACTTGGTTCTGCTGGCCCGTGCACAATAAAGCCAACCTACCCACCCAGGGTTGTGGAGAAGAAAAGTGCAACATTTATTGCAGGGTGTCAACACAGAGTCCACACAGCTGGTGCTTAAAAGACCCAGATTCCCTGATGGCTTTCAGGGAAAGGTTTTCAAAGACTTGGTGAGGGAGGGGTTGTATGGTGTGCAATCAGCTCTTGGACATTTTTCTTACTCCTTAGTGGTGAAGTAATCAGGAGTCAACATCATCAACCTTCCGGTTTCAACTGGACTGGGGTCTACATGCTTGTGGGCAGCATATAGTTAACTTTTTTCTCCTGGTGGGGGTTTCAGGATCTGCCAAACAAGTCAAAGGATACGGCTCCTAGTATATCTACAGCCCTTGAAAAGGAACTTAAAGGGCCTTGGCTAAACTATTATTTTGTCTTGTTTGACTGTTTTCCTTCCTTTCTATATTTTTTTTCTCACTTCTCTAATTAAATTTATTCCTTGGAACTTGAGGAAGGCCTCGGAGGCTAAAGTTTTTCTACAACAAGCCACACGCAGAGGACATGGAGGAGGGGTGCAGGGAAGGGCGGCGCGGAGGAGGGGGGCCGGGTCTGTCCTCCGAGGGCTCTATACGGTCTTATTCATAGTACCAAAGAAGTGATTGTTAAATGTACTAGATTAATGAATGGAACTGTAAAATGTCAGTTGAAATCAAGGAAAAGCAAGGTTTGAGGATTTATAATTTTAGTAAATTGAATATTAGTTTTAAAAATCAGATTAACTTCAGTCTTTACTGCTCCTGAAAACTACTCAGAGGACCTTTTTAAAAAGGACTGACAATGTGGTGGTGGACCATGATCCTGCATTGCACAGGATGGACATGAAACCCAGGGATCCAACCCGGCTCTTACGTCTCCTGCATTGGCAGGCAGGTTCTTTTACCAGTAGTGCCACCAGTAGTTTCTATACTCTTGATAGTGTTCTAAACACTTTCCCAAGAACTCTTGTGAGTCCAGTACTTCTATAATCATCCGTATCACTTTACAGATAAAGAAAACCAAAAGAAATGATAAAAATCTGCTCCTGAACACATTACTTCAAGACTGCTACGCTCTATAAGTTCAGTTGGAACAAACTCTCCGTGGCGCGCTCCCCGAGCTCTTCGCTCGCCCCTCCGGCGCCTGCGCGCCAGTGACAAACTCGGCCCCGCCGCCGCCCGCGCAGCGTAGCGGGTGGTCACGTGCCGGCGTGGGGCGGGGCCGGCGCGGGGACGCCTGCGCGCCGCGGGCTGACCAAGCCGAGTTCGCTCCACGGAGCAGGCGCTGGAACCTGCGGCCGAAGCCGCGTCTTCGGTCTGCTCCGCCACCAGCCGGGGCTCGGGCTCGAGCCCGGGCCCCCGGGACATGGCCGTCCGGAGTGCCCAGGGTGACGGCCCCACCTCCCGCCGCTGGGACGGCGGCGCGGAAAAGACAGGTACGGAAGCCGGCCAGGGCGGCGAGGAGCGGCCTGCGGGATAGGGGCGGCCCGGGGGGGCAGGGGACAGCTGCGGGAGGAGGGGGCCGCAGGCCGGGGGGCCAGGGACGACCGCGCGGGCTGCGCCCAGGGCCGCCGGCCAGGGTCGGGACAGCGAAAAAGGAAAAGACTGAAGGCCCGTGTTACGTCTGAAGGGGAAGACAGCCTGGAATTGGGGAGGAGGGGGTGTCAGCGGATGCTGAGGGGACCGCAGGAACACTGGCGGCAGACCCGAGCCCCCTAGTGGGAAGGACGGCGGGGACCCACGTCCCATCTCGTCCGAGACCCGAGGCCAAGCCTCGCTCCCGGCCGAGACTGTCCGGCCACGTCCGCAGGCTCCGGGGGGCCGCCTCCCTAGTGGTCAGGCTAGTTTTCCAAACTTCATTCATCGGTCGTCGTCGTCTGGACTGACGCGCTGGACACATTTCTTTTAATTACCGTGAAATTCACCCTTTAAAGTGTACAGTTCTGTGGTTCCTAGTAATTTTTACAAGGTGGGACAACCATCGCACTGTCTTAATTCCACGGCATTTCTAATGCCAAAAAGAAAGACCATCCCTCCGCAGGCACCATTCTCCACAGCTCCTGCCAACTACCAATCTATTCTCTGTCCCAATCCTGTGCCGCCTATTTTAATGTTATTGAATTGTGTAAAAAGCAAGTCTATTTTTTATACTGCCTTAAAATAATTTCCATGAAAGAGTTTCATTGTGCACTATGTTTTCAAATATGTTTTACCGACTGGTTAATACATGACAGTTAAAATTATTAACGTTTACTCTGTACCAGGTGAAATAATCTCTTTGCCCTCTGGGAAAGAGTAAGGTAACTTTCCCACTTTTCCATCCTCTGGTGGATGATTCCCATAGCAGAACTAACCACCAGTGCAACCCAAGTTTTGTTTCTCTGAGTTCATTTTGTTATTACCTTTTTCTCCTCTTCCAGTCCTCTATGGAAATGAAGCTCACTCCTCATATTACTCCTCTGGGCCCTTTGGCCTTGTAACCCTTTCCTGATGTTTGTATGACATCTGTCCTCATGGCATAATAGTCATTGCCCCAAGTGGCATATGGGTCTTGTGACCTGTTGGAGTGCAACTGTGCCTAGGTTGCGAGACTTTAGTGTCCAGAATTTTGCTTCTCTGGATAAATGGGAGGAATTTAAAGATGAGAGGAGTTTTATTTATTTATTTTTGGTGTTTTGGTTTTCATGATCTTGGAGAATTGGAGAGGTTACTAATACTGTTAACTCTCCTTTGTAGAGGTTATGATGGGATTGATTTACTCTCTTTTTCTCCATTTTGGGGAGTGGATAGAGCAATCATTCTTCATATGTACTTGTCTTTATTTTTCAGGTAGTCGTTGAATCTCTGCTAATTTGCGTACTGTTTGTTGAAACTAATTGGGACCTCCAAAAACAGTTTCTTTTTTGTTTATTTTTGATGGGAACCTTACTCAGAATAGGGCTTCCTTGGTGGCTCAGATGGTAAAAAATACACTTATAATGCAGGAGACTCAGATTCGATCCCTGGGTTGGGAAAATCCCCTGGAGAAGGGGATGGCAACCCACTCCAGTATGCTTGCCTGGAGAATTCCATGGACGGAAGACCCTGGAGGGTCTGTGGGGTTACAAAGAGTTGTACATGACTGAGAGACTAACACTTAAACTTTATCAGAATAAGGTTAGGTTTTCCTCTCCCACTGTAATTCTCTTTTTTTGTAGGCATAAATTTTTAAGTTAATTTCCAGCATCAACATCAGGAGTTCAAGGAGTGGAGCTGGGGGTGTCTGTCTATCTGGGAGGCTCTCTATCTGACTGGCTCTTCCATCGTTTTGATTAAGGCCTAGGGGAGCTTCCCTGGTGGCTCAGTGGTATAGAATATGCCTGGAATGCCAGAGACAAGTTCGATCCCTGGGTGGGGAAGATTCCCTGGAGAAAGACATGTCAGCCCACTCCAGTATTCTTGCCTGAGAAATCCTATGGACAGCGGAGCCTAGGGAGCTACAGTCCATGGTTCGCAGAAGAGTCAGACATGACTGAAGCAACTAAACAACAGCAGCAATGCGTTGCTAATTTTAACTTCTGTTTAAAGTCTGTGAAGCTTTCTTGATATGCAAGCTTAAACCAAATAATCAGTATGGAATTTTATTCTTGCACATAAGATGCATATTAAGTGTATAGATCATTTACCTGATTTAAGTCACTGACACGTATTTTGCTGATGTGGAAAAACTTTTAGAGGAAGCGTAGCTAGTGCTCATTGTTTGCCATTGTCCTTAACTATATATTAAGTTTCCCAAGCCAGATGTTTTTGAAGATACCTGTTGCTCTGAGGAAACAGAAAGCTTTACTTGACTTCCATAGCCAGAGTAGGGAGAGATTTGAGACAATAACAGACTCAGTCATCCTTATCAGAGTTGTTAAGAACTACTGTTTCAGTGCCCCTTATTTAAATGATCATTTTAATGGAGAGCTGGTCAAGTAGTGCCAATATCATTCCTTTTTCCTCTGTTGAATTAATTACTTTTTAGACAGCAGGGATTTATTTATAGCAGTGCCTTATATTTTGCAGCCAGCTGTAGGATAGTCATTTCATTCTGTCATGGTTGTGAAAGCCAAGACCTTTACTATAAAGGAGTTTGGAAGATACCAGTTTTGGAATATATAGTACATCTCATATAAACAGAGCAAAACTGGAGAAGAAAGGATTCAAGGGGATTTGACTTACATGTATACAATCTGTGCTTCCCTGGTGGCTCAGAGGTTAAATCATCTGCCTGCAATGCCGGAGACCCGGGTTCGATCCCTGGGTCGGGAAGATCCCCTGGAGAGGGAAATGGCAACCCTCTCCAGTATTCTTGCCTGGAGAATCCCATGGACGGAGAAGCCTGGTAGGCTACAGTCCATGGGGGTGGCAAAGAGTCGGACACGACTGAGCGACTTCACTTCATACAATCGGTAGATGAAATGTAGGCTTTTATCCCAAAGCCAAATAAAGCATTCTCAAGTCCAGAAATGTGTCCTACCCCAAAATCCATATGTAAAATTTATCTTAAAATAGATAGTTAGACATTGGGCTTCCCAGGTGGCACAGTTGCTGAAGAATCCACCTGCGAATGTAGGAGACACAGGAAATGCGGATTCAGTCCCCGCATTGGGAAGATCCCCCGGAGGAGGAAAGTTATTTTAACCTTTTTCCATGCATCCCAAGAGTAGCTCTGATTTTTCTCCTTCTATAGCAAAGAGGATATGCGTAGATTAATTGTTCGGTTGAGACTCCGATTAACTTTTTCTACCTCATTGTGTAGTCTCACAGTTGACCTTATCACTGTGTAATTTATACATCTCCAGATCATTTAAGTTTTTTTCTATATTCTCCTACCTTTTTATATCAATCAAAAACTTGTACATTAGGTGCAATGAAATATTTGTGTGTGCACACATAGGAGTGCCTTCTTCATCTTCCACTAACATTTTATCACTTAAATATGGGATTGAGAAAGGTGATGTTGGGGTCTGAACAGACAACAGCTAAAATCTACAGTTGAGCAGCATTCTACCCTGGGAATCACCACTAGATTTAGAAAAAGGCCAAAGTGCCTATAAATCTATTTAGAGTTACACAATGAGTATTGTCTGCTTTTAATTTTAAAAATTTATTTATTTATTTGACAGCGTCACATCTTTATTGCAGCACGAATTCCTTGTTGTGGCATGCAGGCTTCTCTGGTTGCAGCACACAGGCTTAGTTGGCCCATGACGTGTGGGCTCATAGTTCCCTGACCAGGGGTCAAACCCGTGTTCCCTCTTTGGAAGGTGGATTCTTAACCACTGGACCACCCGGGAAATTCCTACAGTGAGGATATTCTTAATATTAATAGTAATATGGGGAAATAATGCCATTTACTATAGGCCAATTTTTCCAGAGGAACAGTAGCTATGTTAAATTATTTATTCTATTCCGCCCATATGTATTGAGTTCCCACAGAGCATCAGAATCAGGATGACAGCAGTAAATTTTGAAATGTAGGACTTAAATAGAATCCAAACAGAATTTTTGAGAGAAATAAGTATTGGAGCAATGATTTGGGTTCAGAAATAGTTAAAATAGACGGTGAAGAACTTTCTTGCAATTCAGGAGACCCAGGTTTGATCCCTAGTCAGGAAGATCCCCGGAGAAGGAAATGGCTACCCACTCCAGTATTCTTGCCTGGAGAATCCCATGGACAGAGGGGCCTGTTGGGCTGCAATCCATGGGGTTGCGAAGAGTTGGACACAACTGAACGACTAACACACACTAAAAATCCCCTTGATTGCAAACAGTGTTAATTCCCCCAAGATATAAGCAGTGGTTTTCCTTTCCGCCTGGAAAAGGAAATGGCAATTCACTGCTGTATTTTTGCTTGGAAAATCCTGTGAACAGAGGAGCCTGGTGGGCTACGGCCCATAGAGTTGCACTTGAACACAGCTGAGCGACTGACACTTTCACTTTTCCTTTCCCTCATATTGCTGAATAGCTTAAGTGGAAAAAGGGGCAGGGTAGACATATGTCTAAAAATAATTGAGGAAAAATTTCCAAACTCTTAGCAAATAGATTAATAGGGTTTCTAAATATCAGATACCTCAAAAAAAAATTCAGTATTACCATTTAAGTGTTCCTAATTTGTGCTGTGTAGAAAGTACAAAGTACAAGAACACTCAAGTTAAAAAAATTTTTTTAATCTTATTTTCTTCTTTGCTAAAAATTCAATTGCTGCTCATATTTTGTCTCATCCTATGTTGTTATATGGACTTCCCAGGTGGCTCAGCGTAAAGTCTCTACCTGCGATGTGGGAAATCCTGGTTAAATTCCTGGGTCAAGGAGATCCCCTAGAGAAGGGATAGTTTATCCACTGCAGTATTCATGATCTTCCCTGGTGGCTCAGACGGTAAAGAATCCGCCTGCAATGCGGGAGACGTGGATTCGATCCCTGGGTTGGGAAGATCCCCTGGAGGAGGACATGGCGACCCACTCCAGTATGCCTGCCTGGAGACTCCCCATGGACTGAGGAGCCTGGCGGGCTACCCTCCATGGGGTCACAAAGAGTCAGACACGACCGAGGGACTAAGCACAGTGCAGCACAGCCTGGCGCTTTACTGTGAGTAGTTGCTCGTGAAATGACGGGTTGCTAAATGAATGGATACATTAATGGACAGGTAGGTGCATGGATAGATGGTAAGACATGTCCAAGCCAAGAGCTTGAAGCACCTTGTAAATAAACATTTTGTTACAGTTGGTGCTGTGCTGATTGATTGGGAATTGGGACTTGATTTTTCCTGATTTCTAGATAGAGTAACCATTGAATTTAGCATCAACCTGGAACATTTTGGGGAGTGCAGATGGGAGGAGGGGTTTGCTATGAACAATTAATTATGCCAGAAATAGAGATGTAAACCAGAAATCTCTCAGACTGCCTGGAGCAGATTCACCTACTAGGTCACCAGGAAAAATAACAGTCTAGCCAGGAGAACAGGTTTACCTGGGTGAAAAAGCATCCTGTCCTGTCTGCACCTCCAATTGCATGGAACTCCAAACCAGTTGGTGCCTGAGTTGATAAGGTTTATGTCACAGCTCTCTCTCATAGATAGGTGACCAGGCTTATTGGAACCACCTTTCATTTGTGTTAACAATATGCAGCTTTGTCATGGAAACAGTTTGTATACTGTTGCCTCAGAATAGAGCATAACTGAGGAAGGCTGCTTAGTGTCTGTCCTAAAAACCTCACTTACCTTCTGATGTTAGTCCTTTCTAAGGCCTGACCTACCTTCCAGTGTTATCTTCTACTTTACATCAATACTAATGCCCTGCCCCTCGTATATGCTACATAAATACTTCCTAATGAAAGGGCCTGTGTTTCTGTCTTCAAGCCTTTCTTCTGGTCTCCTCCTCTCCTCTCTGAATCCTCCCCTTTCTTTTTAAATTTCACTTTTCCATAATACTTTCTTAGATTAGCCTGACCCATAGGTGTCTGAGCTCTTGGTGTCTGCTCATACCTTTTTTCAGACGATTACAGCGCATTGCTATGTGACATCTCTTCAGTGGGTTGAATAGTTTAAACTTTTCTTGTGTTTGCTGTTCCTAGAAGTAAACATTCTGCATGAAAATTCTGAGAGCCTGTTACCCCATTATTTTAAATAGAGCCAGTTATAGTATGATGCACATTAACCACAAAAAACTCTCAACTAGTCTCCTAAAAAAGTAATTTAAACACAGTAAAATGCCTGTGTATAAATAACAAACTATCACATGAGGATATAAGATGCTTAATACATTACTTCCTGATCACCAGTGATTAATGTGGTTCTTGAGAAACAGTAGCATGCCCCTTTTACTGCTAGCTACAGTGGAGTCCCAGATATACCCTTTGACATTCTGCTTTTGAAAATACCTCCATGTGATTCTGATGTTTTCCAATTGTATTAGCATGTAACCAGAGGCTTTTTTCACATGTGGTTTTGTTTGAAAATGTAATACTGAATTTTGGTGACATGCATGTACATTTTTCCTAAGTAAATAACAGAGAAAATTTATTATATTAAGAGATATGTGGTCATGTATGGATGTGAGAGTTGAACCGTAGAGAAGACTGAGCGTTGAAGAATTGATGCTTTCTCTAGTGGTGCTAGAGAAGCCTCTTGAGATCCCATGTACAGCAAGGAGATCAAACCAGTCAATCCAAAGGAAAATCAACCCTGCATACTCATTGGAAGGACTGATGCTGAAGCTGAAGCTCCAGTACTTTGGCCACCTGATGCGAAGAGCTGACTCATTGGAAAAGACTCTGCTGTTAGGAAAGTTTGAAGGCAAAAGAAGAGGGTGACAGAGGATGAGATGGTTGGATTGCATCATCGATTCAATGGATATGAACTTGGGCAAACTCTAGGAGATAGTGAGGAACAGGGAGGCCTGGCATGTTGCAGTCCATAGGGTCGCAGAGTTGACTTAACAACAACAATGCTCTGTGAAGTTTAGCATTAATGAAGCACAGCATTCTTTAGGAAAACATGAACAGTAGCTATTAGATATGCCTAAATGTACTGAGCATTTACTATAATTCCTTTTTGGTTACTTACATGGTATGTCTCCTTAGTGTTTCACACACCATATATGCTAATCAGTGTGTGTGTATGCATACTGAGTCACTTCAGTCGTGTCTCTTTGCGATCCAGTGGACTGTAGCCCTCTAGGCTCCTCTGTCTATTAGATTTTTCAGAAAAGAGTACTAGAGCGGGTTGCCATTTCCTTCTCCAGGGGATCTTCCCAGCCCACGGATCAAACCCATGTCTCCTATGTCTCTTGCTTCAGCAAGCAGGTTCCTTACCACTGGCACCACCTCGGAAGCCCATGCTCATCAGTAAATTGACTTTAAATATATCTACCTTACTTCAAACCAAGTAAGGAGACTGAGCCCTGAACAGAAGAGGTACACACGGTAAATATGTGCCTAATGCCCTTTTCCATTCTGTTTTGCAGACTTTAATGCCAAAAGGAAAAAGAAAGTGGCAGAGATCTACCAGGCTCTGAACAGTGAGCCCACTGATGTGGCTGCCCTTAGACGCATGGCGATCAGTGAAGGAGGGCTCCTGACCGATGAGATCAGGAGGAAAGTGTGGCCCAAGCTCCTCAATGTCAACACCAATGATCCACCTCCTATATCAGGTAGTTAGGGGAAGAAGTGCTGTGATGGGAGTTTGTCTAGGAGGCAAGGAAAAAAGAATTCCAGGGTCTTTAATTTTTATGCTCATTTCAAACCAAGAGTAGACGTGTAAACACCTGAAGCGTTTTAGGATATGCTTGGGCCTACTGTGAAAATAAGACCAAACTGCAAAATAAAATTTTAATTAAAAATGGAATGAGCTTTTATTAGGTAGGGAGGGAGCTATTACTGGCTAGTTAGGGGAGTTTATTAAAAATATATATTCTGGGAATTCCCTGATGGTCAAGTGGTTAGGAGTCCCTGCTTTCACTGCCAGGGGCCTGGGTTCCATTCCTGATCCGGGAACTAGTATCCCACAAACCACACAGTGCAGTCAAAACACAAAATGCATGTTCCAGTTTATATTCACCTAGAAGCAAGAATCTGTATTTTAGCAAAAAATCCCACATAATTCTGATACAGATGGACATTTGAGAAACGTGGGGTTCTACGGAGATATAATGCCTCTTATAGTCCTTAAAAAAAAAAAAAAAAAAAACTTTTTATAGGGAAATACTGAGAACATTTTGAATTCTGAAATTCTGTAATTCTATGAAAAGCTGTTTCAAGTGGCCCTCCAAGTTCAAGGATTCAACCAACCATGTATCAGAAATACTCTGGAAGGACTTCCGCAGAGGTCCTGTGGTTAAGACTCCACACACCCAACGCTGGCGGCATGGATTCAGTCCCTGGTCAGAAACCTAGGATCCTACATTCCACCTGGCAAGGCCAAAAAAAGGCACGTACACACACGCACATATATTCTGGGGGGAAGAAACCTCCAGGAATTTCCCAAAAGCAAAATTTGGATTTGTTGTGCTCTGGCAGCTATTTACATAGCATTTACCTTCTATTAGGTTTTGAAAGTAATCTAGGGGTGATTTAAGTATACAACAGGATGTGCAAATGTTAAACTGTTTAATATATGGGACTTGAGCATCAGTGGATTTTGCTATCCTTGGGCGTCCTGGATCCAGTCCCCCTCAAATACCAAGGGACAACTAACTGTACTTTATCTGCAAGACCCGTGTAATAAAAAAAAAGTTTCTAGAATACAGTGCAGAATAAGAAAGAAAGTACAGAAAACTCTGAATCCACTCTGTCATTCATTGAGTTTACATTTATTGTTTTCCTACTATGTTTGGCAACAGTCCAGGTGTTGGGGATTCTTTCATTCATTTGGCAAGTACTAATTCTGCTACAGTCCATGGGGATGCAGTGATTGAGCACACACACACAGTTGTGCTCCCAATGTGTGCCATTAGGTACCAGAGGTACCAGAGATGATTAAAACAGCCACAACCAATAAAAAGTTCACAGTTTCATGGTGTGGCCAAGTAGATGTTTTAAGTTGCCACTTGTTATTGTCTTTGGACCTGGGCTGCCTCAGAGCAGTGATCTTTTGTTGGAAGGAATAGACATTGCCATATTCACACTCTAAATCCTGAGATGGTGTTCTGTCAAATTCCAAATTTTCTCATATCTTTTTAAGATGAAGTCTGTGTGTGGGGAAATATTCTACAGGCTTCTCTGCTAAGTTTTGATTTCTGTTATGAAGGAAATGTACACTTGTTACATGTATAACAGCTAGAGTCTGCCTCCTTGCTTTCAGTTGGGCTTAGCAACTGAACACAAGTACTGTCTCCTGTTACCAATGTTTTAGTTTTAGAATTTCAGGGTTAAGAGAGCTTGGGTTCTTCTCCATATACATTTATCTTAATACTTTCTGAACAGCTCAATCTTCCCTACACTTTATAGATGTTAGAGTTTTTCCAGCAGTCGGTGATTTCCACATTCATGATCTTACTTGATGCTTAACAGAAATCTGAGAGGTACACATGGAAGGGAATAATCCCCATTTTACAGATGTGAACTTTGAAATTCAGAGTGGTTCCCAGTAACTCACAGTGGGTCCTGGCCTCCTGACTTTTCCGCTGCTGCTCTATTGCTCCTGGATAATCTGTCTTCCTTCCTCTCACGGTCATCATGACTTGCATGAAACAGCGTGTTTGGAACTAAACCAGGGGTTCCTGTCCACACATTGTATCTTGAGTCATATCCCCTTCAAGGAAAAGCCTTGAGTGTGTCTTCCAGGCCTTTTGTGTCATGCCAGGATGTGTTGCTCTTGCTGTGGCTTCCCAGGCATTCCTACAATAACATGTTCCTTCTCCTCCAATAGGAAAAAACCTACGAGAGATGAGCAAGGACTACCAACAAGTGCTCCTGGATGTCCGGCGGTCTTTACGGCGGTTCCCGCCTGGTGAGACACGCTCTGTCTGTCTTTGGAGTGGGGAGGGGGAGGTTTGGTAGGGTGGCTTCAGTCCAGTTTCAGTTACATTACACTGTTGGGTTTGCTCGTCCCAAGACGTTTACGTCCTAGCACAGAACGTGACCATGTCCAGGACCCTCCCTCCTCAGGGACCCGTCATGCTCCCAGTCTGCTGAGTCATTCTTTCATTGAGTCAGTCCATTCAGACCCCCACTGTGAAGGCCTGAGCCCAAAATAATTTCTCTTGGCTTAGAGGTGGTACATGAGAGAAGAGGGTTTTCTCCCTGCCCGTTAGAGCTACAGAAGAGACTTCATAGGGATTTCTAGAGCCATCAGTCTGACTTGAAAGAGCAGATAGGTTTGGAAATGTCACTAACAGGAGCTATTAATACCTTCATTTATAAGTAGCAGTATCTTGCCTATGGGCTTCCCTGGTGGCTCAGTGGTAAAGAATCTGCCTGCCATTGCAGGAGACTCAGGTTCAATCCATGGGTCTGGAAGATCCTTTAGAGGAGGAAATGGCAGCCCACTCTAGTATTCTTGCCTGGGAAATCCTATGGAGAGAGGAGCCTGGAGGGCTACAGTCCCTGGAGTCACAAAAGAGTCAGGCACAACTTAGAGACTAAACAACAACAAACAATCTTGCATATACATATACTGGGGCCTTGGACTAGAATGAAGGCCAGTCACTACGTGTTTAAAGAGTCTGTTACTGAAATTATCTCTCCATTCCCAGAAATACTAAGAATGACAGTTGTCTCCACTTTCACAGTGAAGGGAACTGGGCAGTGGACCTCATCTGTTTCTCTTGCTTTCGCAGCTGCACCTCTTAAGTCCTTGAATTGAAGACAGGACAGTTGCTAGAGGGAACAAGAGTCTCAGAACCCATTGCCTCACTCTTCTGAGCCCATGCTCTGGCATTGGATTTTGTTTATTAAAGGGCATCCCTCCTGTTTACAGTCTTGGTTCCCAGAAAGTCTTTTATGATTCTTGTGTAGCCAGTAGCTTGCCGTCTTGGTTTTGATAAACACATACACCTGCAGTCCAGTCCCCTTCTCCTGTTCTCTGGTCTTGAGGAGACCACACAGGACAGATGCATCTCATATTTTTCCCTAGGTAACCTGGTTTCCTTCTGAGCCCTTTATTCCTCTTCCATTTATGTGACATCAGTCCAGGATATTATTCTTCCAGACAGAACTTTCCATGTGGTTTCATATTCTTTTTACATTCATGTTCTTCTGAACTTAGCTGACTACTTTTATACCGAAACTTCAAATAAGGCTTACTTTTTTCTCTCACTGCTTCTACTTTACCTGACCACAGTACTTGGTTTACTCCCATTTTCTTTTTTATCTTCTACAATATGCCTTTTTGAGAAGGGATGGGTAAAAGTGCACAAGAGACGAGCATCACTGTCACCTAAAAACCTTTCTTTCAGTTCAGTCTGGGCTGTTGCGTTAGCTGTTTTCTCTCACAAGATCTGCTTTTGACTGGAAAACCTAATGGTGTGGGAAAGCTGTGTTGTGTGCCATCCTCCTAACACAGGTCATGAGGCCAAGGGTTGGCTTTTTTATAGTAAGAGCCAGAAGAGCTGAGGGGCCACGCTGACCGCTGCCAGACTAGGTGCCTGCACTGAAAGAGTTCCCGAGACCAGCTCCTCTGTTTCCAGCTGCATCTCTGGGTCAAGATCAGTGCTTCCTGTGGTATTTAGTTTGATTCTGAGGGGAGCACACATCTCTTACATTTTTTGCTTTTATGTAATTTTACACCTACAAAAAGGCTGCAAAACTAGGACACAGAATTCCCCAGGTAGCTTTTTCCCAGATTTCTTTATACATCAACCTTTGACTAGATTTTGTTGTAGTATTGTTTTCTCTCTCTCCTTCACCATACATACACATGTTTTTTCCCTCTGAGCTATTAAGAATAAATTACATACATGGTGCCCCCTTATCCCTAAATATTTCATTGTGTGTTTTTTAAAAACACAATTCTTTTTTACATAGTCACACTTAAAATCAGTAATAAAAAATACTATCTAATCTACAGATTTTACTCATATTTTGCCATTTATTCCAATAACGTTCCTTATAGGAAATGTACATTTTCCATTCACTCTTCATATCTCTTCAGCTTCCTTTAGTCTGGACTAGTTCTTTTGTATTTTATGACAGGCCTGTTACTTTATAAAATTCCCCTCAGTTTTTATTTCCTCCTTGTAAGATTCAGGTGATGCACTCTTGATAGGAATTCCACAGAAGCGATGTTGAGTTCTTTTCACCCCAGCACATCAAGAGGCACATGCTGCCCAGTAGTCCCCCTGCTGGCATCACACCCTGTGGTGACTTGGTTGTTGGCTGGGTTCCCCGACTGTAATATTGCCAAGTCTGGCTCTTTCCTACATGGCCAGGCCGCTGTCACCAGCGTATGGATCATGAATGTGTTGCCAAGTTGTTTTACTTTATTGAACAGTTTCTCTGCATATCCGCAGCTGACCGTCTTCCTTACCTCCATGTTACTAGACTGCTTGCCTTGTTCAAGTGCTTCTCCTCTCCACTTCCTTCCTCCAGGCATGCCAGAAGAACAGAGAGAAGGGCTGCAGGAAGAGCTGATCGACATCATCCTCCTCATCTTGGAGCGCAACCCGCAGCTGCACTACTACCAGGGCTACCACGACATCGTGGTCACGTTTCTGCTGGTGCTCGGCGAGAGGCTGGCAACATCCCTGGTAGAGAAGCTGTCTACCCACCATCTCAGGTATCCGAGCAAAAGGGCAGAAGACAGTTCCCCCCGGGGATAACTCCTCAGCCTGTTTTCTAGCTGGTGTTTTCAGTGAGTTGAACCCCACTCCCAACTGCCCCCAACCCTGATCCAAGCGTTTGGTCTGACCAAGCTCATTGAAATGTCTCCTAGGGATTTCATGGACCCAACAATGGACAATACCAAGCATATATTAAACTATCTGATGCCCATCATTGACCAGGTGAATCCAGAACTCCATGACTTCATGCAGAGGTATATATGTGTCTACATTTATGTGTACACATGCACACACAGAGACACCCCTCTTCAGCTTTCTCCTAGCCTTTGTTTATTCCTCACAAGTCTAGCTTAATTGCGTCATCATCTTATGTTGATTAGTGTTAGGTTCTTCTGAGTTGTCCTTTCCAGTTACCAGCAATCTAGATAATTCAGTTCTGTGCTCAGTCTTAGAACACTTTTGCGTTCTGTGGTCTTCAAGGAATGCAGATGTCACAGCCCATGCCCTTAAAGAGTTTACATTTAGTGGAGAGAGGTGGGCGAGCTAAGTATGCCAGGGTAGACTTTGAGGTTGTTGCTACGACAGAAGTACAGAGTCCTATAGGACCCAAGGCCATCTGTAGGTTGTTTTATTTACCACACACCAAGGAGAAGAAATATTTCTTTATAATTCTTGTATGACTTTTCTCTTCTGTTTAGTTGGAAGTGTGTCCTTGGCCAATACCTGCCTCTCTTTAAAAAAAAAAAGACTGTGTCTTAAGGTGTTTCAGTTATCTCATGTTAAGTATACAATTAATACAGTTATGTTTTCAAGCCTAAGAACAGATGCCTGTGCCCCTCAAAAGAGTGTGACTTTCCCAGAAGGAAAGTGGTGTAGTTCTCTGAAAACAGCTGATTCTTGTTCCTGGAGTTGACATTTCTTGGCCATTATGAGAGCACCCAAGGAGATAAGGCCAACCAGGACCTGACAGTGGTATTAATGCCACGATGTGGAGTATATTGCAAGGACTTTCTATAATATTTTGTGAGGAGAAGATGCTGAATTTATCAGCAGCTGAATTTTCTAGAAAGCATGTCCCCCAGTTACTTTCTTCACACAGCACTGAGGACAAAGAAGGCCCAGGGAGAGGGACAGCATAACTCAGCAGGGAACCTAACCTCTGGACTCCCTTGCTCCTAGCGCCGAGGTGGGGACCATCTTTGCGCTCAGCTGGCTCATCACCTGGTTCGGGCACGTCCTGTCTGACTTCAGGCACGTCGTGCGGTTATACGACTTCTTCCTGGCCTGCCACCCACTGATGCCCATTTACTTTGCAGCTGTGGTAGGTACAGACCATGAGCCAGCAGTTTGGCGTGTGCCCCCCAGACCAGCTTGATCATCTTCCCTAAAAGGAAACCTGGTGATTATGGGAAGATAAAAAAGACAGCACTTCCTGGGCTGGCGTCCTGGACACTATTCTTGGAATGTTACTGGGAGAGTCATGGGAGTCAAAAATATTCTGTGTAAAAATAAGTTTGGGAAATGCTGGTTAAACAAAGTTGTTAGATTGTTTACTATTTGATTCTTCTTAACCTTTAAAATGCTCATGTGCATTGTGAATTATCAGGGTTTATGTTGACAACTTCTGGAGCTAGTGCAAATGGCCAACTCCAGGTTTAAGAAGAGGCATGATATTGTGATGGAAAGTTGAAACGGTTTTTAGTCAGGGATGAGGGCCTCCAGTTATTAGAGAGGCCTGAACTATCAGATGTGAGGATGGAGGTGGTGTTCATTGTGTTTTGAAGGAAGCAAGACCATTCTTTCTACTGTTTTGAACCATTTCTTCTGTGCTAGAGCTCAAGGTATCTCCAGTAATCTCTCTCCTTTCCTTCCTCCTAAAAAAACCTCCTTCCTTTGTCAGCCTTTCATGTCATGGTGTGGAAGTTTGCCTCTAGCAGGAAGTGCTGGCCCATTGGGAAAAGCACTCAGATAAGTATAGCATCACTTCCCAGATAGATACAGGAATTTGCTGAACATTTTGGGTGAGCCCTGTTTGGTACTAATTTATTTACCTCTAAGGAGAATGAAATGAAGGGGCCAAGCCCTTGTGTGTTTTGGTCTCTGACGCAAGGCCTTGCTCCCCACAGATCGTGTTGTATCGAGAGCAGGAAGTCCTGGATTGTGACTGCGACATGGCCTCGGTCCACCACCTGTTGTCCCAGATCCCTCAGGACCTGCCCTACGAGACACTGATCAGTAGAGCAGGAGACCTCTTTGTTCAGTTTCCCCCGTCCGAACTTGCTCGAGAGGCAGCTGCCCAGCCGCAAGCCGAGAAGTGAGTGGGGCCGAGGCACTGGTTGCACAGGGGTGTTTGTTAGTGAGCAGAAGTGATGGATGAGTGTGTCTGGTAGGGACAGGGCTGGGAGTGGTTTTTCCAGAGACCTGCGCTTATGCCAGTGGAATCCCCACTTGAAACTTCATGGGTCTTGATCAAGAAGAGTTTTCTGAGCAGTGGATGGCTCTGCCCTCAAGACTATTTAGTCCATTTTTTTCCCCTTCTTCTTTCATCCCATTCCCTTCTGTCTCCTCCTCTGCAGAACGGCTGCCTCTACGTTCAAAGACTTTGAGCTGGCATCCGCGCAGCAGAGGCCCGACATGGTACTGCGACAGCGGTTTCGGGGACTCCTGCGGCCTGATGAGCGAACAAAAGATGTCCTGACCAAACCAAGGACCAACCGCTTTGTGAAGCTGGCGGTGATGGGGCTGACAGTGGCGCTTGGAGCGGCCGCCCTAGCCGTGGTGAAAAGTGCCTTGGAGTGGGCCCCAAAGTTCCAGCTGCAGCTGTTTCCCTAAATGCCAGAGAAGATACTTCCTCTTACATGATGTCACAGTCTCACCCTTCCATGGACAGATTGGGAGGGGGTGGAATTTCCTTTATTAAAAGGGTTTCTGTCAAGGATTTTCTATTCCTGCACCCTTTCCCTCCTGTCCATGGATGCCTTTGCTTCAGAGGCCAGTAGCAGAGCCTGCATGACGCTGGGCACTCGGGGGCCTGAGCACAGAACTCCTCTCCCTCGTGGCCTGAGTGAGCTCTCTGCTGCCTCCTCTTATGCTGAAGGAAATGGGTCTCTGCAGCTCCTGGGTGCCTTTGGAACCCACTGGGCCTGGTCACTGGGGAATGTCTTGGCTGCTCGTAAGTAAACTGGACCACTGAAGGCCCTCCTGGCGGCTCCTCCAGTCTGTCTGCTTCAGCTGGACAAAGAAGGACGGAGCTGCTACTTTAGTCAGACCTGGGAATGAAGGGGATGGGGCAGAGGAGGCTGGCCTGGGAGCAAGATTGGCCCCTTTTAAGAACAGCTCCAAGCTGGTCAGAAATCTAAGAGACACATGTGAACTAGGTTAGTAGGTAAATCCTACCTATTTTCAGCCTAGAAATCACTTGGGCATTTCCAGACAGGAAGGAATGTTAAGTTTTAGGACCCCTGACATAGGCCGGTTTTTGCCTGCCCTTTTTTTTTTTCTTGTTACTCTCTTCCACAAGCCACGCAGTGGTTATAAAAATGTATATTTACTACTATTTTTAGAATTACACACATCCAACATGTAAAGTACCACCACTTTTAAAATAATAGTTCCTTCATGGAAGAAAAAAATAGTTCTCATCAGAAGGATTAGCTTCTAAAACCCTGAGGTTTCCTTTCTACTCAAGCATTTAACATTTCACTTCAGCCAGAGCTGCTGTTTCTAAACAGCCCCACACTTCCACAGTGCCCACTTCCTGTCCAGCTTTCCTTCCTTCCTTCATGTTTTCCTTCAGTCTCCCTTCTACCCCCCAGATCAGCATCCAGTCATGATCTTGGCTTTGTCTTTTGCGTTTGACCTATCTCTTCAGCTGCTGGTCTCTCCTTCCTGGTTGGAAATGTCACTGGGAACTTGTCAGCACCCAGAAAGGGACGAACTGCAGCCTGAAGCGTGTGGTGGGAGCCTGGGACAGCCAGCCCCGCTGCTCCAGGCTTCCTAAGGACTCTCCAGGCCTTAGGGAACACGATGCATATTCAGTTCTTCTGATACGGCTTTTCGTGTAAGCAAACCTAGGTTTGTTTTAGATTAACTGTGGCTTGGAAAAAAGTGCCTTTTGCTGCTTTGAAGAACTGGGGTGTATGGTAAGAAGCAGCCATGTACTTTTCTTTTCCTGGTCTGTCTCGGGCACTGTTCTTTCTTGGCAGGTATTTTCTTAAACATGCCAGAAGCACTCCCTCCCACCACACCAGACCTCCACATCCTCCCCGTATTCTCACAGTGTGCAGAGTGGTTAGAAGAGGCATCTACTTACATGAGTTACACTAAGCACTTTACAGCCGAAAACAACGGATCATTCTCCATAGCAGGAGTCCCATCTGGGTTTAGCGTGATGTGAATGGATTAATCTAGGAAAAGGTAGATTTATCACGACAGTGGGAATTTTCCCAAGATCTAGATGATGTGACAGATATTCCCAGTCTTCCACAGCAAGTTTGTCTTATCATCATCTTTGCAAGTGTACATCATTGGCCCCTCCTGCCACAAATCTTGGGTCTATCTGTAAATACTGAAGGGAAATGATGGGGAAGAGGAAGGGGGGAGGTGCATGTGATCAGAGTCCCAAGGCCACGGTTTTTTGGATTCCAGGAAAACAGGTGGCATTTGCTTCTGTTGTGGTCTAGAAAGGAGAAAGTTCATATGATTTATAGCTTTGCTGACATCAGGATTCGCCCCTGCCAATGAGAAGAAAGAGTTTTTACCTTCAAGTGGTTTACTATTCTGTAAAGAATACGTGTAAATAATTTGTACAGAGCCCTGTATGAAATAAACAGCCATATGTGATTACTGACCCCTCTTGTCATTCTTCCCTTGTTGGAGTGGCTCTGGCTTTAGACATCTGGATACTCCCTCCCTCCACCCCTGACCTGGAGCTGTGCCTTAAGCTATGGACTCTTGGTTGGCTTTGACTTACCTGGAGAACTTGAAACAGTTTCTCTTTCACCTGAGGCAAGAACTCACTTGTCTGAGTTTACTGTTTCCTTGCCCCAGAGGGAGACATAAGGGGCTGAAAGCTGAGCAGGCATCAGTTGGCTCTCTGACTGTGTCCCACCACCATAGGCCAGCCGCCCATGCTGTCCTTTGATTTGACTCATGGAGGATACGGGGCTGGCCAGGACCACCGCCCTGCCTCTGTGAGCTCACCAGAGAGCTGCATTGAAGGAGCAAGGTATTTTCAGTGGCAGTTTCATAGTTGATTAAAGAGAATTTTGATAAATGGAAAACTGAAGGAAAGGTATGTGTGGTATAATAAATATTTGGGTTTTGTCACCAGTTCCCCTAAAAGCCTTTGAATTTTCTGAGTGATAGGGGTGTCTTTTGTTGTTCATCATGATTTCCTTTTGATTCCAACTCTCTTGATATTAATGAGGTGAGTTAAGGTTGGATACCTCAATAGCCTCAGGATGGGACAGAACACCAGAAAGATTATACAGTGGGGAATTATTATAACTTTTTATTGTGTATTGAAGTATAGCCAATTACCAAACAACGTGATAGTTTCAGGTAAACAGTGAAGGGACTCATCCATACATATACATGTACCAATTCTCCCCCAAACACTCCTCCCATCCAGCCTGCCACAGAACATTGAGCAGAATTCTATGTGCTATACAGTAGGGCCTTGTTGGTTATCCATTTTAAATGTAGTAGTGTGTACCTGTTCACCCCAAACTCACTATCTATCCCCTCCCCCACCCCCACCCCTCCATCCTGGCAACCATAAGCTGGTTCATGAAGTCTGTGAGTATGTTTCTGTTTTCTAAGTAAGTTTATTCATGTCATTTTTTTTTTAGATTCTACATACGAGGGATGTCATATTTCTCCTCTGTGTGAATTGCTTCACTCAGTATGACTAGGTCCACCCATGTTTTTGCAAATGGCATTATTTCACTTATTTTAATGTGAAGTATTCCATTGTGTACGTGTGCCACATCTTTATCCATTCCTCTGTCGGCAGACGTGTAGGTAGCGCCCATGTCTTGGCTGTTGTAAACAGTGCTGCAGTGAACACTAGGGTGTGTATTTCCTTTCAGATCATGTTTTTCCCTGGACATATGCCCAGGAGTGGCATTATAGGATCATTTTAGTTTTTTAGTAACCTCCATAATGTTCTCCATAGTGGCTGTACCAATTTACATAGTGGGAATTTTGAGCCTCACCACTGACCTCCTGGGAAGGGAGGAGAGGCTGGTCATTGAGTGCTGCAGAAACTCTTGGTTCAGAGATTCAGAGAGCTGCTGCGTTGCCGAATACATCAAAGAGCTGGGAGGATCACATGGCCCAAGAAGGCTTGGGCATATCGCAGCCCTCCCACCATTCCTTGCCCTATGCATCTCTTGTATTTGGCTGTTACTGAGTTGTGTCCTTTACAGTAAATCAGTACATGTAAGTGAAGTGTTTTCTTGAGTTCTGTGAGCACTTCCAGCAAATTATTGAACCTGAGAGGGTTTTGTGGAAACTAGTGAACTTGTAGTTGACCAGGCAGAAGTGTAGGTGGTCTGGGCACCACATTTGCAACTGGATCTGTAATGGGACAGCCTTGTGGGACTGAGCCTTTTAACTTGTGGCATCTGATGCTAACTCCCCAGGTAGTTAGTGTCAGAACTGGATTGAATTACTGGACACCCAGTTGCTGTTGGAGAATTGGAGAAGCATGATACCAGAAAGTACTGCACAAGCCTCGCTGAAATAGCTCAGTTGGGAGAGCGTTAGAGAGAAGAAAGTACTGCACAACACACAAGGCTGAAGGGAAAACTAAAAATAACAGCTGAATAAAAAGTGTGGGTGTTTTGTACAGAGATGGAGTGTGCATTGTCAATGAAAGAGGACTTGGGGCTCAGGCGGAGGAGAGTTTTGAGATCTGTGGAAGGCAACTGGGACTCCCTCTGTAGGCAGTTTGTAGGGTGAGGATGGGCCATGACCAAAACTCAGTTTGGAGAGAGTGACTGATGACATGATGGCAAACGTGTCCCTCGTTGGCAATGTGAGCTTCTCCAAGGCACTACATCTCAACTCTTTGTCAATGACAGTAAAATAGAGATAGTCTCATCCCACCATGGATGGTTTAATGAACTGACATTTGTGAAAACGTTTTACAAACTGAAGTTGTACAAGTATTTTGATTTCATACCTATGAACATATATGGATCAATAAACACCTTAATTCAGCCTTGCACTTGCACCCCGGGAGCTCATCCCTGGATTAAGTGGTGTTTGAAGAATAGGCCAGAAGCTTCTACCAAATACAACTACCAGATGATGGTGCCTGAGGCTCAGCCTGGCTTGCGTTCTTCCATTTGCCCTACTGTCCCCTCCATGTTTGCTGCTGGTGGATCCTGCTGCTTTTTTCCAGTTCTCAAAGGCCCTTTTCTCCAGACTTAGCATATGGTTGGAATTTGTCAAGCAGCCTTTGTGAGTTGGCAAGGCTATGGGCTTGCCTCCAGCTTCCTGCTTTTTGAGTGAGTGGCTTTCATGGCAGCCCAAGACGCTAGAAGACACGTGTTACTCTGACACAGGCTGTGGGGCCCATCCGCCACTTCCTGCCCACATCAGCAGCTGCCCTTTATCTGAGCAGTGTGCTTCTACTGGCCTTGGAGAGAAAAACTGTGTCACACAAGTACATCCAGGACCTCCTGCTGCTTCCTCAGGTAGATGGCTTGAGTCCAAAGCCTGTGGGTTTGGTTTCAAGTCCGCCCTGGAGAGTTCGTGCCAGGGCCCTGTTTGGGGTGACTCCTTGGGAGAGGGTGGTACCTCCACTTGGCTGCAGTGGTGAGCACCTGTGAGCCTGCCCATTTTAGATTATTCACCCTCTGGCATGTGATGTATGGTGCTGGAAGCTAGAACCCTGGGACAGCCCTGCAGCCTCCCATTTGCCCTCCTGAGCCCCCCATTTGGCTGCAGCAGACATAAACCCACTGCCTGCCTTGGTGCAGATGGAGTGGGCCAAGCGAAGAATGCGGCCCATGCAGTTCCCACTTCCTTCTTGTCCTCTCTTTTTTGATACAGCCATGGGTAAAGAAATGTTTCATTAACATTTCTTAGTACTCAGTCTCAAAAGAATGGTGCAAGGACACTGGGAAGTGTAGTGTGACAAGCGCTAGGGGTGAAGGACTGCAGTGAGCTGGATCAGGAACATCATGTGATCTGGACCTGCCACGTGGAAATGAGGACCCAGATTACCGAGCTTCAACGTTTTTCAAGAGAAGTTGGGTATCTAGATTTTAATATAGCATCTTCAATTTAAAAATACTAGCAACCAATTCAAGTTTATAAAACAAGACTAGGTAGACCGGTTATAGCCTGGGGCTTAGTAGTTCGTACCTGTGCACCAAGAGTGGTCTACTCTGCTCCACAACAGGCCTCTACGGTTCACCAAGGCCAAGACAGGCCCTGGCAGGAGAGGGAGGCTGGAGGAGCTGGTGAGAGCAAGCACTTGGTCCTGGTCTGGGTGGGCCCCGTGCTCTCCTGGGGCCCAGCTCAGCTCAGCTTGCTGTTTCCTCTGGTCAGTGGCTCTACCTGACTCCTTCTGACTCTCAGTGAGGGAAAGCTTCATGAGCCGATGCAGAGCAGGAAAGCGCTCACATTCTCTCACCTCTCTGCTTGCAGAGCCTGGGGTCAGCTCTCTTGAACCTTGGCACCCAGGAACAGAATGGCAGTTCCTTTCTAGGGTCTAGAATAAGCCTTCCTCTCCCTCTGCCTCCAAATGACATCCCCCAACTCCTGGTGGCTCAGACAGTAAATATGCCTATAATGTGGGAGACCCAGGTTTGAACCCTGGGTTGGGAAGATCCCCTGGAGGAGGAAATGACAACCCACTCCAGTATTCCTGCCTGGAGAATCCCTTGGACAGAGGACAGAGAGGGCTACAGTCCATGGGGTTGCAGAGTTGGACATGACTGAATGACTAACACTTTCAAAACTCCTGGAGTCTAGACTGTGAGCCACAAAGATGCCCTCCACCTGTTGTAATCATGCTCCACATCCCAATTCAGACAGTGTGCTGGCCTTCACTGGGGGCAGGGGGGAGTAGGAGGGGTCCGAGTAGGAGGTAAAAACTTACAGAATGAACACCCAGAACCGTATTTTATTCATCTGACCAGCACAGAATAGGTCTAGTAAAGAGCACTGGACCAATGTGCCATCTTATCTCAGATGTTAAAAATGCTCACAGCATCACCCCACAGCAGCGGCACGTTCACCTCTTCCTGAAATCTCTCTGTTCCCTGACAGTGGATGCCCACTGAGAGGCTAGAAATTCACAGCAAGAATTCCCTGCCAGCCTACAGCTGCTGCCTCAGCCCCTCCCTCCCCGCCTGAAGCCCACACACACCTGCAGACACCAGTTGGCAGACTCTCAACACAGTGCAAGCTACCTGTCCAGGTCAAGGTTGACCCAGAGCATGCCACCCTCAAGTGGGTGCAGGGGCGCCAAGTCCGGAGCAAGGATCCCTGTGCTCTGTTCGCACCCTCGTTCTACACTGACAGGCCAACGCATCAACTTTTGACTGCAATTCCCAGAGAGCCTGGCCCTGCCTGTCTCTGTGCTGAGTCCCAGCCCAGGACCCCTCCGCTCTCTCTCATGATATCACACTCAGGCCTTCCCGGGAAACCATTTTAATCAGTGTATACAGGCAGCAAAGAGGGAGTACAGAAGCTGAACTGGCTAGGCTGTCTTCAGGATGCCAGGTCTCCCTCCTGGCTCTAAGCAGAATTAGCAGCAATTCTAAGAGGCCCCCAGGCCTCCAACAGCAAAGCCAGAGAAAAGTCACCCCAAGAAAGCCAACGGGGGAGGCCGCAGGCTGAGTGCTCAGCAGATGAGCGTGGTGGATGAGGGATGTATGGACTCATCCGGGGCTCTCAGAGACTCCATTCAGCAAGGCCTCTGGCTGGGGCTGTGTTTAAGGCTGGGTCAGACAGATGGGAGCCGCAGAGAGATGAAAGGTCTGGCTGGTGAGCCCCAGGGGAAGGACAAAGGCACTGGGGCAGATGCAGCCATGGACAACGGCCAGCTCAGGCAGGGCCCTTGCAATGCCCACAGCAAACAAGGCCATCCACGCAGCTCAGGGGCCTTGGCCACTTCAGGGCCCCTGTCTCAACCGAGCACAAAGGCATCTTCCCGGCCAGAAATCAGAGCCAAAGCACCAGGTCTGTCCCACAGAAGTTTGTCGATGTGGGGCTGGGTCAGCAGGGGGACCAGGCCACCCTCAGCTCAGTGGCAATTCTGACAGCTTGGGTGGCACGGAATCCCATTCACGCGGCAGCGGCAGCCCCCGCTGGTGTCTCCTGGGCCCTAGGGGACGATGGGGGAGAGAAGAGAAAGTCAGGGCAGAGGAGAGAGCAGTGCCCTCCCCCACCCCAGGCACCCCATCGCACCCACGGAGGATGCTCGCCCACCTGGGCCTTGGCCTGGACACATTCTGCTGCTAAGAATGATCCTCAGCCTCAGCTACCAGATGGAGGCAGCTCTCAAGGCCTTTCTGGTCTCTCGTAGCACCTTCAATTATGTGGTCTCTATCTACCCAACCCGAGAGCCAGAGCCGCAAAGGACCTGATGAATTTTTGCATATTTGGAGGGGGTCAGCGCGCTGGCGGCAGGAGGGAGTGCTCCTTCCACCTCCACCTGTCTCACTGTCTGCCTGGACATGAACGACACCAGCCCAACTCCAGGAACACTCCTCACGATGACAGATACCACTGCTCTCGCATGTTTTCCATTTGATTCTGACAAGAAGCCTGAGATGGGTTCTGCTATCATCCCCATTTTACAGAAGAAACTGAGGCTCAGATAAGGGAGTAACAGCATAACCACACGGTCAGTGTGTGCCAGAGCCAGGGACCCAAGCCTCCACTTCAGATTCCCACAGGCACCCTCTAGGGCAGGGGTGGGCAAACATTTCTGTAAAAGGTCAGACAGACAGTTACCTGAGGCTTTGCCAGCCAGATGGGCTCTGTCCTTGCAGTGCAAAAGCAGCCACAGACAGTATGCCAACGAATGTGCGGGGCTCCCACAAAACTTTACTTATGGACACTAAAATTTGGGTTTCATATAATTTTTACATGTCATAAAATATGCTCCTTTTAATACATTCAACCATTTTTTAAATTGTATTTCTCTTTTATTGTTCTTATTTAATCAAAAATAGACACACAATTAGTTTGTGGAAAAGTTAGAACCCAGGCTTTCTAGCTTCAAGCCTCCCTCTTTTTCTTTTTTAAAAATTTATTTTTAATTGAAAGATAATTGCTTTATAGTATTGTGTTGGTCTCTGCCAAACATCAACATGAAACAGCCATAGGTATTGATATGCATTGCACTGATTTGCATTTTTAAAAAATGCAAAAAGCTTAGTTCATGAACTTCACAAATGCAGGCGCTGGGGTTAGACTTGGCCCGTGGGCTGACTTCTCCAGCACCCTCCCCCAGTACTCCTGAACCCTCAGAGCACTCACCCCGGGGCCCCAGCGGGGGCCCTTGGTGACCCAGCAGATCTCGGTGTGGCAGACAGTGCACCGGATCCAGTCGCAGCCGTCCTTCTTCTGCACCACGATCTGGCACTGTGGGCAGTGCATGGCTTCACCCTGCTGCAGCATGGTCTGGAGCAGAGAAGGTGCTGATCTCAGACCCAGCCCGCTCCCTGGCCCCCGCCCCACCGCAGAGAGAAACCGGCCACCCTCCGGAGTCTGATTCACTCTCCCATGCTGCTCTATCCAGGCCCAGCTGCATGCAGCCTCCTCTCCTGTGTCTGCAGCCTCCTCCCTTCACCCGGACACTCCCTGCTGCCCGCCACCTGACCACGTGTCCTGAGTCCCGTCTCTGGATGGGGGAAATGCCAGCAGGAGCTCAGAGCCTCCAGGGCTGCATGAACCACAGCCCTGGCTAAGAAGCCCCCCTCGCTCCCCAAAACTCAGATCCTCGGCTCTCAGCCCTGACCCAGCCTCACTCTCAGCATCTCCGTCGTCTGCCGGGCAGCCATATCGTTCTGAGCTCGCAGGGCCAGGTCATCTTGGTACTCCTTGCAGTTCATCTGCTCATGGACGGCCTGGAGTGGATGAGGTGCTCGAGGTGAGAAAGTTCCCAGAGAGTTAGGGCCAGAGCAGGCATCCACACAAGCACTTAATGCCTAGATGGTGTCAGTGACAGAGCCTTCCTTTGTAAACTACATATCCATTTTACAGAAGAGGACACTGAGGCCAGGGTGGTGAAGCCAGGGTCATCACATATGATAATAATCATATTAAGTCCTGATAGGTACAGAAACCCTTAAAGCACCTCTCCCCCAGGGCACAGCCCCTTGTCCCCAGCTGAGTTCTGCCCTGGTTGCTGGTGTAATGCTCTGAGAGTGAGCTTACAGGGCTGTGACCAGGCTCGGCCCTGTCTATTCCCTCAAGACCAGTCTCTACAGTGGTCACCAGTTGAGAGAATGACGACAGGGATGGCCTGAAGTGACGGTCAGGTAGGGCTCAGTCTGGGTTTGGGGTCAGGGCTCATTCAGGACAGAGGCTGACAGTCTGAGGCCAAGGCTGGGGTTGGTCTGTGACTTAGGCTCAGGATTAGTCAGAGGGCAGGACTGGGGCTCAGTCTTGGGCCAGGGTTATTTAGAGGCTCAGTCCAGGGTCAGGGCTCAATCTAAGGGTTAGGCCTAGGTCAGGACTTAAGCCACACCCGGCCACTGACACACAGCTCTAAGCCATGGGAACTGGGTCAGTATACCAGCTCCCTTCTCTTATTCCCATAATAAGTTTGGACTTGCAATGAGCTCCTGGCAGGACCAGAGTGACTGGGCGGGGTGGGTCCCTGTCCCCACCTTGCAAAGCAGGCAGTTGACATGGAAGCACACGGGGCAGGGGAACTCATTGACATCATCCTCAAAGAAGCACCATCCCTTGCAGTCCGGGGTCTTGCAGTGGTAGCTGAAGGCACTGCGGTTTTCCGCAATGGAGATGCCCAGGTCCAGAAACCGCTGATAATCCTCGGGGCTCAGGAGCTGCCAGCAGTCCACAACCTTGGTGCCCGAGACTCAGAAGCCTTGGTGCATGCCCTTCTGGTCACCCTCAGGAAGCCCCAACCCATGAAGTCCAACACAGTAGTGTTTACAAACTCCATCCAAAGAACAAGTTAGTGCCTTCCCTAGCAGTCCAGTGGTTAAGACTGTGCTGCCAATGGAGGGGGTGAGGGTTTGATCCCTGGTTGGTAACCACGAAGTGTGGCCAAAAGGAATGCCATGGACAGAGGAGCCTGGCAAGCTACAGCCCACAGGGTCGCAAAGAGTCAGACACGACTGAGCCACTAACACTCTTGCTATCACTTCAGGGTGAGCAAACCAAAGCACCGAGGGGCTGTGTATCTGCCCTTGAGGTCACCTGGGCCGTCTGGCCCCAGAAGTTCTCTCCCCACTGTTGTTAACTTCTCTGCTGTCTTTTCCCCACAAGGGTAGCTTCCTTACTAGCTATTTCCCCCAATTTCTATCCTGCCCACTACATGGGCCGCCAGCATCCCACACAGAGAAGGCTCTTGATAACTGCCTGGAACCCAAAACTGGGACTCTCAAACCCGTTCCCACTGGCCAGCTCCCGGCCCAGTTCCCTGGGATGGGGGGGTGGGGGTGGGGCAGAGGGGTGCCCCTTCCTCCCCCAGGCCTTACCGCTCGGATCTCCCTCTCCAGCAGCTTGCCCGAGCATGAGTAGGTGTTGTCGATGAAGGGGCAGGACACCTCAGCCTCCTGGCTGTTGCGGATGGTGCCCTGCAGACACTCCCTGGGGGAGGGGGGAGGAGGGGGGAGGTGTGGGGGTTAGGGGTCATCTGAACCCCACCCCCCAGGACTCCAGCCCTCACATGGTGAGGCCTGACCTCGGGCTGGCTCCTCCCCAATTTCTTCCTTTCTTCTGGTGCCTCCCATCAACCCACCATGTCTGTCCACCTCATTGCTATCCATATTGCTCCAGCCAAGGTTGCTTCACCCCTCACCTGCAGAACTGCAGAAGCCTCTTCACTGGACTCCCTGGATCAGCCATGTCCCTCCTCACAACCTCCCATCTGACCCCACCCAGAGCAAACCTGAAAGCCCTGGGGACTGACCCTCCCTAATACCTCTCTGCCCCTATGCCCTACCTGCTCCATCCCTCTGCTCCAGACACGCTGACCCCTTCCTGCTGCAGGCAGGCCAGGCATGCACCCACCATGGACCCCCTGGTCTGCTCAAGCCTGGCTTCCCTAGGGGCTTCCCTGACCCCTTCTAGGGCAGGGCCTCCACTGCTTATCAAAAGCCACTGACACTTATGACATGATTTACAATTATATCAGTGATTATCTGATTAACATCAGCCTGCCCATGGGAAGGTAAGCTTTAGCAGGTAGAAACTGAGCTTTTGTGGGCATTCAGGGATTCCCAGGCCTAGCCCAGTCCCTGGCAGCCAAGGCAGCTCATCAAATGTGTGCTGTGAAGGAGGACATGCTCTCCACAGCCAGGGCCAGGAGGAGAGCCTCAGAGGGCAGACTGTCCACCAGCAAGCGGCAGGGCGGGGCTGGCTCAGGCTGTCAGGCAAGGGCCTCACTGCCCTTGCATGGGCCCGGCGGTGGGGCGGGAGGGTGCGGGCTCTGGCGCCAGAAAGTCTGAGCTGTGCAGCCTCTCTGTACCCCACATCCCTCCTCTGCAAGATGGGGACATGGTGCCTACCTCCCAAGTTTGTGAGGATGCCCAAACAGCTGGAAGAGTCCTGGGCCCCACCCGCTTCCAGCCCCGGGTACTACATCGCTGGGGCCGGGGCAGGGACCGCACCTGCAGAAGGTGTGCAGACACTCGCGCAGCACCACGGCCTCACCCGGCGCCAGGACACTGTAGCACACTGGGCACTCGGCGGGCTCGGTGTTCAGAACCAGGCTCCGCTGATCCAGCTGCACGTGCTTCAGGTAGTTGCCTTCCTGCTGCTGCTGCTTCCGCTGGGCACACGGGGGTGGGGCCGCGGGGCGGGTCAGGGTCTCAGGGGCGGGCAGGACCAGGAAGGGGGCAGGACCGGGTGGGGGTGGGCAGGACCAGGTCGGGGGGGGGGCAGGACTGGGGCGGGGGGCAGGATGGTTCAGACCGCCCAATGGGAGGCAAAGGGGGGCTCATGGAAGGATCCTGGGGTTAGGGTGGGGCTGGGCATGGCCCAGGCAGTGGGCAAGCGCTGGAGATGGTAAGGGTGGGACCAGGAGCGAGGCGACCAAACACGGGGGTGGGGCAGGAGGCAGGCCAGGCAGGCGCAGCTTAAGGCTACAACCTAGGGTCAAGTCAGGGGGCAATGGGGCCGGGGCCTGAGTGGGGAGTCAGGGGAAGCAGGGCTCCCATCTCTGCCAAGAAGCAGGGCAGGGGTAGCTTCAGGGGGAAAGGCAGGGGGATGGGGGGCGGTGATAAAGCGAGGGAGCAGAGCCAGGCGGGAGAGAGGCCGGGGTCTGGGCCAGGATTGTAATGGGACCACAATGAGGTCATGGCCAGCAACGGGTCCAAAGGCGGGATGGGGACGTTGGATCAGAATGGGAAACCGCTCAGGGTTATGTATCTATGCGTGTGTAACACGACAGTGGGAGGGGCAAAACAGGGGCGGGTCAGCCTCCAAGTGGGCAGAGATGGGCTAGGTCCAGGCTCTCAGGAAGTCTAGGAGGGCCACAGCCAGAAAGGAAGGGGTCGGGGGTGGGGGTCAGGAATAGTAGGATTCAGGATGAGGTCAGAGCTAATGGAGCAATACCTAGGTCACAGCGGGATGAAACGGGGGCGTGGTCTGGGTCTTGGCTAGGATGCTGGGGTCAGAGCCAGGTACCCTTGAGTGCACGATGGGAAAGTTAAGTCAAAGCCAGCGGTGGTGCCACAGCTCACGGGGATGGGGGAGGGGGGAGCACAAATAAGCCTGGATTTGCGTCACAGCCGGGAAGCAGGGTCTCAGCGATAGTATGAATGACCTCAGGGAGAGGCCGGTCACAGTCAAGTGTAGGGTCACCACCATCGGTGTGATCACAAGGGGGCAGCAACGGGGTCAGGAGCAAAGTGGACGTGCTCCCTTTCTGGCCTACGCCTCCCCCGTCCAGGCTGCAGGAGTCTTTCCGGGGACTTCGGCGCCCACCTGCTGGTACTGGCGCAGCGCCTCCTCCTCACCGGCCAGGCGCGCTCGCTCCTCCTCGTCCGGCTGGTACGAGGCGGGTACCTGGTAGGCCTCGGGCCGCGCCCGGCAGCACATCTCGCAGCCGGGCCTAGTGGGCTTGTTAATGAAGGTGCAGCCGGGGCAGGTCCAGCCCACCTGGGGGCAGAGGGGCAGTGAGCGCAGGGAGACTAAATGGGGGGGCGGGGCATAGGGCGCATGTGTGGCAGCTTACCGGCGGGGGCTCTGGCGCTGCATCAGGCTGCCCCCGCCCCGGCTCTTGAGGGGCCCCAGGCTTTGGGGGAACTGGGTCCAGGGGGCCCCGTGGCTGCAGCGTGAGGTCCTTGAAGCCCAGATCTGGGGAGAAGGGTTCAAGGGGTGGCAGATCCATGTAGCCAATTTCATCCACACCCTGAGCCAGCCAGGAAACCCCCCTTCTATCCTCTCCCTCTGCTCCAAGGACATTCCAGCTCCCTCTTGCCAGGTGGGCCCAGCCATGGCTGAGTGTCCTGGCTCCCACGGGTCACAGCCCCTCCTTCCACCCACCACTGCTCCTAGATCCACCCGGCTTAAGAACCCTGCTTGAAAACAGATCTCCTGTGTGCCTAAGTGTCCACACAAGTGTCCGCACCGAGAGGGACAAACAACACTTCTGTAGTGGCCCCGCCAAAATACTGAACCTGAATCCATTCCCGAGGGCACATAGGACAGAAAAGCTAAAAACAAAACTGGCCTGGAGAGTCAAGGGGAGACCAGAGATCAAAGACTGAAAAAGACTGAGAAACACCGAGGCCAAGAGCCAGGTCTTTCACTATAAAGGACATGAGTGAGACAACTGGTAAAATGTGAGCAAGATCTGCACATTAGATAGTGTTACTATATCAAAGTTAATTTCCTAAATTTGCTAACTGTACAATAAATGTAAGAAAATGACCTTTTTATTTTTATAAAGGAAATACAAACTGAAGTATTTAGGGAAAAGGGACATCGTATCTGCAACCTACTCTCAAAACAGTTCCAAAAATTATTTATGCATAAATAAATAATTGTACATGGAGACAATGATAAACCAAATACAGTCAAAATATTAGTATCTGGGGAATCCACATGAAAGGTACATGGGAATTCCTTATACAATTCTTTGTACAATTTTGCAACTTTTCTGTAGGTCTGAAATATTTCAAAATAAGAAGTAAAAAATTTAAAAACTAGCTATTACATCCAATTTACAGATTTAGACAACTGAGAAGGAGAGATAGGAAGGAACTTGCCTAGGTCAAGGAGTTGATAAATGCCAGGGCGGGGACTGAACTCAACCCTTCTCCCCAAGACTGGCTGTTCTCTAAAGGGTTCCCCAGATGGCTCCCTCCTGGGGTGTCCTTTGTCCTCTCTTCCCCACTATGGATAAGGTCCTCCAGTCAAGTCCCTGATGGAAAGCCCCTGGGCTCTACACCTCGCTCCCTCCCGCCCTATGCCCACAGGTGAGTCCACCTCACCAGGGAGCAGAGCCTTACCTTCCAGCATCCGCAACTGCCTCTCCCGCTGCAGCTCCTGAGGGTTGAGCGAGGTGTTGCAGGCGGACAGCAGGTAGAGGTAGGCGCTGTCCCCATTCCGCCTCACGCCATGGGAGTGCAGAGTCTCCTGGTCCCGGGCCAACCGCTGCCCAAACACCCACTGCTGCAGGGTTGGCGGGAAGCCATAGTCTAGGAACACCTGTCAGGGAGGATGGACAGGAAGCGTAGGGAGGGAGGAGCAGAGCAGAGACAGGTGGGGGCAAAAGGGGAACCTCCACCCTCCCTTTCACCCCCTCACTCACCATGTCCTTGAGGGAGGCCACCGTCATGTCAGGCCGCACCGTGAGCCAGATAGTGACTGTGTGCATCTGTGCATCCTCCACGCTCACCCACAGCCTGCGGGGAGGGCAAGGGCTCTGGACCAAGGTCCAACCTCAGCCACCAGCTAGCTCCTGGATTCCCGCTCCCCTGTGCTTCCTCCTGGATCAGAACTCGCTGCTTAGGCCCTGCAATGGCTCCACACGGCTCTCAGAATAAAATCCAAACTCACCGTGGCTTCAAGGGCCTTAATGCGCTGGCCCCTTCAGTCTCTTGTATTACTGGCTATTATTGGCTCCTTAACCAAACCACAGCAGCTATTATTAACTGTATGCTAAGACTCTTTAAAGCACTTAACATATATTAACTCAATTCTCTCAATGAACCCATGAGACACGTACTGTTGTCTCCCCTATTTTACAGATAAAAACAGGAGGCAGAGAGAGGTTGTAGTGACTCTGCTGAGTAAACAATAACTGTTAGAGGCAGGATTTAAATCCAAACAGGAGTATTTCAGAGAAAGTGGTTTTAAATACCAACCTTCTCAAAGATGCGAAAACTTTTTGGGAAGACCAATGGCACGAAAATGGAGGGCTGAGACGAAAAAACAGAACTGATTTCAGGACACAGAAAAAAGCCCACTTAGAACCTCCAGAGCAACTTGGGAAAACACTGTATCCTTAGAGCAAGAACAGCAGGAAACAATCAGAAAATGAAGAAGAGTTGCTGGGAATCTAACAGTAACTCCTGACTCATCTGACCTTCAGATCCATCTACAGGTTCACAAGAAAAATGAGAGATACCAAATGACACTCCAAGGAGACAATTCGTAAACTCAGAATGTGGGAGAATTCTGGAGATCAAAAGCCAGATTTCTAAAAAGTTAATGTCACTAAAAATAGAGAAAGTGAATAAAAGACTTAGACAACATTAAGAAATGCTATGTGTCAATTCTCATTTGGCTCCTGATTAGAACAAACCAACTATAAAAAATACTAATGAGATAATCAAGGCAAGTTTAATACAAATAGAGTATTAGAGGATTTTAAGGAGTTGTTAATGTTTTAGGTGTAATAATGGTATTGAGGTTATTTTTTAAGTCATTAGTTTTAAAGACTTATGAATGAGCTAACATCTGAGACTTGCTTTAAAATACTCCAGAAAATACCTTCAAAATTTCTCAGGATAAAGATTTTCAACATCTAGCCAACCATCAATGAAAGGAGCAAGTTTTAGACACGTAAAGACAACAAAAGTTTACCATCCACTTCTCCACATGAAAAGTTTTTGAAATACAAGAAACAAGAATAGCTGTCTGATGCAGAATAGAAAACTGAAAGGGAATTTAAAGAAGGAAAGGAAATTTAAAGATCTTAACCTTCAAGACATTCTTCTTCAAGCAACAGGGTTTTGAAACATGAAAGATAGTGTCAATTGCACTACTTATTTTACACTGAGTAATATTTCCATAATCAAAATACTATAAATGCTATTTTACTGGGTTTACATTTTTAGTATCAACCTAGAGGCAAAGCATAGAAGCCTTAATTTTACTCAGAAAACAAAATCTAAAAACTATAACCAAGACTTCCCTGGTTGTCCAGTGGCTAAGGCTCCGAGCTCCCAGTGCAGAGGGCCCAGGTTTGATCCCTGGTCAGGGAACTAGATCCCACATGCCACAACTAAGAGTTCACATGCCATAACTAAAAAAAAATTCTGCATGCCACAATGAAGACCAAAGATCCTATGTGTCACAACTAAGACCCAATAAATAAATACAATTTAAAAAATAAAATAAAACCTATAACCTTAACACCAATAATAGAGAAGCACCATTGGAGCCCTCATTTTTGCTGTCACCAGATCAGTAGTGATCAGTTAGTCAGAAAATTCATTACAGTAGAGAAATGCAGACATAGTTGCAGACTTTAACACTTAATTTTACCTTAAAGGATACAAATGCACATTCAATGGCCAATCGCTAGGTAAAAAGGCCACTGGTTTTGTTTTTTATTTAGTACAAATCTGCTACTGGAGTTTCCAGTGACCTTTTTTTTTTTCTTTTTGTATGAACTATACCCATTATACATGGTTTCTGATCTCTAGTATCAGCTTCTTTAAAGTGGAGCAAGAACTTAAGACTCTCAAAGCATCTGAGTACAGAGAGCCCTTTTGGATTTTTACCACTTTCTTTTTTTTTTTTTTTACAATTCACTCACCCTAAAATGAACAGCCTTTTTTTTTTTTTTTTTGGTACCGCATCTCTATTTTGTCTTTCTAAAGCAATCAACTTAAGTTTTCATATACAAAATTCTCTTTTAGCACTCGTGTTTTATTGATTGATACAACAGCTATTAAATTATGCCATGGGGGGGGGAAATTATGCCATGGAAACAAGTACAACTGATATAAACAAGCTGTGTGGCGGTATGTTTTACAGCAGCAGCTACAGTGCCATTTAATTGGGGGAATCAAGTGGAGGTCAACTGGGAGCACTTCTACTGCAGTACTAACAAAACCCAGGAAGTTAGGAAAAGGGAACAGTGAGATGAGCATGTTAAATTCCTCATTTTTCATAACAAGGAGTGTACACAGATACCATCTTAAGTGCATATATCAAGAAATGGATATACAAGTATTTTATTTGAAATCAAATGGCCAATTGATCAACAGATGCAATGCAATCCCTGTCAAAATTCCAGCTCACTGTTTTTTGCAGAAATTAGCACACTAACCCTAAGATTCATATGGAGATTCAAGGGACCCAGAATAGCCAAAAAAAATCTTGAAAGAGAAGAACAAAGTTGGAGTACTTATGCTTCTGTTTTAAAAACTTACTACAAAGCTATAATAATAAAAACTGTCTTACTGGTATAAGGACAGACATACAGAGCAACAGACTAGAAATTAGGTTTCAGAAATAAACTTCAGACTTACGGCCAAATAATTTTCAACAAAGGTGCCAAGATATTAAACAGGGACAAAACAGTCTTTTTAACAAATAGTGCTATGACAACTAGATATTCACAAGCAAAAGAATGAAGTTGGATCTCTGCCTCTCAGTGTAACAAAAATTAACTCAACAGGGATCAAAGATGTAAATGTAAGAGCTAAAACTATAAAACTCTTTAAAAACAAAAATAAGGGTATACCTTTATGACTGTGGATGAGGCAAAGGTATCTTAGATGACATCAAAAGCACAAACAACAAGAGAAAACAAATAAACAGTATTTCATCAAAATTGAAAACGTGTACTTCAAAGGACACTATCAATACAGTGAAAAGACAATCCATAGAATGGGAAATGAAAATAGGTGTCCATTGTATATATACACACCACAGTTTCTTTATTCATTCATGGTTACTTCAGTTGTTTCCATATATATATACACAATGAAATATTATTCAGCCATAAATGAAGGAAATTCTGCCATTTGCAACAACATGGACATTGTGCTAAGTGAAATAAATCAGACAGAGAAAGACAAATTCTGTATTATACCACTTATATATGGAATTTTAAAAAATCAATGTCAGAGAAACAGAACAGACTGATTGGGGTGTTGCAGGGGTGAAGGTGGTCAAAAGCTACAAACTTCCTGTTTTAAGATAAGTAAGTTCTAAAGCAGAGATGTACAGCATGGTGACTACAGTTAACAATATCAAATATTTGCAAACTGCTCAGAGAGTAAACCTTAAAAGTTGTCACAAGAAAAAGTAATTTGTTACTATGTCAGGCAATGGATGTTAACTAAACTTACTGTGGTAATCATTGTGCAATATATATATATATTAAAGCATATGTCATACACCTAAAATGGTTCTAAGGTTCACTTTCCAACATGTGGAAGGGGAAAGAGAGGGAAGGCTTCCCACACAACACTAAGCAATTTTCAGACACCAGCAGGGCATCCTACAATTCAACTGGATTCTAGCCCTCTCTACCCAGAGACAGTGTCAGCTTTCATAGCTTGTGGGCTCATTCCTACAAGGCTGCTCCCATCACTTCACACACCAATCGAAACCCCAAGTTGTCATCGGTTCTCTGACTGACTGGATATAGATTAGGGATTCCAACGACTTCCTCCACGGGTTGATTATTTTGCTAGAACAGCTCACAGAACTCAGAGAAATATTTACTTACTATATTACGAAAGGGTATAATAGCCAAATGGAAGAGATGTATGGAGCAAGGTATGTGAGAAGGGGCATCATTCTCTCCAAATTCCAAACCCTGTCTTTTTGAGTGTTTATGGAGGCTTTATTACATAGGCATGACTAACTAATCCATTGGCTACTGATGATTCAACCTTCAGCCCTCTTCCCCTCCCTGGAGATCAGGATGATGAGACTGAAAATTCCAATTCTCTAACCACAGGGCTGGCTCCTCTTATGACCAGCCTCCATCCTTAAGCAATTTAGGGGCAGTCCAAGAGTCACCTCACTAACATAACAAAATGCACCTTTGTCATTCTCATCACTTAAGAAATTCCAAGGGTTTTAGGAGCTCAGTGCCAAGAACAGGAAGAATATACATTTCTTATTGTAAGTCATAATACCTTAAACTAACTCTGTTTTGTATATCAATGATATCTCAATAAAACTGGGGAAAAAAATATGTCCATATAAAAACTTGGACACAAATGTTCATATCAGCATTGTGCACGTTAGCCAAAAAAGTGGAAACAACTCAAATGTCCATCTACTGATTAATAAAGAAAATATGGTATACCCATACAATAGATTATTATTCAGTCATAAAAAGGAATGAAGTTTTGATACATGCTACAACATGGATGAATCTAGAAAACATGATGCTAAGTTAAAGAAGCCCAGACACAAAAGGCCACATAGTGTATAATTCCATTTCATTCATATGAAATTTCCAGAGTAGGCAAATTTCTGGAGATAGAAAGTAAATTAGTTGTTGCCTAAGGTTGAGGGGTTGAGGAAAGAAAAGTTGGGAGATAGGGAGTGTCTATTAATGGGTATGGGGTTTCCTAATGGGATGATGAAAATATTCTGTAATTGGTTATGGTGATGGTTACACAATTGTGAATATACTAAAAGCCTCGAACTATGCACTTTAAATTGCTGAATAGGGTCTGTCAATTATATCTCAATAAAAAATCAAATGGGATCCAATATTGAAAATTAGAAACTGTAAAAGTATCTTACTACACAGCAGGAAAAAAACATTTGAGTGTTTAATATGTGCCAGGCACTGTGCTGAGCATTTCAGCATCAAGTAACTCTCCTGGGGCAGACAGCCTTCCTTCAAGCTGAGTGTGGCTGTGCGAAAAATTTCTGGCCACGGGAGTTAAGTGGAAGAAGTGTGTGCAACTTTGTGAGCTGCGTTCTTAAGAGGAGAGTGGGAGGGTGTGCCCTTCTTCCTTCCTACTGACAAGAGTGATGATGTAATGGCTGGAACGGGAAGAACCATTTTGGATCATAAGGGGAACCGGAGAAAGGAGGTCATGAATGGCCTAATGAGAAGACAAAAGAAGCAGGAGCTCTGAGAACTAGAGAGAGCAGAGCTTCCACATCTGGAGTGCCTACCATCAAACTTGTTTATGTCACTGTTAATATGTTTTTTTCTGTTCTATGAGACCTATCATTCTAATACACCTCCTAACAACCTTGTTAACAGTTCTACTATTACTGCTCCATTTTTTAAATTAAAAAAAACAAACAAACAAAACTCTGAGAGGTGAAATGATCTGCCTTAGATCGCAGAGTTGATTTGTGACAGAGCTGGGGTTTGAAGCTAGGGCTCTTGACACCAGAAGCTGCCATTAAGAATAACTTAACTGTTCTATGTGCTCAGTTGCTCAGTCGTGTCTGACTCTGTGACTCCATGGATTGCAGCCCGCCAGGTTCCTGTCAACGGGGATTCTCCAGGCAAGAATACTGGAGTGGGTTGCCATGCCCTCCTCCAGGGGATCCTCCCAACCCAGGGATCGAACCCAGGTCTCCCGCATTGCGGGCGGATTCTTTATGGACTGAGCCGGCAGGGAAGCTCTAACTGTTCTACAGGCCAACACTATATTGCAGCCCACTGGGGTTCAGGAAGCTCTGAACCCTGGGCTTCCTAGTCAGCCATGCACTCCTCACCTGATATCCTGTGTCGGAGAGACCTCAGGCTTCAGTTGCACATTCAGGGGCACCCGCTGCTCTGCCAGCCAGATAGCACACTGCATAGCCACCTGTTCATCCCCACCAGCCACTGCTCGTGTGAGTCTCTGGGCCACCTCCTCAGCTGAAATCCACAGTGCAAGCAGGTTAGCACAGGGTTTATTCTTCTTTGTGGGGAAGGAGAGGGTTTATTCTTCTTTGTGGGGAAGGAGGGTGAGGAAGGAGGTGATTCTTTATATATGTTCCTTCCTCTCTGTCTTCTTGGTAAACTCCTACACATCCTTCAGCACCCAGCTTAAAAGTCCCTTTTCCCTGAGAGGCCTTGTCTGACACTCCCCACCCCTGCTCATTTGGTTCTGTTGCCCCTTCATACTCCCAGGTCCCCCATACTTGCACTTGTTTATCCAACAAACATTTACTGAGCTCTTGCTGTTCAGTCACTAAGTTGTATCCAGATCTTTGTGACCCCCAAGGACTGCAGCACACCAGGCTCCCCTGTCCTTGCCTATCTCCCGGAGTTTGCTCAAACTCATATCCATTGATACCATCCAACAATCTCATCCTCTGTTGCTCCCTTCTCCTTCTGCCCTCAATCTTTCTTTAGCATCAGGGTCTTTTCCAATGAATTGGTTCTTTGCATCAGGTGACCACAGTATTGGAGCTTCAGCATCAGTCCTTCCAATGAATATTCAGGGTCGATTTCCTTTAGGATTGAGCTCATACTGTGTGCCAATCACTGTCACAGAAACTGGGCTTCAGCAGTGAATAAGATAAACAGGGGCCCTCTTCTCATGGACTTCCCAGCCCAGTAAGAAGACAACTAACAAGTTTAACAAAAGAAAAAGATTCAGACTGTGATCCATGCTGGCAAGGAAATGAACAGGATAAGGAGATCAGGAAAGAGAAGAGGAGGTGACACTGAAGCTGAGACCTGAAGCAGGAGATGTTGGATAATGTCAAGACCTGGTTGGGGAAAAGTGTTCCAAGTGGAGAGAAAATGAAAGACCTTGGTCAAGAAATGGTCGGATTAGAACAGAGAAGCTGATGAAGCCCCAGCAGAATGAGCAAGGGGCCAGATGGGGGAAGGCAGAGATGAGCAAAAGCAGAAGTGAGCAAAGTCAGCAAGCATGTGAGCTACCCAACTGCTCTAGGCTTCTGTTCTAGGAACAAACACAGGGGTATGTGAGCAGGTTGGTGACATGACCTAACTTAAATTCTCCAACCCGAGTGGAAGGCACGAGGTGGAAGGCAAAGACCCTGGTATTCAGGTCAATTGAGGTCTGGTCCCCCACTAGCGTGGGTGGTCTCTTGCCCTCTGGGAGCTCCACACCCTCTTCTCAGCAGAGCTGGCCTATGGGAGGCCTTAGGGGCATCAAATAAAAGAATGACAAGATGCCCTTGGAAGCAACCGGCCTGCAAGGGAGGAATGTGAGGGGCAAGTGGGCAGGAGGACAGGTTAATACCCCTCTCCCAGGCCCTTCTGGGAGGAGAGGCCGCGTTCTGGCAAGGCCCACCTCCCACCCGAAGCTTCTCAGCCGCCCCCAGGCTGTGCCCACCTTTCTTGATCTTCTCGTCCATCTGGCGGGGTTGTGCCCATCCCCCCGCGGAGGGGGCGGGCTGCAGCTCCGGGGAAATGCTATCTCCCGGTCACCTGCTAGAGGACGGGCAGACCACGAGAAACTCAGCCCCAGCCGGTGGCCTCTGGCGCGGCCCGAGCCTTCTTGGTGCCTCAGGGTCCCGGGTGGCAATCGGGTAGCATCACATTACCCGAGGACCGGGGATGGGGCCTGGGAGGGGAACGGGTGGGAGGTGAGAGGGAGCGCCAAGACGAGCCGGCTCTGGGCGACAGAGGAAACTGGACAGGCCCGGCTGCGGGGAAGGGGAGGAGGGGCGCCGCACAGCCAGGGCGCTGGGCCGGAGCCCTTCTCCCTGCTGGGAGCGGGAGCGCCCTCAGGGGTGCGGGATTTCAGCCCAACTCCCGCCCGCCCGCGGCGGCCCCTGTCAGTCATGAGAAGGAGCGCAGCAGCTTTAGCGGAAGAGAAAGTGAAAGTGGCGGCTCCGGAAGTGGGGCTGAAGATTGTCGCCGGATCCGGGTCTCCCCGCCACCCACGCCCGACCACCTGGCGGCGGCCCCCGCCTCGGGTCACGGGAATCCAGGGCGCTCTTGTCCCGCCGTCCGGGGCGTTCCCACGCCGCCCTGGGCCAGACCCGGATCCTGTGACCCTCACTCACCCGCTGGTTCCAGCCAGCAGCGCCGTGGGAGGGGCGGGGCCACGGGGCGGGGACTGGACCGGGGGCGGGGACTGGGCCGGGAGGGCGGGGACTGGGCCGGGAGGGCGGGGCGCGGCGCGGAGACCGCCCTTGCTCAGTCCAGCAGCCCCAGCACTGGTGGACATGCTGATCCCTACTCCTTTGGCAGAAGAATCCGAGGCTCTGTTTCTGACCTGCCCGAGGCCACGCAGCCGGATTTAAATGCAGGTCGGGCAAAAGGAACCCACCCTTAGCCAGCCGGACGCTGCCTCTCGGCGGTTAACTCTCCACCTTTTAATTGGGCCACAAAATGAAGTTTGCTTTCGCCGGACACAGGCTGGAAGCTCTTCGCATCCTCCAGTCTTCCCACCCTTGAACTTTTCTCCCGCCCCTCATCCCGTGGATTGGCAGATCCTATGGATCCGCTTGCAGAATAGATCCAGAATCTGTCACCTCTCACCTCCACCCACCATCCAAATCCACCTACATCCTTTTTCCTCCAGAAGCATCCTCCAGCCTCCTGACTACGCTCTTTGTTTCCCCTTTTGGTCACTAAGGTCCACTTTCACCCAGATGCTGGTAGGCCCTGTTAGAATCAACCCGTGCCACTCCTCAGAACACTCCCCATGGGTTTCACCTTGCTCAAAGTAAAAGTGAAAGTCCTCCCAAGACCTGCAAAGTGCTGTGGCTCCTCCTCTGACTACTCTCCGTTGGCTCAGTCCACCCGCTGGCCCCCAGATCCTAGAACAAGGCAGACACCCTTCCATCTCAGGGCCTTTGCACCTCCCATAGCCCAGATATCTTCATGGCTTGTTCTTGCCCTTTTATGTCTTTAGCCAAAAGTCTTTATATCGTTTACCAAAAGTCTTTTCCTGTCCACTCTATCTGAAATTTCACACACATGCACATACATCCAGCATTTTATGTTTTCCTTCCTGGCTTCATTTTTTCCCAAAGCATTTATTACTATCTAACAGCATATTTTACTTCTTTATCTTGTTTTTCTTTTTGTCTGTTCCCCTCTTTTAGAGGGTGGGGACCTTTGTCTGTTTGCTCATTGCTGTGTTCCTGGTGTCTAGTCACAGTTCCCCAACACCTGATAGGTGCCCACGCATTATGTTAAATGAATGAAGGAATCTCAGACTTTCTTCTGAGATCACTTTCTTTTTGCCTGAAATAGATCCTAAAAAACAGAGGTTCTCAGCCTGAACTGTACGTTTGAATCTCTTGTGGAACTTTTAAAAATCTTATGCCCAGATTAATATCTCAGATCAATTGATTCAGAATGTCTGGGGTGGGTCCAGACATCAGGAGCTTTTAATGTTCTCTGGTGAGCCTAATGAAAAGCCAAGTTTGAGAACTGCTGTTTTAGAATTCCCTGTGGGTTTAGTCTTCTGGTGACAAACTTTCTTGGTTTTTGTTTGAAAAATCATTATTTAGACCTCACTCTTTTTTAAAAATAATTTTATTTATTTATTCATTGGCTGTGCTGGGTTTTCATTGCCATGCAGGCTTTTCTCTATTTGTGGTGAGTGGGGGTAACTCTTTAGTTGAGGTGCACGGGCTTCTCACTGCAGTGGCTTCTCTTGTTATGGAGCAGACTCTAGGGTGTGTGGGCTTCAGTAGTTGCAGTGTAAAGACTCAGTAGTTGTGGTTCCCATGCTCTAGAGCACAGACTTAATAGTTGTGACCTATGGGCTTAGTTGCTCCTCCCCATGTGAGATCTTCCCAGATCAGGGATTGAAACAATGTCTCCTGCATTGGCAGGTTGATTCTTTACCACTGAACCACCAGGGAAGCCCAACACCTCACTCTTGATAGACATTTTTGCTGGATATAGAATTCTAGCTGGGCACCTTGAAAATAGCATTCTGTTGTCTTCCAGCTTCCATGGTTGGTGTTGAGACATCATCACCTGTCAGTCTAACGGCTGTTCTTTCTTTAAGTAGCTTTACCGAGAAATAAATTATACACTATAAGATCCACCCATTTAAAGTGTACAATTTAATGGTTTTTAGTACAGAGTTGTGCAACTATCTCCACAATCTCATTTTTTAACATTTTTACCCCTGCAAAGAAGCCCTGTATCCATTAGCAGACACTCTCTATCTCCTACTCTCTTACCCCCCAGCGCTAGTTTACCTTTGGTTTCTATAAATTTTCCTATTTTGGACACTATATAAATTTAATCTTACAATATATGGTTCTTTGTGATTGATTTCTTCCATTCAGCATAATGTTCTTGAGGTTCGTCCATTTTGTACTGCTGTTCTTTTGAAAGTAATCTGTTTTTTTCCTTTTCCCTCTGACTGCTTTTAAGATCTCTGTCTTTGGTGTTGTGCATTTTCACTATGATGTGTCTGTGTGTAAAAACATATGGAGTCTCTTAAATCTGTGATTGATGTCTGCTTTCTATCTCACTAGTTCCCTTGTAGCCACATCTAATCTGTGGTTTAACCCATCTGTTGAATGTTTTATTTTGGTTATTGTATTTTTCATTTTAGAAGTTCAAATCCATTTAGGTTTTCAAATTCATTACATTACTTGATATAACTTCTTATGCTTTAGAAATAGTTTCAAGCTTGTTATAGATTTAAGTGCACTAAATATTTCTCTGTTATAGTATGTCTCTGATAGTATTGCTGTCTGAACTCCGAGTGTCTGTTTCTGCTGGTTTTCACTCCTGTTGGCTTGTTTTCTTCTGAGCCTGCTGGTTTCTTAGGTTCATGTTCCTCTCAGCCAGCACAAATTTGTACTGGAGGCAGATACATTTTTTTTTCAGTGTTCTGGTCTTATCCTTGTTCCTTCAAGGGAAGCGTTGGCATTCATTTCAGACATCCTTCACCTCAGTGGGTAGACTCTGTGTATCATGCAAGCCTGGGTTCAGTCCTATGTGTGCGTTAATCACTCAGTCGTGTCCAACTCTTTGTGACCCCATGAACTGTAGCCCACCAGTTTCCTCTGTCCATGAATTCTCCAGGCAAGAAACCTGGAGTGGGTTGCCATGCCCTTCTCCAGGGAAATCTTACTGAACCAAGGATCAAACTCTGGTCTCCTGCCTTAGCAGGCAGATTCTTTACCATCTGAGCCACTGGGTTAGTCAAAAATAAACATGAAGATCTCACAGAGTCCCTATGAGTTAGGATTTCAGGAACAGCTTCTTAGGTGGTTTTAGTGCAAGGTCTCTCAAGAGTTATAGTTAAGATGTTGGCTGGGGCTTCAGTTATCTGAAAGCCTGACTGAGGCTGAAAGATTAAAGCCCACTCACAGATTTGGTTGGTGCTGGTTATTTCGGAATGTATAAGTTCCTTTTCACATGTATCTCTCCATAGGCTACTTGAGTGTCCTAGCAACATGGCATTTGGCTTTTCCTAGAATAGATGATCCAGAAGAGCAAGATAGAAGCCATAATATATTTTATGGTCTATCCTTAAAGTCATACTCTTTGTTTTCAGTTTCCTATTATTTACTGTCAGCCCAGCTCAAGGTAGGGTGGAATTATACAAACCCATGGATACCAGGTGCTACGGATCACTGAGGGCCATCTGGCTATCACATATCAAATGAGATAATGCGCGTAAAGCACTTAGAACCATGCTTGACATGTCATATGTGCTCAGTAAACATTAACCATGCCTAATATGTGTCTTGGCTCTGCTCTGGGCATGTAGGACCTGCACAGCAACCACATTTACTCACAAACATTTATTGAGCGGCTCTATGTGCCAGGCGCTGTTATTGGAGTCAGGGAGACAATTATAAACAAAGCAGATACTTAGACTTATGAAACCCACACAGACAAACAGATGAGAATGTCCTGCCAGGTGGTGCTAAGTGCTGTGAAGAACCGTAAAACAGGGTGAGGGGACAGGGAGAGAGGACGGAATAGGGCTACACTTTTTTCCCCAGAAAGCTGGTACAACTGAGGTGGTGGTTCAGATTTTGACCCAGTAAAGCTCCCCACATCTGTGAGTCCATCCTAGCATCACAGGTAGGTAGAATTTATGCCCAAGTTACACCCATTTTACAAACAGACACAGAGACGAGCTGACATGAGTTCTCTGAGTCCCCGAGGAGGCAGGCTTTCTCCAAACATAGGGGTTCTCCAACTGGGATGCTCAACAGCATCACCTAGGGAGATTGTTGTTATATTATTATTTATATATTTATTTATCTTTGGCTGTTCTTTATTGCTACACGTGGGCTTTCTCTGTGATGAGCGGGGGCTACTTTTTTGCAGGGAGGAAGCTACTCTTTGTGGTGCAGGGGCTTCTCATTCCAGTGGTTTCTCCCGTCACAGAGCATGGGCTCTAGGCACACAGGCTTCAGTAGTTGCAGCTCGAGGGCTCTAGAGAGCAGGCTTAGTAGTTGTGGCACAGGGGCTTATTTGCCCCTGGATATATGGGACCTTCCCAGACCAGGGATTGAAACTGTGCCCCCTGCACTGGCAGGCAGATGCTTAACCACTGGGCCACCAGTGAAGTCCCCTTGTTGCTTTTTGAAACCCCAAGACCACCACATGAAGGAGTCAGCACCGAGAGCACATGGAGCAGGAATGACCCTCCCCAGCCAAGCCTCCCTGGAGCCAAGTGAGTGAGGCTGAGCTGCCCTGTGGAGCTGTCTGCTCTCTGCAATTGCAGGAATGACCAGCATCACATTGATTGTCTGTTGACCCAGACAATCACGAACCACGATGTTTGGGGAGTTGTAAAGCAGCAAAGACTGATACAGCCTAGTTACTGGGGAAGAGAATTCTCCTTCCTTCTCTTGTAGCAAGTTTTTCTTATTTTTGGTAATTAACACTAACTGCCCAACAGACAAACTCCAAATTGTAGACTTAACACAGGAAGCTTCGTTTCTTGCTCAGTAAAATCCAGTGTGAATCCAGTGGTTCTCCTCTCGGTTCAGTTCAGTTCAGTTTAGTCACTCAGTCGTGTCCGGCTCTCTGTGACCGCATGGACTACAGCACACCAAGCCTCTCTGTCCATGCCAACTCCCGGAGTTTACTCAAATTCATGTCCATTGAGTCACTGATGCCATCCAACTATCTCATCCGCTGTCGTCCCCTTCTCCTCCCGCCTTCAATCTTTCCCAGCATCAGGGTCTTTTCCAATGAGTCAGTTCTTTGCATCAGGTGGCCAAAGTATTGGAGTTTCAACTTCAGCATCAGTCCTTTCAATGAATATTCAGGACTGATTTCCTTTAGGATGGACTGGTTGGATCTCCTCTTATAGCTAAGGGAACACGAGGCCTCAAGGTGGAAGGGAAAGACTGGTATGGAGGCCTACCAGCTCTCAATCGATTCAGCCTAGAAGTGACCACCCTTATGTCACTTCTACACACACATTAGTGGTCAGAACTTGTCCTGTTAACTGAAAGGGAGGACAGGGCATGTATGGGAGCATGGGACACAGTGGTGATGCCTGTCTTTGCCACAAAGAACATACCACAGATATAATTAGCTTCTTCATTTGTGTGGTTACCTGTTTAATATCTTTCTCCACTGTTGGACTGAAGTCCATGAGGGCAGGACCATGTTGCATCCATCTCTCATGGGGCCTACCCTACAATTGGCATTAGGAATAGTTGTTTAATTGCTAGTTGGATGAATAATTGGGCAGGTCACAGTATGATCTTTTGTGTTTAGCTCCCAGTTGCAGAGAAAATCCCCAATTAAATGTCTAACAGGTCCTCCCTCCCAGTAACACACATGCATTACCTTTGATATTATAAATCTCTTACAACAGTGATCATCCAAAGACTACAAACAGAACACGGAAGTCCCTACTAGTTGCAGCCAGGGGTGTGGCTATGTGCATTGCTTGGCGAGAGAGGATTTACATTTTTATGTGATAGTTCTCATACAGCTGCCTCAGAGTGGACTTGGCAAAAGCTCCTGCTTCAAGGCAAAAACCAGGTGAGTTTTTCTCTGTTGTGTGGTTTTGGATGAATCTTCTGCTCTCTCTGAACCTCATTTTTCTTGTCAGTGAAATGAAAAAGCATTTGCTTCATAGGGTTGTTCTGAGATGGTGATGAGTCTCTGTGTAATATAGATAAAGACCTGCCATTTGGTAGCCCCTGTTTTATATGAACTGTCCCCTCTTGCCCTTGCTACTTGGGCACAGCTTGTGATGGAGCTGGGGCAGGGTTTTTTGGAGGCTGAATGGAAGGGTAAAGGTTGGAGGCAGCTCCATGAGACCCTGGATCCAGCCGGGCCCTCTTCTGGGTGATGCTGGGTGCACAGAGGGGAGGCTGACTTGTCCCTGTCTGTATCAGTTAGCGTTTGCTGTGTAACAAAACACTAAAACTCAATGGCTTAAAACAATCATCATTTTATTTAGCCCATGATCCTGTGGGTCAGTTGGGGAAATTTTCTGGTCTGGGTCAACCTAACTGAACTCTGCATTTTCAGTCAGCTGGAGGGTCAACTGATGGCTGGGCAGTCTACGATAGCCTCCCTCACCTGTCTGCAGTTAGCAAGCTATTGAGGGAGCTCCCACAGTTCTCTTCCTCTGCACTTTTTCCCACTCCTCCTCACTCTCAGAATTTGATTTTGTGCAGGTATCTTTCCCCCACCATCCCAACTCCCTATATGTAGCATGAGCCTCAGGGAAACTGCTGGAGAATTGACATGATAATTAACATAACTGCATTTCCCTTGCTGGTGATTGGTCAGGAGAAGGCACAAGGCCCAGGTCTGGCCAATGAGGAATGTGGGCAAATCTGTTCAGAGTGCTCCTAGGAAAGCTTTCCTCATCCCGTGGAAAAGTTATAGAGAGAAACACCTAACTCTGATTGAGGACTTGTTATGCAAGGCACTGTTAATTCTAAGTGCTTTAAATAAAATAACCCATTCAACTTTCTTGGGTTAGGTACTATTATCTCTCATTTTACAGATGAAGTCTCTGCGGTATAGAGTGGTTAAGAAATTTGCCAAGGGTCGAACAGCTAGTGAGTGTTGGAGCCAGGATTTAATTTCAGGCAGCCTGACTCCAGAGTAATGAGTTTTCAGGTACCACCCTCCTTCTTCCTCTGGTCATGGGTCTGTCTTAGGTGACACCACAGATGGTTGTAGCCATTGTGCCAGCAGTTACCTGGGACAACAGAGCCAAGACAGAATGAACATAGGGAGCCAGGGTCCTTCCTAACAGCTCCGTGGTGGTTTAGTCATCAAGTCGTGTCCGACTCTTGTGACCGCATGGACTACAGCCCACCAGGCTCCTCTTTCCATGGAATTTTCCAGGCAAGAGTACTGGAGTAGGTTGCCATTTCCTTCTCCAGGGGATCTTCCTGACCCAGGAATCAAACCCAGTTCTCCTGTATTGCAGGCAGATTCTTTACCGACTGAGCCAGATGAATAAATGAGCCCTGAAGCCTATCCCCTCTCTGCCTGTTGACTTCCTGGTTCGTCTCCTTCTTTCTTTCCACTTTGACTCAAGATTTCGGTGACTTGCAGTCAAACAGTACCCTGAGACATCGGAACATCCAGAAAGAACAGAGTAAATGAGAGAAGACCCACTGGGTCTCCTATTCTCACAAACCACTCAGAGATTGAGACACAAGGCCTCTGACCTTTCACCCTGAGGCTGGTTTCAGAGGCACAGAAAACTCAGAAGAGATGGAGAGAAGAAGATGGACGAAATATCCAAGAGAGATGACAGCATTTCATAATTCCTTTATGAGCCGCAAGATAAAAAATACACACTCATGGCATCTAAACCCATATTGTTAACGTAGGGCCCTGCACCTGAGACTTTCCAGGAGGCCAGGGGACAGAACTTGCCTGATCTTGGTGCTTGGTCCATGGAGGTGGACAGGCCTGGACCCTCACTCCAAACTACTCTTTCAGTAAGATGAGGACCAGCCTCACGGTTTGCACTCCTGATCTTCCAGCCCAAATCCTTGGCTCAAGCCTGGATGGAGAAGCCCTTGGCCAAGAGGACAGAGCTGCTGGGAGCACAATTCCCAGCCTGGTCTGGGCTCTAGGGTCCTGAATCACAGGGGAGAGACCTGGAGCCTTTGGCACAGGTTTGCTTCCATTCCCCTGAAAAGGCAGGAGATACAAAGGCAGCTGGGTTGTTTGTGACAGGGACTGTCCCACGTCAGAGGTGCCTGGGCATCAGCACGAGTGGATGCCAGCCCCTGCACTGTGGGTGCTCAGTGTAGACACTGACTCATGGGCATGGAAAGTATTGTCCGCTCTGAGCAGGACTTTGTCTCTGTCGTTCACTGCTGTGTTCCCAGCATCCGGAACAGGGCTTGGCAGAGGGAGCTCCGGAGAAGGACTCGGTGGGGCACGAGCTCGTCTGTACAGGTGTGTGTGTCCAGCATGCTCTGCACACACCTCCTCCTCTCTTCCTCCCAGAAGGCACTTAAGGTTTGGCTCAGCTCAAAGAGGCAGAAGAGAGCTTAGAGATACCCTAGGCTCAACCCACTGTCTGCAGCTGAGAGTCCAGTCAGGTGACATCAGCCATAGAGACCCACATCTCTTTCTCCCTCCTCCTCTGTTCCCTCCAGCCCCGGCCCTTTGGGGACCACCTGGTCAGCCTCACAGTGGCGGGACTGAGGTGGGGCTGCAGGGATGGCATTCTCCCGCAGCCAAGGGTGCAGCAAGATACCCGAGGCCGTGAGCCGCTCAGTTGGCTCCCTTCGGAGGAGACAGCGGACCAGGCAGCGGGCGGGGGCCGAGAAGCCCTCAGGCAGGGCAAAGGTGCCACGGCGGATCTTGCCAAAGAGCAGGGCAGGCTCTGAGTCCTGGAAGGGGTAGTGGCCGGCCAGCATGGTAAAGAGTGCCACACCCAGGCTCCAGACATCTGCCGCCTTGCCTGAGTAGGATGCCCGGGAACTGAGGATCTCGGGGCCCACGTAGGCTGGGCATGCGTGCTTGTCCCACAGGGAGTCGTCAGGCCCAGTCAGCACACAGGCATCTTCCAGGTTCTCCAGCACCAGTTTCGTCCTACACAGGAGAGACAGGGAGTCAGCTAGTGGGACCCCCTCTTCTACCACCCCACACTGTCACCCTGCGTGGCCCCCATTTCCCCAGTACCAGCTGACATTTGCCAGACATGAGTCAGTCCTGTGAGGCTGCTTGGCTGATCCCATTTTACAGATGAAGAAGTCTAGGCTCAGAGAGGTTTATTCATTTCTCAAGGTCACACAGCAATTACATCTGAACTAGGACTCTGAGAGGAATACATTTTTCCAAATGTCTCTGGGGTCAAATTCAGGTTCTACTTGTTAACTTGCAATTTGGCCTTGAGCGATGGCTTCACCTGCCTGAACCTTGACTTGGGGGCTGGGGAACTGGGGCTGTGCTGAGGGGCTGAGGGCATTAAAACTCTCTGAAGCCAGATGCAAACTTGGGGTCTAGGCAGGAAGCAAAATGAGAAACAGGAAGTGGGGACTGTGCCAACTGTCTCAGCACAAACCTACAGTTAATACTTGGGAGTGTCCATGGCGTACCTCGCCCTGAGCTATCTATCACACCTCATTCACCCTCATACAGCCTGTAAGGAAGATGCCATTTTGCAGCCAGGGGAGCAGGACTGAGATGGAACCTTGGTTCTCTCCTGCCCAGGGCCAGTGCTATAAGCTGGTCATATGGTTCCCAGGGTGCCTCCATGGTACACCTTTTCCACAAAATAACCCAGAAATCATATTTTATTTTATTTATGTTTTTCAGAAATCATATTTTAAAGAAAAAAAAAAAAACCAGGTTTTAAAAAGTTAGCAACCAATTTCAATTAAAAACACAAACGAACGTGACCCATATTCGTGTATGGCAGAAACCAACACCGTATTATAATTGTCCCTCAACTAAAAATAAATAAAGAAAGAAAAAAAGGAAACAAGCAAAAAACAAAACAAAACAAAAAACCTCACAAATGAACAGGTATGTGGTGCAAAGAAAAAAAAAGTGTGTGGACCAACCTGAGCAACTTCTGCTTTAAATAACTCCCACAGAGTGCTCTAGATTACTTTAATAGTAAGCATAGCATTGCCATTGCTACTAATCTTATTCCTGTGGCACTACTTCCTGGGTGCCGGTCTGAAAATGCTGACCAGTCCTGTCAATCACTGCACTGGGGGTGGGTGGAGACGTTAACATTATTGGCCCATTTTATAGATAATGAAGTCAAGGTTCAGGCAGATGAAGCCATTGCTCAAGGCCAAACTACAGGTTAAAGAAGCAGAGCCAGAATTTGACCCCAGGATGATTCCATTATCTATCATTTACTGATGGTGCTTCTCAAACTATTGCCTTGAAAAGGGAAGAAAGCACTTTTCTCACTTCTGGGAGGTCTGGGGGTGTTGTACTCACCCTAAGCTTGAAATTATTTGAAAAGCTTAAAAATCATTATAAAATTTACATTCTACTTCTTACTTAAAGCATGGTCACTGTAGTATAAAAGGTAAAAGGAAATATCAGCTTTAAAAGGAAAAACCACCTTCAGGGACTTCCCTGGTGGTCTAGTGGCTAAGACTCCATGCTCCCAATGCAGGGGGCCCAGAGTTCAATCCCTGATCAGGGAACTAGATCGCACATGTTGCAACTAAGACTAGGTGCAGCCAGATAAATAAAAAATTTTTTTTAAAAAAGAAACCACCCTTAGGCAAATATCATAAGAGTAACTGCTATAGAATGGATGGCAGGTGAAATTAGTGGGCAAAAGTTTGAGCAGAAACAGGATAGTCACACATAAAGCCTTAAAAACCCTCAAGGTTTTTAATGACAAATTAATGACAAAGAATTACCCGAGGTACCCGAAGGGTAAATTAGGAGCCTTCCAGTGGACAACTTGGCAGAAGCCCCTGTAACCAAAGACCGAGGTTAACATCACAGTAGTTCCCCTCAGCAGCCTGAATCTCCTGATAGAACCGGCTGAGAAGGCCCCATGGCTTCTGTGGTATTCTTACCAAAAAATGCATCACCTCAATCTAAGCGTGACCAGAGCATCCGTCAAGGCCACACCGAGGGGCCTCCTCGGCGGCCACACTCACCTCTCCCGGTCGGTGAAGACGAAGCGCCGTAGCTTGAGGTCTCGGAGGACCAGCCCGTGCTGGTGGCAGTGCGCCAGGGCGGCGGCCATCTGGCGGAAGAGCCCGGCGGCCTCGGGCTCCGGGAGGCGACGCCGGCGGCGCACCAGGCTGTGCATGTCCCCATGTGGCCGCGGGAAGAAGGCGTAGAGGTGCTGCGTGCCCTCCAGGACCTCCACCGGCCGGGCCACGTGGCCCTGATGAGGCAGCCTCCAGTAGGGCTCCAGCACCGCCAGGCTCTCGCAGGCCGGGTACACCTGTGGGCAGAGCGTGGTGTGACATGGGTGGGGACTCCGGGGGGCAGGCGGCAGGGGCAGGCGGCAGGGGCCGGCCGCGCAGCAGGTCACAGCCAATCCTTTAGGCACTGCTGTGGGCTGGGGCCTGTGCCCAGCGCTTCCACGGCATGTCACTCAGTACTGACCAAGCTGAGGGCTGGCGACCAGCAAGGCGCACAGCTGGGATTTAAATCCTTGTTCTCCATCATCTGTGCTCTTAGCTACCAGCTCATGTGCTCTTAAACTTGAGATACTTCAAAAATATCAGGTAACCAGAACAAAAGTAAATCAAGAGGAATCCGGAAGAGTAGACAATACATTAGTAACCTTATGGTCGTCATCACCCATCATGGCTACCATTCTCTAGCATTCACTGCCCACCCACCCTTTCCTTCATTCCACAAGCAGGCATTGAATGCCCACCTGTGTCAACCACTGGGACTATAACTTAACTGACCGCCATGGTCCCTGCCCTCCTGGTGCTCACAGTGCAATACATGAGACAGTTTTACTGAATACTTACTTAAAAAACTAAATACTTACAAATTCTGATGACCATTGCAAAGGAATGCTGGAATAAAAAATATTTTGGCAGGAGACACCTATTTTAGAAAGTATAGTCCAGAAGGGACTCTGAGACAGTGACCTGAATGATTGAGATGCCCAAGGAGTAAGCTTTCCAGGTGGGAGGCACAGGTAGTGCAATGGCCCTGAGGTAGGAAAGAAACTGGGCTGCTCTAGAAACCCAGCCAAAGCTCAGTATGGCTGGAATGGGAGAGAAGGTGGGGCCTGTGGTAAGTGTGGTGAGGTTGTAAGGAAAGATGCTAGGGGTTTATGGACATTAGATGGAAGCCATTCCATAGTCCTGAAAGGATGTTCAGAGGATGGTGACTTGGAAGCCACATGGCTCATCACTGGCAGAGCAGTCTATGCACTTTGGTTTATCTGCCTTTAAACCCTTTGCTTGTAAAAAAAAATAAAATAAAAAAATAAACCCTTTGCTTGTCATTTTGTCTAGGACATATAGCCAATAAAAATAAATAAAGCATATACACATTTAATCCATGAAAAGATGTAAGTACATGTCTTAAAGCAATTGGGGTTGCTTGGAGGAAACAATCCACAAACGGAGACTTTTTTTAAAAGTCAGGGAAAGCGCATCCCTGCCTCTGAGCATTTACACTTGCTTTTCCTGCAGCCTGAGCGTTCTCCTCTAGATACCCACAGGGCTGGCTTCCTCAGTTCAAGACACTATTCAGGTCACCTCCTCCGAGGCGGACTTCCCACCTAAGATCACCTGCACCTTCTCCCCTGCCCGCTCCTCTCTCTCCCAGCTCCTAGTTTTTCTCCATAGCAGTTAAGATCACCCGATATATATGTTACCCATTCACCTGCAGCATGAACTGTGCAGACACAGCTTGGTCCACTTTTTAGCTATAGTGTGGTGCATACTGCATGATGCACGGAGTATACACGTGCTCACTGAGAGTTTGTTGAATTAATGAATAAGGCGATAGTCTAGAAAGACGGGATGTTGATCTTTCTACATGCCAACCAGAAAAGCCTAGGCAATGTGGAAACGGCAGGTCAGTCCCACAGTCCCTACATGCTGGGTGTAGGGACAGGCACTCCCAGTAGATTGCCCTAAATGTTCCTGAATATCTGGGGCCATGTGAAAGCACGGGGCTTCTGACTCCAGCTTGCCATGGTCATTCCTTTCAGTATGGACTTCCCTTCCTAGGGGGACCAGAAAAAACCTGTGATGCTGCAGGAAGGGGAGCCAGAGTTCAAGGGTTCCCTAGAACACCTGGGGTAGACCTAGGAACCTGCATCAAGCAGCCAGAGCCCAGGTAAAGCTGGTGTCTGATGTCCAGATGTGGCCCCGCCCACTGCACCCCCATGAGCAGGAACTGGAGACACTGCTGCTGCTTTCCCCTCATCCCCCAGCCAGCTGGATGGAGGCATCAGTTCCCCTGGCTCTCTGTGCCTTCTCAAGGGGACCCAGCCCCCTTCTACCCTTCCCTGTGTACCTGGGTCTCCCCTATCCTCCTTACTTCTGCCCACCAGAGCAAACCTGCCCTGCTTGTATCTGAACCACCTGTCCTAGCATGGGGTCCAAGGCTCTGGGTTCAACCTGCCTTGGCCCAATTTCAGCTCTGACACCTCCTGACTTTGTGAGGTGGCAAGTAACCCCAGGGCTTCCTGGGTGGCTCAGTCAGTAAAGAACCTGCCTGCAATGCAGGAGACCTGGGTTTGATCCCTGGGTTGGGAAGATCCCCTGTGGGAGGGAATGGCTACCCGCTCCAGTATTCTTGCCTGGAGAATTCCATGGACAGAGGAGCCTGGTGAGTTATAGTCTAAGAGGTTGCAAAAAGTCAGACACAACTGAGTGACTAACACGTTCACTTTCGAGTAACCACAGCTTTCTGAGCCTCAGAACCTGTCCTCTCTCTATAGAATGGGCCCAATAATAGTAACTACCTCATAGATTGTGTGAATATTAGAAAGGATGCAAAAAAAAAAAAATAGAAAGGATGCAGACGGCACGATCAATATAGTACCTTGTCCACAGTAGATACCTATGATTATGCTTTCTCAGGGCCTTCCCTGGTGGCTCAGTGGTAAAGAATCTGCCTGCCAGTGCAGGAGATGCAGGTTTGACCCCTGGGTTGGGAAGATACCCTGGAGAAGGAAATGGCAACCCACTCCAGTATTCTTTCCTGGGAAATTCCATGGACAGAGGAGACTGGCAGGCTACAGCCCATGGGGTTGCAAAAGAATTGGACATGACTTAGCAACTAAACAACAACAACAAATGCTTCTCATCTCTGTCCTTGTGGGCTGAGACCTGGCAGTGTCCTGTAGGGGTCACATGTCTCTGCCTATCGCCTGAATTCTGTCAGGAACTCTGATTTCTGTCAGGAACCCTGGACCTTGCCCTAGGATCCAGGTCTGATGCCATGTGGCTTCATGCATGGCCCTTCTCTCATGACCTCAGTTTTTCCATCTATAAAACGGTCATGAGTAGGCCCAGTGACCTCCACGGTCCCAGGAGTTCCAATGTCTACCATATCTCATCCTTCCCTGGTACAAATACCTTCAGTGGCTCCCCACAGCCTAGCGGGGCTTCTTCCTAATGCTTTCACAATCCACGGCTGCTAGCTCTCATCTGCCAGCCCTGTCTGCATCCCTTTCCCACTCTGATCGTAATGAAGTCCTTTTCATTCTCTGAAGTACCATGTTCACTCCTCTTGGCCTCTGACAGCTGTTTCCCCTTCCTGGAACCCCCTCCTCCCACTTCTCCCTGGCTGACTCCTCCTCAGCCTTTTCTGACTCTGCCTTCTAATATAATAGAGGTTTCTCTGTGCACTCCTGGCCCCTAAGCCTCATCCCAGCAATCACACTATACACTATGTACATATACACTATATGTATATACACACACACACATATATATATATATATACACACACACACACATATATATATATACACTATTTATCACACTATACAGCCTAAGCTCTGTATTCCCCCAGGGCTGGGACCATCTGGTTTACCTTTCTGGTTTCAGCTCGGCCTAGGTATTCACTGGCTGCTTCCCCAGTAAACACTGAACTAAATTAACATAAGGGCCCCTCAGCCCTGGCAATTCTTTGGAGCCAGAGCCTTTCCCAGCCCCAGTGATGCTCATGGAGATGGCCTCTGGGACATGTACCTTGCAGATGTACTCCGTGCCTGTGGGACAGTGCAGAGCGCGATAGGTACGGCTCCCCTCCCCAGGTTCCAGGAGAACATAGGGTCCAAGCCTGGAGGCAGTGGTCACATCGGGAGTATGAACAGGAGCAGGCGGTGGGTTCAGCGTCAGCAGGCAGGAGGGTAGCCTGGGCTGGGGCCCACTTCGAGCTTGTTTCTGACTGGGACACTCAGTGTCTAGGTCATCATCCAGCTCCAACCGCTTCTTCCTGGAGGGGACATTTGCTGGAACAGCCAGAGGGCTGGCTCGCATCTAGAAAGAAGGGGAGAAAGGCACTGAAGTCAGGCTACTTGATGGCTCCTCTCTGCCTCTGCTGGTGGGAGGCTACACTGGCACAGCCTTTATGAAGGGTGACTTAGCAGTGTGTATTAAATGAACAAATGCATATACCCTTGACTCAGTGTCCCACTTCTGAGAATTTATCTTCCAAATAAAATGCTCACCAAAAAAATGAAATACGTGAAAGGCTGCTCATCAGTGTCTTGTGTCTAACAGCAAAAAGTAGGAAACTCTCCCAAATATCGAGCAGTTGGAAGTTGGTCAAACCATCATGATACAGCCACACAGTAGAATACTATACAGCTCTGAAAAATGATCAAGAACTCTCTATATATTGATGCAATTGGTGCAAGTACAAAGTTATTCCTACAGCCCATATGATAGAATGAATTAAACATCCATTGTTAGGACTGGTTAAATACATTATATTTCACCACACGTAAAATAGTTGTAGCCATTTAAGAGATTGAGGAAATCCTTTATGTGCTAATTGGAAAAGTCTCCAGAGTGAACTGTTAAGTGAAAAGAAAAAGTACAGAGGACAGATGGACTTGATGGTTGGTGAGAAGAGGAAGAAAGACTTTGTACTGTATCTGTTGAGTGCTGTCGCACAGGCAGTTATTACCTCTGAAAGGGAGGGAGGAATGGAAGGAGGGAGAGGAGGAGAAAGGATGATGAAGGATGATGCATGAATGATGTATATACTGAATGTACATATGAATGGATGTTTCTGGAATGACTAAACATATTGTCAAGTGAACAGAGCTAGCTGCTGAAAAATATATATGAAATGATCTCATTTATTTAAAAAATCCCACAAGTGTGTAATATGATATGTGTGAAAGTGAAAGTGTTAGTAGCTCAGTTATGTCTGACTCTTTGTGACCGCATGGACTGTAGCCCTCTAGGCTCCTCTGTCCATGGAATTCTCCAGGCAATAATACTGGAGTGGATAGCCATTCCCTTCTCCAGGGGATCTTCCTAACCCAGGGTTGAATCTGGGTCTCCTGCATTGCACGCAGGTTCTTTACCAGCTGAGCCATCAGAGAAGCCCTATTTGTATACACAGGTGTGTAAATGCACAGGAAAAGTTCGAGAAGGACCCAGGCTAAATTGGCCACAGCAGCTTCTGGCCTTCTGGGAGACTCCAGGAGTGGAAGGGACTTAGTAGGGAGGCAAGGGAATGTTCGATTTCAGTATTTTAAAATAAAGATTCTACATTTATTTAGTGCTTGGGTACTTCAAAACAGATGGAGTTTATTTCTTTTCTCAAATGTGAACTTTGTCTGCAATCAACTGATGGCCCAAGAGCTACCAGAATCACAGGATCTATGTGCGGAGTTAGTCCACCAGCCAGCTCAGTTTTACCATCAGGTGAGCATGAGGCAGGGAGGCAAGGTCGCTGGAAGCCCCAGGATTCACTTACTCAACTGCGGAGGAAGCACCTCTCCCCGCCCTGCCCCCACACAGCTGTGTCACGGTGTGTGTGTGTGGTTCGTGGAGGAGAGGGCGATGGCATGTCAGGGCAGAACGGTTCTCTCCAGGACCCGTCTGCCCACCCATCCAGGCTCCAGGGGAGGAACAAAGAGCCCAGGAATGAGGTGTTAGAGGACAATGGACTGCAGCCAGGTAAAGACCTTCCCAAAAGTTCCAGGCAGGATTAGAGGGAACATCACTCAGAGGCAGTTCTCAGGCTTATGCCCACCTCTCCAGTCTTGCTGCTCCCAAATGCATGGGCTGCTTTGGGAGGGAGGGAGCCACCATCTTGAACGAAAAGCTATAATCCCATTTTGGTGAGAAGGCAGTAGTGGGTGGCTGTCATCATATATTCCCTGGATCTCATTCTGTCTCTGACCCCTCCTGGCTGGATAGCCTAGGCAAGTTCTTCAGACTTTCTGTACCTCATCTGTAAAGTGGAAACAGGATGCAAAGCCCATAGGATTTTGTGATGATGAAATGAAAATACAAATAAATTAACACGGCCCTGTTGCAGGGTAGGTGTCAGGAAATGGTCACTACCATTGGCTCATTACTATTATTATTCACAGCTGAAGATGCTGAAGTGCTACCTTTGGGAGTCTCAGAAGCTTCCCCAGGGATGAGGCTAGGATAACACTCTTTACTGCGCTGGTTATTCCAAGAGTAAAGCAAGATGATCCCTGGGTATGCAGATGCCTTGTGTCCTGCAAAGCGAGACTCCCTGGAGTGACTCTCCCATGGCTACATCAGTACCCCAGGCTGCTCTGGCCTTATCCAGGGCTCAGAGCCTGGTCCTGCTTGGGATGAGCTCCCCTGGACAGATGGGGTAACTGAGTTTATAGATGAATACAGGAATATGCAGGCCACAGGGCAAGATTAGAATCTCTGCAGTAGGATGGAGGCAGCCCCTAGTCTCTACCTCTTGCCGGTCCCTGTCCCTCCCAGGGGAATAGGGTGGGTCACACCCAACACACATGTTCACATAACCCAGGGCAGGAAGGTGTACACGCGCCCCTCCCAAACACAGTCGTCCAAACCGGCCCCCATGGCACACGGGCAGGGCAGAGAGGGGCATCCGTGTCCTTAAGTGACACACATCTGGCCCTCCACCTGCAAGGGTGAAGGCATACGCACGAGAGCTCTCCCAACTATACTCACGACTGCAGGACGGATACCAACCAGGCCACACGTCCAGTCTGTACCCCCACCCCCAGCCCAAGTTCCCACCGAGAAGGCAGTGGGCGGACTCGCCCCACCCTCAGCAGCTGGGCTCCTCCCGTGGGAGCGGAAGCCGCGGGGCGGCAGGAGTACCGCTCGGTCCCTGCCCCCGACCCCCGGCAGAAGGTTGAGCGGAAACCGAGGGGCTGCTAGAGGACTGGGAGGGGACCGGCAAAGGGAAGGAGGCTGGGCCCTGGGGCTGAGATAAGCGGCCTTGCCCGCACACCCCAGAATCAACAGGTACAACACACACCATTGGCAGAAATAGAATACGCGCGCATCCTACAGCTGGCGAACCGGTGGTCATCAGGCCCCGCACATCTGTGCGCGCGCGCAGCGTCCAGGCCGCCCTTGACCCCGCACCCGCCCGGCCCACAGGCCCCCCAGTGGGTCCCGGCACGGCCAGTACCTGCCGCCCAGTGCCCAGGCCCCCGCACGGTCCTCGGACATACGGCCCCACCCGGAACTCACCGGCCCACGCGGACTCCAGCAAATCCTCACGAACACATCTCACAGGCACCCGGGACCACCTGACTCCCAGGGACCCCACAGACCTCCCCACACCAACCACGGACCTCCCCGCACCCAACCACACACCTCTCCGGACCCGCCCCACGCTCAGACTCGGACGGCGCACACCCTCCTCCCCCGGACACGCCTCCCCGCCCAGCGGGGATCCACCGTCCCGCAGCCCGATCGGCCACACTCGGCGACACCGCGCCCTGCGGAGCCGCGTCACCCAGCGGGAACACTCAGCCAACATCGCTCCCCGGACGGCGGGCTTCCTTAAAAGTTGTGTGTGTCACTCGCGGCAACTTCAGCCGCCCCGCCTGCCCGCCCCTCCCGCCCCCACCGAGTACCTTGCCCTAGCACGCGGCGGGGTCCTGGCGCAGAAAGAGCTCAGGGTCGCCTGGCACTCCTCGGTGGCCCGCGCTGCTCCGCCGCCGCCGAGCTCGGCTCCGGGTGAGGCTCTGGCCTCGGTCCCCAGCGGCCGGACGTGTGCGGAGCCGCGGCCGCTTCCGCTGCGAGTGTCTCGGGAGCGCGGAGAGCAGGGCTGCAGCTCCGGCCCGGGTGATGTAAACCTGAGTTAATCACCGCCTGATGCCCTCAGGCCGGGGATTGCACCATCCCCCCCCCCCGAGCCCCGCCCCCACTCCCCTCCCCCTTTCCCTCCCCCCTCCGCCCCCCAGCCCGTCACCTCCAAGCGCGCCCCGCCCCTCCCAGGCGAACAGCTAGCTGTCCCAGAACCCCTCCCTCTGGCCCTCTAGGGGTGTTTTGCCTCCACCCCCGACCCTTCCCGCACAGCGGTCGAAGATTGAAAGCGATGCCAGAGGCTGGCTCTCCCGATCACCTTGGAAAAAGTATTTTGCTTTTCTGAGTCTCAGTTTTCCCATCTGTGAAATGGAAGGAAGAACACCCTTTCTCAGGATGGGTGGAGGAGAAAAAAACAAACCCTAACAGTTCCCTGGGTACTCCCCTGGTAATAAAGCACTTTCCCACCAGTGCTTTATTGAACGTTTAGGAGAACCCTGGGCCGGCAGGAAGCTCCATTCTCCCCATTCTACTAAGGGGCAGCCTGAGGCCCAGCTATGAGAAAATAACCCAGGAGCTTTGCAAAGACCACAGACTTAGGGGCTGACTCCGGGCTCAACAGAACCATTGTGGTGCCCTGGAGAGGCCTGGGGTCCAGTGGGTTTCACAGCACTCACTTGATGCAGGCAGTGTAGCCTGAAAGTTAAGAAAGAGGAAGTACCCTGGAATTTGATGTTTTCAAACTGTGGTGTTGGAGAAGACTCTTGAGAGTCCCTTGGACTGCAAAGAGATCAAACCAGTCCCTCCTAAAGGAAATCAACCCTGAATATTCATTGGAAGGTCAGATGCTGAAGCTCCAATACTTTTGCCACCTGGTGTGAAGAGCCAACTCATTGGAAAAGACCCTGATGCTGGGTAAGATTGAGGACAGGAGGAGAAGAGGACAGCAGAGGATGAGGTGGTTGGATGGCACCACCAATTCAATCGACATGAGTTGGAGCAAACTCTGGGAGATGGTGAAGGACAGGGAAGCCTGGCATACTGTAGTCCATGGGGTCGCAAAGAGTCAGATACAACTGAGCGACTGAACAGCAGCAAAGCCCTGAAACCAGTCTGCGTAAGTGTACCCAGACCCTAACTCTGCCAAACCCACTGTGCTACATCAGGAAATGGATTAAATAAGTTAACACATGTCAAATGCTTTGCACTCTGTGGCACATAGTGCTGCTGCTGCTGTTCAGTCGCTAAGTCGTGTCTGACTCTTTTGCTATCCCAAGGACTGTAGCCCACCAGGCTCCTCTGTTCATGGGATTTCCCTGGCCAAGAATACTGGAATGGGTTGCCAGTTTCTTCTCCAGGGGATCTTCCCGACCCAGGGATCAAACCTGTGTCTCCTGCATTGCAGGCGGATTCTTTACCACCGAATTGTAGAAGCTCAGTAAACAGAGCGGGAGATGGTAGAGGCTTAGAGAGGAATGGTACCTATAATAGGACTTGCACCCCAGGCTGGGAAGCCTGGGTGCCACTTGCTGTTTGGTGAAGCATCTCTATGCAGCCCCAGAGAGTCCAGTCCCCTTAAGGCCATGATGTCTGAATTCACCAATGTCAAAAAAAATAACTCCTGCAGGCAGAAGTTGATGGGAGGCAGTTGGAGTCACCTTTGTTTCCCTGGTTGCAGAACTCCAGGGACCAGCTCACCTGTGTCTCAGTCTTCAGGGCACAACAGGGGGGTGTTCTCAGATCTCATTTAACCCTGGAGACTCCCAAACCTGGGAGGAATGAATGAACTCATTTTCTACACCAGGACTTAGACTCCTATGGACACACCCATAGCTGTGGAGGACAAGGAAAGATTGGCAGGTTGTTTTCCCAGCACCTCTCTGAAACCAAACTGTGGCTGGGTTTGCTTATACAGTCCTAACTTTGTTTCATGCTGTGTTACACCCTGATCCAAGTGCTGGGAACTCAGCAGTGACAAGACCAACTCATCCCTGCCCTCACTGATCTTGTAAATTAGTGGAGGAGACAGACATCTCTCAGGAAAATAAAATCAATAATCCAGGATCATTTAAAATAGATTATGCATCATGTGTTTTCTTAAATAGCATAGATTTATTCTCTATCAAATAAGAATGAGAGGTGGCTATTTTTAGTAAGACTTATCAGGAAGGTGAGGAGAAGGCAATGGCACCCCACTCCAGTACTCTTGCCTGGAAAATCCCATGGATGGAGGAGCCTGGTGGGCTGCAGTCCATGGTGTCGCTAAGAGTCGGACATGACTGAGCGATTTCACTTCCACTTTTCACTTTCATGCATTGGAGAAGGAAATGGCAACCCACTCCAGTGTTCTTGCCTGGAGAATCTCAGGGACGGGGGAGCCTGGTGGGCTGCCCTCTATGGGGTTGCACAGAGTTGGACAGGACTGAAGTGACTTAGCAGCAGCAGCAGCAGCATCAAGAAGGTGATGTTTAAACTAAGATCTTAAAAAAGAGGGGGAGTGGAAACATGTGAGAAGAGACAGAGGAAAAAGTATGTGTAATGGCCCTGGGGCACTAACAGAGCTGTGAAATGGGCAATGTCACTTCTTGTCTATAGATGAGTCAAGACCACCCAGCTTATTATAAGAGGCAGATCTGAAATTTGAATTTGGAGCAACTGACTCCAGTGCCCACAATGTCCAGGGACATTTCACAATCTTTGCAACCTGGCAGCCTCCTCTAAGACTTGTGGTATGGTCACTGGAATTGTACCTTGGGCATGGACCCCAGGCCTGGGGACCTTATCACATTAGGGGTATCAAATCCCAATTCTCTAGACCAGGACTTTTCAATAGAACACAGCATGAACCTAATATATAGTTTCAAATTTTCTAATTATGCATTAAAGAATAAAAAGAAGCAGGTGAAAATAATTTTAATAATATAGTATATTTATCCTGTAGCTTATGATCATTTCAACAGATGGTAAAAAATTATTAATGAGATAACCTAATTTTTTTTCATAGTAATGTTTTCAAAAACTTCCCGGATGGCTCAGTGGTAAAGAATCCGCCTGCCAATGCAAGGGACAAATGTCCGATCCCCGGCGTGGGAAGATTCCACATGCCGAGGAGCAACTAAGCCCATGCATCACAACTACTGAACCTGCAAGCCTAGAGCCAGTGCTCCGCAGCAAGAGAAACCATAGCAGTGAGAAGTCGGCACTGCGATGAAGAGTAGCCCCTTGCTCGCCGCAACCAGAGAAAGCCTGTATACAGCAATGAAGACCCAGCACACCCAAAAATAAATAAATTTTAAAAATCTGGCATATATTTACACTTAGTTTGGATACAAATCAACATGGAAGCTAAACTGTCAGTGACTAAAGTAAAATTGTCAGTGGTTATAGTAAGTTAAAGTATCAAAACAATTAAGTTGTGTTTAATGGACAAACTGTTTCACTTGTGTTAAAATTAAAATTCAAAAAAATGAAAAGTTCAGTTCCTCTGTCACCCTGCGCGTGTGTGCATCCTCAGTCACTAAGTCGTATCTGACTCTCTGCGACCCCATGGACTGTAGCCCTCCAGGTTCCTCTGTCCATGGAATTTTCCCAGCAATAATACTGGAGGGAGTTGCCATTTCCTCCTCCAGGGGGATCTTCCTGATTTCCAGGGATTGAACCTGTATCTCCTGTGGGTCCTGCATTGGTAGGTAGATTCTTTACCACAGAGCCACCTAGGAAGCCTGTCAGTCACCCTAGCCACATTAAATGGTCAATAGTTACCTGCAGCAAATGCTGGCATACTGAGACCAAGAATCCCTGGCACAGAATCCAGGGAGTATAGCAAAATGTGAAGAGCCTGTTGAATCTACAACAAAGATGCCAAATAATCTTGAGCCTCAGTTTCTGTGTCTATAATATGAAATTAATTATACCTTCCATGCATTGTAGGCCTGAGGATTAAATGCATGAAGCATCCTTATGTCATAGTCAAACCACATTTTCTGGGTTCAAATCTCACCACTCCTGAGTAGGGAGATTTGGGGCAAGCTACTTAAACTCTCTGTGCCTCAGTTTCCTCATCTGTAAAATGGAGATAATAATAGTACCTACTTCATTGTTTTGTCAGGCTTCCCTGATGGTTCAGATGGCATTCTATGAGACCTGGGTTCAACCCCTGGGTGGGGAAGATCCCCTGAAGAAGGGAATGGCAACCCACTCTAGTATTCCTGTCTGGAGAATTCCATGGACAGAGAAACCTGGCGGGGCTACAGTCCATGGGGTCAGAAAGAGTTGGACACAACTGAATGACTAAAACATGAATATTGGTTTATCATGAGGATTAAATGACAGTGTTTGTGAAGTGCCTGGAATATAAATCTGATATAAGCATTTGTTAAAAAAGTGAGAAAATAAATGGTGACCAACACTCCCTCTTCAAATTAAATGCAAAAAATGTGCACTTTTCTGAAAAGAGAGTTTGGTTTTCATGAATTTCCTTCTCTCCAGGCTCAGAACATCCCTCTACCTAGATGCCTGAGCCAAGCAGGTTGCATTTCTGTTTGCTGTAGTTCTGAGGATGCTCAGCACCTCCAGGAGGAACTCAGAGGAAGGAAGGGAGGAGGGGTCGTAAATGGCTGTCATAGCAGCCACTCTTGCTTCCTTCCTCTGCACCCAGACGTCCCTGGTTTCTGCTCTAAGCCTGAAATTCCACCACTGGTGTCCTTCAAACTTTCCTCTTTCAGTTTTTCCCCACAAAAGTGAAATGATGCCTTAGGAAGAGTTCTGGTTGCATTCCAGGTCTGGCTGAAGTCACTTGCCCTGTGAGATGGTGGGCAAGTCACCTCCTCTCCTTTTTGGGAGCCTTAATTTTCTCATGTGTAAAATAGGAAGAGAGTTGGATTAGGTCAGGGTTTTCCCCAATATGTTACACACATAGGATGCCCGGAGGTTTTAGGGTCTCAAGACTCTATTAAATGATATTGAATCATATTGTGATACAAGTATTTTCTTCTGATTTTCTTCCAGTTCCTGCAATTACTGGGGAAGACAGTCTCATTTAACAGCATCTGTCTTTTTAACACCTCACTGGCAAGGAAGGGAGAGCAGAGCTCAGTTCAGAGCCTTCAGCAAGAAATGAGATTTGGCTGGGATTTAAGAATTTTGTTTTGCTTTCCTCATATTTAATTATACAGTTACTTCCTCTTTATGGCAAATGATAGCAGTTTTCCAGTTGAGGTCAGTGATTGAAATTTTCCCTTTTACATGACTTTACCTAAGGGTTTTTTTTTTTTTTTTTAATGAGCCGATTGAAAGAAAAACACTATGAAACTAATAATACAGATGGGTAAGTGGATTTGGGCCAATCCATTGGGGGAAACTGTGGGTTATTCAAGAGTTACAACTCGGGGCCTGGGCTCCTCTTGGGGAGCGTTTATTAGGAGACTGGGTACCTCCCCCTTCTCTGGGGTTTCCCAGGGGCACAGCAGAAATCCCTCAACATCAGGATCTGGCTCAGGCTGGGCCCCAGGGAAGGCAGGAAAACCAGCACTTGGGCACAGCACCAGCCTAGTGGGGGCCCTGTGGTGCCCATGGCTGTGCTTGGATGATCCATCTCTACCCCACGGCCCTGGGTTTTCTCCACGAGGAATGTGATTCTTGTGCCCATGGATCCAACGTGGCCCTGTGTGGGTGCCTCCCTTACATCATCTCTGCCTCCACAAACTTCTCCACCAGGTTGCTATTTTCATCCCCGGGGGCAGGTGAGGAAACCGGGACTCAGAGAGGTGACATCACTGGCCTAAGGGAGGAGCTAGGCAGTGGGATTTGGAGCCAGGCGGTCTTTGGATGCATCCAGTTGGATGATACTGAGCAAGTCACTTAACTACTCCAAGACCCAGAACCCTCATCTATAAATCTAACTGAGGATAGATTCCTCCTGGTAGGGTTACGGACTGCATACCGTTATGGAGAGCTATTATTGGATTAAATGAAAAGTTATATGAGTTCATTACAAGCAAAGAGCTTAGGAGAGTTCCTGGCACATGGTAAGCACTTGATGATATGTGATTAATATTATGTCCATGGGGCCCAGGCTGCTAACCCCGCCCCCAAACAGACAACCCTTGAGAGCTGAGCATCCCCCTTGTGGCATGCCTGGGCTGTGCCTTCCATCTACTTTCTCATGGAACCCTGACCACAACCCTGTGAGCTAAAAGTGAATTTATGCCCATATTATAAGTGAGAAAACCAAGTTATCAGAGAGAGGAAGTAACCCGCCCAGGTTAACACAGTAAAGCGGGAGTGTTGAGCCCAGAATGGCTCCAAAGCTCATGTCTTTGGAAAAGCTCTGTTTTTCCCAGTAGTCATGTGGACCATAAAGAAGGCTGAGTGTGGAGGAATTGAGACTTTTGAACTGTGGCTTTGGAGAAGACTCTTGAGAGTCCCTTAGATTGCAAGGAGATCAAACCCGTCCATCCTAAAGGAAATCAATCCTGAATATTCATTGGAAGGACTGATGCTGAAGCTGAAGCTCCAATACTTTGGCTGATGGGATGAGCTGACTCATTAGAAAAGACCCTGATGCTGGGAAAGATTGAAAGCAGGAGGAGAAGGGGATGACAGAGGACAAGATGGTTGGATGACATCACCAACTCAATGGACAGGAATTTGAGCAAGCTTCAGGAGATGGTGAAGGGCAGGGAAGCCTGGCCTGCTGCAGTCCATGGGGTCGCAAAGAGTAGAACAGGACTGAACAACTGAACAAAAGGCTCACGTCAGTCCACCGATTCAGGAGTCTCAACAAGAAAGAGAGAAAGTTCCCAGGGAAGTCCCACGCCCTCCTCAAGTGAAAGGAGTCCTGATCCCCCATCTGTGGTGGGTGGAGCCAGAAACCCAGGAGAAAAACTTGTTTCTGGTTCTGACCTTGCCTGGGACAGCTGGTGACCTTGTTTGGCTCAAGGTTCAGCCACATAATTACGGTTTTGTGTGTGTTGGGGTGGCGCTCTCCGGACTTCCAGGGATCCCCACTCCCATCTTTGCCTTCCCCCTGGGGGTGGAGGAAGCCCCAGCTCCACCCCCTTGCTATCCTGGAGTCACTGCCCCAGATGAGTTGCTGACTCATCTGATTCCTGCCCGGCCTTCCTTCTGACCTGCCTCCTGCCTGTTCTGAAGCCACCAGGGTCAGGGAAGGAAAGGGATTATGAGTGTTCAATCCAGGCCAGTGCCTGGCCTTCCCTTTCTGAGAAAAGCTTGCAGGGTGTGGGGTGGAGGGTGCTGAGGTGTTCAGCCAGCAGCTGGTTGCATCAGAAAGCCTTGCGCAAGGCACCCTCCTGGGTCAGGCAAAGAGCCCTGTCCCACAGCCCTACCCCCACTCCACATTACCCCTACCCCATACCCTGGGGTAACAGAGTGGGGATAGTTAGGTATTGTTGGGGACACTGAGCCAGGCTTGGACCATGGGGTGTGACCTAGCCCAGGCCAGAGATGGAGGGGGGGGGTTGGGGCTGGTGCTGCTCATCTGTCCGGGGAGATGGAACCTTAGACTAGAAGATGCTTCTCAACCAGTCCAGGCCAACCCACCCATTCAGCCCCTCCCTGGAGAAAGAGGAGACTAGTCCGGTGCCCTGGACTGAGCCCTGGTCATAGATCAAGCCTTATTCCCTGACTGTGGACTCTGACTAAATCTTGACCTAAACCTTCAGATGTGGCCTAAGCCCTGATCACTGTCCCCAGTCATGGCTAGATCCTGACTCTGGTCCCAGGCTGAGTGCTGAAAGTAGATGGGGCACCCACTTTCTCCCATCTTGACCCCTGATCCCAGTCTCAGCTAAGCCCCAACTTTTACCTCAGGCCCAGAGAATCAGGAACTGCACTCAGGCACAAGCATTGGGGGCTTGGCACCTGCAGGCCTCCTTTCTGAGCATCTTACGCCTTCCCAGGATGAGGATGGCCAAGGGGCTGGGTTGAGCTGGGGCCCCATGGAGCTGTCCTCTGATTACCCCAAGACTGTGACTCAGCAGGGTGGGGGCTGGACAGGGAGTCAGGCAGGGCCACTGCGGGGGAGTGGGGGCCGGGGAGGGGGACTGGGGCTGAGGTGGGTGCTGAGTCAGCGCAGGGAGAGAAAGGATGGTGTTCCCTGAGGTTAGAGATACAGATGGAGGTGAGGGGGGCCCTGGGTCTAGACGGAAATGGATGGTGTGTGTGGCTAGCTGAGACCATTAAGTTTAAGCAGCTCAGCCCAAGTCCTATCTGCCTCCATCTTCCCATTTATTGCCATTTTTCAAGGAAAGGGAGATAGTGAAGGACAGGGAAGCCTGGCTTGCTACAGCTCTTGGGGTTGCAAAGAGTCGGACATGACTGAACAACAACAACATCCATGTTTTTCTCTCTCAGAGCACCCTGTTTTTTCCCTTCATAGTACATGTTATAATTTGGAATTATACATATGTTTAATTATATATAATTATTATATACTATTTATGCATGTATCTGTCTCCCCTACTAAGCTGTAAGCTCCCTTAGGGCAGGCACCTGCTAATTCGGCTCACCAGTATATCTCCAGTACCTGGTATAGTGCCTGGCACATGGTAGGTACTCAGTAAATAGTAGCTGAATGAATTAAATCCCTCCACCTATTTATTCATCACTCATCCATCCACTTACTATTCACCTGTAACCCATTCCCCATTGCTTATCCATTCAATTTTCTCCTACCATACCTTTATTCTTCCATCTACCTTCCATTCAACCCTCACCCATCTGACCAACCACCACCTATATACCTTTCCAGCATCAATCAAACCATTTATATATTAATTCAAGAAATATTTGAGAAATATTTGGAGAAGGAAATGGCAACCCACTCCAGTACTCTTGCCTGGAAAATCCTATGGATGGAGGAACCTGGTAGGCTACAGTCCATGGGGTGGCAAAGAGTCTAACATGACTGAGCGACTTCACTTCACTTCACTTCAAGAAATATTTATTGAGTACTTACTACTTTCCAGTCATTGTTCTATTCTGGGCGCCTGATGTCCTCAGCTAGCGATCAGAAGTTGTTTTGTGAAGTTTGCTCTGCGTTGAATTGTTTTTTCGATGAATTTGTAGGGGAGAAAGTGGTCTCGCCGTCCTATTCCTCCGCCATCTTGGCTCCTCCCCCCCAGGCATTGTTCTTAAAGGCTGGGAATACTGCAGGGAAAATAACATGTATACATCTGATGTAACAGATGATATAATAACAAAAAAGTGCTTATATCCCAGTAGGAAGAAAATATGCAATAAATAATTAACATAAGAAGTACTTAAAGTATAGGGCATGTTAGAGGATGATAGGTGCTAGGGGAAAAAAGTAAAAAAAAAAAAAGATTAGAGAAAGAGAATCAGGACAGGGTGGGGGGAGGCAGTGGGGAAGGTGGTCCGGTAGATGCCATGAGACTGGAGGACACATTGTTTAGGCAGGAGGAAAGGCTATGACAAACTCCAAGGGGAGACCTGACTGGTGGGGCTGGAATGGTACAGTGAAGGAAGGAGACAATAGGTGGGGTCAGAGAGGTGAATGGGGATCCACACCCTCTGGAGCTTTGGAGGCCTTTGAACAGACTCTGGGGAGAGAGTTGCAATAATTCTATGGAGGAATGCTGGTGGCTCAGAGCAGGGCAGTGGCCAGGGAGGTGATGAGATGGATTTGATTCTGGGTATATTTTAAAGGTAGGGCCAACAGGCTTGTTGATGTTTCAGATGTGGAGCGTGAGGGGAGAGGGGTTGTCAAGGATGCCTCCAAGCTTCCTTGGCCTCAACACTGCAAGTATGGAGCTGCCATCAGGTGAGGCGAGCACAGTGTGTGGCGGGGGGAAACCAGAGGTTCAGCTTTGGTTGTGCTCAGTTTGAGTTGTCTCTTAGACATGGTGGAGGAGCTGTCAGGTAGGCAGTTGGATGTATGCACTGGAGTTCAAGCAAGAGAGCTGCACTAAAGGTATAGATCTGGAGTCATGGGCATGAGCCTGGATGAGAGCAGCAGGGACTGGGTCCTTGACCTGTCCAACAGGAAGGGCTGGGAGAAGCAAAGGAGTGACCCTTGAGGAGTGTACTTCTGACAGCCAGGAGAATGCAGAAATCTGGATGCCAAGGGAAGAGAGAAGGTGTATCAAGGAGCAGGGAGTGTTCAATTGTCCCAAAAGTTATTGATCAGCCAAGAAAATGAAGGTTGAGAATTGAGCTTTGAATTTAGCCACTTAATGACCCTGACAAGAGCAGTTTCAATGAGGCTGGAGTGGGAAGATAGAAATATGATTAGAATAGATTTAAGAGAGGCTAAGAATCAGAGACAGGGAATACAGACAATTTTTTCAAAGACCTTTGCTACAAAATGGAGTAAAAAAATGAATGGTAACTGTGGGGAAGGTTGCATAGTCAAGGGAAGCCTGTTGTCCTAAAGACTGATCCATTTACTGTTTAATGATGAATCCATTCAACCATCATCTACCATCAACCTGTCCATCCACTATTCACCACGCATCTGCCCAAACACCCATTTCTCATTCAAAAGCTAAGAAGTTTGTCCTGAACCCCTACAAGATACCAACTCCCATGCCAGGCGCTGCAATGTTGAGTGGAGGGAAAGAAATGGAGAACCCAGAATCTGGTGATGGTGACTACTCAGTTTAAGTGAAATGAATGAATAAAAGAGGGAGAAAACAGGGTGTCTGCTCTCCAGGTCCTTGGTCTAGCAAGAGCACACAAGATGTCAGAGCAGCTGGGGCATTGTCTGCATGTCATCTAGTACAAACCAGAGAGGAACATGTCTTGCCTGAGGTCATCTGAAGGGCCAGCAAAAGAACCAGGATTCACACCTGGGTCACCTGTCCTGGCAGACAGGCTTTTTTTCCTCTCCCAGGATGTTCTGTCCAGGGGGAGAGAACTTAACTGGGAGCAGGAAATGTGTGAGAATACAATGTTTTCAAGAGGGCAGATTTGAAAATATTTTTATTTATGTTTTGGTGCAAAATTAAAAAGGTTCAGTTCAGTTCAGTTGTGTCCGACTCTTTGCGACCCTGTGAACTGCAGCACTCCAGGCCTCCCGGTCTATCACCAAATCCCAGAGTCTACTCAAACTCATGTCCATTGAGTCAGTGATGCCATCCAACCATCTCATCCTCTGTCGTCCCCTTCTTCTCCCACCTTCAATCTTTCCCAGCATCAGGATCTTTTCCATGAGTCAGTTCTTTGCATCAAGTGGCCAAAGTATTAGAGTTTCAGCTTCAGCATCAGTCCTTCCAATGAATATTCAGGACTGATTTCCTTTAGGATGGACTGATTGGATCTCCTTGCAGTCCAAGGGACTCTCAAGAGTCTTCTCCAACACCACAGTTCAAAAGCATCAATTCTTCAGTGCTCAGCTTTCTTTATAGTCCAACTCTCACATCCATACATGACTACTGGAAAAACCATAGCTTTGACTAGAGGGACCTTTGTTGGCAAAGTAATGTCTCTACTTTTTAATAAGCTGTCTAGGTTGGTTATAACTTTTCCTCCAAGGAGTAAGCTTCTTTTAATTTCATGGCTGCAGTCACCATCTGCAGTGATTTTGAAGCCCCCCAAAATAAAGTCTGTCATTGTTTCCACTGTTTCCCCATCTATTTGCCATGAAGTGATGGGACTAGATGCCATGATCTTAGTTTTCTGAATGTTGAGCTTTAAGCCAACTTTTTCACTCTCCTCTTTCACTTTCATCAAGAGGCTCTTTGGTTCTTCTTCGCTTTCTGCCATGAGGGTAGTGTCATCTGCATATCCGAGGTTATTGGTATCTCTTCTGGCAATCTTGATTCCAGCTTGTGCTTCATCCAGCCCAGTGTTTCTCATGATGTACTCTGCATCTAAGTTAAATAAGCAGGGTGACAACATACAGCCTTGATGTACTCCTTTCCCGATTTGGAACCAGTCTGTTGTTCCATGTCTAGTTCTAACTGTTGCTTCCTGACCTGCACACAGATTTCTCAAGAGGTAGGTCAGGATTTCATCTCTTTCAGAATTTTCCACAGACTGTTGTGATCCACACAGTCAAAGGCTTTGGCATAGTCAATAAAGCAGAAGTAGATGTTTTTCTGGAACTCTCTTGCTTTTTTGATGTCCAACAGATGTTGGCAATTTGATCTCTGGTTTCTCTGTCTTTTCTTAATCCAGCTTGAACATCTGGAAGTTCATGGTTCACGTACTGTTGAAGCCTGGCTTGGAGAATCTTGAGCATTGCTTTACTTGAGCGTGTGAGATGAGTGCAATTGTGTGGTAGTTTGAGCATCCTTTGGCATTGCCTTTCTTTGGAATTGGAATGAAAACTGAACTTTTCCAGTCCTGTGGCCACTGCTGAGTTTTCCAAATTTGATGGCGTATTGAGTGCATCACTTTCACAGCATCATCTTCTAGGATTTGAAATAGCTCAACTGGAATTCCATCACCTCCACTAGCTTTGTTTGTAGTGATGCTTCCTAAGGCCCACTTGACTTCGCATTCCAGGATGTCTGGCTCTAGGTGAGTGATCACACCATCGTGATTGTCTGGGTCATGAAGATCTTTTTTGTATAGATCTTCTGTGTATTCTTGCCACCTCTTCTTAATATCTTCTGCTTCTGTTAGGTCCATATCATTTCTGTCCTTTATTGTGCCCATCTTTGCATGAAATGTTCCCTTGGTATCTCTAATTATCTTGAAGAGATCTCTAGTCTTTCCCATTCTATTGTTTTCCTCTATTTCTTTGCACTGATCACTGAGGAAGTCTGTCTTATCTCTCCTTGCTATTCTTTGGAACTCTGCATTCAAATGGGAATATCTTTTCTTTTCTCCTTTGCCTTTACTTCTTTTCTTTTCACAGCCATTTGTAAGGCCTCCTCAGACAGCCATTTTGCTTTTTTGCATCTCTTTTTCTTGGGGATGGTCTTGATCCCTGTCTCCTGTACAATGTCACGAACCTCCATCCATAGTTCCTTAGGCACTCAAAAGGTGAAAGTGAAAGAAAGTGAAGTCGCTCAGTCGTGTCCGACTCTTTGCAACCCCATGGACAGTAGCCTGCAGCAGGTTCCTCTGTCCATGGGATTTTCTAGGCAAGAGTAGTGGAGTGGGTTGACATTTCCTTTTCCAGGGAATCTTCCCGACCCAGGGATTGAACCCAGGTCTCCCACATTGTAGAGCAGACACTTTACCGTCTGAGCCTAGGCACTCAAAAGGTAGAGGGGGTTAAAAATTTCCCTCCCATTTCTGTCTCCAGCCCCTTCGTTCCTCTTTTTGGAGGCAATCAATCTCATGTGTTTCCTTTAAGACATAAGTTATGACTATTTTCCCCTTTTTATGCAAATGGGGTCATACATAGCATGACCTTCAGGTTGCTTTTTTCTTCCTATTTATTTAACAGTTTGTCTTGTGGATTATTCCACATCAGTTCAGAAAAGCATTCCCTGATTTTTTTTTTTTTTTTTTTCAGCTTTGTAACATTCCCTTGTGGGGATGTACTGGTTTGTTGCAACCATCCCTTGTGATTGAACATATCATTATTTCCAGTCTTTCACTGTTACAAACAATGCTGTGATGTTCATCCATGGGGGAGCAGAGACAAAGGCAGAGGTAATTTCCCAGAAGCTAAATCAAAAGTTTGTGCAGGACTTCCCTGGAGGCTCACTGGTAAAGAATCCACCTGCCAATGTAGGAGACATAGGTTTGATCTCTGATCCCAGATGATCCCACATGACGAGGAGCAACTAAGGCCATGTGCCACAACTATTGAGCCTGTGCTCTAGAACTCAGGAGCCATAACCACTAAAGCTTGTGAGAAGTTTGTCCTGAATCCCTACAGTGTACCAACTCCCATGCCAGGCACTGGAATGCGGGGTGGAGGGAAAGAAATGGAGAACCCAGAATCTGGCAATGGTAGCTACTCAGTTTAAGTGAATTGAACAAATTAAAGAGCAAGAAGACAGGGTGTTTGCTCTCTAGGTGCTTGGTCTAGCAGGAGGACACAGGATGTCAGAGCTAGGGCTTTGTCTGCGTGTCATCTCGTACAAACCATAGAGCCCTAGAGCCCCTGCTATGCAATAAAAGAAGCCATCACAATGAGAAGCCCATGCACTGCAACTAGAGAGAAGCCCTCACCTGCCACAGCTAGAAGAAAGCCAAAAATAAATTAAATAAATAATTTTTTTTTAAAGTTTGTCCATTTGCACTCTTGATGGAAATTTCTGAGTGATACTCCATTAAGATTGTGCCAATCTACCTCCTGATGTGAAGCGTGTGACAGCTTGTTTCCCCGCAACTTGGACAGCACAGGGTGTTATCAAAACTTTTGATCTTTATCTATCTGATTCATAAAAAAGAAAGTGGCTTCATGCAGATTTGTATGTTTCTCTCGCACTGACAGATGAATCTTTTCACATTTTACAGCTGTGTATATGTGTGCTGATATTCATGGGGTTGCAAAGAGTCGGGCATGACTGAGAGACTGAACTGATCTGAACTGAACTGATGAAGCAGAAGTGGAAGAAGAAGTCCTCAAAGTTTGTGCTGCCCTGGCTATCTCCGTGGTGGGCAGTGAGCACCCCATCTTGGGAGGTGACCCCAGGGAGGTGCAAGGAGGCCCAGAGGTCAGCCTGTCGGGGGCTGTGCTTCTGAAAACACTCAACTCCCTCTGCTCCCTCTGATCCTGGTTCCCCTCCTCCTCTCAGATGGGCTGTCTCTATCATCTCCTCCCATCTCTGCACCCCCACAGGTCACCCCAGAGCTCCCGCCCCCTTCCTCGGGAAGCCCTTGCCCTCTTCCTGCCATTTAACCTTTCCTTGGCCCAGAGCTTCTGGAAGAGTGGGTGAAGGTAACATCCAGCCCTCCTGCCTGGTCCCTCAAGACATCAGGGAAGGATTTCCCTGGTGGTCCAGTGGTTAAGAATTTGCCTTCCAATGCAGGGGACAGGGGTTCGATCCCTGGGCAGAGAACTAAGATCCCAGATGCCTCGGGGCAACTAAGTCTGAGAACTTCAACGAAGACCCAGTGCAGCAAAAAAAAAAAAAAAAGATAGGGAAAACACTAGAATCTCAGGCTGTCTCAGCTAGTCATTCTGTAGTTGGGTACTTAGTGATGGTCAAGCCCACATCACTCGTTGTGGGTCAGAGTGCAGAGTGGGTGTGTGCTGATGTGCATACGTTGGTGTGAATCATTTGGATGTGTCTCTGTGGCAGCATGGACAGAGACATGGGCTGGAATCCCTACTCAGTCTCCAATCAGCCCCCTGCCTAGCCGACTGGAATCAGCCAGGAATCTGCACAGTTCTCAGGAGCAGTCCCAGACCCCTGCCTGGCTTGCTGAGTCATCTCCTTCTCCTCCTACCTCACTCCTTCCACTCCAGCCATGTGTCCTTTTCTCTACTCCTTGAACAAACTAACTTTTTCCTGCCCCAGGGCCTTTGCTTTGGCTGTTCCATCTGTCTGGAATTTCTTCAGGCTCCTCCTCCTCCAGGTTGCAGGTCAAATATCACCTCCTCAGAGAGGCCCTCCTTGACCACTCTGGAAGCACCGTGCCCCACCCTAGTCCCTGAGATCTGTTCTAAGCCACGCATGCATGCGTGCTCAGTTGTGTCTGACTGCGACCCCATGGACTGTAGTCCGCCAGGCTCCTCTGTCTATGGGATTTCTCCAGCAAGAATACTGGAGTGGACTGCCATTTCCTTCTCTAGGGTATCTTCCCAACCCAGGGATCGGACCCGCATCTGCTGTGTCTCTTGCATTGGCAGGCAGATTCTTTTCCACTGAGCAACCTGGGAAGCCCGTTCTAAGCCATAACTCCACCTTATTTTATTCATAGTACTTGTCGAGGTTTGAAATGATCTCTGTGAATTAAATTGCTGTTGTCTGTCCCTCCTGCCCCCACTGGAAGGAAAAAACCCTGAGGGCAGGGGTGCTGCCTCTCCGTGTCTAGAACACAGCTGGGCACCTTCTAGGTGTTCAACTAATAACTGTTGAATGAATGAATGCAAAGTGCTCAGCACATGCCTGACATATAATAAAAGCTCAAAATTGCATGATTACATAGAGGCTAGGGGCTAACATGATTATATATGAAAAATAAGCAACTTTGCTCAGCAGTGCTTACAGTGAGTCCTGTGTGATGCCATGTCTTGGGAGAAACAGAGATATGAGACCCAGCGGATGCCGTTGAGGAATAGATGATATAATTGGGAAGACAAGGACTGAGGAGAAATAATTATCATGTATTGAGACCACGATGCTTTGAGTTATTCGAACAACGAGATTGGAAGTGGTTATTATCAATCCAGTTTTTAGTTTAAAGGCTGAAGGACATGCCTAAGGTTACCCGGCTGGTCAGTGTATCTCCAAAGCACTTAGCACAGTGCCTATTCCCAGAGTGGGGACTCAGTGGCCAAAGTGTCACTTGCACACCTATTTGGGCCTCCCTAGAACGTTTCCAGGGCTTGGGATGTGGGACACATGCCTGGGCACACCCTTTGCACGCAGGACTAGGAAGGTGACTTTGGGTTGCATGTGTTCCTCATAACTCCAGGGCTCCTGGTGGAGAGGTGGGTGTTGAGGGCACCAGGGGCCTGTCTACTGGGAGGTCTTTAGCCCTGGGGTCCAGCGTGTGGGCTGATAGGAAGGAGCAGCTTCGATGTAGGGCAGGGCAGGGGCAGGTGGGGGCTGGAAGAGGAAGGAGGAGGCAGCACTGGTGTTCACAGGCATTGGCAGGTACCAGGCTGTGAGCGCACGTACACACACACACACACACACACACACACACACACACACACACACACACATTGTAGCATGCTGAGGATTGCTCACACTGGCTGAACCACTCTGTGGGTCAAAGGTCCTCCCAGGCCTCCAGCCTGTGGTCTCCCTGGAGCTCTCAGCTTTGCAAGGCAGGACTGTGTCCATCCTGTTCACCAAGCATCCCCAGGCTCAGCCCAGGGCCAGTCCAGGGGAGACACTCAAGGCTTGTGGACAGGATAAATGCACTCCCTTCCTCTTTCCATCATTAATTTATTACCCCTTCCTTCACTCACTATTTGCTCAGGGCCTCCAGGATGGGGCTATGCTGCTGTCTCCTTCACCCTCTCCCTGCCTCCCTCACACAGCCTGCATCCTCGAAGTGCCCTTTCGATTCCAGGTCCTGGCAGCTCTGCTCCTGCCAAACCCGGTCCTGGACACTCCCCGGATGCACACCCAGCGGACAGCCTGGTTTCCTCCCTCCTCGTCCCTGCCCTGATCATATGTCCTGGGCCAGATACTTATGAAACCTTACGAGTTCTTCCAGCAGCAGGCTCCTGATGGCCTGATGCCCAGGGCCTGGCTTTGAATCATGTGCTCTGGGCCTTGGTGAGGCTGAGACAGGAAGCTCGCAGCTCTCAGTTGATGCCAACCCAGGCTGAGACTTGGAGCGGAACCAGAGTCAATGGTCCACACACACACGCATGGAGCACACCTATGAACGGACATGTGAGGATGTGGCCGGGAACAACACATGATGTGTTCAAGGTCATAGAGAATGTCAGTGTGGGAATCATGAACACAGTCATGAAGAGTGTTCACTCATGAACACATCTGCACAACAGGAGAGAGGGACTCCACTTCCTAATATCACATGACCAGAATTTCAATATCATCTGTTTAGTAGCCGTGTGACCCTGGGCAGGACATTTCACTTCTCTGAGCCTTATCTTTACTTACTTACACACTGTAGGTGCTTGATACATGCGGTAGCTAAAAAAAAAAATCAATAGTAAAGTAAGTGAAATACACACTGTGTCGGTGTGTCTACAGAATGTCATCACAATAACTTACATTCTGGTTGGAGTACACGTGAATATATATTGGTGTGCACCCACTCATGTAACATGCTTATCTGAAGGCTTGTGTATGGTTCCATCAACATGCATACCGATATATGTGTCTGTAAAGTCATTTTTTCTATCAGTGCACACCATCCCTGGGCTGGTTTTCCAGAGGATTTTCTCAGCATCTGTCATGGCAGGAATTGGTGTTTATTTGGGTAGACACATATATGTTTGCCCTTGTCTGTATGGACCTGTGAGGGATTCTGAGTACAAACCTATCGGCCTTACCAGGCCGATTAGCTGGTAGAATCTGTGCTGACTGGGTTATTTCTACAGTTATGGATGCCAGTGTTATGGAGCATTCTAGAGCTGGGCTGTTTGGGTTCTGATCTCATCTGTGTGAACTTGGGCAGGATGCTTCAACTCTCTGCGCCAAGTTTTCTTTTTGGGGAGCTGGAAATAATGGCAACCACGTTATGGACGTCTGAGGACCAGATGAGTTAGATAATGAGAAGTGGTGAGTACAGAGCCCGCTGCGGACAAGTGCGGTGTGTATGCCTCTCTGAATCTCTCGGAGTCTGTCCTCTGTAATGCCACATTACCCCGTCCTTCAGTGACAGCGTGGCTCTGTGGTCTGCCTACAGGGCTGTCCTGTCCTCTAGATTGTGAGGCCCTGGAGGGCAGGACCTTGTCTGAGCTATCTCCAATTAGAACCTGCGCATTGCCAGCTAATTCGGAACCACAGATTTCTGTTCTTCCTCGACAATAACTGGCATTTACTTAATATTAGGCACTTCTGGGTGTCGGGCATGGCTGAAAACTCCTTAAGTCTTCAAACAATATCAAGGGATTTGTATCCTTTTTGTCCCTATTTCAGGGACAAAGAAACTAAGAGGTTAAGAAACGCCCAGGCTCCCACAGAGACTTGAACCCAAGTAGACTGGCTCACTCTCAGCTGGTTCTCATTTGGGATGAAGAGTTTGGGGCATGAATGTTGCTGAATTCCTGGCTCCTGGACTCCCCAGCAGGCTCTCACCCCACCTCTGCTAATATCTCCCCACCCGTGTGAATATCCTTTGTTTCTCTCTCACCCAATAAGGCATCTCAGCTCCCTGCCCTGGCACTGAGTCCCCCAGAGGCAGACGGTATCTTCAGGTCACCCCTTCTTTGATCCAGTAAGGGGTAAGGTGGAGGAGCTCCCTTGAATCTGGACTTGAGAAATAAACACACACTTCCCCCCCACCACCCCAGCAGGAATAAGGGAGGAGATGCAAGCCCGCAGGAGGGAGGGACAGCCTCTGGGTGGTGATGTATTTGGTGTTCAGGCTTTGGTGCTCGGGCTTTGGACCCTGCCCATCAGCCTCCCTTCCTCTTCCAGGTCTTCCCACCTCAGAGACAAGAGGGCATGTAGGTTGGTGGGAAGAGATGAGAATACCAGACCACCAGACCTACCTCTTGAGAAGTCTGTATGCAGGTCAGGAAGCAACAGTTAGAACTAGACATGAAACAACAGACTGGTTCCAAATAGGAAAAGGAGTACGTCAAGGCTGTATATTGTCACCCTGCTTACTTAACTTAGATGCAGAGTACATCATAAGAAATGCTGGGCTGGATGAAGCATAAGCTGGAATCAAGATTGCCAGGAGAAATATCAATAACCTCGGATATGCAGATGACACCACCCTTATGGCAGAAAGCGAAGAAGAACCAAAGAGCCTCTTGATGAAAGTGAAAGAGGAGAGTGAAAAAGTTGGCTTAAAGCTCAACATTCAGAAAACTAAGATCATGGCATCCAGTCCCATCACTTCATGGCAAATAGATGGGGAAACAGTGGAAACAATGACAGACTTTACTTTTTTGGACTCCAAAATAACTGCAGATAATGACTGAAGCCATGAAATTAAAAGACTCTTACTCCTTGGGAGAAAAGTTATGACCAACCTAGACAGCATATTAAAAAGCAGAGACATTATTTTACCAACAAAGGTCCGTCTAGTGAAGGCTATGGTTTTTCCAGTAGTCATGTATGGATGTGAGAGTTGGACTATAAGGAAAGCTGAGCACTGAAGAATTGATGCTTTTGAACTGTGGTGTTGGAGAAGACTCTTGAGAGTCCCTTGGACTGCAAGGAGATCCAACCAGTCCATCCTAAAGGAAATCAGTCCTGAATATTCATTGGAAGGACTGATGCTGAAGCTGGAACTCCAATACTTTGGTCACCTGATGCAAAGAACTGAGTCACTGGAAAAGACCCTGATGCTGGGAAAGATTGAAGGCGGGAGGAGAAGGGGACGAAACAGAGGATGAGATGGTTGGTTGGCATCACTGACTCAGTGGACCTGAGTTTGAGTAAACTTAGGGAGTTGGTGATGGACAGGGAGACCTGGCGTGCTGCAGTTCAGGGTGTCGCGAAGAGTCGGACAATGACTGAGCTACTGAACTGAACTGAGGTTGGTGGAACAGCTTCCCTCAGGTGCAAGGAAGCTGTCAAACTGCTGAGTCACCATCACCTTTCAGGAACACTAGAGGGCACCCTTGAGGCAGCTATAAGCTCCTAAGTCTATTCGGTGTCCCCACGGGCCCCTTGGGTTTCCAGGAGCCACTGAGGCCCAAAACCTTGTGTATTCTAGTGTTGTTGGGTGGCACACCCTACAAATGTCAATCAGGTCAAGGTGGTTGATAGTGTTCAAGTCTTCCATATCCACTGATTGTCTACTTGTTCATTTATTGAGACAAAGAATAGAAATCTATGCCATGGCTTTGAAACTCTCTCAGGGAGGTCAGTTGGGGTGACTGTAGGTCTCCTGTCATGCATTGGTTTCCTGGAGGATTCCTTGGTTCTTCCAGTGGGAAGGGTGAACCTGATTCCTGTTACTCCATCTTAACCAGAACAATTATATTATTTTTTAAAGTTTTTTTGGGAAATAATTTTAGATTTACAGAAGACTTGCAAACACAGCATGGGGAGTGTCTACATACCCTTCAGCCATGTCTCCTTGTTCTCCTGAAATCATTCACAGCTTCTTGACCTTTCCTTGTTTTTGTGACCTTGACAGTTTTGAAGAGTGCTTGTCACATGTTTTGTAGAATGTCCTTCAGTTTGGGTTTTCCCATAATTAGGCTGAAGTTCTGGATTTGGAGAAGAGCACAACACGGGTGAAGTGTGTGTCTCATCACATCATTTCAGGGGTCCATATGTTACAGGGAAGAACAAAAATCTAACTACATGTTGGATCTGTTTCTTTTACTTTAACTTGTGTTGCTCTTGTTCACTAAAAGTATACTGTTTATATATAATGGCCTGCTTTGGGGAACCCTAACACTTTGCCTGTACAATGTCACAAACCTCCATCCATAGTTCATCAAGCTCTCAGTCTATCAGATCTAGTCCCTTAAATCTATTTCTCACTTCTACTGTATAGTCATAAGGGATTTGATTTAGGTCATACCTGAATGGTCTGATGGTTTTCCCTACTTTCTTCAGTTTAAGTCTGAATTTGGCAATAAGGAGTTCATGATCTGAGCCACAGTCAACCCCCAGTCTTGTTTTTGCTGACTGTATAGAGCTTCTCCATCTTTGGCTGCAAAGAATATAATCAATCTGATTTCGGTGTTGGCCATCTGGTGATGTCCATGTGTAGAGTCTTCTCTTGTGTTGTTGGAAAAGGGTGTTTGCTATGACCAGTGCATTCTCTTGGCAAAACTCTATTAGCCTTTGCCCTGCTTCATTCCGTACTCCAAGGCCAAATTTGCCTGTTACTCCAGGTGTTTCTTGACTTCCTACTTTTGCATTCCAGTCCCCTATAATGAGAAGGACATCTTTTTTGGGTGTTAGTTCTAAAAGGTCTTGTAGGTCTTCATAGAACTGTTCAACTTCAGCTTCTTCAGTGTTACTTGATGAAAGTGAAAGAGGAGAGTGAAAAGTTGGCTTAAAGCTCAACATTCAGAAAACTAAGATCATGGCATCTGGTCCCATCACTTCATGGCAAATAGATGGGGAAACAGTGGAAACAGTGTCAGACTTTATTTTTTGGGGTTCCAAAATCACTGCAGATGGTGATTGAAGCCATGAAATTAAAAGATGCTTAGTCCTTGGAAGGAAAGTTATGACCAACCTAGATAGCATATTAAATAGCAGAGACATTACTTTGCCAACAAAGGTCCGTCTGGTCAAGGCTATGGTTTTTCCAGTGGTCATGTATGGATGTGAGAGTTGGGCTATAAAGAAAGCCGAGTGCCGAAAAATTGATGCTTTTGAACTATGGTGTTGGCGAAGATTCTTGAGAGCCCCTTGGACTGCAAGGAGATCCAACCAGTTCATCCTAAAGGAGATCAGTCCTGGGTGTTCATTGGAAGGACTGATGCTGAAGCTGAAACTCCAATACTTTGGCCACCTCATGAGAAGAGTTGACTCATTGGAAAAGACCCTGATGCTGGGAAGGATTGGGGGCAGGAGGAGGGGACGACAGAGGATGAGATGTCTGGATGGCATTACCGACTCGATGGGCGTGAGTTTGAGTAAACTCTGGGAGTTGGTGATGGACAGGCAGGCCTGGTGTGCTGTGATTCATGGGATTGCCGAGTCGGACACGACTGAGCGACTGAACTGAACTGAACCCTTTGCCTAAAGGTTAAACCAAAGTGCCTTTGTTCAGGAAAACATTCTGATCCTGTCCACTGTGAATGGCTACCAGAGAGAAGAAACTAACACATCCCCTCCCAGGACTGGCCATTCCAGGAGATACTTGCAAGACTTACAGACTTCCTCACCCCCTCCCCATCTCTGCTCTATAAAAGAAATTGGCACCCAGACGCTGATAAGAGGGTTATTTTGAGATATTAGTCTGCCATCTTCTCCATTTGTTGGCTTTCCTTGTAAAGTTGTTATTCCCTCCCTCAACACTGTCCCCTGACTTATTGACCTGCCATGCGGCAAGCAGAGCAAGGTTGGACTTTATATGGTAACATATAAAACCAACTAAACTTGGTATTGGAGACACAAACGTTGATCATTTGCTTAAGGTAGTGCTTGGCAGAGCACCACTGTGAGGTCACCATTTTTCTCTTTCCACATTCAGAAAACAAGTTGCCAATTCTGGCTCACACTCTAGGGGGAAGGGGAACTAAGCTTCACTGCTCCGGGGGGTGGAGGTCAGGGGTGTGGACCATCAAACGACCTGTGGATACATGTTAAATACCACTACCACCACTAAATACCACTACCACCCCACCTAGGGAAGTTAATAAATATCTGGAGGGGAGATCCTTTGAGACTATGCAAATCTACTGTTTAGCTTTCAAGGTTCACCCATTCATTTTAGCCTTCATAGGTGGGTTTCACCTGCAGCAATGATTCCTGCAGTGTGCTCAGGGCGATTTCCTTATTTCTCTCAATCCTTCTGCATTTATTAACTAAAAATTCTTCTGCAAAAAAAGATCTGTACCTTCTCCCTTATTAAGTGTATTCAGTTATATTATTTTTAAAATTTTAAGGTTGATTATTTTTAAACATGTAATATTCACACCACTCAAATTCAAAATGGATGAAAGAGCATGTGGTACTAGGGTCCCTCCCACCCCGACCCAGCCACCCAGCCACCCAGTGCCCAGTGTCCTCCCCAAAGGCAACCAAAGTCAAGAGAGATTTTACACATATACCAGCAATGTCCGTACCTATTCTTCTTTTTATGCAAGTGGCTTAGAGGAAGTCATAGCTGTGCACCTAGCACCTTTTCACCTAACAATTTAACTTGGAGATCGGTTCAGATCAGTACATGAAGTGCTTTCTCATTCTTTTCTGTAGAGTCCCAGTATGGAAGGTTACCATGGTTTATGAACTAGTCCCTGTCAATAAACACAGGTGGGTTATTTCCAAATGTTCTCTGTTAAACAATGTTGCAGTTCCAACATGTAGAATTGAACCTTCAGATTTACCTGCTCAAGAGGTAGGGGTTAATGTACTTTCCATCTGGATGTTGCTAAGCTGCCTCTCTTGTAGGCTGCACCAGTTCACACCCCACATTAATTTCCTGGGGTTGCTGTATACAAAGTACCATAAATTAAAACAAAAATTTATTGTTGCATAGTTCTGGAGGCCAGAAGTCTGATGTCAAGGTGTCAGCAAGCCTTGCTCCTCTCTGAAGTCTCTAGGAAAGAAACTTTCCTTGCCTCTTCTAGCTTCTGGCTGTCACAAGCAAACCTAGATGTTCCTTGGCTTGTAGACACATCACTGCACCCTCTGCTTCCATCTTCATGTGGCTGTCTTCCCTCTGTCTGTCACATCCAAGTTTACCTCTTCTTTGTGGGACACATGTTATTGAATTTGGGCCCATCCTAATCCAATATGGCCTCATTTTAACTTTATTATAGCTGCAAAGACCTTATGTTCAAATAAGGTCACATTCACAGATTCCAGGTGGATATGAACTTTTGGAAAACACTATTTCATCCAGCACACACCCCCATTAGCAAAGTATGAGAGTGAACCTCTTTCAACATTCTTCAGGGATTTTAGAGATAGTTGGCATATTGGGAATGAATTCTGGTTATTGGATTCTCCTCCGAAATGGGATGCTCTGTAGGGATGAGACTATGGGGAGGCCTGAGACTTACTGGGGTTACAGACAAAGGCTGGCTTCCCACGTGGCAGCTGGAAACAAAAGATTACGTGACATAGATACTCTGGAGTGGAGCTGCCTCCATTTTCTGGGCAATCTTGTCAGCATGAAATTCTACCCCTGGTCCTGATCTGCTGTGAGAGCAAACCCAGAAGGTCCAGGTCAGCGGTCACACATGGCAGCTCAGAGTCTGAAGCTGTCCAGGAATCTCTGTCACATGCAGCGCTCAGATTCTGAAACACATGTTTAAAATGGATGCCATCTCATATAAAATCTTGGATTCCCAACTTCTCTGGAACAAAAAAATCTCTGAACACTGTGTTCACATTTCTACCTAGCAACAAACATCCAGATCTATTTGTGAGCACTTGATGTTCTGCCCCCAACTCTGAGCCTTCAAACCAAAGGGCAACACAGTGCAGGGGCCCAAGCTGCGGCCTCAGGCCATTCGCATGCATTTGAATCCAGTTCTGCCTCTACTTGGTGACCTTGGAGAAGTGGCTTAATGTCTCTAAGCTTCATAGTCCTCATTCATAAACTTAGGGTTGAACTATTCAACACATTTCTGTTGAGCATCTACTAAGTGGCAGGCTCTGTTGTAGTCACGTGGGTCATGTCTGTAAACAAAGCAAAGATACTTGCCCTTGTGGCAAGGGTAGACAGGCAACAAACGATGCTAGAACACGTAAGTAAAATTATCTGGCATTTGAAAAGTGAAAAATGTTATAGGAAAGCAAAGACCCAAAGTACACAGGGAACAGGGAATGGGGGCATGGTCACCTTTTAAAATAGGCTGCTCAGGGAAGGCTCACTGAGAAGGAGGTGAAGGGAATGACCAAGTTCACCAACAGGGAAGAGCTAGGCAAAGTGCTTAGATAGAAGCTGGGCTTGATGTCGGAAGAACAATCAGGAGGCTGGTCTGGCTGGAGAGCGGACAGGACGTGGGAGCTGAGGCCCCACAGGATGGTGAGAGCTGAGGCCACAGGAGAAGACAACGCAAGAAGAGTGTCAGCAAATCGCGTCAGGCCTTGCAGGCCACAAGGAAGATTTTGGCTTTTACTTCAAGCGAGCGGGGAGCCACGAGAGGATTCCAAGCTGGGAGGGCACACTGCCTAGCTTATGTCATCCAGGATCTGTGTGAGTGCCCTGTAAAGATTAAACTCTGTGCGTGCGTGCACATGCACACATGTATGGGCACAGAGAAGAAGGAAGCTGGGAGACCAGGGAGAGGCAGGGGCAATAATCCAGATGAGAGTTCGCAGTGGCTCCATCCAGGGAACTGGCCTTGAGGATGATGGGGAACACTGAGGTACCGGATGTGTCTCCAAGGGTGAGTTGACAGGACTTGTTGGTGGGTTGGATTCAGGCTATGAGGAAACAGGAGTCAAGAAGACTCCAAGGTTATGGCTGGAGCGGCCACTCTCCTCAGGTGTGGGTGGCATAGGAGGGCAGGTCTGGAGGGGGAGGGGTGGCAAGGAGAACAGTTTGGGGTAGTTGAGATTCGCCATGTAGGTGAATTCATGTGGAAATCCAAGCCTGCAGCTTGGGACCCACCTCATAAGCACTCGTGGTAAACAGCCCACCTGCCAATGCAGGAGACGGAAGAGATAGTTTCTATCTCTGGGTTGGGAAGATCCCTTGGAGGAAGGCATGGCAACCCATTCCAGTATTCTTGCCTGGAGAATCCCATGACAGAGGAGCCTGGTGGGCTACAGTCCATCGGGTCACAAAGAGCCGGACACAACTGCAGCGACTTAGGACGCACCTCATAGGTTGTCGTGAAGGTTCAGTGAGCTCCTATCTGTAAGGCCCTGAGAACAGGGCCTGGCCCCCAGTGAGTGCCAAAAGAGGCTAACTGTATTTATTTTCCTGGAAAAGATCCCACTTTTAGCTCCAGCTCTTGCTCTCAGAACCCCTTCCTCCCATCCTTCTCAGAGATGGGGACAGAAATTTGTCAAGTTGGCTGAGAAATTTCCCATCTCACCTGTAAAATGATGATAATCATCCACTTTCCCAAAAGATTATTGTGAGGAGCGAATGAGAAATAATGGACCTAATTGCCCAGCACACAGTAGGTGTCATAAAAGTCTCCTTTCTCCCTTCCCAGCCCCTGGTGGTCAGGGAGAAGAGAAGCAAAGTCAGTATCCATGTCAGCTGTTTATTGAAAGGCAGGGGGAGGGGCAGGAGGTGAAAGATGGGGAGAGGCAGTAGAGCCTGCCTGCTGGAGGAGGACTGAGGACCCTCCCAGGATGGCCTGCCCCAAATCCCCCTACCCTCCCATACCCCGACTCTGGTGAGACTGAGGGGGGATGGTAGAGGCATGGGCCTTGGGCCTCTTTCTCCAGCTGTCTTGGAGCTCCCCCTAGTGGTTGGGAACAGAGATGCTGCATGTGGCTGTGGAGATGGACCAGTGCCTTCAGAAGGCACATTTGTTGCAGTGTGAGGTCAGGACCTGTGGCTGATGGTTTCTAGGTGGGTGGGCTCTGAGGGGCAAAGACATTCCAGTTCTCCTGTCTTCTGGCTCTTAGAGACTATTTAAGTGCATATCCAAAGTATCTTCTGAGCCATCTGGGACCATTAGGCATCAGCCAGTCTCTCTGGGAGACTAGACCCTGATGTTGGGAAAAATTGAAGGCAGGAGGAGAAGGGGACGACAGAGGATGAGATGGCTGGATGGCATCACTGACTCAATGGACATGAGTTTGAGCAAGCTCTGGGAGATGGTGAAGGGCAGGGAAGCCTGGCATGCTGCAGTCCCTGGAGCTGCAGAGTTGGACACGACTGAGTGATTGAACAACAAGTCTCTTTAGGCCAAACCTGTGCCACCCCTGGGGGGGGGCGTCCCCTGATGGCCAGGAAGGTGTGGCTTCATGCTCTAACCATACAACAAGATCTGTCCCAGGAGTCTAGAGACGTGGGTCCAAGTTCCTGCAAACTCAGGCAGGTGGACTGCCAGCCTCTCTCAACCACCTTATCTGTAAACTGGGACTAGTTCAGGATGGGGTGGACTCAGGGGCTCTGACAGCAAAATGCACAGAAAGCATACTGTAGGGGGTCAATACTTTCACACCATCTTGGTCCTAGTGAGCATCTTTGACTCTTCCCAAGGCATCCTGGTGCAGCCGACAGAGGGAGGGGTCAGTGGGTAAGAAGGACCCTACTACCCCTCCCCCATCTTTGTCTATGGCAGGTAATACTTATATCCTGGGGAGAAAAAGAAAGTCATGGAACTCTAGAATCTGGTCCACATCGCTCATAGTACAGAGGCAGGAACTGATGGTCTGAAAGGTTAAGGGACTTGCCCAAGGTCATATAGAGGAAAGAGTGTGGACAGGGTGAGGGAGGTGTTTTCTGTTTCTGAATGGTCTTGTAGAGGAGGGATGGGTAGGCAGTTTTGTGGGGACTCAGGGAAGGCTGGCATCTTGGATGAGTTAGGGCCCCACCCCTGGGAAGGGACACAGAGATGTGAGGTCCAGACTTTCTGACTTGGGGTTGGGTCTTCTAAGGGCTTCAATGGAAGGGGACCCACTGAAAGGGATAAGTTAGGGATGTGGTGGGAACGTGGGTTGTGGTGGGGAGGAGGAAGCCTCTAGACCCCAGGTCTGGCTCCTCCTCTGGCTGCATGCGCAGCTCAAAAGTCCCGCTTGGGCTGGATGGTCTGCACAGAGGACTGCCCAAAGTGGCTGGTGGGTGGCGAGAACCAAGACTGGCCACTGGCATCATGGAAGATGGGGGACAACTGCTGCTCCAGCTCATCCCCGAAGACCTCCACGTGGCCGTCTGCTTCAGTATCCAAGGGTTCCGCCTTGGTGTCCTGGCCCAGCCAACCAGTCATGGCCCAGATCAGGCAGATGGCCAGCAGGGTCCCAGCTGCCCCACAGAGCACTGTGCCTGCCAGGCGGCAGGTGACCAGGGCCTGGTTGTAGTCGGCCGCTCGTTGATCCAACACCAGGAACTCGCCCTCTCCGATGCCCTCCAACTTGGGGGGCACTGCGTAGCCAGTGATCAGGGCCGCCATACCCAGCAGCAGAAGCAGGGCACCCGAGGACAAGCTGATCTGAAGGGAGGCAGACAGATTGGGAGGCAATTAGAGTCAGCTGGGGCCCCAGGCCAAGGGATCACCTTGGATCCCAATTGGACTTTAAGGTAACCCTTTAAGAGATGGGGTCATAGACACACCTACTAGGATCTGACAAGAGGCACAAGCTGTCATGTTCTATTTGGAATCTTGAGGACTCTGGACTAATTTCCCTTGAAGCCCCCACCTAGCAGTGGATTTCTTCTGTCAGCCTTGATTCCTCCTCCGTCATCCTTTGGGTCCCATCTTATCCCTTTGTCCCATCTCTATCCCTCTGTTGGGTTAACTTCTACACACCCTTCAGATTGCAGGCATCTCAAACCTCACCCCTTCAGGCTAGCCTTCTAGTATACCCTTGGACAGGGTCAAGTGCCCTGCTCTGTACTCTAGCAAACTCTGTGCCCGTTTGTTCTTCAGTGCACTCACCTTGGTGCACACTTGGACATGTACTTTGGTTACTATGTATATGGTGTCTGCCTGCTATACCAGACTGAGAAAGCCACGACATCAGAGACAGTCTATTTGGGCTCCCGAGGGGTCTTCTGTGCCTAGCACGGTGCTCGTACAGAGCAGTAGCTGAGGGAATGTTTGCAGAATGACTAAATGTACCATAACTAGGAGTTCCTCAAAGGCAGGGGCCACATCGTCTTAAATTCTGTGTCCCCCAAAACCTAGCACACTGCTTAGCAATAAGGAGGTGATCAAAAACTTAAAATATATACTTTCTCCTGGAAATCTTCCCTGATCACCCCAGGCACTGAAGACATTTTCTGTCCTGGCATCATATGTACACCGGGCCTGAGGTTGTGCATTCACTGTGCAGGTTGGCACCTCGCCTTCCCACTAGAGTGAAGCCTTTGGAAAGCAGAGAGGAGGGACCCTCTGTCTCCAACTTCCTACAGTATTTGTCAAAGAGCATTGTAAATACCTGGCTCACTGCCACCTCCATACCTTTACCCAGATGGTGCTCCCTAACTGACCCCTTTCCATGGCTACTAAGGACATCGACTGTTTGTTTCTCCCATGTCTTCCACTCCTCTGGCAACAGTCCCTCAACATATCACTGGGAAGCTACAGGAAGATCTGAATGAGGTGAACCCTTCTTCCTACCAGTCAGTACATACCATCGCTCTGGCCATAGTCATTAGCTCAGGGCTTGGCAAGTGACCCAATCAGAGCTGATGCAAAACTTCCCAGTACTTCTGCAAGTGAAAAGCAGTGTTTCTTTTCTGAAGGAAATACAGGAGGAAATTCTGGTTTCCTTCAGATGGTATGGAGTAAGAGACTGAGGGTCATCATGGAAGCAGCCATTTGGAGAACACATGGGGGCCGCCTGATGCTAAGGGGCTGCAAGGGTATCACAGGGAGCCTGAGGGAATCCTTGAGTCTTGAGTGTGATGGTCCAAACTGCTGGATCGAACTTTGCCTGAAGACACCCAACCTCTGGTCTCTTCTATAAAATAAGTAATATTTCACCTTTATTGTTGAAACTCATTTGAGTTGGATTTCCTGTTGCCTGAACATGCAAGACTCTAACTTGCTACACAGTCCCTTTCCTTTCCATCCACTGGTCCCACCTCCTCCCTGAAACCACAGGAAATCACAAGTTGCTCCTCTTCACACCTTACCTTCCAGCACAGTGTGGGCCAAGACTGATGAGGGCACAGTACGGGAGGCCCCTCGGGGTCATCGCTGAGGGTGGTACCTGCACAGTCCTCGTAGAAGAGGTGTAGATAGGAGCGGACCCCATACCATTTGCCATCTTCCACATTAGGGCCTCGGCTGCAGCTGCAGGGACGGTCACAGCTCGGCATCCTGGGTCCCTGTGGGGTGGGCCAGGTGCAGTGGACAGAGGGAGGGGTCAGTGAGGGCTGCCCATGGAGATTCTTCAAGGTCCCCTGAATTTTCATGCTCCTTTTACCTCTCCACACATTTTAGGCACCTCACACTCTTAGCAGAGCCTGCCCTTCTGGAATTCTGGCTTGTCTTTCCCTGAGTATAGTGAGAATGAGCCAAGGCCTTGCACGTTTAGCCCATAACCCAGCAATCTGCTGGTGGCAATAAATGTGCATGTTAACTCTGGAGGTAGCCCAGGCTGGGACTGTGGGTTCTGGAGCCTGACTGGCTGGTTTGGAATCCAGGATCCACCACGTTCTGGCTGTGTGACGTCCAACAAGTGTTTTCACCTCTCTGAGTCTGTTTTCTCCTCTGTAAAACAGAGTTGATCACATACCTGCTTCATACAGTTATTTATCCAGTGCCAAGAAATGATAGCTTCTGTGATTATCACTGTGATGTCTTCGTTGTTTTATCCTGAACGTCTCCAGCCCCATGTCTAGAGTGAGGGCTCCTCATCTCCATTTCCTCTCCAAATGTCTTCCCCTTAATTTCCCACCTTTCACGGTACTTTGGGGGTTAACTGCCATGGCTGCCACCTGCCCCACAGGATGGAGCTCCCCAAACTGCAAGGTCCTCAAAGATCCCTCCCCAGGGCTGCCCTTCAGAAGGCAAAAATCTCTAAGTCCCAAGACATCTTGACTCCACAGATGGTGACAATCAGAGGCCCTCAGGCTACAGGGCTGAGGTTCAAGATCAGATTTCTATACACACCTTTCTAAGGACCTTGCGTCTCACAGGTGGAGACACTGAGGCCTAGGGAATGGAGGGTACTTGTGTATCCACGCATCCTTAGGACTAAAAGCAAAGGGGATGGGGGATGCTGGCAGGGACTGGGCTCCCCTCCATCCTATAACGGCTCGAAGGCCCTCTGAACAGCTTCAAACAAAATGAAGTAATGTGCTTACACTGAAGGATAAGACAAATTTCTAGCCCCCTCTCATTTCTAGATTGTGGCCCTCAAATCCTTGTGTAGAGAGACTCACCAGCATACAAACAGATACCACAGAGACACACATACATATACACACACACACACACACCAGAGACATACACAGATAGATGCACACACACACCCCAACACAAGCACACAAACACCACAGGGACACACGGACAGCCATACGCAGACCATATAGAGACCCACAACACAAAGAGACACACCACACACACCCATACACAGACGCACACACAGCGCGTATTGGAGGTAATCCTATGGGTCCACACCAGCACAGAGGTGCGGCTTTAAAACTTGTCCGTAAACCGCAGCTCTCCACAGCTCTCACCCAAAACGCACGCGGGGAGCGGAAAAAGCGTAAAAGACATCGCCCCGCCCTCTCTCCCGCAATTGACAGACAACGGGAAAAGCGCAAGACCAAAAGCGAAAGACGGAGAAAGAAGACCGACCGAAGTCGGTGGAGAGAGCCGGCGCCCCCAGGGGCGGGGGCGGGGAGAGGCGGGCAGAGGCGGGACTCTACAAAGGGGTGGCCAGAGCGGGGCCCGCCCGGGGGAGGGGGTGAGAAGATAACGACCACTGATGGAGAAGCCTAGAAGAGGGCAGGGAGGGGCGCGGGGTTCGTACGCCTGGGTTAGCTCCTCCCTTGCATCTCACTGTCCCTTTCCTCCAAACACACATGATCACCTGATCCCACTGGCGTCGGAGCAGGAAGGTGACCTTGACGCTGCCCCCGCGCTCGTCGACCTGGACCCTCCCTCTCCTTTTAGGGTTGCCGGGAGGCGGACAGGCGGTCTGGGGAAGGGAGGGAGAGGATGCTGAGGACCCTGGATCTAGGTTGCCATAGGAACCGCCGGGGAGCAGTCCTTAGGCAGGAAGCGGGAGGAGCTCCAGGAAGAGGAGGGGGCTCCTGGGTTTGGGGGATGAAGGCTGCGGCCAGGAGGTGAGCGATGACAGGCGCAAGGGCCAGAAGATGGATGGAGTCTCTCGCCTTTATGGGGTCTCAGTTCTCCTTCCCAGACCCCCAGACCCTCTCACTCCAGCATCCAGTGTCGCTCTGGCCAGGAGGTGCTGGGGAGGGGGGGAGGGGGTCCGAGGCCCAGGAAAGCAGGCCAACTCCCCCCGCCCACTAGCGCACACTGTTTCAGACCCGACCACAGGTTCCTTAAGCGCATCCTTTTTCCTAGAGGGAAACTGAGGCAGAGAGGGATGGGGATGAGTTTTCCGCAGAGAGGTGGGTGGGGTCTTGTCCTGGAGGCCTCCGCCCAGACTATCGACCCTGAAGGGTCTCGGAGCGTGGGGGCTGGTGCGGGGGTAGGGGGCTGGTGAGACCTCTGACCCCTGCTCCTTCCCTGGGACCCCACCTCCCAAAGCCCGAGGCACACCAGGACTGGGGCACCGCCGTTGTGCCCGAGGAGGGACACGGCCAAACTGGGGGTGTGGCAGGGATGGGGGTGCTCTCCGGGTCTTGGGAGGAGGCGGGGCGGGGGTCGGGCCGCGAGTGGAGAGGGGCTGAGCTCACCTCTTGGTCCGCGGTCTCTGCCGAGCGCGAGCACAAGCAGAGCAGAAGCGGGTTGTGTTGGCGCCTGCGCCGCAGTTGGGGGGCGGGGGTGACACGGGGGTGGCGGGGGCGTCAGCCCGCCCCGAGGGCTGGCTCTGCAGATTTCGGACCCCTGCAGGACAGTGAGCCCTCTCCCCTTCCAAGAAGTCCCTTCTCTCTCTGAGACCCCAGACCCCTGGTGGGGACCCCACCACCTCCCTGGACCCGACTTTCTCATGCAGTCCCTCAAACTCCTCCCCTGACTGCTCCATCAATCTCTCAGCCCTCTGACTAAAGACCCTTGACTCTGCTGAACCTTGATTTCCTCACTTGGAGTAAAGGAAATCAACCCTGAGTATTCATTGGAAGGACTAATGCTGAAGCTGGAGCTCCAACACTTTGGCCACCTGATGTGAAGAGCTGACTCATTAGAAAAGACCCTGATGCTGGAAAAATTGAAGGCAGGAGAAGAAGGGGACAAGAGAGGATGAGGTGGTTGCATGGCATCACCGGCTCAATAGACATGAGTTTGAGCAAACTCCCAGAGATGGTGAAGGACAGGGAAGCCTGGCATGCTGCAGTCCATGGGTCGCAAAGAGTCGGACACCACTGAGCAACTGAACACCAACATTTCCTCACTGCATCCTTGGTTCCCTCTGGGCCTCCATCTCCCTCAGGGACCCCTCACTCGCTCATCTCGTGGCCACAGCCCCATCCTCTTCATAGACTCCCTGCTCTCTCTCCCAGCCCCCACCCATGGTTGAGCCCCACCTCTCTCCCCCTGGGTTCCTACTAAGAAGTTCCCTCCTGCTTGCATCAGAAGCCCCTTGTCTGACTGAAGTCCTCACCCTCTCCCTGAGGCCCCCATTTTCTGTCCATTCTCTCCCTCTGTGAGCCCCTACCCCTTGCTGAGGATGGGAGCCACTTAGCTTGAGAAGGGAGCTGGTATGGGGGAGGAGGTGTTGGGGGAGACAAGTCCTTTCTCTTCTGGAAGGATCCTCCCTTGCTCTCTCTCCCAGCCTACCCCAGCTCCATCCTGGGCAGTGTGTGTCTTCCGGCCCATCTCCCTGGAGAGCCAGCCTTAGCCAGGCAGCCTCATTCCTTGTCATGTGTCCACCCACAGCCTTGGCTTTGTCCCACATTTACTGTATGGTCTTGGCAAAGTCACCACACCTCTCCAAGCTTCTTCAGGCACCATTGCACACATGTGCTTTCATGCCCTGAGTGTCCAGTCTGTCTTTCCTTGGGTTGGAAGTGGGGGACACAGGGATGCATGAACTCTGCAAAGTGAAGACACTTCCTCTTCACTCACTATTGTATCCCTGAGCCTCACATGGCACTTGGAGTTGAACTGGAAGCTCAGTAAACACGTATTGAACACAGACTAACAGTAGCAAATATATGATGCTCCAGGCGTGCAAAAGGCTTCTCTAAATGCTTTGTATGCACTACTTACACACTTTTAATTGCGTGTGTGTGTGAGAGAGAGAGGAAGAGGAATTCCTGGAAGTCAAGACTGAAGGCCTCCCCTGTGACAGGAGATGAAGCTGGAGAGGCAGGCAGACCTGAGATCCTTCAAGGCCTCACAAGCCAAGGTAAGGAATTTGGCTTTCAACCCAAGAGTAGTAGGGAGCCATGGAAAGGTTGTAAAGAGGGGAGGGATGTGCTCTGATCTGCACTCTGAAAAGGTTTGTCTGGCTGCTGATCCCTTGGAAGAACAGGATAGAAAGCTCAAGCGTGGGAACAAAGGAGGCTCCATATTAGAGATGATGTCTCCTTGCACAGAAATGAATGGACTCAGAGATGTTAGGGGGTAAAAGGAAGTGCCGAACTAGCAAAAGATTGGAAACAGGACTTCCCTGGTGGTACAGTGGATAGGAATCCACCTGCCGGTGCAGGGGACATGGGTTCGCTCCTTGGTCCAGAAAGATGCCACGTGCCACGGAGCAACTAAGCCTGTGCCCCAGAACTGCTGAGCCCGAGCTCTAGAGCCTGGGAGTGGCAACTACTGGACCCACATGCTGCAACTACTCAAGCCCAGGTGCCTGGAGCCTGTTCTCTGCTGCAAAAGAAGCCACTGCAATGAGAAGTTTGTGCACCGTAACCAAGAGTAGCTTCCACTCACCACAACTAGAGAAAGCCCTGGCACAGCAACGAAGACCCAGCGCAACCAAAAATAACTAACTAAATAAATAAACTTAAAAAAAAAAGGTTGGAAATAACCTGCAGCAGTTTTAAAACCTGGCTGCAAATTCCTTAGTGCTTCTCCTACAATGAGGTGGGATATAGGTACCCTCTTTTGTATCTCTGGTGAGTCGACGACTGCTTCAACCAATAGAATACGGTGGAGGTGATGCTCTGAATTCTGTGGCCAGGACATGAAAAGACAGGCACTTCCCCTGGAACTCTAGCTTTTGGAGACCTGAGGTACCATGCAAGAAGTCTGCTGCCTTGAGACTACCATGCTGTGAGAAAGCCAAAATCTTATGGAGAGCCCGCAGTAACCACCATCCCACCTGAGCCTGGTCTGTGAGTCATCCCGGTTCAAGCATCAGACACGTGAACAAAGCAGCAGCCAGATGATTCCTGTCCACAGTGGTTTGAATTAGGTTCAGCTCCAATGATATGAGAGAGGGGATGGATGGGACTGGGGAGTCAATGGGAAGGGATGAGGTCACATGTATAGGTAGGTGGTTTGGCACTGAGCCAGCAGAATAGGCAGGATTCAGTGTCCTCTGAGACCCAGGGAAGGAGAGAATGAAGGCCACTGAGAATAGGGACGTGGTGTTTGTGAGTTGAACTCTGGAGTCAGACAGAGCCAGTCTTGAATCCCCAGTTCTACCACTCTCTGCTTAAGTGATTTCAATGCTTTGAACCTTAGTTTCCCTAACTGAAATAAGATCGAGACGATATTAACAATTGCCTCTCAAAACGGTTATAAGAGTGAAAATGAGATGTGTATAGATAACGCTTAGCAAAGCACCTGGAACAGAATAAGAACTCAATATATTATGGTCATTACTACTATTTTTATTGTTTGCGGGTGAGGAGGGAAGGAAGTTGAGTGACAAGAAACGTGATAAGTTGAATGTTCTTTAGGAAAACAAGAGGTGTTATCAATTAAGAAACAGGGCTTATAGCTCCAGGGTAGAGCATCTGACTGCAGAGAAAGGAAGGTTTTAGTACCTTCCCTCTGAAGCACCCTTTCCAAGGGTGGTAAAGCAGACACAAAGGCCACATATTTTATGATTCCATCTACGTGAAATACCCAGGCTCAGAAAATCCATAGAAACAGAAAGCAGATTACTGTTTCCTAGGGGCTGGGATAAAGGAGGAATGGGAAGTGACTGCATGGTGGGTTTCCTTTTGGGGTGATGGAGATATCCCAGAACTAGATAGTGGTGATGATTGTACAGCATTATAAATATACCAAATGTTGCTAATGATACATTTCATGTTGTATATATTTTACCATTTTTTTAAAGGGCAGTAAGAATTTGGACACTCAGTGATGACAATGATGGTGATGGATACCAAGTATTAAGCATTTACTATGTGCCAGGAAATTTTACTTCTCAATAACCTTATGAGACAGGAGCTATGATAATTCCCATTTTATAGATGGTAAACCCTGAGTGTGGGAAGGTAAGTCACTTGCCCAAGGTCTGCCACAATGTGGCAGAATCTGAATTTGCTCTGATGGTTTTATGGCCATGATCTGTGGAGACAGCAGTCTGCTTGGCTGTGACTTTCTTTGGCAGTGTCAGAACTGGGAGAGAAGAAGGTTGCTGATACCCCAGCTCCTGGGTTAGGGTTCCCTCGAATGGGTGGGGCAGAGGAGAGGGTGATGAGGGGTGCAGAGAGAAAGGGAGAGAGCAGATTCCTTGATGGACCTCACAACAGATCCTGGCTTCTTGAAGAAGGCAGCCTAGGAGGGGAGCAGATGGACCTGGAGAAGATGCAAGGATTCCAGGCGGAAGAGCTCAGTGCAGTCCAAAAATAAGCAGATGGGAAGGAAGGGAGTCCAAGGTCAGAATGTGGGACCCTGTAGTCAAAGATTTTAGATGTGAAAACTTGTAAGAGATGAGAAGGTCCAGGTCAGCACCATCCAGTAAAGTTTTCTGCAAAGACAGAAATGTTCTATATCTGTGCTGCCTATACCAGAGCTAACTGGCCATATTTGGCTATTAAGTACTTGAAATGTGGCTAATGCAACTAAGGAAGCAAATTCCAAATTTTATATAATTTTAGTTACTCTAAAACTTAATTTAATTTGTTTCCATTTTTAGGCCACTCTGTGAAACTTGTGGGATCTTGGTTCCCTGACCACAGATGGAACCAGGGTCTCCTGCAGTGGAAGTACAGAGTCCTAACCACTGGACAGCCAGGGAATTCCCTCTAAATTTAATTTTAAACAGCCACATGTGGTTAGTGGCCACCATATTGGACAACCAAGTGTCAGTGGTATAAATCTTGCTGCTAGGGCCCTACTTTGGGCACAACTACTGCTATCTTAGACCCCCATCACCCATTCCCATCCACCCAATGCTTTTGCTCTGCCCCTAATGGCCTCTTCTCTGCATTGCAGCCACGATGAGCTTTTAAACCTAGATGCCCATCAGCAGACGAATGGATAAGGAAGCTGTGGTACATATACACCATGGAATATTACTCAGCCATTAAAAAGAATTCATTTGAATCAGTTCTAATGAGATGGATGAAACTGGAGCCCATTATACAGAGTGAAGTAAGCCAGAAAGATAAAGACCAATACAGTATACTAACGCATATATATGGAATTTAGAAAGATGGTAACGATAACCCTATATGCAAAACAGAAAAAGAGACACAGATGTACAGAACAGAATTTTGGACTCTGTGGGAGAAGGCGAGGGTGGGATGTTTCGAGAGAACAGCATCGAAACATGTATATTATCTAGGGTGAAACAGATCACCAGCCCAGGCTGGATGCATGAGACAAGTGCTCGGGCCTGGTGCACTGGGAAGACCCAGAGGAATCGGGTGGAGAGGGAGGTGGGAGGGGGGATCGGGATGGGGAATACATGTAAATCCATGGCTGATTCATGTCAATGTATGACAAAAACCACTACAATATTGTAAAGTAATTAGCCTCCAACTAATAAAAATAAATGGAAACATAAATAAATAAACTGTGAGTCAGATTCTCTCATTCCCCTGCTCAAAACCCTCCAGAGCATCTCATCTTACTCAGGGTAAGAGGAAAAGACTGGTGGATTAAAGATGGCCACAAACTCTTCATCACTTTGTTCCTCCTCCTCTGAGCTGGCCCAGCATCCACTTTAACCAATAGAATGGGATGAAAGTAATGCTCTGGACCTGGCTTTCAAGGGTAACAGCTTCCTTTTCAACCCCCTTGTGGAATACTCACTTGTGAAATTCTCCCTCTTGGGTCCCAGTCCCATGCAGAAGAAATCCAAGCCACGTGAAGAAGCCATCTGTAAATGCTGCATTTGATAGCCCCAGCCAAACTTCCAGCTTACAGGAGCACCAGCTACTGTATTAGCATCATGTGGGTGAGTCATCTTGGATGTTCCAGCCTGCTTGAGCCCCCAGGGGACATCACATGAGCAGAAGAACCATCATACTGAATTCCATAAACCCACAGAATCTTGAAAGATAACAAAACAGTGTTGTTTTCAGGTATAAGCTGTGTAATAGTTTGCTTATGCAGTGGTAGATACTGCAAACCAGTCCTTACTGTGGCCTCTAATTGCTCCCCCCACCCCCAACCTTTTTTGAGCTCCAAAATCACTGCAGATGGTGACTGCAGCCTTGAAATTAAAAGATACTTGCTCCTTGGAAGAAAAGTTATGACCAACCTAGACAGCATATTAAAAAGCAGAGACATTACTTTGCCAACAAAGGTCCATCTAGTCAAAGCTATGGTTTTTCCAGTGGTCATGTATGGATGTGAGAGTTGGACTATAAGGAAAGCTGAGCGCAGAAGAATTGATGCTTTGAAACTATGGTGTTGGAGAAGACTCTTGAGAGTCTCTTGGACTGCAAGGAGATCCAACCAGTCCATCCTAAAGGAAATCAGTCCTGAATATTCATTGGAAGGACTGATGCTAAAGCTGAAACTCTAATACTTTGGCCACCTGATGCGAAGAACTGACTCATTGGAAAAGATCCTGATGCTGGGAAAGATTGGAGGCGTGAGGAGAAGGGGACGACAGAGGATAGACATGAGTTTGAGTAAATTCAGGGAGTTGGTGATGGACAGGGAGGCCTGGCATGCTGCAGTTCATGGGGTTGCAAAGAGTCGGACACAGATGAGCCACTGAACTGAACTGAACCCCAACCTTACTTCTGTCTTTGAGCTCATCTTTTCCATTCCCTCACTCACTGGGCTCCAGCCACACTGGCCTCCTTATTCTTCCTTGAATGAACCCAGCACCCTGGGCAAACTCCTACCTCAAGGCTTCAGAGACTTTGCACCCGTTTGCTTCTCTGTCTTTCTTTCTTTCGTTTCTCTAGATATCTGCATAGCTAGTTTTTGGCTTTATTCAGAGCTCTGCTCATATATAATCTTATCAAAGAGGTTTTATTGCATCACTGTAATAGAGACATATACTGCTTCACCCTTGAGGTTAGACAAAGCCATGGGATTTGTTCTGGCCAGTGAGCTATGAACAGAATGATGCGTGTCACTTCTGGGCCAAAGCATTTGTCTGGTTGTTATTAATATAACAAACCAACTCAAAACTTAGTAACTTAAAACAGCAACGATCGTTATTTTGCTCACAAATCTGCAACTGGCAGGCCCCAGTGGGAAGGTTTGAGCCTGCTCCATTTAGCATCAGCTGTGGTGGCTTGATCGGGGGCTGGGAAGAGCCAGTTCCAAGACGCCTTGCTGACATGGCCGGCAAGTAGTTGGTAAAGGCTGTCAAGTGGGAGCTAAGCTGGGGCTGAGGGCCAGCGGCCTCAGTTCTTCTCCATGCAGACTCTCCACAGTTTCTCGAGCTTCCTCACAGCTTGGTGACTGGATCCCAAAAATGAGAATTCCAGGAAAGAAGAGGTGAGAGTTGCAAGTTCCTCAAGACTAGAGTCTAGAAAGTGGCCCAGTGTCGCTTCGACTCTAGTCTGTTGTCACAGAGGCCGGATTCAAGAGAAGGATTCACTCAACAGGAGAAATGTTAAATTATGCGGGGGCTGTGTAACCTCTCATAGCAAATCTTCCACTGATTCAAAACGGTTTCTTTTCATTCTGAGCTTGTATCCAGGTCTCCAAAGAGATTCCTTGGTCTCAGACTTTTTTTGAGGAGAAAAAGCAGAACTTGAGATTCATTTAGTTAACAGGAAACCCCGAAAACAACCAAGGGTGAGAAACTGGGTTGCTAAGAAACCTCTGAGGATGGGGGAGAGGGTTGGCATCCATTGCTAGGCAACCTGGAAGAAGTTAGACATGCAGGTTTCATAGGTTCCTGGAATGCCAGGCTGGATATTCTCCTAAAGACGTCTAGTCCGACCACCTAACTGTACATATGGGGAAACTAAGACCTCAAACAGCAAGGTGATTAGCCCCAAATCTCTCCAATTTCTCAAGAAAAGTAAAGACAAATGGCATGGGAGGGCATTGTCACTGGATAGAGCTGGTAGCTGAAAAATAAGTCTATAAATCGGTAAAGACATCAACCACAAACAGCCTTGAAGACCAGGCCAAGAAATTTAGACTTTATCCTGTAGGTGATAGGGAGCCACCACAGAGTTTTTGACAGTGGTCAGGTTTGTGTGTTCAGAAGATCCTTGGGATGCGATCTGGAGACCCAGGATAAAGTCTAAATGCCTTCAGGGCCCTTGATGCTCTTGCCAGTCAATCTCCTTTCTCCCCACCATTCCCTCTAGCCACAACCAACTTCCTTCCATGTCAGCCTCTCTCTTTAAAAAAAAAATTTATTTATTTTTAGCTGTGTTGTGTCTTCGTTGTTGTGCCAGAGCTTTCTCTAGTTGCCTCGAGTGGAGATTGCTCTCTAGTTGCGGTGTGCAGACTTCCCATTGCAGTGGCTTCTCTTGTTGCAGAACATGGGCGTGAGGGTGCTTGGGCTTCAGTAGTTACTATGCACAGGCTCAATAGTTGTGGTGCCTGGGCTTAGTTGCCCCTCAGCATGTGAGATCTTCTGGATCAGAGATCTAACCCATGTCCCCCTGCATCGGCAGATGGATTCTTCACCACTGAACCACCAGGGAAGTCCCATATCAGCCTCTCTTGCCAAGTCTTCCCTCTTGAACTTACTGGTGTCTGGAAAGCTTTTTCCTTCCCCTGCATCTGCCTCATCCTACTCTTCTGACTTTAATTGGTGCATAATAAACTATCCCCGAAATTAAATAGTGCAAATATTAGTAGCTGATGTTTCATTTTGCTCATGGGGGTCTGTGGTTCAGGAATTCAGACAGCGCAAGAAAGGGTGGGGGCTTCCCAGCTGACACAATGGGTAAAGAATCCACCTGCCAAGCAGGAGACACGGGTTTGATCCCTGGGCTGAGAAGATTCCCCTGGAGAAGGAAATGGCCACCCACTCTAGTATTCTTGCCTGGGAAATACAGTGGGCAGAGGAGCCTGGTGAGCTAAAGTCCATGGGGTCACAAAAGAGTTGGGCACAACTTTGCAACAACAATAAGAGGGGGTGGTTTTTCTCTGCTCTATGAAACTCGCCTGGGAAGACTTGAATGACTAGGGGCTGGAATCATCTGAAGTCTTCTTCATTCATGTGTCTGGGGCCTTGACAGTGTCTGTATCACCTGGCACAACTCCACGTGGTCCCTCCATGTGTTTGGGGGCTTCTTCATCACGTGACAATCTCAGGGTTGTTGGACTTCTTATAGTAGTTCACTGTGACCTAGGCTTGGAAACCTACAGCATCATTCCTGCATCCTAGCAGTAACAAGCGGATCACAAAGACCAGTCCAGATTCAAGGGGAAGGAAATTCATGGGAGGGATGTCAAAGAACTTGTAGCCATGTCCTAAAACCACAACAACCCATGGAGGCCTCAGTCACAGCTTACACATCATCTCCTCAAGGAGGTGACCTAATCACCTCCTGCTCCTTGACTGGATTAAGGCCCTCCTCTGTGTCCCCCTAAGCCCCACTGTCCATCTCCATTAATGCATTTCCATCCCTGTGTTTATTGGTCTTTCTGCTCCTCTGACCTGAGGGTTCAGTGAGGATGGATCATGTCTGTTTTTTTCACCTTTGTACACCAGGCTGCTAGCAGAGTGTGGCAAAGCAGGATGTTAATAAATGTTTGTTGCTTGGGTAAGCAAATGAATGATTCAATGATCTAAGGCATGGAGCACAATGCAGAGGCCATTCTTTGCTTATGAAGTTTACACACTAGTTGGAGAGATACATACAAAATAAAAACTGTGTGTGATAAATGCCAGATAGTGACAAATGCTATTATGAAAAATGAAGCAAAGTAAGGAGCTAGCATCGGGGGGACAGTAATACTTTATATGAACTGTCAGGGAAGACCACTCTGAGTTAGTGACATTGGAGCTGAGACCAAAGGAAGAGAGAGTAAGCCAGGTGGGTATCTGGGAGAAGAGCATTTCAAGCAGCATGGACAGCATGTGCAAAGGGCCTCTGGTGGGTGGGTGCTTGGCAGTTCTGAGGAACAGCAAGGAAGCCAGTGTGGAGCGTGGTGAGAGAAGGGAAAAGTGGCAGGAGATGAGTCCCAGCGTAGGCCACAGGCCAGATCCCACGGAGTTTCACAGGCCATGATGAGGATTTTGGCTTTTTTTTTTTTTCCCTTGGCTTTTAGTCTGAATGAGATGGGATCCACTGGAGAGTTTTGAGCAGAGATGGTATATAGTCCGATCTATAGTTGAAACAGATTTCTCTGATGGCTCTGTGGATAACAAGACTGATTAGGGCAAAGCAAGTTCAGTGAAACGGCTGGTACAGAATACCAGGCAAGAAATGGTGGGGGCTAGGACAAGGAGAGTGGCCACGGAAATGGTGAGAGGTAATAGGATATAGGACACATTGTGAAGATAAAACCAACAGTCTATAAGGTTAATGAAGCTGTGAAGAAAAGAAGAGTCAAGGATGACCCAGAGGTTGTGGTGCTTAGTCGCTCAGTCGTGTCAGACTCTGTACATCCCCATGGACTGTAGGTTGTTGGCCTATTAGTAATATAAGATGTTGTGAAGATGTGGGTGGAGCAGCGGGCTTGGCTGGATTGTGGAAACTAGACTTCATTTTTACACATGCCAAGTTTCAGATGCCAATTAGATATCCCAGGGGAGATGACAAAAAGGCAGGTAGACATACTGACTCTAACAGTGTTGGGATGGAGATAAAGGCTTGAGACTCTACAGTTCTGATAAACAGAATTCTAAGGCGGCTCCCAAGATTCTCCTCTCCCCTCTGTGTGTGCCTAACACAAACGCCTCCTCCCAGCGTGGGTGAGACCAAGGGGCATGATAGATGTCATTATTGTGATTGCTGTTCAGGCGTTCATTCTGACTCTTTGTGATCCCATGGACTACAGAACATCAGGCTTCCTTGTCCTACACCACCTTGGAGTGTTTGCTAAACTCATGTCCATTGAGTTGGTGATGCCATCCAACCATCTCATCCTCTGTCGTCCCCTTCTCCTCCTGCCCTCAATCTTTCCCAGCATCAGGGTCTTTTCCAATGAGTCGGCTCTTCTCATCGGGTGGCCAAAGTATTGGAGCTTCAGTTTCAGCACCAGTCCTAATAAGCATTATTTTGATTAAGTTACATTATTGGAAAAGGAGAAGGAATTTCATAAATGTGATCAAAGTAAATGTGATTAAATTAGTTGGAATTTAATGAATCAAAAGGGCCATTTCCCTGGGTGAGCCCTTTAAAAGAGTCTTCCTTAAGCCAAGGGACTTGAAGCTACAGAGATTCTCCTGCTGGCCTTGACAAAATAAGCCACCATGCTGGGAGGGGGCTTGTGAAGAAAGAAACTGTGAATAGCTTTTAGGAATCGAGTGGCACCAGCTTACAGGAAGAAAACAGTGGCCTCAGTCTTTTAACCACAAGGAACTGAGTTCTGCCCACTGCCACGTGATTTTTGGAAGAGGACACCAAGCTCCAGAAGAGAACACAGCTCAGCCAACAGCTGGACTGCAGCCTTGAGAGATCTTGAGCAGAGAACCCAGCTAAGGACCGGCCCATGGAGATTATGAAATAATAGATGCAGGTTGTTTTAAGCCATTAACTTCGTGGCATTTTGTTACATAGGAACAGATGGTCAATACATCAGCCTACAAGCGTTTTTAAAGCCCTGGAACCAAATGGTTCAAACAGCCTATGCCAGGAACCTGACCCAGAGATGTGTCAGAGAGCATGAATGGAGGATTGGAGTGGGTGGGACACACCCTGCCAACCCCCCACCAATGCGTCCTACTCCTTTCAGCCACTAGGTGTCCCCAGAGTCCACATAAGCATGTCTGCCTGCACCTTTCACAGGTCAGAATCCATTTCCTTCTGAAATGGAAAGAACCAAAACAACAATAAATGATCTCTCTTCTATTCCTAGTTCCCTCTCCCCCGCATCACCCTGGGAGCAGGGGAGTGGAGGAGTCGGGGTGGGACTAAGGCCTCCGAAGGGGAGGCGGCTGGCCCAAGGCCCGCAGTACTCTAGCACCATCTCTGGCTTGGGGTTTTATACACTCCCGGCCCTGCCCCCTTCCAGGGCATTGTGAAGGGCAAACACAGACCGTTAGCCTCTCTCTCTCCAGCCTAGGCTAGGGGAGGGAACTGCGAATGAGAACACCGCCAGCTGAGGACTCTGGAGTGACTTGTAGGCTGAGGCTGGGGTTTCTAATTGAGGCCGACTGGAAAGAGTGGAACGTGTGCAGCCCCAGGGTCGGGAGACAGTGTTGGTGGAAACGAAACTCCTCCTGATGGGGTGGGCATCAAAGGTGCCCAGCTCAGCTGCAGTTGCTGGGCCAGTGACCCCATTCCCTTTGTTCTGTCCCATCCACCCTCTGTTGCAGACTGGGTTTTCCAGAAGCAGACACTGAGACTGAGTTTCAGGTGCAAGATATTTATTAGGGATAAAGACCTGTGAAAAGAAGAGGGTGGAGGCAGGATTGGGTACAGGAGGTCAAACTGTGCTGCCAGCGTGGACAAGCCCAAGCCACCCTGAAGGGGCCCTAGGGTGAGTACCTAGCAGTGCAGGGCAGGTCAGATACTGTGTCTGTCCCACCTGAAGGTTGAAACTTAAGTGGCAGGGATTTATAATTGCATACATTCAGATACCAGATGCAGGCTGCCCCAGGGTGAATCAGTTCTCTTCCTCACCTTTTTTCTTAAAGGTTTTGTTTTGCTTTGTGACCATCTTGCTTCCAATCACAGAGGCTATGAGGAAGCATTCACTATAATTCCTGTATTCCCAGACCCCCTTTCTGTAGATGCCCAGACCTCCCAAACCTGCTCTAGTCCTCTTTTAAAACATCTATGGGTATTCCAGTCCCAAAATACCCTCTCTAAATGAGGTCTGAACGCATGGCCTTGGTTCTTACTGGGGAGACACACTTTGTCCAACCTAAGGAATTCACTGGATCTGGTAGAGGAAGAATAAGGGGGACAGGGGTCAGTGGGACAAAAATTTTGAAAAGCCTTGGTCTCAGTTCCCAAAACACACTGGCAAGAATCTCAAGGACTGGAATCATCACGGCTTCTGCTGCTCTTCTTCAATCATTCAGTACGTCTACACTAGTGGCCAGTTACATGCTAGGTGTGAGGACCAGCCCCACACAGCTCCAGACCCCGAGCTACCAGTCTAACACCATCTGCAGATTCAAGCTGGGAGGGAGAGGCAGCACCCTAAAATAGCACTTCACCAGGAGACAGAAACCAAAATTTAGGGCCCTATCTCTGACCCAGGCTGTTTGAAGGCCCTTTACAAGTTGCTTCTGCACCTTCGCCCTAATATCCCTCCTCTGGACAGTGGAATAATACAGTTTATGGAGCACCATGTTAAATGGCTCTCACCTCAAACTTTATTCTGAAGCAGGTGTTATTACCATCCCCATGTCACATAAATGGAAAAAAAGAGTCAGGGTGAAGTTAATGTGCTCAGGGGCACACAGGTGTTCAGTGGTGGTATCAGGCTTTGGGCCCAGACATTGTGACTCAACCCTGATTCTTTTTTTAAAATTTATTTATTTTTAATTGAAAGATAATTGCTTTTACAGTATTGTGTTGGTTTCTAACAAATATCAGCATAAGTCAGTCATGGTCAACCCTGATTCTTAATCTTCATTAAGGTCAGGGTCAAACTGATGCCCTTGGAACCAGGTGTGCCTACACACGTGTTTCACTTGGTCCCTAAGGATTTAAAAAAATATTTGAATCAGCTTTCATTTTGAAATTGAGATGTTCACAGAAACATCCAGATTTCCATCTTCTCTTGAAATATCTAGCCCCCGGCCACAGTGGGCTGCGCTCCCACAGGGTCACAACTGGCAGGAGGTGAGCAATTGCTCCCCTTGAAGTGGGTCATGAAGCCAGTGTCCACCCAGACTCTCATTCATTCATGTCACCTGCCTGGCCTCTGCAGGGACAAGTCTGCCATCCTTAATGAAGACCAGGAGTCCTGAGACAGAGGGAGCAGAGAGGCCTAGAGGGGCCAGGTGCTTCCTTGCCTGGAACCTCGAGCTCTTCCTGCATGGTGCTAAGTCACAGGGACTTGAATCTGTCCAGCTGTTTGGGGAGGGTTGAGGAAAGGCAAAGACATGTAGAACCACAGGGCAAGATGGGGCAAATACACTTTATTCAGTCCTGGCGTTAAGTCCTGCTGTGGGTGCCAGTGCCCCAGATCAGAGGGACCCCTCCCCTCAGCTACGAGACTAGTTCTCCAAGACCACAGACAGTGACATCTCTTCACTCACATGACGTTTTCTGGGATTTTTCATTGTCTTTTTTTTTGTTATTTTTCTTTAAAAAAAAAAGAGAGAGAGAGAGAGAAAGAGAGAAAGAGCGCGCGCAAAAAGGCCCAGAGCCGGAGCACCAAGCTTAAAGGAGGCAGCTGGTGGCTTTGTCAGCGACGGGAACGCGTGGGGCAGAGCCCTGCAGAGACCCTGGGCAGGGGTCCCGGAGGACTCTGGGACCGTTTGTTCCTGAGATTTGTGTGTGTGAATGAGAGTGTGTGCACACCCGGGAGGGTGAACACACGCCGGTGAGATACAGGTAGTGAGGGCAAAGGGGGCATGGGGAGGCCGGAGGGGCGGAGCTTGAGCTGGGAGTTGGAGGGAGAGGGGTAACAGCATCAGGGGCAGCGTTTCCGAAGGGCACCCCAACCTGGACACAGTAGCGCTAGGCGCCAATGGCACACCACTACTCTGAACCTCCCTTCAGTCTCACTGGCCCAGGTGATGGTCTCTCAAACCAGCTGCTGAAAAGGGGGGTCTCTTCTTGCCTCTTCATCTGCTATCATGCCTCAGTCTCAACCCCCTAGTTGAGTACCGACGTGTTTGCTTCTCCCACTGAATACTGTCACTGTAGGCAAAGGGATCTGGGTGACACGAAGGGGCGGTGGGCTTAGGAGGGAGTCCAGGCTGGAAGTGTGCCCTGAGGTGATAAGGGCACTTGGGGGTGGGGCGGGGCGGGGCGGACCAAAGGACCCTGTCCCCACACAAACGACTACATGTCTTGATTCTGAGTTTTCTTTTTCTCTCCTGAAGGATTTCCAGAGAAAAACCTTGCCCCCAATTCCCAGGTGGGGGAAAGGTTGGCTTCTTGGAACCAAGACAAGCTGTTGAGGCAGTCAAGCAGTCGGTGGGGGGTGAGGGGTGAGGGGTGAGGGGGCGCGGGGGTGCACTTGGGCTGGGCGACCCCGTAAGGGGAAAGGGGCTATGCCACTTGGGAGTTTCAAGCTCCACACCAACCCTTCCGGGCTGGCTAGTCTTTCTCCCCCTTCCGACTGCTCCTCCCAGTTAAGGCAGTGACGCCCCGTCGGGTTGAACGGAAGCCGTGGCTCCTGGATCAAACGATTTCTCAGGATCGCTCTATATCCGCCCCCCTTCTTCCCAGAGCGGCTGACCAAGGCTTATGGTTCAGCAGAGACCAGCCCCCTCCTCCCAAGAAGCATTAGGCATGCGCGAGAAGGGGGCGGGGTCCCAGTGCTCCTGGGGGAAAAGGAGCGTGCCCCTCCCCCTCCCCGGGAGGGAAGGGCAAGGGAGGAGGGCGCGGGGCCGCCCAGCTGCAGCGCCCCCCTAAACGAGACAGAAGGCGGGCCGGGAGCAGGCGGAGGGAGTCTAGAGCCAAGGGCAGGGGCGTGTCCTCCGGCCAAGAGGAGGGGCGTGTGCAAAATGGGGGAGGGGTACAGGTCTCTCGGAGAGGATGGGAGGTGTATCGGAGGGGGGGGCTGGCTGCTGGTGGCTCGCGGGAGGGGGCAAGATGGGGAAGGGCTCGGAAGTCGGAGAAAGGGTGGGGGTTGGGCTGTCTTGGGGTGTGTCTGCGGGGGAAGGGCTTGTCTGGATTTGAAGGGGGATGGGCACGTCTAGGAGGGGGGAGGCTGTGCGGGAGATGGGGTGCCAGCCTCGGCCTCCGAGGGGCCCCAATACCTGATTCCTGTATGTAAACAGCTGGTTTGGGGGCGTGCGCGCCCCGCTGACGATGGGCTCAGTAGGTGAAAACCAGGTCGGCGATGCTAGACGGGCGCCAGTCCCCTGCGATCATCTCGGTAACCTCGGGGGTGCAGTAGTCCGGGAACTCGAAGTGCGACGTGCCCGAGGGGGGCGGCAGGTCCGGATCGCGGTCCAGGGCGCTGCAGTCCAGGCCCGCGGGGCCGGGGGGCCCTCTGGACAGAAAGCCCAACGGCTCCTCCCCCGACGCCACCTTCTCCTCTTCGCCTTCCTCGGCCGTCGCCGCCTCCTCCTCCTCTTCCTCCGGCTCCTCGTCCTCCGACGGAGTTGGGGAGGCGGCGGTGACAGCCGCCCCCTCGCCCGACGGCCCCTGGGCACGCTCGGCTGGTCCTCGGGCGGCCCGCCCCGCCGGGACCATCCTCCACAGCTCGCGCCCGGGGGTCTCCACCAGGCGCACTTCCAGCAGCTCCTCGTCGTCTTCGTCGTCGTCGTCCTCGGGCGCCGCCGCGCCGCCCCCCAAAGGCCCTCCCGCCGCTCGGCGGCCCCCGCGGCCAGGCAGCTGCGGCCCGGGCTTGAGCCTGCTACCGCCGCTGCCGCCGCCGGGGGGGCGGGGCCGCGCCTTGGCGGGCGCCCCCTTGCTCTTTTTGCGCGGCCGGTACTTGTAGTCCGGGTAGTCCGCCATGTGCTTGAGGCGCAGCCGCTCCGCCTCCCGCACGAACGGGATCTTCTCCGAGTCCTGCAGCAGCTGCCAGCGGCGGCCCAGGCGCTTGGAGATCTCGGCGTTGTGCATGTCGGGCCACTGGTCCATGATCTTCCGCCGTTCGTGCTGCGACCACACCATGAACGCGTTCATCGGTCTCTTAATGTGGCCGCTCGGGGTCTTGCACCAGCCGGGCTCACGCGCCCCCTCCTCGGCCGGCCCGGGCCCCGGGGGCGGTGGCCCGCCGTCCCGCTTGGCCCTCGCGCCCCGCTGCTGCACCATCGCGCCTGGGCCCGGGGCCGCTAGACGCCGCCGGGGGCCGTCCGCATCCTCCGCGGCTGGGGGTGGGGGAGGAGGCAGCAGCGACGGAGGGGCGGCCCCGCCCCGCAGCTCAGCCCGGCCCCCGCGAGCTGGGGAGTGAGGAGCTGGGCGCTCCGGCCCAACGGACGGCGGGGGGTAGAAGGTCAGCGGCGCGGTCTCAGGCGGGCTCAGCGCGCCCCCGCCGCCTCCGGCAAGTTGTGCCCCGCAGCACGCCACACATTGTTTTGCGGGGGGCGGAGGAACGGCACCCCTCAGGCCCCGGCGGGCTCTCCTTGCAGCCTCCTGCTCGGCTGCGGCCCGCGCGCGCCGCTCCCCACCCTGCCGCCTTCCAGTGTCTTTCTCCCCGCGCGGCCCCGCCGGCGCGCGCGCCACCCCTCCCCCTCGCCGTCTGCGGGCCGCTGCGGCGCGCGCGGGGCCGCCCCGTGTAAACACCGAGGTGCCCGCTCGGGCTGCGGCCGGGCCACGCCTCGCGATCGGGAGGCGCGTCACCCGTTGCTGGGCAGAGAACCTGGTATTTGCATCTCCCAATCGCTGGCTGCCGAAGCGGGGCGGGGCTCGGGCTGCCAGGCTGGGCGGTCTGGTGGCTGGGATTGGGGGTGTCGGATGAAGTCGGTTTCTTTTCTTAGGCTGGGGACTAGCGGGAGGGTGAGGGGACGCCGAGCAGGCTTCCCATCTGGCTCCCAAAGCCAGTCCCCCCCCCCGCGTTGCCTTTGAAATTTTAGCTTACTTAGTGACACCTGCCGCCAGGTAGGACCTCGGCTCCCTCCTTTTTAGGGGGCGTCTTTTTGAATCGTCCCAGAACAGAAGGTGAGAGACGTAGGCTCAGGAAAGCTCCTTAAGGGGACAACCTCATCGTGTCATTGATGTAACCCTGCCTAGTATCCAGCCACATAGGGGCTCAACAAATATTTTGGGTCTGATGAACCAAACCTCTTTCATATTTTTCTTCTCCTTCGAGGTACCACGCGAGTCCTGAGAAAGAAGGGCACATGACGCCCACTTTCCAGGTACGAAACACCAAAGATCTGCAGACTAGGACTCGTATCCTAGGCTCGCGGTCCCAGCTCTCTCTTCCCTGCTCAGCGCACGAAGGGGCCGGGACACCTCGCCTACCAACCGAGGGTCCTCAGTAGGGCGAACTTCCCGCTTTTCAGAGTTCTTAGGCGAGGTTCGAATTTACGTGGGTACCCCATTCTCAGGTCCCACAACCACATCGCGGCCAGCCCGGTGCCAGACTGGGGCGCGATTGCCCCTCCCGAGTCTGGAAAAGCGTGCGCGGGCACGGGGGCGGAGCCCGGCCAAGGGGCGTGTACGAGGCGCACGCTCGAGGCGCGTGGCGGGGAGGGGCTGCGCGCTCCCATCTCACCACGTGTGAGCCCGCTCGGGCACTGCGGGGCGTGTGCTGCCCCTGGGGGAGGTCACCTTCACCGCACGCACGTGGGCCCGGCGATGCCCTGGGGCGCTGAAGCGTCGCTCCACGGAGTCAGGAGCTGGGAGGGGTCGGGGTGAGGGTCTCTAGGGTAGCATTTTGCTGGGGCATAGTGGGCAGTGTCCAGGCTGGAAGGTGCCTGTCTCAGGCTGTAGATCTCACCCACCCCTGGGCGGGCGGGGGCTGAGAGCGCAGCCGGAAAGTCTGGGGTGGGGAGGAAGGGTCGGGGTGCGGCTCCGCAGATGCTGGGGGCGGGGTGATGCTCTGGGTGCCCGGGAGGGAAATTGGAGCTTCGGTGGCGGGAGGGGACGACTCTTAAAGGCACAGGGCACTCGGAAGGAAAAGGCTCTGCTCCCAACCAAACTGTTCTTCCGGCCATTTATTGGAAGCTGAGGTCTGGCGATCCCCGAGTTTAAACCTTCACAGCGGTAGCCTGGACAGTTCAATGCTCGATGGAGTCAGGATTCCTGTATTCATATCCCGGTGCCTCCTTTTGCTTGTCCTTAAAATAGAAAAAAGCAGTTTCTTCCTCATGGCTATTTTACAGATTAAATGGGATATATAGATATTAGAATTTCAAGTACTGGTCTCCTGAATAGTCCTCAAACACAGAAGGCTTGGACCACCCTCAGGGCCTTTGTACACGCTATCTCCTCAGCCTAGAAAATTCTTCACCCCCATCCCCACATGGCTGGTCCTTCTCATTCTAGCCTCAGTTCAAGCGAACTCTCCGGAGATAGCCTGCCCTGACCACTCTGCTGTTGCCCACCCATTCCCCTGTGTCTCAGGTACACAGAATTGTTGGTCTGTGACAATTTTATCATTGCCCATGATTGGCTCGGGTCATGGTTGTATATACTTATTTTTATATAATACAGTAAAACCTGGTGACATCAGCAGCCCAACACAAGAACTGGAACATGGATAATAACCTACCTTCCCCTATGAACTCCTTTCCCATCCCATCCCCTGCTTCCTCTCACCTGATGTAATGTCTATCCTAAACCTTCTCTTACACTTAAAAAAAGCTGAGCAGCTTTATTGAGATATAATTTATATACTAGACTATTTACCCATTTAAAATATGTAATTAAATGAGATAATAAGTGAGCTATGTATCCATCACCACAATCAGTTTTAGAATATTTTCATCATTCGCCAAAGAAACTCTACTCATTAACTCCTCCATCTCTTCCTCTGCTGTAACCCCCAGCTCTAGGCAACCATAAATCTACTTTCTGTCTCAATGGATTTGCTGCCCCATTTTACATTCCTATCAGCAGTGTATGGGGGTTTCAATGTCTCCTTTCTCTTTTTAAAATGTTTTCTTAAAAATACATTATCTTACCTTTAGCTTTAGCATAAAGGTATGCTATATGTAATGCAGGAGACCTGGGTTGGGAAAATCCCCTGGAGAAGGGAAAAGGCTACCCACTCCAGCATTCTGGCCTGGAGAATTCCATGGACTGTATAGTCCATGGGATCGCAAAGAGTCAGACCTGACTGAGTAACTTTCCCATGCTGTATGTAATACTCTGATATTTACTTTCTCATTATTATAGTGGTAAAATTCATCTAAATGATTGCACCTGTGTAGGGTTCATTCATTTTTCCACTGCATGGATGTAGTAGACTTTTTCTATCTAGTGTCCTATTCCTGGACATTTGTGTTATTGCCAGGTTTCTGGTCTTACAAAGAGTGTTCCTGTTAACAATCCTAAATGTGTTCCTGGTGTTCAAGTGCTGGAAGGTCTCCCAGGTATCTTATGGGAAGTGTGGTGGCTGCATCTGATATATATGAATGCTAAGTTTTACAAGGTGATGTCAAATTTCCAAGCCGTACCAATTTACTTTTCCACCAACAACATAGAAGAGATCCTCTTCATCTGGACATCTTGTCCAAAGTCTGGTATTGTTAGACTCTTTAATTTTTGCTTGCATTATTCTAACTCCTCATCCTTTCTCTTTGCTTCGTACCACTCACCACATTTCAGAATATTTTATTTGTTCAGTTGTTTTTGCCCATCTCCCCTCCACCAGACTGCCAGCTCCAAGAGAGCAGAGATTTTTGTCTTTTGTTTTCTGCTCTGTCCCTAGGAGAGTGCCTGGCGCACAGTGGGTACTCGGTACATATTTATTAAATGAATCAAAGTCAGTGGTCTAACATAAGTGTGCTCAGATTCCTCTGGGAGCCAAGGGAAGGAAGTGAAATTTTGAAACCCAAACCCCAAAACTCCAGGCTGCCACTGAGATGTGGTATTTATCTGTGCACACAGACTACCCTGAATTATTTCAAATAGGGGTCCCAGAGTCTAAACCTTGCAGGCCACAGGAGTTCAAGGTTGGGCTCACCACTGAACTGTTTAATCCAGACTGTGGCAGGTAGATGGTAAAATTCTCAGACAGGGGTTTCCCCGGTGGCTCAATGATAAGAATCTACCTGCCAGTGCAGGAGACATGGGTTCGATTCCTGTCTGGGAAGATCCCATGTGCTGAGGAGCAACTAAGTCCGTGTACCACAGCTACTGAGCCTGTGTTCCAGAGCCTGGGAACTGCAACTACTGAAGCCCCCGAGCCCTAGAGCCCATGCTCCATCAGAAGAAAAGCCACCACAGTGAGAAGCTCCAGCACCGCAACTAGAGAGTTGTCCCTGCTCATGGCAACCAGAGAAGAACCTGCACACAGCAACGAAGATGCAATACAGCCCCCCCAAAAAATTATTCTTAAAAAAATCTTTAAAAAGATTCTCAGAGAGATGCTCACCACCACTGCCCCTCTAGTCCAGACCACCATCATCTCTTACGTGGTTCCTGTCCAGCCTCCTTTCTGGTCCCTGAACCCAGCATGTCTCCTTCCATTCCATTCTCCTCCCTGAAGCTAGAAGGATGTTGTTTTTCAGTCACAAAACTGATTATGCGTCTTCCCTTCTTAAAACCCATCAGTGGTTTTCCCATTACTCTCAAGATAAACACCGGGCTTTCACTAGGCCAAGCATGCACTGACCCCTGCTCACCTATCTGACTCCTCTTTTGAGTTTCTCAGTCTTGAGTCACTTTTTTTTTTTTTTTCTTGAGTCACTTTCAATTTGTGGAAAAGCCTGAGCTGACTCCCCACACAGGGTGCTATAAAGTCCGTTCTCTCACCTTTCCAGCACTCCTGCCTCTTGTCTGCCTCTTTAGAGCTCTCCTAATCCCATGTTCCCTTTCTTCAGAGCACCAGTGACCTGCCTAGCTCGTCTGATACTTAGATATTAAAAAAAAAATTTTTTTTAATAATTTATTTGGCTGTGCTGGGTCTTAGTTGTGGCGCACAGGCTCTTTGTTGTGTGTGTGGGCTTTCTCTAGTTGTGGGAAGTGGGGACTCCTCTCTAGTTCTTGTGCTCAGGTTTGGGCTTTTATTTATTTGTTGCCACTTGTGGGCTCAATAGTTGAGGTGCATGTAGTTGCCCCAAGGCATGTGAGATCTTAATTCCCTGACCAGGGATCAAACCCTGTCCCCTGTATTGCAAGATGTATCTTTTACCACTGGACCACAAGGCAAGTCTCAGAACAGATAATTGTTTAACACCCATCTTTGTTAAAGGACAATATTTTCAATAAGCATGAAACACAATGAATAATACTAATGGTAATGGCCAGATAAGAAATGTGGATGGCGAAAATATTCCTTTATTGAACTTTGTGTATGTCAGTAAAAGTAAATATTATAGTACAAAAAAGGAAAAGAGTATTTGATCTATACTTTCCAATCACTTTAATATATTTCCTTGCAAAGATAAAGAAAATAAAAAAACATACCCACATAGCAGTCTGTTGCAATAATTCCACCCCATTAATTACATTAAAATTTTAAAACAAGAAAATACTTTAAAAATAAGAATCAACTTTAATGTTAAATATATGATTCAAATTTGGTAAAACATAATTTTTCTAAATAATAATATTATATATAATACTATTTTACTAAATAATAAAATTTGCAGTTACCACACTCTGCAGTTCACTGTTTCACTGTTTTGAATTTTAAATACAAAAGCTTCAAGTGGTCACATAGAATGACAGAATTGAAGCAACTCAAGTTCTGGTTCTTCAGCTTCCTAATCACTGGGCTATCATTGTTTATTTTCAATCTATTGTTTAAACCCAGCCATATGTTGTACCAAAGGGGCTAGAGACACAAGTACTCAGGAAGCGAGCTTGAACAATTCTGGACTGTTATGAACTTACTCTCAAAACTAACACGTATAACTGTGTCTGGCTTGGTGTGTGTTAGGGGCTGAATGTATAGCTGGGAGTGCTGGGATATAAATCCCTGGTGGGTGATAATGTCGACTAGTGTACAAGTGATTAAAATAGGCCAATTCGAAGCTTACAAATATATCAATAGGACTCAGAACAACAACTTGATTTTCAGGGAGGAATGTCTTAATCAGTGACATGGTTTAGAATTGTGGGCACATGGTAATAATAAAATGCAGACAGACATTCAATCAGTTTTATTGTTTTCAGATTCTCTGCAGACAATACACCCTCTCATTGCCCACAGGGTCCTACTTGGTACACCATGGTAGAGCAGGAGCTCCATGGGCCCAGAGGACCCACCTGATTTCCACTTTCCCCAGCACCTCGCACATCTTGGCACAGCACACCCTCTCAATATCCATGCAATGAAAGGAGGAAGGAGCCAACTCAACTGTGGGCATGGCTGTCGCAGCACCATGCAACTCTCCCCGCCCTAACTGAGTCTAGCTCTAAAACATCAAGTCTTTGAACTGGCATGGTCCTCAAAGATATTTCATAATAAAGAGAGAAAGCAATAAGAACAAGGGAATTCATTTTTCGATTCATCTAAATGTCTTCTCTGAAAAATTCAACAATTATGATCATGTGTGAATGTGTGTATACATTACAGGGCTCTTTTACTGACTAACAGGAAAGAACCGCACATGAAAGAACTGCACTGCTCTCGAGCACTTAAATATAGCTACTGCAAATTGAAATGTGCTTCAGTACAAAATTCTCACCGATTTTCAAATAGCACAAAAAATGTAAACTATCACATTAATATTTTTGAGAGTATAACATTTTGGCTATATTAGGTTAAATCTAGCATATTAAAATTAATTTCACCTATTTATTTGTGGTTTTTCCTGGTTGCTCAGTGGTAAAGAATTTACTTGCCATCACAGTTGACACAGGTTCAATCCTTGGGTTGGGAAGATCCCCTTCGAGAAGGAAATGGCAACCCACTCCAGTATTCTTGCCTGGAAAATTCCATGGACAGAGGAGCTTGGTGGGTTACAGTTTGTGGGGTCACAAAAGAGTAGGATACGACTTACCAACTAAACAACAAAAACTTTATTTATTTTACCTTTTAAAACGTGGTTTCTGGGGTCTTCCCTGGTGGTCCAGTTGTTAAGATTCCAGGCTGTCAGTGCAGAGGGCGTGGGTTCCATCCCAGGTCAAGGAACTAAGATTCCACATGCCACGTGGCATGGCCAAAAAAAAAAAAAGATGAAATGTAGCTTCTGGAAAATTTAAAATAACACTTAGGGCTTGTATTATATTTCTAATAGGCAGTACTAATACAGAAGATGGAGGGTTTCCTCATTTTTACTTGGAAAAATAAAAAGCTGGCAATCTTCTGTCCATCTCCAAATTTTAAAATAAGTAGTTTTTTTCAAGGGAGGGAGGATTTTATTTTATTTCATTTACTTCTCTGTGAAATCCCCAAAATATTAAAGATCCTGATGGAATTATGGGTTTCCAGTCCATGAGATATAGTTTGAAATTCAGAGAAGCACAAGGCAGAGAGGAAAGACCAGAACTGGGAGCATGTTCATGTGGAGAAGAGGACAGCATCAGAGGCATTTCAGCAGCACCAATAGGACTGGTGGAATTGGGGAATAATCAGATTGGGAGAAGGAAGGGGAAGGAGACTAGATGAGGAGCTGACTTTATTTGGATATCTGGCACACCCCATTGGTACACTTCCACACCTCCTAGAATATAATTCTTACTCCCACAACCTGACTCTGAAATTCATTACATTTTTCCTTTGGAGGTGACCAAATTTTTTTCTGGGGTCTTCCCTAGTGGTCCAGTTGTTAAGATTCCAGGCTCATGAAAGGGGATACTATTACTAATTATTCTGGAACAACAGAAATAAGCTGAGAGTGCCTGGGTAAACTGGGAAATAAGTTATTCTCCTCTTATTGGCTATATATAGAGGACTCCCATAGATGACTCAGAAGTCGAGCATGGAAATACTGGGGCTTTAAACAATTAAAGCACCCAGGATCTGAAAACAAACTTTGTTCAACATTATGAGATTTTACAAAGTTACTGTAACTCATGTGCCTCAGTTTTCGCATCTGCAAAATGGGAGAGCATAATAGTTCAGGACATGGGACATGGTAAACAGTCAATGAATTGTAACATAAGCAACAACCAAAATACTCTATTGTGTGTATTCCCTTTTTTAAAAAAAGGTACAAAAGACAAAATATAGAGATAGCAAAAAGATCTAATGGTTGTCAGAGTTTTCGGGGAGAGAGGGTTGAATAGGTGAAGCACAGAGAAATTTTTAGGGTGGTAAAACTCTTCTATTAATATGTAGTATAACGGTGGATACAAGACCTTATGCATTTGTCAAAACCCATGGAACTATACAATAGAAAGAGCAAATCTTAATGCATGAAAAATTATAAAAAAATTTTATAAAAAATAATTTAGAACATGGGGAGAATCCCAAAATGGAAAGCAGAATGTGACAAAGCAATCAAACTGTATCACAAACGTATGAAACAACCCCACTAAAGGCAGGGGTGAGGTGGGGGTCGGGGGGTGGGGGAGGATCCTGACTTAAGTAATTTTAGAAATGAGCAGAGTCTGTAAAACTAAAAGCAAAGGAAAGTGTACAGAAAGTTGATAACTTTTCCCACAGGGGTATGGGTTAACAATGCTGATACTGACATACATGTATACTTTTTAAGTAAATGGCTGGTGGATGATGGGAGCCAGGTTTCTCATTGTTGGAGTGGGAATTTATGGATAAGCAACGTGAGGAGGCTAGAATGATTCATGTGGTAATAGATTAGAATTGAAAATATAAATAGGATCTCATAACTAATAGCTTAATATAGATATAGATGGTTACATACAGAAATATTCACAGATACGTGTATGTACACAGGTTAGCATATATACATTTATTTCTTTGTTTTGTTAGTTGGGAAGGCTTAAAAGGAACAACATCTGAGTAGCAGTGAGCACACTTAGGGTCGAAATCTTGGTTTCTAATACCATTCTCTAAAAAGAGGAATCCGGGCTTTTGAGAAACAGCTAATTTAGGACTGGGGCAGGGAATATACGAGATGAGTCTGAGGTAACATATACTACCAGAAAGTAAGTAAGTGCTCAACAACAACAAAAAGACACAAAGATGGGAATATATCATAGGGACTCAGGAGCCAACTAAAAAGGCTCCCAAAGGCCAAATCTGGACCAATTTGAGCGACAAAATTAAGTAGTACTGGATTATAACCTAAAGTATGAAATAAACATCTGTGAGTCCACTGATGTAAATAATGACTAAATGTAAATAATGAATAATAGTAAATAATAATATAATAATAAATATAATATTGATGTAATAAAAATAATATAATAAATAATAATAATAATGAATAAATAAAGGAAAAGAAACACACCTTCAGTGCAGAAAAATTTCAAATAACTGAAGTATAATAGATATTCCACACTCAAGGGGATAGAACTTTCCTCCTTGCTAGTTCAGTTCAGTGGCTCAGTTGTGTCCAACTCTTTGAGACCCCATGAATCACAGCACGCCAGGCCTCCCTGTCCATCACCAACTCCCAGAGTTTACTCAAACCCATGTCCATCGAGTTGGTGATGCCATATAACCATCTCATCCTCTGTCGTCCCCTTCTCTTCCTGCCCCTAATCCCGACCAGCATCAGGGCTTTTTCCAGTGAGTCAACTCTTCACATCAGGTGGCCAGAGTTTTGGAGTTTCAGCTTCAGCATCAGTCCCTCCAGTGAACACCCAGGACTGATCTCCTTTAGGATGGACTGGTTGGATCTCCTTGCAGTCCAAGGGACTCTCAAGAGTCTTCTCCAACACCATAGTTCAAAAGCATCAATTTTTCGGTGCTCAGCTTTCTTTATAGTCCAACTCTCACATCCATACATGACCACTGGAAAAACCATAGCTTTGACTAGATGGACCTTTGTTGGCAAAGTAATGTCTCTGCTTTTTAATATGCTATCTAGATTGGTCATCATTTTCCTTCCAAGGAGTAAGCATCTTTTAATTTCATGGCTGCAGTCATCATCTGCAGTGATTTTGGAGCCCCCCAAAATAAAATCTGACACTGTTTTCACTGTCTCCCCATCTATTTCCCATGAAGTGATGGGACCAGATGCCATGATCTTAGTTTTCTGAATGTTGAGCCTTAAGTCAACTTTTTCACTCTCCTCTTTCACTTTCATCAAGAGGCTCTTTAGTTCTTCTTCACTTTCTGCCATAAGGGTGGTGTCATCTGCATATCTGAGGTTATTGATATTTCTCCTGGCAATCTTGATTCCAGCTTGTGCTTCTTCCAGCCCAGCGTTTCTCATGATGTACTCTGCATCTAAGTTAAATAAGCAGGGTGACAATATACAGCCTTGATGTACTCCTTTTCCTATTTGGAAGCAGTCTGTTGTTCCATGTCTAGTTCTAACTGTTGCTTCCTGACCTGCATACAGGTTTCTCAAGAGGCAGGTCAGGCAGTCTGGTATTCCCATCTCTTTCAAAATTTTCCAATTTATTGTGATCCACACAGTCGAAGGCTTTGGCATAGTCAATAAAGCAGAAATAGATGTTTTTCTGGAACTCTCTTGCTTTTTCGGTGATCCAGCGGATGTTGTGGGCTAAACATAGTTACTTTTTTCCAAAGAGGAGAGCAAGGAAAGGGGTAAAAGAAGAGTAACTTTAAAGTAGAAAAACCTAAGACACTACCTTAGTCAGGGCATCAAGGTCAATATTGATTGTAATAAGTCCTGTTGATGTCTGACAAATGGCCACAGCCAAGAAGAATCTAAGGAGACATGAGATAAATGCAATCTGGCATCCTGAATGGGATCTCAGGATAGAAAAAGAACATTAAGTAAAAACTAAGGAAATTGGCATCAGCTGAACTTTAGCTATGAAATTTAGTTAATAATAATGCATCAATGTTGATTTATTAATGGTAACAAATACACCAGATTAATATAAGTGAAAGTCGCTCAATCGTGTCCCACTCTTTGAAGCCCCATGGACTATACAGCCCATGGAATTCTCCAGACCAGAGTACTGGAGTGGGTAGCCTTTCCCTTCTCCAGGGGATCTTCCCAACCCAAGGATGGAACCCAGGTCTCCCACATTGCAGGCAGATTCTTTACCAACTGAGCTATCAGGGAAGCCCATATTAATGTAAGATGTTGATAATAGAGGAAACAGGATGAGTGGAGGATATAGGAACTTTGTATTATCTCTTAACAATTTTTCTGTAAATCTGAAACTGTTCTCAAAAATAAAGTTTGTTTTAAAAAAGATGGCATAAGGTTTTAGAAACACGTTTAGTTTAGACTTTAGAGTGTTAATTTCACAGCCTGCCTTAAAAATGGATTTTCTTCAATGGATTAAAAGAAATATTCATTTATCCTACGGTTTCAGTATGTTTTGTCCAATAAAAGTCGAGTATCAATTGCTTAGGTCAATGTCTTGGAACTCAGTAACAAACCTCAGTGTCTTTCATTTGTATGAAATGAAATTTGATTTTCATTTGAAATACAAAGAAAGAAAGATGACTAGCTTCTTGATCATTTTAAATTAAATGAAAACACCTATAAAGAAAGAAATCCACATAGAGATTATATCAACCCCACTAAATTTTCATTGCCTGAAATTGTTTTAGTAGAGAACAACATATACTGTGTAATTGGAACTGTTTTGTTCTCCTTAAATAAAATAGCAGCCAAAGATTATCCAGGCTGCAACTGACAGAGGCGTTACTTCTAGTTCCTTCTAATTTGGAGAATTCCTTCTTTTGAAAAATCGAGTCTTGTTGCTACATTGAATCTGGAGGGAGCAGGATCGAAGCTCACTGGTGGTGTCCCTAAGCGGAAGGCAGGACTCTTAAGCCAAGAGACCTGCCCATTGGTGGGTTGCTGGGCAACTGTGGGGCGGGGACGCCTGGGATGGAGCTCGTGGCCCATTGGCTGCGTCGCTGGAGGATGGTATAAAGGACCGCCAAGGCCTGAGCGCCGGTTTCTACGGCAACGGAGGCTTGAAAGAGCCACTCATATTTCGGCGTTCGTTCCCAACTCCCCCCTTCCGGAGGGGGATGGGCGTCCTGGATTTGAGGGCTGGTGGAGGAGGCGTGGGGGCTGGGAGTTAAGGGGACAGGGCCTTCTTCCGACCAAACCAACCTAGCCAGGCAGCATTTGAACTGGGTTCGAGAAACCTGGCCTGCGTACTAACTGGGGAAAAAAAAAAAAAAAATCAAATCAAACAGCCCGTTAAAGATGTAAAAGAAAAATGACGAATAATTCCATCCTCCCTTGACCTCTCATTGATAACATTCAGCATGTGAACGAACACAAAGCCTAGCAGAGTAGGAAAGCGATACTTAAGTAGGGAGGAAGGAAGAGGACAGAAGGAGGGAGGATCCCTGATGTGGGTGTGCAACGTGGCGTGAGACAAAGCGCCCTTCCTTTGGGGCGGAAAGTCCAAAGACGGATCAGAAAGGGTGTAAGAGCCTGGAGTTGGGGGGCTTGGAGGAGGGAGGGCTGGCCGGCACACTGGAAGGACGGAGGGGGCGGCAAACAGGATCGTGACTAGGCATTCGGGAGACCTGTCTGCAGTAAGACCCCCGGGTTCTCATTCCCGCTGGCCCTACCACCTACCAGATGGCAATGCTTCGACTCTCCAGCTCCCAGTGTCTTTGTGTTTGGAGGATGATAAACAGTACCCACTTCGTTAAGTCGGTGTCAGAACTGAGTTGAGATAATGCCTGGCAACCTCTTAATATGGTGCCTGAAACACAGTAAACTGTAGTCACCAGCAGCTATTCCTGTAATTGAAGAAGGGACTGCATTTGACTAAGTGGAGAGAATAGGAGGTTATCATTTCGTAGGTAACGAGGGAGGAGGAAAGAGCAGTGTGGAAATCTTACATAAGAAACCAGTTTGGATATCACCTAGAAAATCTTGGGAGATGGAGGAAAAAAAAAAAAAAATCATGGGAGATGATAGCCAGAGGACAAAAAGGAAAAAATAACGATGATAGCTACTGTTTACTGAGGACCTGGCACTCTGCCAAACCCTTTATATGAATTTTTATTTCAATTTCTTATCAGCCCTGATAAGGCAGTTACCATTAAATCCACTTTCTGGTAAGGAAATGGCTTGTCTGAGCTAAGAAATGACACCACCAAACAGGGACATTTGTAGTGCCCAGGACAAATGTGTGACTGGAGGCCCATATACCATGTGTCTCTATAGTGAGAAGTGATCCATCAATTTAATGTGTTAAATATGGTATCTTCTCCTCCTTGTTGGATCTATTTTCACCACCACCTGGAAGGGCCAGGTTCAAGTTAAATTCCAGGACCCTTGAAGATCAGAGCCGGGATGTGTCTGCCCAGGGAGGGCTGCCCACCGGATCCTGTTTCTAACCCTTGTCCTGCTACCTCCCACCCCATCAGCAAGGGGCCCAGCATGCATGAGCAATCCCCCCAGCCCCCACATCCATCTGACTCTTACAAACAGCTACTCTGAGACCTAAGCCTCAGGCTGCACTGCCCTCAGCTGAGATGAACCCAGGGATGAGGCCCACGGAGGCTCTAAATGAGTGTAGGGATATTTTGGAAGGGACTTCTGAGGCCTCAGAGAATGGTCTGGAAAAGGAGGGCGCAGACTCTGGGTGGGCAGCTCCTCTTGTGCCCACAGTTTCCCACCCCACCCCCTGAGGAGGGGCAGGGCTCAGGGCCAGAGCTACTCTTGCCAGGGGTAAGGAAGTGTTTTGTTAAAGCTAGGCATTCACAATGCACTGGGCCTCACAGTGTGAGAGCCATGCAGGCTAAGTTTCAATGATATGCCTTCAGAGGAATGGGGAGAATGGTCTGACCTTCAGGCTTACCAAAGGCAAGAAGACCAAAGGAGTGAATTGCTTTAAAAAAAAAATTATTATTATTTTAAAATTGAAATGTAGTTGATTTATAGTGATTCAGATATACAGCAAAGAATTCAATTACATATATGTATATGGAAAACCTTTCAGATTCTTTTCCATTGTAGGTTATTATAAGTTATTGTTTACTACCCCTCATGCTGCACAGTAGGTCCTTGTTGTCTGTTTTATATATAGTAGTGTGTATTTGTTAATCTCAAAATTTGAATTTGCTTTTTAAAGATGAATGAATAAGCCCTTATCCAGTAGAGTCAGTAACAGGTGTGCTAAGGGATATTTTGAATGTCATGTACATAGAACAAGGAAGATTACAGACTATATAACATAAACAAGGACCTACTGTACAGGGAAGTACATTCAGTATCTTATAATAACCTCTAATGGAAAATAATCTGAAAAAGAATATATGTATATGTAAAACTAAAGTCATTTTGCTGTACAACTGAAACTAACAACACTGTAAATCAACTATACTTCAATTTAATAAAAGAAAAAAAAAGGATAAGGAGGTACATATCCTGATCTTTAACTGTAGCTAAGTAATCTCTAGATTATCCATGCAATAAATATTTATTGGGCTTTTACTGTATGCCAGGTACAGTACACAATGTTGGAACTAAAACCAAGGGCAAAAAAAAAAGTCATGTTCTTTGCCCTCTGGGAACTCAACGCAGATATTAATCAAACCACAGCATAAATAAACATATTGTACCTGCAGTGACCACAAAAAGGAGGGGAGAGTGTAAGCGAGTTTGGTCTAGGTTAGGGAAGGCTGTTGTTAGCAAGTGGCATTAGAGCTGAGCACCAGGGAAGGCAAAGGGTTAACCATGGGTCTAGAAGGGTGAATTCCTGGAATGATTGTTGGGAGCCCAGCCAGGGGGAGCGGGGGAGGCCCAGAGGAGGCTGGGCAGCCAGGCAAGGCCTGTGGCACCCCCCAACACAGGACACAGAGTCTTTGAAGGTCCTTAAGCTGGGCCTTACTGTGATCAAATTTCACCTGGGGGACAGTTTTCCTGGGTGGAAGGAGGCGAAGCTTGGAAGTAGGGAGACCAGTGAGTCAGCTGCTCTAGAGTCTTAAACTTTCATATCAAAATGTCTTATTTTTAAAGTGAGAGAAAATGGACTCCTGTTTCTAAGGAGTCCACAGGAATTTCAAGTCTTGTGTTGCCTTTTGCATTTTGTTAATTTTTTTTTTTTTTTGCCAGTGATAATACATGAAATAGAAACAACCCCCCACAGCCCCTACCAGGGATATACTGTGGAAAATGTTTTCCTTCCATCCCAAATCCTAAATAGCAGGTTCTTCTCAGAAGCTACAATAGTTATCAATTTCACTAATATCCTTCCAGATTATTCTATACATAAATAAGCATGTGTATATATTTATTGCATCATTTTAACATGTAATATGTGTATCAGTTATTATATTGTACACTTTAAATAACTTATAATTTTGTCAATTATACCTCAACAAAGCTGAAAAAAGTAAAATTGAAATGTAAACAGAAGCACACCATATCTTGCTTTGTTCACTTTAAAATATGTCTTAGGTGGTCTTTAATAGCTGTTCCTTTTAACAACTTCATAGTGTTACACTATTTGAATGTACCATAGCCTATCTAATTACTATTGATAGGTAATTGATAATCAGGTTGTTTCCAGTCCTTGGTACCCCAAGTAATGCATCAGTGAACATCATGATACATAACATCTTTGTGTCCAAGTTTAGCTATAGATTCATCTTCTATAAATGACTGTTGTGTTAAAGATTATGTGAATTTAAAGTTTTTATAGTGCCAAACAAACCGCTTTCCAAAGATGTTGGTCCATGTTTTATTTTACAACTCCACAAAGTTTGCATTCTCCTCCATAATGTATCTGTTTACTTTCGCAAAACATATCCTCCCCCAAATATTCTTAGTCATGCTGACAAGCCAGCAAGTGGTGCTGTATGGATCCACTGGCTTTGCCCAAGGCTAACGCTCTCATGGAACTTTACCTTCAACTTGGTTTGATGAGACCCCTGGTCACCCTTAGCTTCCTCCCGTACCACTCCATACTTAACTCCTGGTAGCTCTTTGCCAGTCACACCTGGAGTTGACAAAGAGTAAGGTAATGGGCACTCTGGCTGAGAACAAGGTTCCAAAGGGGCCCAGAAGCCTTTTGGAAAAGGAGTTGTATGCTAGGCTGACTCCCAAGAGCAACAGGGTAGAGCGCTAGACTGCATTATAGGAAGATTATTAGTTCCTTAGTCCACCTCTTTCTCACAACACTCTAAAATGCCTTCACCAATGACCTCTATGTTATTCAATCCAATGGGCACCCATTCAATCAATCTGTGGGTCATGTAAGCATTTATAAAAGAATGAAGCAATAAAAAATATGAGTGCACCGCCACCCACAGAGGTAATATTATTTCTTTCTATATACAAACTTTTTCATTTATATGTAAGTATACACATGTATATGTTGGATGGCTGCAATGTAAAATGTATGTCCTGTGGAATGTGGGTAAAGAGTTTGAAAATCATTGCTATAGGACACTTGTGTTTATTTCTCAACCTGGAGATCTTGCTAGAATTTAAGACCTATGGATATTGAACCACACGTTCCACAATTTTTAGACATCCTCTACAGAGACCTCAAGCTCAACAAAGCCAAAATCAGACTCAAGACCTTAACCCGAAACTTGGATTTTCTCCTCTGTTCTCCATCTCAGGGAATGGCCTCACTATCTATCCAAGTGCAGAGGCTGTAAGCTTGGGTGTCATCCTTGATACTTACTTCTCCTCCAGCCCATGTCTAAGTCTTGTTGACTTAACAACTTCTAGAAATCTCTTTATCCTGCCTGCTTTTCTCTGTTTGCATCATCCGGGTCCAAGGTACCCTGATCTGTCACCTTGGTGGACTTTTTTACACTTGGGCTTCCCTCTGTCCCATTCTCTACAAAGTATCCTGGATGGTCTTTTAAAAATATGACCCTGAACATGTCACTTCCTTGTTCAAAAATCTTTCAATGGCACCTCATCATTCTTAGACTCAAATTCTAAATGTGGCTGACCAGACCTCCCCAAGAGATCTGCAGTCTTATTTTGCACCATCACCCCCTGCCCCCTGTCTGCATTATTGCCACACTGGTTGTGCCAGGTGTGGTTGGAAAGCAGATAGCTCCCATTCCTGCTATTTATGTGCCTTCTGTGCTACACGTGCTGCAAAGCGAAAGCATTTCCTAATTCCATTGAAGCTAGGGCTCCAACAATTAGGTATGCTAACATGAGGTTTAGAAGGTGGAAATAGGCAGAAGTCAAACAATGTTGGCTGTTTTTGCCTGGAAGTAAGGTTGTGGAGACTCGAGGATATGGTTTCTGGCTTCAAGTCTTGACATTTCACTGCTCTAGCAGTAGCACTTGGCAGTGACGTCTTGTCCTTGGGTAGCAGCTTTTCAATCTTTTCAGTGATGGCCTCCTGGCTCCTTTCTGTGAGAGGTAATAGCTCCCCTGGTAGGTCAGTTCTGTGGTGTTATAGGAATTCTTCCTAATATCCAGCGCAGAGCCCATCACTTTCCTCAATGCCTAGAGTGCTGTGTGTCTAAACACTGGACTTCATTTATTTCTAGAATCTGCCATGCCTCCTTCCACTATAGGCTTGTCATACTTGTCATCCTAATGGAAACCTAGGCTCATACCCTTATGCCACTTAATCTCCAACCCCATCTCTCAATTAACTCCTTATATAGTCTTTTGATCTCAGTTCAAACATTTTGTCTAGGAAGATATCCCTCATCCCCAAGAACAGATCAATATTCCTTATTAAACATATCACTCTGGATGTTTCTTTCAGTGTATAATTACAGATTATAACTATATTTGCAGGACTCCAGAATTCAGCCCCAAAGGACTTGACTAGTTTGCTGTAATCCATTGCCTTGAAAGAGTTGGTGTGTCAAATGAACAGAATGAAGGAGGCCAGAGTGGACACTGTTAGGACAAAATCAAGCCTCTTCTAACACTGACAAGCCCTGTGTCACTTCCTCTGGGCCTTTTCCCAACCACATCTTCCTGCGACTCTCCAGCCAGCCTGAACACACCTTGTGTTCTATTCTCCAGGCCTTTGCATAGACTGCTTCTGTTGCCTGAATCTCTCTTCCTTCTTCACCTGACTCTTCTTCATCTTGCAGGTTTCAGTCCAGACATCATCATGTCTTCTGCCAGACCTGTCCCTGAGGCAACTCTATACTCTTTTAGAGCATTAGAAAATACTTAATATTATTTTAAAAATTGCTTCTTACCTGTAGCTCCCTCTGCAAGTGCACTGTCTTATTCACAGGTGTATAAAAGCACCTTGTTTGGGGCCTTGCGCTAATGGCCTTCAGTACTGTTGAAAGTTGAAGAAATGACTATCAGCTAGCCCATCAGCCTCAGTCTGGGGATCTGGACACCCTCCCCAGGAGCCCATGAACAGTGAGGGATTGTTAATTTGGAGACAGTTAGATCAGGAGAGGAAGTCGGGGGAGGTTTGTTCTGTTCCAGCCCATGGCCCAGTCCAGGCAGGAGGCCCTGGAGCAGATCCTGGTGGGGGGTGGAGGGGAGAGCATGGGCAGGGAAACAGTTTGTTCCTCTGCTCCCTCCAGTTAGCAGCTAGCGGGGAGGGGCAGAGAGAGGGAAGATTCCTTCCAAGGAGGCTCCTTGGCCCAGAGCCTGCTAGGAGGAAGGGGGAGGGGACTATGATGAATGCAGGCTTTTACCCCCAACAGGCCTCCAGCACTGTGAGGGAGGGAAACCTGTGGCAGAGTAGAAGAGGGGGGAGAGAGAGGACAGAGGGAGGGAGGGATGGAGGAGGGAAGAGTGTGTTTGCCTTGGGAGAAAGGGAGGGAAAGGAGAAGGGCTGAGCTGGCTCTGAAACCCATGATTCCCAAAAGCCATCCAGGCCTCAACTACACCAGATCAGCTCTGGAAATACCCTCAAATCACTGAGTCCGAGAATCAATATGCTGGGAACGTTAATTCTTAGGATCAGATCATCTCATCATCTCAGAGACAGAAATTCCTTCAGAAGGTTGTGTCTAGAGTCTCCAGGGAGGCTTGGAGGCGTTCTATGGGAAGTTTCCTGGACTTTCTTCCTCCCTTATAGCTGGAAGAGACAGGATTTTGTTTTTAAGCCCATGAACAATCTGTATCGAATTCAGTACAATAACTCTAAGATGATGAAATTGACACCTTACCTTGTCTATCCCACTGGTTTGTAACCTCCAGAGGGCAGAGTCCCCCTCATTCCTGTTAGTACTATTCAGAACTGTGGTCTCAAACTTGGCTGCCCATCAAGAGTTGCTTGGGGTGCTTATTAAATATATTTCCACTCAGGAGTCAGAATTTTTTATTCTGATTCCTTGGAGCTGAGTTAAGACTTAACATTTTAGTTTCATATACTAAGTGATTCTGATGCAGAGGTTTAGGTAACAACTCCCAAGGGCCTCGGACAACATTTGTTGTTGTTCAGTCACAGCACACCAGGCTCCTCTGTCCTCCACTCTCTCCTGGAGTTCCCTCAAATTATTGTTCATTGAGTCAGTGATGCTATCTAACCAAGTCATCCTCTGCTGCCCCCTTCTCCTTTTGCCTTCAGTCTTTCTCCGCATCAGGGGACAACATAGTACGTGTAAAATGTTGCCTGTGGAGCTAGACATGTATTTGCAAGGTAAATAAATGGTGTGTGGCAAGCCTTGGTTGAACTAGGGTCTGTGAACCTATGCAGCCAACATTTTGAAAGGAAATAGTGCAGCAGCATTAGCAATACAAAAGATAAATATTTATTCAGAACAAAACTTTAAACAATCGATTTTACATTCTAAGCCACAAGGAAATAGCAAAACATAAAGGAAAGACAAAAACTGTAAGAAAAGCAGTGTACTGTCTTTTCTACTTTAACTCGGTAACACTTGGTAGACCCAATGCTCTCTCGCTTAGCCTATTTAACAAGTACATTTTAGAGTTAACAGCTCACTTAGAATTCCATTTTCTCCTGTGAGCCAGGAGGTTGCAGATGAGCTCCAGTTAGCTGCTTCTCTAGGGGCTCTAGCTACTGAGGCTAAGGTGCAAATGTAAACCTTTCTTTACTCAGGAGGGCTTCTACTTCTCACTGATGGCTGGGGAGGGGAAAGGTCACAAAGACCTGGGCCACTTTAGTCCAGATGTGGTACCCCGGGCATCAGAGTGCACCCTGGATTGTGTTCCTTTGTCCCTTCCATATCTCCCAAGTATTCTGAAGCCCCTACCAAATCTTCTGCTTCCTCCCCCAGATGATGTCTTAGCATTTCCCTGGGCTCATTATTCTGGAAAGAGCAGACTTTCTGGGCCCTCAAGTGTTGAGGAAAATGTTGTGAAGTGTGAGAGGTAGTGGAATGAGCACCGGGCTTGGGGTCAGGGAACTCTACTCTAGGCTAGCTCTGGCACCAGACAGCTATGTGATTTCGACCCAGTCACCTAACCTCTCTGGTACTGTTTCATCTGTTGGAAAACCAGGGGATGGTCTTAACCAACTTTTAGGTCCTTTCCAGCAGGAAAACTAGATTCCATGATTCTGTGAGAATGGCTTCTGAGCCACTGAAAGCGCTGTCACAAAGTCCATGCATTCTAATGCCATAGGAGAGGCCCGTGGCCACCATTCAGAGCTTATTGACTCAGGTTACATACACTTCTAACAACACTGATTTCACAAAATTCTCAGACCACACAGATTAGAAGCAGCAAATTAAAAGGGGACGGGATGAACTGCAAAAGATAAACACCCTGACAGAAGCCAGAGTCAACGATGTTCTCAATTCAACAAACACTGATGGAGTGCCTACCATGTGCTGGGCCCCTGCCTAGCACTGGGGCATAAAGATGAGCAAGGCAGCTCCAAGGGTAAAAACCAAGGGAGAAGACACGGCGTAGGAAGTAAAAAAGTACCAGAAAAAAAAAAAAAAGGTCTCCGAATACAAAAATGAAAATAAAATGTAAAAAAGGGCAGGGCAACATATCTGCACACTACAGTTCTCGGTAGTCATTACTGATGACAGAGTCACCAAATTCAGGAAAGGCCAAAAGGAGTAAACTCGATTTAGGAAGGCAGAGTGAGATGTCTCTTGTAGGTTTAAGAAGATCTCCTTCAAAAAACTATAAAAAATGGTTTAAAAAAAAGTTTTGGCACTTAAGAGGGATAAGCTGGCTCTGTGTTCACCCTGGTTGGAAGGCGGGTGTTCAGTGCCCGGCCACGCCGGTTAGCTGAGCTCCCACGGAATTGTGAACCGCTTTGGGACACTGGGCAAAGGCGTGTCCTCGCTTGCCACAGAGGTTACACACGATGCCCTTCCGGCAGTAAGGGCTCAGGTGCCCCTCCTCCCCGCACCTGAAGCACCTGTCCTGTGTGCAGCTGCCGCTCATGTGGGTCCGGGAACCACATTTAAAGCACGTCTTGGGCTGCCCCTTGTACCAGCTGTAGCCCCTCTCGGCCCCCAGGAAAAAGGCTCCCGGCAGGTGCCTGACTCCTCCCTCCCCCTGGCGCAGCTCGATCTCGCACTTGTACTCCCCGGTCCAGATCCCAAACCTGTCGGTCACTTTCACGGGCACGGCCAGCACATCGCAGTGGCGTTTGAGCCAGGTCACGATGTCCTCCACGTCCACCGTCTCGTTCCGGAAGAGAATGAAGAGCGTCTTCAAGCTGGACTTGCTCCGCCCCAGCACCACAAAGTTCTCCCAGCAGTCCTCCTGCTCGCGCTTCTCCTCGTAGACGCGCAGGAACAGGGCTAGCTTCTCCGCCGAACGGAAGCTCACGTCGAACTCGCGGCTGCCTGGGATCTGAATGACTGCGTAGATGTCGCTCGGGTCCATGCCGATGGAGCGCAAGATGAGCGCGCCCACTACGAAGTCCCTGGTTGGGCAGGCGCCCTCGTCTCCCTGGAAACAGATGCGCACGAGGAAGCGGCCCTTACCCGGGCCTGCAGCGGGGCCAGCCGCCGTAGCCTGCTCGTCAAGGGGGGGCCGGTCGGCTGCGTCCTCGGCAGCGTCGGGCCTCGCCGGGGTCGCCATGGCTGCCGCCTCAGCCTTCTTCCTCCTGCCCACCTCGGCTGCACCCTTTTTCTTGCGGGAGTCCGCCGCCTCTCCGGCTGGGTCTCTCCGGCGGCCCTTCGGGTCCCCGCGGCCGGCTGGGGGGAAGTCGCCGAGACTCGGCGCCGCCAGACCCGCGGGAGCGGCGAGTCCGCCTCCCGCGCCGCTGCCGCTCTCTTCCTCCCGCCGCGGCGGCCGCGACTCACGGAACTCGCCTTTCTTCTCGGCCAGGTTCTTCACCACTTGGGCCCAGCCCATCTTCTCGCGGCCGCCCTCGGCCTCCTCGGCTCTGGTCGACGGGCGCGTGGGGCCCAGGAGCTGCGGCCGCCCCCGCTTCTTCTCCTCCTCCGCGCCGCCGCCGGTGGCCATTTTACCTCCTTCCCAGCATCCTCCACTCGCTCCCGCAGCCAAAGTGCGCCCATCGCGCGCGCCCGCCCGCCCGGGGCTGTGGGGGTTTGGGCTTTTTTTTTTTTTTTTGAAATTCGATGCTTCTCTTCCCCGCCCCTCCAAAGTATTTACTTGAGGCACTCGGGCGGCTTGCGGCTGCGGGCCGGGAACCCCCTGGTAAAGGCTGGACCGCGTTTCCGCTAGTGCTCGCTCCAACCCCACCTCCTCGGCTCCGAAGCAGGATGGGGATCTTGGAGCGCGTCCCTGTCCGTCGCGAGGGTTTGGCAGCTTTGCCCTCGCTCTCGAGGATTTGGTGTTTCGCAAGCGGTCCTCGATGATTTCATTCAAGTGGGTTTTCTAACGGCCCACAGTCCGAAGGCGGGACAGAGTTGAGGAAGATTTCGCCCATTTTGTTTTCATTTTTGTACCTTTTCTATTAAAAAAAAAAAAAACAAAACAACCAGACAAAAGTTAGCTCTCCCTCCTCCCAAAGCAGATCACAATGCATAATTTTTGCAACACTGGATTATGGACATTTTCAAACACGAAGAAAGTAGAATTTTGCGGCGAACATTTTACCTTTAACATTTAAACTATTTTAACTTTCTACCATTAAAATTTTGCTATTCCTTATCACACTACGCCTCTATCCGTCACTCATTTTTTGAGACACTTCCAAGTAAGTCACATTGCATTTTTTTTAAAAGGACCTCCATCATATTCGTGATGGCAATTATATTGAGGGCTTAAGTGTCCAATATTGTTCTAAGCACATTGCAAGCTTTATCACATGGAACCTTCCAAAACGGTATTATAATTACACCCATTTTATAGGAAGCAGGGGCTTGGAGATACGAGTTAAATCACTTGGCCAAGTGGCAGAGTTAACAGGCAGCCCCACTCGAAGGTGGCTTGTATTTCTTCCGCTTTTTTGCTTCTAACATTATGGAAAAAGGACTCTTTCGATTATACTCCCTAGAAAACCTCCTTCATACAGATTCCCTAACTAAAGCAAGCACTGGACACAATCTGTTATTCCTCCCTGTTCTGTCTCATCTCGTGTTTGGAAGCAGTGATAAAATTTGAGAGCTTGAAGGCAATCGGTTTAATATCTTTTGTCATCTTGTTTTCTTTACCATAACTGCTTGTATTTCAGTGATCTTTCTGGGTTTAGTGAAAGAAAAGATGATTTGTGGAGCCAGGGAGACCCTAGTTTGTATCTGACTGCTTCCAATCTCAGCTTTGTCACCTGGGGACAGTGACCTTGCTTTTCATAGCTCAATTTGCTCATTCATAGCAAAGGGTATATTAATATCTACTCTCGGAGGACTAATGCGGGGTTTCTAGGAGATAATCTGTGTCAAAGAGGTTAGTTCACAGTGGGTTTCCAGAAAAGGTTATTCTTCCTTTCTGCCAGTATTGGATTCTTTCCTATTTCTCTTGCAGTTCTACTTAGCATCTGAGAATCCCTGTGAGTTCTTTAAGAGCGTTCCCTTTACTCCACTTCCAGTATTGGTCTCAGGAAGCCAGCATCTCCAACTCTTGTGCTATTTGGACCTTCCAATTCCTTCAGTTTATAACTCCTGACCTGATTTCCTCCATCCCTTCTCTGTCCCAAACGCCCAGGATCATACCTATTGGGATCATTAAACAGAAGTATCAAAATCTTAGATTCACACACTCCACTCTTTTATTGTTTTTGCTCGCCTGCTCATATCTTTTTCATAGTGAGGATATTTACATAACCAAACAGAACTTATGTATTTTATTTTAAGTTTTTTTTTTTTTTGGATGTGGATCTTAAAAAAAAAAAAAAAAACTATTGAATCTGTTACAACACTGCGTCTTTTCTTTTTCTTTTTTTTAATGTTTGGTTTTTTGGCAAACATGTGGCATGTGGGATCTTAGCTTCCCTCTCAGGGATCAGACCCTGCACCCAAAGGATTAGAAGGTGAAGTCTTAACCACTGGACTTCCAGGAAGGTCCTAGAACCTATTCCTTTTTAATAATTTCTTTTGTTCCTCTTACCCTAACTCCACACCCCAGGTAACTAGCACACAATCATTTATCTACAAGGCAGGTACTTTAAATAAAGAAATGGGGGAGTTGGAGGGCGCATAGTCTATCTGAAGGGGCAGTTGATAGTCAACTCCAGCTAATTACTGCTCCCACTGTGGCCAGATCTTCCTGTTTTTAAAGTGAAGCCTAACTCTAGTTTCTTTTTTTAAATGGGAAACATTCTTCCTTCTCTTTTTTCTTTGAGGTTGTCTCAGCTATATTTGGATCCTCTGTATAAATTTTAGAACCAGCTTAGTAAATTCCAGGAAACCACTTTTGGAAATTTTAATTGGGTTTACATTGCATTTATACAGAATTGCCATATTATAATACTGAGTCTCCCCATTTATGACCCTCCAGGATTCCTCATTTATGTAAGTCTTATTTTATGAATTTCAATAGCAATTTATGGTTTTCTTCATAAAGATCTTGTATAATTTCAGGAGGGATTTATTCCAAGGCACCTTGGTTGCTATTGTAAATGGTATCTTTGGAAATCACATATTTGATGTTGGTGTTTAAAGGAAACACATTTGAATTTTTTTGTATTGAACTCATATCTGCCAACAATACTGAAATCATAAGGTTTGCAGTGGCTTTTAGAATCAATTTCCTTTTCTTTGTTGACAGTCATATTGTCTGTAAATAACGAACATCTTTCTGTTCAGATCTTAACACTTTTTCTTGTTTTACTGTACTAGACAGGATCCCTCATGGAATCAACATATATTGGGCATTTTTGTTTTGTTTCTGACTACTAAGAGATCTGTTTGTATTTTGAAAAGATTTGATCTGTGGACTGGGGTCTGGCTACTTCTCAGTTTTACTAACCATATCTTCTTCTGTCATAAGATTTTGTTGGTATGGGTATGGCCATTCTTTCCATCAATGCATCGTCAACTTTTGCAGATCCAAGTTTTCTCTATTCTCTTTTGGTCATTTTTAGTTTTTTTCTTGATGATCACTATCAGCACTGTGAATTGGATAAAAGACTAAACATTTATATTGCTTTCTCACTGAATTTGTTAAAGAATTGTCAACCATTCCCCTCAGGACTGCTCCAGCAGTCAGCTTGGTCTAACTGTAGACCAACCAGTCAGAGATTGCTGAAGATTATAGAGATCGCTGAACCAAAAGCTGTGGGGCCAGGCAGGTATCCTGTGAGCAAAGCAGTCCAGATGGGCCCCAAGGCCATCTGAAGAGGGCAGCCTTTACTCATTCCTGGCAGATTATTGTCAGAGAGGGTTATTAGAATTGGTAAGTTTGGCATCTCAGTCTGCATTTTTTTTTTTTTTTCTCAGTCTGGATTTTAACGGACAGAGTTTTGGAATTTACACTATTATTGAAAGGCTAGTTAGGAGACTGGGGGGGAGGCGTGATTTGAGATAGCCTTTGAAAAAAGAAGCAGGTTTTGGAGAACAAGAGAGAAAAGAAATCTGTGACTTAGAATTACTGTTCCTATGCACAGATGAGGAAACTAGGCTCAGTTACGGAAGTGAGTTGCCCAATGTCACAAAGCTTGTAGTAGTTTCAGTGAGTGATAGTCGCTCAGTTGTATCCAACTCTTTGTGATTCCATGGACTGTACCCTGCCAGGTTCCTCTGTCCATGCAATTCTCCAGGCAAGAATACTGGAGTGGGTTGCCATTTCCTTCTCCAGGGGATCTTCCCAACCGGGGCACTGAACATGGGTTTCCTACATTGCAGACAGATTCTTTACCATCTGAACCACCAGGGAAGCCTACTATTAAGAGATGCTTATAAGTATAAACACAAGGAGGCCAGGAGTGCTGCAGTCCATGGGATCTCAAAGAGTCGGACACGACTGAGTGACTGAACTGAAGTATAAACACAGGTCAAAAAAAAAAAAAAAAAGTCATGTTAAAAAGTATCAGCAGATACATGCTTAACTTTATCTTATCATCTATAGAATATGGAATGAATCCATACTCCTTTTCCAAAGGAATGCCTGACAGGAGTAGCAATAAAGTTATAAATGATAATGACAATCATCAATCAGATGTAATAATTCAGATGAAGCTTATCTCTCTCGAAGCAAGTGGGCAAGTGGTTGGGAAGGAAATACAATGTGCTTTTAAGTTTGTATGAAAAATAATGTTCAGTTCCATGTTGTTTAACATAGTGCTGTTTTTCGATTGTCAAAATTTGTGCCCCCATCAACTATATAAACTCCAAAGCCACATACTCACAAGAAAGGCTGTTAAAATTTATTTAGTTAGACACATTGAGTTACTACTGCTGTTTGGAGTCTGTTTCTGAAGACTTTCCATTATAGGTTAGTATAATTTTTTTCAGGTAAGAAACTTGGTTTCAACAGTTATAGTACTAAAAGTATTTCCCCTGGGATTTTTTCCACATAGAGAAGTTATCCATATAATTATTTTTAAACAGTCTTCCTAGCTTTGGGAAGACTTTGCCCTCCCTGCAACACACACACACACACACACACACACACACACACACACATAACCAAATCAGCTGTAAAGTACAACACACAGAAATGACTGTCGGCCTCCTGTGAGGACACTGAATGCCATCTATCCCATAGGTCAGTCAGCAATCTGCATGTGTTCCTGAGGAGAAATCAATTGAGTCCCTCGGCTGTTGTGGCTTCTCCAAAGACAGCCCTTCCCATAACAGTTGTTCTGGACTTTATCCACCATGCTCATCTCATCTGCATTTCATTGCTTCCTCCCATTCACCAGTCAATCCAAGAGTTCTTCAGAGGGACTTCCCTAGTGGTCCAATGGCTAAAACTCTGTGCTCCCAATGCAGGGGGCCTGGATTCCATCCCTGGTCAGGGAACTAGATCCCACATGCTGCAACTAAAGATCCTGTGTGCTGTAATTAAGACCCTAACACCCACTGCTGACAAAAATTAAAAAAAAAAAAAAAGAATTCCTGGGAATTGCTGGAAATATTGATTGCATTTTACTTCGAAAGTCTTTCATCTGCTTCAAAGTTATTGTGAAGATTAAATAATCTGCTATGTCTAAATGTCTGGTACAATGCATTGTGAACTCCCAAAGTTTTCCAGATGTGAAGCTGATCACAGCAACCCCACACCATGCATAAGGTGAGCCCCACCCCAGGGCTCGAAAGGTAAGGGAATACCTACCCTCCAGTAAGAATGCCTGGCCTTGTTGAGCCATTTAGGACTTTGTCTTTTAGCCAAGGATAATGTTGTAACAAATCCAATTAGCATTCCTATTGCAGCATTAGTACCAAGGAGAATTCCACCTTTAACCAGGAAAAGCCAGTCATCAGTGGATACTAGAGCCTCCAGCTGGCAGGACAGCTCTGCGACCCCAGTGCCTTCTGTCTCCATGTTTATCTAGTCTCCTTTCCTTTAAGGGCATGACCAAAAACTGCAAATGTTTCTTCTGCTCACATTTGCCAAAACCTAATCACATAGCCTCATGTAGCTACAAGGGAGGTTGGGAAATGAGATCTTTATTTTTATTTATTTATGTTTTCTTTATTATTTATTTATTGAAGTATAGTTAATTTACAATATTGTGTGCTTTTTGCCATAGCAGTCTCTTCTGTTGACCACAGTGTGCAGTGCTATTTAAAACACTTTCCTGTGATTTCTATGAGGGGGAGAAGGTTGGGAGCTCTGGCCTAGTGTTCACTCTCTCTTTTTTTAAAATAGATTTTTCAACATATAGAATGATAGGTTTAAACAATTTTATTTCTTTTATTTATTTATTTTGGCTGTGTTGGGTCTTAGTTACAAGATGCAAGATCTTTTGTTGTGGTGCGTGGAGTCTTTAGTTGTGTTATGCAGGCTCCAGAGCAGGCAGGCTTCAGTAGTCGCTGCACGTAGGCATCTCTAATTGCAGCTTGTGGGTTCTCTAGTTGCTCCTTGGCATGTGGGATCTTAGTTCCCTGACTAGGGAGCGAACCCACATCTCCTGCATTGCAAGGCAGGTTCTTAATTGCTGGATCACCAAACCTTGTGTTCTATGGAAACATTTCCCTATTGAAATGTGACTGATTTCAAATTATTTGCTCCTTCCAAGTTATTTTTTTAAACAGGAAGGCACTTTTAAATCTGTGCTCTATCTAGCAAATCTGAGGTGTGGAGAGAGAACTGGAGTGGGGTAAGGGTGGGAGCTGGTACTTGCAGTCTTGGAGTGAGGGGGAAAGTGGGGTGTTTGTATGGGTGGTGGTAGGAGTAAGCAGTTTGACTCGACATTACTTTGAAGGTATTGCTGACAGATTTGGATGTGGGAGGAGAGATGAGTCAAAAGATGAGTTAAGAATGACTCCAGGGGAATTCCCTGGCAGTTCAGTGGTTAGAGCTCTGCACTTTCAGTACAGGCCACAGGCCTTCCTGGGTGTGGCAAAAAAAAAAAAACAACTCCAGGAAGAGAGTTGCCACTTTGAGTTGGTTCTGGGGAAATATGGAGTGTTAGTTGCCTCTCAGGTACCCAAATGGAGATACTAAGTAGGCAGTTGGATGTATGTGACTGGAAGAAGATGGAGAAGCTGGAGATGTGAGTCTAGGAGGCATCTGGGTAAAGATCGAATCTGAAGTCACAAAGCTGAAAGGGAGCACGAATGGAGAGAAAACGAGAGGGCTGAGTCTGAGTCCTGGGGCAAACTGGGAGTAAAGGGTGAAAAGGAGAAATGAGGAAAAGAGAAGAAAAGGAGGTGGGGAGCAGCGCTAGAGAGTGGTTTCCAGGACACCATGTTTAGAAAATGTGTCAAGGAGGGAGTGATCAGTTGTGTCAAATGCTGCAGATAGGCTAAGGAATATGCATACAGAGAAGTTCAGCAAAATGGAGCTCACTGGAAGCGCTGACAGTGGCAGTTTCAGTGGAGAGGTGGAGAGTGAAAGCCTGATTGAAGAGGAAAAAAGGAATGGGAAACAGTAGGCAAACCTCTTTAGAAGTTTTGCTTTAAAAGTGAAGCAGAAATGGGAGGGTAGCTGGATGGGAAGTGTTCGGTTTTTTTTAACAGAAGAAATTAAAATATGTTGGTAAAGCAGTGAAAATAATACAGAGGAGAGGGAGAGGGTGATGGAGAAAATGGGGGAAATTCCTGGGGGAACGTCTTAGAGAAAATGAGAGAGGACAGGCTTCAGTGCACAATAGTAGGAATCGAGGTCAGCAGGCAGTTTACACAGTCTCAGCAGGGAGGCATGTGGGTGGGTGAATGAGGTGATGTGAACCTAAGTTTACTGAGTCCCATGATTTTCCCGGTGAAACAGGAAGCAACGTAATTAGCCAAGAGTAAGGATGGAGAAGGACGTGATGGAGGTTTGCTGAGAGGAGGCATATGACATAATTCTTTAGCTTGATAGGCGGGGCCAGCTGAGGGGAATTTGAAACCACGATGCGTGGAATGTGGCGAGAGCTACTTTTTCCAGTGCGATATTGGTCCCTCTAGGCACTCGGTAGTCTGCGTCCGTTTCCTTGGAGACCGAGACAGGCGAGAAAGCATTAGGTCTCTCTGGGAAGTTTGAGTGACCTTGGTTACCGCGCGATCCACGCTGAGACAAGGAAGTTCGAGAAGCCGAAGAAACAGGCATCCCCCAAAATCGGGGCCCCAAGCCTCGGGACTCTTCTTCCATTCTCCCTAATGGCGCGTAACTTTCCGAAGTACGTGAAAGGGGTACGGAGGAGCGGTGGAGTGCGCATGCGTGGCCCCCAACCTAGCGCTGGCTGGGTTCTCTCCGGGTGTCATCTCGCTCTTTTGACCCCGCCCTCTCCCCCACCCTTATCTTCCTAGCCCCGCCTCTCTTGCGTGTTCTCGGGCTCCCTCTAGGCTTGTGTCCTTAGGGACAGTGGTTTCTGGTTCGAGACCCCATCCCAGTTTAACGCTTGCTGCATGCATTCCCACGGGTTAGGACTGATGGGAGTTTTCCCCCGCCCCAACACTTTGCAGACGCAGCCACTCTGGGATCGGCTCCACAGTCCCCCAGTTCCAGGTTCTGGTGAGTCCAGGAGGGCTAGCGTCGTTGTGGGGGGTGGGGCTTGCTGACCCGGGGCGTGCCTCAGAACCTCAGTTTTCTCACCATCTTATCAGGAGTTAAGGGTATATTATGCTGCTCTCTCCTTATATCTCTGATTGCATATCTGCTTTCCTATCAGGTCTTTTCTATGCCTTCTGTTTCTCACAGTTCTTAGCACCTCCCCGCCTGGATGTGCTTAGTAAATTCTGGCTGGCTGATGCAAACTTGATAACATTTAGGGAGCACTTACCACATGCTTTACAAATATCTTTTGGAATGTTTGTATCAACCTATGGAGACAGGTTTTTTAATTTGATCAAGTTTACAGATGAGACAATAGAGGCTCAGAGAGGTAAACCCACTTGGTCAAGGTTACAGATATCAGTAAGGGGGGAAGCTGGGATTTGAGTCCATGAGCTGTGTGACTGATTTGTGTTATGTCTTATAGGATTATGTTCCATGGCAGCGGTCCAAGCAGAGAGCCAAGCCATCTACTCTGCCTCCAATCCCACAGACTGTGGGCACTAAGAAAAGCGAAAGGAAGACCTGGTCTACCGTCCAGTCAGGTGGGCAGAGGTCCTTGGATGCTTGAGAAGGAGGTGGGGACAGGATGGGGTAGAGGTTCTTGGCCCTTGGTGACAGCATTTATATCAGAGTAGGTTAACTGCTATAACAAACAGTCCCCAGATTTGAAGTATTAATACAGATGCTCATTGCTCATTTATGTCAAAGTACACTTGTGGATCTAGGGGGAGGGGGTAATCTTTTTCACATGATCATTCTGGGGTCTAGGCTCCATCACCTTGTGACTAGGACATCTTGTAAGGTCCTGAAGTCCTCTGTTGGGTCCTTTTGCATCCAGCAGAGAGAAGAAAGAGAGCAAGAGTATGGATGATCTTGTGGGCAGTTCTTTTTCAGGGCCCAGACTTGAAGTGAAACACATCACTCCCACTCATATTCCAGTGTCCTTAACTCAGCCACATGCCCACCCTTAAAACCCCAAGGAAAGATGGGAAATGTAGTCCAGCTAGGAAAAGAAAACAGAGTTTGGTGAGCTTGGAATAATCTCTGCCACATCACTGTCATGCCTTCCAGGGGAGTTCTGAGGCCTTGGCTTAGGCAGACATGGATTCAGATCTTTGTTCTCTCATCTACTCTCTTGGGAAAGTCATTCATCTCTCTAAGTTTCTGTTTCTTCATTTTTAAAATGAGGACACTAATACTTGATATGATTGTTGTGAGAATTAAATAAGAAGAACCGTGTAAAACCCATTGTTATTCAACCTTATGAGACTCAGCACTCCTTTTAATGACACATATTTTGTAATATTCCTTTAGTATCCTGAAATAAACTTCACAGATAATATAATCTACCTATGTATATAATTTAAAAGTTAATATAATGCCCTAACTGTAAAGAAGAAATACAAAAAGAAATGAAAAACAAATGCAAAAAGAAATGCAAAATACCAAGAAAAAGAAATGCAAAAAGGCAAAATGGCTGTCTGAGGAGGCCTTACAAATAGGTGAGAAAAGAAGAGAAGCTAAAGGCAAAGGAGAAAAGGAAAGGTATACCCACTTGAATGCAGAGTTCCAAAGAATAGCAAGGAGAAATAAGAAAGACTTCTTCAGTGATCAGTGCAAAGAAATAGAGGAAAACAATAGAATGGGAAAGACTAGAGATCTCTTCAAGAAAATTAGAGATACCAAGGGAACATTTCATGCAAAGATGGGCACAATAAAGGGCAGAAATGGTATGGACCTAACTGAAGCAGAAGATATTAAGAAGAGGTGGCAAGAATACACAGAAGAACTATACAAAAAAGATCTTCACAACCCATATAACCACGATGGTGTGATCACTCACCTAGAGCCAGACATCCTGGAATGCGAAGTCAAGTGGGCCTTAGGAAGCATCACTAAGCATAAAGTTAGTGGAGGTGATGGAATTCCAGTTGAGCTATTTCAAATCCTAAAAGATGATGCTGTGAAAGTGCCAGCAACTTTGGAAAACTCAGCAGTGGCCACAGGACTGGAAAAAGTCAGTTTTCATTCCAATCCCTAAGAAAGGCAATGCCAAAGAATGCTCAAACTACTGCACAATTGCACTCATCTTACACGCTAGTAATGCTCAAAATTCTCCAAGCCAGGCTTCAACAGTACGTGAAGGGTGAACTTCCAGTTATTCAAGCTGGATTTAGAAAAGGCAGAGGAACCAGAGATCAAATTGCCAGCATCTGTTGGATCATCAAAAATGCAAAAGAGTTCCAGAAAAACATCTACTTCTGCTTTATTGACTATGCCAAAGCCTTTGACTGTGAATCACAACACAATGTGGAAAATTCTTAAAGATTCGGGAATACCAGACCACCTTACCTGCCTCCTGAGAAATCTGTATGCAGATCAAGAAGCAACAGTTAGAACTGGACATGGAACAACAGACTGCTTCCATATCAGGAAAGGAGCACATCAATGCTGTATACTGTCATCCTGCTTATTTAACTTACATGCAGAGTACATCCTGCAAAATGCTGGGTTGGATGAAGCACAAGCGGGAATCAAGATTGCCAGGAGAAATATCAATAACCTCAGATATGCAGATGACACCACCCTTATGGCAGAAAGTGAAGAAGAACTAAAGAGCCTCTTGATGAAAGTGAAAGAGGAGAGTGAAAAAGTTGGCTTAAAGCTCAACATTCAGAAAACTAAGATCATGGCATCTGGTCCCATCACTTCATGGGAAATAGATGGGGAAACAATGGAAACAGTGACAGACTTTATTTTGGGGGACTCCAAAATCACTGCAGATGGTGACTACAGTCATGAAATTAAGACGCTTGCTCCTTGGAAGGAAAGTTATGAACAACCTAGATAGCATATTAAAAAGTAGAGACATTACTTTGCCAACAAAGGTCCATGTAGTCAAGGCTATGGTTTTCCCAGTGGTCATGTATGGATGTGAGAGAAGAGAGAGAGGTCGCTCAGTCGTGTCCGACTCCTTGCGACCCCATGGACTGTAGCCTACCAGGCTCCTCTGTCCATGGGATTTTCCAGGCAAGCATACTGGAGTGGGTTGCCATTTCCTTCTCCAGGGGATCTTCCTGATCCAGATACCAAACCTGGGTCTTCCGCATTGCGGCAGACTCTTTACCCTCTAAGCCACCAGGGAAGCCCAGAGTTGGGCTATAAAGAAAGCTGAGCACCGAAGAATTGATGCTTTGGAACTGTGGTGTTGGAGAAGACTCTTGAGAGTCCCTTGGATTGCAAAGAGATCCAATCAGTCAATTCTAAAGGAAATCAGACCTGAATATTCATTGGAAGGACTGATACTGAAGCTGAAACTCCAATACTTTGGTCACCTGATGCGAAGAACTGAGTCATTGGAAAAGACCCTGGTGCTGGGAAAGATTGAAGGCAGGAGGAGAAGGGGACGACAAAGGATGAGATGGTTGGATGGCATCACCGATTTGATGGACATGAGTTTGAGCAAGCTCTGGGATTTGGTGATGGACAGGGAAGCCTGGCATGCTGCAGTCCTTGGGATAGCAAAGAGTCGGACATGACTGAGCAACTGAACTGAACTGAAAGGAACTGTAAAGTAAAGGAAAAGGCAAGTTATTTACATTTAAATAGCATAGGTTTCAGTATGTAAATGTTCAGGATGGAGCCCAGTAGAAGACATGAGCAAGTCATCAGAAGCTTACTCATAGATGTGGCGTCATGGTGAATGTAACGGTTATAAATGCAGACTGACACACGATGGAAATTGGGGATTCAAATTCCAAAAGGGGTTTTTCATCGCAACAAGATCTCCAAAGTTGTGTCATCTCTTACTAAAGTTCTAAACAAAACAAGGCACAATCTTCCCCTGATTGTAGCTGCTTCATTGGAAAATTCAGCATTATGTTGTTGTTTAGTTGCTAAGTTGTAAATGACTCTTTGTGACCCCATAGACAGCAACACCAGGCTTCCCTGTCCTTCACTATCTCCCAGAGTTTGCTCAAACTCATGTCCATTGAGTCGGTGATGCCATCCAACATCTCATCCTCTGTCACCCCCTTTTCCTCCTGCCCTCAATCTTTCCCAGTATCAGGGTCTTTTCCAGTGAGTTGGCTCTTCGCATCAGGTGGCTATAGTATTGGAGCTTCAGCTTCAGCATCAGTCCTTCCAGTGAGTATTCAGGATTGATTTCCTTTATGACTGACTGGTTTGATCTCCTCCTAATCCAAGGAACCCTTGGTAGTCTTCTATAGCACCACAATTCGAAAGCATCAATTCTTCAGCACTTAGCATTCTTTATGGTCCAACTCTCACATCTGTACATGACTACTGGAAAAATCATAGCTTTGACTATATGACCCTTTGTTGGCAAAGTGATGTCTCTACTTTTTAATATGCTGTCTAGGTTTGTCATAGCTTTCCTTCCAGAGAGCAAGCATCTTTTAATTTCTTGGCTGCAGTCACTGTCTGCAATGATTTGGAGCCCAAGAAAATAAAATCTGTCACTGTTTCTGCTTTTTTCCCTTTTTATCAATTCAGTTCAGTTCAGTTGCTCAGTTGTGTCCGACTCTTTGCAACCCCATGGACTGAAGCACGCCAGGCCTCCCTGTCCATCACCAACTCCTGGAGTTTACTCAAACTCATGTGCATTGAGTCAGTGATGCCATCCAGCCATCTCATCCTGTCATCCCCTTCTCCTCCCTCCTTCAATCTTTCCCAGCATCAGGGTCTTTTCCAATGAGTCAACTCTTCTCATGAGGTGGCCAAAGTATTGGAGGTTCAGCTTCAGCATCAGTCCTTCTAATGAATAGTCAGGACTGATTTCCTTTAGGATGGACTGGTTGGATTTCCTTGCAGTCCAAGGGACTCTCAAGAGTCTTCTCCAACACCACAGTTCAAAAGCATCAATTTTTCGGCACTCAGCTTTCTTCACAGTCCAACTCTCACATCCATACATGACCACTGGAAAAACCATAGCCTTGACTACATGGACCTTTGTTGGCAAAGTAATGTCTCTGCTTTTTAATATGCTGTCTAGGTTGGTCATAACTTTCCTTCCAAGGAGCAAGCGTCTTTTAATTTCATGGCTGCTGTCACCATCTGCAGTAATTTTGGAGCCCCCCAGAAATAAAGTCTGACACTGTTTCCACTGTTTCCCCATCTCTTTGACATGAAGTGATGGGACCAGATGCCATGATCTTAGTTTTCTGAATGTTGAGCTTTAAGCCAACTTTTTCACTTTCCTCTTTCACTTTCATCAAGAGGCTCTTTAGTTCTTCTTCACTTTCTGCCAGGTGAAGAAGGGTGGTGTCATCTGCATATCTGAGGTTATTGATATTTCTCCTGGCAATCTTGATTCCAGCTTGTGCTTCATCCAGCCCAGCATTTTGCATGATGTACTCTGCATATAAGTTAAATAAGCAGGGTGACAATATACAGCCTTGATATACTCCTTTTCCTATTTGAAACCAGTCTGTTGTTCCATTTTTAGAGTTACATGTAAAACAAAACCAGGTTCTGGGATCAGATCATTATCATCGAATTTTACCTATGTCAGTATCTAGTAGGACTTAGAAAAGTTAAACAGGATAGGAGAATTCTGTGTTCTATGGGGTTGTCCTGATGGTGAGATGTTGGAGCCCCAGTATTTATGTGAACCACAGAGTCCCCCCCAGTATATGTAAACACCCCTGTTGAATTGTTGAGAGTCATTGATGTAAAGTGATGAGCACACGACATTGTGATAGTGACAGAATTTTTGCCTTTGGTCCTAGACCCTATTCAAGCAGCACCTACAAGGAAACACTTGCCCTTTCCTTTCACTGGGAAAGCAGTGAGGTATGTAATAGACACAGCCACAACCAGAACAAGAGCAATTAACATATTCCAAGGACATATGTACTAGATACTATCTGAGCACTTTATGCATATCGCTTCATTTAATCTTCCCAACAGCCCTGTGAGATGGGTGCTGTTGTTATCACCTCCTCTTACAGATGAGGAACCTGAAGCACAGATAGGTGCAACTTGCAAGGTCATATAGGTAGGAGGGGGCGCAGCCAGGCTGTGATATTTGGCAGTTTGGCTCCAGGACCCACCGTCAGCCACTGGAGAAATGTAGACCTGAGCTGGTGTTCCAGTTTCCCTTCTTGTTAGCAATTCCATCTAAGTTACTGATCCCAGCCTCAGTTTCCTTTCCTGTGGAAACGGGCACAAAGATTCCTGCCTTACTCAAGTGTAATCTATGTAGATAACAACAGTTAGCATTTGCTGAGGACTCATTTTGTGTTAGGCTCTATTGTAGAGGCCTTATTTGTTCATTCATCCATTCATTCACTCACTCATTCATTCATATGTCCATTCAGCAGCAGCCATTTGCTGAGCCCCCAGAATACACAGCATTGGGCTGAGTGTTGTTGACTTAGGAGAAAGATTGGTTTCTAGTCATGTAGAGTTCATAGTCCCAACCTCACGCATGTAATTACACAAAATTTTAAATACACTTGTAGGGACTTCCATGGTGGTCCGTTGGTAAAGAATCTGGTTTCCAATGCAGGGGACTTGAATTTGATCCCTGGTCGGGGAACTAAGGTCCCAATGCTTTAGGACAACTAAATCTGCTGTACTGCAACTAGAGAGCCCATGAGTCACAGCAAAGTGCGGCAAAAAGAAAAAAAAAAAACCACATAATTGAAGGAAGTCATCTCATTCATGGGCTTCTCTGGTGGCTCGGTGGTAAAGAATCTGCCTACAATGCAGGAGACGCAAGTGACGAGGGTTCAATCCCTAGGTCAGCAACATCCTCTAGATGAGGCAATGGCAACCCACTTCAATATTCTTATCTGGGAAATCCCATGGACAGAGGAGCCTGGTGGGCTACAGTCGCTGGAGTCACAAAGAGCCAGACACGACTGAGCAACTGAGCACGTACGCATGATCTCATTCATTAATACTTTTGAGTATTAAAAAAAGATAAATCTGATGATTCCACCAAGATGGAGTAGCCCCATTCCTTCCTGGTCCTCCCTTTTGCAACTGAAAATCCCTGGACACTACACAACAGAGAGAGGCTCTGAAAACTGGAAAGAAGAAAGTGGGCTGCTAGAATGGGAAGCATACACCATCATCTGGCCTTCATGCTGAATTTCAACAAGAGATTGTCTGCTAAAAAGAAGATGAAATAGGATCCAGAGTAATATCTAAAACATCCAAGATACAATCAGAATCATCCATCATACCAAGAATGGGAAAAATCACATGAATGAGAAAAGACAGACACCAATACTGAAATGAATCGGATAGAATTATTTACTGTTCTTATTTATAGATGACATGACTGTCTACATAAAAAATCTTAAGGAATCTACTCTATCTAAAAAGAAACTAGAAGTAATGAGTTGATCAAGGTTGCAGGATACTAGCACAACACACAAAAACCCATCACTTTTCTATGTACTAATAATAAATATGTAGAAATCAAAATAAAAACCATGATACATTTACAGTCACACCAAAGAAAATGAAATATTTAGGCATAAACTTAACAAAACATGTATAGGATCTGTAAGCTGAAATCTATATAATGCTGATATAAGAATCAAAGAAGACATAAATAAACGGAGAAACATACTGAGTTCATGGATTAGAAGACTCAATATAGTAAAGATGTCAATTCTCAGATTGATTCATGTTTAATGCAATTCCAGTCAAAATCCCAGCAAGCTTTTTTGTAGACATGGACAGGTTTATTCTAAAATTTATACAGAAAAACAAGGTCCTAGGATAGATAAGACAATTTAAAGTGAACGACATCGATGGAGAAGGAAATGGCAACCCACTCCAGTATTCTTGCCTGGAAAAGTCCATGGACAGAGGAGCCTGGCGGGCTGCAGTCAATGGGGTTACATGACTGAGCATGTGTGCAGGAGGGTGGAGGGAGATGGGTTGGTAGCAATAAACTGGTAGAACTGAAAAAAATAATAAAGTGAACAACATCGGAAGAATCACTTTACCTGATATTAATGCCTACTATTTGGTTATAGTAATCAGAACAGCACTGTATTGATAGAAAGACACATAGATCAATAGAACAGAATAAAAAACCAGAAACAGCCACATAAATACCCAAGCAATTTTTGATAAAGGTGCAAAAACAGTGGAGAAAAGAAAGCCTTTTCCACAAATGATGCTAGAGTAGATGGACATCCACAGATGAAAAAATGAACTTCTATTGAAGTCTCACAACTTATACAAAAATTAACCCAAAATGTAAATTTAAAATGAAATCAAAATTAAATGTAAAACAGTAAAACTTAGAAAAAACATGAGAGAAAAATCTTTGGGACTGATGGCCAAGTGAAGAGTTCTTTGTCTTCATACCAACAGCGGATTCATAAAAGAAAAATGGAATAAATGAACAGGCAGGATTGCATAAAAATTTATGACTTCTGTTCTTTTCACAGTCTTAACAGAGATTAAGTATGAAGCTATGTACTTGGATAAAATGTTTGCAAACCACATACCTGATAAAGGACTGCTTTGTAGAATATATTAGGAACCCTCAAACTCAACAGAAAAACAATTCAGTTAAAGAGTTAAAGGCAAAAGACTTGAAGAGACATTTCACCAGAAGAGGAAATACATATGGTAAATAAGCACAGGAAAAGATGTTCAACATCATTATCTACTAGGGCTATGCAAATTAAACCAGAATGGGGGTGTCACTGAACATCTATCAGGATGACTAAAATGAAAAATAGTCATAATATCAAGTGTTGGCAACAACAAGAGATTGGGTCATTCATTTCTAATGAAATCAAGCACACATTTCCCATAATGATTCAACAGTTGCACTCTTGGGCATTTATTCCAAAGAAGTGAAAACACAACACCCAGTGCATGACAGTTTCACTGTAGCGTGATTCATAATACCCTCAAACTGGAAACAGTCCAGATGTCCTTTAATGAGTGAGTAGTTAAAGAACTATGGCGCATCCATTCCATACCACATAATACTATTCAGAAGGAAAAGGAAAGAACTTTTGATATATTCACTAACTTAGATGAATCTCCAGTGAATTACGCTGAGTGAGAAAAGCCAATCTTAGAAGTGTCATATTGTTAGACTCCATTTGTATAACATTCTGGGAATGACAGAACTGTAGAAATGGAGAACAGATTCATGATTGCCAGCAGTGGGAGGAGGATGGAAGGAGAGGGAAATGGGTATGGCAATACAAAGCCCCAGGAGCAATCCTTTGCGTTTGTGGAAATGTTCTGTAGCATGCTGTCTTTCAGTGTCCTGGTTGTGATACTGTGCTTAGTTTTATAAGATGTTACCATTGGGAGTAACTGGGTTAAGGAAACACAAGATTTCTTTGTATTATTTCTTAAAACTTCATGTAATCTGAATTTATTTCAAAATAAAAAGTTTAATTAAAAAAAGATAAATCAGGGCTACCACCACTAATGAAAAGAAATACACGTTATTAAACCGACAAATCTTCCTAAGTATTTAAGTTCAACCTATAAATGTTATAATTTTTAAAAACCCTTGTAAAGGAGGTTTTGGAACTTGGTTAATTAAATTCCCTTAAATTGTTTAAGCTACGTTTAAAATTTAATATATACATTTTCACTTTCAAAAAGTTCACTTGTTCTGATTAACAAAGCCATTGGGCATGTAATATAATTCTTGTATATCTAATAAATAAACTTCTAAATGTGGGTAATCTTATGTTCTCTTAAAAGTTGTGGTAATTTATATACATTTAATAAGATTGTGTTAAACCTTGCAACTTAAAACAAATCTAAATCAAAATCTCATATACGTATTTTGAATTAGAATCACAAGGGACTTCCCTGGGGGTCCAGTGGCTAAGACTGAATGTAAGGGGCCTGGGTTCCATCCCTGGCCAGGGAACTAGATCCTACATGCCACAACTGAAGATCCTGCATGCTGCAACAAAGATCAAAGATCCCACATGCTGCAACTAAGACCTGGTGCAGCCAAATAAATAAAAAAAAATAAATATAAAAAATTAGAATTACAAGAGTAATGTATTAATCACTCCACCTCTCAGTTTCAAGTAAATATCGGATAATTCATAACTTTAACTCAAAATTACTCTAATTTGCCTTGTCACCTCAGTACTTAATACTAAATGACAGATACCAATCCATTAAAGAAATACTATTTTTTAAAATGAACTGGGTTGCACCTGTAACAGGGCCTTTGAGGGCAGCATTTGTGATGGTTTGTGTGATTTGCCTCACGCTGGTGCAGGACACGCCAAGAGGAAACAGGGATTCTTGGATCATGCCCTCTGAGTGTCTTCTGCTCTGAATTATTTTCGTATACTTCGTATCTGGCAGGACCACAGCTTTTACAGGTATTTCAGAGACAGTGTTTTGCTTGGCTCCTGTATCTTTATCTGATGCTGTGGTCCTGATCCCAGTTCTCAGGTCACTGGTAATAACAATGACAACTGGTAATTCATATTTGCACTGAATATGTGTTAAGCGCTATTCCAAACACTTTAAAGGACAATAACTTCTTATTTAGTCTTCACGACAATCCTGTGAGGTAGGCATGATGATGATTCTTGTATTATAGAGTAATGGGGAAGTGAGGGGCAGAGAGCTCATGTGAGCTGCCAGATTCAAACCCAGGCTGTCTGGCTCGTTAGTTATTGCTTTTAACCCCTTTCCCTCCTGAGCTTACCATTGGCCAGCTTGGGGGGAGAGATGAGGGTGTCTGGCCATCTCCCGCTGCTACCCGTCACTGCCCCTCTGTTCAACTGCACAGTCAGTGTGGTATGTGGAAGTTCCCTGGGCTTCGCTGTCCTTTATAACAAGGACCAGAGTGGGGCCTGGGAGCTTATTGATGGATGTGAGCTTTGGCCTCTGTCTCACCGTCATACACTCTAAGGCCATGAGTGGATGCAGCTGGGGCCTGGGCTGTCTGACTCTTTCTCCTGACTCTCTCTCTGTCCTTTCCCATGCCCTAGGGTGGCAATCCAAGCCTACCTTGTGGATGACAAGCCAGCCGAGGAATCCACTAGAGCTGCGCAGAGGAAAGTTGGACTCTGGGAAGACACAGGCCACAATCCGACTAATGAGAGTATGAGCATCCTCCCACGGGCACTGGGGGCCAGGGCCGGGGGTGGGGGATGCTGATAGCAAACATGCCCTGAGCACCCACTTCATGGGTGCCTGCCTGCAGTCTTGTTCTCCTCACAGCAACCCCATGGGCATGCTTATCATTAGCCCTATTTTACAGCAGGGAAAACTGAGGTGCATGGATGCAGTACCAGGGGTCAAAGCCAGTTAGGCAAAGATTTGCCTTTGTGTTTAAGATTCAGGAAGATGATTGGACTAATTTTATTTCACTGCATTAGGAATACAATCTAGTGGCTTGTTCATTTAAAAACTCTGGGAAATTAACCTTTCATGAAATACAGTGCATCTTGAAGCAAGACTTAGGAGCTTCCTGTTAAAACTTTTCACATCAACTGATAGAACTTTTGATCATTGATTTTCTCAAAATCTGTTGTTTATTATGGCTTCTGAACAATGTTTCAAAGTATTTGAAATGAACTAGAAGAAGTCGGGGCATTAGTGTCCATAGCAGAAAGTAACATACCAAATACTATAAATACTACAAAATATTATAGAAGAGTTCTTAACTTCTTCAGGAAAGTTTTTAATAGCTCAATGAACAATGATTGTTATATAAAGAAACAGTGAGAAATGTATTTGCCTTGAAATCGTTTTTTCCCCTTTAACCTTCAATTTTTCAAAGATGAGTTATTAGAGGCAGTCCAGTATTCTTAAAGGAGGAACTCATATTTCTGATGTTATTTTTATCCTGACTTTAGAAGGGTTATGTGTTTTTGTTTGATATGAAACATGAACCTGGACAATTGGCTCTAAAACCTGTGCTCCTATCCAGTTCCTAATACTCTCTCTTATAATCATTCATTTGTTTAGTCAACAAATACTTGAGCATCTACTGTGTCCCAGACCCTGTTCTAAGTGTGGGAATTCACCAGTGATGTGACCTCTGACCTTAGGGAGCTCACAGTCTACAAGGGGAGACAGATAACAAACAAGATAGATAAAAATATGATATGTGTAGTGAAGATAAGAGCTATGAAGAAGTATAAAATAAGGTTAGGGGGCTAAAGGGGCACAGAGGAGGGGGTGGCCATGGCCGTTTTAGGAGGGTGGTCAGGGAAGGCTGTCAAGGCGGTGACATCTGAGGCAGGAATGCTCCAGGTAGAAGAACTGGAACTGCAAAGGCCCTGAGGCTCATAGGAGTCCCCGGGCTGCTGTTGCTGTGTGCAGAATGGGCTGTGGGGACAACGGGGAACAGAGCAAGAACGCAGAAACGACCCAGTTGGTTTGTTCTTGGAGTTGGAGTAGGATTCTGACTCTGCCCTTCAGCCTCAGGACAGTTTTTTATTCAAGCAATAACTCCTGAGAGTGCCAGCGATGTGTCAGGCACCAAGCTGGGTGCTGGGGAGATAGCCATGAACATGATCCCAGAATCCGTGCTATGATGGAGCTTGTACTTCAGTGGGGAGACACATAACAAATTAAAAAAACCTCCAAAGAATATTTCCCCGTCAGTTGATTCAGCCCACCCTTATGGAGCTCTAGGCACTGTTCTGTGTGTGTGTTGGAGATACAGCTGGGACGAGATAACCAAAGCCCCTGCCCTCCTGGCTGTAAAATTCTAGTTGGGAAGACAGACAAGAAAGAAGAAAATAAGAAAAATATGTTGGGACTTCCTTAGTGGTCCAGCGGTTAAGACTTCTTTCAATGCAAAGAGGGCTTCCCTGGTGACTCAGGGTAAAGAATTCGTCCGCGATGCGGGAGACTGTGGTTCTATCCCTGGGTCGGGAAGTTCCCCTGGAGAAGGGAATGGCTACCCACTCCGGTATTCTTGTCTGGAGAATCCCATGGACGGAGGACCCTGGCGGGCTACAGTCCATGGGGTCGCAAAGAGTCAGACACGATTGAGCGACTAACACACAACCATAGTTCACTGATTCTAAGAAGCCACTGGTCATAAGGAGCACCTTTATCTTAATAACGCGCTAATAAAATATTTTTCAACTAGACTGTAACACGCCACCAGCTGTAAGATACAGCTCCACCCCAGAGTGTAAAATTATGGGAAAATGGGTGTTTCAGAAAGGATGAAATAATTCAAGGTGCTCTGACCTGCAGACAATAGAGAACCGCCGCGGTGGCATTTATCAGTCGGGGCCACAAGGGGGCGGATTGCGGCGGGAGGGACGTGGTCCCTGGGCTCCCGGAGGTGCCTGCCCGCCCCGCGCACCGCCGCCTCCCTTCGCTGTCTCTCCGCCCGCAGACAATGCTGCGGAACCGGCGAACCTCGTACCAGGAGCTCTGCGACCACGAGGACTTCCTCACCAAGCTCTGTGGGGAACTGATCAAGACCATCCAGGACACAGAGGACAGCGCGGCCCTGAAAGTGCGGATGCTGCTGCAGCAGCAGGACGTCTACATGGTGATTCTCCCCGCCGTGGCCCCGCAGCCCCGCCGCCGCCCCGAGCCGCCCTCCGGCCCGCGACACCGCCCCTCCCGAGCCCTCGGGCGCCCTCTCCTGCTTTCTGCCGGCCTCTCCCGGCCGGTTGCAGAAGCTCCTTCCTCCGTCTGGAAGATAGCATCTTTTGCACACTCCACTCTCCCTGCCCCTCGCACCCCGACCTAGAACTCATCCCAGTTCACTAATTAGCTGGCAGACTCTGAGTCAACCTCTGAGCCCCATACAAGTGGGGCACAATAGCGCTCACCCCGAAAAGGAGTTGCACCTGGCACACAGGAGGTGTGGGCTCCAGTGTGGGGTTGGGTCTGGGGACTGCTCTGAGGAAGTACTGAGTTCTCTGACGGTCCTTGCTTTGGCAGCACCAGAAGCGGGGGTGGTGGGGGTGAGCTAACGCCCCCCCCCCCCCCCCCCCCCCCCCCGCCCCATAGACCATCACTGACATCTTGGAGTACTCCAACAAGAAGAAGCTGCACCAGATGAAGTGTGAGCTCCAGGAATGGGAGGAGAAGGAGGAATCTAAGATCCATAGTAAGAATCTCTCTGCGGATTAGTTGACCCTCACCTGGCTCTCTAGGGGAAGCCATCAGGCCCACCACCCCTCTTCTGAGGCAGAGGGGACTGCTAAGATGCACAGCGACAGTTTACTTACCACTTAGCACTTGCAGGCCCTATGTGCTTTTTTTTTGCAGGCATACTTGCAGTCCTTACAACTATCTCTAAGGCAGGGAAGTTTTTCTTTTCTCCCATTTTACAGATGAGGAAACTGAGGCTAAGGGAAGTGAAGTAGCCTGCTGAAAGTTATACAGCTAGGAGCCAGCATCCAATCCCAGCCTGTCTGTTTCCTGCCAAGGTTCCTCTGGGAGTTGGTGGCTGGGCAGATCACTGGTCACAGATTAGTTGAGCCTGTGTTTTTTTCCCCCTGGTGTGTCAGGCAGCTTCAAACACTTGGGATCCCCTCCATGGAGGGTGGCAGGATAGACTGCCTTTATTATTATTATTTTTTTTTGGCTGAGCAAGGTCTTCGTTGCGGCATGCAGGCTCTTCGTTGCAGCTCGTGGGCTTTCTCTAGTTGCGGAGCACAGGCTCTGGAATGCACAGGGCTCAGTAGTTGCAGTTAGTAGGCTTCTCTAGTTGTGGCGTGTGGGCTTAGTTGCCCTACAGCATGTGGGATCTTAGCTCCCCGACCAGGGATCAAATCCTCATCCCTTGCATTGGGAGGCAGATTCTTAACCACTGGACCACCAGGGAAGTCCCAGGATAGGCTGTCTTAATTCTTCTCTGTCACCCCATCTCCCCAGGCTTGGTGCCAAGGATCAGGCACTGGGATAGTTTGTTTCCTCTTTTGGGTAGGTTGTTGCTTCTTCTCCTGTGAAGGCAAAGCGTTTTCTGGGGGCTTACCCCTCCATCACCTTCCAGCCATGTTTGGGCTTGTTTCAGCCCAGACCCCAATCCAGATGAGATCAGGCATGTTCAGGGTGGTACAGCTGTAGACCCAGACCCCAATCCACTGGCTAAGGAGAGCTTTGCTTCTCGGGTGGCCCTGGAGTGGTCCTTGAGGGACGATCCTGCCTTCTGTCCCTCCTGATCTCGTCAGACCTGGAGCAGCAGGTGGAGCAGCTGGATGCCCAGATCGAGAAGGTCCGTGAGCAGGTGAGCTTCGTGAGCACCTACAAGGACCACGAGTACCCCATCAAGTTGGTACAGGCGGCCAACCTCGTGCGCCAGCTGCAGCAGGTGAAGGACAGCCAGTTGGTAGGTGAGCCCCTGGTTTTGCCTCACCTGACCTTGTGGGAGGCAGGGTTGGTGGCCAACACCTTCCTGCCGACCCCTAGGACGAGCTAGATGAACTCAGTGAGATGTGCAGAATGGTCCTGGCGTCTATGTCCAACCAGATTCAGAATAAGAAAAAAAACCTTCTGAGGTCTCTGGTGGTGGTGAGTAGCTAGCCACTGTGGCAGTTATCCGGGTCCTGCCCCCAGCCCTGCTTTCTTAACCCTGTCCTCTGCCCTCAGGCCCACCACATGCCCATCTGCTACCCAGGGCAGGGGTAGACACTGGGGCCAGTCTAGGGGGCCAGACTTCTAGGGGGCCCATTCTAGGGGGCCAGAAGAAGATTTTCCTTCTTCCACAGAAGATCCAGCGTGCCAATCAGGAGACTCTCCTGCAGAAGACCTGGAATACCCGGGTTATACTTAAATACATGGACAAGTTCCGAGAAGTGAGTGGGTGACAATGGTGGTGGTCCCCCCTGTGTGAGAGCAGGGGGAGTGGGTGGTCCCCAGGACCTCTGGGGCGGTCAGGCTTGTCCTGATCTGGGGCTCATGAGGTCTCTGGTGTTTGTCTTCCTCCTTGGCTGTGCTGTTAATGTCACTCGTCTTCCATCTGAGAAGGGAATTTGTCCTGGAGTAGGCCTTGCCTCATTAACCAACACCACCAGCTGTGACCCATCGGCAGCATCACCAAGCTTCACCCACACAACCATCACTTTACTATCACTACCCACTCCTTGTCTTCACCTCTTAATTCTTGACATTGACCATCACTCAAGACCATGTTAATGAATTCCATGATCACCACCCTCTGATGGTAATTTTCGTTATCTTGCACCTTTATCAGTTGTCTGCGTGAATGACCTTCATCACCTCCACCAACCCCCACTAATTCTCACTGTCGAGCACTGCCACCCCCTGCATCCTGTCTCCCCTCACCTTTTTCGGCACCATCAAATGTTGTCAGTAACTCATGAGCCAGCCCTGCCCTGCAAGGAGAGAGCCCGCTTTGGAGTCCAGAAGTCCCAATGACAAAGCCCAGGCCATTTCCCTAGATGTCCTTATTCACGCATTTTGCCCTTTTCTTCTATTGGTTGGGGGATGTTTGGTTTCTACTTTCACCTGCTTTCCTCAGTTTATAGACCGTTTTGAGGAGGAAATACCCAGATTAAAGGCTGAGATGGAACAGCTGGAAGCTCAGATCTGGGAACCCCGAGAGATCGTATTTGCGGACGTTCTACTTCGGAGATCCAAGTAGGTGGTCCTTGAGCAGCACCTCTTACACTAGCCATGCTCTGGGCTTGAGCAAGCTCTCTGTTCTTGGGGGGCAGCCTGGGGGAGAAGGCAGGACCTATGCAGGGGGCAGGAGACTGGGTGTTTGCCACTGACCGTGCGGTAGCTGTGACCTTTTGCCATCTCTTGGCCTGAGTGTTTGTCTGCACACAGCAGGCTGAGTTAGATAATCTCCCTGGACCCTTCCAGTTCCAGATTCCGTGTCTCAACCAAGCGGGTGTACCCCTGAGCTCCTAGGCTGTTCAGGAGGACGGTGTTGAGTAGGATGGTTGGCTCCAGGGAAGAATGGCCTGGAAGGCACTCTGCGAGGAGAGAACGATGTTCTCTCTGTGGGGCAGACTTCTGGGACCCAAAGGAAGAACTTCCTTCCAAAACCAATTCCCCCGCCCGACCTCCCAGGGGGCAGGCCCTCCCTGTTTGAGCATGGGGATCCCCCCAGGCCATGCCTCTCCAAGTGGGGCAGTTCCTGCCATTTGCCAATTATTTTTCTTCTCCTTAGCTTCTGTGTCTGTCTCCTTCTCTTCCTCTCCCTTTCCTTCTTCCTCCTCTACCTCTTCATTCTCCTCTTAAGTTTCCTTCAAAAGTGCTGTCAGATCTACAACAGGCCTATGAAGCCCCAGGCATGATGAGGGCAAACAGTCCTTGGCTCTGCCACCGCAGAGCCGAGGATGGGACCAGATGTGAATCGATAAAGAGCCACAGATAAATGTTGCAGCTGAGATGAGAGCTGCTAAAGAAGAGGTGTGGGTGTGGTGACAGGAGAGCGTGGCCTGGACAGAGAGGTGTCAGGAGTGGCAAAGAGGTCCCCCTAAAAACATGGCCTTTTTTTTTTTTCTGACTGTGCTGGGTCTCCACTGTGGCGCACGGGCTTCTCTCATTGTGGCGTGTGGGCTTAGTTGTCCTACGGCATGTGGGATCTTAGTTCCCAGACCAGGGATCGAACCCGCATCCCCTGTATTGGAAGGCAAATTCTTCACCACTGGACCACCAGGGAAGTCCTGAGAATGTGACATTTTTAAACTAAAGTCTGAAGGATTATTCATAGAAGCTCACTGGGGCAAGGGGGCTGAAGGGGAAACTGAAGGAAGAATGTTTCTAGGTGGTGGTGCTGGCATCTCGAGATGTGCTAAGTAGGCCCCATTGTCCCTACCTGCGCTCTGGACACGCTGAAATAAGAATGAAAGGGGCAAGGTGACATGGGCCAGACTCTCACTTTTACCCGATAGAGCTGATTTTAGAGAATGTAGCTTATATCTCCAGGCATGTTGGCTTCTGAATACCAACCCAGAATTAGGCAAATGGAGTTCTGTGGTCAGTTGCATGGGAGCAAAGGAGACTGTAGTCCTTGCAGGCTGCTCATTACTGACAGAGAATGGACCAGGGCTCTCCAGGCCCCATTCCTCTCTCCAGACTCCTTTCAGGTTGTTATACCTCCTTCCCGGGCAGAGTGAGTAAAGAGATGGAGAGAGGCCAGGAGCAGTATGCCCATTGATGGTGTATGCCCCTTGATGACAGTATGCCCATTGATGCCCTTCCATGGGCAGGGAGACGCCAGGAGTGGGAAGAAGCTGTCTCCTCCTAGAATGTGGGAATGGCACGCTGCTAAGTAGAACTTTTCCATCCAAAACGTGCACTGAAATCACCTGGAGATCTTGTCGATAAGAAGATTCTGAATCAATAGGCCTGGAGTGGGGCTCAAGAGTCTACATTTCTAAGTAGCTCCTGGGAGATGCTGAGGTGCTGATCCCTGGACCACAAGCTGAGCAGTGAGGCTGTAGATGTGTGGTAGGAGGGAAGTTGGTGTTTATGGGGAGCTGAGTGAGGTTGGACTGCAGAGTGATGGGGAGAGTAATGACAGCCCCGCCCCTAGGGACTTCCATGCAGGGCCCTGTAGACCAAACATATTTGATCCTGAAAGCAAAGAACTTTTTTTTTTTTTGCCCATACTACTTGGCATACAGGATCTTAGCTCCCCAGTCGGGGATCAAACCTGTGCTCCCTGCAGTGGAAATGTGGAGTCTTAACCACTGGACCACTAGGGAAGTCCTAAGTAAAGACTTTTCAAGCTCAGTGATGACATCAGATTTGCATTCCAAGAAAAGACACTTTGAAAAGAATATGGAGAAGATATTGGAGAGGCCGTGTTGGGAGTCCAGTTGGTTGTGATGGCGGTTGTGTCTGGAGCGGGTGGTTGGGAGTGACTTGGCCAGGATGGGTGGCAGAAGAGAGAGAAGAGATGGACGGAGTGGAGAAATATTTAAGAAGGTGAATCTGTAGGACTTGGTGATATTTGGATATGGGAAGCACAGTACAGGGAGGTGTCAAGAATGACCCTTGGGTTCCTGGCTTTTGTAACAGGGTGGATAGTGGTACCAAGCCCAGAGAGAGGGAAGACTGGGACTGGGGGTGAAGGATGCATATGTAGGTTAATCAGCACTTTATTTGGACACTGAGTTTAAGTTATGGAGACCTGAGCGTGGAGCCGACAGGTAGGGAGCTGGGGGTATAACTGTAGATCTCAGAAGACAGACTTTGGCTGGAAATGGAAATTTTGGCAATGCCAGTACAAGCTGGAATCAAGGTTGCTGGGAGAAATATCAATAACCTCAGATATGCAGATGACACCACCCTTATGGCAGAAAGTAAAGAGGAACTAAAGAGCCTCCTGATGAAGGTGAAAGAGGAGAGTAAAAAAGCTGGCTTAAAACTCAGTATTCAGAAAATAAAGATCATGACATCCAGTCCCATCACTTCTTGGCAAATAGATGGGGAAACAATGAAAACAGTGACATTTTATCTTCTTGGGCTCCAGAATCACTGCAGACAGTGACTTCAGCCATGAAATTAAAATACGCTTGCTTCTTGGAAGAAAAGCTATGACAAACCTAGACAGCATATTCAAAAGTAGAGATATCACTTTGCCGACAGAGGTTCATATAGTCAAAGCTATGGTTTTTGCAGTAGTCATGCATGGATGTGAGAGTTGGACTTTAAAGAAGGCTGAGAGCTGAAGAGTTGATGCTTTTGAACTGTGACTGAGTGACTGAATGACAGTGCAGAGATGCATTTTTTTTTTTTTACTATTACTTTGAGCGATTTCAAATGTATAGAAAAGTTGAGAGAATACTGTGATGAGTACCCAGTTACCCATCTAGTTTTAGAACTTGTTATATTTTGGCCGTATCGGCTTCATCTTCATTTCTTCCAGACCCTCCCCATTTGCCAGGTGAGGAAACAGAGGCTCGCCTGGGGTCTGTCCCCAGTGAAGGCGGGAGGCTTGGAGAGGAAAAGCAGTGTGTTTGAGGTGACACAGAGCCAGGCTTGCAAAACCATCATTCTGACTCCAGAGAGAGCACTCATCCTGAAGGGCCCCAGCGCTTGAGAGCTGAGCGCCTGCTCCCTGTTGACCTCAGACCTCTGTAGGGGAAATGAGTCCTGCCAAACCAATTCCTGTTTCATTTTGATGTGTGTGTGTGTGTGTGCAGGTTGTTTTGGAATGGGGCTCCCCAGTACCAGTGTTCTAAAGGTCAGGGTTCCCCTGAGGCCATGCGCCCCTACCTGCAGCTCTAGTGCCTGGCCTCTTACACCCCCGCTTTGCTCTTCCCTACAGGTGCACCCCCGACATGGACGTTGTCCTCAACATCCCTGTGGAAGAGCTGCTGCCCTTCTAGTTGGTGGGGCTGGGGGCCAACCCTCCTTCCCTGGTCTCTTCCCCCTTCCCGGAGCCTTGAGTTCTCTCCTAAGGCGACGTCCCTGAATGGGGGCCAGCCTGCTGTTCCTTCCCTCCTCACTCCCTCCCTCTTTCCCCACTTTCTTTTCCTCTCTCCCTTCCTTTCTTCTTTCCTCTCCTGCCCCTCATTCTTTCTGATTGGAGCTGCTACTTGGGCCAGGTAGGAATTCCTAGGCGAGTCCTTTTTACCAATAAAGTTGGGCTTGCCCTGGTCTTTGCTGGTGCCTGGGGCTTCGTAAGGCATGGTAGGAATAGATTTTGTCTTAAGATAAGAGGTGGATAACTGTGCTGCCTGCATCTGGGGCTCAGAACTTCTCAACGAGTGCTGGAGGGACCCCCCTGCCTGAGTCTCCATGGTTCTGTGGCCCCAGCCGCCCCCTCCCTGGTGCAGTGGGAGCCCAGTTTTCCCTCTGATTTGTGCCCAGATCTTTTGAGACCAGTGCCTGGGTGGAGGGGGGACGCCTGGAGTTTGATACCCCTGGGAACTTGTTGAACCTTCACTGCTGCTGTCCATCTCTCTTACAGTCCAGTCGTCTGTCTGTCCACCGCCTGTATTCTCACTGTACATGGCCATGAACGCCAACTCACCCTCGGGTGCCCAGTCAGGCACCGTTCCCCACCACATAGTCTTCCAAGGTGAACTTAGAGGGCTGATGCCTGGGCCCCCTTCAAGCAAGGGCTTGTTGCTCGGGTTACTGGGAGGGGCATTGGCAGGCATCCTCCAGCTGCCAGTCCCATCGGGGTTTGTGTGAGGTGCAGAGAGCCCGGCCCCTTCCCACCTCTGATGATGCTCAATGTGCAAACGTCAAAGGCTCCTCTGGCTCCACCGCTCTCTGGAGCGTTGGTGGAAACTGCCCCTGGGTCTGCACTGTAGCTCAACTTCCTTGTCTTTCCAGCCCTGCCTAGCCCTCTCTTCTCTCCCTCAGCTGATCCCAAGGACACTCAGTAATCAAAGCTTGTACCCTAGGCTCTGTCTTAGAGTTGGCCTCCCTGGGGACCTAGTCTACCCCCTATTCCGAAGAGCCTCTGATGACTCACAGATCCACTCTGTGTGTTGGGAGACTTTGGGTTACAGGTGACAGAACACCCAAGTCAAATTGGCCTAAACAGTAAAGGGCTCAGGTACATATGTCTTGATGAGGTGAGGCTTTAACCAGAAATCAAGTGATGACACCAAGGACCTGGTTCCCCCTTTTCTTCTTTGTTTTCCACGTGTTTCCCCTTGCTGAGGTTGGCACTCCTTGTGGTCCCAGAATGGCTGCCAGCATTTCCTAGGGTGTTATGATTCTTTGTTCATGTCCTGCTAGAAAGAGAGAATGTCTGTATCCCAGAACTTTCAGCCAATGTCTTTAAGAGTCACTATGACTAGATCAGATCACAAGCCCACCAGGAATCAGCCTAGGAAGTGGAGAACACCTGCTAGTTTAGTCTAGACCCCCCGGAGCAGGGGAAGGCATGGACGGGCTGGGTACATGACCCAGGCTAAGCCAACAGGCACCCCCAGAAGCATATGGATCTCCAAACAGAAATGGACAGTGTTGAACATTATCATAGCAAATGCTTAGCTGGAACTTCTTTCATCTGTCAGCTCATCGAATCCTCACAGGAACAACCCTGCTGCTGCTGCTAAGTAGGAGGTGGGTATTGTGAGCATTTTCATTTTTACAGATGAAGAACCCAAAGCATAAAGCTGTTTAGTGACTTTTTCGAGAGTCACCAGGTTGAAAGTGGTAGAGGCAGTTCACTTTTGATCAGTGCACTGGCAGGAGCTCAGCTGGGCTGGAGAGAGCTGAGCCACCAGGTGTCATCGGAGCCAATTAAGACAAGTCCAGGACGTCCCTGGTGGTCTAGTGGTCAAGAATCCTCCTGCCATTTCAGTGGACACAGGTTCGATCCCTGGTCTGCGAAGATCCCACGTGCTGGGGGGAGACCAAGCCGGTGAGCCACACTACTGAAGCGCACGTGCCTGGAGCCCCATACGCCACAACTCGAGAAGCCGCCACAATGAGAAGCCCGTGTGCAGCAGTGAAGACCCAGCACAGCCAAAAAAATTAGAGAGTCCAAGTGAAAGGAACAGTCCAGCTTCAATTGCTCACTTCTGTAGCCTAAGGAAGAGGCTGCTAAACTGGAGAAGCACTGACATCACTCCCTTGAGTTTTCTGCTTGGGATGAATGGCACCATCCGGTGGGCTGGGTCAGCACCAGGGATGTTCTCACTGCTGCGGGCCTGGGAACCCGGGGGCCGGAGTTGGGGATTGGGGTGGGGTAGGGTGGAGTGGGGAAGGGAGTGTAGGGAGGGCTAGGAGCAGGAAGGTCCTGAGTCCTGAGTCAGAGTGGAGACAAGGGTCTTCGAGGTTTCTCCTCTACCCCTGATAAGGGGGAGGCACCTGAGGAGGGCCTTGGCCAAAGGCCACCCCCTCCCTTACTGGAGGTCTCTGAAGGAAGCTGTGCTAAGAATGTAGGATGGGCCAGGGGCTTGAGTCCTTGGCTGTGACCCCTCAGAGACTGCATGCACTGGCGGGGCACCACGCTGGTGGGGGGCGGGCAGACTTCCCTGCCAGGCCTGCCGGGGAGAGGCTTTATAATGGCCTGTGGTTGTGCCTGAGAAGTTAACAGGTGTGCACTAGTCTGTGGGGCTTCCATGGTGGCCCAGCAGTAATCAGCCTGCAGTGCAGGAGACCAGGATTCAGTCCCTGGCTTGGGAAGACCCCCTGGAGGAGGGCATGGCAACCCACTCCAGTATTCTTGCCTGGAAAACCCCATGGACAGAGGAGCCTGGTGGGCTATAGTCCATAGGTCGCAAAGAGTTGGACAGGACTGAAGTGACTGAACATACACACACACATACGCGTGCGCACACACACACACACACAAACACTCTACGGGCTTTCCCAGGTGGTGCTAGTGGTAAAAAAAACCCACCCGCCAATGCTAGAGACATAAGGAAAGTGGGTTAGATCCATGGGTCAGGAAGATCCCCTGGAGGAGGGCATGGAAACTCACTCCAGTACTCTTGCCTGGAGAATCCCATGGACAGAGGAGCCTGGTGGGCTACAGTCATGGGGTCGCAAAGAGTCGGACACAACTGAGGAGACAGCACACACACACACGCATGCACACTCTATATAAAAATAGATGAATGACAAAGACCTACCCTGTAGTACAGGGAACTATATTCAATATCTCCTAGCAACGTTTAATGGAAAAGAACCTGACATCTATAAATATCATATATATATATATATACACACACACACATATATATGCATGCATATATATATATCACTTGGCTGTACACCATATACTAATATAACGTTGTAAATCAACTATACTTCAATTAAAAAAAAATACTTAAAAAAAGTCAGGCATAAGTTTTTGGCCAGAAGCTGGATTCCTTGTAGTGAGGGGATGAATGAGTTTTGAGGGGGAAAACCACATGGATTCCCTGACATCACACACAGCTGTGGCGCCTCCAGTTGTGACAGAGAGTGACCCCATACGTGCACAGCTGTATATGGATGTTCTCTCACTTTTCAGAGCTTCACACGGGTGGGTCCTCACGTGCACATGTGCACACAGATACACACTAGGACGGCCCTTATCAATAAGAGGACCGATTGCGTGTCTTGTCCAGAACTCTCTGTGTCAGTCAGCGTTGTCCCCATTGGCACGGCTGCATGAGAAGCACCTGCAGGGCTCAGTGGACTGCAGCAAGGAAAGTTTATCCTCTACTCAGGGTCCTCAGGTCGACTGCACTCTGGCTGAACTCAGCTGGGCTGGTTGGGCAGCTCTGCTTCAGGTTGGGGGTCAGCTGGGTTTGGCTCCAGACTGTGGATCAGGCTCAAGGATACTCCTGGGCTCTGAAGTTATCTGGGGTGTTCTTTTCTCAAGGAAGATCCCGGGAGCAAATGAGTCAGGTCTTAAGACCTCTGCTTTCAGATGTGCGAGCATTTCGCTGGGCAAAGGAGGTCGCAGGCCCAGGGCCCAAATGACTTAGGGAGGGAGGTAATCCCTCCCCCACCACCTCCCTTCACCTACCCATGGGAGGGTGAGGCAAGTGGATGTGTGCCGAACAGTAAACTAGACGGTCATGCTTTTCTGTCTATAGAGGCAGGGACTGAGCTCCTGACATTAGTTTTCTATTGCTGTTGTAACAAATTGTTGCAGTCTTAAATAAGGCAACACAAATATATTATCTGACCTATCTGTAGGTCAGAAGTCTGACACAGATCTCAGAAGGCTAAAATCTAGGGGTCATCAGGGCTGTCTTCTTTACTAGAGGCACTAGGGAAGAATCTATTTTCTTGCCTCTTCCAGTGTCTAGCCTGTGTTCCTTGGCTTGTGGGTCCTTCCTCCATCTTCAAAACCAGTAACAGCAGGTTGAGTCCTTCTCCCATCACATCACTCTGGCCTCCTCTTCTGCCCTTTCTTCTACTTTTAAGGACTCTGTAATGACACCAGGCCCACCAGGATAATGCAGAGTAATCTCTCAATTATAAGGTCAGCTGACTGGCAACCTTAGTTTTATTCTGCAATCATAATTCCTCTTTGCCATGTAGTATAACACACTCCCAGATTCTGGGGATAGTATGTGGACATCTTTAAGGGGCTATTTTTGGCTCAGCTGGTAAAGAATCCACCTGCACTGCAGGAGACCTGGGTTCGATCCCTGGGTTGGGAAGATCCCCTGAAGAAGGGAAAGGCTACCCACTCTAGTATTCTGGCCTAGAGAATTCCATGGACTGTATAGTCCATGGGGTCTCAAAGAGTTGGACACGACTGAGCGACTTTCACTTTAGGGGGCTATTGTTCCTCCTACTCCAAAGGTTCATGTCTATCCTACAGGCAAAGTATACACTCACCTCTTCCCAGAGTCTCATCCTGTTATTGCATCAACTCAAAGGAAAAGCATCTCATCTAAAACCCGTCACTTCAAAAGTCCCAATATCATTTAAACCAGGTAGAGGGAGGCTCTGAAAAGACTTTATTCATCCCTGGACACAATTCCTTCCCATCTGTGAACCCGTGAAACTCAAAAAACAAGTTATTTGCTCACGAAATGCAGTGGTGGGGTAGACATTAGATAAAAGTTACAGACTTTCCCATTCAAAAGGGAGAAAATGAAAGGAAAAAAGGAGTCACTGGTCCCAAGCGATTTCAAAATTCAACTGCTTTCGAGACCTGGGAATAATCCTCTAGGCTTGTATCATCACAGAGTCCTTAAAAATAGAAGAAGGGGGCAGAAGAAGAAGCTGGAGTGTTTTGGGGAGGCCATGCAGGGGCAGGGCATTGGTCGGCAGTCAAGCGGTCCTTGATAACCTGTAAAGAATGGGGGGTAGAAGGGCAAAAGTTGTGGAAATTCTTAATTTTTGGAAATCATCCACCCAGGAGAGGGGCGCCACTGATTTGCTCTTCAAAGGGTGGGGATCTCGATTATTCAGAACAGCAGTCCCCAGCCTTTTGGGAATGAAAGATTGGTTTCATGGAAGACGGTTTTTCCACGGATGGTGTTTCTGAATGATTCAAGCACATTACGTTTATTTTGCAGCTGCTCCCCAGCAGTAGCATCACAACCTCGGCTTCACCTCAGATCATCAGGCATTATATGCTCTTAAGGAGCACACAACCTAGATCCCTCATGAACAGAGTTCACAGTAGGGTTCCTACGCAAACGAGACTCTAATGCTGTGATCCTACAGGAGGCAGACTCTGGAGGTAGTGTGAGCATTGGAGAGACTATGAATACAATTGCATGTCACTTGCTTCCTGCTGTGTGCCCCCTCCCCCCATTCAATACTGATCCGTGGCCCAGGGGTTGGGGACCCGTGATCTAGAGAATCTACATCAGCCTCCAAATATTTAAAAGCCCTCAGATCTTGTGGGGTAGATTTATGAAACAGGTTGTGTAAAGCTCTCTAGCAGGGAGTCATTAGCCCGAGTGGGTCTGCTTCGTCCATTTTCTTCTCTCTGCCTAGAGATTGCTGCGTTCACGGAGGGGTTTCATCAGAGAACGCAGAATTTTGCACAGAAGAGATGAGCTTACTCTGGGTGGGTAGGCAGATACATATTCAGAGGCTAAGTGCAGAAGCCAAAGCTTAAATACACAATGGTCCAGTGCACCAAAGTGTCACTATTGATCTGGGGCAGCAGGGCTGGCGACCAGTTGTGCCTGAACTCCGCTTGTCTTAACTGAATGTGTTTATGCTGGGGTGTGTTGGGGGCCACTCCCCATCATCAGAGATGTGGGACCCGCCTAGATCGGTTGAGAAAAATGCCGGGGCAATCTAAGCACTGCAGTGGTCTCAGGGTGTCTTCTGGCGAGCAAACCCAACAAGAGGAAAGACAGAGCTTGCATGGGGTCCACGTGAGGCAGGGTCTGTTCTGTGCCAAGGTTGAAATTAGGGTCCAAGCTCATGGTGGTGTCCTAGGCAATGCCGTCTCCTGTGGAATCTTCTGAAGGGGTGATGTCACCTTAGGTGAAATCCTGTGGAGAGGTGATGTTCTCTCATACGCTCAGGTGCAAGAGGGGAGACGCCCTGAATTGAGGCCGTTAGGGCCTGGTTGAGTCTAGAGTGTTGTTATAATGGGGAATTGGCCTCTGAACGACCTTGAGACATAGAGCCTTGTTGGGGAGGGGTCGCAGATCCACTATCATTTACTCCATAGGTTAGTGTCCCCATTTGTCTGCGGGGAGGCTTCTCTGATAGCTCAGTTGGTAAAGAATCCACCTGCAATGCAAGAGGCTCCGGTTCGATTCCTGGGTTGGGAAGATCTGCTGGAGAACGGATAGGCTACCCACTCCAGTGTTCTTGGGCTTCCCTTGTGTCTCAGCTGGTAAAGAATCCACCTGCAATGTAGGAGACCTGGGTTCGATCCCTGGATTGAGAAGATCCCCTGGAGATCTTTACTGTGGTCAGGTGCATGGGAAGGAGACAGGGGCCAGGGCAGTCACCCCGGGCTCAGCAGGAGTACATCCTGAGTGACACCACTTGGGAGTTTCCAGGCCATATTATTTGAGGGTATTTTTCACATGTGTCAGTTTTAAGTTATTCTGCCCCCTAATCACTAGCCATACCATACTGTCTGCAGGGCTGGGTACAGTTACCTTCTCTTCCTGTGAAAGTTCATAGTTATTACTGGCTTGAGTAGGCCCTTGTATTCTGGAATTTAGGCAAAGCTTCTGCCTTAAGCAGATTAGGATTCCAAATCAGCATACTTGGGGCCGTGGGTGGGGGGAGGTGGGAGCACTCCATAATGAAAAAATCCCACCCTATTGTCTGTCCATCACCCTTTCCTGGAGTATTGGAAGGCAACAGGATCTAGAGAGGATGTGTATGGGGAACCAGAGGAGGGGAAAATGACTAGGTATCACCTTTGATGACAAGAACAGACCATTGGGGGTGTCTTCTGAGCGTTTTGCTGGGTATCTCCGAAGAGGGAGAATTTAACACGGTGAGAATTGTGGGCAGGCATGAACCAGATGCTAAAATATTAGGTGACCAGCACTGTTTTTAAGTTTTAGTAGGAGTTGTTTGAAAAGCTTATTCTGGTACTCAGTGAGGCCAGCTAATCGGACAAAAGGAAGCTTCCTGTTTTTTTTTCTTTTTTAAATTATTTATTTATTTGGCTGCATCGGGTCTTAGTTGCGGCGTGTGAGACCTAATTCCCTGACCAGGGATCAAACTCAGGCACCCTGAGTTGGGAACACAGTTTTGACCACAGGACCACCAGCAAAGTTCCGAAAGTTTCCTGTTTAAAGGCCCATCTCTGTGTATCTTTTAAAGTGCATTGTGAGCTTTGATCTGAATCTAGTTTAAGGCACATGTGGGAATTAGAGGGCCCCAGAGCAGTGGCATCTCACGCTGAATGTCAGATGTATCCCCACAATGAGCCCATGTGTTGACCATGGCTTGTATATACTGACTATCGCCAGCAGATGGCGGTACAGGCCCAATAAAATGAACCTGTCGCCAACTACAAGGGCGTGATAGGAGGGAATGGCAGAGTATATCACTGGAAATGCTGGACTGAATAACTCACAAGCTGGAATCAAGATTGCCAGAAGAAATATCAACAATATTGTTGATATGCAATCTCAGATATGCAGATGATACCCCTTTAATGGCAGAAAGTGAAGAGGAACCGAAGAGCCTCTTGATAAAGGTGAAAGAGGAGAGTGGAAAAGATGACTTAAAACTCAACATTAATAAAACTAAGATCATGGCATCCAGTCCCATCACTTCATGGCAAATAGATGGGGAAAAAATGGAAACAGTGGCAGATTTTATTTTCTTGGGCTCTAAAATTACTGCGGATGGTGACTGCAGCCATGAAATTAAAACACGCTGGCCCTTTGGGACAAACCTAGACAGTGTATTCAAAAGCAGAGACTTCACTTTGCTTACAAAGGTCCGCATAGTCAAAGCTATGGATTTTCCAGTTGCCATATATGGATGTGAGAGCTGGGCAATAAAAGAGGCTGAGTGCTGAAGAATTGTTTTCGAACTGTGCTGGATAAGACTCTTGAGAGTCCCTCAGATAGCAAGGAGATCAAACCAGTTAATCCTAAAGAAAATCAACCCTGAATATTCATTGGAAGGACTGATGCTGAAGTTCCAATACTTTGGCCACCTGATGCAAAGAACTGACTCACTGGAAAAGTGATTTCCATCACTTTTCACCATCATTCATTACAGAATCACCATCAGTGATTCTGATGCTGGGAAAGATTGAAGGCAGGAGAAGGGGACGACAGAAGATGGGATGGTTGGATGGCATTACCAACTCAGTGGACATGAATTTGAGCAAAGTCCAGGAAACAGTGAAGGTCAGGGAAGCCTGTTGTGCTGCAGTCCATGGGATTGCAGAGTCAGACATGACTGAGTGAGTGAACAAGTTAAAGAATTTAATGTTTTCCTACATATGGGAAGATGCAATAGTCTAGGCTTGCTGAAATCATTCTTTTCATATGCATCTCAGCAATCTAGGGCCAGTGCTTACAGTCACCATGGGGAGTGGCTAATGGCTGCCAGATAGATGGCATTGTTCTCCCTGGGTGCCCTCTGGGCTCAGAAATTCACATTTGGAGAGCCTGAATCAAAGATGGCTATGACATCCTCCTTGTTTATTGACATGGCAGTAAATAGCTCCATTTCATGGGGGCTTCCCTGGTGACTCAGTGGTAAAGAATCCGCCTGCAATGGAGGAGCTACAGGAGATATGGGTTCAATTCCTGGGTCGGGAGGATACCCTGGAGGAGGCTATGGCAGCCCATTGCAGGATTCTTGCCTGGAGAATCCCCTTGGCAGAGGAGCCTGGCTACTTAGCATGCACACACACTCCGTTTCATCATCCTCAGAAATCCTAAACAGAGAGTAGGGGAATGGGTAGAAAACTGGAAGACATGTGGCCAATTCGAGTTGTGGTATGCTTTATAATTATTGTGCCTCTGTTAGAATATTACTTTTTCCTGTTAATGTGTTTACTGTAGAAAAATTATACATATAAGTAATCAATAAAAAACACTATTCATAATTCCATATCTTTGTATCACTTTAGGGCCTCTTGCTATCAGAAATGCATTTATAGGATAAAAATATATTTATAATCCATGCTATTTTCTAAAAAGATGAAATGCTATGAAAGGTTATTGTTCGCTGATCTAGTTATAAATATAAGGATGTGACTAGGAGAAACAGAGGGAGCGTAAAATGGAAAAAGAAGGGGAGAATCAGATGGGGTGGGGGTACTGAGTGGAGAAGTAGAGTGACTTCAAGACCCAAGATCCGTGTGCTGAGATGTCAGTGGCTAAAAAGAACTTGAAAAAAAAAAAACCCAAGAAACTTTAAAGGGAATTGTTATGAAATTTTGTTGGATAGGGGTGATGCAAAATTTCTCCCACATCTCCCCAGGCCATCTTCAGTATAGTTTGTATTTCTCATGACTCTATTGTGGAGTTGAATCTATTTTGGGATGCCCCGTATTTCATCTTTGAGGAGGCTGTGAAGCAAAAACTAGCTGTTGAGAGCATCCCAATGTTTTGAGTACCGGTTTGCGTGTGTGCTTGTATTTTTGTTGTAAAATGGGATCAACTTATACATATGACTTTTAAAATTGTTCTTTAATTAATAGCACATCGAAGTTATTCTCTATGACTGAAAGAACTCTAAACTTATCCTTTAAGAAAAAAATTGTTTATTATTTATTTGGCTGCATCAAGTCTTAGTTGCTTCATGAAGGCTCAGTAGTTGCCCCACAGTGTGTGGGATCTTCGTTCCCTGACCAGGGATCAAACCTGCATTCCCTGCATTGCAAAGTGGATTCTTAACCACTGGACCACCAGGTAAGTCCCTAAACTTATCCTTTTTAAGAGGTGCATACTATCCACGTTATGAATCTATAGCTACTTTACTTCACATTTCCCTCATCCCTGGACATTTAGGCAGCTTCCGGTTTTTCATTATTTTAAACTATGCTGTTAAGATTATGTCTGTTTACACATTTTTATTTTAAATTTATTTGGTTGCACCGGATCTTAGATGTGGCAAGTGGGATCTAGTTCTGCATTGGGAGCGTGAAGTCTTAACCACTGGACCACCAGGGAAGTCACCATCCATCATTTTTAAACTAAGGATTTTGGTTATTTCCTCAAAATACAGTCATTCCTAAAATTAGAGTCTCTCAGCCAAAGAACATGAACAAGGTTTAAGGTTTTTAACTTTTAAAATATTTTTTAGAAAGGATATAGATTTCCAGAAGTAGCATTAACTGGCTTAAATGAATAAAAGACCTGTTTCTTTGTACTTGTTTTCACTCAGCCTTTTGGTAGGATTATGCCAACTTTACATGATATGGCTATCACTGACTTGATGGACATGAGTTTGAGTAAGCTCTGGGAGTTGGTGATGGACAGGGAAGCCTGGCGTGCTGCAGTCCATGGGGTTGCAGAGTTGGATACGACTGAGTGACTGAACTGAACTGATATAATGTATATATGATATGGCTGGGCACATTCAAGGAACCAGCATCATTGCCTTGCTTTCAGATAGTGCTACGAATGTCAGATCTATGTATTTTGTCCATTTCACTAGGCAAATGAGTACCTTATCTGTCGATCCACATGGAGGCCAAATATATGCATTCAGCCCCTTTCTCTCCCATGCTTTGTGGCAGTCATGGGATGCCCCACTCAGATCTCCCGTCGGTAGAACTGCCTTGAGGATGTAGTTGGTGGAGAGCCTTCAGCTGCCATATTTCCAGATGTATGGTAGCATTCTCCCCAAGGTCGTGTTCTCCAGGGACTGCTCCCAGCCAGTGACTGAACCCAGTGCCTAGCCATCCCTGCCCTGGGTGGGGCTCCTCGGAGGAGCAGTTCCTGTTTTGGGGCCTTGATGGGCTTGGCTGAGACTTTTCTTCAATCTTCAGCCTCAGCCTCCTCCTATCCAGTCCTCTGTCTGCCCATCTTTCCTTTTACAGGTGTCAGACCAGTAATGTGGTATGAGGACTCTCCCTGTCTACTCCTTCTCACCTCCTTCCATCACAGGTGTTCCCCCTTAATACATGGTTTCGTGTCTAATTCTGTCTTGGCGTTGGCTCTTGGAAGACCCAAGCTGACGCACACCCCACGGATGAGTCCACAGAGCAGCCATTCCTGTAGGATAGATACAAACTCCAAACTGTTTATTGAGTGAAAGACGGAGAGATAGAGAAAACAGGAGCTTTAAGTCATGATAGTCCTTCGGCTCCTTGAAGATTCTATTGTTTTACCCATTGGTCCTTGGTTTAGCCAACTGTGTATTTTCTGTGTGGTTTGTTAGGGTTCTGGATGGGTGGTTGCATCACGGACTTTGCTATGAAGAGGCCTTTGACACAACACTGCTTGTACCTGTCACACATGAACATCGTTTTCTCCAGGGAGCCGCATTTCAGCTTGCAGTGTCCTGCGATCTTACGTCCACAAATTGTCCCGCCCCCTCTGGCTGCAAGGGAGAAGAAAAGATGGAGAATCCAAGGTTAGAAACAATTGAGGCACTGCCAAGGGGGTGGGGCTTTTCTTTTTTTTTTTTTGGTCCCACTATGGGCATGTGGGATCTTGAACTCTGACCAGGAATAGAACCCTCACCCCACTAGACTGCCAGGGAAGTCCCTAAAGGGGACTTTTTATCCTCAAATGTATACTCAAGATATGTGTCTTGAGAAGGACTCAGGAGGAGACAGAATTTCCCCTGATGGATGGCCTCTGGGAGTGCAGAAGAGCTCTTTGTCTTTGCCAGCTTCTACATCTTTGCAACAGCTAAAGTCTCTCATTTTTGCTGTAGTTGGTATCACAGAATGTCTGAGTAAAAAGGGGAGTGGGGAGCCAGGTCTTCATTGTCGGGGAGGCATTTGAACACTCTGAGGGGGACTTGTGGCTGTTCTTACTCATCCCACAGCTCCTTTTTAAAAAAAAATTAATTTATTTAATTGGAGGTTAATTACTTTACAATATTGTAGTGGTTTTTGCCATACATTGACATGAATCAGCCATGGGTGTACATGTGTCCCCCATCCTGCACCCCCTCCCAACTCCCTCCCCATCCCATCCCTCAGGGTTGTCCCAATGGACCCCACATCTCCTTTTAAAGGTTTTCCTGCCTCACTTGTTCTTAGGGAATATGAACTTGTCAATATCAAAGGTTGACTCATTCTCCAGAAGCATTAAAGAGAAAATAATGGTTGCTATGACAGGCAATTTTGCATTCATACACTGTTACCAAGTACAAATTTCTCATCAAACCTGAGGGCTTTGTCTCTGTGCTCTGTGTCCACCATGGGCCCACAGCCCAGGAATCTTTTGAGAGGCTTCTCCTCTGGTTCTTCACACCCATTGCCTGGCTCTCTGAATTTTCTCTCTGGCTCTTCATTCTCTTCCCCCAGGGTTTGAGCTGAGCACCTTGTTTGACATTTTATGTAAACTTACCTTCTTAAGAGGTCTCCTGTTCTCCCTGCCAGCCCTCTTGGGCGTAGGCAGGTGCTCCTGAATTTCTTACCCCAGGGCTTGGTCTCTCCACTGAGCACAAACCTGGGTCTGATCTCAGAGGACACAAACGTGGAAGAGAGACGCCTTTTCAGCGTTTTAGGAGCTTAGATGTCGAGAGCTCATGTAAAGGGAAAGGGAGATATTTTGAACCAGGTCAGGGCTGACTCTTGTTTTAGAATGGGAAAAAATTGGGGCGGGTTGGTTTTGGTATAGGGTTATAGAAAGTGATGGACGGATAAGGTGTACTGGGGACAGTGGTGGATGCTGGGAGATCCCCACTTTAGGTCAGAGCTCAGTGGGCTGGGCCCTGCCTACTTCCAACCTGGCTTGTCTGTCACCAGAGCAACCAGATCTGCTGGTGTTCCTGGCCCCCAGTCCCTTCACTCTTTTCCATCCAGTTTACCTGGGGTCACCAGGAATCCCAGGGCTGTAAAGACCAGGAGCAGGAGCTTCATGGCTGAAGGGCTGGCCTGGGGAGTAGGTGGTGGTTTAATGGAGTCAGGGCCCTCAACTGTCATCTGCTTGGAAGCTACTGCCTTTATAGGGTCTACACAATGCCAGGCTCCTGGGCAGTGAACCAGAAGAAGTCTCTGAAACCCAGAACAGACAGGTTAGATCAGAGTGTCTAATAGACTGTAGCCTGGATTGATTTATTGAGGACCTGTATTCTAGGCTATTAGCAGGGAGAGAGAAACAGAACAAAGAGCACCCATCTTTGAAACTGTCTTCTAGCCACTGTTGGTGAGGCTATGGGGAAACTTGTGTAATCTTGAAATGTTGCTGGGAGTTTTGCTTTTGTAGAGCAATTTGACATCAGAAGTCTTAAAAATAATGCATACCTTTTGACTCAGAGACTCTGTTCCTGGGACTTCTGTCTGATGAAATAAACAAGTACACATAGAGGTTTATCTCAACGTTGTTCAGAGTAGCAGAAAACTAAAAGCAACCTAAGTGATGGTAAAAACAAATGATGGAAACACGATACATACCTAGTATGATTTATCTAGGGAATATTACTTTTTGCCTGTTTCAAAATGAATACATGTGTGCTCAGTCATGTCTGATTCTTTGTGAACCCGTGGATGGTAGCCTGCCAGGCTCCTCTGTCCATGTAAGTTTTCCAGGCAGGAATATTGGAGTGGGTTGCCATTTCCTACACCAGGGGATATTCCCGACCTGGGGATAGAACTGGCCTCTCTTGCATCCCATGTTTTGGCAGGCAAATTCTTTACCACTGAGTCACCTGGGAAACCCCTTCAATATGAATACTCTCATTGAAAGTATTGAAAGGACCCTCAGGGGCCCTCTCAGATACAAAGCCCCTCTATTCCCTGCTTCTTGTAGAAAAAATAGTTTTAGTGTCCTGGGCCTTTCCTGAATTCCAAAGAGCAGGCAGAGGCAGCTACTATTTAGGGAAAGGAGGGAATGCAGAAAACACAGGAAAAGCAAGAAAACAAGAAATGTAATGACAATAGTTTAGCAATAAAAGAGTCCTAGTTCCTCCTCAAGGGATATACATAATAATCTGATACATATCTTTGAGAAGTTCTTTGAGAACTAAGATAGACCACACAACATCCCCCAGGCCCCCTATCCTGGACTCTTTTGTTGATCTTTATTTTGATTAATCTGCCTAACCTTTTCCCAAGGGATTGTGGGTCAGGTTTCCCATTGTAATATCTGCCTTCCAGCTTTTAAAATTATACCATACTGGGATAAACAGAGAAGACTTGTATGGGGTCCTTAATGTTGGGTGACCAGCCAGGGGTCCCTTTGTCTCACCCAACCTTTGGTAGTGCTGCATTAAACCTTTGTTTTAACTCATCCATGTCCATTTTAGTCATTCTGATGTTGGCCAAAATCTTGGTTTTCTCTGGAAACCGAAGCTGAATAAAAACGACAGAGACAGAGTTTACAAAAAATAGAAAGGGGACTTTAATTCTCAGCCGACGGAGAGGGGAACGTGGTCGGCTCGTGTCTCAAGAACTGTCCCCTTGCTCCGTGAGGAGTCTAGAGGCTTATACTAGGCAAGGGCTTGGCAGTCAGGAATCAGCTGGAAGTTGTGATGAGGAACAAATGTGATAGGATCTTGATTTCTTTCTCTTGCATTGTTTCAAAGACAGTCCTAGACTGGTGTCAGTAACCCAGTAATGGAGTCTGGCAGTTTGGTGGCTCTGCAGCCTTCTTTTTCATATGTAACTACAAGGGGAAGGGTGTTTGTAAGGGTAAACCCCAGATACAGGATGTGTTTAGCATAGAGTCCAAGGGAAAAATGTGAATTATAGCTCCTGCAGAGTTAGGGGGCAGAAAAGGAAACTTAGTTACAGATATTGAGAGTTAGGAGCAGTTAAAGTAAAAAAAAAAAAAGAAATCAGAACCGGCTCACTGTTTTCTTTATCTTTGTTCTTGGGAAAGGGAGAGAAAAACTCATTCCTCTTTTTTCCTTTTTACTGCAACAATTCTATTTCCTAATAACAGTCTAAAGACTTCCACCTGCTGGGATGAATCCCAAGACTCTCCTCTTTCTGTTTCCTGTTTGTTTCATTGCTATCAATATTTGCTTTGCTCACCTTATTTTTAAATAACTCTTGAAAATTTTCAATCTTGTTGGGAAGCGTCCCTGGAACTTCTCCTCAGCCTCTCCCCATTCTCTTGTTCCTTAATTGAATGTTTTTATTAGCATCTGTTATACCTCTGAGGGGGCTTCCCTGGTGGATCAGCAGTAAAGAATCTGTTGCAGGAAGGGGAACCACTTTCAGGGCCCGAAGCTGGGCTCTTGTCTAACATTCAGAAATGAATTGTCCGAGGAGACGCATGTGCTGACAAGGCAGGAGATTTTCTTGGGAAAGAGCGCCCGGGCAGAGAGCAGCAGGATAAGGGAACCCAGGAGAACTGCTCCACCACGTGCCTCGCAGTCTCGGGTTTTATGGTGATGGGATTAGTTTCCGGGTTGTCTTCAGCCAGTCATTCTGACTCAGGGTCCTTCCTGGTGGTGCACGCCTTGCTCAGCCAAGATGGATGCCAGCGAGAAGGATTCTGGGAGGTGGTTGGACATGTGGTGTTTCCTTTCGAATTTTCCCAAACTTTATCTCGCTGGTGGCTTGTTAGTTCCGTGTTCCTTACCAGGACCTGCTAACAGCTCATGCAAATGGTTACTATGGTGCCTGGCCAGAGTGGGCTGTTTCAGTCAATGTGCTTCCCCTAACAAATCTGCCTGCAAGGCAGGAGCCATAGGAGACGTGGGTTCGATCCCTGGGTCGGGAAGATCCCCTGGCGGAGGGCATGGCAACCCACTCCAGTATTCTCGCCTGGGGAATCCTATGGACAGAGGAGCCTGGAGGGTCACAGAGTCAGACACTACTGAAGTGACTTAGGACGCAAGCATACCTATGAGGGGAACCTGAGACAGCAAATTTGATCTGTTTCTGGTTTTGCAACAAGCTTATATTGGGTGTCCATGTGAAAGGGGCTCCCTGTCAACTACGAATTGGCATTTGCCATCTGACTTTACAAGGATTAAGTCATATGCTGCTGCAGCTGACCCATCCCCTGAAAGGAGTTCAGTGTGGAGAGCAGAAATGAGGGACTCTGTGCTCAGGGGAAAGTCTGGCAGAACAGGTCTTCAGATAGTTATTTCCACCAATTAATAAAATGCCATGTAAAGACAGTTCATAGTTGCTTGCTTCTTAGTTTTACTAAAATTTTCTGGAAGAGTTTAAGCAGGAAAAGTTTAGCAGGATAGGTTTAGTCTGCTCTGCTGGGCTTAGTTGCTCAGTCACGTCTGACTCTTTGTGACCCTGCGGACTGTGGTCAACCAGGCTTCTCTGTCCATAGGGATTCTCCAGGAAAAAATACTGCAGTGGGTTGCCATGCCCTCCTCCAGGGGACCTTCCCAATCCAGGTCTCCTGCATTGCAGGTGGATTCTTTACTATCTGAGCCGCCAGGGAAGCCCTTGGGTTTAGTTTAGCTCTTCTAAACTTTTGGTAGAATTCGCCTGTGAAGCCATCTGGCCCTGGGCTTTGTTTGTTGGGAGATTTTTTATTACAGTTTTGATATAAAATGAATTATGAGAATAGTAACTTAGGAGCTGTGTTTTCGGTTTGGACGGTGCAGAGTGGAATAGAACATTTAGGTTGAGAGGACCCACAGCTCACTTTAGAAAGGGTAGCAGAGTTTGCCACCCCAAAATATATCTCTTTGACAGGAGGATTACTCTAGGTTGATTATTTTTGAGAAAGCATCCGACATATGAAAAGCTCTGAAAACTAAGAAGTTACCCTTTTGTAAGAGACATTTACAATTATAAGGGAAATTTTAAGGGTGTTTCCCTGTCCCAGCTTTAATTACCTTTTAGAAGTAGAGATAGCTCATACATATAAAGTGTACACAACATAAACAAACCAGAGATCTCATGGCTTTAGTAAAAGCTTAGATATGAATCAGGTATCAAAATATTGATATAAACTTACTAGTTAACAAACAGTCGGAATATCTTAAAGTTGCTTGCTCAGATGATTAAGGCTTACTATCTGTAACAGAGAAGCCTGGCAGGCTGAAGTCCATGGGGTTGCAAAGAGTGGGACACAACCCACTGACTGAAGAACAGTAATCATCTGTAACATTTGGCAGTGGGAACAGTCTCAGCAATTTAGATTTAAAATTGGCACTTTTCTCCCCGCTTTGGTCTTTCAGGTCTTGCCTGCTTAATTGGGCTTAGTCTAGGTCCTCGTGGCCTATATTCATACTCTGGTTTAGACATTTGTGAGACAAAGACAGTTGTTTAGTTTTTCAAATAGTTTTGTTGCCTAAAGTTACTAAAATCAGTGGCAAGATTTTTATCAAACTGAAATGTAATTTACGAAGTTCTATATTTTATAACTTTAGAGCTTTAATTTATCACATCTTCAAAGGTTTGTATAAGGCATTTAGCAAAGATCTTTCTGAGTTTATAAATTAAGTCAAAGCAAAATCACTATTTTTATTTTATGAGCCCTTGTACGTTAATTCTCAGTTTTTACTTATTTTGTATGGCTCAGGTTTCCTCAGTACTTTTAGTTAATATTTCCTCAATGCAATTTATATGCCTTATTTATCCCACAATATAATTAAATAAGAGCTGTAACCACCTTATATAAAGCCCATTTAAATATACCAATTTATATATATTTATCTAAATTCCACCAACTTTTTCTATACCTTTAACTTTAGTTTTCATAAGAATCCAATCAACAAAACTTTGGTCTTAGGGGAGAATTTGAAGTCTTTTTCTTTCTGTTCCCTGTCTATTTTACTTTGCTTTTATATAAATGGCTCTGGGATCCCCAGAGTTGGATAGAGCTGAGAAAGTTAGGCCTTTTGGCCTAACTGTCCAAAAACAATTGGTAGGATATCTCAGTGTAAATTTTTCTAGTCCCTTAAATATATAACTTAAACTGGGGTAATAGAACAGACTTGGTTAGTTTTTATTATTGGGGACCAGTCGGGTGTCCCTCTTGGCTCATTAACTTGGGTAGTGTAGTAATATCAAATTGTTTAATCACATAAATGTCTATTTATCCCATTCTAAGTAATCATCCAAAGAATTTTTTATTCATTTTAGGTAAGGCCTTAAAAAATATTTTTTTACCTCATTAAAATAATAGTTAGATTATTTTTTCCTCTCCAAGTTGTTTGTTGATATTCTAATGCTCTTATTAGCATCTGTAAGGCCCATCCTGGAATGTGAAGTCAAATGGGCCTTAGAAAGCATCACTACGAACAAAGCTAGTGGAGGTGATGGAATTCCAGTTGAGCTATTTCAAATCCTGAAAGATGATGCTATGAAAGTGCTGCACTCAATATGCCAGCAAATTTGGAAAACTCAGCAGTGGCCACAGGACTGGAAAAGGTCAGTTTTCATTCCAATCCCAAAGAAAGGCAATCCCAAAGAATGCTCCAACTACCACACAATTGCACTCATCTCACACGCTAATAAGGTAGTGCTCAAAATTCTCCAAGCCAGGCTTTAGCAATACGTGAACCATGAACTTCCAGATGTTCAAGCTGGATTTAGAAAAGGCAGAGGACCCAGAGATCAAATTGCCAACATCCGCTGGATCATCGAAAAAGCAAGAGAGTTCCAGAAAAACATCTATTTCTGCTTTATTGACTATGTCAAAGCCTTCGACTGTGTGGATCACAATAAAGTGTGGAAAATTCTGAAAGAGATGGGCATACCAGACCACCTGACCTGCCTCTTGAGAAACCTGTATGCAGGTCAGGAAGCAACAGTTAGAACTGGACATGGAACAACAGACTGGTTCCAAATAGGAAAAGGAGTACGTCAAGGTTGTATATTGTCACTCTGCTTATTAAACTTTTATGCAGAGTACATCATGAGAAATGCTGGGCTGGAAGAAGCACAAGCTGGAATCAAGATTGCCGGGAGAAATATCAATAACCTCAATATCTGAGTCCAACTCTCACATCCATACATGACTACTGGAAAAACCATAGCCTTGACTAGATGGACCTGTGTTGGCAAAGTAATGGTTCTGCTTTTTAATATGCTATCTAGGTTGGTCATAACTTTTCTTCCAAGGAGCAAACATCTTTGAATTTCATGGCTGCAGTCACCATTTGCAATGATTTTGGAGCCCCCCAAAATAAAGTCTGTCACTGTTTCCACTGTTTCCCCATCTATTTGCCATGAAGTGATGGGACCGGATGCTATGATCTTAGTTTTCTGAATGTTGAGCTTAATGCCAACTTTTCCACTCTCCTCTTCCACTTTCATCAAGAGTCTCTTTAGTTCTTCACTTTCTGCCATCAGGGTGGTGTCATCTGCATATCTGAGATTATTGATATTTCTCCTGGCAATCTTGATTTCAGCTTGTGCTTCATCCAGTCCAGGGTTTCTCATGATGTACTCTGCATATAAGCTAAATAAGCAGGGTGACAGTATACAGCCTTGATGTACTCCTCTCCTGATTTGGAAGCAGTCTGTTGTTCCGTGTTCAGTTCTAACTGTTGCTTCTTGATCTGCACACAGATTTCTCAGGAGGCAGGTAAGGTGGTCTGGTGTTCCCATCTCTTTCAGAATTTTCCACAGTTGGTTTTGATCCACACAGCCAAAGGCTTTGGCATAGTCAATAAAGCAGAAATAGATGTTTTTCTGGAACTCTCTTGCTTTTTCGATGATCCAGCGGATGTTGGCAATTTGATCTCTGGGTCCTCTGCCTTTTCTAAATCCAGCTTGAACATCTGGAAGTTCATGGTTCCTGTACTGTTGAAGCTTGGCTTGGAGAACTTTGAGCATTACTTTACTAGTGTGTGAGATGAGTGCAATTGTGCGGTAGTTTGAACATTCTTTGGGATTGGAATGAAAAGTGATCGTTTCCAGTCCTGTGGCCACTGCTGAGTTTTCCAAAGTTGCTGACATATTGAGTGCAGAACTTTCACTGCATCATTCTTTAGATTTAGAATGGCTCAAATGAAAACAAATAAATAAATAAAATGGCTCAAATGGAATTCCATCACCTCAACTAGCTTTGTTCATAGTGATGCTTCCTAAGGCCCACTTGACTTCCCATTCCAGGATATCTGGCTCTAAGTGAGTGATCACACCATTGTGGTTATCTGGGTCGTGAAGACCTTTTTTGTATAGTTCTTCTGTGTGTTCTTGCCACCTCTTCTTAATATCTTCTGCTTCTGTTACGTCCATACCATTTCTGTCCTTTATTGAGCCCATCTTTGAATGAAATATTCCCTTGGTATCTCTAATTTTCTTGAAGAGATCTCTAGTCTTTCCCATTCTATTGTTTTCCTCTATTTCTTTGCATTGATCACTGAGTAAGGCTTTCTTCTCTCTCCTTGCTATGCTTTGGAACTCTGCATTCAAATGGGTGTATCTTTTCTTTTCTCCTTTGCCTTTTGCTTCTCTTATGTTTACAGTTATTTGTAAGGCCTCGTCAGACAACCATTTTGCCTTTTTACATTTCTTTTTCTTGGGGATGGTCTTGATCCCTGCCTCCTATACAATGTCATGAACCTCCATCCATAGTTCTTCAGGCACTCTGTCTATCAAACCTAACCCTTTGAATCTATTTCTCACTTCCACTGTATAATCGTAAGTGATTTGATTTAGGTCATACCTGAATGGTCTAGTGGTTTCCCCTACTTTCTTCAATTTAAATCTGAATTTGGCAATAAGGAGCTCATGATTTGAGCCACAGTCAGCTCCCGGTCCTGTTTTTGCTGACTGTATAGAGCTTCTCCATCTTTGGCTGCAAAGAATATAATCAGTCTGATTTCAGTATTGACCAGCCGGTGATGTCCTTGTGTAGAGTCTTCTCTTGTGTTGTTGGAAGAGAGTGTTTGTTTATTGATATGGCAGGACATATTTTCATTTCACACTGACAACATTAATTGCTGGCAAGGATGTGAAGCAAATAGAAATCTCACCCATTGCTGGTGTTGACCTAAAAGTGTTAGAGGAAACACTGACTGAAACCAGCTGCCCTGGCCACGTGAGATAGTAGCCACTTGCATGAGTTACCTTCAAAAGGAGGTCCTGGTAAAGAATGAAGAACTAACAAGCTACCGCCAAGCAGAAAAATTCAGGATAGGTCAGAAGGAGAGAGGAAACTCCAGTCCATTCGTCCTGCCAACCTCCCAGAATCCTCTCTGGAATCCATCTTGGCTGAGCCATGCACACGACCAGAAAGGACCCTAAGTCAGAGTGACTGGCCAGAGACAACCTGGAAATCAATGCAATTACCATAATACTCTAGGCTGCAAGCCTCATGGGCAGAGTAGTTCCCCTGGGTTCCCTTACTGCGACAAAACAATAAAACAGCCAGTTGGGTTTATTCAGGAACAGCAAAGAATTACAATGTGAGACGCATAAATCTATTGCAAACCACAGGCAAGTCCAGAGAACAAAAGTAGAGAAAACATTCTTTTATAGAGAAGAAGGGGGAGTTGAGAGAGGCTGTTAAAATCAGTTTGTGGGAGTAAACGGGGCACTGAAAGGCCACTGAAAAACATAGTGGCTTTTTCATTGGCTGAATAGTGACAGTTTTTTCATTGGTAAGGCTATAGTCAGGCAAGGAGAAATTCTTTCCTTTTCCTACTTGGTAGTAAAGTAGTAAAGTATTAACTTTCTTCTGTTGATAATGCATTTAACCTTGAGTGGTAGAGTATGAGAGCTCCCCCTTCTGAACTCCCAACTCCATTTTGCAAGAGGTTTCCATTGATTAATTTTCAGGGGTGGCAATGCAAAATGCCACAGTCACTCTGGAAAATAGTTTTCAGTTTCCTTTAAAGTTAAACATACCTTTACCATAGAACCTAGCAGTCTTACACCTGGGTATTTACCTTAGTCAAGTGGAAACTTCTAATAACACAAAAATCTATAAACAAATGTTTTTAGCAACTTTACTTGTGTTAGCCAAAAAACTGCAAACAAACCAAATGTCCTTCAGTGAGTGAAAGGATAAAAAACCAGTATTAACTGTCTAGAATATAATACTATTTAGCAGTAAAAAGGAATGTATTATTGATATTAATGTATTTGGGAAACTTGGATGAATCTTAAAGCCATGTTAAATGAGAGAAGTCAGTCTCAAACATTCCATTTTTGTGATATTCTCAGAGAAGGCAAAACTACAGGGATGAAAAATAGATCACTAGTTGCCAGGTGTTATGGTGCAATTAGAGTTTGAATACAAAGTGGTATATTTTAGAGTGATGAAACAATGTCCTGTTTGTGGTGATGGTTGCATGAATCTAAAGATGTTAAAATTCATAGAACTGTACACTGAAAGGAAAAACAGCCAAATTTACTCTATGATATTAATAAATTATGGACTTCCCTGCTGGCTCAGATGATAAGGAATCCGAGAGAATCTGCCTGCAATGTGGGAGACCTGGTTTCAATCCCTGGTTGGGAAGATTCCCTGGAGAAGGGAACGGCTACCCACTCCAGTATTCTGGCCTAGAGAATTCCATGGACTGTACAGTCCACGGGGTTGCAAAGAGTCGGATATGACTGACTTTCACTTCACTTTTTATAATAAATTATAGAAAATAAATAATTGCATCATCCTATACTTATTGTTCTTCAGTTTCCTTTTTAAAATTTAATGTGTCTAAGAGCTCTTTTCATATCTAAAAATATAGATCTCCATTTTTTTTTTCTAATTTTACATAACTTTATATATATGAACATACAGTGGTTTAGTTAAACCCTATTGATGAACCCTATTGGGGCTTCCATCATAGCTCAGTTGGTGAAGAATCTGCCTGCAGTGCAGGAGACCCGGGTTCTATTCCTGGTCGGGAAGATCTCCTGGAGAAAGAAATGGCAACCCACTCCAGTATCCTTGTCTGGAAAATCCCATAGACAGAGAAGCCTGGTGGGCTGCAGTCCATGGAGTCACAAAGAGTTGGGCACAGCTGAGCAACTAGCACTTCCTACTGATGAACATGTATTTCACTTTTCCTATCTTTTCTTTTTACAAACAAAATGGGAGAGATTATTTCAAATACCTGTCACTTCAAACAGCTCTTCTATTTGTGAGTATGCTATCAATTCAATACACACTTTACCTGTTTATATTAGGTAAAATATTTAAATAATTTCCAAGTCAAATCTTCAAGACAGGATATATTCAGAGAAGTCTAGCTTCTTTTAAAAACCTCTCCTCTTTTCTCATTTCTTCCTCTTCCCATAGATGGGCATTTAAAATTTTTCCTTCCATTTAAAAACAGATGTACATAGTGCTTTTGTTTCTGTCTCTCCTTGCCTCCATCACTCTCTGCTCAATATGCAGAATTTCAGGTTACTTAAGATTGCTGAAGTGAGGAACAAGACAACAGCAAAAGCCAGAGGCAAAAACTTCTTGCCTGAATGATGGGGACATGCCTGGGGAGAGTGCAGTGGGGTGGGTAGGACAGAGCTACCTGTGTTACTTGCCTGGAGCTCCAATATTTATTAGACTTCAGATGAGATCTGAAGTTGGGCAGTGGGCAGATGATAAAGCAGAAAGCTCTGCCATCAGGTCAAACAGATTTGGTTAGCCTGTCTAACCGGCTACTGGGTAAATTTACTGAGTACTCATAGAATATCTAGAAGATTAGCTCCCAGTCTTTGAAAATGTGCCATCTAGCTACTTGGCAAAGGTGAAGCAAAACAGGGACAGCTCTGTACTGTTCCTGTGATTTTGACTTGATACAATTTACTTTAGAGAGCAGTTTGTTGATAAACATCCAATCTCCAAAGCAAAATTAAACAAAACAAATCTATGACAAACCTAGATAACGTATTAGAAAACAGAGAGATCACTGTGCTGACAAAGGTTATTATTCTAAATTTAAAGAAGCAGCTACCATACAGCTTTATTTTCTAAATCTTCAAGTTAAAAGCATATACTATCTTGAAGTTGTCTTTCTGGTTGTGAATGCTTACCATAGATTTGCTGCAGTAATCCTAATATAAAATCTTTTGTTAGCTAGATAGCCAATTGCAGCTGTTCCAAAAGCAATGATAATCGCTGTGATCCTTTCAACACCTAGTGCTTCCCAGGTGGCTCAGTGGTAAAGAATCCACCTGCCAACAGAGGAGATGCAGGAGACGTGGGTTCAATCCCTGGGTTGGGAAGATCCCCTAGAAGAAATGGCAACTCACTCCAGTATTCTTGCCTGGAAATTCTCTCCTCCCATGGACAGAGGAGCCTGGCAGGCTACAGTCCATGGGGTTGTGAATAGGACATGAATGAGCACAATTTAACCCATATGCTGGAATTTGAAGTCAAACTCCAATTTGTGCAAAGTGTGTGCACAGGGCACTGAGCACAAAGGGACTCCTTTATTTTCACCCTAAAATAGAAACTTTTGGTATTTATTAGTAAATTCAAACCCAGTTTGTGTGTAAAAATTCAAATTGTCTGACAATTATTAAACAATTGTTCCATGCTTATTGCCTTTTACTATGCATTCTGTGGCTTTTATTCTCAGAGTTAACAATAAACAGTCTCATCTTACCATGAAAGTGAATGAAAAGTGAAAGTCATTCATCTTCTACACATCTTACTATAACTTTATATAAGCTGATATCTTTGATTTAAGTATACAAATTCTACTAAGGTTACTCAATTTTGCTTAGTGACAAACCCAGAATGAAGGCAGAGAGGCTTGGAGTCTTTTAAGAGGCATCTGTTGTTCCTACCTTTAATTTTTACCCAGAGCTCAGCAAGGAGGAGGAAAAGGATATCATCTCTCTCTCTCTCTCACTCTTTCCAATATTTATTTTTATTTATTTATTTGGCTGTGCTGGGTCTCAGTTACAGCATTTGGGATCTTCGATCTTGGCTGCAGCATTCGGGACATTTAACTGTGGCGTGTGAACACTTAGTTGTAGCATGTGGGATCTAGTTCTCTAATCAGAGACTGAACCCGGGCTGCTTGCTTGGGAGTGCAGAATCTTAGTCACTGGGCCATTAAGGAAGTTCCAATACCCTCTCTTTATGACTCACTAGTCAGCTTGAGCTGCTATAGCAAAATACCATAGGTTGGGTGACTTTAACAACAGAGATGGATTTTCTCATAGTTCTAGAGGCTGGAAATTTTTTTTCCCCCATTTATTTTTATATTAGTTGGAGGCTAATTACTTTACAATATTGTAGTGGTTTTTGTCATATTTGACATGAATCAGCCATGGATTTACATGTATTCCCCATCCTGATTCCCCCCTCCCACCTCCCTCTCTACCTGATCCCTCTGGGTCTTCCCGGTGCACCAGGCCCGAGCACTTGTCTCATGCATCCAACCTGGGCTGGTGATCTGTTTCACCCTAGATAATATACATGTTTCGATGCTGTTCTCTCGAAACATCCCACCCTCACCTTTAGAGGCTGGAAATTTAAGCCACATGGGACTATTGAGCACTTGAAATATGATTAGTATGATGAAATATGCTGTAACAGTAATGTACATAAGAAATTTCAAAGACATAGTACCAAAAAAAAAGGCAAAATATTTCAAATAATTTTTACATTAATTGCATATTGAAATGTCAATGCTTTGAACTTACTGCATTAAATAAAATGTATTAACATTCAATTCACCTATTTATTTTTACCTTTTCAATGCGGCTACTTAAAAATTAAAAATTACCTCCATGATTTGCATTTGTGGTTTGTAGCCTGTATCCACTGGAAGCACAGCTTTACCTGTTGTCCCTTTGGGAATCTGGTTGAAAATATCTTAGATCAGAGGCAGAAGTCATATCTTCTGCCTCCCCCCACCCCATATTTTCATCTTAAGTGGCCTCATGAATTTCTTCTGTGGAGAAGGTAAACTTGGTCTCCCCAATTATATGGGCCTTTCTATGGGAAAAAAAAAATCTATATAAAAAGAAAAAATGTCTGCTGTTTTCATTCCTATCACCCCAAGAAAAGCACATAATATGAGAGCCATAAATTTTTGTTACAGAGGCTTACTTTGGCCCATCGATGGGTTAAATTCAACACAGTCAGCATTTCTGTTGCTCACTTTCTCCTGAGCATGTAAACGAAAATTCTATTACTTTCTAGCTCTGTTTCCTCTGTGAGGCTCCTGTGAGAAAGATAAAATTATATAAACTGTGGGTGCTTGAACAGTGTTTATTGAATGACTGATAACAGAGGAAACAGTTCTATGTCTCAGTTTATAGATAGAATAGATAAAGAGGAACTTGGTGTTTTAAGGGAAAGACCTGAATCCCTGTTCATCTGCTTCTTCAGCTCCAGTCATGCTGTCGGAAGTATATACGATGGAGGTGGTGCTGGTGGTGGGGAGTCAGTGGCCGAATCTCTTTTTTTTTTGGTAGAAGTAGCAGTGTATATTATCTTCCCTGAGTTCACGGAGTTGGTGGTGGCAGAGTTCACAACGGTGGCATTTGGGAATATATTGGTGTTGATGTTGGCAAAAGCATTGGCACTTTTGATTTTGGGCAGAACAGATAAATTATGATGTTTGGTCTGCATCATGACACTAACATTCTTTGTAATTTTTAGCACTTGCTGAGAGTCCTCTTCAAGCATGTGGAGCATTTCATTTTGTATGTAGTTTTTTATCATTTGAGCCACTTTTGATCTAATACAACATTTTTTCTTTTTGCATTTATCTAACTCTTTTTCATCCATGCTGCAGTGCTCTTTGCATCTCCCCAAACCCATTACGCATCTTCTCAAGCCAAAGTATTCTGCACAAATAAAAGAGAAAACAATGTGCTAAGGTTAATAACTAGATGTGATATTAAAATTGTTAGAGCGAGAGGAATAGAGTCAGGGTGAATTTGTTAATGCTGAATTAAAAGTACAGTGGTTAGGGACATTGATGAAGGCAACAGGCAGGCCAAGAGAGTCTTTGTACATCTCTGAAATCCAAAATAAATCTCTAGTCTCTTCTCATTGAATAATTAAAACCTTAAGAAGAAAAGGAAACTCATTTGCTTCAGGGTTAAGATTTTAGATCTCTAATATATAACATCTTAGACACTTGTTGAGTATCATTATCTCTTCCCAGGATCCTAGGAAATATGGAGAAGAGTAAAATCTCTCATAAAAGTAACCCAAGAGTGCTCGCTTTGGCAGCACATATACTAAAATTGAAACGATACAGAGAAGATTAGCATTGCCCCTGCGCAAGGATGACACGCAAATTCGTGAAGCGTTCCATATTAAAAAAAAAAAAAAAGTAACCCAAGATAGAGTTTCAAAAGAGAATCAACTGGACTTTTCAGAAGATCTGGCTTCTTGCCAAACTCAGTGGTCTATGACCTCACCCTCCTTGACAATCACTTGACCTGTGGTTCCTGCAGCATGGTGTTCTATCATTTTCATCCTCTCTGGACACTATGTCCCTCAGAGATCTTATTTATTGTCATAGCCTTAACCTCACCTCTATGAAGATAATTCCTGCATTGTTATCTCTATCTCTAAATCCCCTGCTTAGTGTAGTATCTCATCTTCATCTGTTGGATGTTTTTCCATCCCAATGGTTCATCTATTTTTTTTCTCCAAATCCAGAAGCTTCTTCTTCACTCAACAATTCAACAGATTTTCCATAAAGCACAAGAGATTTATGTAGCACCTACTGTCCACAGGCATTTCAATATTGTTCCTCACCAGAGAAAACACAGTAAAATACTTGTATTTTAAGCAGCTACACTGATTAACCTTATCTTACGTGGAATTTGAGAGTCAAATTTGACTTTACCGGAGATGACACAACCATACTTACTTATAACCCTTCTCTTAGGGTCCCAAGATAAAAAAATTAGACACGTCTTTGACTACTCTTTTATTTTCCCTTCCTTGACCCATTGCCCGTTTAAAATCTGGATGATTCTTGTATTCTGAAACAAGTCTCAATGCTTCTGTCTCCATTGCAGAAAACAATGGTCAATCTTCTGACTTAGCCATTTGCCCTGATGTGTTACTAGAGGCTTTTGTGGGTAATTTGGGGGTTTCCAGTAAAACAAAGGCTGAGAAAAGGAATGGAACTCTGTAGAAGTTTGAAAAAGTTGAGATGGAGAACATAGATCTGTTCACTGAATCCTGAGAGTAGATTTATTTTTTTTTTTTTGAGCATAATTTTAAGGTCTTCCTTCTTATTACACCAAAGTATAAACTGATCAGACCTTTTACTTAGAGATGGTTTAAATTAGAAATAGAGCAAAAATGGGGTAAACTTGGCCTGAATCCCAGGTGATAGCTATGTAGAGGGCAAGGAGGCAGTTGTATATATTGAATAATTTCTGAGTTCACAAACAATACCCTACTTCTTTTGTAGCTCCATGTGTATCACCATCAGACACAGTCTGGGTTTGGAGCCTGTGGGACTACGTGACGGATGGTAAATGACTGATGCAATATGAACTTTTCAGCTATATCTTTGGGCATCTCATTTTCAGTGTCTCTTTGGGTTTCCATTATCAAGGACTGCCAAATCTCTCCTTCCTCCAACCACTCCCTCTTAGACCCAGGATTTCACATTACCTGTGTTCACCTGCCACTGTAGCATGAGGCTGGCAAAGATCGGGAAAAGGAGCTTCATGGCTGGGTGTCAGAGAAGAAGCCTTGGATCTGGGTTCATATTCTTGAGCTCCAGCCTTTATTGGCATCTTCATGGCCTTAGGCTCTGAGCAGTCAAGTGCAGCCAAAGCTCACGGCAATTGTGTTTTCTATGATTCTGTTTGAGAATTAGTTCAGTTCAGTTCAGTCGCTCAGTTGTGTCCAACTCATTGTGACCCCATGGCCTGCAGCACGCCAGGCTTCCTTGTCCATCACCATTTCCTGGAGCTTGCTCAAACTCATGTCCACTGAGTCAGTGATACCATCCAACCATTTCTTCCTCTGTCATCCCCTTCTCCTCCTGCCTTCAGTCTTTCCCAGCATCAGGGTCTTTTCCAACGAGTCAGCCCTTCGCATCAGGGGTGGCCAAAGTACTGGAGCTTCAACTTCAGCATCAGTCCTTCCAGTGAAGGACTATCTGAATACCTCATGCAAGAAATTTCCTGTTCTTAATCCTGGGGGGACACATAAGACATGAAAGAAAACACAAGCTCTTTAGATATCTTCCTCTTAAGATTTATGTAGGGCAAGAGTAGTATACCTGCTTTCCCCCTTGTGAGCCTAGAGTTAGGCCTAAGGCATTTAATGTATGAGATTCAGAAGAGCAGAGCTTGCTATAGCCATAGACTCCTGGAGGATAGAGACTTTGTCTTTTCTGTACTGTTTTCTCCATGGGTGCCGAATTAACATGAGAACTCAATACATGTTTGTTGAATGAGTTTATGGGAGGCAGTTCTTGGCATAACTTTAGCTTCTTTAAAAAAATGAAATGTAATTAACATATAACATTATATTAGTTTCAAGTAGAAGTGAAGATGTTAGTCGCTTAGCCGTGTCTGACTCTTCGTGACCCCATGGACTGTAGCCCGCCACGCTCCTCTGTCTATGGAATTTCCCAGGTAACAACACTGGAGTGGGGTGCCATTTCCTTCTCTAGGGGATCTTCCTGACCCAGGGATCAAACCCAGGTCTCCTGCAGATTCTTTACTGCCTGACCCGCCAGGGAATGATTTGATATCTGTATATATCCTCAGAAGTGGAATTGCTGAACTATATGGAAGTTCTATTTTTAACTTTTTGAGGTACCTCTATATTATTTCTATAGTGACTGAACCAATTTACATTTCTACCAACAGCGTACATAGATTCCCTTTTCTCCTTGCCGTCCTCATCTTTGCCAACACTTACCTTGTTTTCTTGGTGATAGATATTCTAACCGACGTGAGGTGATATCTCATTGTGCTTTTGATTTGCATTTTCCTAAATGCCTTTTCATGTGCCTGTTGGCCATCTGTATGTCTTCTTTGGAAAAATGTCTATTCAGATCCTCTGCCCATTTTTTAATTGATCTTTTTCTTGGTGTTGAATTGTCGACTTTACACATGGACATCACCAAATGGTCAGTACCAAAATCAGATTGATTACACCATTTGTAGCCAAAGATGGAGAAGCTGTATACAGTCAGCCAAAACAAGACCTGGAGCTGACTGTGGCTCAGATCATCAGCTTCTCACAGCAAAATTCAGGCTTCTTAATAAATAGTGGTCCTATATTGCTATAAGTATTCAACTGGTTAGAATATTTTCTTTTTTTACACTTCTCTTTGGAACTTGACTCATTATTTTTCGCTGAAATATTTCAGAGTGAAAGTCGCTCAGTCGTGTCTGACTCTTTGCAACCCCATGGAATTCTCCAGGCCAGAATACCTGGGTAACCTTTCCCTTCTTCAGGGGATCTTCCCAACCCAGGGATTGAGCCCAGGTCTCCCACATTGCAGGCAGATTATTTACCAGCTGAGACACAATTCAAGGTAAATTATAAATACAATATTCCATTTCTATACATTCTAGTAAACATTTTTTTTTCATTTATTTTTATTAGTTGGAGGCTAATTACTTTACAATATTGTAGTGGTTTTTGTCATACATTAACATGAATCAGCCATGGGTTTACATGTATTCCCCATCCCGATCCCCCCTCCCACCTCCCTCTCTACCCGATTCCTCTGGGTCTTCCCAGTGCACCAGGCCCGAGCACTTGTCTCATGCATCCAGCCTGGGCTGGTGATCTGTAGTAAACATTTTTTTTTTTTTTGAAAAAATAGGTTATTTTGCAACATGGCCAACATAATATCATCACACTTAGCAAAATTAATAAAATTTCCATAATATTTAACAATTACTACTCAGTCTATTTTCAAATATCTTTAATTATTCCAAATTTTTTTTTAAACAACTGATTTGTTCACACTAAAATTCACTCCAAGACCAGTCAATTTGAAGCTTTCTCAAAGTTAACATCAAATTTGCTTGACATGGGTGTGTCAAGAAGTGATTTTTCTTTTGACTCTGCAACATGGCTCTGAGATCTTATTAAATAGTTCCCCAACCAGGGATCAAACCCAGGCCCTCAGCAGTGAAAGTGCTGAGTCCTAACCACTGGACCCCCAGGGAATCCTCTGAGGTGATTTTTAATCTTGGGAGATACAGTGCACATGCATTTTTTTGTTTTTGAGAGTTGCCCACACAGGGCAAAAACTCTAACAGTCTCTACTTCCTTTTGAATTTTTAAGATTTTCCTTGATACTAGAGAATTCTTTGGTCAGTATTTCGAAGTCTCTAGATGTACATGAGTCTTACAGAACAATTACGAAAGTATGATGTTTGTCATTTCCTAGGAGTTCTCTTAAAGTTTTGAAACTCGTGATATTTGGACAGCTAGTAAGAAAATTTGCTTTGTCCACTAGGTGACACTTGAAATCCGGAATGCCTGAATTTAACATGAATGGAAGTCAATGAAAACCAGAGCTTAGCCATTCATGGAGCTTATGATTGAACAAAAGGGGAAAGATACATGACTGCAATGGGTTTTTCAAAGTCTGCAGGAATATCACATGGAGTACTTTAACTGAGAAAAATGCCTAATATCCTCTATTGCCTCTTAGTTTGATATGATGGGTAGATTAAGAACACAATTTAAAAAAAAAAAAAAAAAGAACACAATTTTGACTAACCTGGAAGTTCCATAATTTATGAAGTTTATCCATTTTATTGCTCCAAACATTTTCTAATTTGTTGTTGCTCAGTCGCTCAGTCATGTCTGACTCTTTGCAACCTCATGAACTGCAGCATGCTAGGCTTCCCTGTCCTTCACTGTCTCCTGGAGTTTGAACAAACTCATGTCCATTGAATCAGTGATGCCACCCAACCATCTCATCCTCTATCAGCCCTTTCTCCTCCTGCTTTCAATCTTTCCCAGCATCAGGGTGTTTTCTAATGAGTCGGGTCCTCATATAAGGTGACCGAAGTATTGCAGCTTCAGCTTCAGTCCGTCCAATGAATATTTAGGGTTGATTTCCTTTAGGATTGACAGGCTTGATCTCTGCTATCCGAGAGTCTTCTCCAACACCACTGTTCAATAGCATCAATTCTTCAGCACTCAGCTTTCTTTATGGTCCAACTCTCACATCTGCACACAACTACTGGAAACACCATAGCTTTGACTAGACGGACCTTTGTTGGCAAAGTGATGTCTCTCCTTTTTAGTATGATGTCTAGGTTTGTCCTAGCTTGTCCTGCAAGGAGCAAGCATCTTTTAATTTCATGCAGTCACCATTTGCAGTGATTTTGGAGCCCAACAAAGTAAGATTTGTCACTGTTGCCATTTTTTCCCCATCTATTTGCCGTGAAGCAGTGGGACAAGAGGTCATAATCTTTGTTTTTTGAATGTTGAGTTTTAAGCCAGCTTTTTCACTCTCCTCTTTCACCTTCATTAAGAGGCTCTTTAGTTCCTTTTAGCCTTCTGCCATTAGGGTGTTGTCATCTGCATATCTGAAGTTGTTGATATTTCTCCTGGCAATCTTGATTTCAGCTTGAGCTTCATCTGACCTGGCATTTTGCATGATGTACTCTGCATATAAGTTAAATAAGCAGGGTGACAATATACAGCCTTGATGTACTGTTTTCCCAATTTGGAACCAGTCTGTTGTTCCATGTCTGGTTCTAACTGTTGCTTCTTGACCTGTATACAGGTTTCGAAGGAGGCAGGTAAGGTGGTCTGGTATTCCTATCTCTTTTCCACAGTTTGTTGTGATCCACACAGTCAAAGGCTTTAGTGTAGTCAATGAAGCAGAAGTAGATGTTTTTCTGGAATTCCCTCTTTTTTTCTAGGATCCAGCAGATGTTGGCAATTTGATCTCTGGTTCCTCTGCCTTTTCTAAATCCAGCTTGTACCTGTAACTATTGTTTTATACTTAAAAAATCAGGAGTAACTCTAACTGAGGTAAGTATTTTGTTGAGCCCTTTCCTACGTATACAATTTTCTCTCAATGGATAGCTTTTCAAGATAACATTTTTACACTAAAATTATTTATTAAAAAAATAATTTTATTATTTTTGACTGTGTTGGATCTTTGTTGCTGTGTGGACTTTCTCTAGCTGCAGAGGTTGGGGGCTACTCTTTAGTTGTGATGTGCGAGCTTCTCCTTGCAATGGCTTCTCTTGTTGTGGAGCACGAGTTCTAGCGTGCACAGGCTTCAGTAGTTGTGGCACATGGGCTTAGCTGCCCCATGGCATATGTAATCTTCCCTGATCAGGTACTGAACATGTGCCCCCTGCACTGGCAGGAGGATTCTTAGCCACTGGACCACCAAGGAAGTACTGAAATTATTTTTAGAGAAAAATTTTTTTCTTCATTTTTTTGGACATCTGAAGGTATATGTGGTCCTTCTGGAATTACTAGCTTTCCTATCTTGTATCCAGCTGTAATTTTGGCCTAGAGATAACTCTGATCTTTCTGGAGTGTCTTATCAAAGAATGAAATGTATCTCTGGTTTAGATTTTAAAACCTTAGGAAACTCTCCAGAAAAACCCAAAACTGCATTATCACAGGATTTATTTTCTAGACTAGAAGATATTGATTATCCTCTGTGAATAGAGTCTCAGTTCAGGTTTGGAAACTTGTGAAAAGTATTGCCCTTTCTGACAGTACATGCTTTTTTTTACTATCACTTGGACCAGTCATGAAGCTTTTCTAGATCATTGTAAGGAATGCTGACATCTTGGTATGAAATTTAATGTTATATTAATTTCCTATGTTACAAGTTACAAAAGAAAATTAGTGGCTTAAAGCAACACAAGTTTATCATCTTATTGTTGTGAAGGTTATAAATCCCAAATGAATCTCATTGGGTTTAAAAGCAAGATGTTAGCAGGGCTGTATTCCCTTTGGGGAGCCTAGGAGAAAAATCTTTCCTTGTTTTTCCAGCTTCTAAAGGATTAAATATTTGGACTCATGGGCCTTTCCTCCATCTTGAAATCTAGCCACGTGACATTGTCAAACTTTCCCTGACACTGATTGTCCTACTTCCCCAATGATCCTTGTTATTACACTGGACCATCCAGATAATCTAAGACAATCTCCTTATTTTAAGGTCAGATGATTAGCAGCCTTAATACTATCTACAGCCTTAATTCTCCCTTACCATGTAACATCACATATTCAGGGGTTCTGGTTATTAGAATGTGAACATCTTTAGGGGACCATTATTCCACCTACCTTAAATATCAATATCAACACACTTTGATTTTTCTACATTTAGAACTGGCTCAAAATTGTACATATAACTTATTTGCTTTTACTGTTGTAAATTTTTTATTGTTGAGGGAGGAAAACAATATTTAATTGAGCTTAACTTGATTTTGATATATAGAGGCTGCCTTTTCTAAATCCAGCTTGTACCTGTAACTATTGTTTTATACTTAAAAAATCAGGAGTAACTCTAACTGAGGTAAGTATTTTTTTGAGCCCTGGGCATCTGGCATATCACTTGTTGATTGACAGGTCTGCTTTCTTCATGTTTTTATTCAACTAGAGTCCAAAATACAGAAGTATTTAGAGCAACTAGCCCTGGGCACAGCCTACCTATCATGGACCTGTATGTGATTTTCTCTTCAAATCATACCGTAAACAAAGTCAATCTGAGTCACCCAAGACTAATCTATGATCTTTCTCTTTACTCTGGCAACTTTCATCAGTCAGAGAGTGTCAGGCAGACATGGGCAGACACACACACACACACACACACACACACACACACACATCATCTCATCTGCAGAAAATTCTTACTTTGTCATGCTATGGAATTCTGCATCAAGGCCGGTTCTATCCTTTCTATTTTAGATCCACCTATCATGGTATTACTTAACTATCAATACACAAGAAAAACAAATCAAACCTTTTATTCACTTTGATTTTATGAAATAACCTGAAACCCACTGTAGCAGGGAGACGAAACCATGACATTGTGTATTTAAAATAGTTTAATCTTTCAATAGCTCTGGACGAAAGGAGAGCAATAGTTAAATGGCATGTGTATGTGCATAGTCACTTCAGTCGTGTCCAACTCTGTGTGACCCTATGGACTAGAGCCTGCCAGCCCCCTCTGTTTGGAAAGATAATATCTTAAGTAGGATTCAGAAAATATTTCTAAGTAATGAAGCACATTAAAGGTCATTTATAAGTAAGGTATTAAAAGCAATTTTTACTGCTACGGATTACAATGGGAGCTACAGTAAATGTGGATGGGTGATTTTTTTAACTGGTCATGACTAGAAAGCAACATTTTGTTATCCATTCCAGCCTACTCAAAGGGAAAATCTATTGTTTAGCCACAAAGGACCTTGAAAATGAGGAGACTATGGGCTTTTTTGTGCCTAGCCAAGATTGCATAAAGCCTCTTGGATATTAAAGAGTTGACACAGCTGAACAGATCAACAGACTTAGGAATCTGTTGAAGTAGCTAGGTGATACCATTTTCAGGAAATAATAATGTCATCTTTGGAAATCATAAATGTTAATTCTCTCAATACAGAGTTTTCTCTCAAGACAGGTTCCTCTCTGAGCTGTGAGTAGGATATAAGGAGATGGATGGGGGAAGGATGTCCTGCCAAGTGCATTACTAATAAATTTTGTGAACAAAGCAACATCCTGTATTTGAATGTTTTGTCTTCAGTCTTCCAAAGATTGACTCAAAGAAGGCAGCCAGAGAGGTGGGTTAGCGCAATGGCTAAGACCTTTACTTTAAGGTTCACACATACCTGTGTTGATCCTAGCCCATTCCTCACTAGCTGTGTGACATTGGCCACATTACCAATTCTCTAAATTGTGGCTCAACAATTTTAAAAAGAGATGTTAATATTAATTCCTACTCCATAGTGTTCTTGCAAGGATAAAAGTAAGTAATGCACATAAAATGCATTTGTCATCTAGTAGACCCAGGTTGGGGCTTCCCATGTGGCACTAGTGGTAAAGAGCCTGTCTGCCAATGCAGGAGATGAGGGTTTGATCCTTAGGTAGGGAAGATCCTCTGGAGGAAGAAATGGCAACCCAGTCCAGTATTCTTCCCTGGACAGAGGAGCCTGGTAGGCTACAGTCCTTAGGTTGGTCCTTCAGAGTTGGTCACGACTGAAGCAACTTAGCATGTGTGCATGCAGACACATATTAAGAGGTCGTGGACTTCTTAAACCCACCAGGGACTTCTCTGAAGCTCAGGGTTTAAGGTTCTGTGCTCCCAATAAGGCGGCATGGGTTCCATCCCTGGTCAAGGAACTAAGATCCCACATGCTGTGTGGTATAGCCAGAAAAAAAAGAGGTGGAGCTGAGAAATGAGTTGAGACCAAGTGGGATACCAATGGGGCAAGTGCAAATCTGGTGGGGCCATTAGTCAATTCTCACTGCTCATCTTGATATGTGAGCAATATTTGACAATCTTTCCTCCCTGACAAACTTAATTCACTCTGGTTACTGGTAAACACAATAAGCTATGTGCTGTGTTGTGCTTAGTCGCTCAGTCATGTCCAACTCTTTGTGACCTCAGGGACTGTAGCCTGCCAGGCTCTCTGTCCATGGGAATTCTCCAGGCAAGAATACTGGAGTGGGTAGCTGTGCCCTCCTCCAGGGGATCTTCCCAACCCAGGGATTGAACTAGGGTTTCCTGCATTGCAGGCAGATTCTTTACCAGCTGAGCTACCAGGGAAAACCATACTAAGCTATATGTAATACTTATTCTTAACCCTGATCCTAACTTTGTGCTATGATACTGGTTTAATCATCTTCAACATATATTTATATTGCCTTCACAAATTCCAAAATTCTTCCAGGTACTGTCATAGAAAAATTTTTGGATGGGCCCTAATTACTATAAATTCAAGCTTATGATGTCCACAAATTATAAAACAAGGTAAGCAACTTTCTTTAGGAAATGTCTAAAATAACTTTATTACTGTCTTGGGTATATTTTATTAAGCAATAAATTTTCAGTACTTTGAAATCATCCTGTAATTATATACTGAAAGTACAGTGTGAGTTTTGTGCTGTGTATTGAGAACTCCAAACTGAACTAGACCAGTGACCTCTCTTTAAGGGGTTCATGTGCATGCATGCTCAGTAGCTCAGGTGTGTCTGACTCTGTAATTCCATGGACTGTAGTCCTCTGTCCATGGGATTTTCCTGGCAAGAATACTAGAGTGGGTTGCCATGCCCACCTTCAGGGGCTCTTCCCTACCCAGGGATCAAACCCGAATCTCCTGCATTGCAGGTGGATTCTTTACTGCTGAGCCACTGAGGAATCCCCTAAAGTGTCTCATATTCATAGATTATTGCAAATAATTGGAATATGACATGGTGTGAGCAGCAACAAAAATACTTACAAAACACAGTGGTGGCACAAAAAGGGAGTTTGCAGCTCTATTTCACTGGGTTAGGGAAACTTTCACAGATGTAGGGATAATTGAACTTGGATTTAAAGGAAAATTAGGAGCTCAACAGGGACAATTAGGTAGATGAGAAAGGGTAATATTTGTAAAGAGAGATTTAAATGTGTTGGAATCAAATATCAACAATCTCAGATATGCAGATGACACCACTCCTAACGGCAGAAAGTGAAGAGGAATTTAAAGAGCCTCTTAATGAGGGTGAAAGAGGATAGTGAAATAGCTGGCTTGAAACTCAACATTTAAAATACTAAGATCATGGCATATAGTCTCATCACTTCATGGCAAATAGATGGTGAAAAAGTGGAAACTGTGCCAGATTTTATTTTCTTGGGCTCCAAAATCACTACAGATGGTGACTGCAGCCACGAATTTAAAAGATGCTTGCCTCTTGGAAGAAAAACTAACAAACCTAGACAACATATTATAAAGCAGAGACATCACTTTGTTGACAAAGATCTGCATAGACAAAGCTGTGGTTTTTCCAGTAGTCATGTACAGATGTGAGAGTTGGAACAGAAAGAAGGCTGAGTTGCTGAAGAATTGATGCTTTTGAACTATGGTGTTGGGGAAGACTTTTGAGAGTCCTTTGGACAGCAAGGAGATCAAGCCAATCAGTCCTAAAGGAAATCAACCTTGACTATTCATTAGAAGGACTGATGCTGAAGCTGAAGCTCCAATACTTTGGCCACTTGATGTGAAGAGCTAACTCATTGTAAAAGACCCTGATGCTGGAAAAAATTGAGGGCAGGAGAAAAAGGGAGTGACAGAGGATGAGATGGCTTGATGGCATCACTGACTCAATGGGCATGAGTTTGAGTAAACTCCAGGAGAGAGTGAAGGACAGAGAAGCCTGGTGTGCTGCAGTTCATGGGGTTGCAAAGAGTAGGACACAACTTAGTAACTGAACAACAACAGGTTATGGAAGTAACAAGTTGAGTAGGGGCATCAACATTAATTTGGCAGAAATGTAACTTGTTCCATAAAAAAAAAAAAACAAAAACCCAAGAGAGGAGAGTGAGAACCAGCTCAGAGTGAGTTGAGCACTGTACTAAAGAGACTTGATCTTTGAAAGATTTTAGTTGTGGAATTGAATTTTGTTGTTGTTTGAGTCGCTAAGTTGTGTCTGACTTTTTTGGGACCCCATGGACAGTAACCCATCAGACTCTTCTGTCCTTCAGATTTGCCAGGCAAGAATACTGGAGTGGGTTTCCATTTCCTTTTCCAGGGGATCTTCCTGACCCGGGAATCGAATCCACATCTCCTGCATTGGCAGGTGTTCTTTTTTTTTGCCCCCCAACCACTGATCTACCAGGGAAGCCCTGGAATTGAGCTTTACTGTATGGGTAAGGCATTATGGGAAACTGAAATAACATCAATTTATCAAGTCAAGCCTAAAAGCAATCTTTCTCTTAGAGAATTTTCTGAAAGTTTCATACATTAAAAAAATTATTCCCTGGTGGTCCAATGGTTAAGAACCCACCTGCCAATGCAGGGGACATGGGTTTGATCACTGCTTCAGGAAGATTCCACATAAACCATGGGGGCAACTAAGCCTGTGTGCTGCAACCACTGAGCCTGTGCACTATGGTCCTTGTGCCAAAACTACTGAAGCCTTCACGCTCTAGAACCTGTGCTCCACAACAAGAGAAGCCATCACAATTTGAATCCTGTGCACCGCAACTAGAGAGCATCACCCTTCACTGCAACTAGATAAAGGCTGCAAGCAACAATGAAGACCCAGCACAGCCAAAAATAAATAAATGAATACAATTGTTATTGCACATGCTTATGTGTTTACCTGAATTAGTTAATGATTCAATTTTCCAGATGAATTACTTTTGTGAGTGAAAGGTGGTACTAGTTGGATGGGACATTGGAAGAGAAGGAATGAACTAGGACTGACCCACACAAACCAAGACATATGGCCAACCCACTTTGACCCAAGTGGGCTGATGGCCCAGGTGGAGAAATCACTGTTCTTGCTCTCCGGGAGCTCATGTCCTGAGGAAGGGGGAGTAAATGTGATGTGATGAAACATTCGGTGACTGTGAACTCCGTATTTGGGAATGAAAGTGGGGGTGGACTTGAATTTCATCTCTTCCATGTGGGTTAAAATGAGAGCTCAGAACACTAGTAGCATCCAAAGCCATGTCTCATCTTGAAAGACTCTCTGTGATTGTGTGACACGGATCACTGGACAAAGAAATTCTGCTGCCTAGTTGTCTTGGAAAATTTGTAAACATGAAGCTGTTTCTGGTCCTCATTATCCTGCTGTTTGAGGTATCTGAAGGTAACTTGTCCAAATGCACCATGAAATTTGAGGAAATACTGCTATTCACAGGACTAGGGGCAGGGCCTTCAAGATAGTTGATATCTTGCTGAGATCATCAAAAGGACCCACTGTCCTGGGTGTCTGACTTGAGTCTGTCTTAGAAGACAGGTTCCAGGAAGGTAAGAAATTGGGGCTGAACTCTCAGAAGTCCTCTCCTTCCATCATCTAGCATTACCTTTATGATGGTGAACATAGTTTTCACCCAGGAATCTGGCCATCTCTTTTTCCATTTAAATTCATTTTCAGCCTATATTACAACAGTAATGTGAACAGTGAGCTGTGGAGTCCTGTAGATGTGAGGTTAAAATACATTCTCCTCATTGCCTAGTTGTATGACGAGTTAATTATTCCTTTTGAAAATCAGTTTTCTCATCTATCATGTAAGGATAATGACTCAGTTCTACAATGATTGTATTTATGCAAGGATTACATGAGCTTACTAAAGTGCAGCACCGAATTCATGGTAGGGTCTCTGACCGTGAGAATCCTCTTCCTGGCTGTTGTAGGAAAGTAGGTTGTCTTTTTGTGGCCCTATAAATGTCCTTTTAACCTTCAAAGATGATCCTGGTTCTGGAATTTAGAATATGGAGAATCATATCTTTGTTTTCATCTTTATAAGGGCAAAGAAAGAATAGGATAAGGAACTTTACAACCTCCGTGCAATACTCTGAATAGGTGACAATTTGAATGTGTGGGAAAACAGGTGACAATTTGAATGTGTGGGAATTGAGTTTGATCTGTGGACAATATATTTATCTGAGATCAAAAGAAGGATGGGAAGAGAGAGAGTGAGAGCGAGCAAGCGAGAGAGAGAGAGAGAGAGAGAGAGAGAGAGGAGAAGAGAGGAGATAGGAGGAGCCAAGTTGTGAAAAGAATGAAAGGAGTTTTCAACAGCAATATGCTGAGACCTATGAAGTATCAGCCAAGGGAGATTTCTGCTGCCTATATCAATGAGTGTGAAACCTAACTACACTGTTAACTTTAAAAGTTCTATCTGTGATATTCTTTTAAAGGTTAGTTTGAATTGTGCCGTGGTGACAAGTTGATACTGTCTAGGGCTGACGGGGTGCTGACTCTGAATATTGGCTGGGAACCTGGGATTTTACATGTCTGAATTTGGGATGACTTTCAAGGAGGAGACTCTGAGTTTTCTCTCACTATAAGGTTCACTCTGGGACCACTGGAAGCCATAGCTGGTGGGGAACCATATAACTCTTCTTCTCTGCCTCAGGAACTGATCTGGTTCATTGCTGTTTTCTGTGCACAGACACAGCGTGGTCCAGAAAATGCTTTAGTACCATAGCAGGTTACTGCAAGAAGAAATGCATGTTGGGGGAAATATATGATAAACAATGTACAAGAGGAAAACTATGTTGCATCAATGAAAGCAAAAAGAAAACACATCAGCAAGCCATACAAAAGCCTGAACCTTCAAGCAAGCCTGATTTGAAGTTGGACTATGTTATCTTACCCACTATCACACTTGGCACATTTCCAGAATAAACCAAGTGCTGTTCCACTGGTCTCCTCTCTTCTTCTTAAATCAAAAGTGCCACCTAATCTGATGGGGAGCCAAGAAATTGATCTACTTCTTTTGTGAACTTGATTTTCCACGTAATAAAGTCTTTTACTTTCCCCTGTATTTATTTGTTCATGTATTCACTCATTTCTTTTAGCACTCTAAACTTATTTATTTATTCCATTTATTTTTATTAGTTGGAGGCTAATTACTTTACAATATTGTAGTGCTTTTTTGCCATGCATTGACATGAATCAGCCATGGATTTACATGTGTTCCCCATCCTGATCCCCGCTCCCACCACCCTCCCCATCCCTTCCCTCTGGGTCTTCCCAGTGCACCAGCCCTGAGCACTTGTCTCATGCATCTGACCTGAGCTGGCGATCTGTTTCACATTTGATAATATACATGTTTCAATGCTATTCTCTCAGATCATCCCACCCTCACCTTCTCCCACAGAGTCCAAAAGTCTGTTCTATACATCTGTGTCTCTTTTTCTGTCCTGCATATAGGGTTATTGTTACCATCTTTTTAAATTCCATATATATGCGTTAGTATACTGTATTGGTGTTTATCTTTCTGGCTTACTTCATTCTGTATAATGGGCTCCAGTTTCATCCATCTCATCAGAACTGATTCAAATGTATTCTTTTTAATGGCTGAGTAATATTCCATTGGGTATATGTACCATAGCTTCCTTATCCATTCGTCTGCTGATGGGCATCTAGGTTGCTTCCATGTCCTGGCTATTAAAAACAGTGCTGCAGTGAACATTGGGGTACATGTGTCTCTTTCAGATCTGGTTTCCTCGGTAACACTCCAAACTTAAATGAATATTTTTCGTGTTTTGGGCATTATGCTAGCAACATGGCTGATACAGATATGAAGTGAACATATTGGTAGAAGTGACAGTTAGTCCCTCCATTTTCTATGTGAGTAGTATTTCATAGCATTTCAGATATTACTGCTCTTTTTAATGAAATTTCTTAGGTCTAAACAGATCTGAATGTCTCAACTTTGTGTGTTTTTTGGAATGAATAGAGAGAAATGACTAGCAACCAAAAACTTATTAGGAAAAGGCAAGGCATTTGAATATTTTCACAAATAGTTTTGGGGGCAGGTGTAATGGGCAGTGATAACAGCTAATGGTAATTCCAATATATCATTTGCAGCTCATTTAATGTTCATGTTCCATCTCCCTTTTTAGTAGCAATTTGAACATCCAGTTGACACAACTGGGAAAATATTACACTTAGGGTCTCTGAAAGAATTTCATAGTCTATTTATTTCAATAGTGTGAAATTTATAAACTTTTAGCTATTTGGATGAATGACATCTGCAATTCTAATAGAAAATACTGTGACTATAGTTGACAATACTGTACTGTATAACTGAAGTTTGCTGAGAGTGGAACTGGTATTCTCAACAAAACAAACAAAAGAACATGAAGGTGATGGATATCTTAACTAACAAGGTGGGAGACTCTTTTCATAATGCATACATATATCAAATCATCACAATGTACACTTTAAATGTCTTACAATTTTATGTCAATTATACCTCAATAAAGCTGAAATTAAAAACTTTAAAAAAGGAATGAAATTTAAAGCCTTATAAATTGAGAAGGACATATTTAAAAAGCTCTTCATGAACTAGGTAAAATTTTTAGTAAGTCATGCCTGTAGGGACTGCTCTCTAAATGAACAGAACTGAAACTTTTGTGGTGACATCCATTGATGTTGCTTGGTTGAAGTATTAGTCATAAGTAGCTTTCATGAAGCTAACATTTACTCATCTTGGGTAAAGAAATCAATGAGCCTTGTCTCTCCATGTGCATGCATGCTAAGTCACTTCAGTCGTGTCCAACTCTTCGCAACCCTATGGAATCTTCTGTCATGGGATTCTCCAGGCAAGAATACTGGAGTGAGTTTCCATGCCCTCTTCCAGGGGATCTTCTTGAACCAGGGACTGAACCCGTGTCTCATGTCTCCTGTACAGGCAGGTGGGTTTTGTTTGTTTGTTTGTTTTTAACCACTAGTGCCACCTGTATACTGTCACTCTGCTTATTTAACTTATATGCAGAGTACATCATGTGAAATGCCAAGCTGGATGAATTAAGATTGCCAGAAGAAATATCAACAAACTCAGATATGCAAATGATACCACCCTAATGGCAGAAAGTAAGGAGGAACTGAAGAATCTCTTCATGAAACCAAAAGACGAGAGTGAAAAAGCTGGCTTAAAACTCAATGTTCAAAAAACTAAGATCATGGCATCTGGTCCCATCACTTCATGGCAAATAGATGGGGAAAAATGGAAATAGTGACAGATTTTATTTCCTTGGCTCCAAAATCACTGTAGATGGTGACTGCCGCCATGAAATTAAAAGATGCTTGCTCCTTGGAAGGAAAAACTATGACAAACCTAGATGGTGTATTCAAAAGCAGAGACATCACTTTGCTGACAAATGTCCATACAGTCAAAGCTATGGTTTTTCCAATAGTCATGTCCAGATGTGAGAGTTGGACCAGAAAGAAGGCTGAGTTGCTGAAGAACTGATGTTTTTGAACTGTGGTGTTGGAGAAGACTCTTGAGAGTCCCTTGGACAGCAAGGAGAGCAAGCCAGTCAATCCTAAAGGAAATCAACCCTGACTATTCATTAGAAGGACTGATGCTGAAGCTGAAGCTCCAGTACATTGTGTGATCCTATGGATTGTAGCCTCCTAGGCTGTTCCATCCATGGGATTCTCCAGGCAAGAATACTGGAGTGGGTTGCCATGTCCTCCTCCAGGGGATCCTACCAACCCAGGGATCGATCTGGGTCTCCTGCATTGCAGGCAGATTCTTTACCATCTGAGCCATTAGGGAAGCCAGACTTAACATTTACCTACCCTGCTAGAAAATATGTATGTGCATTTATTATAATGTTACACAAGTGTGCAGTATACTGTTGTATAGGTACAATATCACACAGAAGATCTTTACGACTGAAACATATCATTTAACTGAAACTTTATGCCTATTGTTTGGTAACTCATTTACCCTCTCCTCTGCTCTTTTTAGAGCTTCCCTACTAGCTCAGCTGTTAAAGAATCTACCTGCAATGTGGGAGACCTGGGTTCGATCCCTGGGTTGGGAAGATTCCCTGGAGGAGGGCATGGCAACTCACTCCAGTATTCTTGCCTGGAGAATCCCCATGGACAGAGGACCCTGGTGAGCAACAGTCCATGAGGTTGCAAAGAGTTGGACAAGACTGAGCAACTAAGAACAGCACAAAGCAATATTACTGTATTTGTAATTACAATTAATTGAGAAAATTTCATGGTCAGTATTTGTCCCTATAGTCTTTATGTAATCTAGGTTCTATTTATGTACTCTTATCTAAGAAAAGTGAGAAGGTTTTTAATACAATAATAAACATATACTATCTGCTAAAAATTTGTGGGATATTGTTAATGCTTTGTAGAGAAGTGAATCTATAGCTTTAAAATTCTCATGTATGGAATGAAAAAGACTAAAAAGAGATAAACACTCATCTAACAATGTTAGGAAAAAAGGGCATATTAAAACTGAAAAAGTAGAAATAAGACATTGTATCTCACACACGTAAAATGTAGTGAGGTGGATGAACGTAGAGCCTCTTATAAAAAGTGAAGAAGTCAGAAAGAGAAAAATAAGTATCATTTATTAATGTATATATATATATATGGAATCTAGAAAAATAGTACTGATGAACTTAGTAGAGAATGGACTTGTGGATGCAGAGGGGCAAGGTGAAGGTAAGATTAATGGAGAAGTAACATCGACATATACACTATCATGTGTAAAATAGATAGATGGGGTAAGTTGTCACGTAACATAGGGAGTCTAGCCTGGCGCTCTGTGATGACCTGGAGGGGTGGGGTGAGGGGAGGGGAGGGAGGGTCAAGACGGAGGGATTTTATATATATATATAATTATGACTGATTTGTGTTGCTTTATGCCAGAAGCAAACACAGTATTGTAAAACAATTTTCCACCAAATAAAAAATAAAAAACAGGTGATTTTATTGCATGTGAAGTTGTTTGAAAAACAAGTGAAAGTAAGAACATAAGTAAAGACATTGAAGAAGTGGAAACTCAACTAAAATTAATGAAGAAAATTTGTTTAATAAGTGAATAGTGAGACATGAGAAAAGGAAAGACACAAACAATGGTCACAAAGCAAATGTCAGTCACCATGTATCTTATAGATGTTAAAAAGGAAAAAAAAACATTGCAAGTTATTTTAGGCAAATACATTTGAAAATCTTAAAACATAGGAAAAACAACAAAGCAAAAATACAAAAGCTGATTAACAGAAATAGACAATGGGAATTATCCTTTAAGTCATCAAGAAACAACCTATGATTTATACACTTCCTATCAGAGTTGAATCTTAGTTGATTCTATGAAATGTTTAATGAAGATATAACATGAGAGGCTCTTAGACACGTAGGAAAAGAGAGACTACTGTCAGATTGATTTTGTGTTTAGTTTTTTAATTGAAATACACTTTTAATTTTAGACCAATTTTCTATTTATAGAAAAGCAATGCAAAGACAGTATAGGGAACTTCTGGATACTCCTCACCCGGTTTTCCCCGTTGTTAACATCTTACATGACCTCGATGCATTTGTCACAGTTAAGTACATTGACTAAGCTCTGCTCTTATAACTTCAAAAGTTTTTCTTTAACATTCTTTTCTTGTTTTAGGAGCCTACACAGGATACCACATTACCTTTAGCTGTCATGTCTCCTTGATCCTCCTCTGGTCTGTTACAGTTTCTCAGAAATTTTTTGTTTTTGATGAATTTCACAGTTTTGATGAGTACTGGTTGAATATTTTGCAGATTTCCACTCAATTTGGTTTTTTCTGATGTTTTTCTCACTGTTAGACCAGAGTTATGGGTTTTTGGGAGGAAGTCAGCAAAGGTGAAGTGCCATTTTCATCACATCATGTGTTCATGCTATCATGCTTTTCCCATAAAACCTACAGCATGATTTCATTTGGTTTACCCACTGTAAAGTGACTTTTTGCTCCTTTTCATTCTCTACACTTTGGAAGCAACTCACTAAAAACAGCCCATATTCAAGGGAGAGGGAGGTGAAGCTCTACCTCCTCAGGGAGGAAGTATTTACATTAATTACTTGGAATTCTTCTGTACAGAAAAATCTGTTTCTTCTCATCTATTTATTCATGGACTCATGGATGTTAACTTCTGCATTGTATTTATAATCCAATGTTATGTTATTTATTTTATTACTCAAATTGTCCCAATTTTGGTCATTTAAAACTGTTTCAAAGTGCCTCCTATGTCCCATTTACATGCCTCATCCTTCTGATTTTTATAGCATGTCCTTACTTTCTGGCACTACAAAATACTTTGGGGGCATCTTGTATACTCCGTGCTCCAGTCCTAGGACAGGAGAGAAGAGGATAACTGAGAGAACATATACCACAGATTCATGATGAGTATTACAGCGGTGAAATAATATAAGAAACAAAACTGGAAAATAGTGTGGAAAGGAGTTGGAAAGGAATTTTTCATGTTTAGTTCAGTTCAGTTCAGTCGCTCAGTCGTGTACGACTCTTTGTGACCCTGTGAACTGCAGCACGCCAGGCTTCCCTATCCGTCACCAACTGCCAGAGTCTACCCAAACCCATGTCCATCGAGTTGGTGATGCCATCCAACTATCTCATACTCTGTTGTCCCCTTCTCCTCCTGCCCTCAATCTTTCCCAGCATCAGGGTCTTTTCCAATGAGTCAGCTCTTCACATCAGGTGGCCAAAGTATTGGAGTTTCACATCAACATCAGTCCCTCCAATGAACACCCAGGACTGATCTCCTTTAGGATGGACTGGTTGGATCTCCTTGCAGTCCAAGGGACTCTCAAGAGTCTTCTCCAACACCACAGTTCAAAAGCATCAATTCTTTAGCGCTCAGCTTTCTTTATAGTCCAACTCTCACATCCATACATGACTACTCATGTTAATCTTATCCAAAATGTATATCTTTAAGAATTAGGTGGAATTTATAAATGAATTGTCATAATGTCATTTTGCATATCGAGACATCGGTAAGGTCTCATACAATAGTGCAATTCAGACCAGTTCCTAGGTCCTTTACATTTCCTCCGAACTCGTAAGGGCCCCCAGTCACAGAAAAGATGCATTACTAGTGGTAACACATTAAACAACTACAACAGCAAAGAAAATATAAACTTTAGTATTGCAGTTATATACTTGTGTCTGTCTCCTCTTTATGTAGTGAGCTTCATAATAGTGGAAACTTACTCATTTCCATCTTCCCAGTTCATTGCTTTTACACACTAGAAAAACTAGACTTACCCATAGTTCAACTTTGGGTTCTCTATTCTTAAACCAAACAACGTGCACGTATATTCTCCTAAAATGTCCTGTCCTTTCTAATTTCCTTCTATTTGTTGATTTCATTTTCTTCACTCAAATTATCTTCTTCACCAACACTCAGATGTTGAAATCCTACATATTTCACAAGGCACCACTTTAATCCTAAATTCACTCACAAATTCTCTTGAATCCTCAGCTTCATATTTCTTCTCCTGAATTACATGTCCACTTGTCTCCTTCCAGTCTTCCATGTTGTAGACTTTTTAGTGTATTGATTATATCCCCCTTTCAAGGATAAGTTCTCTGTTGTCCTTATCAATTCATAATTTGATGTATTATTGAGTTTTTAATCCCTGGTTAAAGAACAATGAGTCAGAAAACTGGCAATGAGCTTTATTAGACTATTCTTTAAGGTCATTATGGGGATCTAGGAACAAGAAAGGAGAGGATGTGGACTACTTCATCTTAGATCAATGAAATAGGTTGAGAAACGAACAGAAAATTGTGTTTGATTTATGTAGGCTTTCTGTGGACGTGTGTAGAATTCTGTTCAACGAAATAATCTTGAGGCAAAGTAACTGCCATTGTCACTGGCTTTGGATGAGGTGGTTTGGTAATTTTTTTACGTTCTTCCAGTTCCACAATACTGAGGCAACAATATCTTCCATTTTCACATAGTACTTCACGTACTTCTGTTTTTCTGCATATTTTCCTGCAGTATCCATGTATATATTGATTCCAGCATCTCTTAAGTTGTTCGGTTACTGTGCACATAAAGAACAATAGGCCAAGGTCAGGGTTTGAGACAAAAGACAATTTTGGTTATGGGGAAGACAGGGGATGTTTGTAAGGATAAGGTATATGGGAGACTCACAGAGCATATATCAGTAACGTCCCACAGGTATTACCCTCCAAGAGGGTGAACCTCAATGTTTATGTCCAGCCGATCACTCATATTTTGTTCCTCTAGAGTGCTGGGCTTCCACCCAACATCTGATGGACTTCGCCAAGAGCAGTGGGTCTTATTTACGGAAATAAAGAAGTCGAATCCTTGAGTTCAGGCTATGGAACTATGCTATGCTCCATCTGAGAACCTCAGTAAACCTGCCTCTATTTGAATGCTTCTAAGGTACTACCTCCTGGAGGAGGAAATGGCAACCCACTCCCATATGCTTGCCTGGAGAATCCCATGGACAGAGGAACCTGGCAAGCTACAGTCCATAGAGTCGCAAAGAGTCTGACACTACTGAAGTGACTTAACATTAACATAACAGTGTACCACTTCTTTACCACTGCTCAGAATACAATAATTTGTTACTGTGTATTTATGTCTGACTTAGACTCTGCTCTTGGGTTCATACTTGCTACAATGATAAAGATGACTTTTTTTTTGTACAGTCAGATGTTTTCCCCCCTCAACATTCTTCCTCCCCTGTTGCTTCTTAGTATTGTACATTTTTATCAGTGCGTATCTTCCTTTGGCTTCTATATCATCATAATAATTTTAGATTTGTTTTATTCCTCCATGACTCCCCATTCTCTTTCTACTTCCAGAGGAAGGAATTCCTCTAGACCTTGCTCACCATGATATGTCTTCTATCCTTCAGTGATCCTAAATATTTTCAATAATCTAAGAGTTTAGGATGTTCATATTTTGGCTTTAAGGCTTGTACTATCCTCTGGGTACTAGCCCCAGAGGATGAAGGCTGAGAACAAAGATGCTGCCTCCAACACCAGGTTCCAGAGTTCCTTTGACTGTTAGAAGTTTAAGGGGCTAGAAGTAGGCTGTTCTTACTCTATAATAACAAGCAAATACAAGAGATCTGGTTGTGAAAGAGGAAAGGAAGCTAATTTTTAAATTCTTAGTATGTGCCAAGCCTTATGCTGGATGTTTTTATCACTTAATAAATTCCCCATGAATCAAAGGGCTTCCCTGGTAACTCAGTTGGTAAAGACCCTGCCTGCAATGCAGGAGACCTAAGTTTGATCCCTGGGTCAGGGAGATCTCCCAGAGGAGGAAATGGCAACCTACTCTAGTATTCTTGCCTGGAGAATCCCAAGGACAGAAGAACCTGGTGGGCTATAGTCCACGGTGGTCTGAGCGACCAAACCATGATCGAGGTGTCATTATCTCCACAAATGGGGAAACTAAGGTTCTGTGAGTCTTCACCTTTTATCCAAAGTTGATAAAGTAGTAGATGTTGTAGGCATGTTTCTTAAGACTGAATCCAAAGTTTCTTCTTCCACTATTCACACATGCTAGTATAATATTGATAGATTAAAATATATATATACAGTACCAGAGTGGAAGAAAATAAGGCTGGGTGCTAGAGTAAAAACTGTATCCAAAGAAATAAGGGTATTCCCAGTTATTGCTCTTATGTCTTTCTGTAGTGAGTCTTTCTCAGAGGAAATTATGACCTCTTTTTAGCTTTATGAATACTCCTTTTAAGAATAGTACCATAGTAGAAGCACTCAGGAAGAGGGAATTTTTGATGACATTTGATAGACTTCAGCCATTCCTAGGGCCTTATCTTTTCCTACTGTGAGTTATAAAATTCCCTTGAGTTCTTGAAAGTACTCTATCCATTATTGATTTGAGTGAGCCCCTGGAAAGCAGCTACACTCACCACTATACCATCAATGTGGTTTGAGTGAGCCCCTGAAAATCTCTGGATTACCTGTGAACTTCTGGAACAGCAGAATTGCAATGATCAGGAGGATCCTCATGGCCAACCTTCCCAGAAGAGGTGACAACCAGGTCTCTTGGTCCACTATGTCACCTTCCTCAGAGACTTAGATTCTTATGCAATGAACCAGAACAGATGGTATGATATGAAGTGTGCCCCCAAATTTCTGAATTGCGGATTTTGCAACATGTGGGCAGACACAGGAAATTTGGTTACTCACTTAACCCACACATGGGATTCAGAGACACAGTGTGTTCCATCTCATCACACCTGATACCATTCTGTAGGCTGTAGACTGCTGGTGAGAAAAGTCTGTGCTTTTTCTACTTTGGCTGTCTGCCTAGATAGACAGGTAGACCTATACTTATAAGAATGAATAAGGACCTAAAATAAATGAAGCCTATTCTGTTGACTGACTGCATTCATCTAAGTCTAAGTCTCTGACTCTTGTGTCTAACACTTTAGCCAGTCCAAATGGTAGCCAATTTTTATTCCTATATCCTAGCTAAATTTAGTTACTCACAGACAAGCAATATGGGCTTCCCAGGTGGTTCAATGATAAAGAATCCACCTGCCAACACCGTGCGGGAGATGCAGGTTTGATCCCTGGGTCAAGTAGATCCCCTGGAGCAGGAAATGGCAACCCATTGCAGTAATCTTGCCTGTTCTATCTTCTGGGAAGACTTCCCTGTCCATTGATCTCTGTGGAGGTATCTTGGAGGAGGTTGGGAGAGAATTCTTCTGGGGATTGTTCTACTTTAACAACACATTTCTTATTAATGCAGGTTTAGGAAACAATGTTAAAAAAGCAGAGACATTACTTTGCCAACAAAGGTCCATCTGGTCAAGGCTATGGTTTTTCCAGTGGTCATGTATGGATGTGAGAGTTGGACAGTGAAGAAAGCTGAGTGCCGAAAAATTGATGCTTTTGAACTGTGGTGTTAGAGAAGACTCTTGAGAGTCCCTTGGACTGCAAGGAGATCCAACCAGTCCATCCTGAAGGAGATCAGTCCTGGGTGTTCATTGGAAGGACTGATGCTGAAGCTGAAACTCCAATACTTTGGCCACCTCATGCGAAGAGTTGACTCATTGGAAAAGACCCTGATGCCGGGAGGGGTTGCAGGCAGGAGGAGAAGGGGATGACAGAGGATGAGATGGCTGGATGGCATCACCGACTCAATGGGCATGAGTTTGAGTAAACTCTGGAAGTTGGTGACGGACAGGGAGGCCTGGCGTGCTGCGATTCACGGGGTCACAGAGTCGGACAAGACTGAGTGACTGAACTGAACTGAGGAAACTATGTGAATGATTTTGTTATTCAGGCTTTGACTCCTATGACATTATAACTCTTTGGAAAAATTAGCACAAAGTTAACAGACTTTCCTTTCAATTGCTTTCAGTCATTTTCATGTCTAAGACCAACTCAGAAATCTTTTTGAATAACGGCAGCTCATTTTAGATCCCAACCAGGACACTAATATCATCTATGGAATAAGCTTTTTGAGATTATACTATCTCTACCACCCCTAACAATCTCTCATTCAGGCTCTGTCTGTGAGCAGATACAATATAATAGCTTCTGGACAGTGTAGATGAACTAGCTGAGATTGATTATCATTAATTTAAGTAGTATCAACACATTCTTCTGTGTAATACCCTCAGCAACACTTGTCTATCTAAACACAGAAATGTACACAACAGATAGTTAGGTCAATACAGGTTTGTAGTATGCCAAAGGACTCAAACGACTAAAAGAAGAGGAACAAAAGAGTTCTAGTTATTAGCTAAAGAGTTATTGAAGTAAATCATGGACTCTATTCTAGATAGGGAGAGAATATAAAGAGGGAGGGGCGGAAAAATGATCTTTGAGATTTGAAGGTGAAAGAGATTATTTATGTTAATAAAATATGTTGCCTCTACAATGGAGAGAACATTCTATATCTAACTTGCATTGTCTTCTTCACCAACTTTTTGATTAGAAAACTCATATCTCTTTGTCCCACAGGTAACATTATATGAGCATCTTAGAAAAAATGATGTCTCTTTACTCTCACTTCAATAATGTGTGTGTGTGCTTGCATGTGTACATGCACATATGTATGTGTATATATATTCTAGTCCCTGCTGCCAGACAGTCTATGCACCTGGAAAACCTCCTAGATCGATCCCATGAAGTAGGGAGTAGTTGATCCCATAAAGTAGGGAGTAGTTGTTCCCATGAGTGAGGTGGAGGAATGAAGAACATGACGTTTCTTAAAGAGGAAGACATCACTAATCAGTACTAAATCTAAAGACCTTAAAGTCCACTGGGGGTATTAAAAGTACAGATTGTTTCAATATACTGCTTTAAAAAAGACATGAGTGTAATAAATTTCTGGATAACTCATCCACCAAGCTCTACTGAGTTAGGAGTTAAGAGAGCACATTTGATTGTTTAAGTGGGTCAGCCAGGAGGCATCTTTGAAGGTTTTGTTTTATTTTTCTTCTTATGTCAATTAAAATAGTATTTAAAGATAGTTTTATTGTGTAACATACATCATTAACAAGAATCTGGAAATATAAAGACAAAACAGAAGAAAGAAAACAACTAGCACCATTACTACTATCTAAAGGAAACACCTGGGAATATACTGTATATCATTCTAAATTTTTCTTTAGTTGAACTAAAATTGCTTTATTGTTTAACCTAAATATATCAGTTTATGGGATTTTCCTGACTAATAGGAAAGATACAATAAAACTGTCTCAAACTTCCACCAATTGCCTGACTTTTGAAAGCCTCTGCTAGTTTCAGACCTCTGCTCGTTCCAGAGATGTTTACATTGTCAGGGATACACTGGCCTTCAGAATTCTCTGTCTTCTGATCTGCGCTATATCCACCCTCCTGATGTAAAGCTCTTTAACTTCTAGCAAAAATAAAAACACACATACTAAGCATTTTGGAATTTAGCAGAATTTATACAGGACTCTGAGAAGAAGAGCTACTGAGAAGGTGATTACTTGGCAGTAACATCAATAACTTTCTATAGGATGGAAGACATCATTGAACTTCTTGTTTTTTTAACCTGACAACTTTATTGTTATTTTTTAATTAAAAAATTTTATGAAGCTCGCTCTTTCTTTCCTTTCTTCCTTCTCTCTCTCTTCCTCCCTCCCTCCCTCTTTTTTTGCTTCCTTCCTTCTTACTGAAGTATAGTTGATTACAGGATTATATTAGTTTCAGGTGTTCAACAGTTCAAAAAAATTTTGAGATTTTTTTTTTAATTTTGAGATTTTTATACAATAAAAAATGATCACTGTGATAATTTTCCTTACCATTTGTCACCAAAGTTGTCACCATACTATTCCCTAGAATGTACATTACATCACTTATTTATTTTATAACAGAAAGTTTGTACCTCTTACTCTCCCTCATCAATTTCTCTAGTCACCCCAACCCTCTCCCCTTTGGGAATTCATTTTCTGTATCTGAGTCTGTTTCTGTTCCGATTGTTCATTTGTTTTGCTTTTTAGATTCCACATATGAGTGAAATAATATGTCTTTCTCTGATCCTTTATTATGACTGAGCAATATTCCTTTGCCTAGATATGCCACATCTTCTTTATCCATCCATTTATTGATGAATACTTATGTTGCTTCTGTATCTTGGCTATTGTAAGTAATATTGCAAATAATGCTATAAGTAACAAACTTGGGGTGCATATATGTTTTCAAACTAGTGGGTGTTTTTCCTTTTAAAAATGCCCAGAAGTGGAATTTCTGGATTGTACGGTAGTTCTGTTTTTAAGTTTTTGAGAAATCTCCACACTGTTTTTCGTAGTGGTTACACCAGTTTACATTCCCACCAACAGTGTACAAGGGTTCCCTTTTCTCCATATCTTCACCAATTCTTGTTATTTTTTGTCTGTTTGGTAATCTTTCTGACATCTGGTATCTCATTGTGGGTTTTTTTTTTTTATTAAAAAATTAATTAATTTATTTTAATTGGAGGCTAATTACTTTACAATATTGTGGTGGTTTTTGCCATATGTTGACATGAATCAGCCATGGGTGTACATGTGTCTCCCTGTCCCGAATCCCACTCCCACCTCCCTCCCCATCCCTTCCCTCTGGGTTGCTCATTGTGGTTCTGATCTGCAATTCCCTGATGTTCTGAAGTTAAATATCTTTTCTTGTGTCTATTTGTCATCTGTACATTTTCTTCAGAAAAATGTCTATTTAGGTCCTCTGCCCCCTTTTTAAATCAGGTTATTAGATTTTTTTGTTGTTGAGTTGTATGACTTCTTTATATATTTTGAATATTAATCATATTAGATACATGAATTGCAAATATCTTCTCCCATTGGGTAGATTGTCTTTTCATTTTGTTACAGTTTGCTGTGTAGGAGTTTTTCAGTTTGATGTAATCTCATCTGTTTATTTTTGCTTTTGTTTCTCTTGCCTGATGAGACATATGCAGAAAGTACTGCCAAGACCAACATCAAAGAAAGTACTGCCTATATTTTCCTACAGTCCAGGCTTTTCCCTGGACACCCTCAGCTGTGTCATAGTAGCCCCCTCAGAGTATCTTCATAGCAGTCAATCTTGGTCTTCTCCCTGGGGTCCAGCCTCCAAGGCCTGAGTTTTATAGTTTTAGGTTTTACATTCAAGTCTTCAATCCATTTTGAGTACATCTTTAAAATATGGTGTGTGATAGTGTTTCTACAGTTTACAATTTTTCTCATATGACTGTCCAGTTTTCCCAATACCATTTGTTGAAGACACTATTCTTTCTCCATTGTATGTTCTATGCTCCTTTGTCATAAATTGTCCATATATTCATGTGTTTATTCCTGGGATATCAACTCTTCCATTGATTTATGTGTCTATTTTTTTTCTGCCAATACTGTGTTGTTTTGATTATTAGAACTTTGTAATATAGGAGTTTTAAAACAGGGAGTGGGATACCTTCAGCTTTGTTCTTTTTTTTCAAGATTGCTTTGGCTGGCATATACATTTTAGAATTTTTCATCTATTTTTGTGAAAAATGTCCTTGGGATTTTGTTAGCGATTGCACTGAATCTGTAGATTGCTTTAGTTACTGTGGACATTTTAATAAGGCTAACTCTTACAATCCATAAACATGGGATATATTGACTGTGTGGTTCTCACTCCTTTCAGACTGCGGGAATTCACTTAGGGTGCTTGTGAAGGCAGGGTCCTATGTTCTGCAAGCACTCAGATTTACAGTGTTCCTGGCACAATGATCTCTTGCCTTTCTGGCGGACCCAGACTTTTCCCTGGACTCTCTCAGCTGTGTCATACTAGCTCCCTCAGGGTATCTTCATAGCAGTCAATTTCGGTCTTCTCCCTGGGGTCCAACCCTGGAAGCCTGAGCCTCAGCAGCCAGCCTCTACTTGCTGCGAAGAGCTTGCAAGCCACTTTTGGCTGGGAAGTGCTGTTGGGCATTGATCCCTGCGGTGAATTCTGTCCACTTTACCATCTGATCACCTGTTGCTGCCTTCCCCTCTGAAGCTCCACTCTGAGGCTCTGAAGCTCCCCCCTGACCCCGCCCATGATCCGCGTGTGCTCCCTCCTTGGGGCACAGGTCCTTGTCTTGAAATGCTTTGTCTCTTTTTAAGATCTTTCTCTTCTGCCCTACCTCATTCTGAGGAGACTGGCTTGCCTTTTTGGAAATCTGGGGTCTTCTGGCAGTGTTCTGAAGATGTTCTAAAGGAGCTGTTCCACAGTGTGGATGGGTTTTTGATGTATTTGTTGTCGGGGTGGGGGAGGTGATCTCCCTGTCTTATTCCTCTGCCATCTTGAAGGTCTTTCCCATTGTATAACTTTCTATAATATATTTCACAAATACAGATAACCTATAAGGGTTTTTTTTTCTGCATTAAGTCTTTGTTGCCACATGTATGCTTCTCTAGTTAAGGCACATGGGCTTAGTAGTTGGGGTGTGTGGGCTTAGTTGCCCCCAGGCATGTGGGATCTTAGTTCTCCAAGGGGGATCAAACCCACTTCCCCTGCCTTCTGCAGAGATCACACTTGAGAACTATGTGGCTATGCAGAATTTCAAGGTAAACCTTTGAGGGTATCTTCAGAATTGGCATGAAATGGCTTAGAGATGCTGTAGTCTTGAAAGCAGGCAGAGATGCCTTCAATATGTGATTGTGTTTGTGAAAGATTTTCTTCCTCCATGAATCTCAGACTTTTCATATTTTAAATGGGAATAATATATCTTACTAGTATAAGTCTTACAATTCCACAGGTGCAAGAGACCGTGGTGTTCTATATGTCTTAACTATTTTAGTTTTTAGAGTGATTTTAGGATAGGTGTAGGATTATACCTGTATTACCAGTCAAAAAATTGAGGCAGGTGTCACATGATGAGTAAAAGCAATGTGAGCAAACCTAGATATAATCCTAGATATATTTTATTCCAGTTTATTCAGCTTTAATCATGTTATCATAATTATTATAAAATGCTTTTGTTTAATGAGACTGTATATCAACATGCTTGGCATGTTTTGAGTTCTCATACCATGAAGATGCCTTTTCTCCCTCAAACCCTAAAGCAGTTAAAGATTATTTACCACTTTATTTCAAGCATGAGATGAAGAAGTAATGGACCGGAGGCATGAGACAGGAGTTTCATGTTGCAGCTCTAAGATTATACTCCTCATCTGTAATCTCAGTGATCACAGCTCTATGAGGTTGTCAAGGTAGCGATCAAGGTGATTATTGAGGAGAAAGCACAGTGAGTTCTACCACAAGCCTTTAACCCCCATCTGGCTGTTCAAAGAGACTCTGTGAGCCTAAATTCTGTCACACTTTTCTCTGCATAGTAATGAACTTTCCCCCCAGGTGAAACATGGCTTATAACCCATAACCACACAGAGCAGCCAAGGTCCAGTGGGCAGGGCCCTCGGGCAACGTGCCTTGCTGTTCAATCAGGAATCAGCAACCTGCTACAGCTATGTCCCTATAATGTGAGTAAATTTGAAGATACTATTCTAGTCACCTTCAAAGTACTCTGAGGAGGAGTAAATGTTTCTCTGTTCTTCAAGTTTGTAAACTGAGGCTCAAAGATGGAAAATCATTTGTCCATAGTCCAAGACTGAATACACTCATGGTGGGAACATGAAAGACCTCAATATATGTCTGACCATAAAATTCATTATTTTTTCTACTATCCTTCTCTGCTACAATGATCTGCCTCTGTCCTCCTACTTTCCAGAGTGAGTTTAAGACTTCTAGCTACAGTGATAGCTATGAGTATATAAGACCATGATGTTCTACTAGTTGGGACAATTCATCTCTCAAATATCTTTTACTAGATAATGACATATCATAGATTTATCTCTTGAAGGAGGCAGAGGCCTGTTTCCTGGTGATGAGAATAAATGAAGGTGGTGTTTCATTCTGATTACCTTCTCTGACTTGTCTGTGCAGAACTCTTATGGGAAAAGTCCTATGGCTAAATACAAGTGCCAATCCCAGTATTTAAGTTACAGTACAGAGCTCTTGATCTCCCTTCTATCCTAAGTTGGCAATTTATGTGAATGTAGATTTTCAGGGAGAGAAGAGAATTGCATAATATCAAAGTTCTCTTAGTAGACAATTGAGTCTGTCTCAGTTGTAATAGCTACAAATCAGTATTTTTTTTTTTTTCCTCTAAAGTGAGGTCACAATACCTACATCCCAAAAATGTTGTGGGAAATCCAATTAGAAAATAAATAGGAAAGCACTCTATAGAAATGATTTTGTATGATTAACCACTTCAAAAGTATGTAGCAAATGCCTTCAATCTGTAGGAGAAGGCCTTCAGTTGTTGCATATTACAGAACAGTGGTTCTCAAAGTGTGGTCCTTTGGTCACCAACATCAGCATCACCTGGGAACTTGTCAGTAGTGCTAAGCCTCAGGCTCCATCACAGAATTAGAAACTGGAAGTGAGGATCATAAATTTGTGTTTCAGCATGCCCTTTAGATATTTCTGATGCCTTTTAAAGTTTGATAATTACTGGTAAGGCAGCTTGTGGGCCTATGGACTGGGAACTGTTTTCAAGGATGACACCATTTCTGTCCATCAGTCAGACAGAATGAGGGTTTTATACTAATTTGTGCCTGGCTTCTATCTTATTTTCATCCCTACCATGGAATTGTTGGCACTACAGAGATGTGACGCCCTTCCAAACAGGGCTGAGCTCAGGGATAGTGGAAGGCAGGTATAGTGAAAAGACTGACACCAAAATAAGGCCCTTTGCTTTAATAAATCAAGGATCCTAGGTCAGGAGACAGAGGCTGAAATGTTCAAAGACTGCCTGTTGTAGATCCTCCTGTAGCTGCAGATGTCATACTACTACCACCACTGGGAGTGGGTTTCATCAAATGCTCAGAACAGCCATCATCCAGAACACAGCATGATTTTTCTTTGCTGCACTTCCCGGTAGGAGGATTTATCACTTTCTCTCCATTTCTGCATGTGCTCCTGCAATTTCCAGTTTTGTTTGCACACTTTCTCACATACCAACTACCTGCATAAAGGAATTATATAGATTGTTTAAGCCAGAGATCTATCACAAAAAGATTAAAATAACAATCAATTCAGTTCAGTTCACTCGCTCAGTCGTGTCTGACTTTTCGTGACCCTATGGACTGCAGCTCGTTAGGCTTCCCTGTCCTTCATTATCTCCCGGAGCTTGCTCAAACTCATGTCCATCGAGTTGGTGATGCTATCCAACCAACTCATCCTCTCTTGCCCCCTTCTCTTCCTGTCTTCAGTCTTTCCCATCATCAGGGTCTTTTCCAATGAGTCAGTTCTTTGCATCAGGTGGACAAAGTATTGGAGCTTCAGCTTCAGCATAAGTCCTTCCAATGAATATTCAGGACTGATTTCCTTTAGGATTGACTGGTTTGATCTCCTTGCAGTCCAAGAGACTCTCAAGAGTCTTCTCCAACACCACAGTTTGAAAGCATAGTTCTTTGAACTTTGATTATTCAAGTCCCTTAAGTTGTTTTGTTATATTTTTCCAAATCATAAAGTCCTGCTCTGAGAGTTACATGGGATTTTATAAATATGTATATGTAGAGTTTTAAATATGTAAATTATGAGTGTTTAAGAGATAAAATTCTGCTTATAAACACTCACCAGGTGTCTATTTCCCATTATTTTAAATGGAAAATATATAACACATGATTACTCATGAATACAAAACCTCTAACCAGTTTCATAAGATGTACCTAACCACACATAAACACCTAAATAGAAGTAAAAAAACTACAATTTTAAAATAAGAAATGCTCAAATTATTGCTGTAATGTTTCTATTTACTACCCTAATGTACCTGGATTTTATTGATGTTCGGTGAGATTTTAAAAATATCTTTACATGTTTCTGAGGTCCTACAAACTGTATATGAAATATAACTCTAGATTTGCCTTATATATTGTCTTCTTAAATATAAATATAAAAATTTTGCATATATCTATGTATATAGACACTTATATATCTATATAATATTAAGATGTAAATATACTCTGTAAATTTTTGGGAATAAAAAACCAAATATATTCATTAGGAAGGCATTCTGTAGGATGTTCCTGTATATTTGTACACATTATATACATATATAAAAGTTATCTCATCACAAGGTATAACACAGAGAAAGCCCTGAAGAGATAGGTGAATCATTTCTTTCCTTACTTTATAAATTGGTTGTCATTCCTATACTCAACCAACAAATATATAATGCCTGCCTAAGTCTTCCCTGGTGGCTCAGCTGGTAAAGAATTCACTTGCAATGCAGAAGACCTGGGTTTGATGCCTGGGCTGGGAAGATTCCCCTGGAGAAGGAAAAGGCTACCCACTCCAGTATTCTGCCCTGGATAATTCCATGGACTGTATAGTCCATGGGGTCACAAAAAGTCGGACACAACTGAGTGACTTTCCTTTTCACCTTCACCATGTCAAGAACTTGGCAAGGTGATGAGAATAAAATAATGAACAGGGAGACAAGGTCAAGAAGATTATATTAGAGAGGGCGAGAAAGAAAATAAATAAGCACATTAATAAACAAAATAACTACAGATTGTGACAAGTGCAGCAAATGAAAACAATAATGCTGTGTAATAGAGGGTAAATGAATAGAGTAATCATTTTTGAGTGCTACTGCTGATACCATTATCTCTTAACTGCTGCTTCATCTTCCTCTGAGAATTAAATGAGATTCCCATGCATGATATTTACATACATACATTTATATCCATAGACATACAGATGCATGCATGGGCCTCTGACGCCTAAAATCAGAATTCTATGTACAGTCACTAAGGAAACTATACCTCAAGAAATGACATTTCAAACCCAGATGTAAAGGATCAAAAGTTTCCAGCTATATGAAGAGCTAGAGGAAGAGTATTTAAAGAAGAAGAAATAACAAATGTGAAAGCCATGAGCCAGGTAAGAACTTGATATTTCTGAGAAACAGAGAGATTGCTTGATTTCTTTTGTTTTCATGGTTTTTCTTACTGTCTCCTCTTTTTATCTTTTGTCTTCTGCATTGTCTCTCCATAATAGTCCTTGGCCTTGAGCTTCCTCTCTAGTCATTCCCTCTGTGATCCCCTTCTGTCTCACTCTCCCAAACATCTCCATGCAAATGTTTTTCTTTAGCTTTCTTCAGCTAGAACTTGAGGATGGAGACCTCTGAACAAGTCTCCTTCCTTCCCATCCTGATTTTCTTTGGGCCCTGATGTTTGTTGATTTTTCTTCCAAACGTCCTAACAGTTGCCTTTCTAATGCCTTCAGATTTTGGATTAGATTTGCATACTTTTACAGAATAATCCTGAATTGTTGTGTTTGTCTGTTAACAGAAAGGGGACTGAGGAATTTTCTTAGGGCTGTTTGTTTAGAAAGAGGACACCGTGCGACCATGTATTGTACATAAACAAAATCTCAGAGACAGAGGGAGAAAACATGCAATCTAAACCCAGAATTTCACGGATTCCATAAATCTGAACCATCTTCTGAGAAACCCTCATACTGTTATTAATTTTCTCTTATCTGTCATCAATTTGAATAGTTCGGCAAAAATCTAGAGAACATAAAGCACTATCTCTAGAGGCAGGCTGTAGTTATACAACTTTCTACCTTCTAGTAAATTCTACCTCAAAAAAGTTAGTTTCTCACTTTATGTCATAATTAAAATGTGGGGTTGAGTCCAGTGTAAAACACAGAATAAAAAACCAATGGTGGAGCTTCCTTGGTGGTCCAGCGGTTAAGAATCCGCTGGTTCCATCCCTGGTTCAGGAAGATCCCACATGTCATGGAGCAAGGAAGCCTGTGCACCACAACTGCTGAGCCAGTGCTCTAGAGCCTGTGAGCCGCAACCAGTGAGCCCACGCGCTACAACTCCTGAAACATGAGCGCCTAGAGCCTGTGCTCGGCAACAAGAGAAGCCACTGCAATGAGAAGCCCACACAGAGCAGGAAAGAGTAGCCCCCGCTTGACACAACAAGAGCAAGCCCACAGGCAGCAACAATAGACCCACCACAGTCAAAATAATAACAATAACTAAATAAATAAATCTTAAAAAAACAGCAGTAAACATGAGTGAATAAACTCTTCTCAACATGAAGGAGAGGAGAATTCTCCTAAGCTAATAGGAGAATGCAAAAAAGTACCAATAGATTCAACAACATGAAAATAAAAAACTTGTTCCTTAAATCAATAAAAATTTTTTTAGAAATAATCAGTATATTGCTAAATATTTGGAAGAAATATGAAATAGAAATACTAAAAATACTCATACACTAGTAAGACTTGGAAAAACATGCTAGTTTCCTAGGATTCATTTAGATACCTTTTGATCAAGCAATGGAACTTCTAAAATTGACCCATATAACCAGAGAATCTCACAATGATATATTAACAACATCACCTATAATAGTGACACATTGGAAAAAAATAATCCAAATGACAAACAATAATGGATTCTCCAAGTTAATATTGGTACAGAAAAATGACAAAATAATAGGCTTCTACTACCAGTTGTACTTTGAAGAAATATTTAAAGATCTGTGAAAATTTCCCTGATAAAACATTAAGTTAAAAAAGGGCAGGTTCTAAACTTACACATCAGTTGGTCCCAATTTTTAAAATATAAACAATGAAGAAATGGTGGAATTTATTTCTAAAATGCCTTCAGTGTTCTTAATTTTGTAAATATAAACTCTAGAACTTAACAAGAAGAAATGTTTACACAAATAGAACTAAAATCAGACATACAATTTCCAACAGTCTTGAATTCTTTCCCCATGTTCACTCAGAATATTTTTCTTCCCCCTTCCACATTATATTCCTATAGATATTTAGGAGTAAACTTCCCTGTTCTAATCAAATCCAAGAACAAAAGAAAAAAAGAGAGAGAGAGAGAGAGAGAGAGAGAAATCTTCTTTATAAGACCAAGAAAATTGAGAGAAGTAATATTATAGAATTTTAACTTTGGGAGGTTGTCATACAAAATGAAGTGAGACAGGGCTGGACCGAGCTGGCCTTAAGTGATAGAATAAAGGGAAGTTTGGAATGTTAGTCTTTGGAGGCAACTTTACAGGTTTCATTCTTCCCTCCTTCAGCTTCCATTACAGACACTGTTCTATCATGAGAATCTTGAGGTCTCTTATAATAGAGGTGTTCCGAAGAAGTAAGGCAAATCTCAGCCCACCTCCCCCTTTCAGTGGAAGCCCTGCCTCACTCCCATGCATGTTTGGTAATAGGGACTCCACATGCAGGACCCTAGTTCAGACTAACATTTCTACTTCCCCAAGATTCAAACAGAATCTGTTTTACCTGAGACCAACTGGACCAGAAGGATAAAGAGTGTAAGAGTGAACAATAGAGACTTCATTGCTTCTGAAAGACAGTAGGCAGCGGGTGCTACGGAATCCAGAACACTCTATATAGTGTGACTCTGAACACAGGTCTTAATTGTCCTCCCAAGGTGGAGCTGGGCTCAACCAGTGTACCAGAAGGATATAGGATATTGTGCCAAACATAACCTCAGTCCATTGGCCAGCAGCTCTAATTGAGGCATCACTATTCAAGAGTCCTGTTCCAGGCATGCCTTGGGGGAAAGAGAAAGACTTAGAAGAGAAGGCGCACTCCCTGCTGAAGTGTGTGACAGGAGAGAAGGATACTTAGAGGAAGAATTTATGTGGATACCCTAAGGCTGGGTACCCCTATCTGCTTTTTTTTTTTTTTTTCTTACAGTCTCCTGTGTTGTTTCTGCCAGAGTATTTACCTTAGCACACTGTGACAATCTCATCATCTGTCTGTCTCTCTCCCCAAAATGCAATGTATTTTTGAACACTGACTATATATTATTATTTCCTGTATATTAGTTCTGGGCAATAGAGAAGTATCTAAGTCATTCTCTGAGGAATGAAAAAGTTGATGTTTTGTTGATAATCTGGAAATTTATAAAGTGTTTTATTTATTTTATAGTGTTTTATTCTTTAAAGAAATAAACAATACTCAAAGATTATATGCTAAGATTTCTTTAGATCCCCACTTGGGTCCAGTGACAGAGCATCATAAATTGAAGTGCATCCATATGATATAATGCTGTGTATGTCTTAACACGAGTGCAGCAGGTTTTATCTCTATATATTTCTGGATGAAAAAGCAATATTGTAGAACATGCATAGTCATGATTCAATTTATGTGAAAAAGTTATGTGAAAAAATTTATGTGAGAAAGTATCCGTTGTGTTAGTAAATGCTTTAACTAGAGTGCAAAGCAGATATTCTAATAATAGTTGCTTTCTGACTGAGTTTAAGGCAGGCATTCAAAGAGGATTTTATTTGTGTTAGAATTTTTTTAGGAGCAGGGGTTGCCCAGTGGATTGTGACTGAAAGACATAAAGTCCTAGAGATTTTATTCTTCTTGTGGTTTTTCTTTTTCCTTTTAAAAATTACTGAGATATAATTGGTGTACATTGAACTGAATTATTTAAGGTGTACAGTTTGATGAGTTTAACAAATTATGCACTCTTAAATCAACACCAGAATCAACATAATACGTACACTCATCCTAAAAATTTCATTATGTCCCTTAGATATTTGCCCCTTCCTCTACCTTTTTCCCCTCTCAGCTCCATGACACCTAGTCCCCTCTGATCTACTCTCTGTCTTTATAGCTTTGTTTACATTTTCTAGACTATTATATAAATGAAGTCATACAGTCTTTTCGTGCCTGGATTCTTTCATCCAAGGTAATCTTTTTGAGATTCATTCTCACCCTTGTGTGTATCAATAGCTCTTTCCTTTTTATTGTTAATATTCCTTTTTATAGCAATTTTATAACAATCTCTTTGCCATCTCTTAGTGGACATTTTGATTGTTTCCAGCTACTAGCTGTTGCAAATAAAGCTACTATTGATCATTTTTGTGCAAGTCATTCAGTGGACAAGTGCTTTTATTACTTTTTGGTAAATACCTAGACATGGAATGACTGACTCACTGGGTAGGTACATATTTTACTTGCTAAACTACCTAATTGTTTTCCAAATAGCTGTGCTATTTTACATTCCCACCAAAAGTATATGAGAATCCATTTTTCATCAACACTTGGCACATGTAGTTTCTTTCTTCTTTTTTTTTTTTTTAAATTTTAGCCATTTAGTGAGTATGTAGTCAGTGATGAAAATATTTACTAGGTTTTCATGTAATGTTTATCATCCACATATCTTCCTTGGTGAATTCTGTTTATATCTTTTCCCCAAATTTTGCTTAGGCTTTAATTCTCATTATTATTGAATTCTAAGTGTCCTGTTTATTTTAGATAGAAGAATTTTGTTGGATTATGTAATATGTAAATAGTTTTTCCCAGTCTGTGACTTGTGTTATCATTTTCATATCAGTACTATATTTTGATAATTATTTTTGTTTTGATGAAATCCAATTTATTAATTTTTAATTTTATAGTTTTGGCCCTTTTTGTGTTATTGTTATGAAATTGTTGCTAAACCCAAGGTCACATACATTATCTAGATTTTCAGAAGGAAACTTTAGAAAGAAGTTTTTTCTCTTTCTTTTAAATCACTGTTCAGTTTTCGAGTTAATTTTTAAAAGATGTGAGGTAGGAGTCAGGAATCTTTATTTTTTCATTTATGACTATCCAATTGTCTCAGTATGATTGCTGATAATAGTATCCTTTTTCTATTGAATGTGTGGGTTTGTTTCTGTACTCTCTATTCTGATGTATATATGCATATCTACCTATCATCTCTATCAAAAAATCATCATAATTTCTTTATTATTATAGCTTTTAGGGACCTAGTGCTTCTATGATATTTTTCACATTTAAATATTTGATCCCAGGACTTCCTTAGTGGTCCAGTGGCTAAGACTCCGTGCTTCCAGTGTAGGGGGGCTGGGTTCTATCTCTGATCAAGGATCTAGATTCCCACAGGCTGCAACTAAGAGTTTGCATGCCACAACTAAAGATCTCACATGTTGCAATTAAGACCCGGTGCAGCCAAATAAAATAAAATAAATTTATTTTTAAAAAGTACAGGGATTAATCCTTTGGCTGTTTTTTCACCTTACTTATAGTTTCCTTTGTAGTGCAAAAGCTTTTAAGTTTCATTAGGTCCCATTTGTTTAGTTTTGCTTTTATTTCCAATATTCTGGGAGGTGGGTCATAGAGGATCTTGCTGTGATTTATGTCGGAGAGTGTTTTGCCTATGTTCTCCTCTAGGAGTTTTATAGTTTCTGGTCTTACATTTAGATCTTTAATCCATTTTGAGTTTATTTTTGTGTATGGTGTTAGAAAGTGTTCTAGTTTCATTCTTTTACAAGTGGTTGACCAGTTTTCCCAGCACCACTTGTTAAAGAGGTTGTCTTTTTCCCATTGTATATCCTTGCCTCCTTTGTCAAAGATAAGGTGTCCATAGGTTCGTGGATTTCTCTCTGGGCTTTCTATTCTGTTCCATTGATCTATATTTCTGTCTTTGCGCCAGTACCATACTGTCTTGATGACTGTGGCTTTGTAATAGAGTCTGAAGTCAGGCTTAATCTCAAAAATATACAAGCAACTCCTGCAGCTCAATTCCAGAAAAATAAATGACCCAATCAAAAAATGGGCCAAAGATCTAAACAGACATTTCTCCAAAGAAGACATACAGATGGCTAACAAACACATGAAAAGATGCTCAACATCACTCATTATTAGAGAAATGCAAATCAAAACCACAATGAGGTACCATTACACGCCAGTCAGGATGGCTGCTATCCAAAAGTCTACAAGCAATAAATGCTGGAGAGGGTGTGGAGAAAAGGGAACCCTCTTACACTGTTGGTGGGAATGCAAACTAGTACAGCCGCTATGGAAAACAGTGTGGAGATTTCTTAAAAAACTGGAAATAGAACTGCCATATGACCCAGCAATCCCACTTCTGGGCATACACACTGAGGAAACCAGACCTGAAAGAGACACGTGCACCCCAATGTTCATCGCAGCACTGTTTATAATAGCCAGGACATGGAAGCAACCTAGATGCCCATCAGCAGATGAATGGATAAGGAAGCTGTGGTACATATACACCATGGAATATTACTCAGCCATTAAAAAGAATTCATTTGAATCAGTCCTAATGAGATGGATGGAACTGGAGCCCATTATACAGAGTGAAGTAAGCCAGAAAGATAAAGAACATTACAGCATACTAACACATATATATGGAATTTAGAAAGATGGTAACGATAACCCTATATGCAAAACAGAAAAAGAGACACAGAAATACAGAACAGACTTTTGAACTCTGTGGGAGAAAGTGAGGGTGGGATATTTCAAAAGAACAGCATGTATACTATCAAGGGTGAAACAGATCACCAGCCCAGGTGGGATGCATGAGACAAGTGCTCGGGCCTGGTGCACTGGGAAGACCCAGAGGAATCGGGTGGAGAGGGAGGTGGGAGGGGGGATCGGGATGGGGAATACGTGTAAATCTATGGCTGATTCATATCAATGTATGACAAAACCCACTGAAATGTTGTGAAGTAATTAGCCTCCAACTAATAAAAAAAAAAAATGGAAAAAAAAAAGTACAGGGAGAATAGTAAGAATTGAGCTATTCTGTTTCTTCCTCCTACCTCCTCTCCCTCACAAAATTTATTACATAAATAAACATTTATTCCAATTCAACTTGTTTGTACATAGGATATAAGGTATGGATCAAAATTTATTGATTTTCCATTAAGTGTTTTTCAACCAAATAATCCATTCACTTAATATGCCATCTTGGTCATTTATTAGATTCCCATGTCCATTTGGGTCTGTTTCTTGACTCATCTATTCTCATGATTCTACTTTTCTATTCCTAAACCAGCAGCAGCTCATTATTTATGATTTTTACATGCAGAACTTTTGAATTTTTAGTCTAAACTTATTTGATTACTTCTATTTAAATATTTAACACATCTTTATTTTTTAAAATTATTTTATTGTGGTAAGAATGTGCTGTGCTAAGTCAGTTCAATCATGTCAGACTCTGTGCAATCCTATGGACTGCAGCCTCCTAGGCTCTTCTGTCCATGGGATTTTCCAGGCAAGAATACTGGAGTGGGTTGCCATTTCCTTCTACAGGGGATCTTCCCAACCCAGGGACTGAATCCAGGTCTCCTGCATTGCAGGCAGATTCTTTACCATCTGAGCTACTAGGGAAGCCATACTTAGCATTTACCTACCCTGTTAGCAAATATGTGTGTGTACTTATTATATTGTTACAAAACTGTACAGTATAATATAGTACAGGTACAATGTCATACAGTAGATCTTTACAACTGATTCATCTCACTTAACTGAAACTTTATGCCTATTGATTAGTAATGCCCCATTTACCCTCTCCTCAGCTCTTTTGAGGGCTTCCCTGGTAGCTCAGCTAGTAAAGAATCTGTCTGCAAAAGCAGGAGACCCCAGTTTGATTCTTGGGTCAGGAAGTTCCCCTGGAGAAGGGATAGGCTCCCCACTCCAGTATTCTTGGATTTCTCTGGTGGCTCAGACCATAAAGAATCCACCTGCAATGCTGGGAACCTGGGTTTGATCCCTGGGTTGGGAAGATCCCCTGGAGGAGGGCATGGCAACTCACTCCAGTATTTTTTTGTTTTTTTTGCCATGTGCTCAGACATTTAAACAATTAGCCAATAATCAATAAGCATGTCATTCCAGTATTTTTGCCTGGCGAACCCCCATCGACAGAGAAGCCAGGTGGGCTCACTCACTCACTCAGTATGACAGTCTCTAGGTCCATCCATGTTGTTGCAATTAGCATTATTTCATTCTTTTCTATCACTGAGTAATATTCTATTGTATATATGTACCACTTCTTTATCCATTCCTCTGGTGATGGACATTTAGGTTATTTCCATATTCTGGCTATTGTAAATAGTAGTGCAATGAACATTGGGATACATGTATCTTTTTGAATTATGTGTTGTTGTTTTTTTTCCTGGGTATATGCCCAGGAGTGGGATTGTAGGATGATATGGCAGCTTTATTTTTAGTTTTTTAAGGAAACACCATACTGTTTTCCATAGGACCCATACCAGTTTACTTTCCCACCAACAGTGTAGGAGGGTTTCTTTTTCTTCACACCGTCTCCAGCATTTATTGTTTGCAGATTTTTTGACGATGGCCATTCTGATCAGTGTGAGGTGATGCCTCGTTGTAGTTTTGGTTTGTCTTCCTCTAATAATTAGTGATGTTAGCATATTTTCATGTGCTTTTTGGTCATCTCTATGTCTTTGAAGAAATGTCTATTTATATCTTCTACTCATTAAAAAAGTGTATATATATTTATTCATTTAAAAAAATTTAAAAATTGATTTATTTATTTTAATTGGAGGCTAATTACTTTACAATATTGTGGTGGTTTTTGCCATACGTTTACATGAATCAGCCATGGGTGTACATGTGTCCTGGACCCCACTTCTACCTCCCTCCGCATCCCATCCCTCTGGGTTGTCCCAGAGCACCAACTCTGAGTGCCCTGTTTTATGCATCGAACCTGAACTGGTAATCTATTTCACATATGGTAATATACAGGTTTCAATGCTATTCTGTCAAATCATCCCACCCTTGCCTTCTCCCACAGAGTCCAAAAGTCTGTTTTTTATCTCTGTGTCTCTTTTGCTGTCTCACATATAGGGTCATGGTTATCATCTTTCTAAATTCTATACGTGTTAATATACTGTATTCGTGTTTTTCTTTCTGACTTTCTTCACTCTGTATAATAGGCTCCAGTTTCATCCACCTCATTAGAACGGATTCAAATGCGTTCTTTTTTAATAGCTGAGTAATATTCCATTGTGTATATGTACCACAGCTTTCTTATCCATTCATCTGCCAATGAACATCTAGGTTGCTTTCATGTCCGACATACTGTAAACAGTGCTGCGATGAACATTGGGGTACACGTGTCTTTTTCAATTCTGGTTTCCTCAGTGTGTATGCCTAGCAGTGGGATTGCTGAGTTGTATGGAAGTTCTATTTCCAGTTTTTTAAGGAATCTCCACACTGTTCTCCATAGTGACTGTACTAGTTTGCATTCCCACCAACAGTGTAAGAGGGTACCTTTTTCTCCACACCCTCTCCAGTTTTTATTGTTTGTAGATTTTTTGATAGCAGCATGCTGACTGGTGTGAGATGGTACCTCATTGTGGTTTTGATTTGCATTTCTCTGATAATGAGTGATGTTGAGCATCTTTTCATGTGTTTGTTAGCCATCTGTATGTCTTCTTTGGAGAAATGTCTGTTTAGTTCTTGGCTTATTTTTTGATTGGGTCATTTATTTTTCTGGTATTGAGTTGCATGAGCTGCTTGTATATTTTTGAGATTAATTCTTTGTCAGTTGCTTCATTTACTATTATTTTCTCCCATTCTGAAGGTTGTCTTTTCTTCTTGCATATAGTTTCCTTTGTTGTGCAAAAGCTTTTAAGTTTAATTAGGTCCCATTTGTTTATTTTTGCTTTTATTTCCATTACTCTGGGAGGTGGGTCATAGAGGATCCTGCTGTGATTTATGTTGGAGAGTGTTTTGCCTATGTTCTCCTCTAGGAGTTTTATAGTTTCTGGTCTTACATTTAGATCTTTAATCCATTTTGAGTTTATTTTTGTGTATGGTGTTAGAAAGTGTTCTAGTTTCATTCTTTTTCAGGTGGTTGAGCAGTTTTCCCAGCACCACTTGTTAAAGAGATTGCCTTTTCTCCATTGCATATTTTTGCCTCCTTTGTCGAAGATAAGGTGTCCGTAGGTACATGGATTTATCTCTGGGCTTTCTATTTTGTTCCATTGATCTATATTTCTGTCTTTGTGCCAGTACCATACTGCCTTAATGACAGTAGCTTTGTAGTTACTGTCTCTTCTTCTTTGTAGTTACTGTTCTCTTTCTGATCTTTGCTTGTTTGTGTATAGGAATGCGAGAAACGTCTGTATATTTCTGTCATCTTCTGTGTATTCCTGCAACTTTACTGTAGTAACTGGTGAGCTCTAGTAGTTTTCTGATAGCATCTTTAGGATCTTCGATTATTAGTGTCATGTAATCTGTAAACAGTGACAGTTTTACTTTTTATTATCCTATTTGGATTCCTTTTTTTTTTTTCTATTTCTTCTCTAATTGTCATGGCTAGGAGTTGTGAAACTATGTTAAATAAAAGTGGACAGACTGGACATCTTTTTTTTGTTTCTGATTTTGGAGGAAATGCTGTCAGTTTTTCACTGTTGAGAATGATGTTTGCTTTGGGTTTGTTGTATATGACCTACATTATATTGAGGTAAGTTCCCTCTCTGCTTACTTACTGGAGAGTTTTTTTTTTTTTTATCATAAATAAGTATTATATTTTGTAAAAAAAACTTTTTCTGCAGCTATTGAAATGATCATATGGTTTGTATTCTCCAGTTTGTTATGTGATGTATCACATGATTTGACTTGCATATATTGAAAAATGCTTATATCCATGGGATAAATCTCACTTGATCATGGTATTTGATGCATTTAATGTGTTTTTGGACTAGATTTACTAGCATTTTGTTGAGGATTTTTGTATTCATTTGTTTTATTGGCCTGTAATTTTCTCTTATAATATTTTTGTCTGGTTTTGGTATCACAGTAATTGTGGCCTCGTAGAAAGTGCTTTGGAGTGGTTCTGTCTCTGAAGTTTTTTGGAAGAGTTTCAAAAAGATAGATTTTAACTTTTCTCTAAATGTTTGATAGAATTTCCCTGTGAAGCCATCCGGTCCTGGACTTTTGTTTGTCAGAAGTTTCTTAATCTCAGTTTCAATTTCAGGACTCAGGATTCATCTGTTTGTAGTTTCTTTTTCTTCCTGGTTCAATCTTGGAAGGCCGTACCTTTTTAAGAATATGTCCATTTCTTCCAGGTTGTCTATTTTATTGATGTTTTGTTGCTTGTTGTAGACTTTTATGATCCTTTGTGTTTCTATGGTGTCCACTATAACCTCTTTTTTATTTCTAATTTATTGATTTGAGTCCTCTCCTTTTTTTTTTTTCTTGATGAGTCTGGCTAAAGATTGATCAATTTTGGTTTATGTTCTCAAAGAACCGGCTTTCAATTTCATTGATTTTTTTCTATTGCTTTCTCTATTTCTATTTCATTTATTTCTGCTCTGATCTTTATGATTTCTTTCTTTCTACTAACTTGGGTTTTTATTGGTCTTCTTTATCTAGTTGCTTTAAATATAAGGTTAGATTGTTTTGCCTTCTCATACTGTCCATGGGGTTCTCCAGGCAGGAATACAGGAGTGGGTTGTCATTTCCTTTTCCAGTGAACCACGCTTTGTCAGAACTCTTCATTATGACCTGTCCATTTTGGGTGGCCCTGCACAGCATGGCTCATGGTTCATAGCTTCACTGAGTAATGCAAACCCCTTGGCCGTAACAAAGACGTGATCCATGAAGGGGAAGATCAGTTTTCATTCTAATTCCAAAGAAGGGCAATGCCACAGAATCCTCAAGCTACCATACAGTTGCACTCATTTCACATGCTAGCAAGGTTTTGCTCAAAAATCCTTCAAGCTAGGCTTTAGCATTACATGAACAGAGAACTTCCAGGTGTACAAGCTGCGTTTCAAAGAGGCAGAGGAACCAGAGATCAAATTGCCAACATTTGTTGGATCATGGACAAAGCAAGGGAGTTACAGAAAGACATCTACTTCTGCTTCATTAACTACACTAAATCCTTTAACTGTGTGGATCACAACAAATTGGAAAATTCTTAAAGAGTTGGGAATACCAGACCACCTTCCCTGTCTCCTGAGATACCTGCTGTGGGTAAGAAGCAACAATTGAAACTTGTCATGGAACAAATGAGTGTTTCAAAATTGGGAAAGGAGTACAAGGTTTATATTGTCTCCTTGCTCTTTAATTTATATGCAGAGTACATAATGTGAAATGCTGGGCTGGATGAATCACAAGCTAGAATCAAGATTGCCAGGAGACACAAAGACAGAAATATAGATCAATGGAACAAAATAGAAAGCCCAGAGATAAATCCACGTACCTATCTTCTACAAAGGAGGCAAGAATATACAATGGGAAAAAGACAACCTCTTTAACAAGTGGTGCTGGGAAAACTGGTCAACCACTTGTAAAAGAATGAAACTAGAACACTTTCTAACACCATACACAAAAATAAACTCAAAATGGATTAAAGATCTAAATGTAAGACCAGAAACTTAAAACTCTTAGAGGAGAACATAGGCAAAACACTCTCCAACATAAATCACAGCAGGATCCTCTATGACCCACCTCCCAGATTATTGAAAATAAAAGCAAAAATAAACAAATGGGACCTAATTAAACTTAAAAGCTTTTGCACAACAAAGGAAACTATAAGCAAGGTGAAAAGACAGTCTTCAGATTGGGAGAAAATAATAGAAAATGAAGAAACAGACAAAGGATTAATCTCAAAAATATACAAGCAACTCCTGCAGCTCAATTCCAGAAAAATAAATGACCCAATCAAAAAATGGGCCAAAGATCTAAACAGACATTTCTCCAAAGAAGACATACAGATGGCTAACAAACACATGAAAAGATGCTCAACATCACTCATTATCAGAGAAATGCAAATCAAAACCTCAATGAGGTACCATTACACGCCAGTCAGGATGGCTGCTATCCAAAAGTCTACAAGCAATAAATGCTGGAGAGGGTGTGGAGAAAAGGGAACCCTCTTACACTGTTGGTGGGAATGCAAACTAGTACAGCTGCTATGGAGAACAGTGTGGAAATTCCTTAAAAAACTGGAAATAGAACTGCCATATGACCCAGCAATCCCACTCCTGGGCATACACACCAAGGAAACCAGACCTGAAAGAGACACGTGCACTGCAATGTTCATCGGAGCACTGTTTATAATAGCCAGGACATGGAAGCAATCTAGATGCCCATCAGCAGAAGAGTGGATAAGGAAGCTGTGATACATATACACTATGAATATTACTCAGCCATTAAAAAGAATTCATTTCAATCAGTTCTAATGAGATGGATGAAACTGGAGCCCATTATACAGAGTGAAGTAAGCCAGAAAGATAAAGACCAATACAGTATACTAACGCATATATATGGAATTTAGAAAGATGGTAACGATAACCCTATATGCAAAACAAAAAGAGACACAGATGTACAGAACAGACTTTTAGACTCTGTGGGAGAGGGCGAGGGTGGGATGTTCTGAGAGAACAGCATTAAAACAAGTATACTATCAAGGGTGAAACAGATCACCAGCCCAGGTTGGAGGCATGAGACAAGTGCTCAGGGCTGGTGCACTGGGAAGACCCAGAGGGATGGGATGGAGAGGGAGGCAGGAGGCGGGATTGGTATAGGGAACACATGTAAATCCATGGCTGATTCATGTCAATGTATGGCAAAAACCACTACAATATTGTAAAGTAGTTAGCCTCCAACTAATAAAAATAAATGGAAAAAAATAAAAAGACAAGTAAATAGGAAAAGAAAAAAAGATTGCCAGGAGAAATATTAACAACCTCAGATATGCAGATGATACCATTCTAATGGCAGAAAGTGAAGAAGAAATAAAGAGCCTCTTGATGAAGGTGAAGGAAGAGAGGGAAAAAGCTGGCTTCAAATTCAACATTCAAAAAATGGAGTTCATGACATCCAGTCCCATCACTTCATGGCAAATAGAAGGCAAAAAAGTAGAAGCAATGACAGATTTTATTTTCTTGGGCTCCAAAATCACTGTGGAAGGTGACTGCTGCCATGAAATTAAAAGACCCTTGCTTCTTGGAAGAATAGTTATGACAAACTTAGCATATTAAAAAGCTGAGACATTACTTTGCTGGCAAAGGTCCATATAGTCAAAGCTATGGTTTCTCCATATAGTAGTTACATATGGATGTGAGAGTTGGACCATAAAGAAGGCTGAGCACTGAAGAATTGATGCTTTCGAACTGTGGTGTTGGAGAAGACTCTTGAGAGTCCCTTGGACTAAAAGAAGATCAAACCAATGAATCCTAAAGGAAATCAACACTGAATATTCATTGGAAGGACTGATGCTGAAACTGAAGCTCAAATATCTTGGCCACCTGATGTGAAGAGCTGACTCATTGGAAAAGACTTCGATGCTGGGAAAGATTGAAGGCAGGAGAAGGGGACAATGGAGGATGAGATGTTTAGATGGCATCACTGACTCAATGGACATGAGTCTGAGCCAGCTCTGGGTGATGGTGATGGACAGGGAAGCCTGGTGTGCTGCAGTCCATGGGGTTGCAAAGAGTTAGACATGACTGAGGGACTGAACAACAACAATATATATAGTAAAATAATGCAATTTGCAACAACATGGACGGATCCAGAGAATATTTTACTTAGTGAAGTAAATCAACTAGAGAATGATAAATATTATGATATCTTCTATATGTGAAACCTGAAAATAATACAAAAGAATATATATACAAAACAGAAAGAGACTCATGTATGTAGAAAGCAAACATGATTATCAAAATGAAGAGGGGAGAAGGGACAAATCAAGAGTATAGAATTAACAAATTACTATATATAAAATAGATAAGCTCAAAGATATACTGTATAGAACAGGAAATTATATTCAATATCTTGTAACAACTTGTGATGAAATATAATCTGGAAAAAATACCAATACTTTGCTGTACACCTAAAACACATAGTATTACATATAAACTACTATAATTTAAAAAATTTTGATTAAAAATAGATTTTAAAAGTTCCTGAAACAGTAATATGTATAGGAACTAACTTACTTTTGGGCATTAATTGAATCTGCCTCAAAGAATGAGGAAAATAAAATAAGATTGATATCTGAAATGCATGTTATGTCTGAGTAATGTCAGAGAAACACTATTAAGCAAGACGTTGTCTCTAATTAACTTCAAACCCAGAGATAATGAAATAGTTGTAACAATATCTGTCCATAATGATATCTTTATCTTATTTATTGGCTGTACCATATGGCGTGCAGAATCTTAGTTCCCTGACCAGGGTTCAAATCCATGCTGCCTGCGGTGGAGTTGAGGCGTATTAGCCACTGGAGCACCAGAGAAGTCCCCGTAATTATCTCTTTTATATGGGCAAGTACCATTTCTGTTGGGAAAGCATAGCTAAGATTTCTTCAATTCTTACTAATTTGTTCTGTAAATGAAACTAAATTATATTATGATCTACTTTGAAGTGGTGTAACATTGGCATTGTTAATAATATTCAATTATCTTATTGATTAAGTCATGAGATAATATTGATATTGATGATCAGATATATTGAGAAGTATAGTTAAAGCCTCCTGGGAATGTATTAGCAATGTAATATCACTCACCTGAGGAAAAACTGGATTTAGTTAACCACTGGCTAGTTTCTATGCTAAATAGTTCTGTACAAATTTATCATAACGTAAAAGTCAGAGATGAAGAGGGAATCAAGTAATAAAGTACAAAAATATGAAAATTTATGTAATGGATTTACAGAGCAGATTGCTTGCTTCTTGAAGTCCATCCTTAACCCACGTTAGCTTCTCTGTGTTAGGAATATACGTGCAAGTGTGCTAAGTCGCTTTAGTCCCGTCGAACTCTTGGCGACCCCACCAGACTGTAGCCCGCCAAGCTCCTCTGTCCATGGGATTCTCCAGGCAAAAAGTGGAGTGGGTTGCTATTTTCTTCTCCAGGGGACCTTCCCGACCCAAGGATCAAATCCCCATCTTTTTCATCTCCTGCATTGGCAGGTGGGTTCTTTACCACTAGGGCCACCTCGGAAGCCCACATCCTGATGTTATTTTTATACTCATTATGTAACTGTTAACCTAATTGTGGATGCTCACAGGATCAGGATCCTTTTTCTGTAAGAGGGCCTGTGTAAAGGACCATGGATGTGAACTATGAACTAAATAACTAACTCAACACATTTGTGATTGCCCAAGCCTACACATTTCAAAAGCCATCAGAACTGGTCCATAACCAGAATCACAAATAATTTTTTAGCTCTTAAAATATCCTGCCTGAGAAAATGTCTCTGTAGAACTGTGACTTGGGCCATGCCAATCACACAATATATATTAATAATAAATACTTATTTTTATGATACTGGGGCTTTTAGGCTAAGATGTATCTGTATGAACACTGAAAGAGGGGTTTGAAGGCTGAGTAGCTAATTTCACTCACATGAATGCTCCAAGCCTATGTAACTGATCCCCAGTAAAAACCCTGGACACCAAGGCTCTAGTGAGCTTCCTTGTCTTGGAGCACTGTACATATGTTATCAGACATTATGACTGGGAGAATAAGGCCATGTCCATGTGACTTCACTAAGAATCTCATACCTGCTTTCTCCTAGATGCATTCCATATCTCTTTCCTTTGCTGATTTTAGCCCGTACACTTTAAATGTAATAAATTGCACACATGAGCTTATATAGGTCTGATGAGTCCTAGTGAATCATCAGAACTGACAGGTGATGGGGACTATCCAAAACAACTAGATATATGTATCAGTGGAATAGAATTGAGAGCCTGGAAATGAATCTTAATGCTATGTCAACTGATTTTCTATAAGGATTTAAAAACAATTAAATAAAGAAACAATCATCTTTTTAACAAACAGAATTGAGGAAACTAGAGAACCATATAAAAAGATTTAGATTCTTATGTGATATCATACAAAAATTAAAATGGATCAAAGAGATAAATGTAAGAGTTAAAAGTTATCAGAAGAAAATGCAAGAGCAAATCTTCATGATCTTGAGTTTAGCAATGATTTTTTAGATAGGACACCAAAAGCAACAGACAAAAAATGAAAGGTCATTGAAATTTAAAACTTGTACTTTAAAAGTTACCATCAATAAAATGAAAAGGAAACCTTGAGAATGGAGGATGTATAAATATAAAATATGTCTAACATACCAGATCACATGTCTAACAAGTATAACTCAAGAGATAGAGTATTTCAGACTATAACTGGAATCTATGCAAAAGGAAAGCAAATGCAAATACTATGTTTCTAACATTTTATATGAAGTTAGCAGCAATTTGGAGGCCAATTCCCATTTAGAGAACTGATGGATTATTAAGCTACGGGGCATCCTAAACAGCGATGATGTAAAGCAAGCAAAAGCTATCATGCTGCACAATGGTGAATGCCTACAATCATGGAAAAAGAATTTAGAGAAATGTTTTAAAAAACATAATGATCAGGGTAATAAATAAACATCATCAGTCTGCACCAGGTGATGTTTGAAGCCTAACTGTTTTGAATTTTGAAGGTTAAGTGTTTTCTAAAACAATTTTAAAATTGAGACATAAAATATTCCATAATAAACTCATATAATAAGATCATATGATTACAGGTGTGTTATAAAAATTGACATGTAAAAATATTACAGATTTTCTTTTCAATTCAATCTGAATGCATAGAATCCATTATTCACAATAATCCATTTAATAAATATGCAAAAATAGTCTCCTTAACAATTAGAAATATTATACAATTTTTACTTTTTAAACTTAAAGTTAGTTTATATTCTGCTATACTCATAAAATTATAATTTAATGCAATATATATATTTTTGAAAGTCTATTATTGTTAATTCTATCATATTTCTCAGCAAAAATGAATATATAATTTTTATTGTGAAATCTGTTTAAATATAAAGCTGTAAATATTTCACAACATATTCAAGATTGAGTTGCTATTGCAATATTTGAAACAAAATTGGTTAGAACCACATGCATGTGTTATAAAATGTGAAAAATAATTATTAACCTGTATGTTTTACTATAAATACATCCTTTTGGTAAATAGTGCTTACTGTCTATTAATTTATGTGTTGTTGTTTAGTTGCAAAATCCTGTCTGACTCTTTTGCAACTTCATGGACTGTAGCCTGACAGGCTCCTCTGTCCATGAAATTTTATGGGCAAGAATACTGGAGAGGTTGCCATTTCTTCTCCTGGGGATCCTCCCAACACAGGGATTTATGTCTCCTGCATTGACAGAAGGATTCATTTCTGCTTAGCCACCTGGGAAGTCCTAGTTTATGTGTAGATAAACATATTATTTTTTACTGATAAAATGAAGGTCAGTACCAAATTTATTCTCAGTTTTCATTTTTAATCATGTAATCACTGAGCAACCTTATTCAATCAAAAAGTAAATATGAAGATTGAAATATTACATGTCAGATATATAAATGATAGATATGCAGAGAGAGATAGAAATAGAGAGAGGGAGAAATGTAGTTCTTTCAAGTCCTTACAAGTTACAAATTCCATTGTAAGCTATCACCAAAACTTATTTACAAAGATTTATCAACCACCCGCTGATTTGCTCTGCTGTCCCTGCTTTGATAAACAAGAATTGAAAGTCACTTGGTTTTCCAAAGGATTTGCTGTCCAAAGTCCGTGATTACTTAGTTTCTGAATAACAGCACCAATCTTTCAATTATTCACTGATTTGATACCTGCAGGTTTTTCCATGATGAGCAATCCATGCTTGTTAGAAAACAAGCGATGTGAAGTAAGTTTTCTTTCAAGAGTGAAAGAAGAGGAATTTTGAAAGTGGAGATAGAGGAGCCTGTTAAGAATGTTCTGTGTATCACAAGACATTCAAAAACTGAGGGTCAAAAAACTATTTCCCTTAAATTAGCAGTATGAATATGTTGGAAAAAACGTTATATCCAGTATCCAAGATTGATGATTACTACTTTGTATTGTCTGACCGTCTCATATTTGTTGAGATGATTATATGAACAGCAAGTGCTCAAATTTTTATTGAGCATCCACCATGCACAAGGCACTGGTCTACCAGCTTGGGACACTGTCAGGAGCCAGAGCATGGTATAAGGACTCTGTGTACATTAGAGTGGTGATGACAGGCTATATGTGCATAACTAATGAAATAATGCAGAAGGACAGCAAAGAAATCTACAAAATATCTCAAAGAGTTTAAGTGATAGGAAGAAAATGACGCAAAGTAGAGTAAGGAGTGGTCTTATGGATTATTTCTAAGGAGGTGACATGTAAGGGAAAGGTATAGAAGAATACTCTAGGCTGAGGCAGAATGGTGGCCTCAGGATGTCTTCATAGTGAAAGAATGCCTCTGTGAAGTTGGCATGTGACCTGTGTGATGAGGTGTTTGCCATACAAAAGGAATGAAGAAGAGCAACTTAGGCCAAGGTACACTAGAAAGAAGGTGATCAACTTGCCCAGGCTTGCTAAAGACTTTCTTGGTCTCGGTACTCTAACTCCCATGTTCTGGGAAGACCCTCAGTCCCAGGCAAAGTAGGATATTTGTCAGCCTAACAGGAGGCCCAAGAGCTATTGGAATATGAGGTCTACTTAAGGGTCAGTGGCCTGAGGCCGAATACCTCTTCTATAGCCTGGAAGCTTGACCTAGACAAAATAAAAAGAACTAGAGAGTAAACCTTCTTGATTCTGAGATATGTAGGCATCTGAGACTGTGGCTGTCAGTAACATCCCAGCCAAAGCCCAGCATGTGAATAATTAACCAACCTTGGAGTGAATAACTGCTTCTCCGTGATATCAGAGAGTAAAGTGGCAGAACCACCAGTGCATGACAGAGGCAGATGAAGCATAGGCACCCTACACATGATCAGTATTCATGGACAAAACAGATGTCTGGAGAGGCACTCAATGAAACAACCGCGGTTGGAGGTTTTGAGTAAATATCTGAGTGGAAAGAGCATTGGAAAGATAAGCAGAATTTGTGATGTAGTTCTTAATTTAATAGGATGTGCTCTGAAGGCAAGTCCCACTTGCTCTCCTATCTAGTTAAACATTTGTGGTGAATGAATTTCTGACTATAACTAGGTTTGTTTCAGGTTGAAGTATTACACAAAAATTGGCCTCATGATACAAACAGGGATTTAAAGTCAGCACTTAACAAAAAATGTTCATGGGGACAGAGAGATAAGAAAGGGAGGACTTATCTGAAACCTTTTATGTGAATTCATAGGTTCTTCACATATGATATTAGTGTTACGGGTATTACATCAAAATTTCTTGGTCTACTATTGAGGCAGCTCAAAACTGTGACATTTATTTATTTATTTATTAGGGAAAAAGGTACAGACACACATATATCACCAAAGACCAGATATTATAACATATATATTAGTAGAGCAGATGAAAACAGAAGAACTTAAGCCAAATATGAAGAATCCCTATATCCTCTATACATTTATCTTTATACATGTCGACTTGTAAGGTAACTCTTCGTTCTTGCCTTGGCAGTCGCATTATGTTCATCTCTAGTCATCCAATCCATGATTGAACTTTCCCTGGTAAAATAACATCAGTAGAATTGTCTCCTGGCTATTAGTCCCAAGGCTTATATAGATATCCTGTCTCAGGGTCATCAGAAAATGTTGTATCCTCAATGTTCTTATAAGTAGGTGTCGAAATCTAGGAAGAATCTCTCTGGGAAGATCTGGCCCTAATTGCTTTCAATTGCTTTTCAAGTGCTTTCTTGAGTCGTTTCAATTGTAACTGAATCATCCATCCCAGATACGGGGGTCAAGGGAATATCATCCTGTGTAACAAATTCAGCAGTTACATCTTCCAGTAATGTGGACGGGATTGGCCATTGAGTGTATGGATCATCACTGCTTAGTGGAATGCAGCATGATAGCTTGTTCATACAAAGGAGTTTGTACCTTTCGAGATGGAAGCATCGTTTTCTGCAGTATCCTATGTCATTCTTCCAGCATCTTTCAACAAACCAGCCAGCTGCAGTGAATAAACAAACAGTTAATTTTTAAACTCTAGCAACAAGATGACAAATCCTAACTCAAAAATTTGACAACCACTACTACTACCATCCAAAGTGTTAGTTGCTCAGTCGTGTCCAACTCTTTGCAACCACATGAACTGTAGCCCACCAGGCTCCCCCATCCATGGGATTTCCCAGGCAAGAATACTGGAGTGGGTTGCCACTTCCTTCTCCAGGGGATCTTCCCGACACAGGGATTGAACCTGGATCTCCTGCATTATAGGAAGATTCTTTACCATTTAAAAGGATATGATTAAAAATACTATAAGTCACTGGGAGAGACAAAGAAGAAAACTAAAACTGTATATTAAAAACTGTGGTGTGCCATCAAGGAAACTGCCGTGGATGGGAAGAGGGACAGAGAGAAGGAGAGGGGAGGAGGCAGGAGAGAGTCTAGAGAAGAAGGGAAGAGGAAGACAAAGAGACAGACAGGATAGATATAAGGAAAGCTGATACTTAAGCCATGGCAAGGCAAAAATGATGAAAGGAGGCAACAGGGTATACAGAAGGCAAAGAATATTTCCGGAAAGGACCAGCAAATCCTCAGTCCCAATACTGAGAAACAGTATAGTGTCTTTAAGGTAAGAGAAGACTCTAGAGTCTGGAGTGTAATGTGTGAAGAGCAAAAGGGCATGAGACAAAATGAACTTGAAGTAGTGATGCCATCCCCTAGTTGCTTTAGGCCATTATTAAGCATTTTGATTTATTTGAAACCATCATATGAGCTAATTTACCCTATGTTTTAGGTAATTAGGATTTCACATGGAAATTGGATAAGGGAAAAGAAGGAAAAGAATCTGGGAAACAAGTTAGGGGCTTTGACCATGTAAAACATGATGGCGGGGACTTCCCTGGTTGTCCAATGGCTAAGAATCTGAGCTCCCAATGCAGGAGGCCTTGGTTTGATCCCTAGGCAGGGAACTAGATCCCCTGAACCACAACTAAGAGTTGGCATGCCATAGCTGAGGATCCTGTATATTGCAACTAGAGATCCCACATGCTGAAACAAAGATTGAAGACCTCGTGTACCGCAACTAGGATATGTTACAGGCAAATAAATAAATAAACATTAAAAAAAAACTTGATGGTGGCTGGAACTGGGGCTGTGAGAGTTGTGGAAGAAGAAGACAGATTTAAGACACTGACTGTTTGAATATAAGGTCAGAGGAATATGCAGCAATCCAAGTAAATTATTACACTTCCAAGTTGATTTGGAGAGTTGTGCTACCTGCCATTCATAGAATAGTAAACTGTGGAAAGAAAAAGATTTGAAGGGATGAGGAAAAGATGGCTACAAGTATTTGTTTTGGGGCATATAACACATTATACCTTAGATGTCCAAAGAGCAGTGGGGAAATATCTGTGGCAATTCAGTAAACAAGTTTGGATTCCAGATGTAAACTATGGGATCGTTGTTTACCAAGGGTAATTATAATTAGAGTTATAGTGAGTGTTGGATAAATATGAGACAAAAAGAGAGACCATAATTAAATTTTGGTGAGAGTCAATAATGAGAGCTCAGAAAGGAGGAAAAAATTCAGGAGAAACAGCCAGAAAAATTGAAGCAAAACAGGAGAATGAGGCACTAGAGAATCAAATTAGCTTCCCCAAGAGAAACCTTGGGAAAAATTGTGAGTGTTGTATAACAAATGAGTTTAGAGGCAATTCACACCACCACACCACACTTTTATTGCTTTGGAAATGTGGAAGTTAGGGAAGTAAAATGGCCAAAAAAAGGTGAGTGGTACAGTTAGTTACCCATGTGGTTGACTAGAGCATGATCCTATGGGGAATTCCGGCAGCAAGTATATGGCTAGGACAAAGCTATCATTCTTGAGGGACAGAGGAGCTGGAATATTTTTTCCACCATCCTGCCTGCCAATAGTTGACAGATGATCCTAGAGTGAGCTGATAATTCCCTGGCATTTCTGTTCCTACAGGGTTGATTTGCAAACAATCAACCATACTTTGAGGATACTGCCAGTGCAAGTCAGACTGGTGTGCATGAAAATGGCAAATGCCAAAGGGACACAAGGAAAGCTGTATCAGGTATGACTAGATTATGAAAGTGTGGAAAATGTTTCCTAAAGGAACATGTTTCCACATGTTTGTTGGTGAATGTTGGTTGGCAAAACATGTGTTGGCAAAGTGTTGGCACACTTTGTTGGCAAATACGGCTAATAAGGCAGGTGGCTCTATTGTATTTAACATGATGAGTGTCACCAGTAATCTTCAGAGTGGCAGGAAATGGAGAAACAGAAGTAAAGTGATTGACATGTGAATGAGAGAAGATGTGAAAGTAGTACCTGGAGACCAAACTCTTAGGAAGTTTAGCTATGGGGAAGAGCAGAGAAGTACTTGGAGGACAATATGGAGTCCAGGGAGCATTTTTCTTCTTTTGAATACTGGGAAGTAACAGAGCACATTTGCAAGTATTAAGAAGAAACAAGGAGAAAGAGAGAAATTAACATAGAAGAGGGAAAAGAGACAAAAGAAAGGTATAGTCCTAGATTAGGTGACCAGGATCAGGCTCATATATAGTGTTTGACTGATTTGGAGAAAGCATACTTCCTCAGCTATGTCAAGAGGAAAAGAGGAGATGGGTGCAAAGCCATACTGATGTTGACTAAAAAAATACACACAACTTAAAAGTTGAGAGTTTTGTTTTATGCAGCAGAAAGTTTCAGGACTTAAGCCCAGGAGGCAGCATCTCAACTAACCCTGAAGGAACCACTCCAAGAAGGCAAGGCAGCCAGCCAGATTATACAGAAGTTTTCCAACGAAAGGTAGGTAACAGGGCAGGTAGTTGGAACATCAAAAGATTATTATGAATTAAAGAAAAATCAGACATGTCAAGCTAAAGAAGTTATTGTTTTTCTATGTATGGGGAGATGCAAGAGTTTGGACTCACTGAAATCATTCCTTTGATATCCACTTCACCTATCTGGGGCCAATTATTCTGTGTTTTTACATCCTGAGTTTCCTCAGCACTCACTGTGGGGAGTGACTGCAGTCTGATGACTGCTAAATGGCAGATATTATTCCTGAGTTCCATCAGGGCTCATCATCCATGGTGGCTGCAGTTGCTGATGATTGTGGCATCCTTTGTTTACTGACATGGCAGGAAATTTTCCAATTCTCACTGGTATGAGTGTAGGCGATGGTAAAAATAAAAGTGCTATTTGAATTTTTTAAATCTTGAGATGTGGGATAAAGTCCTAAGATGGGGAGGGGGGGCAGGGAGCCACAGACAGGAGTGGAGCAGGACAATTGAAGAGAAAGAATGTCAGTGCAAAATAGTGGTTAAGAAAGAATGATGAGCTCAGGCAAGAAATAAAGTAGGCTTTCTAAGAAGCATCATAATTCACTGGAGGAAGGATATGGATCTAAAGTGAAACTAGTCTGTTCCATTTATTAAGCAACTACATAACCATCTTTTGCAGCAAACTACCCGAGAAGCACCCATGTTGGTGTATTCTAGGAAACAACTAGTGCAAAGGCTATATGTTGGAGGAAGATAATGATGTGTGAGGAAGGTCAAGTAATTCTCAAAACAACTCTTTTTTTATTTAATTTGGTAAAGTATGAAAAGTACTGTTTGTGGGTTGAGATAGAGAGAGAGAGAGAGATAGAGATCATGGTGAAAATTTGGCTTCTATTTCCTCCCCTGGGACATGTTGGCTTTATGCCACTTCTACATTGATTCATTATTCTCTTCAATTCTTTTCCCTTGGTAAAATTTTCTGTAAATTTCAAGGGTAACCATTCCACCTCTTTCATCCTGGACAAAGTCTAACGTTGCTTCCGCATTCCTCATGTCTACAGAGATTATTTCACCATGTGTCTTTTTCTCCATGGTGTCCATCCTTGGAATCTGTGTCCTCTTAGCAGTATTTCTGTTCCACTCCCAAACTTGTTAAATCATCTTGCTCTGTCAATTCTGCTTCACTCTTGCCTCTCACTTGCATTGCTCACTACTACTTTTCTTTCTTTTTTTTTTTTTCTCACTACTACTTTTCAACTGTTACCTCCAGAGTTAAAATTCGTGTACAGCCCCTCAGTCAAGCGAGGTTTGAGCCCTAATTATGTAGCAGACACTATTCTAGGCACTTGGGATATATTTGTAAACCAAGCAGACAAATTCACATGGCACTTACTCTCTGGAAGGGGAAACAGACAAACAAAAACAAAAACAAAGTATACTATATGTGAGAGGATGATAAATGGTTCTCAGAAATAAGAGAGAATAAATCAGGTGGAGAGGGAGGTGGGAGGGGGGGATCGGGATGGGGAATACGTGTAACTCTACGGCTGATTCATATCAATGTATTACAAAACCCACTGAAATGTTGTGAAGTAATTAGCCTCCAACTAATAAAAAAAAAAGAGAGAATAGATTGAAGTGGCATCTATTTGGCCTGTCATAGGGGCAGTTGACAGTTTCTTCAATAGCAGTTGGCATAGGTCTTGACAGAAGGTGACAAGACACAATGACTTTAAGATGGTGAAGGAATTAGTCATGCCAGTATATGGGGCAAGCCCATATATTTGGATCTGCTAGGATATACAACTAATTGATTAGATTACTTCATTGATTGATTCAGAGATTCTGAAAGAGATTCTGAAGAGCTGTTATTCTAGGGTAGGAAAGGTCTCTTTCTTAAACTTATATAAGCTTATTGATTGCTTGAAACTTTTTAATAAATTGAAAATATTATTATTATTTTTTTGAAAATGTTATTTTTAACAAAAGTAGATGTTTCCAAAGTAGTATTATTAAAAAGAAGGCATAAGCTCATTCATTATTGATCAGTTAGCAGAAGTTCCCTATAGATCACTTATCTTTTTAGTCTTAACCCCACTTCTGACTTAAATTTGTGTTATCTATCTCATGACAGCTTTACTGATTCTACAAACATTTGATGAACTTATCCACCTTGCCTCAGAGGGCCTCTTTGAAAGCACGTTCATGACAAAAAAGAATTCTAGATGGTGGTAAGAGTTGGAGTAATGGGACACAACTATAAAACAGGTGCAGCAATGAAATTGTTAAAATAGAAGCAAAGTGAAGTTGAGTTAACAATGGCTAGTTATAGAGAAAGAAATAGAGGGCTACTCAGAAGACAGAGGAAATTCCTGCCTTTGAAGAAGTGTTTCAGAAGTCACCCCAGGTTAATAGTTGCCTATGAGCCATGCTGTGCAGGGCCACCCAGGACAGGTCATAGTGAAGACTTCTGACAAAACACGGTCCAGTGAAAAAGGAAATAGCAACCCACTCCAGTATTCTTGTCTGGAGAAACCCATGGACACTATGAAGAGCCATTGTTTGGAAAAGACTCTGATGCTGGGAAAGGTTGAAAGCAAAAGGAGAACGGGGCAGCAGAGGTTGAGATGTTTAGACAGCATCAGTGGACACGGATTTGAGCAAACTCTGGGAGATAGTGGAGGACAGGGGAGCCTGGCAGCCTGTTGTGCTACAGTCCATGGGGGTCACAAAACATCAAACACAGCTTAATGACGGAACCACCACAGCAGATTCTGAGAGAGTCGGACATGGAGTTGTTATCATGAAAGCACTTCCACTGCTCTTTTTTGGCCCAAAGCTCTTCCTATGGATCCTCTTTTCCCCTCAAGACACCTGGGGACTCAGGGTCAACAACTCATGTTAGTTGCATCTTCTCTCCACTGTAGGGTTCCATTACCTGTGGTCACCAGGGTTAGTAACCCACATAGCATGAAGGTCAGCATCAGGAGATTCATGGCTTCTGGGAGAGAGGAAGGCCTGTGTCCTGAGGAGTGCAGAACACTTCACATAGCTAGGACTTTGAGTGGTCACCTTTACGGCCTATCATGGGTGATGAACCAGAGAGGGGAGAATGCCATGCCACCCAGAACACAAGATGATTAACTTGCACCATTGAGTATGCATGACAAAATAACGCTTTGTTCTAGAAACTGTAAGAGGAAACTGAGGCCTTGTGACATGGGTCATAATCCTGGGGATGTGGGAGTTCTGATGGAAAGAAATAATTCCCCCAAAGTCCTCCTTAACCCTGGATGGGGCCCATTACTTCTCTTCTCTCTGTATGCAATACTGTGTATATACCTGAGGAGCAGAATGCTATATCAAGATCCAACTTGTTTCAAACCTACATCTCATGACAGCTCATGACATCCAGTAGATTATCATCCTTTCCTTCCAAGTCACCCCCATCCTTTTGTATTAATTTTTGTTTAAGTTGTGAAGTTTAGTTTGAATGGATTTTTAAAAAACTATGGATATCCAATTTTTGCAGTAACCATGTGTTGAAGTACTATCCTTGCTTCTGGAGTAGGAAATGGCAACCCAATCCCATATTCCATGGATAGTGGAGCCTGGCAGGTTACAGTCCATTGGGTGGCAGAGAGTTTGACACGATGGAGGGACTGAGCACATTCTTCCTCCATTGAATTGCTTTGGCAGGTTTGTCAAAATTTAGTTGGCTGTAGTTGGTACTCTACTCTGTTCCATGGATTATGTACTTATTCCTCTGCCAATACAACACATTCTTGACTGCTGTTGCTGTATAATATGTCTTGAGATAGTACAGTGATTCCTCCTGTTTTATTCTGCTCTCAAAGTTGTTTTAGCTACCCCACTTCCTCTCCCTTTCAATAACAATTTTCGAAGAGTCTTGTGTATATCTGCAAAAGATCTTACTGGGATTATGATAACAACTGAAATATAGGTTTGTTTTAGCTTGGGGAGAAATGACTTGCCTACTGTGTTGAGTCTTTCAATTGATGGGCATGGGTGTTCATACCACTTCATTTGTCTTTTTTTAAAAAATATGTCTTTCATCGGCATCTTGCTGCTTTAAGTATAAGCCCTAACTTGTTTCAAGGTCCACTTATTTATTGTAATTTACAAGTGATTTTTATGATTTTATATTCTTGTTTTCAATTCTTGCTTTCTATGACCACAAAAATCTAGCTCAGATTTTGATAGATATTTCATTAAGCCCATAGATCAATGTTATGACTTCCAGTCCATGACCACAGTATGATTTGCTTCATATTTGGGTCTTGTTTGATTCTTCCACCAGAACTTTTGTGATTTTCGGCATAATGGATACTAAGCATGTGTTGTTAAGTGTATGCCTAAAGATTTCATTTTCTCTGGGAGTGGCTAGAGTTAGTATTGCTTTAAAATTTCCATTTCCACATGTTTGTTGCCACTATATAGAAGTGTGGTTTACTTTTGTGCCTTAGTCTTTTATTCTGCAACTCATCTGAACTTGTTTATCAATTTTTGTGGACTTACTGATGAAAATTCAGTCATCAATCAAGTTAAGAAGAAAACAGAATTTTATTCAAGCTAAACTGAGGATTATAACCTGGGAGACAGACTTTCCTCTCAGCAACTCTGAAAACTGTTCCACCTGTTAGAAGTCAAGGACACAGTCATATAGAGTTGTGAGACAAAGGATCATACATCAAAACGAAGCAATGACATTTTGCATAAAATGCACCAAATATACATGTAGATAGTGAGGAGTGAGTTGTTCTTATCCCTTACAGAGTTGGGAAAGAATGTTAATCAAAGAAGTAACATTCCCAGCATCAGAAGAAAGAAAAGAAACTGTTCTTTGTGGTTGGGCAGGCATTTCCCTGTTTGAGGTCTGGTTAATGTATAATGTACGTTGTACACTAAAGTGGGAGAGAGGAGGCCCAAACAAACAGAGAGAGAGAGAATTTCAAGTTTAAATTTTCTTATCCTGCCTTAAATATAAATTTTATTTCATCAGGTGGGTTGGGGGGAGGATTTGTGGGTGTATGTGTAGATAATCATGTCATCTGCAAACAGAGACAGCTCTTTCTTCTTTTTCATTCTGTATGCCTTTTATTACTTGCTTTCTTGTAACAACTACAACTTCCATTAGTCTTTGAAAGCATTCAGTCTTAGACCATTAAATATGAGGGATTTGTTCTGTAGATGCTCTTTGTCAAATTGAGGTAATTCCCCTTTCTTCCTAATTTGCTGAGAATTTGTACCATGATTTGGTGGATTTTGTAAATTGCCTTTTCTACAACAATTGGTATCCACCTATTATTTTAATTATTTCCCTGTTGAAATGGTGGTTTACAGTGACTTATTTTGGAATATTAAACCAGTCTTGCATACTTGAAATAAATTCCTCCTGGTCCTGGTGTATAATTATTTCTGTACATTGCTGGATTCTATTTGCTAACATTTTGCTGGAGTGTTTGCACATAAGTTCCTGTGAACTATCAGTCTGTAGTTTTCCTTTCTCATAATGTCTTTCTCTGGTTTTAGCATTAGGAGAAATGCTGACATCACAAAATGAGAACTGGTTTATTTCTTCTAAGTTGTAAAATTTATGAGTGATAAGTTTCTTATAGTATTCCCTTTTAATCTCATTTAATACCTATAAGATTGTAGTGTTATCCTTTGCTTCAATGCTATTGTTGATTTGAGAATTCTTTTTGTCATTATCATCTTTGAAATTAGATTTACCAATTTTATAGTTTTTGAAGAAGAACCTTTATGATTTTTTTCCTGTTCTTATCTTTATTCTGTCCTTTCTTTTGCTTTACTTTGGGTTTGTTTTACTCTTCTTTTTCTAGTTTGAAGTAGGATCTTGGATGATTGAGATCTTGCCCCTTTTATCACTTTAGATGCAGCCCACATACCGTGATAGATTGTGCTTTACTTTTCATTCACTTCAGATATATTTGGGCTTCATTTGTGGCTCAGCTGGTAAAGAATCCATCTGCAATGAGGGAGACCTAGGTTCGATCTCTGGGTTGGGAAGATCCCTGGAGAAGGGAAAGGCTACCCACTCCAGTATTCTGGCCTGGAGAATTTCATAGACTGTATAGTCCCTGGGGTCGCAAAGAGTCAGACACGAATGAGTGACTTTCACTATGTGTGTGTGTGTGTGTATTGCGGGCATCACAAGGGCTCAGATCTGCCAGGTTATTGTCATGGTCCAGGTGCAGGTTGGAAAAGAATTTCCAGACATGAGACAGAATGGGAGGGAGATAAAGTTTATTAGAGTGGGAGACACTGTTAGAACAGTGGGCCAGTTCAAGGGAGAACTGATGTTGAATAGGGGTCCTTAGTCCACTTTAATATCCAGGGTACAAGGATTGGGATCAGGGTCTTGCAGGCCATTTGCTGATTGGATGATGCATGTTACCTGGGTGGGGGGAGAGTAGGGCATAAATACCTTCTCCCTATGGGGTAGGAGGGGAGACAGGTTATACTGCTCAGGAGGACCTGAAATCTGTTAATAGTTACAACATGGGGGAGGGAAGGATGATAAGGGTCTGATTTCTCCATTCCTGTATTCCAAGACCCTCTTTGGTTTTATCTGCTCTTTTGCCCTTGGGTCACCATAGTTATTTTTTGTTTTCTTTCTTTCTTTTATTTTTGATTTCCCTGTTTTTCTTTTCTTGCTTATTTGCTAGTTAATTGAGCTTTTTAAAGATCTTGATTTAGTTTACAGTGCTTTTAGTATTTCATTTTGTATAGCTGTCTTAGTGTTTGCTTTAGGTATTTGAAGATACATATGTAACTTACCATCACCTACTGGCACAGACAGTTTGCCACTTCATGTGAACTGTAAAAATTTTACTTCCATTTAGGTCTCTATTATTCCTCCGCCTTTAAAATACTATTGTTTTAAATACTTCCTCTACACATTGAACACTATATTTGATGGTATTATGATTTTTAAGCATCAAACTGATAGTTTATGGTGAATGATGTCGGATTCAGATTCGTGATCTCTGAAGATTTAGCTTCAGGACCAGAGACCAGGCTTGTCCACTCAGGGCTCTTGTGTGGCAGAAGTTTTATTACAGTGAAAAGGGACAGAGAAATCTTCTGACACAGACATCAGAAAGGGGTGGAGAGTATCCCACTTGCTAGTCTTAGCAAGGGAGCTATATACTTTTTTAATTAGTTACTACAATAAATCCAAAGATCCCATGGACTCCAGCACGCCAGGCCTCCCTGTCCATCACCAACTCCTGGAGTTTACTCAAACTCATGTCCATTGAGTTGGTGATGCCATCCAACCATCTCATTGTCTGTCATCACCTTCTCCTCTCACCTTCAATCTTTCCCAGCATCAGGATCTTTTCCAATGAGTCAGCTCTTTGCATCGGTAGCCAAAGTGTTGGAGTTTCAGCTTCAGCATCAGTCCTTCCAATGAACATTCAGGACTGATTTCCTTTAGGATGGACTGGTTGGATCTCCTTGCAGTCCAAGGGACTCTCAAGAGTCTTCTTCAACACCACAGTTCAGAAGCATCAATTCTTCAGTGCTCAGCTTTCTTTATAGTCCAACTCTCACATCCATACATGACTACTGGAAAAACCATAGCCTTGACTAGATGGACCTTTGTTGGCAAAATAATGTCTCTGCTTTTCAATAAGCTGTCTAGGTTGGTCATAGCTTTTCTTCCAAGAAGCAAGTGTCTTTGAATATCATGGCTGCAGTCACCATCTGCAGTGATTTTGGAGCCAAAAAAAAAAAAAATAAAGTCTGTCACTGTTTCCACTGTTTCCCCATCTATTTGCCATGAAGTGATGGGGCCGGATGCCATGATTTTAGTTTTCTGAATGTTGAAGTTTAAGCTAACTTTTTCATGCTCCTCTTTCACTTTCATCAAGAGGCTCTTTAGTTCTTCTTCACTTTCTGCCATCAGGGTGGTGTCATCTGCATATCTGAGATTATTGATATTTCTCCTGGCAATCTTGATTTCAGCTTGTGCTTCATCCAGTCCAGTGTTTCTCATGATGTACTCTGCGTATAAGTTAAATAAGCACGGTGACAGTATACATCCTTGATGTAATCCTCTCCCAATTTGGAAGCAGTCTGTTGTTCTGTGTCCAGTTCTAACTGTTGCTTCTTGACCTGCACACAGATTTCTCAGGTGCAGGTAAGGTGGCCTGGTGTTCCCATCTCTTTAAGAATTTTCCATAGTTTGTTGTGATCCACACTATCAAAGGCGTTGGCATAGCCAATAAAGCAGAAATAGATGTTTTTCTGGAACTCTCTTGCTATTTTGATGATCCAACAAATGTTGGCAATTTGATCTCTGAGTCCTCTGCCTTTTCTAAAGCCAGCTTGAACATCTGGAAGTTCACTGTTTACCTACTGTTGAAGTCTGGCTTGTAGAATTGTAAGCATAACTTTGCTAGCATGTGAGATAAGTGCAATTGTGTGGTAGTCTGAACATCCTTTGGGATTGCCTTTCTTTGGGATTGGGATGAAAACTGACCTTTTCCAGTCCTGTGGCCACTGCTGAGTTTTCCAAATTTGCTGACCTACTGAGTGTAGCAGTTTCACAGCATCATCCTTTAGGATTTGAAATGGCTCAACTGGAATTCCGTCACCTCCACTAGCTTTGTTCATAGCGATGCTTCCTAAAGCCCGCTTGACTTCACATTCCAGGACGTCTGGCTCTAGGTGAGTGATCACACCATCGTGGTTATCTGGGTCGTGAAGATCTTTTTTATACAGTTCTTCTGTGTATTCTTGCCACCTCTTCTTAATATCTTCTGCTTCTGTTAGAACCATACCTTTTCTGTCCTTTATTGTGCCCATCTTTGCATGAAATGTTCCCTTGGTATCTCTAATTTTCTTGAAGAGATCTCTAGTCTTTCCCATTCTGTTGTTTTCCTCTATTTCTTTGCACAGATTACCGAGGAAGGCTTTCTTCTCTCTCCTTGCTATGCGTTGGAACTCTGCATTCAAATGGGTATATCTTTCCTCTTCTCCTTTGCTTTTGGCTTCTCTTCTTTTCAAAGCTATTTGTAAAACCTCCTCAGACAGCCATTTTGCCTTTTTGCATTTCGTTTCCTTAGGGATGATCTTGATCCTTGCCTCCTGTACAAAGTCACAAACCTCCATCCATAGTTTTTCAGGTATTCTGTCTATACAATCTAATCCCTTGAATCTATTTCTCACTTCCACTATATAAGTGTAAGGGATTTGATTTAGGTCATACCTGAATGACCTAGTGGTTTTCCCTACTTTCTTCAGTTTAAGTCTGAATTTGGTAATAAGGAGTTCATGATCTGAGTTACAGTCAGCTCACAGTCTTGTTTTTGCTGACTGTGTAGAGCTTCTCCATCTTTGGCTGAAAAGAATGTAATCAATCTGATTTTGGTATTGACCATCCAGTGACGTCCATGTGTAGTCTTCTCCTGTGTTGTTGGAAGGGGTGTTTGTTATGACCAGTGTGTTCTCTTGGCAAAACTCTATTAGCCTTTGCCCTGCTTCATTCTGCACTCCAAGGCCAAATTTGCCTTTTATTCCAGGCATCTCTTGAATTCCTACTTTTGTATTTTAGTCCCCTATAATGAAAAAGCCATCTTTTTTGGGTGTTAGTTCTAGAAGGTCTTGTAGGTCTTCATAGAACCATTCAACTTCAGCTTCTTTAGCATTTATGGTGAGGGCATAGACTTGGATTACTGTGATATTGAATGATTTTCCTTGGAAACCAACAGAGATCATTCTGTCGTTTTTGAGATTGCATCCAAGTACTGCATTTCAGACTCTTGTTGACTATGATGGCTTCTCCATTTCTTCTAAGGGATTCTTGCCCACAGTAGTAGACATAATGGTCATCTGAGTTAAATTCACCCATTGCAGTCCATTTTAGTTCACTGATTCCTAAAATGTCGACGTTTGCTCTGGCCATCTCCTGTTTGACCACTTCCAATTTGCCTTGATTCATGGATCAAACATCCCAGGTTCCTATGCAATATTGCCCTTTACAACATCAGACTTTACTTCTATCACCAGTCACATCCACAACTGGGTGTTGTTTTTGCTTTGGCTCCATCTCTTCATTCTTTCTGGAGTTATTTCTCCACTGATCTCCAGTAGCATATTGGGCACCTACCAACCTGGGGAGTTCATCTTTCAGTGTCCTATCTTTTTGCCTTTTCATTACTGTTCATGGGGTTCTCAAGGCAAGAATACTGGAAGTGGTTTACCATTCCCTTCTCCAGTGGATCACATTTTGTCAGAACTCTCCACCATGACCCGTCCATCTTGGGTGACACTACACAGTATGGCTCATAGTTTCATTGAGTTAGACAAGACTGTGGTCCATGTGATCAGATTGGTTAGTTTTCTGTGATTGTGGTTTTCAGTCTGTGTGCCCTCTGATGGAGAAGGATAAGAGGCTTATGCAAGCTTCCTGATGGGAGAGACTGAGAGGGAAACTGGGTCTTGTTCTGATGGGCAGGGCCATGCTCAGTAAATCTTTAATCCAATTTTCTGTTGATGAGTGTACTATAATCCTTAGTACAGAGTTTAAACTAGTTGTTTTTTTTGTGTAATCATCAGTTCCAGGATTAAAGAAAAAAACGTTTTATGTGACTAAGGACTGTAGAGAAAAAAAAAAAAGTTTGTCCTTTCCTCCTCCTTGAGAATTCCCGACCCCATCTCCTCTTCAAGAGCCGCAGACCCCTCTCTCCTCCTCAGGGACCCCGAACTTCTTATTAACCTACCTAGAAATGGTCTCTCTCAAAACATTGTATAAGAAATTCATGAGAAGGATAGCATATTATAGCTACCTTAATTTTACTCATACTGATCATCTTTCCTTTCTTAAAGTAGATACCTATTTCTTAATCATTACCTTTCTCATTAGAGAACTTCCTCTGAAGACTGATTTGCCAACAACAAATTGTCTTTGTTTTCCTTTGTGTGAGAATATGTTTCTTTTCTCCTCATTCCTGAGGGATATTTTTGTTAGATTTTGCAGAATTTGTAGTTGACTCCTCTTTTCTTTCAATGCTTTTAAAATGTTGTGCTTTTTGTTTTTATTTTTGTTTTGGCCTACATGGTTTAAAAGGCAAAATCCATATCATTTAAATGATCAAACTGTCATTTGAAATTTGTAATCAAATGTAAATAATGAACTGCTTCTCTCTGCTTGCTTTAAACATTTTGTTCCTTGTCTTCATGTTTCAGAAGTTTAATTGGAATGTATCTTGGTGTGGATTTCTTTAGTTTTAACCCATTTTTAGTTTACTCAGCTTCTTGAATCTGTAGGTTTACATATTTTGCCACACTGGGAATATTTCCTGAAATACTTTTTCAGTCCAACTCTTTCTTATCCACTCCTTCTTGACTATAATGATTCAAATACTAACTCTTTTGTTAATATTCCACTGGACAACATTCACAGAGAGGCACATTTTTTCCTGTCCTAAGTTGGAATACTTTGTAGCACTCACCTGGAGTATGTATGAAAACAAAGGAAACCCAGGAAACTCAACCCTGTGTAGTTTTTCAAGTCCTGAGGAGTATCTGAGGTCCACTTTCTTCTCCCTACCTTTCAGACTATTGTGATGCCTGGTTGTTGCATTAAGTCCAAAAATTTTGGATGAGAGGAAGGAAAAGGATACTCCAGTTTAGTGGAATTGGAAGTCAATTTTATTTATTTACTTAAAAAATTTTTTTATTTTATATTGGAGTATAGTTGATTAACAATGTTGTGGTAGTTTCAGGTGGATTGCAAATGGACTCAGCCCTATATATACATGTATCCATTCTCCCTCAAACTCCCCTCTCATCCAGACTGCCATATAACACTGAGCAGTATTCTCTGCGCTATACAGTAGGACCTTATTTGTTATCCATTTTAAATATAGCAGTGTGTACATGTCAATCCCAAATTCCATATCTCTTCCCCCCATTCTTCCCCTGCTGCCAACCTTAAGTTCATTCTCTGAGTCTGTGAGTCTGTTTCAGTTTCATAAATAAGTTCATTTGTATCATTTCTTTTTAGATTCTTCATGTTAGGGATGTCATATGATATTTCTCCTTCTCTGTCTGTCTTACTTCACTCAGCATGACAGTCCCTAGGTCCTTCCACGTTGCTGCAAATGGCATTATTTCATTCTTTGTAATGGCTGAGTAATATTCCATTATATATATGTACCACATCTTCTTTATCTATTCCTCTGTCAGTGAACATTTAGGCTGCTTCCATGTCTTGGCCATTGTAAACAGTGCTGCAGTGGGCTGCATGTATCCTCTTGGACCATGTTTTTTCCTGGGTATATGCCCAGGAGGGGGATTGCGAAGTCATATTGTAGCTCTACTTTTAGTTTTTTTTAAAGAACCTCTATACTGTTCTCCATTGTGGCTGCACCAATTTACATTCCCAACAATAGTGTAGGAGAGTCCCCTTCTCTCCACACCCCCTCTAGCATTTATTTTTTTGGATTTTTTTTTTTTTTTTGATGATAGCCATTTTGAGTGGTGTGAGGTGATATCTCATTGTAGTTTTGCGTTTCTCTAATAATTAGCCATGTTGGACCTCTTTTCATGTGCCTTTTGGCTGTCTGTATGTTTTCTTTGGAGAATGTCTATTTAAATTTTCTACCCATTTTTTAAAATTGTATTTCTTGTTTTGATACTGTTAAGCATCATGAGCTGTTTGTAAATTTTGCAGACTAATCCCTTGTTGGTCACATCATTTTCAAATATCTTCTCCCAATCTGTGGGTTTTTTGTTTATTGTTTGCTTTGCTGTGCAAAAAGCTTTTGCGTTTAAGTAGGTTCCAGTTGTTTATTTTTGTTTTTATTTCCATTATTCTGGGAGATGGATCAAAAAAGATAATGCTGTAATTTATGTCAGAGAGTGTTCTGCCTATATTTTCCTCTAGGAGTTTTATGGTGTTCAGTCTCACATTTAGATCTCTAATCCATTTTCTTTTCTTTTCTTTTTTTTATTAGTTGGAGGCCAATCACTTCACAACATTTCAGTGGGTTTTGTCATACATTGATATGAATCAGCCATAGATTTACACGTATTCCCCATCCCGATCCCCCCTCCCACCTCCCTCTCCACCCGATTCCTCTGGGTCTTCCCAGTGCACCAGGCCCGAGCACTTGTCTCATGCATCCCACCTGGGCTGGTGATCTGTTTCACCATAGATAGTATACATGCTGTTCTTTTGAAATATCCCACCCTCACTTTCTCCCACAGAGTTCAAAAGTCTGTTCTGTATTTCTGTGTCTCTTTTTCTGTTTTGCATATAGGGTTATCATTACCACCTTTCTAAATTCCATATATATGTGTTAGTATGCTGTAATGTTCTTTATCTTTCTGGCTTGCTTCACTCTGTATAAGGGGCTCCAGCTTCATCCATCTCATTAGGACTGATTCAAATGAATTCTTTTTAATGGCTGAGTAATATTCCATGGTGTATATGTACCACAGCTTCCTTATCCACTCTTCTGCTGATGGGCATCTAGGTTGCTTCCATGTCCTGGCTATTATAAACAGTGCTGCGATGAACATTGGGGTGCACGTGTCTCTTTTAGATGTGGTTTCCTCAGTGTGCATGCCCAGAAGTGGGATTGCTGGGTCATATGGCAGTTCTATTTCCAGTTTTTTAAGAAATCTCCACACTGTTTTCCATAGCGGCTGTACTTTGCATTCCCACCAACAGTGTAAGAGGGTTCCCTTTTCTCCACACCCTCTCCAGCATTTATTGCTTGTAGACTTTTGGATAGCAGCCATCCTGACTGGCGTGTAATGGTACCTCATTGTGGTTTTGATTTGCATTTCTCTAATAATGAGTGATGTTGAGCATCTTTTCATGTGTTTGTTAGCCATCTGTATGTCTTCTTTGGAGAAATGTCTGTTTAGTTCTTTGGCCCATTTTTTGATTGGGTCATTTATTTTTCTGGAATTGAGCTGCAGGAGTTGCTTGTATATTTTTGAGATTAATCCTTTGTCTGTTTCTTCACTTGCTATTATTTTCTCCCAATCTGAAGACTGTCTTTTCACCTTACTTATAGTTTCCTTTGTAGTGCAAAAGCTTTTAAGTTTCATTAGGTCCCATTTGTTTAGTTTTGCTTTTATTTCCAATATTCTGGGAGGTGGGTCATAGAGGATCTTGCTGTGATTTATGTCGGAGAGTGTTTTGCCTATGTTCTCCTCTAGGAGTTTTATAGTTTCTGGTCTTACATTTAGATCTTTAATCCATTTTGAGTTTATTTTTGTGTATGGTGTTAGAAAGTGTTCTAGTTTCATTCTTTTACAAGTGGTTGACCAGTTTTCCCAGCACCACTTGTTAAAGAGGTTGTCTTTTTTCCATTGTATATCCTTGCCTCCTTTGTCAAAGATAAGGTGTCCATAGGTTCGTGGATTTCTCTCTGGGCTTTCTATTCTGTTCCATTGATCTATATTTCTGTCTTTGCGCCAGTACCATACTGTCTTGATGACTGTGGCTTTGTAGTAGAGTCTGAAGTCAGGCAGGTTGATTCCTCCAGTTCCATTCTTCTTTCTCAAGATTGCTTTGGCTATTTGAGGTTTTTTGTATTTCCATACAAATTGTGAAATTCTTTGGTCTAGTTCTGTGAAAAATACTGTTGGTAGCTTGATAGGGATTGCATTGAATCTATAGATTGCCTTGGGTAGAATAGCCATTTTGACAATATTGATTCTTCCAATCCATGAACACGGTATGTTTCTCCATCTGTTTGTGTCCTCTTTGATTTCTTTCATCAGTGTTTTATAGTTTTCTATGTATAGGTCCTTTGTTTCTTTAGGTAGATATACTCCTAAGTATTTTATTCTTTTTGTTGCAATGGTGAATGGTATTGTTTCCTTAATTTCTCTTTCTGTTTTTTCATTGTTAGTATAGATCTGTAATCCATTTTGAGCTTACTTTTGTGTATGGTGTTAGAGAATGATCTAATTTCATCTTTTTTACATGCAGTTGTCCAGTTTTCCCAAACAGATGCACCTATGGTCAACTAACCTTTAACAAGAGAGAAGACTAAACAGTGTTGGAAAGATAGGCTCTTCAATTTTATTTATTTACTTTTGTTTTGCTTTTTCCTACTACACTCTTAATGGTCACCTTCAATTGGAGAACTCAGTTTTCTATATATATCTTTAAATTTCTCTCTTTGTTTTGTATTTTTTCCACTGATTCAATCAACATTAGTGACACTTGTCAGTTGTCAGCAGAGTTCTTCTATTTGGCCCATCTTTAGCTGCTCCATTTGTGGATTGTGACTGAACACACAGTTCTTCCCCTGAGCTCTGTGAAAATACACAAAACTCGTGGTATGCCTGCAAGCTATCAGCTTAATTAGATCTTGATGTTCAAAGAAAGGAATCATTATGTCTGCCCCGCAGGGTGTCCCACCTTTCTTGGAGAACTGAGTGTACTGCCTGAAATCTGCTGAGGAGTGAATGTTCTCTGGGCATTTGTATTTATTTGCTTCTTATTACATCATATCATGTCTGAATCATAGTTCAGGTGCAGCCATATGTCCACATAAACAACTTTTCCAAACTTTGCTAACATACAGTGGTGGAATAAGATGTTATGGTCAGTGAGATTAGCAGAATATTTTTGATGGAGTATCTGATAAGATATTTTAAAAGGGAGGGGCCAAAGATTCCAGCTACGTGTACCCATTAACTTCTGCTGTGTCACTTCCTTGTCCACGAAACATGATCATAGGCCTGGTGGCAACGCAGCCATCTTGTAACTATGGAGCAAGAGTATATATTAGGAATTGTGAAAAGAGGAGAGACATTGCCAGGTACCCAATGTCACTGTGAAGCTCTTACAGCCTCCCTTGCCTTTACGTCATATGAGAAGACGAAAACCCTAATTTGTATGATATCTTTTTTGCATGATTTGTTTCACAATATAGCCTATTATATTTTCTAACCAGCAGGTCATGTGTTAGACACTGAAAGAACTGAATTAGAAATTGAGGAATATAGTCCTTTCTTAACGGTATAGACATGTAGTTTTCCTCCTTATTTTTCATTCTTTTTATGTCTCTAGATAGACATGAGAAGCAATCAATTATATCAGGGTATCTTGACTTGAAGCTGCAACGACTGGAGAAAAATTACCTGCTAACTATCGGAAGGGTGTAATCTTCAAATTTCAATTTGAAAAAAAACACACAGAATTCCTAAAATACAAATTAGATTTGTTTTTTTGTTGTTTTTTTTCTTTTTTGTTCCTCATGGCTAAAATACAAATTAGATTTGGAAGTCTATCTGGGGTACATTTCTTGAGATTGTAGTTTTGGATTTTAATATACTTATGTTTTAACTTCACAAGACCATAAACTATTTCTTTTTTTCCTCAGCGCTCTACCTTCCAGTACAGGAAGAGAGTAGGTGCTCCATAAATATTTGTTAAAAGAATAAATACAGAAGTTTATCCATTATCACCTATGCAAACAACCACATATACACACACATGCTAAGTTGCTTCAGCTGTGTCTGACTCTTTGCGACCCTATGGACTATAGCCTGCCAGGCTCTTCTGCCCATGGGATTTTCCAGTTAAGGATATTGGAGTGGGTTGCCATTCGCTTTTTCAGAGGATCTTCCCTATCCAGGGATCGAACCCAAGTCTCCTGCGACTTCTGGATTGCAGGTAGATTCTTTACCTCTGAGCCACTGGGGATTGAATTCAGCAAAATATGAAAAGAATTAAAACCATGACCAGGTTGGATTTGCTGCAGGAGGAAAGGTGGTCAAGTATTTGAAAATCATTACTATCACCCATCAAATCAGCATGGAAAAGGAGAAAAATCATGACCATTTCAGGAGATGCATAAATAGCACTTGCAGAAGTACCATATGCATTTATGACCAAGATTTTCAGAAAGCTGAAAATTGTCCCATTTGCAGTTGATAGGATATCCTACAGAGAAAAGATGAAAGAACTTGCAAAAATCTTACCAGAAAAAATATGTGATTTAAGCAAGGACTGGGATACAAGATCAACATATAAAAATGAATTGTATTGCTGTATACTAACTAGTGGGCTTCAAGGTAGTTCAGTGGAAAAGAATCTGAATGCCCATGCAGGAGAAATAAGAGACACAGGTTGGAAACCTGGGTTGGGAAGATCCCCTGGAGGAGGGCATGGTAGTCCATTCTAGTACTTTTACCTGGAGAATCCCATGGACAGAGGAGTCTGGCGGGCTGCAAGTCCATAGGGTCACAAAGAACTGGACATGACTGAAGCAACTTAGCATGCATGCATACACATACTAACAAGCAGGGTATGTGGACACTGAAAGCAAGGGTATAAAATCATAAAAATCACTTGTAAATTACAATACTTAGGTGTACACTGAAAAAAATTTAGGGCTTATACTTAAAACAACAAGATGCTGATGAAAGATATATTAAGAAGACTTAAATGAAGTGGCATGGGCACCCATGTCCTTTGATTGGAAGACTCAATATAGTACACAAATCATTTCTTTCCAAGTTAAAACACAGCTTTAACTCAATTGTTATCATAATCCCCCCAGGAAGATCTTTTGTAGATATACACAAGACTCTTCTAAAATTGTTATTGAAAGGGAGAGGAAGTGGGGTAGTTATAACAATTTTTAGACAGCAGAATAAAACAGGAAGAGTCACTATACTATCTAAAGACATAGTATACAGCAGCAGTAGTTAAGAATGTGTTGTATTGGCAGAGGAATAAGTACATAATCCATGGAATGGAATAGAGTACCAACTATAGCCAACTAAATTTTGACAAACCTGCCAAAGCAATTCAATGGAGGAAGGATGTGCCCAGTCACTCAGTCATGTTGGACTCTCTGAGACCCCATGGACTGCAACCTGCCAGGTTCCTCTATCCATGGAATATGGAATTGGGTTGCCTTTTCCTACTCCAGAAGCAAGGATAGTACTTCAACAAATAGTTACTGCAAAAACTGGATAACCATAGTTTTAAAAATCCATTCAAACTAAACTTCACAACTTAAAATTTAATACAAAAGGATGGGGGCAATCACTTGGATGGAAAGGATAATAATCTACTGGATGTCATGAGCTGTCATGAGATGTTGGTTTGAAACAAGTTGGATCTTGATAAAGCGTTCTGCTCTCTTGGGTATATACACAGTATTGCATACAGAGAGAAGAGAAGTAATGGGCCCCATCCAGGGTTAAGGAGGACTTTGGGGGAATTATTTCTTTCCATCAGAACTCCCACATCCCCAGGATTATGACCCATGTCACAAGGCCTCAGTTTCCTCTTACAGTTTCTAGAACAAAGCGTTATTTTGTCATGCATACTCAATGGTGCAAGTTAATCATCCTGTGTTCTGGGTGGCATGGCATTCTCCCCTCTCTGGTTCATCACCCATGATAGGCCAGTAAATGTGACCACTCAAAGTCCTAGCTGTGTGAAGAGTTCTGCACTCCTCAGGACACAGGCCTTCCTCTCTCCCAGAAGCCATGAATCTCCTGATGCTGACCTTCATGCTATGTGGGTTACTAACCCTGGTGACCACAGGTAATGGAACCCTACAGTGGAGAGAAGATGCAACTAACATGAGTTGTTGACCCTGAGTCCCCAGGTGTCTTGAGGGGAAAAGAAGATCCATAGGAAGAGCTTTGGGCCAAAAAAGAGCAGTGGAAGTGCTTTCATGATAACAACTCCATGTCCGACTCTCTCAGAATCTGCTGTGGTGGTTCCGTCATTAAGCTGTGTTTGATGTTTTGTGACCCCCATGGACTGTAGCACAACAGGCTGCCAGGCTCCCCTGTCTTCCACTATCTCCCAGAGTTTGCTCAAATCCATGTCCACTGAGTTGGTGATGCTGTCTAAACATCTCAACCTCTGCTGCCCCGTTCTCCTTTTGCTTTCAACCTTTCCCAGCATCAGAGTCTTTTCCAAACAATGGCTCTTCATAGTGTCCATGGGTTTCTCCAGACAAGAATACTGGAGTGGGTTGCTATTTCCTTTTTCACTGGACCGTGTTTTGTCAGAAGTCTTCACTATGACCTGTCCTGGGTGGCCCTGCACAGCATGGCTCATAGGCAACTATTAACCTAGGGTGACTTCTGAAACACTTCTTCAAAGGCAGGAATTTCCTCTGTCTTCTGAGTAGCCCTCTATTTCTTTCTCTATAACTAGCCATTGTTAACTCAACTTCACTTTGCTTCTATTTTAACAATTTCATTGCTGCACCTATTTTATGGTTGTGTCCCGTTAGTCCAACTCTTACCACCATTTAAAATTCTTTTTTGTCATGAAGAGGCTTTCAAGGGAGGCCCTCGTTTGTTTATGTTCTGAGGCAAGGTGGACAAGTTTATCACACTGTAGAATTAGAGCTGTCATGAGAAAGATAACACAAATTTAAGTTAGAAGTGGGGATAAGTTAAGACAGTAAGAAGATGAGTGATCAGTAGGGAACTTCTGCTAACTGATCAGTAATGAATGAGCTTACTCCTTCTTTTTAATAATGCTACTTTGGAAACATATCTACCTTGGTTAAAAATAATATTTTCAATTGATTAAAAAGTTTCAAGCCATCAATAGGCTTATATAAGTTTAAGAAAGAGGTCTTTCCTATCCTAGGTTAACAGCTCTTCAGTCTTCTCTTTCAGCATCACTGAATAAATCAATGAGGTAACCTAACCAATTAGTTGTGTATCCTAGCAGATCCAAATATTTATATATATCATGTTTTAAAAAACACAATATAAATTAGTCATATGGATTATTCTGCAATGTACTAGCACTATACCTCAGAGACTTCTTATCAGTGCATGAACCTACTTCATTATTTTTCATTTATACACAGAATATATGGCTGGGATTGTAAACTTCCTTTCTTTTTAAAAAAATTTCTGCCATCTTTTATTTATGTTTTCCTTTATCCAATACATACTTTTTTGGAATTATAGAATAATAACAATAGAATAGAATATTCCTATTTTTGTAGTTGGGGTATAATCACGTTACAGTGTTGTGTTATTTTCTGCTATACAACAGTGTGAATCAGCTATAGATATACATATATACCCTTCCTTCTGAGCCTCCCTCACACCCTTCATCTCACCCATCACAGAGCAAAGACCTGGGCTCCCTTTGTTATACAACAGCTGAAACCAGTCCTTAATTATTAGAACGATTCAGCAAGGAAAATTAGTAAGCAAATGCATGTCTTTCCACTTATGGCAACACACACACACAAACACACACACACACGCACTGAGAAGACTGTCAAACAACTGACCACATAGGTTACACTCCTCCTCACTCTTATCACTTATGTGTGAGAATGTCAGCTCCCCAGACACTGGTCACTCCATTTTTATCACATTCTTTCATATATTATATTTCAATGAGTGAAACTGTTCTCTCATTTTTGTTTAAATTCATCACGCTTTACTTGCAAATATGTTTGGACATTCATTCCATTGTATTTCTGAATTCTTTCTTAGTAATTTTTAAGAGTTCTTTATGTACTAAGAAAATGGACTAAAAATTTGGAGATGTTATATCTCATTTAGAAAAGTATTCACTTCCTTGAAATGGACATAAATGTGCCTATGAGTCTATATCTTGATTCACATGGAGACAGTGAGGTAAAGAATTATCATCTTACACTCAATTCTGATTATGAACTACTAGCTGAAATTTTGCAAAGTTTTGAAATAATAAAGAAGGAGCAATATGGTCTCGCCTTATTGCTCTCTCTGAGATTCCTGGATACCATGCGGGGAAAATGTGTATCATCCCTTTAAATTTTCTATTACATTATAAGTATTTTCTCATATATTAAATATTCTCTAAAAACTGAATTTTTTATTCCTGCATAGAATTTCATGCAATGGATGCTCTGTATCTTTTTAAAATCCACTTTCATAATTTGACATTTATGCCCTTTTTATTTTTACTAAGTATGTTTATGTTTTATATACAAGTGTATTCTTTATAACCACTCATAGACATAAACCATTCAACATAATATTCCTAGAAATACAGCTTATTCCTGTCTACTTAGTGCACTGTCAATGTCTGAACATTGCAAAGCAAACTTTTACACAAAAGAAAATATTTATGTTTATAATATTTTCCATTATTTGACTATGAAGAAATCAATTTTAAATCAAACTTCAAATGTATACATTTATTTATTAAGTATTTTGATTTTTCTACAAAGCATGTGGTTCTACTTGTTTTTCTCTTTTATTTTGAGGATGGTAGTTTTTCCTGCTGATTTGTAGATTTTCCACTTACAGGTTCTATTTTGCAACCTATTTAAAATTTTGAGTGTATTTTGTGTTTTACATTGAGACTGCATCTGAGGGTTTGTAAAGAAACTTTTTACCAAGCCAAACTGTCCATCAGTGGACTGCTTTTAATATCTATATTTAAGTTAATGCTATCTGATTCTGTATCTGCTTTTTTTTCTTACAGGAGAATTCACACATGGTTCAATGTTTTGACAAGATGGCTTATTGTGTCTGAATTAGTATCTTTGTTGTTCATATTTTAGATGAATGAATTTGAAATACTGGTGATAAAGGTCACAAATCCTAATGACATAATAATTCCAGGCTGAGAAACTTTGAAATAAATGACTGCTGTAATTTTATATATATATAAAATTATATATTATATATATAATATATATACACACATATATATTGGAGAAGGCAATGGCAACCCACTCCAGTACTCTTGCCTGGAAAATCCCATGGACAGAGGAGCCTGGTAGGCTGCAGTCCATGGGGTCACAAAGAGTTGGACACGACTGAGCGACTTCACTTTCACTTTCACTATACACACACACACACACATATATATATATAATGTTTACCAAGTTATAAGATTATTCCCAGTCATCATCATTGTATTGCTTAAGCCATATTCTTGGAATTAACTTTGATATTCTAAGCTGTGAAATCCATATCTATCAGGAAATCTATTACATCTACCTGCAAATTATGTCTAGAACCAACCCATCTCACCACCTCCTTGAATCACCACTCTGATTCAAGCCACTGTCTTCTCTCACCGATTACTGCCTTGGATTCCACACAGGTCTCTGTCCTGCTGTTGCCTCCTGCAGTCTTCAGTCAAGAAAATGTAGGGTGTGATCTGCTCACACTAGAAGTCAGACTCTGTGCCTCTTCTGCCCACATCTCTGCAGTGACCCCCTCTTCTCTCAGAACAAGGTGTAACCAGTGTCCTTACAGTGGCCCACCAGACCCTCCATGGTCTGATGCTTATGACTTCTCTCACCCATCTCCCGCTACTCTAGTTACGCTGACCTCAAGACCTTTGCTCTAACATGCCAGGCTTGCTCAACCCACAGAGTTCTGTTTGTTTCCTCTGCTTATGATGGGTTTGCCCCATATACTGGCATGGCTAATTCCTTCACCATCTTAAAGTTATCGTTTTTTGTCACCGTCTGTCAAGATTTATGCTAACTGCTATTGAAGAAACTGTCATCTACCCCTGTGACACACCAAATAGGTTCCACTTCAATCTCGTCTTTCTTATTTCTGAAAACCACTTCTCATCCTCTCACATACAGGATACTTTGTTGATTGTCTGTTTCCCTTGCTAGAGAGTCTGCCTTGTGTTTTCGTCTGCTTGGTGCACAGATATATCCCAAATGTCTAGAATAGAGTCTGTACCATAGTTAGGGCTCATACTTCTCTTGAATGGGGTGCTGTACACAAATTCCAACTCTGGAGGGAATAGTTGAAAAGGAGTAGTGAGCAATGAAGTGGGAGGCAAGAGTGAAGAAGAGTGGACAGAACAAGATGATTTAACAAGTTTGGGAATGGAAGAGAAATGCTGAGAGGACACAGGTTTCAAGGATAGACACCCTGGAAGAAAAGACACATGGCGAAGTAATCTTTATAGAAGTGAGGAATGTGGAAGCAGTGTTAGACTTTGTCCAGCATGAAAAAGGTGGAATCGTTACCTTTGAAATCTACAGGAAATTTTACCAAGGGAAAAGATTTGGAGCCAGTAAAATAATTAACAAAAAATGACAAATCACTGGAGAAGGGATGTCCCGATGGAAGAAATAGGAGCCAAATTTTTATTGTGCTCTCTTTCTCTATCTCAACCCACAAATGGTACTTTTCTTACTTTATCAAATAAAATCCAAAAAAGGTTGTCTTGAGAATTAGTTGACCTTCCTCATACATCATTGCCTTCCTCCAACACACAGCTTTTGCACTAGTTGTTTCCTAGAATACACCAACGTTGGTGCTTCTTGGGCAGTTTCCTGAGAAAGATGGTCATATAGTTGCTCGATAAATGGAACAGACTAGTTTCACTTTGGCTTCCCTAGTAGCTCAGTTGGTAAAGAATCCGCCTGCAATGCAGAAGACCCCCATTCAATTCCTTGGTCGGGAAGATCCCTGGAGAAGGGATAGACTACCCATTCCAGTATTCTTGGATTTCCATGGTGGCTCAGCTGGTAAAGAATCTGCTTGCATATCCTTGCCCTCCAATGCATTTTGATGCTTCTTAGAAAACCTACTGTATTGCTTGTCTGAGTTGATCATTCTTTCTTAACCACCATTTTGCACTGACATTCTTTCTCTTCAATTTTCCTGCTCCATTCCTGTCTGTGTCTTCCTCCTCCCCCATCTTAGGACTTTATCCCACATCTCAAGATTTTAAAAATTCAAATAGCACTTTTATTTTTACCATTGCCTACACTCATACCAGTGAGAATTGGAAAATTTCCTGCCATATCAGTAAACAAAGGATGCCACAATCATCAGCAACTGCAGCCACCATGGATGGTGAGCCCTGATGGAACTCAGGAATAATATCTGCCATTTAGCAGTCATCAGACTGCAGTCACTCCCCATGGTGAGCACTGGGGAAACTCGAGATGTAGAAACCCAGAAGAACTGGCCCCAGATAGGTGAAGTGAAGTCGCTCAGTCATGTCTGACTCTTTGTGACCCTATGGACTGCAGCCTCCCAGGCTCCTCCATCCATGGAATTTTCCAGACAAGAATACTGGAGTGGGTTGCCATTTCCTTCTCCGTCAGATAGGTGAAGGGGATATCAAGGGAATTATTTCAGTGAGTCCAGACTCATGCCTCTTCCCATGCATAGAAAAACAACCACTTCCTTAACTTGAGATATCTGGTTTTCCTTTAATTTGCAATAATCTTTTTATGTTCTGACTATCTGCCCTTTGTTGGAAAATTTCTGTAAAACCAGCCTGCCTGCCTTGCCTTCCTGGAGCAGCTCCCTTGGGGTTACTTGAGATGCTGCTTCCTAGGCTTAAGTCCTGAAACTTTCTACCACATAAAACATAACTCAACTTTTATGTGTTGTGTATTTTTAAAGTTAACGTCCAGTATGACTTTGCACCCATCTTCTCTTTTCCTCTTGACATAGCTGAGGTAGTGTGCCTTCTCCAAATCAGTCAAGTATTATATGTGGTCTTGATCTTTGTCACCTAATCAAGGACTATACCCTTCCTTTTATCCTCATTTCTCTCTTCTACATTAATCTCCCCCTTTCTACTTCTTTTTTTCTTGATATTTACGAATGTGTTCTGTTATCTCCCAATCTTCAAAACAAACCTGGAAAACCCTCTCTTGACTTCATATTGACCTCCAAGTACTTATCTATTTCTCTGTTCTTTCTCATGGTTAAGCTTCCTAAGAGTTTGGTCTCTTGGTGCTATCTTTACTCTTCTCATTCACGTCAGTCACTTTACTTCTGTTTCTCTGTTTCCTGCTGTTACTGAAAGAGTGTGTGTGTGTGTGTGTGTGTGTGTGTGTGTGTGTGTTGTCCAGCTGCTCGCCACACAAAAGCCAGGTTAGTGGAAAGGAAAGTTTGCTTTATTTCAGGTGCCAGCAACTGGAGGGGAGGGTAGCAGACATCTGTCCAAAGGTTGACTCCCCCCGCACAAGCAAGTTGGGCATGAACTTTTATAGACAGAAGTGGGGGATGGCTACCTGCAGAAAACAACACTGTCATCTCTAACAGTCATCTTCAACCTGGTCATCCGTGGTCTGGCCAGCATCATCATGGCTGTTTTAGGTACAGTTCATCTTCAGTTCCAGGGTCCATTTTTTCCCATTTCTTTGAGACCAGGTCTAGGAATTGTGGCAGCTCACATCATGGGTACAGTCTGGTCATCATGTAATTAATTTCTCCACCTGGTGTTTTATTATATATAAGGCAACTCACAGGATATGGCCTAGAATATTATCTTTTAGTCCTTAAGAAAAAACTAAAGGTCCTTGACTATGCTTATTGATTACATTATTATTATTTAGTTTCCTTTGGCTGTTTTCCTTTGTTTCTGCGTATCTCACTTCTCTGATTAAACTTATTCTTTGACTAAAGTTTTCCACAGACAAAAGGAGGGCAGAGGACATGGTGGTGGGGGGGGACAAGGACCATAGTGTCCTGCTCCATTTCACTACCACTCTGAAGACTACCAGTGACGCTCACTGTGTTAAATACAATACAGACATCTGACTTATCTTGCTCAACCTCACAGCAGTATTTGCCTACAAATGTTCATGTGTTCTTTTAGGAAACATTTTCCTCACTTGCATAATCTAGCCATACTTGATACAACTTTTCTTGTGTCCCTGTGGCGTTTGCCATTTTCATGCACACCAGCCTGATTTCACCAGCAGTATCTCAAAGCATGGATGATTGCTTGCAAATCAGCCCTATAGTGGGCATTCCAGAAATGTCATGGAATTATCAGCTCATTCTGGGATCATCTATTAACTACTGGCTGGCAGAATAGTGGGAAGAAATATTCCAGCTCCTCTGACCATCAAGAATGATAGTTTTGCCCTAGCCATACACTTGTTGCCAGAGTTCCATGTAGGATTAAGCTCTAGTCAACCAGAGTGGTAATTAATTGTATAACTTGCTTTTCTTTTTTTTTTGCTGTTTTAATTCTTTAACTTCCCCATTTCCAAACTGATTTTAGGAATGGGATAGGGGGGAATTGTGCTGAATGCCTCTTAGTTAATTATTATACATCACTCACAATTTTCCCAAGGTCTTGTTTTGGGGAAGCTAATCTAATTCTCTAGGGCCTCATTCTCCTGTTTTGCTCCAGTTTATCTGGCTGTTCCTTCTGAACATTTTCCTCTTATCTGAGCTTTCAATATTGACACTAATCAGAATTTAATCATGGTCCTCTTTTATGTCATATTATTCCAACATACACTACACTTAATCTATAATTGTAGCTTTACATACTGGCCATAAGCAATGATTCCAAAATTTACAACTGAAGTATAAACTTCTCTACTGAGTTGCTACAGTTATATCCCACTGCCCTTTGTACTTCTGAGCTATATTGTGTTGTTGTTATTACTTAGTTGCTCTTTGTCCAGCTTGTTTGCAAACCCATGGACTGTAGCCCATCAGGCTCCTCTGTCTATGGGATTTCCCAGGCAAGAATACTGAAGTGGGTTGCCATTTCCTTCTCCAGGGAATCTTCCCAACCCAGGGATCAAACTCATGTCTTCTGCATTGGCAGGCAGATTCTTTACCACCGAGCCACCAGAGAAAGCCTGTATTGTGTAAATGTCCCAAAACAAATACTTGTAACCACCTTTTTCTTCTCCCTCCAAATCATATTCTTTCCTCAATTTACTATTCTATGAATGGCAAGCATCATGAATCTCCCTATATCTACTCAGTTCAGTTCAGTCGCTCAGTCGTGTCCGACTCTTTGTGACCCCATGAATCGCAGCACGCCAGGCCTCCCTGTCCATCACTAACTCCCAGAGTTTACTCAAATTCATGCCCATCGAGTCGGTGATGCCATCCAGCCATCTCATTCTTTGTCGCCCCCTTCTCCTCCTGCCCCCAATCCCTCCCAGCATCAGGGCCTTTTCCAATGAGTCAGCTCTTCACATGAGGTGGCCAAAGTACTAGAGTTTCAGCTTCAGCATCAGTCCTTTCAGTGAACACCCAGGACTGATCTCCTTTAGGATGTACTGGTTGGATCTTCTTGCAGTCCGAGGGACTCTCAAGAGTCTTCTTTCTCCATCTTTCATTTACCTTTTTATTCAAAGAATCAGTGTCTGAAATCTGTCCTCTTCATTCCACAGTTCTCACAGCCTCAGTTTCAGCTGCCATCAAGTTTTATCTGTCTGAACATGTTTCCCAAATTCTATTCTTCCTTTTCTCTTAACTAATTTCTGTGTGTTATCCTAGCTAACCGTCTAAAATTTAAAGTAAATTAGAACATATGATGGTTTGAAATAAATGAAAATGCTTCAAAATGGCCTATAGGAACTGGGTGATGGCATTGCTACTTCAAGTTCATTTCGTCTCCTCTGCTCCTTGCACGTTATATTTCAGATTCTCAATACCTTAAAGACACTATGCTGCTCCTTAATACTGGTGCTGAGCATTTGCTGGTCCTTTTGGAGAAGGAAATCTACTGCCTACAGAGTAGGCAACCTACTCTGTTATTCTTGCCTGGAAAATCCCATGGACAGAGGAACCTAGGGTTGCAAAGAGTAGAACATGACTGAATTGACTTAGCATGCATTCTAAGATACTCTTTGCCTCCTGTGTATCCTGTTGTCTCCTTTCATCTTTCTTGCCTTCCGTGGCTTAAATATCAGCTTTACATAAGTGTCCTCTGTCTTATTTTCTTTCCCGTCCTCTTCTTTCCTTCTCCAGACTCTCTCCTGTCTCCTCCTCCTCCTTCACTCTGTCCCTCTTCCCACCCACAGCAATTTCCTTAATGGCACATGTCACAGTTTTTACTGTAAAGTTTTAGCTTTCTTCTTTGTCTCTCCAAATGGCTTGTAGTATTTTTATCATATTATTTTAGATGGCAATAGTAGTGGTTGCCAAATTTTGGAATTGCTATTTGTAATCTTTTGCTAGAATTTAAAAATTGACTGCTTGGTTTTTTCCCTGCAGCTGCCTGGTTTGTTGAAAGATGCTGGAAGGATGATATAGGATACTGCAGAAAACGATGTTTACTTCATGAAAGATACAAATTACTTTGTATGAACAAGCAATCATGCTGCATTCCCCTAAGAAGTTATGATCCGTACACTCAATGGCCAATCCATCCTACCTTCCTCAGAGATCTAACTGTTGAATATATTACTCGTGATGATTTTGCTTTTTCCTCCAAACCTGGGTTTACTGATGAGGTAACAGTTAAACCAACTGTGACTCAAGAAAGCAGAGTAACTGGGGCCACTGCTTCCCAGAGAGATTCTTCCTAGATTTTGACACCTACTCCTGAGAGCACTGAGGATACAACGTTTTCTGATGAGCCTGAGACAGCAGATCTATATAGGTGTTGGGACTAACATCCAGGGAGCCAGTTCTACTGATGTTATTTTACAGGGGACAGTTTTATCGGGGATTGGATGCCATAGAGGTGGACTTATGCAACTGCCAAGGCAAGAATGAAAAGAGTTATCTTATACAGAAATATATAAAGATAAGTGTATAGAAGATATAGGGATCCTTCATATTGGGCTTAAATTCTTTTCCTGTTTTCCTCTGATATACTAATGTATATGTGCTAATATTTGGTTTCAAGTGATATCTTTGTGTGTCTGTATATTTTTCCACAATAAATAAATAAATAAAACATCACAGTTTTGAGCTGCCTCAATAGTTGAGACAGAAAATTTGATTTTATTAATGCCTGAAACCCTACTATCATATGTGAAGAACCTATGCAGTCACATAAAAATTTCCAAACAAGTTCTCCCTTCCCTGTCCCTACCAAAATTTTTTATAAGTGTTGACTTTAAACCCCTGTTTGTACCATGAGGTCGAATTTTGTTTAATACTTCAACCAGAAACAAATCCAGTTATAGTTAGAAATTACCGCGTCCACCACAAACACTTATTTAACTAGACAGAGGTGCAAGTTGGACTTGCTTTGAGAGCACATCCTATTAAGAACTACATCACAAATTCTACTTATCTTTCCAATGCTCTTTCCACTCAAATGTCTACTCAAAACCTCCAACTGCGGTTGTCTCATTGCGTGCCTGTCCAGATGTCCATTTTGTCCATGAATACTGATCATGTGTAGGGTGCCTATGCTTCATCTGCCTCTGTCATGCACGTGCTGTTTGTACAGCAACTGGCAGTTTTGCAACTTCACTCTCTGATATCACGGAGAAGCAGTTATTCACTCCAAGTAGATTAATTATTCATGTGCTGAGATATGGTTGGGGTGTTACTGAGAGCCACAGTTTCAGATGCCTACATATCTCAGAATCAAGAAGGTTTACTCTCTAATTCTTTTTATTTTGTCTAGGACAAGTTGCCAGGGATCCTAGCTATAGAAGAGGTATTTGGCCTCAGGCCACTGACCCTTAAGTAGACCTCATATTCCAATAGCTCTTGGGCCTCCTGTTAGGCTGACAAATATCCTACTTTGCCTGGGACTGAGGGTCTTCCCAGAACATGGGAGTTAGAGTACCGAGACCAAGAAAGTCTTTAGCAAGCCTGGGCAAGTTGATCACCTTCTTTCTAGTGTACCCTGGCCCGAGCTGCTCTTCTCCATTTCTTTTGTATGGCAAATACCTCATCACACAGGCCACATGCCAACTTCACAGAGGCATTCTTTCACTATGAAGACATCCTGAGGCCACCATTCTGCCTCAGCCTAGAGTATTCTTCTATACCTTTTCCTTACATGTCACCTCCTTAGAAATAATCCACTCCTTACTCTACTTTGCGTCATTTTCTTCCTATCACTTGAACTCTTTGAAATATTTTGTAGATTTCTTTGCATTATTTCATTAGTTATGCACATATAGCCTGCCATCACCACTCTAATGTACACAGAGTCCTTATACCATGCTCTGGCTCCTGACTGTGTCCCAAGCTGGTAGACCAGTGCCTTGTGCAAGGTGGATGCTCAATAAAAACTTGAGCACTTTTTGTTCATGTAATCATTTCAACAAATAGGAGAAGGGTGGGCAATACAAAGTAGTAAACATAAAGCTGGGATACTGGATACAACATTTTTTCTAACATATGCATGTTGATAATTTAAGGGAACTCATTTTTTGACTCTCAGTTTTTTCATGTGCTGTGATACTCAAACCATTTCTAACATGTTCTTTTCTATTTCCACTTTCTGAATTTCTCTTCTCTCACTCTTGAATGAAAACTTACCCCTCTTCCCTTTTTTTCTGACAATCATGGCTTATTCAGAGTGGGAAAAACCTGCAGGTATCAAATGTGGATAATTGAAAGATTGATGCTCGTGTTTAGAAAGTAAGTAATCATAGACTTTGGACAACAAATCCTTTGGAAATTCAAGTGACTTTCAATTCTTGTTTCCCAAAGCAGGGGCAGCAGAGCAAATCAGCTGGTGTTTGACAGATTTTTGTAGATAAACTTTAGTGATAGCTTACGATGGGATTTTTGGTGAGAGTTGGACTATAAAGAAAGCTGAGTGCCGAAAAATTGATGCTTTTGAACTGTGGTGTTGGAGAAGACTCTTGAGAGTCCCTTGGACTGCAAGGAGATCCAACCAATCCATCCTAAAGGAGACCAGTCCTGGGTGTTCATTGGAAGGACTGATGCTGAAGCTGAAACTCCAGTACTTTGGCCACCTCATGCGAAGAGTTGACTCATTGGAAGAGACTCTGATGCTGGGAAAGATTGAGGGCAGGAGGAGAAGGGGACGACAGAGGATAAGATGGTTGGATGGCATCACTGACTCAATGGATATAGGTTTGGGTGGACTCCAGGAGTTGGTGATCGACAGGGAGGCCTGGTGTGCTGTGGTTCATGAGGTCGCAGAGTTGGACACGACTGAGTGACTGAACTGAACTGAATTGAAATGAAATGAACTGCATTTCTCTCTCTTTGTGTGTATCTATCATTTATATATCTGACACCTAATCTTTCAACCTTCATATTTACTTTTGATTGAATAAGGTCTCTTGGTAATTCCATTTTTAAAAATAAAAAGTGGGAAGACAGTTGATACTGACCTTCATCTTATTAGTAAAAGTAATATTCATCTTTGTATATATAAACTAATATAAAGAAAGCACTATCTATTTACCAAGAGGATGCCTTTATAGTAAAACAAAAAAATTTTCTTCAGCAATAATTGCTTTTCACATTTTATAATACATTCATGTGGTTCTAATCAGTTTTGTTTCAAGTATTACAATAATGGTTCAATCTTGAAATGTTAAATATTTATAACTTTATATTTACACAAATTTCACAATAAAAATTATGTATTCATGCTTTGTTGCAGAGAAATATGATAGAATTATCAATATAGACTTTCAAAAATAAAAATTTATTACATTAAGGTTTAATTTTATGGGTATGATAGAATAAAAATAAGCTACTGGAATTAAAGTTTAAAGAGGAAAAGTGATGTAATATTTCTATTAGGTTGATACAAATGTAACAGTGGTTTCAGACAATGAATTTTAAATCATTATAACTAAGCTCAAACACTTCTTTATTCATCAAAATAGGAACCATTACAATCAACACAATTTTGACAATGAGAAATAAGTTTGTTTATTCCTGTAGCATAAAAATCCATGCTTCTGGATTCAACAAACTCTTGGAAAGCATTTTCTGCATCCTGCTGGTTGCGGTAGCATTTTCCCTGCAAAAAGTTGTCGAGATTCTTGAAGAAGTGGTAGTTGGTTGGCGATAGGTCAGATGAATAGTTGATGAGGCAAAACCTCATTTGACCTAGTTCATTCAACTTTTGAAGCATTGTTTGTGTGACATGCTGTTGGGCATTATGGCAGAGAAACATTGGGCCTTCCAGTTGACCAATGCTGGCTGCAGGCATTGCAGTTTTCTGTTCAGCTTATCAAATTGCTGAGCATACTTCTCAGATGTAATGGTTTTGCTGGGATTTAGAAAGCTGTAGTGGATCAGACTGGCAGCAGACCACCAAACAGTGACCATGACCTTTTCTTGGTGCAAGTTTGGCTTTGGGAAGTGCTTTGGAGCTTCTCCTTGGTCCAACCACTGAACTAATTGTATAAAATCCACTTTTCATCACACCTCACAATCTGATCAAGAAATGATTCATTGTTGTTGTGTAGAATAAGAGAAGATGATCCTTTAAAATGACAGTCTTCCTGATTTGCGGTCATCTCATGAGGCACCCACTTAGTGGGTACTTTTTCAACTTCCCAGTTTGCTTCAAATGCCAAACAACTGTAAAATGATCAACGTTGAGTTCTTGGGAAACTTCTTGTGTAATTGTAAGAGGATCAGCTTTGATGATGCCCTCAATTGGTCATTGTCAACTTCCAGTGACTGGCCACTACACCCCTCATCAAGACTCTTGTCTCCTATGCAACACTTCTTGAACCACCACTGCACTGTACGTTCATTAGAAGTTCCTACTCATTTCCATAGTATAAAATACATATAAAATAAGCATCTAGTAATAATTCATTAGCAAAAAGCATAAAGCAAGGAATGTGCATTAAGAGGATGTAAAAGACAACCACATTTGTTTAAAAAGGTACTCCAATATCAGTTGGCAAAGTTCAACAATGTAAAACTGAAATACTTTGTACCAACCTAATGATTGTTAAGGAAGTGATTCTTTGTATATTCATTAAATGGATTATTGTCAATAACAAATTCTATGCATTCATATTAAATTGCAATTTTTGCATCTCAATTTTTATAGCACACCAGTATTCATAGCATCTTACTGTATAAGTTTACAATGAAATATTTTGTCTCAATTTAAAATTGTGTTAGAAAAAACACATGCTCAAAATTTTTTAAAATTCAAGAAAGTTACTCTTCCTACACTACCTGGTGCAGACTGACAGTGGTAGTTCCACTACTCTGATCATTATATCTTTCTAAAGTTCCTATATACTCCTTTTCCTTTATTATAGACTTTCACTATCATGCAGCATGCTAGCTTTTGCTTTCTTTTTATCATCGCTGCTCAGGGTCCCCTGTAGCTTAATAGTCCATCAATTCTCTAAATGAGAATTGATCTCCAAATTGCTGCTAACTTCTTATAAAATGTTAGAAAGATAATATTTGCATCTGCTTCATTTTTGCATAGGTTCCAACTCCAGTCTGAAATATCCCATCTCTTGACTTATGCTTGTTAGACATATGATTTGATGTGTTAGACATTTTATATTTAGGTATATCCTCCATTCTCTAGGTACCTTTTTCACTTTATTGATAGTATCTTTTAAAGTATAAGTTTTAAATTTTGATGAACTTTCTTATCTGTTGCTTTTGCTTTCGGTGTCATATCTAAAAAATCATCTCTTGATTCAAGATCATGAAGGTTTACTCTTGTGTTTTCATCTTAAGAGATTTTAGTTTTAACTCTGACACTTATCTCTTTGATCCATTTTAATTTAATTTTGCATGATCTAGCATAGGAGTCTAAATTTTGTCTTTTGCATGTGGTCTTCCAATTTTCTCAATTCTATTTGTTAAAAAGATGACTGTTTCTTCATTGAATTGTCTTGAAACCCTCATAGAAAGTCAATTGACATAAGAATTAAGATTCATTTCTAGACTCTCAATTCTATTCCATTGTTACGTATGTCTAGCTGTTTTGGATGATCCCCATGACCTGTCAGGTTTGATGATTTACCAGAAGGACCTGGATAAGCTCATGTGTACAATTTATTACATTTAAAGAGTAAAGACTGAAATTAGCAAAAGCAAAAGATAAATGAGTCTAGAGAAAACCAGATATGAGATTCCTAGTACAGTGATGTGGATGCAGCTTACTTCTCTCAGCCATAATGTGTGATAACAAGTGCACAGTGCTGCCAGCCAGGGCCAAGGGAGCTCACTGGAACCTTGGTGTCCAGGTTTTTATTGGAAATCAATTATGCATAGAGCACTCACATGAATGACATTAGTTTCATAATCTTCAAGCTCTGCTTTTAGGGTTCTGATACACCTTAGCCTAAAAGCATAGAAACCAGGTATTCATCATGAATCATATAGTCAGCATAAGATACCTGGCAAGGCTCGAGTCTCAGGTAAGCAAAGACCACCTTCTCAGGCAGGATATTTTAAGGGTTCAGAGGTTATTTACCACATGCTTGTCATGAACCAATTCTGATGACTTTTATAATGGGTAGATTTGGGCAACCACAAGTCATAGAAACAGAGAGTAGAGACTGGTTACCAGGGTCTGTGTGGAGGAGGAAATGAGGAAATGTTGGCCAGTGACACAAAACTTCAGTTATGTAAGATGCATAAGTGCTGAAGATCTATTATACAACAGTGTTTCTATACTTAACAGCTTTGTATCGTATACTTCAAATTTGTGAGAAAGAGATCTTGTCATCACCACAAAAAAGAAAAAATTAACTATATGAGGCAATGAATAAAAAAAAAAGGATTAGGAGAAAAACTACAGACTGAAAGATATTATTTGCAAACAAGTATCCAACAAAACTTCCTATACAGAGTTTATAGCATTTAGAACATGGAGAAAGGAAAAGACATTTCACCAAAGATGGTTTGTGGAGGGCGAATAAGTATACAAAAGGGTGTTTGACATCACTAACAATTAGGAAAATGCAATTTTAGATCAGGATGAGGTAGTACTACATATCTGCTAGGTCAGCTAGAATTAAAAACCATGACAGTACCACATGCGGATGAGGGAGACTGACTCCCTCACACCTTGCTGGTAAGAATTCGTAATAACCAAAATCTAGAAACAACCAAAATGTTCTATAATATGTTAATGGTGAAATAAACTGCAGTATATCCATATGATGGAATACTATGCAGCAATAAAAGGTACAAACTATTACTATAAGCAGTGATCTCAAAAGTCATATACTGTATGATTCCACTTACAGAACATTCTCAAAAAGAACAAAATTAGAAAGATGGAGAAAAAATTGTTTATTGCCAGAGATTAGGGATGCAAAGGAAGTAGGGGGTGGAGTGTTACTATAAAGGGGCAGTACAAGGAATATTTTTGTGTTGATTGAATAGAGTTGTATATTGATTGCTTGCACTAATCAACACATGTGATAAAATGAGGTTGAAATATACATGTATGTTGTAGCCATGTTTCCTTGTTTTGATATTGTATGATAATTATTCAAAATGTTACATTTGGAGAAACGGGATTTCTCCAATTTGAAGTATAAGATCAGTTCAGCTCAGCTCAGTTCAGTTCAGTCGTTCAGTCATGTCCAACTCTTTGTGACCCCATATATCACACCATGCCAGGCCTCCCTGTCCATCACCAGCTCCCGGAGTTTACTCAAACTCATGTCCATTGAGTCGGTGATGCCATCCAGCCATCTCATCCTCTGTCATCCCCTTCTCCTCCTGCTCCCAATCCCTCCCAGCATCAGGGTCTTTTCCAATGAGTCAACTCTTCACATGAGGTGGCCAAAGTATTGGAGTTTCAGCTTCAGCATCAGTCCTTTCAGTGAACACCCAGGACTGATCTCCTTTAGGATGGACTGGCTGGATCTCCTTGCAGTCCAAGGGACTCTCAAGAGTCTTCTCCAACACCACAGTTCAAAAGCATTGATTCTTCAGCGCTCAGCCTACAATGCTTTTAACTATAGAAACACTGTTGTCCAATAGATCTTCAGTACTTATTCATCTTGTAAAACTAAAATTTTGTGCCACTGGCCGACATTTCCTCACTTCCTTATCCACACAGACCCTGGTAACCACGCTCTGCTCTGTTTCTGTGAGTAACCACTGTCTACTCTGTTTCTATGACTTGTAGTTGCCCAAATCTACCCATTGTAAAAGTCATCAGAATTGGTCTATGACAAGCATGTGGTAAATAACCTCCGAACCCTTAAAATATCCTGCCCAAGAAAGTGTCTGCAGAAATACAGGATTTCTTTACTGTCTTTGCAACTTCCTGTCAATCTATAGCAATTCCAAAATAGAAATTTAATAAAATAAATAAATAAAAACATAAAGCCTAAAGATTTATGTATTTGGTGAGACAACATTCTCTGTTGTAAAGAGCTGTGGATTTAGAGTCAGGTAGACTAAAGTCCCATTCCTGATTCCATGGCTTACCAGCCGTGTGGCCTTCAGAAAGTCGACTGACCTCTTTAGGCTTTGGTTTTCTCTTCCAAAGAATGTTCTTTATCTATTTTGTAGCCCAAAATTTAGCTGTGTATATGTTATCTTACAATTTTTTTTGGCTTATTGTTTATAGGCTGTAGAATTGTTTACTTCATATTTCTGTAGAAATCAACAGACCCTTTCTTAAATCTATATTTGATCACATACTAAGTGATGTTATCTGTAACATTACCAGGTCAAGGTCTAGTGATTTTTTCCTAAAATGAGTATTAAAATTAAAATTATGTAAAACACATACTGCCAGTACATGGGCAGTGACACATTCCAGAAAACACTTATTTAGCCCAAATACATTACCTGGAGAAATTAAAAGACGTTTCCATCATTTTCCTGGAGAAAAGTGAAAGTGAAGTCACTTAGTCGTGTCTGACTCTTTGGGACCCCATGGACTATAGCCTTCCAGGCTTCTCTGTCCAGTGACATCTTATAGGCAAAGAGACAAAAACAAACTTTCAGATTTGAATGACCTCTCAAAGTGTAAGTCACAATTCCCTATCACATATCAAATAAATTACAAGGTCTTTAATAGATTCCTGTATGATCTGACATACTCTAGCTTTGCCTGCCTTTATTATTCTAGCTTCTTTTTGTTTATCCCCTCACTCACTCTTATACTCCAGGCACACTTGACTTTTTGCTCTTCTTAAAACACCCAGTATCTTCCTTCCTTAGAGTCTTTACTCTTGATGTTCTCTCTGCCTGGGAGATTCTAGATATTCATGTGGCTCACTTCCCCAGTGCAGGTATTTTTCTACTCTATGTCTCTTCCTCTGAGAGCCCTCCCCTGGATAACCTGTTCAAAGCAGACACACACACACTGTATATCATATTATTCTCTATCCCTAACTCTGCTTTATTTTTCTTTATAGTACTTGTCACCGTCTTGCATTATATGTTTGTTGTCTTTCTCCCTAAACAGAGTGGCAGAACATTGCTCTCTTCTCCTTTTAGACATTGTGCCTAGTAAACAGATCCATATTCAGCTGATCAATATACCAGTCCTCCCTACAGAATCTGAGAGAAGAGATCATGCTGACTCAGTCTGCAGCATTTGGACACTAGGAGCCACCACTTCTCCCAGACTGTCTAACTATTTCTAGATGGTTTCCATCATCAGAGATATTTCCAGTTAGTTTAAAACTGCTGCTGCTGCTGCTGCTCCCCCGCAATTTCCACCAAAGACTTTGAGTTCTGCCCTCTAGGCTTGCACAGAACATGCCTTTTCAGAAGATAACAACTATAACTCTCTTCAACCCATTACTGCTTTTCAGGTTGAACAGATATCTTCTTCCTTTGTTACTTAGGCATTGATCCTCTGGGATATAGGAAGAACGTATGCTCTGGGGACAGGTAAACTGGATCTAAATCCATAGCTCAATCTAAGCACTGTGTGAAAAAGTGAAGAGTGAAAGTGTTAGTTGCTCAGTCATGGCTGACCTTTGCAACCCCATAGGCTGTAGCCCACCAGGCTCCTTTGTCCATGGAATACTCCAGGCAAGAATACTGGAGTGGGTAGCCATTCCCTTCTCCAGGGTATCTTCTCCATCCAGGGATAGAACCCGGGTCTCCCATATTGCAGGCAGATTCCTTACCATCTGAGCCACCACAGAAGCTCCCTGAACAAACTCCATCTACTTATTAGAGATTCTGTGAAGACTCTACCAGGTCATGGATATAAAGTTCTCTTTGTAGTCATAGACAGCAAGAGTTCAGTGGATGGCCTCATGCTCACTGCTTTCCTGGAGAACATGCCACCTGGATATAAAGGGAAAACAGACTTCCTGAGCCCCATCAGGCTGTCCCTAATACCTGCCAACTGCACAGAGACTATACTAGAAGAACACTGGATCCATCAAAAGTTGTAAAATAACTATAAGGCACACCAAGGACTCAAAAAAGAAAATCCAGTGGACTCACAAGCAGACTTCCCGACAGAGCCTCCTTCCATACCTTCCTGTTGGTCTCTATTCAGGGCCAGAGTCCAAGAAAGGGCCAGAAGCAGCTAATGTCAAGGATCTAGAGTAGGAAATAAGGAGAAAAATGTGGAATTACAAAGACCTGGACCATGAGTGGGTTATGAGAGCTCTCAGTTTTTTCTTTCTTGCCCAAAGTGTACCCTAGGCAATTCTCTTTCACTTAATGAATCTGCATTTTCTTAGCTGAGAAATGCCAATTTTAAGATCTATCAGCGTGCATGCATGCTCAGTTGCTTCAGTCATGTCTGACTCTTTGCAGCTCAACATATGGATTGTAATCTGCCAGGCTCCCCTGTCCATGGGATTCTTCAGGCAAGAATATTGGAGTGGGTTGCCATTCCCTTTTCCAGGAGATCTTTCTAATCCAGGGATTGAACCTGCGTCTCCTGTATTGCAGGTGAATTCTTTACCACTGAGCTACCAGGGAAGCCCTAAGATCTTTCAGGCTACAAGTGAATACTGTAATGAATTTATCCATTCATTGTTTTCAACAAATGATCACTGCACAGTCTGGACATACAGAAATCACAGCCAGTCCCTACTTTCAGGGGTCTCACTGTCTATTAAAACTTGCCAGTGCCATCCAATAAAGATGGATTAGAAAAATACTTAGTGCCAACTGATTCCACTTCCTCGGGGAAAAAAAAGAAGGAAGCAGAGAGGTTGTGAGAATGTAAGGGAGGAGGCTCAACTACTCAAGTAAAGGAGTGGGAAAGTCTTCTTGGAAAGCAGGTCCATAGTTTCCACAATGCCATAGTCTTTTGTAGGACTTATATGTCCTCTGCTAATGCCTTCCACCTTCCCAGATGGTGTCTAGAAAAGGACTCTGAACACTGGATGATCAACTGGCATTGCTGACTTATAGGCTTATGTCCGGGTAGTGGAACATGCTGTCCTTGTCTGACTAATTGTCCATGACTTAGCTGTACTCAAGTCAATAAAACACGGAGTGAAAATTGACTTTCCTTAGCACATTCAATATGCTGCTGGATCATTCCTCATCCCTCTCAGGATATGTTAAACTCTTGTTCCTGGCTATAGCTGTCCTTGTGGTCCTGGATCAGGCTTCCCCAGGTAACCAGACCATGAAGAGGAGGGAAACGGGAGTAAGAATGGGTCCAACTCATAGAACCATTGGAAAACTAAATCTGTGTGGGAGTGAGGACAGGGATGGCTCAGATCCAGTGAAAAGCCATATAATGAATATGCCCTATGATAAGGACAATCTGTCACCTCAACTATGATGGTTCTTCTCATTAGAGAACCTGGCAAATATCAATAGAGGCCGATGTTTCTTGAATGAAGTCCCTTTCATATGCAAAAGCAGCCCCCAAATCCCTAATGTCCTTAATATCTTTATCCCAAATGTGAACAGGTTCTTATATCAGGTATCTATCACTTTTCTACTACCTCTTGCAGTAACTAGTCCTTTTCCTTTGTCTCTCCATTGTTGTTCGGCTTTGAATGCTCCTTTGAATTAATCAGAGGAGGCATCTTACTCTTGTCTTAGTGTGTATCGTGGAAATTTTGTAGGTCGATGTTGGATGTCTACAGTTTTGTAAAATAAGCTCAAGGTGTGGAGCTTAGACTAGGACAGAAGATCCTGTCCTAGTCCTAGGACTGAATACGGCCAAAGCACTCTAATAGTAGTACAACAGACTTTATGGTCAAGTGGTGAATGATTTTCTAACAAAAAATGTTTTCTACTTGGGCTTCCAAGGAATTCTAAAGTTTACAATTTTAATTTCATGATTTCTCTTTTGGTCATTGCTATTGGAAGTTGCATCCTCTCTTGAATCAGCTTTTCAACCTGAAAGTGTTTGTCAACTACTCAGTTACTGTAGAAGCAAAAGAAGATAATCATGGGCTAACCCAAAGTTGATATTTCTCCCGGCAATCTTGATTCCAGCTTGTGCTTCATGCAGCCCAGCATTTCGCATGATGTACTTTACATATAAGTTAAATAAGTAGGGTGACAATACACAGCCTTGAACTACTCCTTTCCTGATTTGGAGCCTGTCTGTTGTTCCATGTCCAGTTCTAATGTTGCTTCTTGACCTGCATACAGATTTCTCAAGAAGCACGTCAGATGGTCTGATATCCCCATCTCTTCAAGAATTTTCCACAGTTTGTTGTGATCCACACTATCAAAGGCTTTGGCACAATTGATAAAGTAGAAGTAGCTGTTTTCTGGAACTCTCTTGCTTTTTCGATGATCCAATAGATGTTGGCAATTTGATCTCTGATTCCTCTGCCTTTTCTAAATCCAGCTTGAACACCTGGAAGTTCATGGTTCATGTATTGTTGAAGACTGGCTTGGAGAATTTTGAGCAATTACTTTGCTAGCATGAGATGAGTGCAATTGTGCAGTAGTTTGAACATTTTTTGGTATTGCCTTTCTTTGGAATTGGAATGAAAACTGACCTTTTTCAGTCCTTTGGCCACTGAATTTTCCAAATTTGCTGGCATATTGAGTGCAGCTTTTGAACTGTGGTGTTGGAGAAGACTGTTGAGAGTCCCTTGGATGGCAAGGAGAGCCAACCAGTCAATCCTTAAGGAAATCAGTCCTGAATGTTCATTGGAAGGGCTGATGCTGAAGCTGTAACTCCAATACTTTGGCCACCTGATGCAAAGAACTGACTCATTTGAAAAGACCCTAATGCTGGGAAAGATTGAAGGTGGGAGGAGAAGGGGATGAGAGAAGATGAGATGGTTCGATGGCATCACCAACTCGATCGACATGGGTTTGAGTAAGTTCTGGGAGTTGGTGATGGATAGGGGAGCCTGGCGTGCTGCAGTCCATGGGGTGCAGTCCAAAGAGTTGGACACAACTGAGCAACTGAACAGAATTGAACTGAACTGAACCCAGGGTTAGCTTCTGTCTGCTTAAACTCTGGTGAGGGCAATTGGAATAGACGAGTGAGTACAGTCATCCTGATCCTAACTTTTTTCAAGCCCAAATGTTCTAGTGAAAAAGAAATAATTCAGAGTTATCTCCCAATAGAGGAGTTTGGGAGAAAAAACAAGTAGAGGTAATCATAATTTGAAACAAGATACTATGGTCTCTCAACTGAACTTAATGTGCTGAGGAAGCTGAGTCTACACTCTGTGTTCTATTGACCTATGTAAAGTTTAGAAGATCTGCTTTCTGATCATCCATATAAACTGATCATTCAGTGTTCAATGTACTTCTCTAGACATCGTCTAAGACATGAACCTAAAAGTGTCTGGCACATGATAGGTGCTCAACAAAATTGCTGTTGAGTGAATAATGAATGGAGAGAAGAAAAAAAAACAGTTAATTGAAGGCATAAATATCTAGATTTGGGAAAAATGAGGAACTGGTGGTGATGATACTGAAAAATGACAGAGATAGAAATATCCTAAGCATAAAAATAAAGTCCAATTAAAGCTTGATAGTCCCAAGAATTCCATTGCATTTCAATAGTTCATTGTAACCATTATTGCTACAATTACCAATGTGTTTAGTATAATAGTCTTTACTTTTTCATGTATGTGCTTATTCATCTCTTTGTTTATTTTGATAGATGGATGGACCAGAAAGTGTAATTATGGAACTGGCATGTGCAGGAAACATTGCAAAGAAAGTGAGAAGAAGAAAGAAAAATGTGGGTTAAGAAAGCTTTGCTGCATCCCTATAAGGCATAAATCATCAAAACTTGCCAAAAAAGAAGAGACAACACATTGGGTTATGGCAAGTACCACTAAGTATGAATTTATGACTTGTGACAAGAGGATTTTGGAAGCATTTTAATGAGTCAGTAAGATGGGTACCCAGGCCACCTGCATGGTCCTTAGATCCTTAGTATCTAAGGAGACTGGGCCCTTACATGATCCGTTAGAAAATATATGCTCATTCTAGCCATCACTTGTTTCTGTCTCTCTAGTCCTCTATAGCCTAACATTCCCTGGGCTGTCACAGGATATTATTGGAAATCAGTTCTCATGGTAAACCAGTTTTATAGAATCTGAATCTTGAATTCCTAAGCCTCTGACCAGGTGCTATAGGTCTCTGAATGTGGAAGTGTTCCAGGTTAAGGCAAATTTCACCTTAATCACACATCCTTATCTAATGTCTCATCCTGGATAGTTGAGATAGGCCAGTGTCATCCAGAAATCTTTTGCCTCTTTGTGAAAGTGTTAGTTGTTCAGTCATGCCCGACTCTTTGCGACCCCACAGACTGTAGCTGGCCAGTCTCCTCTGTCTATGGGATTCTCCAGGAAAGAATATTGGAGTGGGTAGACATTCCCTTCTCCAGGGGATCTTCCCGACCCAGGGATCAAATCCAGGTATCCTGCACTGCAGGCAGATTCTTTACTCTCTGAGCCACCAGGGAAGCCCTTTGCCTCCTTAGCTCAAAGTTTAGCCTAAGGCTCTGTCTCATTGACTCTCTTGGAATTTGTCCCTTACCCCAACCCCCTAATTACACTTGGCTGTCAAAAGACTGGAATGCCCTCTGAGAAAGAGACAACTACTCAGGCCCCAACCAAATGGAAGGGAAAAATAGTAAAAAAAACAAACAAACAAACAAACAAACAAACAAACAAGAAAAAGAAAACTAATTAAACAACACCAGCCAAAATTCCTCAAAGTTTACTGAGAACTTACAGTGTGCAACAACTTGTCCTAAACACTTTACTGTGTAACCTCAATTTGCCCTAACAATAGCTCCAAGAAGTAAGAATTAGTATTGTGTCCTTTGTCCAGAAGAGGAAACTAAGTCACAGAGAGTTTAAGTGACTTGCTCCAAGTGGCACAAAAAAGTAGTTTAGTAGCAAGACTTTGAACCCATGATACCTGAGCTCAGACATTATGCTTCCTCAAGATGGAAAAATCTTTGCTGCAGTAAGAAAAACTTCCCTTTACTCTTTCCACCCAGAATCTACTTCATTAATATGGAAGGTGTCATGAAAGGAAGAGCTTTGTGAGCCTCCTTGTGGTTAAAGGGGCTTCCCTGCTGGCTCAGTTGGTAAAGAATTCGCCTGCAATACAGGACACCCCGGTTCGATTACTGAGTCAGGAAGATCCGCTGGAGAAGGGATAGGATACCCATGCCAGTATTCTTGGGCTTCCCTTGTGGCTCAGCTGGAAAAGAATCTGCCTGCAATGCAGGAGACCTGGGTTCAATCCCTGTGTTGGGAAGATCCTCTTGAGAAGGGAAAAGCTAGCCAATCCAGTATTCTGTCCTGGAGAATTCCATAGACTGTATAGTCCATGGAGTCCCAAAGAGTTGGACATGACTGAGCAACTTTCACTTCACTCACTTTGTGGTTAAAATGTGCAACAAATCCAACCCTAAATGGTATACGAGCCCACATGCTTAGTTGCTCAGTTGTGTCCGACTCTTTGCAACCCCATGGACTGTAGACCACTAGGCTCCTCTGTCCATGTGATTCTCCAGGTAAAAATACTGGAATGAGTTGCCGTTTCCTCCTTCAGAGGATCTTTCCAACCCAGAGATAGAACCACAGTCTCCTTAGTCTCCTGCATTGGCAGGTGGGTTCTTTACCACTGAGCCACCTGGGAAGCCCCAAAATGGTATATTCAGATACAAATAGGAATAATTTCCAGTTGCAGTAAATGAGGAAGTTGTCCCTATGTAGTAGGCAGTCTTAGTTTAGAGGCCAACGTCAGTCAGTTCTAGAGCTGAAAATTATCCCTAGCCTCTGTTGACATTAATTATCTGGAGAATGCAGTCTGAAGACAAGGTACATCAATCACCAAATAATGGCAGCTTCTAATCCTTCAACTCGTTTCTCAGAGTACTTTCTCTTCAATTCTCTCATTTTCTCCCAGTCTAATAGTATAACATTGATGTCTCAAATCTTAAAGGATGTGCTTGTAATATTTGGGGAGTGGCTTAGAGACTGGATCTCAGACTACTCAGGCACAATGATTCCAATAAACACTTCAATTCCAACCCAGGTTACACCAGTGGTTGCAGATAATACAAGCTACCTGTTCTAGAACTAAGAGTTTTTATTCATTTTTTGACAAGAGAAATTATGCCCACAAGTAGACCCAGGAGTCTTAGAGAGTTACATTAAACATGATTCCATATCCACAGTCCCAAAGAAATGAAAAGGTTGTGGGGAAATGCAAGTTGTGTTAAGTCACCTTACTACTCACTTTGTTCATCCCCAAAATGGATTTATTTGATTATATCTTCCCAACCCAGGAAATGAACCCAGGTCTCCTGGTGCCTCAGATGGTAAAGACTCTGCCTGCAATGCAAGATACCTGGGTTTGACCCCTGGGTCGGAAAGATCCCCTGGGGAGGGGAATGGCAACCCACTCCAGTGGTCTTGCCTGGAGAGTCCCATGGAAAACGGAGCCTGGCAGGTGACAATTCATAGGGTTGCAAAGAGTGGGACACAACTGAGTGACTAATACTTTCACTGTCTTTCAAACTTTATATGCCTTCCATCTCTTAAAGCCTTCTTCACTCTTTAAATTATGGTGAAAATCCATTCTTTACCCCTGACTTCAAAAGAGGCATCTTAGAGAGCAAAGACATAAAGCATGAAAAGAAACTGAGAAACAGAAAAGGGCTCTCAACATAAGTTCTCAAACCATAATCCTAGAATACATCCTAGATATCTCCTTCTTTCTCACTGCTCCCCACCCCTACTCATCATGTCAGTCACAAACACCTTCCAAGTCTGCCTCCATAGTGCCTATTCTCTATCCCTGCCACTGCTATTCTAATTCAGCCGTCATTTTTCCTTGGCTGTTGTCATGGGCCAAATTCTGTCCCCTCATAATTCATATGTTGAAGTCCTAATCCCCAGTATCTCAGAATGGGACCACATTTAGAGATGAGATAAACAGGTAATTTAAAGGGCTAATTAGGTTAAAATGAGATCCTTAGGCCGAGTCCTGGACCTCTCCTCATAGCTCAGTTGGTAAAGAATCTGCCTGCAGTGCAGGAGACCCAGGTTTGATTCCTGGATAGGGAAGATCCCCTGGCGAAGGAAATGGCAATCCACCCCAGTATTCTTGCCTGGAGAATCCCATGGACAGAGGAACCCGCAGGCTACATGGCCTTGGGGTCGCAAGAGTCGGACACTACTTAGCAACTAAACTAAACCACCACAGGCCGAGTCCTAATCCAAATAATTGGCATTTTTATAAAAAGAGGAGATTAGGAAAACAGACACACCAGAGAAGGAAAACCACAACAAGATACAAAGAGAAGATTCAGTTCAGTTCAGCCGCTCAGTCGTGTCCGACTCTTTGTGACCCCATGGACTGCAGCATGCCTGTCTTCCCTGTCCATCACCATCTCCCAGAGCTTGCTCAAGCTCATGTTCATTGAGTCAGTGATGCCATCCAACCATCTCATCCTCTGTGGTCCCTTTCTCCTCTTGCCTTCAATCTTTCCCAGAGTCAGGGTCCTTTCCAATGAGTGAGTTCTTCGCATCAGGTGGCCAAAGTGTTAGAGTTTCAGCTTCAGCATCAGTCCCTCCAATGAGAGGAGATGACACCTACAAATCAAAGAAAGAGACTTCAGAAGAAAGCGATCCCACTGATACCTTTAACTCAGACTTTTAGCTTCCAGAATTGTGAGAAGATAAATTTTTTGTTGCTTAAACCACACAGTCTGTGGTCCTTTGTTATGGCAGCCCTATCAGATTAATGAACACATGCTATAACATTTACATCCTATTGACCTCTTTGTCTCCCACTATGCCTTTGACTCACTCCAGTCTTTCCATGCAGTTGCCAGGGAATCATTTCTTAAAAAAAAAAAAAAAATTAATTTGGCCGTGCCAGGTCTTAGTTGCAGCATATGGGCTCTAGTTCTCTAACCAGGGATCAAACCTGAGCATGGCGTCTTAGCCATTGGAACACCAGGGAAGCCCCCAGGAAATCATTTCTAAAACCCACATCTGACATTTTTGTTTTTCCTCCCAAACTGTCAAACGCTATACAGGGATTGCAAGAATCAATTCTAAACATCCTTTATGATAATCTCCGGCTCACTTTGGTAGTTTCCCTTTCAATTCCTCCCATGGACTTCACGAGCAACTTGTGTTCTTGGAAATAGATCTGTTTCTTGCCCTTTTCATAGGTGTCCCCTTGTGCTGAGAAGGTTCTTTTTGCAAACCAGACTTTTGCTTCTCTAAGCAACACCTAAGCAGTTCTTCTACCCTATCTAAGCCATATATATTCATTCCTTTTTTTCCTCAAGAAGAATTTTGTTATTTATTTACTTTTTTATACATAAAAATTATATATATTTAAGATAACATCATGATGATTTGATATATATTTACATAATCAAGTTAATTAACACATCCACCACCTCATTTTTTATTGAAGTATAGTTTATTTACAGTATTGTGTTAGTTTCTGGTATATAGCAAAGTGATTCAGTTATACATTGTATACATTCTTTTTCATAATCTTCTGCATTATAGTTTATTACAGGATATTGAATAGAGTTCCCTGTGCTATACAGTAGGGCCTTTTTGGTTATTTATTTTATACATAGTAGAGTGCATCTGCTAATCCCAAACTTCTAATTTATCCCTCCTCGACACTCTCTTCTTGGTAACCGTAAGTTTCTTTTTAATGTCTGTGAGTCTGTTTTTATTTTGTAAATAATTTCATTTATACCATGTTATAGATTCCACATATAAGTGATGTCATGTATCTGTCTTTCTCTATCTGATTTACTTCACTTAGTATGATAATCTCTAGGACCACCCATGTTGCTGCAAATGCCAATATTTAATTCTTTTTATGACTGAATAATATTCTATTATATATATGCCATTATATATATATGTGTGTGTGTGTGTATATATATATCACATCTTCTTTATCCATTCCTCTATTGATGGTCACTTAGGTTGCTTCCAACTCTTCACTATTGTAAATAACGGTTGCTATGAACATTGAGGTGCATATATGTTTTTGAATTAGAATTTTTATCTTTTCTGGATATAGGCCAGGAGTGGAATAGCTGGATCATACAGTAAGTCTGTTTTTAATTTTTAGAGGACCCTCCATACCATTCTCCATAGTGGTTGTAGCAGTTTACATTTCCACCAACAGTGCAGAACCATTCCCTTGTCTCCATACCCTCTCCAGCATTTATTACTTTTAGATTTTTTGATGATGTCTATTCTGACTGGTATGAGATGACATTTCCCTGTAGTTTTGATTTGCTTTTCTCTGATCATTAGTGATGTTGAGCATCTTCTTGTGTGCCTATTGGCCATCTGTATGCCTTCTTTGGAGAAATGTCTATTTAGGTCTTCTGCCCACTTTTTGATTGTCTTGCTTGTTTTTTGATATTAAGTTGTTTGAGCTTTTTGCAAATTTTGGATATCAGCTACTAGTAAGAATATATGATTTTCAAATATTTCTCCCATTCTGGAGATTGCCTTTTCATTTGGTTGATTGTTTCCTTTGCTATGCAGAAACTCTTTAGTTTGATGTAGTCACACTTGTTTATTTTTGCATTACTTGCCTGTGCATTTAAAGTCAAATCCAAAAAAATTATTGCAAGAGTATCTTTCATAGAGCTTTCCACTATGATTTCTTCTAAGAGTTTTACAGTTTCAGGTCTTACATTAAGTCACTGATCAATTTTGAGTTGATTCTTTATGTATGGTGTAATATGTCTTCTCTCTCTCTCTTTTTTCTCTTGGTTAAATTTAGCCAAAGCTTTGGTATTTGCTTATGTTTTTTAAAAAGCCAACTCTTCATTTTGTTAATACTTTCTATTGTCTTGCTAGTCTCTTTTTATTTCTGCTATAATCTTTATTATTGCCTTCTTTCTGCCAGCTTTAGGCTTAGTTTGTTTTTTTTCCCCCCAGTTCCATAAGCCATAAAGAATATAATTGATTTTAGATTTTTTTTTCTTACTGTTAAGTAGTTGGTGCTATAAATTTTCCTCTTAGTACTGTTTTTGCTGCATTCCAAGAGTTTGGGTAAGTTTTGTTTCCATTTTTGGTTATCTTAGGTACTTTTTAATTTTCTTTTTGGTTTCTCTTGTGACCCATTGATTGTTCAGGAATGTGTATTTAGTTTCTATTTACTTGTGGATTTTCCAGTTTTCCTCCTGTTACTTATTTCTAGTTTTATTCCATTGTTGTCAAGAAAGCTACTTGATATAATTTCTGTCTTCTTGAATTTGTTGAGCCTTGTTTTGTGGTCCAACATATGACTGATCTGTCATGGGAAATTTCCACATGAACCTTATTTTTAAATTTTTAATTGGAGGATAATTGCTTTACAATGTTGTAAAGGTTTCTGCTGTACAACAGCATGCCACATGCACTTTAAAAGAATATTTATTGGGGCTTCCCTGGTGGGTCCAGTGGTTAAGAGTCTGCCTGCCAGTGTAGGGGACACCAATTTGATCCCTGGTCTGGGAAGACCCCACATGCCACAGAACAACAAAGCCACAACTACTGAGACAGTACTCAGAAACCACAAGCCGCAACTACTGAGCCAAAGTGGTGTAACTACTGAAGCCCACGTGCCTAAAGCCGTGTGCTCTGCAATAAGAGAAGCCACCACGACGAGAAGCCCGCACACTGCAGTGAAGTGTAGTACCCACTTGCTACAACTAGAGAAAGCCCACATATAGCAGTGACAACTCAGTGCAGCCAAAAATTTAATTAATTAATTAATTAATTAATCCTTTAAAAAAGAATATTTTGTTGTTGTTGAAAGGAATGTTCTATTTGGTCCATCTGGTCTATCATGTTAATAAAATTCAGTTTTCTTATTGATTTTCTGTCTGGATGATCTATCTACTATTAAAAGTGAGGTATTGATAAAGCCTTTCCTCCTGGCAGAGCCATCATGACAAAGAAGCACCCACTGCAGAAGTGTCCAGAAAACCACAACCAGGAGTATGCAAGTATAAAGTGCCTATCTGAGACTGTTGTGCCTTTCGGAGTCATCAGAGCTATAGAGGTCACAGACACAGAAGCAAAGCCTGTTCCCAGAGAACTGGGTTGGGCAGGTGAACCCAAGTTGTAATTTAGGCACAGCCTTGGGAGGCAAGAGGGACCTAAATTGTCTGGGTTTAAGAGCTTACCCTTTGGGAGAACTGAAGGACAAAATAAATGTTGTGTTGAATTACAGAAAAATAAAATTATATTTAATGGCCAAAAAAAGTGAGGTATTTAAGATCTCTACTATTATTGTATTGCTGTATACCTTCAGTTGGGATAATATTTGTGTAATACAATGTTGGGTGATTATGTATTTATAGTCATTATATCTTTTTGACTAATTTATCCCTTATCATTATGTAGTGAAGAATTATGTCTGACTAATTTTTACTACAAGTCTGATTTTTTTAATATAAATAGAGCCACCTCTACTGTCTCTGGTTATCATTTGCATAAAATATCTCTTCTAGCCTTTAACTTTCAGCCTATGTGTGTTTTTTTCTTAATATATATATTTATTCTTTATTTTATTTATATATAATATATATACTTTTATTGAAGTATAGTTGACTTATACTGTTTCAGATGCACAGCAAGGTGATTCAGTTATACATATACACATATATTATTTTTTGAAATTATTTTCCATTATAGGTTATTACAAGATATAGAGTATAACTCCCTGTGCTATACAGTAAATCTTTGTATGCTTGTTGTATATGTTTTTTTTAATAATCAGAAATCAAACATTCTATTCATACTAAGTCAAACAAGTATAATCAAAATGTCATAAATTTTTTAGTTAGGCCAAATTTCATAAGCTTTCTAAAATATATATATATGTATTATTTACATAAAACAGTCCAAAGAGAAGAAAGTACAAGAGAGTTATCCAGTGAGCAAAAGAAACTGAAAAAGATATTGATCAAGTAAAAACAAAACTAACCAAAACACAAACCAGAAAACAAAACCAAGGCAGAGGGCCAACTGGGGAACAAAGCAAAAAACCCAAACAAACTAACAAACATGGTGAAAAGAAGAAAGAAAAAGAAGAAAAAAACAGAAAAGCAAAGTTAAATAGAATTATATACAAAGATTTATATGTATTAAAGAGTTACTATTGCAAGAATAGAACAATAAGAAAAACAAACAAAGCAAAAAATGCTTTTAAAAAAAGAGAAGAAAAAACCCTTGGAACCACACAAAATATTTATATATAAAGGAAATAAAGAGTGTAATTTTTTTTTTTAATTCTCAACAGCATAGAGTTAGTAGTAATCATAAAATCAACAACCACAGCAACAGAGGGGGGAAAAAAGAAAAGAAGAAAAAAATCCACAGCCAACTACAGAATAAATAAAAATATAAGAATAATAATAATTTTTTTTTGACATCTCAGCTGTCAGCATTCTTTCCCTCACTGTGAGTCACAGTTCACCTCCGCCTCCCTAGGATGCCCTCCAATACTTGACTGGTCTCTGGACCTGCTGTGGGGACAGCTCAACTCTAATCTGGCCCTACTACTGCATGTTCTTGCCTCCAACGTCCACAGCTGGGAGAGCTAGTATGTTTTCTTTTGTGGGAACTCTCATTGTCTTTTTATATATTCCATAGACACAAAGTAGTAGTTGATCGTGTGGATTGAACCTGCAACTTGTACAGCTGGTGGAAACATTTTTGATCCTCTTCTTTAGCCATACTGCCCCTGGGATTCAATTGTGGTTTTATCTCCACCTCTGCATGCGGGTCTTCCACAGGAGTTTGCTCCTGAGGCTATGCTGGAGGACTTGGGTCTGCCCCAGTGAGGACTGGGTATGGAGGTGGTACAGCTGCTTGGATCACGGGGACCCTAGCCATGCCAGGTATGCAGGCGAGCTGGTGTCCAGAGGAGCAGGAGATAACGGTGCTCTTAGGGCTTTTTCTAGGCTCTGGCAGCTCTGCCCCAGTGGGGATTGAGTGTAGAGGTGGTGTGGCTGCTTGGATCACAGGGACCCTGGCAATGTCAAGTATTCTGGGGAGCTGAAACCCTGAGGATACATTCAGTTTCAGGAACTGAAACAAATGGATTTCCCAGCAAGACTTCAAAATTGGTTGGGATCGTTGACTCCTTTTTTTGCTCTTATTTTCTTCTTCTTTGAACTGGAATGTTTATAACTGTGATCTTGTGCCTGCCCCATCACTGTATCTGGGGAGTAGGTAATTCTTTCTTAACTTTTATGGGTTTATAGATGAAGAAGAATTGCACTCTAGGATGTCTTATACCCAGAGCCTCAATGATACATTATTTAGATCATGTATGTAATGAGACTTGTGAACTTTTGTTGATTCTTTATTGGGCTGATATTTTGGAAGAGGTTGATATGGAATTCAATTATTTCCCATGTGAGATGAAATCTTTGGGGATTAGAATGTGGACTTTAGTAGGCAGAAAAATGCCGTCCCAGAGATGTCTGTGGCTTAATCCACATAAACTGTGGATATGTTACATGGCATAGAAAAATAGAAATAAAGTTAAGATGGAACTAGGACTAATAATAAGTCAATCTTAAAATAAGAAACCAATCCTAGTTTATCTGGAGTGGGGGACTGATATAGTCATGTGTTCTTTAACATGGAAGTGGAAGGCAGAATAAGAGTTTAGAATAGTATATGATAAGATTCACTGTTAATGCCTTTAAGATTCAATAAAGACAAGAAAAGTAGAAAGCGTCTAAAAGATGGAAAGGGCAAGGAAAGAGCATTTCTTAGGGGTTCCAGTAAGAAATTCAGCCCTGACAAAACTTTGATTTCACCCCAGTAGGATTCATTGTGAACTTCTAAAAAATGTAACTGTAAAAAAAATAATTTATATTGCCTTAAGTTACTAAGTTTATTGTAAGCATCTATAGAAAAATAAGACAGTAAGCAAAATATTGGACTTAGCAAAGAAGGACTTCCATGCAGTTATTATAAATAGGTTCAAATAACTAAAACAAACCATGTTTTATATAACTTAAAAAACTGTGATGATAGTTTATCAAATTTGTTTGAATTCTTCTATTGAGTGCTTTCAGGGTCTTGAGTAGAGCAATAACTTGAGTCTCGGTACACAAGAACTTTTCAAACCTGTGCTTGCATTTTGTTAACATCCCATTGGCCTCAATAAGTCCCTTGGCCAAGACCACAGTCCGGTAGGTCCCTCCAAATAAGAGGATATGCAACATCCCATTTCAAAAGCATGACTGCTAGGAGGGAAAGAATTTGTAGGCCTTCCACTTTGGGGCCTTAATTTCTGAGAGGTAAATATTTGATATATTAACACATTGAAGTTTCAAAGTTTATTTCTTTGGCTTAACTGAGAAGATGTAGGATAAAGCCTTCCTCCCTTAGACAGATGTGTAACTAACTTGTATACTGAGAAGTTTCAGAAGAAAAACTATACCCTTAAAGAATAGAGCCATAAGAATAGGAAATCAGCATGATATGAATAGTCATGCAGAGAATTCTGGCCATAACCTTAAGTCTCTTGGCTATTTTTAATTTTTATTTTTTGGCTGCATCACATGGCACGTGGGATCCTGGTTCTCCAACCAGGGATTGAACCCGCATTCCCCTGCATTGGGAGCATGGAGTCTTAACCATTGGACCACCTGGGATGTCCTTCTTGAATCTTTTAAAAATCATTTTAATTGAAGTGCAATATTTCTATAAAAGAGTGCAAAAAAAAAAAAAGAGTACAAAAGTCCTAAGTATAGCATATAGTCTAATGAATTATCACAAAAGTAACAAGTCCATGTAACAAAAACACAGGTCAAGAAATAAAACTGCTAACATATAAATACTTCATTTTCCTTTGCAGAGTTAGCACTATCCTGATTTCTGATACCATAAAACTGTTTTTCTATTTTAAAACTCTCTATAAAAGGAAATTATAGTTTCCTTTACTCATCATTGTATTATCAAGATTGATCCATGTTATTGTGTGCAGAATCAGTCTATTAGTTGTCACAGTAATGTAGTGTATTTGTTCTCTTCTTAATGTACTTTACAGCTAAGATGATGCTTCTGTGAACATTCTTATACATGCCTTTGGGTCACATTTGTACTTTTTTCTGTTATGTATCTGTATATGGTGAAGCATGTGAGATGCATATGTTGAATTTTTCATTTATATACCTACCAGCTTCCCTGGTGACTCAGATGGTAAAGAATCCGCCTATAAAGCAGGAGACCCAGGTTTGATCCTTGGTTTGGCAAGATCCTCTAAAGGAGGGCATGGCAACCCGCTCTGGTATTCTTGCCTGGAGAATCCCCATGGACAGAGAAGCCTGGCAGACTACAGTCCATGGGGTTGCAAAGTCAGACACAACTGAGCAACTTACCTACCAGCAGCATATAGGTGTTCCAGTTCCTCCACATCCTTAGCAACATATTAAACTATCATGTTCAACCATTTTGTGTATGCTAAGTAACATATCACTGACGGTTTAATTGATTTGATGGTTAATGAGTATTGACACCCTTTTTAGTGACCATCTAGATACCCGATTTTGTGATGTGCTTGCTCATGCCTTTTACACACTCTGTGGTAAGCAAGCAAGGTATAATCTCCCATCTTCTGTACTCTACATCTACTGAACTATCACATCATTTTCTTTGCTTTTTTGACTGGAGCATTTCACCAAATTCTATGGTTCCAACCCAACTTTCCTCCTCGAATCATCTTCATAGGATAAAAGACAGACAGAGAAGGCTGGGATGAAATTTTATAATGAAAAAAACTTGACATTTTAACAGGAAGGTTTTCAAAAGGGGCAAAGTTGATAATCTTCAGTAAACATGTTCACTTAAGGTGGTACCTAAATGTCTTGTGTGAATAGTTTCCTTTTCTAGATAAGTAATTAAGGTTGAATATGTACTTATACAGCACATTTTGCCACTTAAACAGTAGCGCAGTTCAACTTCTTGGTCTTGGCATTTCTTTCTGCAGAATCCTTGGTTATTCTCACATTTCTTTTCTTTCTCTATCGTCTGTCTTCTCGGTAAATTCTTCATGCTTCCTGAGAAAGATATGACGTTGTTAATCGCTATACAACCATGATAACAAGACATAAAATGTTAAGGACATAGGAGCTATAATAAACATCATCTGGATTCAAATCCAGGCTCTGTTATTTGCTACATCTTGGTTTTTGAATAAGTAACTTTATCTCTCTGTCTATTGCTCTCAGCTTTACAATGTCAATAATAGTAAGCTACTTCTTGAAGTTGTTGTGATTATTGAATGAGTTAATGTTTTAAAATGCTTAAAACACTGTCTGGCACTTACTAAAAGGGAAACAAACTTTAGGCTTTGTTGTTGTTCCTATTGTTATTTTTTCTTGCAATTTTATTTTATTACTTTATTTTTTTAATTGGAGGATAATTGCTTTACAATATTGTTTCAGTTTCTGCTATACATCAACATGAATCAGCCTTAGGTATACCTGAGTCCCCTCCCTCTTGAACCTCCCTCCCACCTCCCACCCCATCCCATCTCTCTAGGTTGTCACAGAACATCAGATTTGAGTTCCGAGCATCATACAGCAAATTCCCAATGGCTATCTATTTCACATCTGGTAATGTATATGCATCAATGATACTCTCTAAATTCATCCCATCTTCTCCTCCCACTGTGCCCCCAAGTCTGTTTTTATGTCTGCATCTCCTTTGCTGGTCTGCAAATATGTTACCAGTACCATTTCTCTAGATTCTGTGTATATGCATTAATATACAATATTCATTTTTCTCTTTCTCATTTACTTCACTCTGTATAATAGGCTCTAGTTTCATCCACCTCATTAGAACTGACTCAAGACATCCTTTTTTATGTCTGAGTAATACTCTATTGTATATATGTACCACAGCTTCCTTATCCATTCATCTGTCAGTGGACATCTAGGTTGCTTCCATGTCCTGGCTATTGTAAATAGTGGTACAACGTACATTGGAGTCCATGTGTCTTTTTCGATTATGTTTACCTCAGGTTATATGCCCAGTAGTGGGTTGTTCAGTCTTATGATATTTTTATTCCTAATTTTTAAAGGCATCTCCTTTAGTTCTCCATAGTGGCTATATCAATTTACATTCCCACCAACAGGGCAAGAGTGTTCCCTTTTATCCACACCCTCTCCAGCATTTATTGTTTGTAGGCTTTTTGTAATGGCCATTCTGACAGGTGTGAGGTGATATTTCATTGTAGTTTTGATTTTCATTTCTATAATAAGTAGAGATATTGAGCATCTTTTCATGTGTCTGTTAGCTAACCATCTGTATGTCTTTTTTGGATAAATGTCTGTTTAGGTCTTCTGTCTGCTTTTTCTTTCTTCTTTTTTTAAAATTTATTTATTTTAATTGGAGGTTAATTACTTTAAAATATTGCAGTGGGTTTTGCCATACATTGACATGAAACAGCCATGGGTGTACATGTGTTCCCCATCCTGAACCCTCCTCCCACCTCCCTCCCCATCCCATCCCTCAGGGTCATCCCAGTGCATCAGGCCTGAGCACCTTGTCTCATGCATTGAACCTGGACTGGCGATCTCTTTCACATATGATAATATACATGTTTCAATGCTATTCTCTCAAATCGTCCCATCCTCGCCTTCTCCCACAGAGTCCAAAAGTCTGTTCTGTACATCTGTGCCTCTTTTGCTGTCTCGCATATAGGGTCATCGTTACCATCTTTCTAGATTCCATATATATGCATTAGTATACTGTATTGATGTTTTTTGTTCTGACTTACTTTACTCTGTATAATAGGTCCAGTTTCATCCACCTCATTAGAACGGATTCAAATGTATTCTTTTTAATGGCTGAGTAATATTCCATTGTGTATATGTACCACAGCTTTCTTATCCATTCATCTGCCAATGGACATCTAGGTTGCCTCCGTGCCCTGCCTATTATAAACAGTGCTGCGATGAACATTGGGGTACACGTGTCTCTTTCAATTCTGGTTTCCTTGGTGTGTATGCCCAGAAGTGGGATTGCTGGGTCATATGGCAGTTCTATTTCCAGTTTTTTAAGGAATCTCCACACTCTTCTCCATAGTGGCTGTACTAGTTACACATTCCCACAGTGTAAGAAGGATCCCTTTTCTCCACACCCTCTCCAGCATTTATTGTTTGTAGACTTTTGGATAGCAGCCATTCTGACTGGTGTGAGATGGCACCTCATTGAGGTTTTGATTTGCATTTCTCTGATAATGAGTGATGTTGAGCATCTTTTCATGAGTTTGTTAGCCATCTGTATGTCTTCTTAGGAGAAATGTCTGTTTAGATCTTTGGCCCATTTTTTGATTGGGTCGCTTATTTTTCTGGAATTGAGCTGCAGGAGTTGCTTGTATATTTTTGAGATTAATTCTTTGTCAGTTGCTTTGTTTGCTATTATTTTCTCCCATTCTGAAGGTTGTCTTTTCACCTTGCTTATAGTTTCCTTTGTTGTGCAGAAGCTTTTAAGTTTAACTAGGTCCCATTTGTTTATTTTTGCTTTTATTTCCATTACTCTGGGAGGTGGGTCATAGAGGATCTTGCTGTGATTTATGTCAGAGAGTGTTTATGTTCTCCTCTAGGAGTTTTATAGTTTCTGGTCTTACATTTAGATCTTTAATCCATTTTGAATTTATTTTTATGTATGGTGTTAGAAAGTGTTCTAGTTTCATTCTTTTACAAGTGGTAGACCAGTTTTCCCAGCACCACTTGTTAAAGAGATTGCCTTTTTCCCAATGAATATTCTTGCCTCTTTTGCCAAAGATAAGGTGTCCATAGGTGTGTGGATTTATCTCTGGGCTTTCTATTTTGTTCCATTGATCTATATTTCTGTCTTTGTGCCAGTACCATACTGTCTTGATGACTGCAACTTTGTAGTATAGCCTGAAGTCAGGCAGGTTGGTTCCTCCAGGCCCATTCTTCTTTCTCAAGATTGCTTTGGCTATTTGAGATTTTTTGTATTTGCATACAAATTGTGGAAATTAGTTGTTCTAATTCTGTGAAAAATACCGTTGGTAGCTTGATAGGTATTGCATTGAATCTATAGATTGCTTTGGGTTGTATACTCATTTTCACTATATTGATTCTTCCAATCCATGAACATGGTCTATTTCTCCATCTATTTGTGTCTCTTTGACTTCTTTCATCAGTGTTTTATAGTTTTCTATATAGGGCTTTCATTTCTTTAGGTAGATATACTCCTAACTATTTTATTCTTTTCGTTGCAATGGTGAATGGTATTGTTTCCTTAATTTCTCTTTCTGTTTTCTCATTGTTAGTGTATAGGAATGTAAGGGACTTCTATGTGTTAATTTCATATCCTGCAACTTTACTAGACTCATTGATTAGCTCTATTAATTCATTGATTAATTTTCTGGTGGAGTGTTTAGGGTTTTCTATGTAGAGGATCATGTCATCTGCAAACAGTGAGTTTTACTTCTTCTTTTCCAATCTGGATTCCTTTTACTTCTTTTTCTTCTCTTATTGCTGTGGTTAAAACTTCCAAAACTATGTTGAATAGTAGTGATGAGAGTGGGCACCCTTGTCTTGTTCCTGACTTTAGGGGAAATTCTTTCAATTTTTCACCATTGAGGATAATGCTTGCTGTGGGTTTGTCATATATAGCTTTTATTATGTTGAGGTATGTTTCTTCTATTCCTGCTTTCTGGAGGGTTTTTATCATAAATGGATGTTGAAAATTGTCAAAGGCTTTCTCTGCATCTATTGAGATAATCATGTGCTTTTTATCTTTAAATTTGTTAATGTGGTGTATTACATTGATTGATTTGCAAATATTAAAGAATCCTTGCATCCCTGGGATAAAGCCCACTTGGTCATGATGTATGATCTTTTTTATATGTTGTTGAATTCTGTTTGCTAGGATTTTGTTAAGAATTTTCGCATCTATGTTCATCAGTGATATTGGCCTGTAGTTTTCTTTTTTTGTGCCATCTTTGTCTGGTTTTGGTATTAGGGTGATGGTGGCCTCATAGAATGAGTTTGGAAGCTTACCTTCCTCTGCAATTTTCTGGAAGAGTTTGAGGAGGATAGGTGTTAGCTTTTCTCTAAATTTTTGGTAGAATTCAGCTGTGAAGCCATCTGGTCCTGGGCTTTTGTTTGGTGGAAGATTTCTGATTACAGTTTTGATTTCTGTGTTTGTGATGGGTCTGTTAAGATTTTCTATTTCTTCCTGGTTCAGTTTTGGAAAGTTATGCTTTTCTAAGAATTTGTCCATTTCTTCCAAATTGTCCATTTTATTGGCATATAGTTGCTGATAGTAGTCTCTTATGATCCTTTGTATTTCTGTGTTGTCTGTTGTGATTTCTCCATTTTCATTTCTAATTTTGTTGATTTGATTCTTCTCCCTTTGTTCTTGATGAGTGGCTAATGGTTTGTCAATTTTATATCTTCTCAAAGAACCAGTTTTAGCTTTGTGGATTTTTGCTATGGTCTCTTTTGGTTTTTTTTTTTTTTTTTTTTTTTTGCATTTATTTCTGCCCCAATTTTTATAATTTCTTTCCTTCTACTAGCCCTGGAGTTCTTCATTTCTTCCTTTTTTAGGTGCTTTAGGTGTAGAGTTAGCTTATTTATTTGACTTTTTTCTTGTTTCTTGAGGTAAGCCTGTATTGCTATGAACCTTCCCCTTAGCACTGCTTTTACAGTGTCCCATAGGTTTGGGGTTGTTGTGTTTTCATTTTCATTCATTTCTATGCATATTTTGATTTCTTTTTTGATTTATTCTGTGATTTATTGGTTATTCAGAAGCATGTTTTCTAGCCTCCATATGTTGGAATTTTTAATAGTTTTTTCCCTGTAATTGGCATCTAATCTTACTGCATTGTGATCAGAAAAGATGCTTAGAACAATTTCAATTTTTTTTTTAAATTTACCAAGGCTAGATTTATGGCCCAGGATGTGATCTATCCTGGAGAAGGTTCCATGTGCCCTTGAGAAGAAGGTGAAATTCATTGTTTTGGGGTGAAATGTCCTATAGATATCAATTAGGTCTAACCAGTCCATTTTATCATTCAAAGTTTGTGTTTCCTTGCTAATTTTCTGTTTAGTTGATCTATCCATAGGTGTGAGTGGGGTATTAAAGTCTCCCACTATTATTGTGTTATTGTTAATTTCCCCTTTCATACTTGTTAGCATTTGCCTTACATATTGTGGTGCTCCTATGTTGGGTGCATATATATTTATAATTTTTATATCTTCTTTCTGGAGTGATCCTTTGATCACTATTTAGTGTCCCTTTCTGTCTGCTTTTTTATTGGGTTGCTTGTTTTTCTGCTATTGACCTGTATGACCTGCTTCATCTTTGTTGGCTTTTCTTTTGCTATTATTTTATCTTTTTCTGCCTTTCACATTGTCCATAATTTCCCCAGACTTCCAAAAAGGCCAAGCCAATTCCTCAGAATGAAGTAGACCAAAAGATAGAGATGGAAAAAAAGAGACAAATGATTTCAAAATGGGGACTTGTGCCCCAGGGAGGTAGTTGTGAAGGAGGAAAAGTATCCACACACTCAGAAACTCCCTCATGAGTGGGAATGGGGGAGAACCCTTCAAAACCTCAAAGGAGAACACTGCAACAGGGGCTTGGAAGGCAAAACAGAAAGAATTCACCACAGAGATAGCTGCCAAACAGCACTTCCCAGCCAGGAAGCAGCTTACATGTTCACCATGGTGAGTGGGGGCTGGGTGCTGAGGCTCGGGCTTCAGGGGTCAGATCCCAGGGAGAGGACCAGGGTTGACTGTCATGAAGATACTCTGAGGGGGCTAATATGACACAGCAGAAGGAGTCCAGGGAAAAGCATGGGCCTCCCAGAGAAGCAAGAGATGACTACTGCAGGGACCTTCCTGCTCCCTGCACTCACAAATTTCCAGAAGCTGCCTTTGTGAATGCCAGAGGTGGGATGAACAATGGCTATGAACTGCCAACACCAGAAGTAGACACTCCTGTTCAAAGCCAATGCCAAAGTAGCAGGAGTGCCAGAAGTATAAATAGACACAACTACAGTTTCCATTCCCAGAGAGGGAAATGCAAGCAGACAGGCCACTGCCAAACCCAGGTAGAGTGCCTGAGGCAGCAAATGAAAGGCTGCCACTGTGGTCCTGACCCACAGGTAGCAGTTGCCACCAAGCCTTGAGAAGGCACATGTTACTGCCCACACCTTTCCAGGAGCCTATGCAGCTTGGTTCTTCCTAGGGACCCACAACCCAAAGCCAATACCTCTGGGAGAGTGCATGACCTGCCTCAGACTGTAGCAACTTTCTGCAGGACTCTGCCTCTTCGGGCACTCCCTGCTACATCCCCATGTGGCAGTCGTATCCCTCCCTCTCCCCAGCCCAAATGAGTGAGCCCTCTTGTCTGGGCAGGGAACAGACACCAGAGGGCGGCCTACAAGCAGAGACAGGACCAGAACCAAAGCAGAGCACCAGGAGTTGTGTGACTGAAGAAGAGGAAGGGCATTCACTCCTGTAGCAGCAGGTATAGTGGATTAAATCCCCCACCTACCATTAGCTTTAAAAAAGGGCTTCCCAGGTGGGTCAGACGGTAAAGAATCTGCCTGCCATGCGGGAGACCTGGGTTTGATCCCTGGGTCAGGAAGGTACCTTGGAGAAGGGCATGGCAACCCACTCTAGTATTCTTGCCTGGAGAATCCCATGGACAGAGGAGCCTGGTAGGCTACAGTCCATGGGACTGCAAAGGATCAGACACGACTGAGCAACTAACACTTCATCAGCTTAAGATCGTGGACTTTAAGGACAATTGTGGGCACTGGAAGTAACAACAAGCTGGAGCAAGGCCAGATCTGAGTAGGAGCTGACTCCACAGTGTTCACAGCAGGCTCAGAGACCTTCCTAGAAATATTGGAGGGCTTCCTGAGTAGGCAGACTGGCTGGTGCTCACTGTGTGGAGACTTCAAGGGAAGACTTAGGAAGATATTCTCACTACCACTCTCTCTCTCTCTCTCTCTCTCTCTCTCTCTCTATATATATATATATATATATATATACTTTCTTTTTCATATTGTTCTAATGTTGTTCTCTCTTTATTATTCCTTTAATTTTTATTTCTTTACTTCACTTTTTCTTTAAAAAACATTTTACCTTTAAATAGAATTATTTTATTTTTTTACAGTACTCTTTAGTTATATTGCATTTTTTCCATGTTTTTGGATTTTGTATTTTTGCAAGTCTAGTTTTTAGTATTCATTTCCAGTTAGGGGTTTGTTTTGGCTTGATTGCTCTCTTCTTTTTTCTTTTTTGAACTTTTTATTTTATAGTGGGGTATAGCCAATTAACAATGTTGTGATAATTTCATGTGAACAGTGAAGGAACTTGGCCATACATATACATGTATCCATTCTCCTCACAACCATCCAAGCTGCCACTTAACATTGACTGGAGTTCCATGTGTTATAGAATAGGTCCTTTTTTCAGTAGTATTTATATTTGTTAATTATGGATATATATATATATATAACAAAATTAAGTCAATAATAGATGGATACACATATATTCATGTATATGTGCTTTGTAATCCCTATAATATCAATAATTACCTCGAGTCATCTCCCAACTTATTACATACAAATAATGGAACCAAGAAACAAGGAGTTTTCCTTATTGAAATCACACCACAATTATCCACTATTTAGATAATAATAGCACCTTTAAGACTTGTTCTGAGAGTAATAAACAATCTGACTGTTCAGTCACATCCTAATTTATTTCATATGTGAATAAAACTAGTCAAGGTCCTTGTTTATACATAGAATTAAAAAAATAAATACAAATGAACTTACAAAATGGAAGGAGACTCACAACAGACAATGGACTTATGATTGCCAGGAGGAAGAGCTAGTTAAGGAGATGGGGATGGGCTGTGTTTAGAACGCAGCTCTTCTTTTTTGAGTCCTGTTTTTACCATTTTTCTTTTTTTCTTCTTTTCTCATAGTAAGTATGTGAGTCTGGGTGTTTGAGTGTTGTTTTCACCCCACTCACACCAATGGGCAGATCATTAAGATAGGAAATTAATATGGAAACACAAGCATTAAACAACACATTGGACCAATTGGACCTAATTGACATTTATAGGGCATCAGCGCTAATAGTAAAGAACCTGCCTGCCAATGCAGGAGACAAAAGGGGTGCGGGTTCAATCCCTGGATCAGGAAGATCCCCTGGAGAAATGACAACCTACTCTAGTATTCTTGTCTGAAGAATTCCATGGACAGAAGAGCCTGGGTCATGGGGTCACACAGAGTTGGGCATCACAGAATGACTTTCACTCACTCATTCATTCACTTGGGTTTCAAGTAGATCAAGTAGTTTTCAATTTTCTTATTGAAGTAGATTGTTTAAAACAGTTCCTAGAGATGAATTATTCCAGATGGATATATTAATCATTGGGCTTCCCTGATAGCTCAGTTGGTAAAGAATCTGCCTGCAATGCAGGAGACCCAGTTTCAATTCCTGGGTTGGGAAGATCCCCTGGAGAAGAGTGATAGGCTACCAGTCCAGTATTCTTGGGCTTCCCTTGTGGCTCAGCTGGTAAAGAATCTGCCTGCAATGCAGGAGACTTGGGTTCGATCCCTGAGTTGGGAAGATCCCCTGGAGAAGGGAAAGGCTACCCACTCCAGTATTCTGGCCTAGAGAATCCCATGGGTCCATGGGGTTGCAAAGAGTCTGACTTGACTGGATGATTTTCATTTTCATATTAATCATTAAGGAAATAATTCTTTATAATTCTTGATGAATAAAGCTCTGCCTTCCTTTTATTTGTAAACCCACTTGCAATGGCCACTACTATTCCAATATACTAAGCATGGGAACAAGTATACCTCAAGGAAAAAGGTAAAATATATCAAGGAATAAGGGAGTAGGAGGGTGGAGAGAAAAAAGAAAGTGGTGGTAAAGAAGAAATGTTGGAGTAGGAGATGTAGCAAGAGGGGAAGGAAAAGTCTAAACATAGTCATTCTGAGCTCAAGCCCAAGAAATAGGTAACAATCTTGGTTGTCTAACTATTCCAACAGTCTTGGAATAGTTAAAGCTTCTCCTATGTTTTTGTTGTAAACTGGGGTGTGTGTGTGTGTGTGTGTGTGTGTGTGAAGGGAAGAGTTACTTGACATGTTGAGGCTTGAAGGAATCTGGAAACATCAGAGATTCCTGGTTTTATATACTTGCACTGCCTTCTACCTGGAAGTCTATTTATGGTTAATGAGACTCTCAGTCAAGGGAGATTTTGAAGAAGGGTAAAGTAACATTCAATACATTTAACCCAGAGCTCAATGACTGATATTTTAATAACAGCCAAGCTGTGATCAACTCATGGGGTCTCCATCAAATCCACCCAGCCCATACCCCAGACTAATGCAAACTCTATCCATATAAACCTTACATTTACCCCCCTTGAAACAAGCACTGGTTAAAAAAAACCTAACTCCAAACCCCAGCTCTATCTTTATCCTTAACCCCAATCTCAAGATAACCACAACACTAATCAACGCAACAAATGCAACACTTAATAAGTCTATCAACACCAATATCTAGCTTCAACTCAACAATTGACCCACATAGAAATGCCATTTATTCCCAGCTTTACCCAACTTCACTGAAAGATCCATTAAATCACAAATATAATTTCCAACCCAACCTATCTCAAACCATCAGCCCAGCTTACTTGTTCTTGTTCAGTCACCCAGTCATGTCCAACTCTTTGTGACCCCATGGACTGCAGCACACCAGGCCTCCCTGTCCCTCACCATCTCCTGGAGTTTGCCCAAGTTCATGTGCAGTGCATCAGATACAATCCCTCACTTCCAAATAATCATTATTTGTTTTTCTACCATCACTCCAACCAAAAGGTCCTATCCTCTGTGCAACACAATCTAGTTTCCAATCTCCAAAGTAACATTTTGATTGATCTTATACTTTCTCAGCTTGGACTCAATTCCTCACACCTAACCCACATCCCAAACTCTCACCTCAATGACACTGCTATCTTAATATACTCCGTGCTCAATTTTCTCCACCATTACACCACCCAGGAGCACAAAATCCTTGAGTTAAACATAGCAGTGCAAAGCCAGTAAGACTCTGGTATTACATGAACTTGGACTTAACACCCTAAGCCGTCTGACACTAGGTCACCAAAATTACAAACCATATGCAGGACCCCAGAAATTTTGAGAGTAGCTTGAGTTACCTGAAGTCTTATGAACCAGGATCAGAAGGATGACAATTGTCATTAAATAAGTCTTCATAACTGATACTTTCTTAGAGAATAAAAGGTACACACAGCAGATAGAATAGAGATTTTTGTAGCAAGGAAGTGTCCTGCTTTATTAGTTTTAAAAGTAGGCCAAAGTTGTGGGCAGTTAACTGAGAAAGATGGGACATGCCTGAAGTCACTGAGGCAGAAAGATAATGTGTATGACATGTTTTATCTGGACACTCTGTGTGAGTCTAGAAGCTTTGCCAGCACCCATGATAAGGCGGGACTTCCTTCCCAGTAAGAGACAAAGTAAAATTAGAGCCAATTTGTGTTTTGTGTAAGACAAACTGGAATGAAGGAGAAAATAAATCAGACAACAAAATAATAAAGTAAATAATTATAAGGATTAAAAAAAAACTTTTAAAAAATGTATTTTTTTATATTCCTGTAAAGAGTTTATCACATTAATCAACAGCACTTCTTCATATATAGCACTATACAAACCATCAAGATAAAAGAAAAGAAAGAAGATGGGGGGAGTTGAAGGAGAGAGAAAAGAAAAGGAGGGAAATATGAAAGATAAAAAAATAAAAGTCAGAGAGTAATGCAGTAAGATGGCAGACTAAGAGATCTCAGTAGTAGTATTCATCCCGTAACAAAAACATAGCTCTGGGAGAGCTCCAGAATACAATGAAGCAGCTACAATAACCCAGTGGAGACTAAAAACAAAGGATATCGGCATAGAAAAGTGCAGGAAGTTACTTGCACCACCATATCCCCCAGTCTAGCAAAGTTTAGCAGAAAGAAGTCTTTCAGTAGTAACCTCTGTCTCCAGAGGAAAAGGAGAGAGGAAGGACCCCAGAAGCCTTTGTCATCAAGGAAGAAATCAGCCCTCACCACCTAAAAAAATAAAACCAAAAACCACCCACACCTAAATGTTTTACTACTGAGGACTCCTGCAGTCTCTGCCAATGATAAACCTAGCCAACAGGACTGCCCAGAGCTCATACTGCTACAGGAATACTGTCCTCAGCAAAATTCTCTAAAAATGAAACAGAGAAATTTCTAGGAGACTAGGGAAATTGGGGCATGTCAAAATATCCCTTCTAAGGTGAAGGATAAGTTGTTGCGTCTGGCCGCTCCTATAACCACAAAAGAGGTACATGCTTTAGCGGATCTCTATAGAAGTTGGAGGCAAAACGTTCCTTATTTTGGTATGTTTCTGTGGCCTATTTACCAAGTGACCTAAAAAGCTGCTAGCTTTGCGTTGGGTCTCAAACAGAAGAAGGCTCCACAGCAGGTCCCGGCTCCTGGGCAAGTGGCTCTGTCACTTGCACTATGTGGTCCAGGAGATTCAGTGTGTTGTAAGTGTCAGTGGCAGATGGGGAGGCTGTTTGGAGCCTTTGAAATAGATGATTTCATATAGGCCTTTAGGATTTGGGAGCAAGACCCCACCATCATCTGCTTCTGCTGACTGGAATAGTTTCAGAAGAATTTGGGGCTTTAGGATTCTCAGCTCATCCCTCCAAGTGTTTCATGCCAAATCCGAGAATCCAATGTTTTCCCTATCAGAGTCCTGGCTTTGACGTGAGTCCCACGGAGTTCGTACATTTAGCCTCCTTTGCAATTCTGCTACCTTTATAATCAGATCCCAAGCCTGAATGTCAGTGCAGTGTCTGTGACAACAGAAGGGAGTCTCCTTTAAATCTGGTTTTTAGAACTTGGCTTAGTTTGACCATTAGTTGCCTTAAGCCTATCACATTTTTTTTCAAAACTATTATTTCAGTCAGCAACTCTGCACCATAATCCTTCTATTTATCTTTCTAATCCTTCTAGTTACTGCCCCCATGCTAATCTAGTATAGCAGCCACTTGATCTTGCAATGTTTTATTGTTCATTTGTATTTCATTCCATGTAAACAGGTGGAAGTTTTAGTAATAGTGGTACCATTATGTGTCAGGGTAATACCACTCTGCTTATCATTAATAATAAGATCCCCATTCCTTTCTAAAAGGTGGAAAATCCAACTCTAAATAACATCCAAAACTCTGCTTTCTAGGACTACTCCTGATATCAGCTGTCTTACCTTGGACTCCAAAGAACACTGGTTCTCAAAGTGTGGTTAATGAACCAGTAGTATCAGCATTACCTAGGAACTTGTTATAAACACAAATTCCTGGGCTCTATTCCAGATTTACTGATCAGGGACTCTCAAGGTGGGCCCAGCAGACTGTGTTTTAACAGGGTTTGAGAACCACTGCCCTGGAAAGCACTCTAACATTTCATTTGGGATAACCCAGAACAGAAATGGATTCAAGGAGGTACATTACCAAGCTGTCCACAGCTTCAAGAAGAAAACTAATCAATTGTTTGGTCATCAGGGCAGTACATTGGTAGTTGGGGTGGGAGAGGGGACAAGAAGAGAGGAACATACCTGCTGGTTCTTCCTGTATCAAGGTCTTCATTGCTAAAAGTTGGCCTCATGGACAGTAACTCCTCTGCTTTTCCAAGCTGCATCAAATAGCACCTGCCCCACTAGTAGACACTGCAGAAGCCAATCCTGACTCCCCAACATGTAACACTTCTCCAGAAACAGTGAAAGCAGTCAGAGACTCCACAAACTTGCTCACATCAGGCTCATGTGCTGAAGCTGCTGTGTTCCCATCACATCAGCATGATACAGGCTTCATGCAGGAGCTAAGCCTCATTCCAGATGCAGATGTAGGCACTGAAGTGATGGCAGGGCTCTCCTATGAGCAAATGACTAAAGGCCTAAGAAGTAGATGGGGTCAGGAAAACCACAGGAGGCATATAAAAGTGGGTGCATTTCCCTTGGTTCAGTTAAATGCCAAAAATAATGCAACAAAATTCAATACACTGCATATGACTTACAGCTTGATTTTTACTCAGTTATCCATTGGCTTAGTTCTAGTGCATCTTATTTTCTGTGTGTCTATAAACAAAATTAAATCTTTCAGAGCAATCTCATTCCTAAATATTCTTATGTCATTTTGAAAATGTATAATAGTTCATTAAAATACTAAGAAGGTTCTAGCCCTTGACATTTATGCATAAGATCATGTTCCCAAACTTCTGTTTAGAACTTCTATGAGTGACTTTGACCTCTTTAACAATTTTGAGACTGACAATACAATTTCAATGCATATTAAAGCAGTGCTTGTTGTATTTATCAATTTGATTCAGCATGAAGCTTACAACTTATTCCAATATGTAGTGATTAACAGGGTCCTCTTAAATTGATGGTACAATGCATCTTTAACATTGATTGCCCAAAGCATCCAAATTTCACATGTTAAAATGGACAAGGAAATATATGTAGGAGATACAAAGAAATAGTTATATATATACCAGACTTGGGGTTAGATATCTTACATACATGATTATATTTATTGCCCACGGTTACTCTTGATACTATCATTGATAAGTTTGAATCCACATGGTTTTCCCTCTATTTCAAGGCATTAGAAACTGAAAACTAGCTGGAACAAATATGAAGGCTGCAGAAAGTGTTGAAAATTTGGTGAAGAAGTGAAAAATGGTATGAAAAGGGGAAATTTTTCTAGCAAGAGAAACCATGGGTTGCTCCCAACAACCCCATTATTTCCCAGTAAAATCCACTAGCCAGCCTCTGTGCATCCTCCCATCAAATAGGCAACTCCTACAAGAAACTGTAAATTAAAGTGATCTACCACATTCATTGGGGCTTTTCTGGTGGCTTAGTCGGTAAAGAATCTGCCTGCATTTCGGGAGACCCAGGTTCGATCTTCAACACCACAGTTCAAAAGCATCAATTCTTTTGTGCTCAGCTTTCTTTATAGTCCAACTCTCACATCCATACATGACCACTGGAAAAACCATAGCCTTGACTAGACGGACCTTTGTTGACAAAGCAATGTCTCTGGTTTTTAATATGCTGTCTAGGTTGGTCATCACTTTCCTTCCAAGGAGTAAACATCTTTTAATTTCATGGCTGCAATCACCATCTGCAGTGATTTTGGAGCCCACAAAAATAAAGTCAGCCACTGTTTCCACTGTTTCCCCATCTATTTGCCATGAAGTGATGGGGCCGAATGCCATGATTTTAGTTTTCCGAATGTTGAGCGTTAAGCCAATTTTTTCACTCTCCTCTTTCACTTTCTTCAAGAGGCTTTTAGTTTTTCTTCACTTTCTGCCTTAAGGGTGGTGTCATCTGCATATCTGAGGTTATTGATGTTAGAGCTATTTATATCACTATAGTCATCAAGACAGAAGAATGTTAATACAGAGATAAACATAACCAATGGATACATAACCAATGTTAATACAGTGATAACCAATGGAACAAAATAAGAAGCCCAGAAATACAGTGTTTATACAAGGAATTTTTATATATGATTGACATAGGTGGAAAATTAGTAGAGAAAAAAGAGACTGGCCAATGAGTGGAGCTGTAAAATTTGGTAATATTTAGGAAGATGCAATTATATTCCTAGCCCCCCCCCCCCACACACACACATTCACAAAGAAAAATATGCTCCCAGTTTAAAAATTTAGTACAAAAAATAAAATTGTAAAATTTGTAAGTGATGGAAGTAAAGCTGAAATTTCCTAGTTATTTTCAAATATTTACTGAATACCAACTGTTTCCAGACCCTTTGGGACCATCTCCCCAAAAAAGAAATGCAAAAGGCAAAATGGTTGTCTGAAGAAGCTTTACAAATAGCTGAGAAAAAAAAGAGAAGCTAAAGGCAAAAGAGAAAAAGAAACTAATACCCGTTTGAATGCAGAGTTCCGAAGAATAGCAAGGAGAGATGAGAAAGTCTTCCTCAGCGATCAATGCAAAGAAATAGAGGAAAACAACAGAATGGGAAAGACTAGAGATCTCTTCAAGAAAATTAAAGATACCAAGGGACTATTTCATGTAAAGATGAGCACAATAAAGGACAGAAATGGTATGGACCTAACAGAAGCAGAAGATATAAAGAAGAGGTGGCAAGAATACACAGAAGAACTATACAAAAAAGATCTTCATGACCCAGATAACCATGATTGTGTGATCACTCACCTAGAGCCAGACATCCTGGAATGTGAAGTCAAGTGGGCCTTAGGAAGCATCACTACAAACAAAGCTAGTGGAGGTGATGGAATTCCAGTTGAGCTATTTCAAATCCTAAAAGATGACACTGTGAAAGTGCTACACTCAATATGTCAGCAAATCTGGAAATCTCAGCAGTGGCCACAGGACTGGAAAAGGTGTTTTCATTCCAATCTCAAAGAAAGGTAATGCCAAAGAATTTTCAAACTAGCACACAACTGCACTTATCTCACACGCAAAGTAATGTTCAAAATTCTCCAAGACAGGTTTCAAAGTTCGTGAATTGTGAACTTTCAGGTGTTCAAGCTGGATTTAGAAAAGGCAGAGAAACCAGAGATCAAATTGCCAACATCTGTTGGATCATCAAAAAAGCAAGAGAATACCGGAAAAACATCTACTTCTGTTTTATTGACTATGCCAGACCTTTGACTGTGTGGATCACAGCAAACTGTGGAAAATTCTTAAAGAGATGCGAATACCGGACCACCTGACCTGTCTCTTGAGAAATTTGTATGCAGGTCAAGAAACAACAGTTAGAACTGGACATGGAACAACAGACTGGTTCCAAATTGGGAAACGAGTTCATCAAAGCTGTATATTGTTACCCTGCTTATTTAACTTATATGCAGAGTACATCATGTGAAATGCTGGGCTGGATGTAGCACAAACTGGAATCAAGATTGCCGGGAGAAATATCAATAACCTCAGATACCCAGATGACACCACCCTTATGGCAGAAAGTGAAGAAGAACAAAAGAGCCTCTTGATGAAAGTGAAAGAGGCTTAAAACTCAACATTCAGAAAACTAAGATCATGGCATCTGGTCCCATCACTTCATGGCAAATAGATGGGGAAACAACAGAAACAGTGACAGACTGTTTTCTTGGGCTCCAAAATCACTGCAGATGGTGACTGCAGCCGTGAAATTCAAAGACTCTTGCTTCTTGGGAGAAAAGCTCTGACCAACCTAGACAACATATTAAAAAGCAGAGACATCGGGTGGAGAGGGAGGTGGGAGGGGGGATCGGGATTGGGAATACATGTAAATCCATGGCTGATTCATATCAATGTATGACAAAACCCACTGGAAAAAAATAATAATAATAAAAAAAAAAAAGCAGAGACATTACTTTACCAACAAAGGTCCATCTGATCAAAGCTATGGTTTTTCAGTAGTCATGTATGGATGTGAGAGTTGGACTCTAAAGAAAGCTGAGTGCCAAAGAATTGATGGTGTTGGAGAAGACTCTTGAGAGTCCCTTGGACTGCAAGGAGATTCAACCAGTCCATCCTAAAGGAAATCAGTCCTGAATGTTCATTGGAAGTACTGGTGCTGAAGCTGAAACTCCAATACTTTGTCCACCTGATGTGAAGAACCGACTCATTTGAAAAGACCCTAATGCTGGGTAAGATTGAAGATGGGAGGAGAAGGGGATGACAGAGGATGAGATGGTTGGATGGCATCACCAACTCAATGGACATGAGTCTGAGTAAACTCCAGGATTTGGTGATGGACAGGGAGACCTGGCATGCTGCAGACCTTGGAGTCACAAAGAATTGGACACGATTGAGCAACTGAACTGAACTGAACTTGGGAAAGCTGGAGCTACAAACAAGACAAACTTAAGTATTCAGAAAATATTGGTTAATATCTTTTGACCTCATTATAGGGAAAAATTTCTTTTTAAAAATCCAGAAAATGCTACCATTAAATAAAAGGTTGATAAATTTAACTATTGGGTACACCTTGATCTAAGAGCTAATACCTTGTCAGTTATTGACCTGTGGCCTGATAGATTCAGGCCAAAATTAAACTTTTCTTTATAATTTCATAACTCTACAGAAAAAAAGATTATTAATCTAAAATAAGCTTAAGTTGCATAATTGTTTCATACTAAGACATTCAGTATTAATTACTCTTACAAAATATCACCAAACCACAAATACAAATTTTATATATTTCATACTTTTGTCATATATGTATTCATTGTGATAAAGAATAAAGTATAATATAAAGCTTGCAAAGTTAAAAACCTGATACATGTAAGAATAAAATGAACAAATGCAAATTATTTCATTCAACTCACAAATAATGAACAAACCACTAAGATGTTAAGATTGGCTTAGAGGATCAGTGATGAAAGAAATTTTAAAATAAATTTGCAAATAGGTATACATATGTTTAACATCCTAAAGAGTAATAAAGTATAACATTCAGTATTCACTCTCCCATCAAACAAAAATCATGGGCATCTAATTGCATCTTGTCTGTTTGCACTGTTATGCATGGAAACAGTTTGCATGTCTCTGAAAGAAGAATTTTTGCAATGATACTAGTTTTTTTCAAGTTAACCTTTACCCAAACAAAGTTTTGATACAACCTAGGCTTGGAAAATCCCATGGACGGAGGAGCCTGGTGGGCTGTAGTCCATGGGGTCGCTAAGAGTCCGACACAACTAAGCAGCTTCACTTTCACTTTTCCTTTCATGCACTAGAGAAGGAAATGGCAACCCACTCCAGTGTTCTTGCCTGGAGAATCCCAGGGATGGGGAAGCCTGGTGGGCTCCCCTCGCACAGAGTCGGACACGACTGAGGCGATTTAGCAGCAGCAGCAGCAGTCATTGGGAAATGGTTCAAAGGTACACACCCTTATAAAATTATAATCCCAGGAGAATCTACAAAATCATGTCCAGCTCACCACTGAAGGGCCATCCGTAATGTCCATGGAATTCTCCAGGCCAGATTATTGGATTGAGTAGCCTTTCCCTTCTCCAGGGGATCTTCCTGACCCAGGAATCAAACCAAGGCCTCCTGCATGGCAGGTGGATTCTTTACCAGCTGAGCTACCAGGGAAGCCCTACTTATTTCCAAACTTTGGATTTTTCTTAACAATTCTTTGATATAATGGTGCCTTTCTGAATATAATTTTATTCATTTATAAATTAAAACATAATTTTAAATGGAGACACAAATGTAGAGAATGGACTTGTGGACAGTGGGGGAAGGAGAGGGTGGAACAAATGGAGGAAGGAGCATCGACATATATACATTATCTTGTGTAAAATAGATAGCTGGTGAGAAGTTGCTATGTAACACAGGGAACCCAGCCTGGGGCTCTGTGATGACCTAGAGGGGTGGGATAAGGTGAGGGGAGGGAGGCTCAAGGGGAAGAGGGTATATGTATAATTATGACTGATTCACATTGCTGTAGGGCAGAAACCAACACAACATTGTAAAGCAAATTTTCTCTAATTAAAAAATAAATTTTAAAAAAGCTTAAAATGCATGTGTAATGCTCCAAAATGTTTTTGCTTTGTTTCATCTTTGAAAGGAATAAATCCTTTCATCTATAAATTAGAGATTATCTTACATGTTAACATACAGGCTGTTGCATCCACTCAATGCCTTCTTCTAGATTCAGTCTTGTTTAAAATACAATCAATTCCTAGTAACTGGTAATCCTAGATGTACTTTGTAAAGAGTTCTGTCTTTTGATCTATTATGTTTTGAATGGCAAAAGAGTCAGTTTCCCTAAAACAGAGTGAATCTTGTGAGAAGCCTCTGATGTATTTAATCTAAGTGGAATAACATCTACTTTGTATTATTTCTAGCGTGTGTTCTTAGAAACACCAAGAAATTATAGTAAGAATGCTTTGAGGGCTTAATCTTATATTGAAGCAACTTCATAGTTTTTGAAATCTTTGTAGAAAATCTGGAGAATATAGAAACTCTGGTGATGGACTTATTTTTAAGTCAACAATACAAATGGTTTTTTTTTTTTTTTTTTTTTTTTTGGTGAGGGGAGTTTGAGCTATGTGTATCTGAAAAGGTTTTTTTTTCCTCTTTATAATTCATAAATTATGGTTTTCAATCTCTCATAGACATATCTGTAAAGGAGAGAGTTTCAAATTTTTATTTCCTTTTGTAAGTCTCTTCTTCCCATAATATCATGACTACTTTCTGGCCAAAATGGAAGGTTTCCAGATTTTTGTCTTAGATATTTTGGAACATCTTTCCCCTAGAATAAAGCAGGAAAATTGATGATTGATAGGGCCCACATGGGGTCTCATGAATAAGATGGCTCATTATGTCAATCTTGCAAACAAAGAATAAATCACAGTGATCTGTGAAACTGACCAAATTGCCCAACTGGCATCCTGTTATCTCACTGGCGCCTATCTTTCAAAGCTATAAGATCACCAGATTCCAGACCTCTAGCTATGTGACCATCCCTTCAGAGAATTTTTCATTGGTGGGGTATAAGAAGGACTCCACCAGAAAGGAGAACGTGGTTCTCCTTAAGAACCAGTCACCCTCTTTTTTCCCTCTAATAAATTTCCTTTTCTTGCCTGACTGCCCAGCTCCCTCTCTTTTTCTCTGCACTCGCCTTACAGTGATTAGAGGTAGTAATCTAATCACAAATTCTAAATTATACTAAGTGATATCACAGTGGTTTAAAATAAGCTAAAACAGTGATGGAACTTTCTGCTTGATCATTTGAGCGAGGACCACACAGACTGGAGTCGATCCTGGAAAACAATAGACATGATTTTTCTCAGGTACAGGCAATAAGGGTTAACAGACAGGTTAAAAAAAATAGTCAAACTCAGTTCCTACCTGAAATACAAAGGCTCTCTGAACTCATGTGTGGAACCATGGAATCTCTGGACCCAGAAGGGAGATACGGAGGAGGATCTAAAAGCATGGAAGGCCATGTGGGAATTCAGTCCACATTCTGTACTCCTCCTCTTCCCTTAGGGTCTTACAAACTATGCCAAATGGTTGCACAAGAATGACCAGACTCAAAAAGTCAAAATATGTGTTTGCCATTTATTAGAAATGTTTTTCAGGAAGGAAGGAGAAACATGCCCATTAGCCAGGGACTGAAAATTACTTCACACACATTTTAATGGTTTGTACATGGTGACTTGAGATGAATTGTGGGGATCAAAAGTGACTCTCAAGTTTCTGAACTGAACAACAGAAGGGATTGTAGAAGCCAATTACTGAAGAAGAAAGACAAAAGAAAAGCCAGGCAAACAGATTCGGAATTCAGCTTAGGACGTTTTGAGTCTGAAATGATTGAGAAATCTAAGAGAACAAAATAAATATATAATTTAATATATAAGTCTAGACTTCAGAGATGTCTGAGTTGAACACATAAATACAGAACTTGCCCAAGATCCCATAGTTTCTGAGCAGTGATGGGGAACAAGGCACAAACCCTTCTGACTAAATTTGAAAGGTTGTTGTTGAACATGCAAACACACTGGGATTCTTGGCCTCTGGAGGAGAAGAATTCAATCCGGGCCAGAGACGAGGCTTGATTGCTCAGAGCTTTTGTGTAATAAAGTTTTATTAAAGTATAAAGGAGATAGAGAAAGCTTCTGACATAGGCATCAGAAGGGGGCAGAAAGAGTACCCCCTTGATAGTGTTAGCAATGGAATTATATACTCCCTAATTAGTTATTACAGTGAATCAAAAGGATGTCTGGAGGTTGTAAAGACCTCACTAGACCTACTCTCATAATTTACACCTTAAGATAGCAGGATTAGCCAGAAGATCTTTTCCAGAGACTGTCCTCAAGCAGGATACATTATTGTTATATAATCCTAAGGAATGTAGAGGGATAAAAAAGTTTGTCCTTTCTTCCTCCTTGAGAATTCCAGACCCCTCTCTCCTTGGGGACCCCTAGACTTCTTATCAACCTGCCTAGGAAATAACTCTTTCAAATTCATGTTTCTTTCATTAATATATGTTGAAATCAGAGAAATGGGAATTGGCTTTAAACCTAGAATTCCACAACAATTTTCCCTCTACAAATACTGTAGAAAGTAGAAAGTCTAAATATATTGTATTTCAAGTACATGCTAAACCCAAGACCAACACTTTCTTCCAAATAATAAAACTTGTTTTTAATCACTCTACTTTTGCCAGAAATTTTCTGCATCCCTTCTTGAAATATAATCTTGTTCTGCTGAGCCTCTATCCCATCTTACAAACAAGTCTAAATGTCATTGAATCTCAAAGATAGAAACGTTTTTGAATTTTTTTTGTCAACTTCTAGGTTCCATAAAAATTTAAAATTGGTCATTTAGTGAGTATATGGACTTTGATACATTGGTTTGAGCTGGGATTGTTATTTGTCTAATAATGAGAAATTCAGATAAAGTGTTTATGGTAAAAAGGAGAGAAAGTTGGCAAGATGGCAATGTATTATGGGGCAGATACTGGAAGAAGAAACCTCCAACAACGGCCAAAAGAACACCCAGAAATCAGAAGCTAAGGCTAACAAGGGTTGCAAGGAAGGATTAAGGGCAATGCAGTGAAAGCATATCTAAAAGCAAATTAAACAGTAAAACCTTAAAAATATTAAAGTTTTTCAACAAGAATGGCATTCCTGAGAAAAACCAGTGCCATTTCAGTGATGTGATAAGCACAAAAGCCTAATTACTCTCAGCTGAGGTGAAGCTAGGAATCTGGAACTTAGAGAACTTAGTTGAGAACACTGGTTCTAGAAGTTTAGATTTAAAAAAGAAACAAAGCCAGTGCTCTGGGATAACCTAGAGGGATAGGGTGGGGAGGGGTGTGGGAGGGGGGTTCAGGATGGGAGGGACACATGTATACCTATGGCCAATTCATGTTGAAATTTGGCAGAAACCATCACAATATTGTAAAGTAATTATCCTCCAATTTACAAAAAGGAAAAAGAAATGAGATGAGACACCCAAAGAAGATTAGTATACCAAATACAATGAAAATGCCATAGCATGTCAAATATTCATGACTAAGTTTAGAATGGGAAAACAATATTCCTCAGTTCTCAAGAATGAAAAGATCTTAAAGATCATCAAATAAAATGTTCATCCCAAATCCCTCTCTAATGCTACAACTACCTTCATCTCTGCCCCACATTCAGAAATTTTCCACCAGCCTCAAAATTGGAAAAGCGCCCAGGGACAAGCTTGCTTATTCCACTTTCCAACTGCTATACCACTTACAAAATTTTGCCCTAATTTGTTCAAAGAATTCCTACACTCAATTCTAACCATCCATTTGCCTGATTCTGGTTATCCTGAAGACATCATGTAATACCAGACATAACAGGATATTCCTAAAGTGTTTATTCAGGGGTCTTAGCAATCTCCCCTACATGCTCACTGGATCATCCAGACTCAATCCAGTTTTTATCTTCCCTCTTGCAACCTCCAAAACAAATCATAACCTTCCTCGTGGTACCAAAGAAGACCAGAAATGTGGTCCCCTTCCTTCTTCAGTATCTACCGAGCTACTCTAGCATCTTATTTGCTTCTTGGGTCAGCGCCCTTTCCTAAACTACGTGTCTCCCCAGCCCCCAGCCTAACCTTCCCCTGTCCATTAATGACTGCTCACAGATGAAAGACACACACATGAGAAGGAATGCATTTTTATGGGAAGCATGTTCCAGACAGGAGAAGAACTACCCCCGGAACGGGTAAAGTTGGTGATATTCAAATCTGAGAATAGTTTGAAAGCGTTGTAACCGACAAACTGGAGCTGGAGTTAGACTCCTGCTTCATATTGTTTGCACTTTCCACTTTCACTAAAAATTTTAGGCAGCACTTTTCGTGATTTAGACAGGTTAAGTATGGAAGTTCATATTTTCTGCAGGCATTTCGGCATGTGCCTTGGTGAAGCTGGCATGGATTCCAAGACTCTTCTTGGTTCTTGCCATAATAGGATCTGTACAGGCCACCTGGGAAAAACACAGCCATGTTAATTCCTATGCAGCAGTGATAATAATAGGAGTAGAGAGGCATGATTTAAAGACAAGCCCTACAAATATTAAGAACATAGGATACGGAGTCAAAACCACCTCAATTCAAATCTGGACTCTTTCATTGTGGCTTTTCATCCTCAAGCAAGGTTACCTCCATTCTCTGGCTCATGCTTGCATCATCTTCACAGTAGGTATACTAACAGAGTCAACTTCTTAATAATTTTTTGATGAATAAATTAGCATACATCATATGCTCAGAAAAGTATCAGGCACATAATAAGAAGGAATTAAATATTAGGTAGTGTGGTTGATATGAAAGTCTCTTCTTGAGGGTCCAGGATTTCAAGGACTGCCACTGGGAGCATGTATTGACATGTTTTCAAATGCTCATTTGGATGTATATTTCTCACACACAGCTCTCATCAGAATTAACCAGCACCTACTTTGAGGCAAAGAACACTTATTTGAGCAGCTGCACATCTTTGTAGTCTGAAACATTTGTGCAAATATATACAATACATGTCTCTCTTTGTACTTTGGCCCCACAGAAATAGATACTGTATGTACATGGGCAGCACACACACACAGAAGCACATATGCACAATTCATTTTACTCACTCATCCACATTCACACATAAATTGAGCATATATGTACACATGTATATGTACATATGTGTATACACATGAGCATCTATTACACACTTTCCACATATGGCTAAAGCCCATTTGTGAATAGTGATAGCTATGTGTTAGTCATTGAGATCCGTGTATGTGTATATAGGCTCTTCAGCTGAGAAAGTTCTTGACACTTTGTCAGCATTCTGTACATATAAGTCATCAAGTGGTATTAGGGCTTCCCTGGTGGCTCAGACAGTAAAGAATCCGCCCGCAATGCTGGAGACCTGGGCTCCATCCCTGGGTTGGGAAGATCCCCTGGAGAAGCGAATGGCTAGCCACTTCAGTGTTCTGGCCTGAAGAATTCCATGGACTGTACAGCATGGGGTGACAAAGAGTAGGACCCAACTGAGCGACTTTCAGAATTAGTTACCTGTTGGATCTTCCAAAGACAAAGGAACCACTAGAAAGAAAATAATACTAATGATCACAACCATATACGTTCAGCATCTACAATATATCAAGCATTTTGCAAATCACATTTCACTGAACCCTCATCAAACCTTCTGCTATCTCCATCCTTTAGATGAAGACATTGAGGCTCAAAGAGAGCATTGTTCTGTCCACATTTCCATAGCTTGTATTTCAATTTCGGGACTACACGATAGACCATGCTCTTTCTTCTCTGTATCACATTCATGGTGTTAGTGTTAGTTGCCCCGTCATGTCCAACTCTTTGCAACCCCGTGGACTACAGCCTGCCAGCTCCTCTATCCATGGAATTCTCCAGGCAAGAATATTAGAATGAGTAGCCATTCCCTTCTCCAAGGGATCTTCCCAACTCAAGGATTGAACCTGGGTCTCCTGTATTGCAGGCAGATTCTTTACCACTGAGCCATCAGGGAAGCCTCCAATTTCTGGTCTACATGATAGACCATGCTCTTCCTTCTCTGTATCACATTGCCTCTTTTGTAATAGGATTTGTAGGAGAGGGTAGCATCTTCCTGCATGACATCTGCAGACAGAAGGCCTTCCACAGCTTTCAATAGATAGTTCAAAATCCATAGCTTAGCATTCAAGGACCTTTGCAACCATTCACCCATCCTCCTCTTCCACATCAGTTTATCAGCATTCACTCTGCACCAAGGCACACATTCAGTGTTATGTATGTAGAGGTCTCCAAATGCCCACCCACATTAATAAAAATTGGGAAAAGCAAGTTTGATGTTATTTCTTGCATGGAAAAAAGTGTCTTCTTAGTTTTTTGACAATAAAAAGTAAAAATTTTCAGGTTTAGGTGATTAAGAGAATGGAAGGGGAAGGAAGGAAGAAAAATGCCTCAGTAGCAGATACCCCATAGCACTGGGGTGCTGGCATATGTATAAACTGCACCAGAAATGGGCACTTCAATCCAGAGAAGGCACTCATTTGCTGTTACGTCAGCCAGCTTGCTGGTTAACCAGAGGAAGGAGATAAAAGTGGCACCCCTTCATCCATGCTCCAGCATCATGGTACCACTGTTTCCTACAGTGGCCCTCACACTCATCATGAAATCTATCTCTCTTTTGGCATATCCTACTTATAGGAGGAAAGGAGCTTCAGGGGTTCTTTTCAGTTACATCTACCCTCTTTTGTCCAACATCTGAACTGGAGGACTTCCTGCTTCTCCCAAATCCATTGGATAGAAGGCAAGACACTCAAGATCTTCTCTTTCTAGTCACCAGAGAGTGGATAGGGACATAGATATCAAGAATGACAATCAGGCAAGCTGACATTTCCTTTCCACATGAAAATCAGGTCAAGGCAGCCCCAGGAGAATTCTACTTGTTGTTCAGTCACTCAGCTGTGTCCGACTCTTTGTGACCCCATGGACTGCAGCACACCAGGCTTCTCTGTTCTTCACCATCTCCTGGAGCTTGCACAAACTCAAGTCCATTATAGCTTTTCACTCCTTCAGCTGTTCTGACTCTGTATTGCCCTGCAGCATAATAACACTCACATCAAGTTAATGTCACTGTTGATGATCCTTCCATCTTCAAATTGAAGTCAGAAGAGACCTGGTCTTGAATGCCAGCATTGTCCCTGACCTCTGGATCTCTGGCCTGAGTCTCCCCATGAGAGAAATGGGAACAGGAGAGTTTGCACCTGATCAGGAGATCTCAACTGTGTTTGTGAAAAAGGAGGCTAATTAGATGTGTCATAATTTGTAATAACCTAGAGTTTCCCAGAAAACACTCTTCAGGGCTCTTCCTTAAGTGACGAACACAACCCTGCTGACCTCACATTCACCCATAGATGTTGCCCAGCTCATTTTCCTACACTGGACTTGTTTTAAGAGCAAGTTAAATATTATAAATTAAAAAAACACCACTTATGTTCTTGACTCTTCTAAAGAACTCCATCCAGAGTTAGAATCAATATGATAAATGACTTCTCTGCCATATGTGCTCCCTAAACATGAGCCTCTTCCATCTACCTTCTAATGTTTTTCCTGCTCACACATATGTTTTAGACATAAGTCATTCATATGTCCATTCACTGAGTAAACATTCATCAAAATCTGCTCTGTACAAAGCACTCAGATAAATACCAATAATACAGAATTTTAAAACAGAGTCTTAGCTTTCACAAAGTTCAATTTCACATGTATATGTTTGGGGGTGATGAAAGGAAAACATGACTTTGATTATTCCAGAAAAGCTTGTACAGAACTGTTCCTGCCCATTAATTCTGCCAGGTGAAAGTATTAAACAGTTAAAGAAACAACACTATGTACAACTTTTGAAGCATAGAGTCCTGTCTTCCAGGCTGTCTTCCTTCCTTCCTTTTTTGTTGCTTTTTGTGGGGGCAAACCCACCTGTGGTTTCTGCTATTACAACATGGAAACTGAACTTTAACAAACATGAGGAAAAGTGTATTTCAAGTAGGTAGGATGAAACAGGATGGGAACAAGGGGTAGGTAAGTGTGAAGCAGGAAAAATAGAGGGAGAGGAAGGGGGGGGGGGGAAGAAAATGGAGAGGGAGGAAAAGAGGAAGAGGAGAAAACACTAAGCACATTGACTCTGAATTCAATCCCAAGAAAGGAGAGACAACCTTGGTATTCTATAGGGTTGGGTTGAGACCACTGCCTTGTCTCTCTGTACTGTCCGAAGTTTTATGGGAGAGCCTTGAAGACATTCCAGCCTCCTGATTTCATTTATCCTCACTGCCTACAGTTGTATCTACTGTTCTTCAGTGCCCCTGAAAAATCATAAGCAAGAAACTTTTTAAAAAAGAGTTTGAAAATATTACTGCATATTTTCCATCCAGCATCTGTCCTCCCCATTTCAACAGATGCAGCTCTGCTGTGATAAATTTGACTGTCTTCCTCAACTTTCTTCATCGCCAAATTCAGGCTAAGCCAACCCCTTCCTAGATAAAGCCTACATACACTCTGCTTGAATAACACACCTACGTGAACCAAACACTTATCTAAAACTCCCAGCCCTGTCTCTTCTGAATACCAATCTAAGGTTCAATAATAAACCTTAACACAAACATAACACTGGCCAAGCCATTCAACCCCAATTCGCAGTGTCAATACAAAATATAGCCCAACTATGAACTTCACTCTACCATAGCTCCCAGTTCTACCCAACTTCATCCCAGCTCAAAAAAAAAACAAAAACAAAAACAAACCAAAAACACCCCACAAAAAACCACCATTCCCTCTCCAGACTACAGCAAAATACTTGTCCAGCCCGATTCACTTATAGAATTGCTCACCCCCTGCTGATACCCACTTATTTTTTTCAATATTCCTCTATCTCTAAGGTTACACACTATCCCCACTACAATGCACTCTCCAAACTAAATTACCATTGATTCCTCCTATAGCTCCCCAACTTGGATCTAATCTCTCACACTAAATCCATGAATCAAACTTCCATCCCAATTACAGCATTATCTGAAATGCTGCATTCGACACTTCACTATCCTAGGAACAACAAGAACAACAATCTTAAATTTGTTTTGGCAGAGCAAAACCAGGGCGATCTTGACATGAGATGAATCTTGGGAGTAACATTCTAAACCTGAGACCAGAAAAGGCTTTAGGTAGTGCCTACTATATGTGAGTAGGAGTCATCTCAGAAGTTACCAAGATACCAACAGCACAAGCAAGACCCCAGAACCTTTGAGAGAGGTCTGAGTTACCTGGAGTCTTATGAACCAGGATCAGAAGGATGGAAATGGTCATTAAACAAGGCTTCATGACTGATATATCCAGAGAGAATGGAAGGTTGTGTTGCAGGGGACTGAATAGATATCATTGCAGTAGGACAAGGCCCTCCCTTTATTAGTTTTGGAAATGAGCCAGGTTTGTGTTCAGTGAACTAAAAGAGATGAGACATACCTGGGGTTAGCCAGGCAGAAGGATAACACATATCCCATGTCTAAGTTGGACACTCTGTGTAAATGTGGAAGATTTGCCAGCAGCACCCATGTCAAAGTGGGATTTCCTTCCCAGTCAGAAAAAAAAAGGCAAATGAGAACCAGCTGGCATTTTGTGTGAGATAAATTAAAATGAATGAATAAGTCAATTAAACAAGCAATCAATGAGAAAATTGACACATCACTCTAAGAAATAAAGATTCCTTTTTTAAACATATGTCTTTATTTTCTTAATAGTAGAACGTCCCCCTCTATCAGTTATACTTACTGTATACCCAATCCTATACTAGGCATCATGGAAGAAGAAGGAAGGAAACAAAGAAAGAAAAGATGGAGAAGAAAAATTGAATGGAAAATGTACATGGATGAAGAAAGGAAGAGAAATGAGGCAAAAATTATGAGGCATATTTACCATGAATCTACCATGTACCAGTTTCTATACAAAATACCATGGTATAGATATGAACACTTACTACAACACTATGAAGTTAGATAGTATTTTCCACTTCACAGATGAGGACAAGAAAATTTGAAAAGATGTTGTAAGATCCCGAGACCGCATATCTAACATAGAAACAATATCTGCTTTTGAAATTCTGAATCTGTGAGTGGAAGGGCAGAAAATGAGAAATAAAGCAAAAGCATATGCAAGTTGCTAAAAACAGAGACTAATCGCTGTTTTAGACAATACATTTTTAGTTTGGGGAATTCAGTGCTCTTCCCTTGAGAAATGGGAATGAAAGGATTTTCTAGAGGAGGTCACATTGACTTTTTATTTCAATATATCATGTGGAAGATGAATGGATAAGTCTAGTGTTTTGAACAAAAGCCTAGAAATAAGGGAAAATGCTCTTTGAAAAGCCTAGGATAGGATTTCCATAGCCTGACATGAAAAGGCAAATGAAACTGGACTAGCCCTCACAAAAGCAAATGGAATTGTGCTACTCCTCCCACTGTAAGCAATTATAACACAGGAAAAAATATAGAAAGAATAACTGCACTTCATTGAATTAAAGACAGAGAAGAAATGAAAAAGCAACCTACAAAATGTGAGAAAATATTTGCCAACCATATATCTAATCAAATTTAATATGCAAAACATAAAAGGAATTCAATAGCAAAAAAAAATCAACTAATCCAATTTTTCAGATGGACAAAGGACCTAAATAGACATTTTCCCAAAGAAAATTTTCAAATGGCCAGCAGGTACATGAAAAGGTGATCAAAGTTATTAATGATCAGGAAATGCAAATCAAAACTCCAATAAGATATCACCTCACATCTGTGAGAATGGCTATTATTAAAAAGATAAAACAAGTACTGACTAGGATGTAAAGTAAAGGGAACCCTTGTTCACTGCTAGTGGGAATATAAATTGCTTTATAGACTATGAAAAACAATATGGAAATTCCTTTAAAAATTAAAAATACTGGACTTTCAATGGCAAAGGAACAAGAGACAGAGATGACCTTCCCCTATGGAAAAATACATCAAAAATTCATCTTGCGTGTGGAACAAATTCTACAGAACACCTTCTGAATGCTGACAGAAGACCCCAGACTTCCAGAAAGACAAGCCAATCTCCTCAGAATGAGGAAGGGCAAAAGATAATGAAAAAAAAAAAGAAACAGAGGATACGTGACCCGTGAAGTTCCAGATGTTCAAGCTGGATTTTTTTTTTCAAGCTGGATTTAGAAAAGGCAGAGGAACCAGAGATTAACTTGCCAGCATCCGTTGGATCATCAAAAAAGCAAAAGAATACCAGAAAAACATCTATTTCTGCTTTATTGATTATGCCAAAGCCTTTGACTGTGTAGATCACAACAAACTGTGGAAAATTCTTAAAGAGATAGGAATACCAGACCGCCTTACCTGCCTCCTGAGGAATCTGTATGCAGGTCAAGAAGCAACAGTTAGAACTGGACACAGAACAACAGACTGGTTCCAAATCAGGAAAGGAGTACATCAAGGCTGTATACTGTCACCCTGCTTATTTAACTTCTATACAGAGTACAGTCAATCTTAAATGAAATCAGTCCTGAATATTCATTGGAAAGACTGATGCTGAAGCTGAAACTACTATACTTTGGCCACCTGATGCGAAGAACTCACTCATTGGAAAAGACCCTGATGCTGGGAAAGATTAAAGGTGGGAGGAGACAGAGGATGAGGTGGTTGGATGGCATCACCGACTCAATGGACATGAGTTTGAGTAAACTCCAGGAGTTGGTGATGGACAGGGAAGTCCGGGGAGCTGCAGTCCATGGGGTCGCAAAGAGTCAGACATGACTGAGTGACTGAATTGAACTGAACCTGCACCCAGAGAGGGATTTGGGAGGGAGGAAACATTTTGGTACTCTCAGAAACCCTCTCAGGGGCGGGGACAGGGGAGAGCATCGGAACCTCAGAGGGGAGCGCAGCAACAAGTGCTCAGAAGGCAGAAAGTGAAAGTCGCATAGTCGTGTCCAACTCTTTGCAATCCTATGGACTATACAGTCCACAGAATTCTTCAAGTCAGAATACTAGAGTAGATAGCCTTTCCCTTCTCCAGGGGATCTTCCCAATCCAAGAATCAAACCGAGGTCTCCCACTTTACAGGAGGATTCTTTACCAGTTGAGCCACAAAGGAAGCTTCTCAGAAGGCAAAATGGAGAGAATTCACCACAGAGTTACTGCCAAACAGCACTTCATTCTAGAAGCAGCTTACATGGTCATGCCACCGCACAGAGAGGGGACAGCGTGCTGAGGCTCAGGATTCAGGAATCAGACCCCAGGGAAAGGGCCAGGTTGACTGCCCTGAAGATGCTCTGAGGCGGCTAGTAGGACATAGCTGAGGGAGTCCAGGGAAGCCTGGGCCTCCCTTAGAAGCAAGAGATCCTTGCCATAGGAATGCTCTAACTCTGAGTGTTTGCAGAACCCGGGACCCTGCCTTGGCTGAGGGCCTTAGGGGGATGAATCAGCTGTGGTCTGCAGCTCCAGAGGTAGAAAAGCTATGGAAGTGCCAGAGGTGGAGGACGGGAGGCTGCTATGGCCTCAACCCCAGGGGTCACGGTTGTCACCAAGCTGTGAGCAGGCACGTGTCACTGCTCACATCTTCCTGGGAGCCTGAGCAGCCTGGCTCTGTCAAGGGACTCACAACCCAGGGTCAGGTCCCCTGGGGAAGCTGGCCACCCGCCTCAGACTGTGGCGACCTCCCTCCCACAGTTCTCAGCCACAGTAGGCACTCTCCCCACACACCCCAACTGTGTCTGCTGTACCCCTCCGTCTCCTCACCCCAACTGAGCAAGTGACCTCTAATAAGACACCTCTAATAAGACACTGGAGGGCGGCCTAGAAGCAGAGGCACAGCCAGAACCAACGCAGAGCACCAGGGGATGTGTGAGCAAAGGAGAGAAGGGGAAATCGCTCCTGAGTTGCAGGTGCAGTGGTTAAATCCCTGCAACTAGCCTGAGACTGTGGGCTTTAGGGGCAACTGCAGACTTTGGGAGGGCTTCCCAGGTGGTGCTAGTGGTAAGGAAATGGCAACCCACTCCAATATTCTTACTTGGAGAATTTCATGGACAGAAGAGCCTGGTGGGCTACAGTCTATGGGGTCACGAAGAGTTGGACATGACTGAGTGACTTGAGCATGCTCATGCTTACTAGTGGGATTGCTGGATCATATAGTAACTGTTTTTCATTTTTTAAGGAAACCCCATACTGTTCTCCATAGTGGCTACACCAACTTACATTCCCACCAACAGTGTAGGAGGTTTCCCTTGCTTTTCGTCCACACCCTCTCCAGCATTTATTGTTTCTAGACTTTTTCATGATGGCCATTCTGACTAGCATGAGGTTTTGATGTGCATTTCTTTAATAATTAGCAATGCTGAAGCATCTTTTCCCCAGCCTGTGGGCCATCTATATGTCTTTTTTTTAAAGAAACGTCTCTCTAGGGTTTCTGTTTCTTTTTTTTTTTTTTTAATTTGGCTGCATCGGGTCTAGGTTGCCACACACGGGATCTTCCTTGCATCATGCTAGGTCTTCTGATGTGGCAAACAGACACTTTAGTTGTTGCCCATGTGCTCAGTAGTTTTAGTGAATGGGCTTAGTTTCTCTGCAGCATGTGGGATTTTAGTTCTCCAACCAGGGATGGAACTCACATTCCTTGCATTGGAAGATGGATACTTTACCACTGTACCAACCACCAAGGAAGTCCTTTCCATCTGTTTGTTGAGTGTTTGTTTTTTTTTATATTGAGCTGTATGAGCTCTTTGCATATTTTGGAAATTAAGCCCTTGTCAGTCACATTCTTTGCAAATATTTTCCCCCATTCCACAGGTTGTCCTTTCATTTATTTTTAATGCTTTCCTTTGCTGTGCAAAGGCTTTTTCTAAGTTTGATTAGGTCCCATTTGTTTAGTTTTGCTTGTATTTCTTTTTGCCTTGTGAGACTGACCTAGGAAAACATTGCTACGATTTATGTCAGAGGATATTTTGCCTATGTTTCCTTCTGAGAGTTTTATGGTGTCATGGCTTATTTTGGGTTGGCCAAAAACCTGGTTCAAGTAACTTTTTGGCCAACCCAATATTTAAGTCTTTAAGCCGTTTTGAGTTTATTTTTTGTATGGTATAAGAGTGTTCTTGCTTTTTCAATGATCCAGCGGATATTGGCAATTTGATCTCTGGTTCCTCTGCCTTTTCTAAAACCAGCTTGAACATCTGGAAGTTCACCGTTCACGTACTGCTGAAGCCTGGCTTGGAGAATTTTGAGCATTACTTTACTAGCGTGTGAGATGAGTGCAATTGTGCGGTAGTTTGAGCATTCTTTGGGATTGCCTTTCTTAGGGATTGAAATGAAAACTGACCTTTTCCAGTCCTGTGGCCACTGCTGGGTTTTCCAAATTTGCTGGCATATTGAGTGCAGCACTTTCACAGCATCATCTTTCAGGATTTGAAATAGCTTAACTGGAATTCCATCACATCCACTAGCTTTGTTCATAGTGATGCTTTCCAAAGCCCACTTGACTTCACATTCCAGGATGTCTGGCTCTAGGTGAGTGATCACACCATCGTGTTTATATGGGTCATGAATATATTTTTTGTACAGTTCTTCTGTGTATTCTTGCCACCTCTTCTTAATATCTTCTGCTTCTGCTAGGTCCATACCATTTCTGTCCTTTATCGAACCCATCTTTGCCTGAAATGTTCCCTTGATATCTCTAATTTTCTTGAAGAGATCTCTAGTCTTTCCCATTCTGTTGTTTTCCTCTATTTCTTTGCATTGATCGCTGAGGAAAGCTTTCTTATCTCTCCTTGTTATTCTTTGGAACTCTGCATTCAAATGGGAATATCTTTCCTTTTCTCCTTTGCTTTTTGCTTCTCTTCTTTTCACAGCTATTTGTAAGGCTTCCTCAGACAACCATTTTGCCTTTTTGCCTTTCTTTTCCATGGGGATGGTCTTGATCCCTGTCTCGTGTACAATATCACGAACCTCCATCGATAGTTCATCAGGCTGTCTGGGTGTTCATTGGAAGGACTGATGCTGAAGCTGAAACTCCAGTACTTTGGCCACCTCATGCAAAGAGTTGACTCATTGGAAAAGACCCTGATGCTGGGAGGGATTGGGGGCAAGAGGAGAAGGGGGCGACAGAGGATGAGATGGCTGGATGGCATCACCGACTTGATGGACATGAGTTTGAGTAAACTCTGGGAGTTGGTGATGGACAGAGAGGCCTGGCATGCTATGATTCATAGGGTTGCAAAGAGTCGGACGCGACTGAGCAACCAAACTGAACTCAAGAGTGTTCTAACTTCATTGATTTACATGCAGCTGTCCAACTTTCCCAACTACACTTGCTGAAGAGACTCTCTTTTTTTCCCTTGTATATTCTTAACTCCTCTGTCAAAGATCAATTGACTGTAGGTCTGTGGGTTTATTTCTAGGCTCTCTGTTCTGTTTCATTGATCCATATGTCTGTTTTTGTGCCAATACCATGCTGTTCTGATTACTAGGTGTAACTTTCTGAATCCAGCTGTTCAATTACCAGATCCTAAACAAGCAGTGAACATGACTGCCTCCCAGTTCTGAAAGATACTCAGCCTCAGTCCGCTCAGGATACAATCTGATACTTGTATTCCCAGTGCTGACTTAATATAGTTCATTAATGGATCTTGTATGAGAGACACACAGGGAAATACAAAAGCATTTATGCAATAGTCAGTCCTCATGAGGTTTTAGAGGCTTATGTTCTCACAAACATAAAATCAGCCAAGCAGCAGCACTCATGGCTATTATGTGAACTTCTAAATTAGCCTCCAGTCTTAAAGTGAATATTTATACTGACAGCCAATATGAGTGAGGGTCCTGCATACTAAAGACCAAGTTTAGAAAAATGGAGACTATCTAACATCAATAAGAACTAAAGTATCACAAAAGAATTGATTGCTGATTTATTAGTCATTGAAATTTCCCATTCAGATTTATATAGTTCATTGCAGAACTCATATAGGACTAGATAAAATATCTAAAGGAAATGAATTTGCACCAAAATGTCTAAGGTTTGGACTGAGGAAATTGAAGTTCCACTACTTCTATCCAGGGACTCATATTCACAGTTTCAGAATTACATAATTAACTCCTCCCAAACTGGAAAGTTGGAATTCAAGGGGAACTGAAAAGAGCATAGGGATGTAGGATTTACCCATTGGCATTATTTCCCTGTGCCCCAAGTGTATGCATCCATGGCTTTTCAGGTAACCTAAGAAGCAATATCTTTCAAGTGAAATGAATATAATGAAAATCTTGGAATCATACCACTTCTATATAAGGACCAGATGTTTCAGTAAATAATACAAAGATGTGCTGATTGTTAGAAATGAAAAAAAAAAAAAAAAACCAACAAATTTTCTTTACAGGGAATACTGAGGCCCACATCACCTCAGACCTGATAGCAAATGAACGTTGTAGAACTTTTGCCATCAGAGGATAAGAAATAATATTCAGTAATAGAATGCATGGTGTCTAGATGACGAGAAGTGTTCCCATTGGCTAAAGCAGATCCTCAAATGGTGATCAAAGCCCTACTGAATTATACCATCCCAGTCCTTGGAATTCCTGAACATCTAGAATCTGAGACAAGATTTGTTTCAATGGTAAATCAGGGACTCTATAAAACTTTACAGATACCAGTGCTTATCATACTCCTTATTATTCCCAGTTTTCTGAACAAGTAGAATGAATTTTACCCTAAAGAATTCTTTGGTTAAATTGTACAGCTTGCTTAAGATGACCATCAGGCTTACTTTGGTTCAATGAAAATTAATTTCCTTTAGCAAGCATGTTATTTCTCCCACTGAGTTAATGTTTGGAAGCTTTATGAATTTAGAGGTTAAGGCTAGCCCCTTATCTGATAACAATGGTAAACACTCCTGATCAGATACATAAAGGGTTTGCTTGCTTCCTTAGGCTCATTCTGCCATCATGTGGCCAGATGATGGAAGTATATCCCCCTGAGAAAGTGTCATCAACATAAGCCAGGATATAATGTGTGCATTATGTGTTCTAATGGCAGGCTAGGTTGTCATTATGCTGGGGAGTATAATGACACCCCACCAGCGTCATATCACCAGTGTGATAGCTCACACTGTCAAAGTGAAGAAGAAGCACAGTTGAGTACATGCTTCCTATGTGAGACCAGCACCCAAGACTGAATGGCTTGTAACTCTCATTACATACCAAGGTTATATTCTCCAGCAGTAATTTATCATAATATACAAGATGAAGGAAAAGAGTCTCTAAAGGACTTATGATAAAAGAGACAGGTTAGTGTTACTTTCTTTTTAGTTATCTTGAGAATTATAATTTTAATATTTTATTTTGTACCAGTTAAACTTGAAGCTTATAGTTTTAGTCCTCCTTCTTTTAAAAATAAGCAGCTCAACATCATGAAACTTTGTACTAACTAAAATTGTCCCGAATATGAAGTAAAAGCTCAACAAACCATTTGTCTGTAACACTTCAGACCTACTAACTGGGTAGTTGAAATGTAAAGGAAATGGAAAATTTCAAATTTTCCACAGACTGAAATCAATATTACTCAAATAATAAATAATATAATTTTGAGAATCACCTCCTATTGTATTACTAAATACACCAACTAGGAAGAATTGATTATAATTATACTCAAATTATATTCCCCCTGAGAAAGTGTCATCAATATAAGCCAGGACTCCCACTGATCATCTTTCGTAGCCACTGAGGCCTGGTTTATATGAGAAAATAATCTTAAAAAGGTCGGATATATGTGAAATGCTGGGCTGGATGAGTCACAAGCTGGATGTTAATGGAGATATTTGGGAAGGTGAGGTTGAAGATTAGTTAACTCCACTGCTTAAAATGTGGAAATGGAATAGTGCACACAGATGTTGAATTATAATTCTGTATACCTGAAACTTATATAACAATTTTTAAAATATGTGCAAGTAAAATGATTTGCCCTAATTTTTTGTCAGGCACACAAAGTAACTTTGCAGGATATTAAGGTAGCATTTATTCACTCTTCAGATGTAGATGATATGAAAGAAGTAGGTTTATATTTTCATGCGTCACTACTGATTGGCACATTCATACATTTTTCAGTGTAACATAATTGAGAAATTTATAAGCCAAAGAAATTTCAGAAAATGAAAACTAGATATTAAACTTAAATATTAAAACATGTCTGAAGCTCTGAGTAGTTAAAAATTAAATATATATTTCCCCAAGCTTTAGTTAAAGAGAGAATTCAGAGCTAAATTTACAGACTCTTTTATCTCTAAGAACATCCCTCTAAGATATTCTGTGGGAGCCCCATTAGTACTATTCCTCAAAGCTGAGGTAGGTAGAAGCCTTACTAAAATGGTACTGAGAGCCTGATATCGTCTACTCCATGTTATATTCCTTCTAATCTAAATTTCCACTAAGGTAGTTCTCTTTGGAGGGTCCCCTTCACTCTATAACTGACTGGATAACTTGGTGTCATTTTGACCTGCTGCTTTTCAGAATAGAATTTTATAGATAAATAGAAATTTTTTATTACCACAAAATTGTGGGTTACTTGATATTTATTAATGGTGTATAATCCACTGGTTTTGAGTCTAGGATTTAATGATACTGACTCAGAAGAATTTTATCCTATTCAACTTTCCTGAGCAGTAGAGCCTAGATTCAAAATGACTTACCTTTGCTACCTTTTGTTCTATATTCTTTCCTTTCACCCTTGCCCTACCTTCTTGTTGGTAACGATATGTAAATTATACATATATATATAGAGTTGGTCTGTGCCCGTCTTAGTAGCAGTATGCAGGATCTTTCAGTTGTGGTATACAGGATCTAGTACCCAGACCAGGAATTGAAACCCAGCCCCTTGCATTGGGAGCATGGAGTCCTAGCCACTGAACCATCGAGGAAGTTCCTGTAACAATAATTTTAATATTAACTCTAACAGCTCATATTTTTAATTCCTCTACTAGAATAAGAGAAAGCTTAATATATTCGCAAGCTGAATAAGCTGAACATTCTTTAATTATTTGCTTTTTGAGCTTATTCCCACCATTGTAGTTCCAGTCCTAACTTTCTGAATTCTTTCTAAAGATCTCCTCTAATGAGCTATGGGGATTTGGTTTCCTACCCTTTTTTGCAACAGAGGGTTTTGAGGTATAACTTTGGCTTTATATCTAGATCTCTTTTGCTGGGTTTTGTTGGCATTTTGAAAAACTGCCTTTCCTTATGATTTGATGAGTGGCTTGGTTGAAAGACTTTTTGAAAAAGAAGAGAAGGAAATTCAGTTCTGGTCATAAAAACATTTTTTTTTCTTCCCTTGTGATTTAGAATTGGAGAATTATTTTTAATTTTTTTACATATGTGTCCAAAGAGTCTGCAAGAATTGTTTCTGGATTGTCAATAAGGATGCTTAATCTTAGAAACAAAAATGAAAATGAAGTGGAAGTGTTAGTTGCCCAGTCATGTCTTGACTCTTTGTGACCCCATGGACAGTAGCCTGCCAGGCTCCTCTGTCTGTGGAATTCTCCAGGCATGAATACTGGAGTGGGTAGCCATTCCCTTCTCCCAACCCAGGGGTCAAACCTGGGTCTCCTGCATTGCAGGCAGATACTTCACCAACCAAGCCACCAGGGAAGAGCCAGAAATAAAAATAGTTTTTAAAATTGTCTTACTTAACAGTGTGGGGAATCTAGTCAATAACTATTTAGTATGGTGACAGTGCAACTAGACTTTTCTTGGTGATCATTTTGAACCATATATAAATACCAAATCACTATGTTGTATCACAGGAAATAACATAATGTTGTGGGCCACATACTTCAAAAGTAAATTCATAGAAAAAGGAAAAAATGGTCTTACTTTAAAAAGAGTAGATGCAATCTTCACTCTGTAAAAACCACCAGACATCTCTCTCTCTTTTTTATATGTTAGTAAGAGGAGCTAAAGAGGAAGGACATTGATAACAGATTGTAGACCTCCCTCTGGTTGAGATTTGGTGAAAGAAACAGTGAGATTGTGACACTAAAACAGAGAGGTATGATCAACATTTGTCAATCATTAGTTTTTTCCGGAGGTCACCAGGAGGCCAGCTGCTGAGCAAGCTGCATTTCAGGGTTACTCTGGAGATTTGTCCATCCAAACTTAGAAGTAGAGGATCTCTGGTACAGAAGCACTCATTATCCATCTGTGGGTAAGACCAAAGGGAAACATTATTCTTCCTCTTTCCTGTTTTGTTTGGCTTAAGCAAACTCATTTTCTCTATTAAATTAAGAGAATTGCAGAAACTACTATGAAGAATATGTGAATGCTACATACTCACTTTGCATTCGATTCACTTAGAAGTTTCGGCATTGAGCATCTCCGTGTGCCTAGCAGGAGAGGTAAGGCCAGATAGAGATAGAGCCCAAGTGCTATTAAATATAGGTTGGTAAGCAGTTGGAAGCGTGAATTGTGGAAGACTCTAAACCCAGGTGGCACTAGTGGTAAAGACCTGCCTGCCAATGCAGGAGACACAAGAGACGTAGACAAAAAGTCCATGGTCTTTTCCACTGAACCACTTTTCCCCTCAGTGTTGGGACTTTGTATTGTCTATGCCTAAAATCCAAATTCTTTAATCTGGTGTTTAAAGTGAGTGAGCTAAGTCACTTCAGTTGTGTCTGACTCTTTGTGACCCTATGGACTGTAGCCTATCAGGCTTCTCCATCCATGGGATTTTCCCGGCAAGAGCACTGGAGTGCGTCGCCATTTCCTTCTCCAGTGGATCTTCCTGACCCAGGAATCAAACCTGGGTCTCCTGCATTGCAGGCAGACGCTTTACTGTCTGAGCCACCGGGGTGGGGGGCAGGCGGCAAGAATACTGGAGTGGGTTGCCATTCCCTTCTCCAGGAGATCTTCCAGACCCAGGGATTGAACCCGGGTCTCCCGCATTGTAGGCAGATGCTTTACCGTCTGAGCCACCAGGGAAGTCTCTATTGCTGTACTTATAATTAAATATTTATAGTATCACACCTTGGTATAGATATTGATAATACCTATGATACAATGCAAAGAAGGAGAATATAGATATATGTGTATCATATAGCTCAAAAATATGTTACATGGGTAAACCATGTGTGCTGAAGGGATAATAGTCATAAGGAAAAATCCTGGTCTTCCCTCATCTTTCTCAAACTTGACTTAGCTAATCATGAATCTGTACTATTCCAAAAAAAATCTTAGAGAAAACTTCTTGAGCTTGTCCAGAAAAACTAGCTCAAATTTTTACTAGAAATGTATTGAATTCATAGAATATTTGGGAGAGATGGACATTTTGTGTCATCTTATCCAGGAACACAGGTGTCGCATCTTCTATTTCCTGTATTAGTATTTAAAAGCTTTCTCCATGCAAGTCTTACATATGTATAATCAAAATAAAGTTGAGAGACTTTACACTTTTGCTGCTATTGAAAATTATGTCTATTTTACATTGTATTTTCCACTTGATCATTGGTAACATGGAGAAATGCTGTTGATTTTTGTAAGTTGATTTTATGTCTAGCAAGCCTACTAAACTCTTTTTTGAGTTCTATTAGTTTGTCTTTTGAGTCTATGGTTTTTCCAGGTTAAATGATTGTATCATCTGCAAGTAATGACAATTTTTATCTCCAACTTTTCAGTCCTTGTATATGTTTCTTATTTTTTAACTAATTAATTTAATTGGAGGATAATTACTTAACAATATTGTGATTTTTTTTTCCCAACAGCATGAGCCAGACCTTCCACTGTTACAATATTTTCAATGTTAGTAGGAATCCTTGTCTCCGTCCAGTTTTAAAGAGAAAGTATCCAAAAGTTCCCTGAGTAAATAACAACAATTTGTCCCAAGAATTTGGCATATAGTCTTTAATGCATTTAGTAAGTTCCCTTCTCCTCCCAATTTCTTAAGATACTCTACTACAATTGGTTTTAGAAATTTATAAAACACTTTATTCTGGATCATTTAAGATGATCATGTAGTCCTTCTCCTTTTATCTATTAACATAAAAAATTACATTGCTAGATTTTCTGATTAACATATCATCCTCACATTTTTAGATATATCCTAATTGTTCATGAAGCAACAGTTAGAACTGGACATGGAACAACAGACTGGTTCCAAATAGGAAAAGGAGTACGTCAAGGCTGTATATTGTCACCCTGCTTATTTAACTTAAATGCAGAGTACATCATGAGAAACGCTGGGCTGGAAGAAACACAAGCTGGAATCAAGATTGCCGGGAGAAATATCAATAACCTCAGATGTGCAGATGACACCACCCTTATGGCAGAAAGTGAAGAAGAACTAAAGAGCCTCTTGATGAAAGTCAAAGAGGAGAGTGAAAAAGTTGGCTTAAAACTTAACATTCAGAAAACTAAGATCATGGCATCTGGTCCCATCACTTCATGGCAGATAGATGGGGAAACAATGGAAACAGAGGCTGACTTTATTTTTCTGGGCTCCAAAATCACTGCAGATGGTGACTACAGACATGAAATTAAAAGACACTTGATCCTTGGAAGAAAAGCTATAACCAACCTAGAAAGCATATTAAAAAGCAGAGACATTACTTTGCCAACAAAGGTCCAACTAGTCAAAGCTATGGTTTTTCCAGCTATGGATGTGAGAGGTGGACTATAAAAGAAAGCTGAGTGCCAAAGAATTGATGCTTTAAAACTGTACTGTTGGAGAAGACTTTTGTGAGTCCCTTAGACTGCAAGGAGATTCAACCAGTCCATCCTAAAGGAGATCAGTCCTGGGTGTTCATTGGAAGGACTGATGTTGAAGCTGAAATTCCAATACTTTGGCCACCTGATATGAAGAACTGACTCATTTGAAAAGACCCTGATGCTGGGAAAGATTGAAGGTGAGAGGAGAAGGGGACGACAGAGGATGAAATGGTTGGATGGCATCACCGACTCAATGGACACGAGTTTGGGTAAACTCCGGGAGTTGGTAATGGACAGGGAAGCCTGGCGTGTTGCAGTCCATGGGGTTGCAAAGAGTCAGACACGACTGAGCGACTGAACTGAACTGAATTGTTCATTGTATATTTTAATACATTATTAAATTTGGTTATCTACAATTCTATTTGGAATTTTGGCACATACAGAGATACAGAAAGATATGGTCTATTTTCTGTCCTTTGTTATTCTTATCTGGTTTTGAAATCAAGATAACACTAACCTCCTAAAATCATCCAAACAACTCTTATGTTTCCTCTATTTTCTGGAACAACTTGTATAAGACAGGAATTAACTGTTCCCTCAAGGTTTGCAAGATCTGAGGTGGCCGTATAATTCATCCATAATTAATGTGAACAGGACACATTCAAGAATAAAGGAGACCATTATTAATAATTATGCCAGGGCAAAAGAGCATGAACAAAGACTAATCTAAGCAAAACAAACTGGAACTCAATGTTAATACTTTATGGGTATGGGACTTCGTGGGAGATGAGGCCTCTTCGTACCACGCCAATGTCTTCATGCTTGGCTGATCCATGCAGGTTTGCATTTCTTTCAGTACTACTCTTGATGGATCATTTTTCTTTGAAGTATTTTTTATACTTATTATGTATGTTCGCTTATCATAGAGCAAGATGTTCTGTAAAGTTGGCATGCCCAAAGCACTCTATGTAAGTTTCATATTCCTCCAATCTCTTTCAAGCTAGCACATTTTGTCACACACTAATTTGTTGAAAACATTTGGGCCAATTGTCCTAACAGTGACTCACCTTCTGTTTTATTTACTTTTATCAAGTCAACTTAATATGTTTGGCAAAAATGCATCAGAGAGGAAGCTATGTTCTTTAGAAGGTAGTACATCAGGATTTGACATCTGGACATCATTTACTATTCAGATTCACAATGAAATTAAATTGATAACAAATTTTTTTATTGAACAGTGCTGGTTTCCCCCTTTATATTCAAAATAATCAACATGGTGCTACTTTTGTATGTACAAATGTCTGGTTCCATGTCAATCATACACTTTGTGGTTTTAACACTAATTTTAGTCCTTGACTGAGTCTATAGTTTCTTTAGAATTTGCAAGATAAAACTTAGTAAAATAGAACTTTCACTTATGAACTAGAGCTATTTGGTTACTAGAAATACAGCTCCTATTAGAGAGTCAGGGTAAACACATAATTCGTTCAAATTAGTTACCAGTTTCCAAAGAAGTTTGTTTTGTGGTTGCTTCAAATCATAACATATGAGCTTTCCTGGTTATCTATCTTTGGACATCACTAGGCATTCATGTCTCTTCATTGATTAACTATATTTCAACCCATTATGTTTGGCTTTATTTTTGAAGCTCAACTTGTCATAATTTTAACAAGTAGAAATTTCTTCCAGCTGGCTGTGTCCTCTTAAATGATCCCTTTACTATTTTATTGAAATAAAATTATAAATATTTATTAGTGTCTTAAATAAGTCCAAACAGTAAGTCTAATAAGTAGTGCAATTTCAAAATAGTGGTGAACATAAATGATATCTCAAGGTATATGCAATACTTTTAATATGATATAAAATTATTTTTCTTTTGGTGATAGAGTCAAGTGAATAAGTAATAACTAAAAAAACTGTTGACCACATTTATAAATCAAAGAAATTCTCATATTGCAATTACAGAGTAGTGATAATAAAGACATCATTTCTCCATTCATGTACATAACTCTCAACTTATAAAAATGTACTAGTGGGAAAAATTTTGGTCTTAGAGTGAAAAAAAACAACACAAAACTTAGTTTGGCAATCTAGTGCTGCACATTCTTTCCCCCCCATTTTTGTTTAGATTCAGTTGACATACAACATTGCATTAGTTTCAGGTGTTCAACATAATGCAGGCTTCCCTGGTGGCTCATAGGTAAAGAATCCACCTGCCAATGTAGGAGATAGATTCAATTTCTGGGTTGGGAAGAGCCCCTTGTTGTTCAGATGCTAAATTGTCTGACATCAGGCTTCCTTGTCCATCACCAACTTCCAGAGTTTGCTCAAACTCATGTCCGTTGAGTCAGTGATGCCCTCCAACCATCTCATCCTCTGTCACCCCCTTCTCCTGCCTTCAGTCGAGCCCCAATTCAACCCACTATCCTGCCTAATCCTTATGAAACCGCTTACCACAGATTAGGACTTGAACCCACGGGCTGGCACTCAAACCCAGCCAAAACACACAGTACCTGGTTTCAGGACCTAATGAAGCTCAGGTTCTTGACATCTCATCACAGAAAGAACTCAGTGAGAGACCAAGTGATAGGTAAGGAGTGGATTTATCAGATACAGACAGAAGCACACTCCACAGAGTGTGGGCCATCGAGGGTGAGTGCGGCCCTGAAGTTTGGCAGGGTTAGTTTTAATAGGCTGTGTAATTTCATATGCTAATGAGTGGGAGGATTATTCCAACTATTTGGGGGAAGGGGTGGAGATTTCCAGGATTTGGGCCATTGCCCACTCCTTGGTCTTTTAACAGTGCCTTGGAACTGTCATGGCATCTCTAGGTATGTCATTTCACTTTCTGATTGAGGATCGAGGTCTGGTCTTGTCTGCCATCTTGGTCCCTTTCGATTCTAATTGGTTTTATGTTGTGTCCTTGGGCTATGCCATTCTTTCAAAAGTTGTGCCCCGCCCCTTTCCCTCCTGTTACACCTACACCCAGATTCATTTGTCCTAAAATTTCATCCTTTCTCCAGATCACCCCACCCAATCCTATCTTCCCTAATACAGCTCCCCACCTAAGAATCATCCTATCTCCCTAACTGTAAGCGCCTCCACCCACTGTCCATCCCAATTCATCCCTTAATATCCAATACCATCTCTCAGAGATCCCTCTGAAACCTGGACTCAATTTCTTGTCCCTAACCATAAATCTAATTAAATTTTAAATCAGTCAAAGTCCTATCTGTTATTTTGACAAAGAAAATGTAATACTTAAATAGAACATTAATATTAACTAATTTAATTTTAAATGTAATATACAGAATTGCTAACTAGGCATTTAAAAATTGAAAAAAAATTAAAAAGATAAAATTTTGCAGAGATAGCAACTGCAGGAATCAGCTACCACTCCCAGGAATGAGATAACAAGAAAGGAGACTGGAAGCATTAAAGCTTTGAAACTTGGAGGAGAAACTTTGAAACCTGGAGCAGAGTTGAAACTCAAACCTCTAAGGCAAGAGCTCTGCTCAGCTAGAGCTGATATCTCTGTGAAGCATAATAAGGCTGGCTTTGTAAATGTTGGATATTACAAACTGAGTCCAGTTGCTACAGAGGGAATGCCCTACCAGTGTTGGTGTGAAGAAGCAAGGCTAGGGTAATGCTAGTGGCAACAGGAAATAGATAGGAAGCCCTGAGGAAGGAAAGAGGATGGAGCAAGTCCTTCTTCCTTCTCCCACCTTGTAGTGTCCCTCTAGCAACCCCTCCTGGCAGAGCTTAATGAAGTAACTGGCAAAGGAGAACAATGGTTTGTAGCGTGCTACCCTCCGCAATGCAGAACAGACATACCAGTGCTAGCCTTGACTCTGACACATGCTCAAACCTTCAACCATTCCACCACTGCAGCTGCACCAATAAATCTAATTTGGCAGGAAAGAATCAGAAAGAGATGCTAACATGTAATGAACGTGGGTGGAAATTCATCAAGATGCCTGAAACCAGGCTTCGGTTGCTTGCCATCCTAATATAAGACTAGTATCTTAAAACAGGATCAGGCCTGCAGCACTACTGAGAGAGTCCTATGTTATTTGAGTTTCATGGGCCATTTTCCATGGAAATTTATTCCATGGGACTTTTCCATGACAAAAATCAGGATATGAAATTCCATGACTGCAGGACCCCAGAAGTAGTTGGCTGGTTCATGAAGGATGGAAAATCGTTTCTGTGGCAAAGCTGAACTCTGGCATTATTAACTGCTTAGGCAAGCTGGGTTTGTGTTAGTGAAGTACAGAGAGGGAGAAAACTTATCTGAGGCTGACTAGCAGGCAGACAACATTTAATATATGTCCTTGCTAGATCCCATTTGGAAAGAGCTGGACATTGGCCAACATCCCTAACAAAAGGAGGCTCTCCCTCCTGTTAAAGCAAACTGGGAAATGAAAACCATCTGTCCTTTATGTGAGACACAAATAATAGTGGAAGTATTTTTTTAAGAAAAGAATTTTAAGTATTAATAATAAAATTGTCTTTGTCCACCTGAAAGGAGAGAGTTATGGAGGACTTCGTATGTACTCAGGCTCGTGCTAGGCACTGTAGGAGCCAAGAAGACAGAAGGGCGGGAATTAAAACTGTGGGAAAAAAAGGAAAGGGAGAAAGTGAGAAGGTTAATTAATATTTATCAAGCAGTTATTTTTTGTCAGGTTTTGTTCTAAACAACAACATGTGCAGTAGACACAGACAAGGGAGAGGACGTTCAGAGAGGGGTGTTAACTTCCCCAAGGTCATCAGCTCCTGAGAACAAGGATGAGAATGCAGACATTTCTGAAGTCCTAAACAAAGTATATTTTCTTCACAGAGATAGGGTGAAAGAGATATTTATAAAATGATACTGCTGAATCAATTATTTTCTTAATGTGTGTGTGTTAGTAGCTCAGTCATGTCTGACTCTTTGAGATCCCATAGACTATAGCCCACCAGGCTCCTCTGTCCATGGGATTCTCCAGGCAAGAATACTGGAGTGGGTAGCCATTCCCCTCTCCAGGGTACCTTCCTGACCCAGGGATCAAACCCAGATCTTCCACCTTGCAGGCAGATTCTTCACCATCTAAGCCAATTTTTCTTAGTAGCCATCATTAATTCAAATATATCCAACTTTGGGTTTAGTAAGAAACCAGTGGGGTCATTTTACTTTTTTGTTTCATTGTATGAGAGGAGTTGGAAGATCCAGTGATCCCCTTCTGACTTTTTATCTTTAAGAAAATATAAAATACAAGTCTTTTGCGATCCCATGGATTGTAGCCCATCAGGTTCCTCTGTCCATGGGATTTCCCAGGCAAGAGTGGATTGCCATTTCCTTTTCCAGGAGATATTCCCCAACCCAGGGATCGAACCTGCATTTCCTACATTGCAGGTGGATTCTTTACCAGCTGAGCCACAGGAAAGCCCAAGAATAACAGAGTGGGTAGCCTATCCCTTCTCCAGCGGATCTTCCCGACCCAGAAATCAAACCAGGGTCTCCTGCATTGCAGGTGGATTCTTTACTAACTGAGCCACCAGGGAAGCCCAAAATATGACAAGTATCATAAATGTAACCAACTGGAACTACAGACCTCTAAGTTAAGGTTAATTTCACAAGACATAGCAACAAACTTAGAAGTCTGGGTGGTTTACAAAACTTCTTTATTAGCATTAATCCTCATAAGAATAGCTTTATCAAACTGGATATTATCTGCTTTCCTAGCAGACTGTGAGGGAGGAAGGAACATTTTCTTCTTCTTTTGTTGAAATTTATTTCACCAACAGTGAGTAGGATTTACAGTTGCCAGGACAGGTGCTGGAACCTCAGTGATTACTGAGGAAGGGAGGGAAAAGCAAGTTTAAAACTTTCAGACAGAGACAAAAGGTTTTTAATAAGTAAAATATGGAGCATGTAATGTTTTATATTCACAATTCCTCTCTCTGTTGCCACGACAATTTACCCTAGCCTTGAATTTGCAGTAAATGCCTTAGCATCGTTTTACTGGCTTTCTTTTTCTAGAATGTATTGGAACCCATGTGAAAACATTTGTTACCTATTAGTTAACGTTGCAAATTATGCAACATTCCATAAGTGTCACTACTTAATATAAAGTGTTTCTTCCAGCACCATTACCATCCTTGAAGTATTGGGTCCTTTTTTTGTTGTTGTTGTTTTTTTAAGGAATTACCCTCTGTATATACTTTCCTTTTACCAGACTTCCAGATATCCTCACTCAGGCTCCCTTACACTTCTTTTGCTCCTCCACTTTCCCTTTTATACACTCAAACATTTCTGAAAATGTCTTAATTGTCTCTTAACCAAATGATAAGAGTCACTGCTATCTACCATTTATATGTGAATTTGTACAAGAAATCAATGAATGGCAAGCCTCAATTTCCCCTTCAAGTCACCTATTTTGAGTAAGGATTTATAAATTAAGGCTTCAAAGCTAACTCTTACTGCAACACTGATACCTCAGTCCAGCCAATAAATTATTACCTAATAAATTACTGTTTGCCTTTGAAAAGAAAATATAGTTTAATCTTTGAGAATCAATTTTCCCTCTTAGTCTTCTTTCAGGCTCCTGGATAGCACAAGTCTAGCAACTCTGGTTACCCACAGCTTTTTAGATTTAACTGGCCAACATGCAGAGGTTTCCAGAAAGATCTCAAAGCATACATCTCTTGGTGTATTCTCTGTAGCACCATCTCGAATCCCCATCAGGACTGAAGCCATAATTCCCCTAGCTTCCAGGAGTGTTGGCTGCCAATAGCTGAGTCTCTCTCTGGGCTTATCCTCTATGAAAAGAAGCTGCCATACTAAGGTAAGGTTATAGGTTAATTATACCTCAATAAAATTGATTGATTGATTGATCAAAGGGAAAATAGAAAGCTGTTCTAATAAAGAGACTTTTATACAATTAAAAAAATGTTTATCTGGGACACACTTCATGTGTATACTAAAAAAAAAAAAAGTGTCTAAATATTAACAAGAGGCCTTCAAATGTAGGGGCTTCCCTGGTGGCTCAGACGGTAAAGAATCCACCTGCAATGCAGGAGACATGGGTTTGATCCCTGGGTTTGGAAGATCCCCTGGAGAAGGGAATGGCTACCCACTCCAGTATTCTGGCCGGGAGAATTCCATAGACAGAGGAGCCTGGTAGTCTACAGTCCGTGGGGTCACTAAGAGTCAGACATGACTGAGCGACTTTCACTTCAAATGTAGGCATGAACTGCTTTCTTTACCAGAACACTATAAAAATAAAACCACGTTTTAAATAAAATAAGTATACAATACAGTTGAGCAATTCTAAAAGAAATCTGAAACATACTGATCAAGACTAAGTGCTAAAATATTCTTTCTCTGTGTGTATCATGTTATAGATTACATAAGCAAAGTGAGAGAGTAAATCTTTGGTGCAAACAAGCAGTTAGATACTTAGGAACACCAAAGCTGATGTGCATACAAAAGATGCCTGTCAGTCTCTGAAGGTCTGAATTGAGTCCTGATTTGGGCAAGGGTAATATCTGTGATCATGGGATCTGGTCCCATCGCCTCATGGGAAATAGATGGGGAGACAGTGGAAACAGTGTCAGATTTTATTTTTGGGGGCTCCAAAATCACTGCAGATGGTGACTGCAGCCATGAAATTAAAAGACGCTTACTCCTTGGAAGGAAAGTTATGACCAACCTAGATAGCATATTAAAAAGCAGAGACATTACTTTGCCAACAAAGGTCCGTCAAGACTATGGTTTTTCCAGTGGTCATGTATGGATGTGAGAGTTGGACTGTGAAGAAAGCTGAGCGCTGAAAAATTGATGCTTTTGAACTGTGGTGTTAGAGAAGACTCTTGAGAGTCCCTTGGACTGCAAGGAGATCCAACCAGTCCATACTGAAGGAGATCAGTCCTGGATGTTCATTGGAAGGACTGATGCTGAAGCTGAAACTTCAGTACTTTGGCCACCTCATGCGAAGAGTTGACTCATTGGAAAAGACCCTGATGCTTGGAGGGATTGAGGACAGGAGGAGAAGGGGACAACAGAGGATGAGATGGCTGGATGGCATCACCGACTCGATGAGCATGAGTTTGAGTAAACTCCGGGAGTTGGTGATGGACAGGGAGGCCTGGCATGCTGCGATTCATGGGGTCGCAAAGAGTCAGACAGGACTGAGTGACTGAACTGAACTGAGCTGAATATCTGTGAGCACTGTCACAGGAGGTTTGTTAGTTGAACGTAAAAGCAGAGGTTCTTAAGAGAAGGATCTTTGGAAATTTCAGCTTCACCAGAAGTGAGGGACTCTTTATTATTTTTACAATTGTCTAAGTCATAAAATGCTCTGAATCATAATGAGTCACTGCTCGTTTGAAATCAGAGAAAACACATTTGATGAAGGGAGAAAGGCTGTCACCTATACAAAACACCCAGGTAGCAAAAGTTGCTAACTCATATTGAGAATGGACTGTGTCTGTGGAGTTCAACTTTCTCTTCTCAAGTCTACCAGTCTTCCTCCTTTATTGGATTCAAATTTCTTTTTTCATTAGTTTTAATATACCTTAATATATATGTATGTGTAGATATATAGTATATACTTAACCAAACAATGCATTACATGACAATATGCACTCAAATGTTAAAACAAACTATCTTATCAAGTATATTTTACAACAATGTATATAATTCTTTGATTATGACATCTACTTCAACTTGAATGGTTTGAAGAACAAATTTATTTATATCAGTAAAAATACATGAGTTTTAAAAGATTAGTACTGTGTCGTAGCTATAGACTCTATCTCGTATCTCTCCAAATGTTAACATTTTTTTAAGTATCAAGATAAACAAGGGTACCTATCCAATTGCCATAATACTGAATTGTTCTAAAGATCCTAATTCAATAATAGATTTCAGGAAACATATTTCAGTTAACTTTAAATCATAGTTCATAATTTGACAGAGGAATAAGGACATCATAAACTATACCCAGATATTGTAAGTGGTGAAGCTATCAACCCACATAATGGAATGCTATCTGAAGTTTACAGACAAATTTATTAACACTATATGCTTAAATGAGTAAGTAAGTGTTAGTCTCTCAGTCATGTCCAACTCTTTGCGATCCCATGAACTGTAGCCCACCAGGTTCCTCTGTCCAGGGACTTCTCAGGCAAGAATACTGGAGTGGGTAGCCATTTCCTTCTCCAGGGGATCTTCTTCATCCAGGGATCAAACCCAGATCTCCCACATTTTGGGCAGATTCTTTACTGTCTGTGACTTATTTAATTGAAGGCCTAGGTTTACATTTCATATCTTTAAATGTTATTATAATTAATAAAAACTGATCTGCAAAGTATAAGGAATTTAGGTATTTAGTAAAATAATAAAAAGTCTTAGATAAACTAAAAATTTCATGTTTGTATTTTCATTTCCCACTGAGACAATTCAGAGAAAACAAGTATTGAGTTCTGTTAAACCGAAACTTATCAAAAAATAAAAATGTTTTCCTGGCTTGGGAGTATTGATGCAAACTGGATGTAACTATAAAAATCTCTCTCTTAAAAAAAAAAAAAATCTCTCTCTTAACTAAGCAGTGTTAAAAACTTTACAGATGGATGAATCTTGTAATGCTGAGGGAGAAGGGAAGCAAATTGTTTATGATTTCTTTATAAAATATAATAGATATTTTTCTCACAGCATAGTTCCTAAACATAAGCAAGCTACTTCAACTGATTTCAGCTGAAAACAGCAAACTGTTCCACATTACAAAATATCCTTGACTGTGTTGGATTTATTGCAAGATAGTATACTACTGTACTTTGTGGATGATTCAAAGTACTCCCAATGTTATTTTGAATTGATGTGATTTTTTGCTTTTAACGAGATTAGAGTCTCTTGGAAAAAAACTCTTTAGCTAAACTAAAAAAAAAAAAAAACTTTACAGAAGGTTTCATAATGCCTTTTTATGGTTACTCATTATTAGCCAAAAGTCAATTTGCATATCTTTTGTTCCTAATATTGTACTCAGTAGGAACACTTAGATCATTTAACTAAAATTAGATTTCCCCTCTTCTCATCCAAAAACATAGTTAAGTGAAAGTATTTATATTAGAACACAAGAAAGCCATTTAAATCATTTTTAAGAACTTTGTGATTTTGCACATTTCTTTATATATTTTTATTTGTATTTTTTTTTAATTTCTTCCTGAAAGAGTATATTATCCTTCTTGGCCAAAATATTTTAAACAACTCAGTGCTTTAATTTCTTCACTTGCAAAGAACATTTTCAAGAAGAAATCCATTATGAGATTCAGTCCTCAAAGATGGATTTCTTAATTATTTAATGTACTTAATGTACACCCACACATTACAGGTTTAACTGATGTCTCAGTTCCTCAAGCACTTGCCACTTTCTCCTAGGCTGGAGAGCTTCATCTTGAAGTGCTAGCAGATTTAACACATTAGAAATTTGGGGCTGATTTTTCTCCCCAGTGTTAACAAAAACCTTTATACCCTTTCCAATAACTTCCTTGGGGAGCCTCACCTTTCTAATGTAGAGATACATTTTAAAGGAAATTTCCTTCTTTTCTCAGTCATATCATGTCTATGTCAACATTCAAATATATGTTGCTTCTACAACCGTGCACACTGAGGTAGCATCGGAAAGTATCAGAAAGACTCTAAAATTACAGAATCTTATTGGATTCTCCACTCCTGGTCTCTCAATTCACATCATCCCATATATGGGGGGGAAAAATCTCACGAACAACAGAAGAATATACAAATTATTGGCAAGCTGGATATTGTACAGCAACTCTTATTTTTCAAGGAAAAGGAGAAAAAATGAACATCTATTCAGAAGGAAAAACACACAAAGCTGCTTTGAGCTTCAGTTCAGTTCAGTTCAGTTCAGTTGCTCAGTCATGTCCGACTCTTTGCAACCCCATGGACTGCAGCACGCCAGGCCTCCCTGTCCATCGCCAACTCCCGGAGCTTACTCAAACTCATGTCCATTGAGTTGGTGATGTCATCCAACCATCTCATCTTCTGTCATCCCCTCTCCTCCCACCTTCAATCTTTCCCAGCATCAGGGTCTTTTCAAATGAGTCAGTTCTTCACATCAGGTGGCCAAAGTATTGGAGTTTCAGCTTCAACATCAGTCCTTCCAATGAATATTCAGGGCTGATTTCCTTTAGGATGGACTGGTTGGATCTCCTTGCAGTCCAAGGGACTCTCAAGAGTCTTCTCCAACACCACAGTTCAAAAACATCAATTCTTTGGCCCTCAGCTTTCTTTATAGTCCAACTCTCACATCCATACATGACTACTTGAAAAACTATAGCTTTGACTAGATAGACCTTTGTTGGCAAAGTAATGTCTCTGCTTTTTAATATGCTGTCTAGGTTGGTCATAATTTTTCTTCCAAGGAGCAAACATCTTTTAGTTTCATGTCTGTAGTCACCATCTTCAGTGATTTTGGAGCCCCCCCGAAATTAAGTCTGTCACTATTTCCACTGTTTCCCCATCTATTTGCCATAAAGTGATGGAACCAGATGCCATGATCTTAGTTTTCTTTATGCTGAGTTTTAAGCCAACTTTTTCACTCTCCTCTTTCACTTTCCAGAGGCTCTTTAGTTCTTCACTTTCTGCTCTGAGCTTCCTGTGAATTAAAACTTGACCTCTAGGGGACAGCAGTTCCCTAATACTGAGGACAGTCGACATTTCAGGTTGAGGGCGTCACTGCTGGGATGGTCCATACTCCAATCCTTGTTTCCCAACAGTTGAGGTGTATTCTCACAAAGTAAAAAAACTTATTTGCTTGGAGGAAAATAAAATTCTACACTAATCAGTGCTCAAACTTACAAACATTCACTGCAGGAGAACAGAAACAGGGAGTCCTTCTCTAAGGCCACTGTTGGTGGCTTCTCATGTAAAACTCGACCTATATGCCACAAACAAACATGGGGCAAAAGTCATAAATCTGTAATCAGCAACAATTACAACATTTTAAAAAATTTTCCAGTGACTTTATAGATTCTTGGGAAATGGTTCTTTACAGTGTTTGTAAGACCCAAACGGAAATAAATCTTACCTCTCTTTAGACAGCTTATGAAAGTGAAACTTAGTCACTCAGTCGTGTCTGACTCTGCAACCCCAAGGACTATGGCCCACCAGGCTCCTCTGTCCATGGAATTCTCCAGGAAGGAATACTGAAGTGGGTAGCCATCCCCTTCTCCAATCTCGGATGAACATAGATGCAAAAGTCCTCAACAAAATTCTAGCAAACTGAACTCAACAACACATTAAAAAGATCACACACTATGATCAACTTGGGTTTGTTCCAGGGATATAAGGATTCTTCAATATACACAAATCAATCAATGTGACGTGCACATATGTGAGCATGCTAAGTCATTTCGTCATGTCTGACTCTGTGCGACCCTGTGGACTACAGCCTGCCAGGCTCCTCTGTCCATGGGATTCTCCAGGGAAGAATATTGGGGTGGAGTGGGTTGCCATGTCTTCCTCCTTCTTGACCCAGAGATCGAAACCGTGTCTTTTACATCTACTTGCATTGGCATAAAAACAGATGCATAAACCAACAGAACAGAATCAAAAGTCCAGAAATAAACCTTTGCATATACAGTCAACTAATATTGGACAGGGAGCCAAGAATAGCCAGTGATGAAAATACAGACTCTTCAATAAATGGTGCTGGAAAAATTGGATATTCACTTGCAAAAGAATGCAACTACACCCTATCTTATACCACTCACAAAAATTAACTCAAAATGGATTAAAGACTCAAATGTATAATCTGAAAACATAAAACTCCTAGAAAAAAGAACATAGGGGGAAAAACTCCTTGACATTAGTGTTGACAAAGATTTTTTGGAATTGACCCCAAAGATATAGGCAACAAAAGCAAAAATAAAGAAATGGGACTACATCAAACTAAAAGGTTTCTGCAGAGCACAGAGGATAGTCTCTTTTTAAAAGAATGAGTGTTTCACAGCAAGAATATTGTAGGGATTAAGACCGAAACCTCTGAAACCAAACAGACCTGGGTCTGAATCCGACTCTGACATTTATTACATGAGGGGCAGTATGGTCGTTCATCTGTTTTAGATGCCTGACATCTGCACTGCCTTATATTTCAGTAATTTCCTACCATATGAGACAAAGTGAGAGAGTATAACTCTCTCTCTGCAGCTGGGAAGATCACATTGTGTTTCTCAGTCCCTCTAGGGTAAGGGCATGCAGTCTCCAGCACCAGTGTTCTCTTTGCTTGAGGTCCTAGTTCCACTCAGAAGATCAATTCACCAGTTATTGGGTTATGGTTTTGTGGTTATCGGGTCCAAGGGAGGCAGTTCATCAGAGGGACATGCTGTGCAGACAAAAAACAGTTTACTCCTACAACATTCTCTTTGAAGTGAAACTTATAGAAGAATCAGGTGAAATTTTAAGTTTTTGACATAATGAAGACTTTCAAGGAAATAAAAATGGAGCACAAAAAGAATCCACTAGAACTCAAAGCAATATGATCTATTTAAAATTGTATTATAGTAAGTAAAGAATGGTTGCAAGAACTGGATTGGTGATCTGTATGTGATGAAATGGAAGAAATATTTCACAATGCAAAAAAAAATACAGTGAAATGAAAATTGTTAGCTGGGGGATGCTTCCCGTACTTTCCTCATGCTTTCATGAAAAGACTTCTGCTACACACTCCTAGAGGGAAAAGTACCTCTCCAAATAATGAGCTCAAAAATTAGAAGGAGGACATGTACAAGTTATAATTGTTATAATTAGAAATTTCTCAAAACTGAAGAGAAATATGAATTTTAACATTGAAAGTATTCACCAAGTCCCAGGCATATCCATGAGAGAAAACATTTATGACAGAACAAAACAAAATGGCAGAACAACAAAAAATTCCCAGGGTAGAAAGGCATTATTAGGAGATCTAGGCAAAAGATACAAGTTCCAACGAACGAGAGAGTGTCAAGCTAATATTAGACTCTCAAACTAACATCTGATGTTAGTATCAAACTAATATCTGCAATTCTGGAAACTGGGAATGCAATACAATAATTTTTTTTTTTTTTGCTGCGCCCAGTCTTCGTTGCTTTGACGTGGCTTTCTCTAGTTGCGGGGAGCCGGGGCTACTCTTCATTATGATGCACAGGCTTCTCATTGCGGTGGCTTCTCTTGTTGTGAAGCCTAGACTCTAGGCATGCAGGATTTAGTATTTGCAGCCCACAGGCTCAATAGTTGCAGCATGCGGGTACAACAATTTTTATAAACTGTTGAAGGAACTTCAACTTCTGAATCAGATTCACAGACAGAGGGCAATTTCTATGTTAACACAAAAATTAAAGTGTAATTCAAGGGCAAGACGAAGTAGTCTGAAAGGGAAATGTCACTATCTATAGAGAAGCTGTAAAGACTGATGCCATAAAATAAAGCAACAAAATGAATTTTAGTGTTAAATTTAACATAAAAATTTTTGATTAAATGCTTAATCATACTTGGGGATTTTATTGCAATTATCTGAGTCTTTCACAGTTCATGTAAGTAGAAATTAAGTAAGAATATTGGAAATTGATTAAGAGAGCAAAAACTTAATTTAGTAGGGAACATGGTCCTAGATTATACCCCCAACCCCCCAGTTCATTAGCAAAAGGAAACCATTACAACATTCCCCAAATTAAAGAATACCAGGTCCTGGTTTCTGACCATGATCCATTGAGACTAGCAATAAACTACCAAAAAAAAGAAAGAAATAAACCACCTGGAACATTCAGAACAAGAATATTAGACACTTCCTCTGAAGATTATTAGAACTTCTGTGGCCAAGCAGGCATGTGGGCATAAAGTTATATGACTGTTTCTCCAAGGGCTGGCACAGGGCAAAAATAAAGCCTAAGAAAGACACAATTGAGCTGGATCCAGTATGTCAGCTGGGTCCAAAGCTAGAACTTTAGGTCAAAGCATTCAGAGAAGTTTCTGTGCTTTCCCGGGATGCCCATGTCACAAGCAGTGTCCTCGTCACACTTCCTCCACACTGTGTGTCTGTGTATCAGTCCCTCAGTCGTGTCTGTCTCTTTGCAACCCCATGGGGTGTAGCCCGCCAGGCTCCTCAGTCCATGGGATTTTCCAGGTAAGAATACTGGAGTGGGTTGCCATTTCCATCTTCCTGACCCAGGGATCAAACTGGGTCTCCTGCATTGCAGGCAAACTCTTTACCATCTGAGCCACCAGGGAAGTCCTCATCCACCCTGGGAATAGTGGATTTCTGATTACATCAGGCCCTCTGGAAGGGGGCCTGATATACAGTCAGAAGAGTCCTCTCTGCAACTCCTCTCTTGACCTCAGTGTTCCATCGATAAAACAAATAATTCTGACTACTTGATTCCAAAGATCCTAATTGTGAGAGTCTTTAGGATGTTATAATTTGTACTAAAAATGTGTTTACTAAAAATGTGTTACTTCATTAAACCATTGTTTTCTGTGTCACTCTTAATCTAAGACCCTGGCCCTGGGAATACAGTAGAGTCCATTTCTGCCCACAATGCATTTTCAGTTGGTTTAATGCAGTGTGATGAGGACCCAGAGAGGGGAGGAGGGTCTTGGAACAGAGACTATAACACTCCCATGAGCGGGGTGAGACGGGGGCAAGGAACTTCCTAGTGTGTGAGTCCTCTTGTTAAATACTGCCATTATATTGTAGCTTTTTCTTCTGTCCTTCTGCCTTCCCTCAGAGTGCCTAGGCTAAGGTTCTGAGTTGTAAGTAATCAGTTAGTGCTACTGACTCAAGTATCGATGTTCCTTTATGCCTCTTGTTTCACTGCCAGGGCCCCAGCCCCCTGAGCCCCGCCCCATGGAGGCAAATAAAAATCTGAATCCAGAGCTCCATCCCAGAAGTTCTGAACTCTTGGATCTGCCACTTCTTTCTCAAAGACCATGAAATTCTTGCTTCTGACCCTTAGTGTCTTTCTGATCCTGTTCCAGATGTTGCCAGGTAACCAGAACCAGGAAAGAAGGAAAAGAGAGCTAGGGCGGGGAACTGCCTGTGAAAAGGATAGTATCTTTCTGTCCATTCAGACAGGGTTTTCAGAGGCTTCTGAAATCTGCTTGACCTTATCTGAATATACCCTTCTCAGGACAAGCCTGAGGTTCCATATTAAGAATGTGTGTTTGGCCAGGATCCCCAGAGCCATGGAAAAGGGTGGGGTGGTACCACAAAGTCCTTCGGTACTCAGGTGTAACCTTTGCAGGCAAAATTGACTTTGCTACTTTGCACGAATCAATGTCCCAAGGGCCCGACTGAGCAGCTGTCTGGTTTCAGCTGTCTTTACGTTCTCTGCCAGATCATGGGTCCTGGAGCGTATCTTAGACATTAAGTTCTATTATCCCTTCATGTGAAAGCCTGGGATGATAATAATCTATGGAGCAGTCATGTGGAAGTGAGCACAGGTCCTTTCTGCTCCTTTCCAACTACTAAAGTCTGTAATTGTGTTAATGATTTATAATGAAATTACACAAACTCATGGCCAGAACTTTAAACTGTTTATGAAGGCCTGAATAATTTTTAAGCAAGGTACCGTTCACTTCATCTGTCTGATATTTGTAACCTTTTTTCTGTACATTTATAAATTCATATAAATATGTATGTACCTATAGTTCTTTCTTAGCCAAAAAAAGTAGCTATATATTGCTCTAAAATTTTTTTATTCAACAAGGACAAGGAATGTCTTCCTTGTCAGCACATAAAAATTGAACTGATTGCTCCTAGAAGTCTCCTAGTCCATCTTATACAGAAATCATAATTTATGCATCTAACCCCTATGATGGGTAAAATGTGATTTTTTTCCCAAATCTTTGATAAGACTAACAAAACTACAACTGACTTCTTGCACATATATTTTTATTTACTTAGACAAAAGTTTCTAAATAAGTTCCTAGAGGTTAACTTGCTAGGTAGAATAAAAACAAGCTCTTAGTTTAATTGATCTTGTCTGTTGCTTTTTAATCTCCATTTTATATCCTCATTGATATTTATTTTCTTCCTTTGATGGGTTATATTTTTGTCTGTTCTTCTTTTTCTAATTTTTTAGGTAATAGTTTAGGTTGTTTCTTTGAGATTTTTCTTAATTCTTATAAAAGGCCTGCACCACTATGAACTTCCCTATTAGGAAGGAAGTTCCTCTTAGGGAAGTTCCTCTTAGGGAACCTCTTAGGGAAGGTTGTATTTTCATTTTCATTTGTCTCCAAGTATTTTCTGGTTTCTTCTTTGATTTCATTTTTGACCCACTGTTTTTTTAATAGCATGTTGGTTAGTCTCCATGTGTTCATTCTTTTCTGCTTTTCTTTCTCTGATTGATTTCTAGTTTCATACAGTTGTGGTCAGACTTCCCTGGTGGCTCAGTGGTAAAGAATCCCCTGCAATGCAGGAGGCACAGGAGATGTGGGTTCAGTCCCTGGGTTGGGAAGATTCCCTTGAGGAGAGCATGGCAACTGACTCCAGTATTCTTGCCTGGAAAATCCCATGGACAGAGGAGCCTGGGAGACTACAGTCCATACGGTTGCAAAGAGTCGGACCTGACCGAGACTGAGCACGCATGCACAGTTGTGGTCAGAAAAGATGCTCGAGCCAATAAACACATGAAAAGATGCTCAACATCGCTTATCATTAGAGAAACGTAAATCAAAACTACAATGAGGTATCACCTCACATCAGTCAAAATGACCATCATCAAAAACTCTACAAAGAAGAATTATTGGAAAGGGTGTAAGAGAACAAGGAAACTCCTGCACTGTTGGTGGGAATGTAAACAAATACAGTCTTTTTGAGAACAGTATGGAGATTCCTTAAAAAACTAGGAATAAATCTCTAACATATGATCCAGTAAACCCCTACTGGGCATATACTCTGAGAAAACCATAATTGAAAAAGACACATGTACCCCCCAATATTCATTGCAGCACCATTTACAGTAGCTAGGACATGTCGATGTCCATCAACAGATGAATGGATAAAGAATATGTGGTACATATTATACAATGGAATATTACTCAACCATAAAAAGTAACAAATTTGAGTCAGTTGTAGTGAGGTGGATGAACCTAGAGCCTCTTATACAGAGTGAAGTAAATCAGAAAGATTAAAGCAAATATCATATATTAACACATATATGTGGAATCCAGAAAAATAGTACTGACAAACCTATTTTTAGGGAAGGAATGGAGACGCAGATGTAGAGAACTGTCTTGTGGACAAAGAGGGGGAAGGAGAGAGTGGACAGATTGAGAAAATAGCATCAACATATGTACACTATCATGTGTAAAATAGATAGTAAATCAACTATACTCCAATATAAAATAAAAAGTCTTTAAAAAGGAAAAAAACAGAAATGTAGCATGTACAGAACCTTGCTTTGCTTACATAATCTCCTTTAGTAAAGACAGGGTTATTATGAAGATTACAGATATGGTTGCCCTAATTGTTATGACTATCTTCCTCAGCATATGGAGATAATTGCCCTTTTTTCACTTTTTTCAGTCTGCAGGGGCCGAAAATCTTGTTGGATCATTAAAGGACACTGCAGGAAAGACTGCAAATCTGGTGAACAGGTTAAAAAGCCATGTAGAAATGGTGACTATTGCTGTGTTCCAAGCAAAACAGATTCTCAACCACACAGACCAACTCAAGCAACTACCAGAAAATATCAAACTTTTACTGATAAGATGAAAAGAAATGCTTTTTTGGAGCAAATACCAATAATCTTGAATAACAAGCAGGAAGTAGAATAAATTGGGGACTTCTCAGACCAGGGATTGTTAACTTCAGTCTCTCTTACATGAGTCCATTAAAGCACACGAAAAACTCTCTTCTATCATTCATCTCTGTCCTCACAAGGCTGAATTTAATGGAGTAATCAATGTGAGTACAGCAAATGATATGTAAAATTGAGTAGAGAGCTTTTTACTTTTTTCTTTGTGGTTACTGTCATCACCTTTTCCTAGAACAGCATGAGGATGGTGAAGCATTCAACAGTCACTTCCATCCATCTGAAGCAATACAGTTTTATGTCAAACAGTTTATACTCAAGTCTGAAATGAATTATATTCTATGCCTGGGATTTAATAAAATGTTTTTGATCATTCAAAAGAAAAAAAATGTGAAGGTGTCCAAAACACTGAAAATACCCTGATGTCCCACTCCCACTAATATATAATTCTAAACCAAACAATGATAAATGAATTAGTTAGAAGGAAATTCAGAAAACTTCCAATATTTCCCTTGAAAACTTCTTCAAAGAATTCTTTTGAAAAGATCAAGCATCAAATTACTTCGGCCAATAAAAACATGTTCCCTTTTTTTTGCACCTGCTTTGATAGTGCCCTATGTCAGTGGCACTATTCTCTCCATTTGGGCCTTGCCTTCCCAAAACAAGTTTGGGAAGCCTCAGGGAAATTCCTTGTTCTATGCTTGCCTTCTGGTTCAACATTAGTACCTCCTTTATTTTATTTTATTTTGCCAATAGCTACCAGAACACTAGGAGAAGGCAATGGCACCCCACTCCAGTACTCTTGCCTGGAAAATCCCATGGACGGAGGAGCTTGATAGGCTGCAGTCCATGGGGTCGCTAAGAGTCGGACACGACTGAGCGACTTCACTTTCACTTCTTACTTTCATGCATTGGAGAAGGAAATGGCAACCCACTCCAGTGTTCTTGCCTGGAGAATCCCAGGGACGGGGGAGCCTGGTGGGCTGCCATCTATGGGGTCGCAGAGAGTCGGACACGACTGAAGCGACTTAGCAGCAGCAGCAGCAACCAGAACACTAAGAGTTTTTTTTTCATAAATTGAAAGACACCTCAGATAAATCCATCCTGTTTATCACTCAACTTTGGTTGTAAACTTCTATCTGACACAGGCTAACAGAGAAGAATACAGAGCCAAGAATTAAAAACCCTCCCATGTGATTAACTAATAATTCCACAATGGGGCCAAGAATAGTATATGTGGAAGGGATAAATCTCTTCAATAAATGAATGGTATTGGGAAAATTGGATAACCACATGAAAAAGAATGAAATTGGATCCCTCTCTTACACCACTCACAAAAATTAACTCAAAATTGATTTAAATGTAAGAGCTGAAACTTTAAAATTCTTAGAGGAAGAGCGGACTGGTCTTGGCAATTATCTTTTTTGATATGATACCAAAAGCCCAGAAAACAAAAGTAAAAATAAACAAATGTGAGTACACCTAACTAAAAATCTTCCACACTGCCAAAGAAACCATCAACAAAATGAAAAGGCAACCTATAAAATGGGAGAAAACATTTGCAAATTATATATTTCATAAGGGGTTAAAATTATAAGGGACACATATAATTCAATAACAACAAAAAAAAAATCTGTACATGGAAAGGTGGCCAACATCACTAATAATCAGGGAAATTCAAATCAAAATCATGAGATATCACCTCACACCTATTAGAATTGGTATCACCAAGAAGATAAGAGATAAAAAAATGTTGATGAGGATGTAGAGAAAAGTGAATTTTTATGCACTCTTGTGGGAGTGTAAACTGGTTCAACAACCATGGATATATACCTAAAAGAAATGAAAACAAGGTATCAAAGAGCTATTTGCTCTCCCAAGTTTATTCCAGCGTTAGTCACAATAGCCAAGATACAGAAATAACCTAAGTGTCCCTCAAGGATAAATGGATAAAGAAGATGTGGTATACATTTGGTATACATACATAATGAAAAAGAAAAAACGTCCTGTCATTTATAACCTCATGGATGGACCTTGAGGACATCATGCTAAGTAGATAAGTCATATAGAAAGACTGTGTTAGTCACTCAGTCATGTCCAACTCTTCGTGATCCCATGGACTGTATCCCCACCAGGTTGCTCTGCCTATGGGCTTCTCCAGGCAAGAATACTGGAGTGGGTTGCCATTCCCTTCTCCAGGGGATCTTCCTGACCCAGGGATCAAACCCAGGTCTCCCTCATTGAGGGTAGATTCTTTACCATCTGAGCCACCAGGGGAACCCTCAGATAAGTCATATAGAGAAAGACAAATACTGGAGGATATCACCTATGTGTGGAAATTAAAAAAGTCAGACTCATAAAAACAGAGAATAAATGGAGGTTACCAGGGGCTGGGGGTTGGGAGAATAGGAGAGATGTTGTTTAAGGGTGAAAATTTGCAACTAGTAGACAAATAAGTCCTAAAGATCTAATGGATAGTATAATTAATATAGATAACAGTAGTGTATTATAATTATCAAACTTGGTGAAAGACTAGATCTTAAATGTCCCCATTACCAAAAAAAAAAAAAAATGATAATTATGTGACATGGCAGAGGTGCTAACTATCACTATAATGGCAAGCATATTACAGTATATAAATGGATCAAATCAACATGATGTACACCTTAAATGTGCACAGTTTTACATGTCAAATATATTTCAGTTAAAAGATAAAGTAAAAACCTCCCTAAATAAATAAGTCTGTCTGATGTCCTGCCCTAGAAAGAGGTGGGCCAGCGGTATGTGATCCTTCTGTCTCCTTTGCTTAAGGACTAGACAACAAAAACAGCCTTCTTGGTTTACAGGCTCCAGGGCCTTGTTTTCTTGACCCAAGCTCTAGCCATATCTGGCAATCCAAGAACCTATATGGGAAGTAGCTAACCCTGTATGATACTTGCTTTCATGAAGACATATGTGTTAGGGGAAGAAGACTCAGAAAAGAACCAAAAGAAGCTCTAATTTATGTTCCAGCATAAGCACCAAAGGGAGGAGAAGGCTCAATATCAGTTTTATTATGTACTTTTTGTTACCTCCATTAAGAAGTTCATTCCCCAGGTCCATGCCTCAAGGATTCTGGATTGGTTTTGGTCTCTGCATATGTCTGTTTTCTTGGAGACTCGACAAAGTGAGAAGCCTTGAGTTCCCCTTCATGGTCTGAATATGTGATAATCTCACATTATGGGAAACTGTAGGAAAATCTTATCCTGAATAAGATGAGCTTATTTATGGCTACAAGTGAGGTTAAGCCCAGGTGTGCTGGCCACAGTCTCACAGACATTTCCTAGCCCAGTAGCCCTCATTGAACCCGTCCTTGTTAAATCATTATAAACTCCCAGCTGGTGTGATTCTCTCTAAACTTCAGATGTTATAACATTAGGAGCTCTATTTCCCTTTTGAATTTAACAACAATTAAATTTGAGTTCTAAGAACAAATCACTACTCAAACATGGCAGCACTAAAAAAAATTTGTTTTTAAACAATGACATAGAGAATTGATACTATCACACTTTATAGATGAGGAAACCAAGGCCCAAAAAGTTCCATGTGGTTGACTTATTTAACAAATATTTTCCAAATATCTATCATTTTGAAAGGCATTGTGGTTGATACTGGAGCTACAGTATTGAAGATTCCAGGTTTGTTATCTGATCTGGTAAAACTTGCTTTCTAGCAAAAAAAGAAGTGGAAAGTAAGCAAGTGAAAAATAAATATTTTGTGATTGCTACTATCAATGAGATAAGAATGGGACTCATACCAAATAACAACTTGAATAAGAGTGCTGATTTTAGATGGAGTATTCAGAGAAATCCCTTCTGAGAATGTGATAGTCAAGATAAAAGCAAACACCCACAAAAAAATATCATAGGAACAATGTTCTAAGAAGAGGATATTAAAAAAAAAAATGTAATAGATGGTATATAGTCAGGATAGGATAGATTATATTGCAATAGCAAATAAACCCTGAAATCTCAGTGGGTTAACAATAGCAATTTATTATGCAAAGTTTAATGTGGTTCACTCAGACCTTCTCCTCTTGTAGTTACTGATGGCATCTGAAAAATGTGGCATCTAAGGTGAATACAGCAAAGAAAAAGGGTGCTGGATAACCCTATAAAGTGTCCTTAAGTAAGACAGGAAGGCTTACATCATTTTTCTTGTTATTCCCATTGGTCAGAGCCCAGTCACATGACACCAACTTAGCTTTAAGAAAGGCTCTAAAATGAAGAAGCACGTAGATATTCAGTGAGCTAACAGAGTCTACCGTGGTCTCAAATGGTCAGATCCTGTTAATCTCTTCTTCCTGCATGTGGAACACATTCAATTCCTTTCCAAGAGGCACAATTCAAAGTTCAATCCAGCTCAAAGCCCAGTATTCTTGAGTGATGCATGGCTCTCACCATCAGATCCGAAAGTGAGTTTCCTCAATCTGACAGCCTATGAACTAAAAAGACAATCTGTATGCCAATTCACACATATAAAGGCTAGTGCTAGATCAGAAATAAAGTAACTAGACTTCCCTGGTGGCACAGTGGATAAGAATCCTCCTGCCAATGCAGGGGACACAGGTTCAATCCCTGGTCTGGGAAGATTCCATATGCCGCGGAGCAACTAAGCCCATGTGCCACAACTACAGATCCTGCACTCTAGAGCCCCAAAATTGCAACTACTGAGCCCACACACCCTAGAACCAGCAAACTGCAACTACTGAGCTGGCATGCTACAACTACTGAAACCCATGCACCTACAGCCTGTGCTGTAGAGAGGCCACCTCCACAAGAAGCCCATGCACCACAAGCAGAGAGTAGCCCTCACTCTCAGCAACTAGAGAGAGCCCATGTGCAGCAATGACGATCCAGCACAGTAAAAAATAAATTTTTTAAAAAAAAATGTTTAAAGAAATAAAGTAACTATAATAAACATTTTCTCTTAGAAAAGACCAGCAGCCTTTGTTCCATACCAATGCTGAAATACCTTTAGGCTAAATGGTAAGGCTCTCACCCGTGCCTAAGGGAAAGTCCTTGCCGACGCCATAATTCTGTACTCTGAGATGAATTCCCTTGCCCTTTATTCTCTGTGATTCCCAAATCCATTTCTTTGGAGCTTCCTCCACAATTGTACATAATTCTTGTACATTCTTCCTCCTTGTACATAATTCTTGGTCATGTCCAAAATTGTGTTTGAAAACTTGCCTTTGGAGCCTGCCTCCTTCAAGGAGATCGATGGAATCACTGAAGATCATGATCTTCAGTGGAAGATCAGAGAATCAAAGATTGTTTGCCAGCTCAGACAGAGGCTCTGTTGATCTGGGGTTAATGGTTTCTTTGGCAATATGGTAGTATTAAAGACTTAGTAGCTTCCTAATCCATTTGCTTCCAGTCAGTTCCATCTGCAGCTAACCAAGTCCAATGTCATTTCTAAACTTATGCTTCTTTGTGTTATTGTCTCTCTCTCCCTCTCTCTCTTTCTCTCCTTCACTTGAGTGGCAGCTACCTTGAGGCTCTCAGGCTTCAGGTGAAAGTCCGTATCCCTAACCTAATTGTTTTTCACTTCATCCAGAAATGAAATATTTTGCTAGGATTTAGTTGTTCAATGTCTTTTTAAATTCTATCCCTTAATATTTGGGAAACCAAGATAAGTCTACTTTTCTAATCCTTCAAGGCCCTCAATTTCTGGACTCCCTCTATTCCAGATTATTTCTATTTGCAAACTGGCCAGTTCTTTCTTGAAGTTGACCTTCTCTGGGAATAACATATCAAACACAGACACAATCACTATGTACCAGCATACACCAGAACATGTGTTTGTTCTCCATATTTTACCCCTGGAGGTGGGAGATTAGCAGACATGTGATCTCCAGCCCTTGTTACATGTAACAGCTTTACCAAATATTCTGCCATGTCACAGTATGGATAACCACCTTTCCAGCCTCCAATGTCAGTTTTCTCCCTGCCTGCTGGACTGTTGAGCCAAAGCAAATATTTTGAGTTCCTGTTGGGGTATCAGCTTATTTCTTATAACAATTCCTAAATTAGTTAAGACAGGAAAACATCTACCATAGTAACAAATAAACTGTCAAAATCTCAAATAAAGTTTTATTTCTCATTAATGCAGAGTCCAGTGGGCCTTAGGAAGCATCACTACAAACAAAGCTCATGGAGGTGATAGAATTCCAGTTGAGCTATTTCAAATCCTAAAAGATGATGCTGTGAAAGTGCTGCACTCAATATGCCAGCAAATTTGGAAAACTCAGCAGTGGCCACAGGACTGGAAAAGGTCAGTTTTCATTCCAATCCCAAAGAAAGGCAATGCCAAAGAATGCTCAAACTACCGCACAATTGCACTCATCTCACACGCTAGTAAAGTAATACTCAAAATTCTCCAAGCCAGGCTTCAGCAGTACATGAATGGTGAACTTCCAGATGTTCAAGCTGGTTTTAGAAAAGGCAGAGGAACAGGAGATCAAATTGCCAACATGCACTGGATCATCAAAAAAGCAAGAGAGTTCCAGAAAAACATCTATTTCTGCTTTATTGACTATGCCAAAGCCTTTGACTGTGTGGATCACAATCAACTGTGGAAAATTCTGAAAGAGATGGGCATACCAGACCACCTGACCTGCCTCTTGAGAAACCTGTATGCAGGTCAGGAAGTCACAGTTAGAACTGGACATGGAACGACAGACTGGTTCCAAATTGGGAAAGGAGTACATCAAGGCTGTATATTGTCACCCTGCTTATTTAACTTATATGCAGAGTACATCATGAGAAACTAGACTGGAGGAAGCACAAGCTGGAATCAAGAATGCCGGGAGAAATATCAATAACCTCAGATATGCAGATGACACCACCCTTATGGCAGAAAGTGAAGAAGAACTAAAGAGCCTCTTGATGAAAGTGAAAGAGGAGAGTGAAAAAGTTGGCTTAAAGCTCAACATTCAGAAAACTAAGATCATGGCATCTGGTCCTATCACTTCATGGCAAATAGATGGGGAGACAGTGGAAACACTGCCAGACTTTATTTTTTTGGGGGGGGCTCCAAAATCACTGCAGATGGAGATTGCAGCCATGAAATTACAAGATACTTACTCCTTGGAAGGAAAGTTATGACCAACCTAGATAGCATACTAAAAAGCAGAGACATTACTTTGTCAACAAAGGTCCATCTAGTCAAGGCTATGGTTTTTCAAGTGGTCATGTATGGATGTGACAGTTGGACTATAAAGAAAGCTGAGCACCAAAGAATTGATGCTTTTGAACTGTGGTGTTGGAGAAGACTCTTGAGAGTCCCTTGGACTGCAAGGAGATCCAACCAGTCCATCTTAAAGGAGATCAGTCCTGGGTGTTCATTGGAAGGACTGATGTTGAGGCTGCAACTCCAATACTTTGGCCACCTGATGTGAAGAGTTGATTCATTTGAAAAGACCCTGATGCTGGGAAAGATTGAGGGCAGGAGGAAAAGGGGATGACAGAGGATGAGATGGTTGTATGGCATCACCGACTCAATGGACATGGCTTTGAATAAACTCCGGGAGTTGGTGATGGACAGGGAAGCCTGGCGTGCTGCAGTTCATGGGGTTGCAAAGAGTCAGACACAACTGAGCCACTGAACTGAACTGAACTGAATGCAGAGTCCCATGTAGATCAAATGGTCCATTCACAACTTGTAGCTATAAAATGTGGAACACAGGGCCCCCAAGTTCACCATGGCAGGGGAAATGAGGACTGACTAGACACATGGAATGTGCCACATGCCAGGCCTGGAAGTGACATACAACACTTATATAAGAATCCTATTGGCCACCGTCCAGTCAAATTGTCCTGTGAGAAGCTGAGGAATGCAGAGGAGTGCATGAATATTTGGTGAACTCTAACAATTTCTGCTCCAGTAGGAAAGAGATTTTGTGTAGCTATTGTGATGACTAAATTAAAGCTGGGAAACATGGAAAAAGAAAGATGATTTAGGAGGCATCTGAGGTGGCCTGATCAGGATGTTCACGGTAGGAAAAAAAAAAAGTATGTAACTGTGATATCTATTTTACTTCATTTTTTAATTTTTATTTTATGTTGGAGCATAGTTTATTAACAATATTGTGTTAGTTTCATGTTTACAGCCAACTGATTCCATTATACATGTACCTATATCTATTATTTTTCAAATTCATTTCCCACTTAGGTTATTAGAGTATTGAACAACATTCCCTGTGCTATATAGCAGTGTGTACATATCAATTCCAAACTCCCAATCTACTCATTCCCTCCGGTAACCATAAGTTCATTCTCTAAGTCTATTTCTGTTTCATAAATAAGTTCATTTGTAGTTTTTTTTAGATTTCACATGTAAGCAATATGTTTTGGAGGTGGAGACACAAAAGGAATGATTTGCTAATAGACTAGGTGTGAAAAGTGAAAGTGAAGTTGCTCAGTCATGTCTGATTCTTTATGACCCCATGGTCTGTAGCCTATCAGGCTTCTCCATCCATGGGATTTTTCAGGCAAGAGTACTGGAGCAGGTTGTCATTTCCTTCTCCAGGGGATCTTTCCGACCCAGGGATCAAACACGGGTGTCCCACATTGCAGGCAGTCGCTTTACCCTCTGAGCCACCAGGGAAGCCTTATGTGGACTAGGTGTAGTTAGAAGAAATGAGGCAGAGAAATGTCGGGATCAATAATGACTCTGAACATTTAAGCACTAATGTGAACAGTGATGCCATTTACTGAAATGGGGAAGACAGAAATGGAAGCAAGTAGAATGGGTTTAGGGACAAAACTATGAAAAATCCAAGTGGAGTTGACCGACATATAATCTGATATGTGAGACAGTAGCTCAAAGCAAATTTGAAGCAAAGGATATAAATTTAGAACTTTCCAGAACACATAACTCATCAGAAATGTAACTACAGGATTCCTCCAGAAACCCTGAATAAGTTAATATGTTTGCAGTTTGTCACTTAATTGCTAGGTATATTTTGCAGTAAAATTTCCCAATATAAACTTAAGTATTCATTCTACCTATCTTTTCCTTGGAATCTGGTCTGAGTTTCATACTTGGAAGTGTTTTCACCACTAAAAGATTATAAAAATAGCTATTTATATGTTCTAGTACACTTGTGGGTCCTAAGAGAATAAGCTTTCATTTGCAAGATAGTTGACTTGGATAAGGTTATTATGTTGTTGTTCAGTTGCTCAGTTGAGTCCGACTCTTTGTGACCCCATGGACTGCAGCACACCAGGCTTCCCTGTCCTTCACCATCTCCTGGAGTTTGCTCAAAATCATGTCCATTGAGTCGGTGATGCCATCCAACCATCTCATCCTCTGTCGTCCCCTTCTGTCTTCAATCTTTCCCAGCATCAGGGTCTTTTCTAATAAGTCAACTATTCGAATCAGGTGGCCGAAGTATTAGACCTTCAACTTCAGCATCAGTCCTTCCAAAGAATATTCAGAGTTGATTTCCTTTAGGATTGACTGGTTTGATCTCCTTGCTGTCCAAGAGACTCTCATGAGTCTTTTCCAGTACCACAATTCGAAAGCATCAACTCTTTGGTGCTCAACCTTCTTTATGGTGCAACTCTCACATCTGTACATGACTATTGGAAAAGCCATAGCTTTGACTATATAGACCTTTGTTGGCAGTGATGTCTGCTTTTTAATATGCTATCTAGGTTTGTCATAGCTTTCCTTCCAAGGAGCAAGCGTCTTTTAATTTTATGGCTGCAGTCACCATCTGCAGTGATTTTGAAGTCCAAGAAAATAAAGTCTGTCACTGTTTCCATGAGTACCTACATGTCAAAATTGTCAAATTGTATACTTTAAATATGTACAATTATGGTTTGTTAATTATAACTCAGTAAACCTTTCACAGGTAACTCTGTCAAATGGCCTTCAGGGTGGCCTTGTCAAAAGTAACATCCCAAGCTACCATGGAGCTGCCTTCGGTAGAAAGCATTTCTGGTGACACTGGATAACACCCCCCTTTTAGGCCTGTTTTAAACAATCTCCCCAAACTGCAGCAAATCCACTTTACTATCTTAGACAAGTAACTTCCCCAAGTAGACACATACGTGAGGGACTAGAAATTGACACATGTTCACTACATTTTATTCCACAATACTTTACTGAGAATATCTTGAGAGTTCAAAAATGAGAGACACAGTCCTTATTCTCAGGAATCTCACAATCCAGTTGGGAGACAGACACAACTAGATAGTGCAAAAGCAGGCTTATCCTGGAGTGAGAGGGACTGTGACCAGAGAAGGCAGGACCCTGATGAGAGGCTCTGCAGAAGCCAGGGACAATCTCTTGGTGTGCAATTCCTCTGAACACTTCCTAAAAGCCTATAACTTATAAAACCTCTGCGTGCCCTCCCCGTGCCTGTAACAGATGCTTGATTGAGGTACCAGCCAACAGACTAATGTTCTGCATGGATTAACATTTACGTATCTGTCCAGTTCAGTGCCCCATCCATCTGCCCCCACTCCAGAGAGGCCAATAAAACTCTATTTCAAATTCATACTGCACAAAGTGTTCTTGACTCCTGGATCCACTGCCTCCAACTTCCCAAGGACCATGAGACTCCTGCTCCTGACTTTTACTGTCCTTGTGTTCCTACCACAAGTGACCCCAGGTAATCAGAACCCAGGGAAGCTGCAAAAACAGAGGTAGACTAGGTTCCGGTCCATGTAAATTTCCAACGTGGCATGGCACTCCCCCAACCTGAGTGGCTCCGTGGTCCCCATGTTGGAACCATGTCCCTGGCAAGGGTAGAACCTAAGGGTAGGACAAGTTGTCTGCTGTAGACAAGGGTGACCCCAAACATCCAGAGTTGTCCTTGGCTCTGTGTCCCAAGTTGCTACCTAAGGAACCGGGTGGCAGCTTGACTCAGTTCAGTTGTCCTTCCACTTTGTGCCAGCTCTTGAAAATAATTCCCAAAGTCCACTTTCCTATGTTTTCCTGACCCTAAAAGTCTTGTTATAGCTTTAAATGAGTTTCTTTTTTTTCTCTTCATAGTCTGGAATTTGGCAAACAGGTCAGAAAGTATCTGCAGAGCTGTTATTCAAAAAATAGAACTGACTTTCATTCTCTCTTCTATGATAGAAGTCTAGGCTTTTAATCATTACTGCTTTAAGATACAGAGAACAGACTTGTGGACACAGCAGAGGAAAGAGAGAGTGGGACGAGTTGAGAGAGTAGCACTGAAATATATATATTGCATACGTAAAATAGACAGCTAGTGGGAAGTTGCTGTGTAACATGGGAGCTCAACCCGGTGCACTGTGTCAGTCTAGAGGAATGAGTACACTTATGTGTACTCATGTGTACTTATGTGTAGAGGAATGTACACTTATGGATGGTTCACATTGTCATATGGCAGAAACCAACACAATATTGTGAAGCAATTATCCTCCAATTAAAAATAAAAAATTTTAAGTAAAAAATTACTACTTTATTAAGTATATCTAAAGTCTGACCAAAACTTTGAAATTGTGACTGAAGGGGTTTGTTTCTTATTAATTTATTTATTTTAATTGGAGGCTAATTACTTCACAATATTGTAGCGGTTTCTGCCATATATTGACATCAATCATGGACATGAGTTTGAGTAAACTCCGGGAGTTGGTGATGGACAGGGAGGCCTGGCATGCTGTGATTCATGGGGTCGCAAAGAGTCGGACACGACTGAGCAACTGAACTGAACTGACATCAATCAGCCGTGGGTGTACATGTGTCCCCCATCCTGAACCCCCCTCCACCTCCCTCCCCATCCCATTCCTCACGGTCATCCCAGTGCACCGGTCCTGAGCACCCTGTCTCATGCATCGAACCTGGACTGGCGATCTATTTCGCATATGGTAATATACATGTTTCAATGCTATTCTCTCAAATCATCCCATCCTTGCCTTCTTGCAGAGTCCAAAAGTCTGTTCTTTACATCTGTGTCTCTTTTGCTGTCTTGCATATAGGGTCATCATTACGCTATTTTTCTTTCTGACTTACTTAACTCTGTATAATAGGCTCCAGTTTCATCCACCTCATTAGAACTGATTCAAATGCATCCTTTTTAATAGCTGAATAATATTCCATTGCGTATACGTACCACAGCTTTCTTATCCATTCGTCTGCCGACGGACGTCTTGGTTGCTTCCATGTCCTAGCTATTGTAAACAGTGCTGCGATGAACACTGGGGTACATGTGTCTCTTTCAATTCTGGTTTCCTCAGTGTGTATGCCCAGCAGTGGGATTGCCGGGTCATATGGAAGTTCTATTTCCAATTTGAAATTGTAACTGAAGAGTTTTTATACAAAGTACATTACTTTCCACTTTGTTGTATATCTCTCAAGATACATTTCAATGTATAAGCAAAGCTTTATAAAAGTTAGTCTATATATTGGTTTTTATTAAAAAAACAAACACACTGTATACATAGTTATGTGGTGTTCATCTTTCATTAATAATATTTTGTGATCATCTTTCCCTGTCACCACCTAAAGATCTGCCTCATTCTTTGCAATGTTGTAAAATTCCACTGTGAGATAAGCCATAATTGATGAATGGTTATTTGGGGATTTCCCAACTTTCTAATGAACACATCATGAACATACTTGTATACATATCTTTACATATTTGGACAAGAATTATACAAAATAGATTCCCTGAAATCAAATGACCTAGAAGTCAAAAGGTAAGTGTAAAAGATCTTATTCCATTAATTCCTCCTTTATATGCGTGGGGGTGTTGAGACTAGGAAAGAGACAGAGGTGAAAGCAATCCATAAATCTTGGAAACTTAGAGTACGTGGGAAGTGAAGGAAGTATTACATGTTCTGAGGTTTTAAGTTTGAGTATTCTGGTAAGAGATATAAATTTAACACCATCCCTTTACAGGAAATAGTTGAGATGATAAAGGAAGCATGAGGTCTTCATGTTTTATCTTGGATAGCCCCTATGTTTAAGAAAGAAGAATAAAAATCAGTGACATTTATAGGAACAGGGAAATCCTTCTATCTCTCACCAACATTTTACAAGGGTCACCACATCACCATAATCCCTCCAGTGCTCAGCATTACTTTTATCTGAGTAATAGCACTCTGTTGGGTTTTTATGGTGGTTTTTTTTTTGCACTCCTCTTATCCTGTATATATCCAAATATTCATGAACAGCCTGCTTTCAAAAACCTGCAAGACCCCGTGAGATCTCAACCTCCATTATATTTCTCCATTACTCTCCACCTAATTTATTCTACAGTCACCATGACAACCTTATCTTCAAAAACTTTCTTCAAAAACTTTGAGATAAATCCTGCCTCTGGGCCTTTGTACTTGCAGCTTCCTCCGCCTGGTACACTCTTTCTCCAATTAGTATCGAAAGCTCGCTTTCTCACTTCCTTCTCAATGAGGTCTTTTACTATTCCTCTTCCAAACACATGCTTCCTATTCCGCTTTCCTTGTTACAATGCTCTTCAGAATACTTTTCATCTATACCTAATGGCATCTTAAATAAAGAACATTTTACTTTCTTCTCTTACTTACAGTCTTACTGATTGTTTCTCGAAAAGACAAATCTCCATGAGAGCAGAAAGCTTAGTTTATTTTGCTAACAGATATATCTTCCTGTATCCTGAACAGTGCCTTCAATGTTTGTTGAATAAATAAACAAGTTACATTTGTTGAATGAATAAACAGGTTCCACTTTTGTTAATGTGAACCGTGAACTTCCAGATGTTCAAGCTGGTTTTAGAAAAGGCAGAGGAACAGGAGATCAAATTGCCAACATCCGCTGGATCATCAAAAAAGCAAGAGAGTTCCAGAAAAACATCTATTTCTGCTTTATTGACTATGCCAAAGCCTTCGACTGTGTGGATCACAATCAACTGTGGAAAATTCTGAAAGAGATGGGCATACCAGACCACCTGACCTGCCTCTTGAGAAACCTGTATGCAGGTCAGGAAGCAACAGTTAGAACTGGACATGAAACAACAGACTGGTTCCAAATACGAAAAGGAGTACATCAAGGCTGTATATTGTCACCCTGCTTATTTAGCTTACATGCAGAATACATCATGAGAAACGCTGGACTGGAGGAAGCACATGCTGGAATCAAGAATGCTGGAAGAAATATCAATAACCTCAGATATGCAGATGACACCACCCTTATGGCAGAAAGTAAAGAAGAACTAAAGAGCTTCTTGATGAAAGTGAAAGAGGAGAGTGAAAAAGTTGGCTTAAAGCTCAACATTCAGAAAACTAAGATCATGGCATCTGGTCCCATCACTTCATGGCAAACAGATGGGGAAACAGTGGAAACGGTGGCTGACTTTATTTTTCTGGGCTCCAAAATCACTGCAGATGGTGATTGCAGCCATGAAATTACAAGATGCTTACTCCTTGGAAGGAAAGTTATGACCAACCTAGACAGCACATTAAAAAGCAGAGACACACTACAATATTGTAAAGTAATTAGCCTCCAACTAATAAAAATAAATGAAAAATTAAAAATTAAAAATAAAAAGCAGAGACATTACTTTGTCCACAAAGGTCCGTCTAGTCAAGGCTGTGGTTTTTCCAGTGGTCATGTATGGATGTGAGAGTTGAACTGTGAAGAAAGCTGAGCGCTGAAAAATTGATGCTTTTGAACTGTGGTGTTGGAGAAGACTCTTGAGAGTCCCTTGGACTGCAAGGAGATCCAACCAGTCCATCCTAAAGGAAATCAGTCCTGAATGTTCTTTGGAAGGACTGATGCTGAAGCTGAAACTCCAATACTTTGTCCACCTGATGCGAAGAACCAACTCATTTGAAAAGACCCTGATGCTGGGAAAGATTGAAGGCAGGAGGAAAAGGGGATGACAGAGGATGAGATGGCATCACCAACTCAATGGACATGGGTTTGGGTGGCCTCCGGGAGTTGGTGATGGATAGGGAGGCCTGGCGTGCTGCGGTTCATGGGGTCGCAAAGAATCAGACACGACTGAGCAACTGAACTGAACTGAACTGAACTTCTGTTAATTGCCTATTTATATCTTTTGCTCATTGTTTCTACTTGGCAGGTGATGCTTTTTTGCTGATAGGTAGATCTTTATCTATTTTTTATATTATTCCCTAGTCAGTTTTAGTCACTGGGTATTATTCCTTATCCTGTCATCTACCTATCTATGAACTTTGCCCATTACATGTTCTTCAACTGAACAGAAAACTTAATTCTGGTCTAATCAAATTCAACAATATTCTGCCTTGTGAGTCGTGCTTGGTGATTTTCTTAAAGAAGTTTTTCCTCTTCTTAGGTCTCAAAGGAAATCTCTGATTTTATCTTCTAATAACTTTTCAGCCTTGCCTTTCACATTTAAATCTTTAAGCCACAAGATGGAACGTGTAAATCCACTTTTATTTTTCTCATGGAGTTGACCAGTTTTCCCAATACTGTATGCTAAATAATGTATGCCTCTTCATTGACTTACAGTGTCATTGTTAGAGTATATTAAGCTCTTCATGGAATATTGCAAACTGTCTACTCTGTTCTATTGGTCTATTTGTTCTGGTGACAAGCTACTATGTATTTTTTATTACAATGGCTTGATAGGCTGTCAGTGTCTAGAAGGGCAAGATTTTGTCTTGTTTCTTTTTTAAAGTAATATTAGCTATTGGTGGCCTTTATTCTTCATTATAAATTTTAAAGTAAATTGATGAAGTTTCCCAAAAATCCCACTGGGATCTTGATGAGAATTTCATTAAATTTGTGGATAAATTTACAGGAAAGTAAATCTATATATTAATTGTCATCTCTTTCAAGATCACACTTTCTATTGTGGTTTTAAAATGTATCCCATAGAGGTCTTAGATATTTCCAGTTTAAAACAAGATATTTCATGACTATGACATATATTTTATTATACTTTTTAGTCAGTTACTGTTGGTGTAGAAAAGTGTCATTGAGTCTTGTAAGTTGATATTGCATCTGACATAATTACTGAACTCCTGATAATTGTAATAATTTGTTGGTTACTTTTTTATATTATAATCATGACTGATAGAATGAATGACAGTTTTCTCCCTTTCCTTCCAATCCTTATACTCTTGTTTGGT